>NC_141040.1:17947500-19147500 GCF_052040795.2 Danio rerio
AAATAGTGTTTACGATTAGATTTTTCTTGTTTTGACACATTAAAGTATGTTGCTAAAAAATAACTACATTAGATTTTATTTATTTATTTATTTTTTTTTTGTGGCAAGTTTAGTCCTGTATAAGTCTAAAGTTTCATTCATAATAGTCTTAAAAGGGTCTTGACTTGATGGAACCTGCAGAAACCGTAACAGGCACAAGTTGTTGTTTTTTCTCCTGCAAATACTTGATACATTGCTTTGAAGGAAAATGTGAGGCTGATATTGATAAGTGATATTGATATTTGCAACTTTCATTGCTAGTGTCTATTTGTGAAAAAACAACATTCTTTTAGTTAGATGACAGACACCGTTTTGATGTAAGTATTTAAAAAAAACTATTGCAAGTGAAAGATGCATTGGCTTCAAAAAATAAATGCATTTTTTTTTTTTACATTTTTTACATTTAAACGTTTAGAAATTTAAGTACAAAATCTTGAATTTTCTGCAAAATTCAAAAATATTAAAATATAGACCAAAAAACACTAAATAAAGGAAAAACTAAATAAAGGGCATAGCACATGCCTTAAGTTTGCTTAGTGTGTAGAACTCTTTTATATATATTATTTATTTGTCTTATTTTAGATTTGTTTTTGTTTTTTGGACAAAACACATTTTCTTAAAACTAAAGTATTGTGTGAAATGAGTCATGTCTTTATTAACAGTGCTCAGCATATCTTTTAAATTTATACTTTTAAAAGGAAGCGATACAATATTTTATTTGTGCATATACATTAGATTAGTCAGTACTGAAGCCAAATCTGGAACTTATTAAACAAAGTAACTGACAATAACAGTCCAAAAACTAGTACACCCGAATGTATGTGTTAAAAAAAATAATAATAATAAATACAAAAAAAATGGGAAAAATTAAGAGAAGCAAAAAAATAATTTAATAGAAATTTTGTAGGTTGTAATATTTTTTGCTATATCTTGCCTGAATTTATTTGTATTATCTTTTAATCTCTAAATATTTAACCACACTGAACTGAATCAAACTGAACTTCAACACTAAAAACTGGACTGACACTGTTTCAATATATTATAATCTTCTATGTGAAGCTGCTTTGACATAATCTACCTTGTAAAAGCGCTATAAAAGCAAAAATGAAAGGTGAATTTTCACCTTCTTCATGCAATAAGTGTCACTTTATCAGTTTTAGTGAGATGTGTTTTTGTATTTTGTTCTTGATGGACAGATTTGCATTTCATTTAATCATTTATTTTAAATATTAAAGCTATACACATGTTTTATCTCTACTAAGTAACCTCAATTTTCTCTTTGATTTGTAGGCTGATCAGTTAACAGAGGAGCAGATTGCAGGTGAGGGTTGATCAACTATCTCTTTAATTGGTTTCATTTGGAACTCAAAATAAACAACGCTTGTCTTATTTCTCAGAGTTCAAGGAGGCTTTTTCCTTATTCGATAAGGATGGAGATGGTACCATCACGACCAAAGAGCTGGGCACTGTCATGCGGTCGCTGGGTCAAAACCCTACAGAGGCAGAGCTGCAGGACATGATCAATGAGGTGGACGCCGACGGTGAGTGCAATTTACAGAAACACTGTTTGTTTATTTGTTTATTTAATTACAATTTAATTTTTTTTAAAAATTAAAATTTTTCATGTAAGGGTCAGGATTCAAATTATCAAATTATATAATTATATACTGTCAATTTTTTTTTCTTTTTTTTTTTTTCTTAAACTCTACTATTTTTTATGTATATATATTTTATATTAATGTTAAGCACCTTGGGTCTGAGAGTAACGCAATTTCGATTCTCTGTATGTCTTGTACATGTGGCTGAATTGACAATAAAGCTGACTTTGACTTTGACTTTGACTTTGACTATATAATTGATGGATATTATCCTATTACTCAATGTACATTTTTGATATGTTTTGCACTAAAACATTTAATAAAAATCTGAAAAAATAACTAAACTCAAGGTTGAAAATGAAAACTAAGAACTGCCCAATGTGAAGCAAAGTGCTTTTAAAATCCAGTTTATTATCCTGCTTATACCGTTGTAAAGTCTAGTTTTGCTTTTTGCAGTACATTATTTGACCGAAATTCCACCAGTTATGGCATGTTAGATCCTAGTCCCCACATTTAATCAACAGTCAGAGGCAGACATAGAAAGAGAGAGAGCGGGTGAGCGAGAGATTGCATGTGTCCATGTAAACGACACAGGCATATCTAATAGCTCGTATAACATGTAACGACCACTTTGCAAAAATTTTTAAGCATATATGTGTGTGGGTAATCCTCATATGCTCTTTGGCACATGTACTCAAGACAGAGGAATGAAGACTGTGCAGTGTTTCCTCTAGGATTTTTTCCAGCTGTGGTGGCAGGTCTTTTACACAAATCTACCAACTACCTATGGCGTTATTTCAATGACAAATGGAGAAATGTGTTGAGCGCATTATTACACATCAGATCGCATTTATGTAAGGTTAATACGAGCATGCCAATCTCTGCTTGCGTGCCGATTTCCTGTGCTCGTGCACAAAACTTCTTGCACGCCCTCAAGCGCTTTCGCTGGTGGGCTCTCAAATAAACACTGCTGAAGTACACTGCATTTACGTAGCGCTATTTAGGTAGTGAGTATGTCTCCAACATTTATTAGATTTGCTAGGAATATTTATGAATGTCTCCAATAGCGTCCTGAAGTAAAGTGAAATGGCAGTAAACTCCAGCGAGATAACGTTAAAGTCTTTGTATGCAGAATCACAGACCTTCATCTATAAATAAAGTTTAATTATGGAGTGTTCATCTTAACTGAAAGCTACGTCATGTTTGCTGGCCTCACGCATCGTGCACCTATCAGTAAGTCAGTGTCTTTCAGCACGTCACCTTAAAGTGTTAAAAAAATAGCGCACAGCCCTACTACGTTAACAGAAATGTTTGCGCTGTTATAATTCAGGCCCCGTTTACACTAGTGCGTTTTAGTTTTAAAACGGCGTTTTAGAATGAAAACGATTCGCGTCCACACTAGCATTTTACCCAGCGTTTCTGAACTGCTCTCCGTCCACACCAAAACGCTGAAAACGCACATCACGTGACCACACAGACACTTTTGGGCAAGCGCTGCAGCATTTCTACCCAGATGAGAGCTGTGCTGGTCGGACTGCTCATCAAGCATCTCCCGCTGGATCTAATATCACTGTATTTATTAAACGTCATATTTAATTAATCTTGTTGTATATATCTAACGACATATTCCCCGACTTTAGTCTTTTGAATAGATTACTTGTCCACAGGTAACGTGTTTTGGCTGAGCACAAAAATAAGTTAATAATTAATGTAACCACGTACATTCTGTATATTGACTGATCGCTTGTGCGTTATACTTTCATAATGGCTATTATTGATTAATAAAACTGACATATAGCAAAGCAGAGGATACGTTGATACGTTTCTTGAGGCAGTGATGTTATACAGGCTCCGTTTAATTATAAATATGCATGTAGTGAAGATGCAGCACGACAACCCAGCATTTCTGCTGTCTGTTAAGTTGTTAATATAAAAAATGAAAATAGGCAGTTCCTTAAATCATGTTTTCATTTTATTGTTGAGAAAGTGAAACAACGTAGCCAGGATGATGTGAATAAGGTTATAAAGTACACTGTTCCCTTTGTAGATTTACCAGACATGTCCTCGAGGGTCTGTTTTCCATATCAAACTTGCGAAGTCTGAACTTAAAGGGAGAGGATGCGAGACTGAACTGTGTGTGTAGACTACTTAATATTGAGGAAAAGCCCCAATCAGCTCCGCCTCCGTTTTCAGATGTCTCCATCTTTTTCTCTGCCTCTCCAGCGTTTTCAAAACGGCGCTTGAAAACACCAGCGTAGTGTGGACGGATGGCGTAACCATAGCAAAACTTAAACGCATTCGTGTAAATGGGGCCTCACTTACCCTTTAAATCATTTGGTGCGATTATAACCACTATTAAAAACAACAACAACAACAATGAATGAATGAATGTTTTGAATTAATAAGAAGCTGTAATGTAGCCGTGGTGGGATGAATTTTGGTGTGGTCCCCCGCCATGGAAGAATGAATGTAGCGGAAACCATGCTGTGTCAAATGTCACTGTTAAAGAGACGCGCATTTATTTTAATAACTGTGATCAAACCTGACATTAAACTTTTTTGCACACCTCACAACCAATCAGAATTAAGTATTAGCAGGATAAAATGGAACAACTACCACTAGTGAAGTGTGCTATAATACTATTGAAAATCATGATAATTATATTCTTGTCTAATCTCAGATATTAAGACAATGATCTGTTTTGTAAAAGAATATTGGTGTCTAATATGCAGCAAAGTCCAGAGACTGAAGTAATCAGCATGATTTTGTAAAATCATGACTTTAAGTGAGTAGTAAGAAACTCTAATGGCTGAAGCAGTGTTGTTATGCCAGAATGTTGAGTCAAACTAAAAGTTTGTTCAGGAAGTCTTATTTATAGCTTACTTATAATTGGGTCAGCGACATGTTTAGTTTTTAAGCTGGATATGTTTATTTATTTAAAGATACTTAAAGTTTATTCAGAGAAGCTATATAAAAGTGATTTAGGAAGCAGCATCAAGTCAAAAATAGGAGGGTGATGTAGTTGTGTGAACAATCTTCTTTTGGTGTTTGATTCTGGAACTAAATCCAGACTAACAATTTTGTTGATCAAAGAGCTGTGGAGCAATTGTTGATTGATAGAATGAAAAAAAAAATTGCCAAGTAATGTACTGGGGTGTGTTTCCATAAAACATCGTTAGCTAAGTTTGCAAGTTCCGTAGTTACAAACATAGTTTGTTGATTTGGCGTTTCCCAAATCCGTTGTTCCTACAAACATTCTCAAACTGCGTCACAAACTTGTACACTTGCCACTACACCTCTAGAGCTGTAGTTAGAAGCATAGTTTCTGTTCATTCATTCATTCATTTTATTGTCGGCTTAGTCTCTTTATTAATCCGGGGTCACCACCGCGGAATGAACCGACAACTTATCCAGCAAGTTTTTATGCAGCGGATGCCCTTCCAGCCGCAACCCATCTCTTGGAAACATTCACACACACACTCATACACTACGGACAATTTATCCTACCCAATTCACCTGTATCGCATGTCTTTGGACTGCGAGGGAAACCGGAGCACCCGGAGGAAACCCACGGGAAGGCAGGGAGAACATACAAACTCCACAAAGAAACGCCAACTGAGCCGAGGTTCGAACCAGCTACCCAGCGACCTTCTTGCTGTGAGGCGACAGCACTGCCTACTGCGCCTCACCTAGTTTCTGTTCTATTCGTCCTATTCTTTTAGAACATTTAAACTTGGAATGATTAAAAAAAACATTAAAGTTATCTCTCTAAGGTTTAATTTGCTTTCAAAGTATTTTCACAGTTCAGTTTTAGAGATCTTCATATTGACATTTGCGTTCCCTTCATAGTGCACTTTGAAAACATTTATGCCATTTTGAACACAGCCGTGGCTCATGACTAAAGGTATAGGTGACCTATTATTTAAAAGCGGAATTTAATTATTTTGAATGTTTCATAATATAAGCAGACTTTTCAAAAAATGTAAATAAACGAAATAAAAAATATCCTAATTACTACTCAATTAATATGGAAAGTGAGGGCATGTTTAATGTGTGTGCATGTAAAGCAATAATTTGCTATAATTTAAAAAAAAATATAGGCTTTTTCTATAAAGAAGTTGTTACTCCACCCCATGTAGAGTGTCATTATGAACGTTTTACATTATAACTAACATGGTTAAAATGATGGATCTGCGATAGAGGAACTCAATTTGGGAAAAACTCGTCACTACATCGTTCTTTTCCCAAACGATGCATCATACTATGGTAGTTTAGCTTCAAGTAATGTCATTGTTTGGAAAACACACCCCTGGTTGGTAAATGATTGACTCTAAAAACCTATAAACCTATTTACCAACGAATTAAGAATTCTTTTACTACAGGGCTGTTGAATGTCTGATTCTGATTGGCTGATTTATACACTGATAATACACAGGACAACTTTTTGAGCAATGTTGTTGCCAGGCAATAATTCAGAGTAATGTTGCTTGGCTACTTTGCTATTGAGAATAGGCAACAAAATTGTTCCTGGATCTGGTTGCCTTTTGTCTCACTTGGTTGACCATTGATGGCATCAGGTGCCAGGAAACAGTGCTCAAAAGGCAGTTTTTTTACTGAATTATAATTTAGTATAACTACACTAAATGTTATCAGTTAACCTACATCAGTCAGATATCAAAACAAAACCGAGATGCATAAGAAACTAGTGCTAAACCAGTTGCTGATAAGGTGTTTGACATAAAAATAGATGAATGGAAACATAGCTACTGTCTGCTGGGACATAAAATACAAATCTGAACAGTGTCTTTAGGTGTGGATTAACTGTAGTATAATGTGATAATTGACTCCGTTCTGTTGAATTATCAGAAAAAAGAGCACATCCCAGGTCATTAGTCAATGGATTTACAGCATTTTAATTTATTTTATTATTTGATACTTTTAAAGGACTTTTAAAGAAGTACATCCAAGTCAAATCCAAGTTTTTCATTTAAAAAAAAAAAACTAAACTATGAATGTAGGCATAGAAACAGGCACATAGGCACATTTTTATTGTGTATTATTCTTAGCATTCATCCAATTGTACCTACTTACAAAGCCAGTATAGTGGCATATGATGCCATGTAAATGACGCTCTTTAGACTGCATGCTTACAGTCATTTACTAATACTTCTGTAAGTACAGCCTGTCTGTGAGACCATTTAATCTCATCCTCTCATCGCTGTGACATAACAACGTCCGCCGATCCTCGCAGCGGAGTCTCATCAAAGAGCGATGCTCAAGCCGGGATGCTGTGGGAGGATCGAGAAGCCAATCACATTGAGCAAGTCTTCAATCAGTCAATCAATAGGCCTGTGGGATAAAGCTGTGACAAGATCCAGGTCAGATGGCAAATAATATGAGCATTGGAGGGGGAGTAATTGGATAATCCACTCTTGGTGTTCGTCATCTCATTCCCACACACTGAACCTGTTGCTGGGAAACTTAGGAAGAGCTTATTTTGAGATTCTCTTCTGGAAGCGACCTGGAAATGGCTGATCTCAACACAATGAAGTGGTGCTGAGTGGTGCTTCTAGTAATGAGTTGCGTTCCCCCTTGGTACCTGTGAAAGACTGCGCTAATATGACTCAACATGCTGTTGCAATCAAAGGTCTTTTTTATCTGCCATGCTAAGAGTGTGGTTCACTGTACATATCTTTATTGAGTTTCACTCTCAGGTAGGGTTGGGTATCTTTTTTAAATTGAGTGATTCAAATTCTGCTTGCCAATTCCAGTTCTTATCGTTTCTTTGTTCTAATCCCAATATTTTTGGAGATAAGATAAAGAGTAAAATGTTTTAATAGGGATCCTCCGATTGATCAGTATCAGCCGATAATCAAATTTAATTACTCGATCGGTACTTGCTGAACTGGGGTGCGTTTCCCAAACAACGACATAATTTGTGGCTGAACTATCATAGTTTGATGGATCGTTTGGGAAATGAACGATGTAGTGACGAGTGTTTCCTAAAAACCATAGTATCTCTGTCGCAGATCCATAGTTTGAACCACATTAGTTATAAAATAAAATGTCCTTAATGACGCTTTAAATGGGGTGAAATAACAATTTCTTTATAAAAAAACACATATACTTTTTGTGTGCAAATTAGTTTGTTTTACACATACTTGCATAAAAAAAATCCAATATTAGTTGGTAAAACCATGCACTCGCTTTCCATATTAATTGAAATATATATAAACAACAAATATAGGATCTATATATGTTTCCTTTAAAAATAATATTGCGAATATTCCATATAAAATCACAAAGCTAAGACGTGTTTCAATCTCAATAAATAATTAATATAAATCGTTAATAGTTGTAGTTCTATTTATCAGGACTATCAGTATCGGCCGATCACCTTGACAAGGTATCCGTACTCGGTATTGGCTGATCACGATTACAAGGTATTCGTACTCGGTATCGACTGATCACCATGACAAGGTATCGGCACTCAGTATCGGCCAATCACCATGACAAGGTATCGGTACTGTCTACTGGGAATTTTTACACATGACCCGGTATCAGTACTCGGTATCGACCGATCACCATGACAAGGTATCGGCACTTAGTATTGGCCGATCACCATGACAAGGTATTGGTACTCGGGATTGGCCAATCACCATGACAAAGTATCGTTACTCGGTATTAGCCAATGGCCATGACAAGGTATCGGTACTCGTATCGGCTGATCACCATTACAAGGTATCGATACTCAGTTTCTGCCGATCACCATGATAAGGTATCATTACTCTGTATTAGCCGATCAGCATGACATGGTTCCGGTATTCGGTATCGGCTGCAAAAATCCTGATCGAAACATCCCTATTTTTTACCTTGTATTTTGGCCATAATCAATAGGCTGTAACTGTTAACTGTAACAATTTGGAGAAAAATAAATAAATAAATAAAAAACACTCTTATTAAAAGTTTTCGTTTGTGTTTTGTACTTGTGTGTTAAGTATTAGCTTTGTCTTGTGCATTATCAAAGGTCTTGACAACTGGGAGAGTTAAACATATTGTATTCCTTCAGAATATTGCCATGTTAAAGCAAACATTTCATTACATTAAAGTTTAATCCTCCCATCCACTAAATATTTTGCCATATATCTTTGATGGACAACCAGCTTTTTTGTGGGACTTGAATGAGTTGCAACATGTAATCTTCTTCTCTTGCTGTGACTAAAAGGCTCACTCTTTGGTGTCCATCTGGTTAAGCTGGTTTCAGTGATTTTTAAATGGCTCACTATCTCGAAATACAGTAGTCAATATTTGAAGTGGATCTTCACCTTTGATTCACTTCAAAGGTGGACCATCAAAGTTGTTCTAAAACGTTTGACTACTATAGTTTGTCAGATAATGAAAGAAATTATGGCCTGTTTTCACTGGCTTTCCACTTGTGAAAGAATGGTGTTTAAGGCTCATGCTATGGCCATTTCCACAACTCTTATTGTCTGACTATGTCTAGGGATATTCATGTTTTCGTTATAAGGCACTGCTCTTTTAGGATCACTTCAATTGTAGTATTTTCTCTAGTTTTGATCTCCACTGCATTATGCCACAGACCATTAAATCACCATCTGCTCAAAGCCACTAAAGCGCAGGTTTCAAACCCAAGTCAAAGTTCAGTTTCCCTTTCAAGCTGGCTAATCCTAGACCGGTGCCTCCACACAACTATCAGTAATCCAGCCTTGTCTTTATTACCGCACAGTTGACCTATTTCAGACCATTAAACGTGTTTTAACTCTTTTATGGTCAGCTGCATCTATAGACTGTGCCAGCTGTAGGGATCTAGCCGTGTCTCTTATATCAAAGTCACTCTCTCTGCTTTTATTATTCAATGCTGTCCCTCCAGGACTATCATCTCCTGCTAATCCACAGTGAGTCACGTGGCTTTTGATCTCTCTTAGCGAATCCCCACCTCCCTGTACACACTCATCTCTTTGAAGAGTGACCACAACGGGCCCCGAGAGTGGCTACACTTTATGCTATAGACTGGATTAGTGGCCACCCACTTTTTTAGCAGCTCTGGAGATTTTCTTTTTAAATAGGGATTTTAAAAAGGCTTTGTGTTAAAGCAGTACAAGTCATAAACAAGGCCAACCCGCTAGGAGGAGATCAAGTTTACATACTTTGATTTGAAGCAATGAACTATACACTGCCTGACAAAGGTCTTGTTGTCGATCCCAGTTGTAAGAGCAACAAATAATCACTTGACTTCTGGTTGATCATTTGGAAAAGTGGCAGAAGGTCGATTTTTCAGATGAGTCGTCTATTGAACTGCATCCCAATCATCACAAATACCGCAAAAGACATATTGGAACCTGCATTGACCCAAAAATGTGCCAGATCTGCAGAGTGGATGACAACATCAACAGCCCGAGGTACCAAGATATTTGTGCTGCCCATTGCATTATTGCATTATTTACATTAAACCACAAGAAAGGGGAAATTCTGCAGCAGGATACTTTAGTCTCCATATCAAAGTTCCTTAAAGCAAAGAAGGTCAAGGTGCTCCAGGAATGGCCATCCCAGTCACTAAACATGAACATTATTGAGCATGACTGTAGTAAGATAAGGGAGGAGGCATTAACGATGAATCCAAAGAATGTTGATAAACTCTAGGAGTCATATAAGTCCCTTCTGATACCAAATGATCAACTAGAAGTCAAGTTATTATTTGCTGTTTCTAAAAATTTAATAGACGACTGCAGACTTTTGTCAGGTAATGTATAAGGTTATATATATATATATATATATATATATATATATATATATAGGACTGAATTTTCGACCACGCAAAATACAGAAATGTTGCTGGAAATAAGAGCCAAAAAAGGTTTTGGTGTGCCGCACTTCCCAGCAGACAGTAGCTATGTTTCCATTCATCTATTTTTATGTGCATTTTGGAATATCGCATAAAAAAACTTAATGGAAACAAGCACAAGAGCATTGAACGGACTTGTAGTTACAAAAGTACAAAATAGTTTAATATTCTACTCTGTGAGTATTCGTTTACTTATTTATGCATGCCATGAACTGCTCATGCTCAATGGAAAAGCAAAGTCCACTCAAATGACACACTGATAGGACATTTCTCGACTCACTCGCTGTCAATGAAATATGGTTCATTTATTGGCTTGTGTTTTTTAAAATCAGTAAAATAGAAGTTATTAAGTTAAATTTAAAGTCTTACAAAATAATGTTTTAAATAAAATAATAAATCACTATCACAAAGCATTTTCGGTTAGATTTTCAACCAAGCACATTAAGAATTTTCGGTTTCAGCTCAGAATCTATATTTTGGTGCATCCCTAGAAGTAAATGAAGATTAGATGAAAAAAGCCAAAGGTACAAGTCTTTACAGCTTTAATGAGGGAAATAACTTCAGGTTTACTAGAACCGGCTTTACTGACAATATGCCCATGACAATCACCCTCAGTTCATCTATCACCCCTATAAGAAACTATATTCTTCAAGCTTTTTTTCAGTGCATGTGTGTTAAACACTTCAGTATGGAAGCCAGAAAATCAAATATGTAACAGGTAATTATGAAAAAAAAATGGTAACTATGAGGAAAATGAATTATACACATATATAAAAGGTTGCAATAATGAAAACGAGAAATGACTATTAAAAATGTATCAAAAACTTGTTTATTTCTTACAAATTTAAGATAAATAGTTGCAGATGTGAGATCTTGTGATGGTTTCCGCCTGGTATTAACATGTTTTTAAAATTCGTTCATTAAATTGTGATGAAAAACCATTTCCACTTGCTATTAACATTCATATTTAAGTGCACCTCCTATGAACACTGATGCCCCTTTCACAGGAGGGTTCAGTGCAGTGGTTATTGAATGGACAAACCCATGTTGAGTGAGTGTAGGATGACAGCTAACATTTCAGTTGTTATATGTTTGTATTTGGCACAATGCAATAATAAATACCTTGCTTGCACCGGCAGAGTCCTTCATTTTGTGTGGGGGGAACCTACCAGTACACCACAAGCTCAAATTTTTTTTAACAAACCTCTACCATATTTTCTACTTTTGAAATTATTTATAGCCTATTTTTTTCTTTAGTGGGACTAGTTTCCCTGGTAGCAAAGAACTCTGGCCCAGATTTGGCAGAAAATTGTCATAGCAGGTATTCATCCTTGGAACTACCTCACAATACTACCAATGATGTGTGAGAATCCTTCCAATAAAGGCTGTTTCTGACATGACATTGGCTTTATAGTGCAATAATACATAGAATTTGTCAGCTCTTTTAAAAGATATAAACCTTATGAAGCCCTATTGGCATTGAAACGATGTGATGCATGAACACACAGTACAGTATATGGGGCATTTCGTATATGAGACATTTCACTGCTCTGGCTGTGTCTGGAATGCAGCATTAAAGCTTGCATACATGACTAGTAAAGGACCAATAACATCACATGTCAGGATTATTGCATGAGTCTAGAATTGCCTGTCCAATTCAGCCAGTGCCTCAATTTCTGTGTCAGTATTAATGACATACATATGCAAGAATCAGAGTTGGAGACCTCCACGCTTTTAGTTGTGGGTGTATTAAAAAGTTGACAAATGTATCAATTTTTTTTCTGACTAAAGTAGGAATCGGGACAGAACGAGAAGAGATTCTACATGATACTTTGAGATTTGTGAGAGTATGTATGAAAAAAAAACATGAATTAATAATTGTTTGGCCTAAATGTACACATTAAAATAAAATAATGCAAATAAAATGAGGCAGTGTGTACATACAATGACAACATCAGTTGGCTCTGCTCCCCCTAAACTCCACCTGTGCTTGTTTTAGGTGCACTTTCCCACAATACATCCCATAACAATCCTGTGTTTGGTTAGCAGGCAGAGAGCAGGTGGTCTTTTGTGACTTTCTGAAATGCTTTTAACCACATGAGAGTTTACACTCTAAAAACAAATCTAATCAAATGCGTTTTCCACCTCTGGAAGTGGTCGAGATTGGACAAGATCAAAATGTTTTAGCTCCTGTTTACGGCTGTATTTAATATTAAAAGATGTGTTTCATACGTCAAAGTGAACCTTCGATTTCAATAAAATCTCACTTCCTCATTTCTAGGAAACGGAACCATAGATTTCCCAGAGTTCCTGACGATGATGGCCAGGAAAATGAAGGACACAGACAGCGAGGAGGAGATCCGCGAAGCCTTTCGGGTATTTGACAAGGTATGCTTTGAGCTCTAACAGCTTATGTGTTCTTTGCGTTTATTCTGTTTTGCTAGTCAAACTTCAGAGTAGACTGATGCTTTCCTTGCTGTTCCATTGGCTGACGTTTGCTGTTTCTCTGCAGGATGGTAATGGCTACATCAGCGCTGCAGAGCTGCGTCACGTAATGACAAACCTGGGCGAGAAACTGACAGATGAGGAGGTGGACGAGATGATC
Source organism: Danio rerio (assembly GCF_052040795.2). Lineage (NCBI taxonomy): Eukaryota > Metazoa > Chordata > Actinopteri > Cypriniformes > Danionidae > Danio > Danio rerio. Next base: position 17,960,606 of record NC_141040.1, read on the forward strand.
AGAGAAGCCGACATTGACGGAGATGGACAAGTGAACTATGAAGGTCAGTTGCTCACTGCGTTTCCTCAAACATTCATTTTTACTTATATGCTAATACTATATTTGGGAGTTATATCTAAAGCTATTGCACATTAACTTTTGTATGGTTTAGACTAAAATAGAAATGCTACAAATCATTATTTTTTCAATCTCTGACTCATTGGCCTCATTTTTATGAAGAACATAAATGTTTAATAATCACATACTGTACACCCCTCTTACATTTACATTATAGGGAGGATGTTCAAGTCCACTAGACCCATGATTAAAGTATAGAAATTGTAGGTCCTATGTAGGGCTATACATGCACCAAGTGTGAAACGTACAAATGTTACACGGTAAAACTCTGCCTTTTGTGTGGTGTACAGGCTGGCATGAAACGGCAATGTGTTCAATGGGGCTGATAGTGCAAAAATATAGTAGCATAATTATCAACCTTATTAGATAAATGTTATTTAATAAAGGTAAATTGAAAATATTAACCATGAATGCTGTTTATATTGCTTTTAACTGGGATGACGTTAACGTCTGTTGAGTATTTTAACATAAAATGTAAGAAAAAAAAAGCCAAAAATGGAGCGGGTAGGCCAGTCCCATGAACAGTTACATAAATATGTACACCATACAAGGGTTAATATTAGTGTTGTCAAATGATTAACCACGATTAACCGTGTCTGAAATACAAGGCATGGGTTTCCTCAGGGTGCTTCAGTTTCCCCCACAGTTCAAAGACATGCGGTACAGGTGAATAGAATAAACTAAATTGGCCGTAGTGTATTGAGTGTGAATGCAAGATTGTATGGGTGTTCCCCAGGTTTCCCAGTAATGGATTGCGGCTGGAAGGACGTCATAAAACATATGCTGGATTATATATTATATGGTGACGCAGTGGCACAGTAAGTAGTGCTGTCGCTTCACAGCAAGAAGGTCGCTGGTTCGTGCCTCGGCTAGGTCAGTTGGCATTTCTGTGTGGAGTTTGCATGTTCTCCCTGCATTTGCGTGGGTTTCCTCCGGATGCTCCGGTTTCCCCCACAGTCCAAAGACATGTGGTAGGGGTGAATTGGGTTGGCTAAATTGTCCGTAGTGTAGGAGTGTGTGTTTGAATAAGTGTGTGTGGATGTTTCCCAGAGATGGGTTGCGGCTGAAGGGCATCCGCTGCGTAAAAACGTACTGGATAAGTTTTTGGTTCATTCCGCCCACATATTATGCAAAAACAAACTTATATCTTGGATTTGATTAATCGTTTGACAGCGCTGGTTATATATTTTTCACTGATACGCTGATATTTTTTGATCTCAGATTGGTCGATAATAACTAAGGCAGTGTGTGTCAGTGCTCAAAGGCCACTGTACACATCCGTACATTTTCTCCCTGTCAATTTTTAGAACTCCATGCACACATGTGAGTTATTACAAATGCATGATCAACTCATCATATGAGAGAGTCAAATTAGCATAGCTAAATGTTTACATTTACATACAATAACATGGTTACTGCAGGTCTTAAAATGTGTTATATCATTGCACAATTAAAGGCCTAAAACTGTCTTCAATGAAAGCAGAACATGTTAAATTGATTAAAGTAAATATTGCATGCACTGTTGAGTGAATGTTTATTTTATTAATGTGTTCCAAATATCTACACAACTTTAAATCAAGATACATTTACTTGAGATGCAATATAAAGTCTTGTTTTCAAACAAAGTAAACAAAAGTACTATAATTATTTATGCCAAGAAATAAGAACAAATGTATTTTAATGGCAGTTTTACAGTTTGATTCTTTAAAAAAAATGTAGGCCAAGTGACTAGAGCTTTACGATATTGGAAAAGCAAGATAGTTGAATAGCACAATTTGGCGGTTTACTGTGGAGTCTAACAAAACTCAGCTACTAAAATTGATTGATAACAATAAAAAAAAAATGCTTTTCTTAGTTTGATTTGTCTCATTTTTAGTCCATATATATATATATATATATATATATATATATATATATATATATATATATATATATATATATAGATCAGTTAAAAGTATTGTATTGTTTAAAAAGTTGTTGACAATTTTGTTTTCAATTTGAAATGTAGATATTTGGATTAGAAACAAAGACATATTAATATAAGAATTTTTTTTTGCATAAATTGTATTAATTCCATATAAATACAGTGATTAATTACAATTCTGTAGCACTTGGTCAACAATAATCCAGACATAACGTTGCAAATCTTTGCGATGTGACTATTGCAATATCAATGCTGAAATTGATATTGTGCAGCCCTATTATGGACCGATATCTTGTTTTGTTCATCAACCATCAACACACTCCATTTCACAAAAAAAAAAAAAACTTTGGTCAATTTCTATTCTAAAAACTTGATAGTTGCTCTGGAAAATGTCAAAACACTAATAAACAACACTGTTTAATCCAGTATTCCAATTATTCTAGTTATAATCCTTTATTTGCATTGAATATTTGTGCGTTCTATTTTTACATTGTCTTTTAAAAGTCTCCAAAATCTGAAAATGCATCTTAAGCCTTAAAACCTGCAGAAACTCTGCACTGAGAACAAAAGATTTTCATGACATTTGTTTCCTGATGATTCCAGACTTTGAATTGGTCTTAATGATGCACTTAGTGAACTGGCCCGTTACTTTATAGTCTCGTTTCTGATGTTTAATTATTCATTTCCATGTTGGAATGACCACAGCATCTTTTAATTTGATCTGCATCGGAAATGGCCCAGAATGCATCACAATAGTTCAAGGCTCATGCGAAAGAGAGCCTTTTTTTGTTTTGCTGAGCTTCTTGATTAGTTGCGTATGAAAGCTATTCGGAAATGGGAAGCTAATTACCGTGCGAATTCCACCTTCACCTTCTTGATTAAAAAATTAATAAACCATTGCACAATTTAGCAGCTGGATGCACAGCATGGCGTTCGGCCAAAAGCAACTGCCTAATCTAATTTTCTCTCCGTCTCTCTCTCCTCTCGCAGAGTTTGTACAGATGATGACCGCAAAGTGAAGCCTCCTCCTTCTGCCGTGCCCTCTTAGAAGAGAAAAAATAATTAAATCAGTCAAATGTTTTACTTACCTCTTGGGAAAAAAAAGTTTATTTATTCATAATGTTTCTGTTTTAAAAATAATTGAATGTTAAAATAAAGTATCCTTCTGTCCACACAGAAATAATGGAAAAATAAATCTAATATCTGCATGAAATGGTTAGTGACCCTGTCCCCAAAAATCAGTTATTCAAGAGAAAAATAACCTGTAACCACCTTTAAACTGAAGAAAAACAGCATTTGGTCAACTCCTTCAGTTGCACCTGCTCCTGATAATGTTTGGGCTGGCCAACCTCCTTCTTTCTCTTTTTTATTATTATTATAATTATCCGATCTTCATGCATGCAGCTTGAGCCCGGAGCTCATTCTCCAGCCAATCAGAGCCTGCCGAGTCCACTGAAGTGTTGTGTCGTGGGGTTTTTGTAATTTGAGAGGAATCACATGTAGAGAGAACGCTTGTAAAACTCAAGTTTCCAGTGGAATGGGGCTTTAAAGTATTGTGGGGGGGATACAAAGTTAAAAATTCAAAAACGAGAAAAAAAAATACAAAAACAAGAAAAGGTCGAACATGTTTGGCATGATTTTATCGTTTCTGATTTGTTGTTTTTTTATTTTTGTCGATCATTTGTTTTTGTTTGTCTTTCTTTCTTTCTGGACGGCCATTTCCTCTGTGGTGGCCGGGATTTGAGGGATGTTTGTGTTTGAGATGAGTGGAGGAGTGTGGCTGAGCCGTCACTTTTCTATCCTCTGTTTATTTACTTCTGACCAGTGAAATCTCCCCTGCGTGGGAGTTTTGCGCTCCACTCTTCAGTTTGCATTCATTCCAAGTTGTACATGCTACTGTTTTAATATTTTCTTCAAATAAAGTGACCATGTACTTTACGACTGCCACTCTGCTCTGTTTTTTCTGGGAAGCCATTTTGTGTCTGTTAAATAGTTGTGTAAATCTGATTTACTTGAAACCCTTAGGACTTGTAATCACAACCCAGGCTCATTCCGATTATGTACCACTATATACATTTCTGGAGAGAGCAAAATATGTCTCAAGAGGTAAGCTTTTTTGCTGTTTTTGTTTTTGCAAATCCACTCTGGCCGCCCTGTACACTTTTTCAGATCTCAAATTTCTCTCGCGAGTGCCATTTGTACATGCTGTTCGACCACCCCCCACACCCCCCCACTTTTTTTTTTATGAAATCTGTCCTGCAGGAACTACAATTAATGGCTCATTTTGTCTACAAGCATTGTTTCCAGTGTTTATGATGCCACAAACTGACTTAAAACTCACTTGGTTTTGGTGGAATTTGAATGGTTGGTGGGTGGGAAGAGGCAAAACAAAAATAATGTTACCTCTGTAATATGTAACTAATCATAAGACATTTCATATTTGGAAGGTGGGTCTTTATCAAACCTTAAACTAATTGAGATATTTGTGCCAGGCTGGGTAGAAAGGTATTTTAATGTAAATTATGTCAAAAAAATTCATTTTTCCAGTATTAGTATTACTGTGATTTGGGAAAGAGAACTTGAAGCGCAGAATCACAGCTTTGATTTAATTTGACAAAATATTTCAGTTTCATCTAAAAATCCTTCCCACCAATTGATAAGCTGCAATGTACGTAGTTCATATCATTTATTATACACCTCTAAAACTTTTTGAATGGAACTTATTTCTTCACCTGTTTGTGCCAAGCCATCGGTAGCTCATGTTCTTTGGGAATGCCTCCTGACCTACAATTATTGGGTTAATATCTCCATTATCTTGTCACAAATTTTGGAACCAACCATTGATCCTGAAGCTTGCCTTTTCCTGTTATATGATGATTCTTCAATAAGCCTGACTTTGAATCAAAATCAGAATCAAAACCTTTTTCTCAGGATTAACAGCTGCAAAGAAAACAATCATCAGTTCCTGGTTCCCTCCTAATCACCTGTCAAATCAGCAAAGGTTATACTATTTTATAGACATTATTTCGACTAGAACAACCCAATGCCTTAATTAACAGAGCAAAGATTTAATTCTTCATTAGAGCCAAATACACGATAATTTGATCTGAAGTGATTTAATATAGTAGAAACGATCAAGATGTCTTTTAATATTTAGGTGACAAACCATTTTTGTTTCTATTTGAGCTGTTTTACAACCATTTTATTAGACGCTCTTTTCATTCATGTACTTCTCTGACATTATGTATATAGTTTTTCCCTCTTGATACTATTAACCATCCTATAAACGTTGAACCAAGTAAATTTTGAGGAATTCTGTCATTACTATTGTTGAGAACCATGTTTACTAAAAACACAAAGATGTTTAAGTAAAAAAGTAATAATTGTGCATTTTTCGAACCACTAAGTATGAAAGCATGTTCTGGTTCACCCCAAACAGAATCAAGACTTTGTAAAAAAGTTAAATAAAAAAAGCCTAATAAACCAATTTAAACACATTTGATTGGCTATTGTGTTCAAGTGCTCTACAGATATGACTGTGATTGGCTCCAATAATCATTGCTTGACTTCCCCAATGGGGTATATGGACATGGACTTTTAATTTTCAGCCAGCCCCAGGGCTTCCAGTGAACTGTCTTTCCATTACAAAATTGACACATTTATGGTCTTATTACTTTAAAAATCAGTAATCTTCACTGTCTGATAGATATACGCTATGAAGTGGGTCTCAGACCGGACAAGGAGGACTGCATTAAATTCCATTTCCCCTGCCATCTCTTTAAAATATGACAATTTATTTCACCCCAGTATATTCAACGGAGTTTCTGTTTTACGCTCTAACAACTTAATAAAGGCTTAAGTCTATTTAACTGAATGTATTGTAATTAAATTACAACATTGATGCTGTTAAAGCAACCTTGTTCAATTGAAAATGTCACATTAGCCTTTTACTGGAAGTTCATCATTGGCTGAAAACTCTAGCTGTGCATTTACCCAATTGATTCACTTAAAACTCATACTTAAAATTATCAAAAAATAATTCAATAAGCATTAGGCTTCTGAATAATTGCTTGCAACTGAAAACAAGTTAAATGTTTTTTGCAGAAGCTTAAAAAAGCTAAATTACATGCTTAAATAAACCTCAATGGTAAGAAGCTCAAATGTGTGGTGTGACGTGAAAATCAGTACATTTAAAAATGCATGCTTCCTTTCTACACTATAAAAAATATAGGCTTCCACACAATTCCTTCATGTTGTCCCAACAGAATTACAAACACGATTAATTAACTTAAGTGTTTTTACAAACAATCCTCCAAAAACTCAAGAATAGTGTTAATTTAAAGCTTATTTTAAATTAGTCTGAACTAGCAGCAAATTGAGTTTATAGTATGTGATTAACCGTATATGTACAAATTCATACACTTTAGAAAATTCTAGATTTTCACGTTACTGTAATTTTTCATAATAAATTACATTAGTATCACTTTACAGGTTTTAATGCAAAGTCAATCAAATTAGCATGTTTACAGCAAATCACTGTAAAAAGGGCTAATATTTTTTGCATGTTAGTTGTAGGAATTCAAACTCTTTATTTCATTCAACATAGACATTGATACAAATAAACTTTTATACTAGTATTGGCATTTGTTTTGATATTTAGATATTTAGAATATTGCAGCCCTAAAAAAAATTTGGAAGGAAAATCCTGTTTTTAAATGACATGAATGTGTATATTTTCATTTTTGGGTGCACTGCACCTTTATTTAATTTTATAAGGTTAACATGGGAATATGAAATAATATTTAGTGAACTTTGTGCTACGCCAAAAACTTAATAAAACGGAACAAAAGTAATTGATTCATAAAACTAAACACTGTTAAACACCCAAAATGAATTTAAGCTTAAGTTTTTTACAGTGTAGTTTTTGGGAAAAAAAAACAGATGCAAATTATCTGGAGGAATGGACACTTTACTATCCCATGAGGCCATGCAAGAGAACAAACTGTAGGTCATGGGATAAATACAGAAATTCAAAGGTACATTGGAATTACATTTATACTAAACAGAATGTGCTTTTCAAATGATTGTAAGCTTAAATTCAAATGTAGTACCTACACCAGTAGTAGCACGTGGGATCATTGGTTCATGCTGAAGCTCAAACATGCCACATGACTCTTGAGAATGACATGTAATTTAATCTGTACGGCGCGTACATGACAGATTAAAGTATCGCACACCAGACGCGCACATTCGAATGATATTTAACATGAAACTAATCAGATGGCGCTCTGTGGCGCGGCTGAAAAATGAACTGCGTCCTGAGCCGTCGCCGGGCGCCGCCGACAGCCGTCGACTTGCGGCGCCGGTGTGTGTATCCTGATAGAAACCTATGATTAGAATTCTAAAATACATGGCGCTGCGCGGCGCGCCGCCGAGCGTCGCTTCTGGTGTGCGACCTGCTTTACCGGTTCTTTCAGAAGCTCAAGTATCTGTGATGTAAGAATGACTCTGATTGGTTCTTGCTCAGACAAAATGCGTGACATGCAAGAAAATGACAAACAAACACACTTTAGCTTATGTTTTCTCATTGTTGATGTTCATATGTGACTAAAAGCATCAATCAAATCATAGAAAACATTAATGCACTGTAAACACTTTCCTGTAGAATCTACAGTAACTTGCTGTAAATCAATTCGAGCAAAAATACAGCATTTACATTTATAGCACTTTTTATTTTCCTATATGCAATATATTACAGTGTCTTTACTGTAAAGTATACAGTCATTTTCACATTACAACTTTAAAATACAGTAATATACTGCATAATTGTTCTACTGCAAAATACAGTTTATTTACAGTTAAATATGTTAAAAATGTTAAATGTTAAAAATGTGTCATTTACAAAAATTGTTTGCTCTGTAAAACTTCCACTGCTTGATTCTTATAGATTAATATTTAGAGTTTTGTGTGAAGAGACACTCAATGGACAGAAATCCTAGATTTGATTAGAAATGTCTTCATTTGTGTTCTAAAAATCATGTATCTGACACAAGTGTGATTAAATGATGACAGCGGATTTATTTCGAAGTGTACCAACTGCTTATCGGCTCTGGGTTTGCATGAATTCTTAGTCTCTGACATTCATCAAGCTGGAGCTCAAACTGATCAGTTTCAGCATCAGACCACCCGTGTTCAGCTAAATTACAGCTTCCTGTTGAGTCGAAGACATCAAACATTTAATAACCCAATCATCCGAGTTTTCTACAGTGTCTTTTTACACCTCAGTTCATTTGTTAGTATATTTATAAGACAAGACATAAAAATTAAGTGTCTTCATTGAAGTCAGTTAAAAAAAATGGATTTAATATATGAACAGAATGTTCTAATGTGTAAATAAATGTGAAAATGTGGGTAAAACAATATCATAATTCAACATATATTTCTATAAAAATGAAACAACATACCTATTCTAACCTCTACTTATTGATATACATAAAAAAATTTATACTACGAATAATATATTTTATTATTCTTTTGCTAACAAATTAGTAAAACCTAATGTTTGAAGGACCGTGGCAAAGTATAAAGCATTAAAAAAGCATTAAAATAAATAATTATTAAATAATTTTGATACTGCACTTTCATGCTTAAATAGAGTTGGGCTTTTTTTTTTTTTGAAGGGGACTTCATTTTGGTGGCACTTTAATGACACATTTGGACCTATCAACTTCCCTTATTAATGAAAGCTTCTGCAAGAATTGTTTTGTTTTGTTACCTAAACTACTGCTACATTAAATTACATTTTACTGGGTGTCTTCGGTAAATCATGGTAAAAGTGTATGACAGAAATAATAACAGCACACTGCAATCTCCAGTTGTGTTTCACTTTTATTGTTGGATGCTTTGACCTGCATAACACCGGACCTATCTCATACACAAACACACACCACATTTTGACATCTGATCTCTTGCTGGGGTTAAATTAGCTCATAAATCTTTCATGTGAAAATGAGGCAGTGTGTTTCTGTGGCAGTAAGCAGAGAGCAGGGTTTACCAGCCTCTGCTTCCAGCCTTAGTCATGTCAAACATCAACAACACACACTAAAACACTATCAGATTATGCTAAACCATGCTAAGAGCAACTCCTGCATGTTTGGGAGGCAACGTCACTTAAACTCCTTTGTGGAAGAGCATTTCGTTAAAGTAGCTAGATCTAAAACAGCCTTAAATTTAGGGTTTATATATATATAATTTTTAATAATATAATAATTTTTCAAATATGACAGAGCAAAGGATTTCAGGACACGGTATTTGCTATAATATTTTTTTTCTACTGGATAAAATCTTATTTGCTTTATTTCGGCTAGAATAAAAGCAGTTTTTAATTTTTAAAAAAAACATTTTAAGGTCAAAAGATCAGGGCTAATAATTCAGGAGGGCTAATAATTCTGACTTCAACTGTACAAGATGTCATGTAAAGGTTACAGTGCAGGTCTAATGATTTAATTTTTAAATCCTCAAACATTTGTTTACCCATGTTTGAATCTTTTTTTTTTTTTTTTTTTGCAAAAATATGTCTGTTCTGCTGAATGAGGATGAGACATTGCTCATAATTATGGATCAAAGTCATTATTTTCCTCAAAAAAGAAAGAATGTTGAAGGTTTTTTGACTTTTTCGGGCTGAAATGTGTGGGGAAAATGTTTTTAAAGGCTGATTTATACTTCTGCAGCAAGCACGAACGCAAATCCCGGGGGGACGGGGGGGAAATGTCCCCTCCCATCCGAGGGTTGGGAGGGTTATTCTGCTTCAGGAGTCAGTCTATTGACTGTAAACAACACAACAAACAATGCAATAAGTAGTTTCGAAGAAAAATTTGCTTTGTCGTTGAACCTGAGAAAAACTTTAAAAATGATCATAATGACATAGTCTCTATGCTATAATAATAATGAAGAAACCATTTTGTAACCGCGGGAACATATCTTTATTAGTACAATTCGGCTCTATTATTTGTGTCACCTTTAAAAAAATGCTCGAAATGAAATTTAATATTTATTGTCCCCCCCTTACTGTTAAATCAGATTTACGCCCATGGCATCAAGCGCACACACCTTTAAAAAAAATGTAACTACACGTCGCAATGACGCATAGCGCAAGCTCTGTGATTGGTTGGCTTGGTATCGCTGATGAGTGTGGGCGGGGCAGAGAGTCGTGCAAACTAGATGGAGCGATTGTTTACAAGCGTGGAGTCCTGTGAAGGAGCTCCGAATGGAAAGTTTGTTTTGTGTTTACCTCATGGTTAAAGTTGTTGCACGTCCGCCGCCCCCTGCCTCAAAATGAGCGAGTTTGAACCACATGTACATTAAGGAAGCGTTCAGAAAAAACAAAACACCAGCGAAGAAACTCGACACAGAGAAACATAAACACCTCAGTGCCAACTAGTGTTTTGGAAGTGTTATTGCAGAGCAACAGAGACAGCGTGCAGAAGTATGAATGCACAGCTACACTTATTGCATGCGCCGTGGGTCACGCAGATCACTAGAAGTATAAACCAGGCTTAAGGCTCCATAATATCAAACCCTGCATGAGGTGGGACCACAGGAGTTTTCAGCCACTAAAACAATAAACTTTCTGATCTGAGAAGAAGATCAGGAAACCATTAAAAATAAAACAAGTTTTATTTAAATCACCCTGAGCCCCCCTTCCTGACCTTTACTTCACCATCTACATCAGAGCAGATCACAAAAAAATGTCCAGGTCTTTATTATGGTGTATCTTGTTGCCCTATATTCATGTTTGGTATCATTCTAAATGTCTCTATGTGATTGGTAAAATTGTCTTAGTTTCACTGGAATATTTCACTTGTATTAGTTGATCTGGTTTTCGATTTGACTGAGTTGAGTATTTTAGGGAAAGGTGCAAAGACATCATTGCAATCCTGTAGTGTATGAGCCTCTGAGCTTTTGCATCAGAGACTTATATGCTTCAACATACTTTATACATTTATAAGTCTCAGATTTATCTTTGAGTAATTGATGTAGTGCATTTCTGAATTGGCTTTTATTGTTTGATTCTGCAACTTGCATGATACACTTTCTTCTACAAAATAGTGTTAAGATTTGATTTATTCTGAATTCTCCTGAAATCTTTTATATCCAGTATATTATGTGGAGGTTGGTGCTACCTTGATCTGTGTACATGATATCCAAACAAATGGCAAGACACTGTATGGAGCAGTCAGCACATCAGTGCATAGCCTCTGATTTAGCCAGTTGTATGGAAATAACTAAATTAACTGCACTTCTAGTTTGAGTGAGCAGGAGCCAACTGGACTAATTGGGAATTGGTTAAGCCTACATCCTCTGACTAACTTCAGAGTGTCGAGATCCTGTGTGTGAGAATTTACACAAATCCCAAGGCATGACAGCTCTGTGCGGCGTTTGGTTCCTAATGGACGTATAACTGAAAAGTGTGGAATCAGATACAAATCAAAACTCTAAAATGAGTCATAAATGATGTATGTGATCCGTTCTTACAATTAGAAATACAGTCTAAATTCACTTAAAATTGGAGCCAAATTAAATTCGAAGCTGAAAAACTAATATGAATAAATTTTAATAAATAACAGTATTATTTTCAGAAGGCCTACAGAAGGCTTATATGCATTTAACCTTCGACCATGCTGTTAGTTTCGTCATTGAGCTAATAGATTTACAGTTCAAAAATGCGATGAAAAAATAACTTGTACAATATATAAAACAAATTAAATAGATGAGCTTTATCAAGGAAGTAGTAATGCAATATTGTCATTATCGCCAGCTTTCTAGCCTGTGCAGATCCCTGGAGAACTACACTTATGGTACTGATAAGAACTGCAAATCCCATCATGCACCGCACACACACACCAGTCCCAGCTGGAAGCTCATGATGGACTAATGATGGACCATATAAACAGCTCACACACAGATATTGCTGACTCTGGATGGTTATACAATATAACAATACAATATAACATTTCAAAACATTTCCTGTGTCTCGTCTATCCATGTTTGACTCTTGCCTTCCGCCTGTATTGAAAATTTGCCTGTGACCTAACTCTGCCTCTGCATTGTTCATGCTCCTGTTTTGTCCCTGTGTTTAGCATTCTCTATTGAGTAAAGTACTGCATTTGAATCCTCAAATCCGTTGTCCAGCATGCAATATTATATCCTGTTTACATCTGTATGTACAGATATCCACTTGTGAGGATTTATTTGTTTAATCAAAATGTAGTCTTTGTGATTTTTTTAATCATATTTCAAGAAGTCATATAGCGACTGGAGGTTCTCTATATCAGCAACTTTTAAACTGAGGGTCAAAAAGATGAAATAAGTGATTAATACATCATAAAGATGTCATTATAGTAAATAAAATAAAATTGTTCATTGCTTGGCATATTTCTATATTACTAGCATGATCACGAGTGTGCTGAAGGTCACATCTGTGTTTCAAGTAATATTTCTATTGACGGAAAGACCCTTTAGGTCTCAAACTCAATTCCCGGAGGGCCGCAGCTCTGTGTATGTTTGGGTGTGTGTTTGTGTGTGAGAGAGAGAGAGAGTTGAAAATTGCATAACCTAATAATATTAAAACCCTGGCTAATTAGATAACAGGTTTAAAGATGAATAAATGTTCTATAAAGTTACTGTTGTTTGTTCATGTTGAAAATTAAAGGGCTCCTATTTGACCCCTTTTACAAGATGTTAGATAAGTCTTTGGTGTCTGTAAAGTCTCAGCTCAAAATACTGATCAGATTGTTTTATTATAGCCTGTACCTTTAAATGCAAATGAGCTTGTTCTCCCCGGCCACCGATTCCACGTGTCTATCTGTTTCTTCTGTTGTCATGTCAGATAATCAGCAGTCAGTGACAGACACGAAGTAAGCAGAGTACCAAGTTAGGTTATTTGATGTGTTTGTGGTGGAGTTTATTTAAGCCTTTCTGCAACGATGATTTTGACACAAATACCAATAAAAAACTCATCACACACAAAACACACACTTCAATCTCTGCACTGTTTTAGCTTGTCTACGTGCAGCAAATGTGACAGGATACAAGTTAATATATATGTTTTAAACTTGTAAAACTTATTCTGAAGGTCCAGCTGATTACAGAGAGTTAAAACAGATCTTTTAATCCAAGGTTCTTTGCAAATCCTGTTCTGTGGACATGTTTATATGTGTTATGACATGTTGATATGTACGCGTCAATGAATTCAGTGGGTGGGGAAAAGCGCAGTCCTACGTCACACTGTGGTGGGCCTCACAATCACTGATTTGGATCCTATTTTATCATTAGGAAGTTTTAAAAAAAAGAGATTTGTTGTATTTATATCACTCCAATTTGATTGTGAACGCAATATACCTACAAACCGTTCAGCCTAAACAGTTTCCAAAAGTAGATTTTCGCATCAAAGCTGCCTTTTAAGATTTGTAGAAAATAAAAATGAATGCAAAGTTATTGTGAAGCTTTGACATGTTATTAATGCAGTACTGAAGTAAGCCAATGATCTATTTCAAATAAAGGCAAGTCATTTTCCGCTCTTTTGCTTTCTTTTATTAGTCATATTAATCAACTGGGTGGAAACACATATCAGCAGAAACCACTAGTATTCCTTTTGATTTTGCCTGTATGTTTTTTAACTCTCAAAGTCATGGTAGCCATTGACTTCTATTTTAGGAACCACTAACCGACCCAATTTTAGCTAAAATTCTGTAATAAAATAAAAATCACGTAACTCTGCATAAATTGTCTGCATGTACACTGAAAAAAACTATTTATATGGGCTGAATTTAAACACAGATTACATGTATTAATATTCAACTTATTTTTTTTAATTCAGCTCAAATAAATAGTTTAAAAAACACTTTTCTCTAAAAAAACTAAACTAAATCCAATGATTTTTTTTTTTCACTGTATAATATTTTTTACTTTTGGAATGAACAAACCCTTTAACATCTGTTTGTCGCAATAAAATGGGTAGTATTTGGCTCATGCTGCGATCATTAGAACTCGACAGAGTTGGCAACACGTATTGTGCAAATGATGTGCAACATCCCCTGATAAAAGATCAGTGTAACCTTTAACAGCCATTCCTGGGGTAATGGCTTCCTCCTGTCTGATATCAGATCAGTGTTTCTGAAGGTTTCTATTGTGAAACTGACTATTTCTTCTGTATTACTTATGATTCCACCCATATATGGAAATGTATAATATGTAATTCTTGGATATTTTCCTGATATACCACTAATCTGCTGAGCTTTGGTATTTGGATGCTAATGACACAATTAAAAATGCACGAATTAACGATTGATCATTCAGTAATCAGAGCTAACAAAAAAAAACTGCACCACAATTGAGAGTGGTCTGGCTGCAGACTCGGTGGAGATGCAATATGAGCTGCATCCAATGCTTTTTAATCACCTAACCCAGTGGTGGGCAAACTTTTTTGACGCAAGGGCCACATCAAGTTCTGCAAACCAAGTGAAGGGCCACATGTCAAATCCTTCAAAAAATAACTTTTATTTATAGTGGCAGTATGCATGGAACATGTAATATCGGACAGAAATGTGTCACATTAACACACATTATTTTATTAGTTATTATTGAGTCATATTTACAAGTCAAAAAAATTTGCACCGCTATTTATATTTACTTATCCATCATCATAAAACGATAAAATAATCCCTTATGAAATATGATAATGATAATAAAAATAAAAAAATAAATATATATATATATATATATATATATATATATATAGAAAATATATTGTCTGATAGAAAAAAATCTCATTTTAACACATTAAAAATGTAATTCGAATGTTTGCATAAAAAATGCAGACTTAGGTTGTAGTCTTTAAAAACAGCAATACTTTATTGGCATATTAGACATACCACTTTCTGTCCGATATTGGTAAAGTATTTTGTTGCCCATTCTTCCTTAAACACACGACATTTAGAGTCAATTTTTCTCTTCTTTTTTCTTTTTTGCTTGATTAATTTTTAGTCATTAACGGTTGAGTGCCTTTTAATATCCGAGAGTGTGTTTTAATTTCACTGGTTGCGCCAAAGCCTAGCCGTACACAATGATGTCACTAGCTCCATTGAGTGCATTGTCTGACATTGCATCTCTGATTGATGCAATCTCAGCTTGCCTCATAAAGGCTGCATCCAGAAACTATTTTCCCAATTTCATCAAGAAGCATAACTATTTTATGTGTTGTTAGTAAAGAGACTAACGTGTACATATTCATGACTTCATTATTATGAAATTGTATGATTTTTAAAAGCCAAAACTGTCCCTAAACTACCCATAAATACAAAATATACAAAAATCATACAAAAATGTACTAATAAAATAGTACAAATTTATATGAGTAAGCCACTAAAATAAAAAGTAACTAATTACTTTAAATTGTACTTACCATTCTTACCATTTACACAAATGGTTACAAATTGTTATGAATTTCTTACTTTCTACCCCAAACACATAGAAAGAAATTAAGAGACATCAATGATGGATGGTTTTCAACATTCTGCAAAACATCTTCTTTTGTGTGCATTAAAAATGTACTTGTTTGAAACTCCTATACTGTAAAAAAATAAATAAAATTTTAAGGCAACAAACTTCAGGACATTTAAATGGAGTTTAAATTTCAAGTTTACAAATTGTATTTCTGATTAAATAAATGCAACTTTGGTGAGCAGGATAAGCTTATTTAAAAAAATATCAAAATCCTACTGACCTCAAACTTTTGATCGGTAGTGCAAATATATTTCTATATAATAGTATAGTGTTCAAGATCAAACCCTAACCCTGGTGAAAATGGCATCTTACACATTTTTTTAAAATCAATTTATTTATTTAATTTTTTTATTAATGTCAGGGAAACAATAACAACATTTTTTACAACAACAATTGTTACGTAGAGTGTACAGGAGTTTTACAGAAAAGTAAAGCATCAAATAGGCACATACAAGAGAAAACAAAATAATAATATAAAATGCTTTAAGAAAATTAAAAAAGGAAAATAATTTAGGTTAACAGTTCTTATAGCTTTAAGATTTTTAGAGGAAGCAATAGTTCTAATGTACTGTTGAAGTTTCTTTTCAAAAACATTAAGTGAAGTTTTACAAACTAATTTCGAGAGGCGCACGTGATATGATTGACTGCAGCTGGCCACCCATCTACATTCATTAGTTAGCCAATCAGATCTATCCTAACTCACTATAAGTAGCCTAGCTAGATATTACTCCCTTATCTTCGTTTTCCAAAGAAACCCCCCATCCACCCCTTTCTCCTCATTTCCTCCTTTACTATAGGGGAGCTCTCGAGAACCACCTGATCTCGTACTCCCCTCACATGCTCTATGGACCTGGCGGGAGCCCTGGGCTCAACTATCTCCAAGTTCAGGGTTCTCTCCTGGGACAGCATTCCAAACCTGCTAACAGTTGTCAAACAATATCTAAGTGTGAACTCTTGAAAACAAGGTATATGTTGAGAGAATTTACAGTGGTGTATATGGAATTTTGCAAGGATTAAAAGGAGATAATAATGGAATATTCCTTACTTTTATCATTGAGAGTATTGAAAAACCCAACAGGATATCCTTAAAAGATAACAAGAATCCTGGTAGTATTTTGCGATGTATAACCAAAGATAGTTTAATCCAAAAGCATTGTGCATGGGGGCAATTCCAAAAAAATATAATCAGCAGTTTCACTGGGTACATAACAGAAAAAGCAGCATGTATCTACAATTGACTTAAATCTTTTCAGAAATGTACGTCTTTGTACATTGTAAATAGTTATAGCTATCATCTTTGCTGTGGTTTTCTTCTGCAGTATTAAGTGTGTATACTGGCATTGGGCAGGAGGCTGTGGAAAATGTCAGGCGAAAGAGAAACCCACAGACACACTGAGACAGTAACATCAGCATAAGGATTACAAAGCCTGAAGACATTTCCTTGCATAACACTGCTGACAGCCATGTGTGTTTCTGTGTGTGACCATGTCTGTGTGGGTCTGCATACCATATAGTGAAATACACTGAACACGCCATAAAAAAGTCAGGCACAAAACTCTAAAACACTCAATGCGTGAAAATAACAACAACATTTCAAACATTCAAATGCAGAAAGATTTAATAGGGGCCCAAAGTGTTTAAAAAGAATTCCCCCCAACACCATTATAAAACCACCAGCAGCCTAAATCATCAATATACAGTATGATGGATAGACAGATGCACTAAATTCTGACCATATCAATCAAATTTTGCAACAGAATCACAAGTCATCAGACCGGGCAACCTTTCTCCAATTTGGTGAGTCTGTGTGAATTGTAGCCTCAGTTTTCTTACAGGATTGTCACTGGGCTCAGACGCTGTATATGTCATTACCCTATTCGGAACTGTACTGGTGATTAATCCAGCTGCACTGGTCAACTGATTGTTTATTGGGGTCTTCTGCATTTTTCTGTCCTCTTGTGCCTTTGTCGTTCATGGAGCCAATATTTTGGGGGGGACTTAAATTTGAACCAATCAGCTTCTCTTATTGATGAGAGCTTCATCCATTTGGTCTTCATCTGGTCAACCTGTTGTCAAAGGGTTTCAGTCACCTAACAACAGTTCATCATCTCATTAGATCAGAGAAAAGTTTACATTTAGGCTGCCAGTTAAACATGGGTTGGAGATGTAATATGGTAGTACCACTACCTGTTGATATGATAAACTAGGAATCTTGATTTGTCAGACCACAGCAATTGCCTACACCAGCATTTACGCAGACATATATAATAAACAAAGTTATAGCACATTGCCATGGTCACCACTGTTGTATCTGCTGGTGATTTGTGATTTGTGTCCCTGCAGTCACTGTGAACATTGCACTGTCAAAATTAGTCTACAAATATCTACAGCAGTAATTGAAAACCCTGTTCCTAAAGGTACAGAAGCACTACACATTTTCAAACTCTTCCTAATCAAACACTCCTAAATCAACTCATCAAAAAATAAGAAGAGACTCCAAAACCTGAAATGAATGGGTCAGATAAAGAAGACACCCAAAACTTATGCTATTGGTGTGACTCCAGGAACAGGGTTGGGGAACACTGATCTACAGTTTCAAAGAGAATACTTCCACCTTGATACACTTTTGGACAAAACAAGCCCATGGCAGTGGTTTTATGCTTTAGGTTTGGTTTTCTTGAGACACATTAAAGGGCCATGAAACACCCCATGTCTCAGCAGGGTAAGTAAGTGAGTCATCACCAACCAACATTTACATTGGATCTGAGAGCTGTGCGGAAGTGGAGGATTTTTAGTCGGTGATATTGTAGTGATATTACTGTAAACTTAGAAACTAAATCATTCTGACTAAGATATGTTTTTAAAAACTGTAAGAGTACTGCTGACGATACTAACTAGCTTTGCCATCTAAATACACAAAAACAGAGAACACTGATCGGGACAATTAACATGAACTGGAACCAGGGGCCTCATGTACGAAGACTTGCGTGGAAATCATACTAAAACATCGCGTATGCACAAAACTGTAAATGTGCGTACGCAGAAAAAAAAATCAGATGTATAAAACACTGCGTACGCCGAATCCCACGCATATTCTTTTGTACATCCAAATGAACGTGAAACTGAGCGCAACATACACGAGCACAAAACCCCTCCCTGCCTCCTCCCCCGTATGAATATGCTAATGAATCTACTTTAGCAAAACCCAACGAAAAAGCAATGACAAAAGCAAGCAATAAGAGAAACTTTGAACAGAATGTGAATTGAAGGTGCTGCTTTCGGGGGTAGACCGAAAGAAAACGGTGTTATTTGCAAGTTTGTCCTCCGGAATTAACAACAACAGAAAAAAATAGAGTGGGAGAGTTTAGCTGATGCGGTTAACACAGTTGGGTCTGAACATCGCACAGTGGAGTTAAAAGAGAAATAGTGTGATTTATAGGTGTAAAATGTTGAAGTACCCTCAACAGTCTCAGTGGCGCAGCTCGTAAAACGCATGTTAACCTGTTTGAGCATGAACTCGATTCGAATCCAGCGTCTGATGAACTCATTCTTCTTTTTCCCCCCGCTACATATCAGATTTTGCCTACTATTTATCACTAGAAAGACAAGTAGGAATCATTAAGAGGTCTGTGCATCATATTTTATTTGCACATTGAATGAAAATCTTTGATTCACGCATGCAAATTCATCTTCAGATGGTGCCTTAATAGCAATGTGCGTGCGGTAGATTGCTCCCATTACAATGGGAAAACAGGCGACTGCTGCAAATTGTGCTTTAATGTTTGGCTGGTCAACTGTATGGTATGGAAATCTTATATACCTGCTAGATGAACCCGTCTCATACAGCTGCCATTGCAAGGCTCAGACACTTTGTAGAGTGCAATTTAACACAACTGCCTCTAGGAGTCACCAATGGAAATAAAACAGACACGCACAAAAAATGTGCGTACGCCAGCCATAAATCTGCCGTGGAGCTGCGCACATTCCCACGTTCAGTTCATCAATAGTAAATCCAAACGTGAGCGATTCTGAGCGTGAAACCTGGCGTACGCAAACTTTTTGTGCGTACTCAGCATTGATACATGAGGCCTCTGGTCTTTTTTAAAAGGAGATGAGTGGCAAATCAGTATTTCACCATTTCCAGATGCGAAAAGCTCTCCGGTAAAAAAAATGTTTCTTACAAACATTTTTTTGTCATGTGTTAGCAGACCACTGTTATCCACACATGTGGGTCCACGCGTGAGCTGCGCTCTCATTGTAGGCAAATGGAAACAAAGCGGCACATTTATAAGCACAACACTGATGACCCATGTCTCTGAACAATTCTTTTTCTTCTAATTGTTTAAATTACGTTTGGCAACACATTGTGGTGTCTTTCAAGCTATATTATGCATATTAATGAAGTTGCATCTTGTTCACAAAAGAGCGTGCTGATTGGTTTAAACCAAGTCTTCATCATGAATTATTGAACAGATGTGCTGAAAACTGTAGGTCACTTTGTACCAGCCGGTACAGACAGCCAATCTCTAAGCTGGAATTTACGCAAGAATCTAATCGCCGTGACGTAAAGTAGCTTTTAAATTTCTTTTAACTTGGAATAACGAATTTGCTTTAAACAATGCAAAAACAACCAATTTTGACTTTTTATTTAAATAAATGTGTTCTAACAGTGTTTTTAGCAATGTGGGACACATATATGCCTGTCAACATCTCAAAAAATGTGCTTTGGTGTTTTGTGACCCTTTAATAGCCTATTTCCACTGAGCACTACAGTTTGGCACAGTACAGTATGCATTGATTTCTATTTCAACTGTCAAAGGCATTAAAATATCAAACTTACTTTTACATTTTAGTTTTAAAACATCGGTTTACATTGAAAATGATCCGCGTCCACTCTAGCGTTTCTCCCAGCATTGCTGAACAACTCTCTGTCCACGCCACACCACTGAAAACACACATCACGTGACCACACACACACTCTGGCATGCGTTGCAGCATATCTACCCAGATGAGAGCTGTGACTGTTCATCAAAGATCTACCGCTGGATCTAATCTCACTATATTTGCTAAACGTGATATTTAATTCATCTTGTTGTCTCTATCTAACAATATATTCCCCAACTTTGGTCTTCTGAATCTATTACTTGTTCTCAGGTAACGTGCTTTGGCTGAGCCCAAATATAAGTTAATAACTAATGTAACCACGTACATTCTGCATATTGACTGATTGCATGCCTTTATTTCCTGTAATGTATAAACATATTATACATTATACTTTTATAATGACCATTATTGATTATTAAAACTGACATTTAGCAAAAGAAACAGGGTGTGTTTGTATTTTCAATGAAAATGAAAGAAGGCAGTGATATTATAGGCTCCGTTTTGTTATAAATGCATACAGTGAAGATGACACTCATATAAGTATGCAACTATATGACACCTCAACATTTCTGCTGTCTGTTAAGTTGCTAAAATAAAAATGAAAATAGGAGTTCCTTAAATAATGTTTTCATTTTATTCATAAGATAGTGAAACAACATAGCCAGGGTGATGTGAATAAGGTTATAAAGTACACTGTTTCCTTTGGAGAGTCACCCAACAAGTCCTTGGGATTTTGTTTTCCGTATCAAACTTGCAAAGTCTGAACTTACAAGGAGAGGATGCAGGACTGCACTGTGTGTAGGCTACTTTGTACTACATTGAGGGAAAAGCCCCAATCAGAGAGGCGAACGTCTGCAGCCAAGCCTTCGTTTTTAGATGTCTCCATTTTCCCCCTTTCACACTAAGACGGAGCAGTGTTTTCAAAACACTCCGTTTTCGACTTTACGGTGCTCAAAAACTCTGGTGCAGTGTGGATGTATGGCGTAACCATCGCAAAACTCATGTGTTTTAAAACTAAAAAGTATTGTAAACAGGGCCTATATATACCCAATTGATCCTGTTGATTGACCCTTGCCTGATTTATGATCCTTGTAAATAAATCTGCATTTGGGTTTGCACCTCCGTAAAAGCCTCCTTTAGTTATAAATGCCTTGATACTATAAACTGACTCCTTGATCTGTGCAGGCTGCTCTGAATGTGGCTGATAATTGTGAGCAGTTGTGTTTTGCATTTTTTTTTTGTGAAGGCGACTGCAGCAGTTCGTTCGCTGACCTACATTTCTCAAACATCACAGTGCAATAAAACAGGCCATTAAATTACAGAAGCAGAGGAAAATCATCCCTCAAGCCCTTTAGATCAGATATTCTGTGAATAATTAATTAATTTATGACTGTGAAAAGAAAAAAACCTGCAGAGAGCAGAACATAAAGCTAACTGGGGTATCCCAGCTTTTCTATGCTGCATGAATCCTCTGCACCGTTACAGTGTTTGTGTGAGAGGGAGACTGTGAGTATGTATGTACAGCTCTGTTCATTGGAGGAGAACATATTTTACTATCACTTATATGACACAGAAGTTCAAGAAAGCTTCCCCGGAAAAACTGCAGCTGCTGTGGAGGGTGAAGACTGTCAAAGCATAACAAAGAGGGAGGAAAAGCACTGCAGGCAAGAGGATGATCCCAGGCTTTTACACATCAGGAGGAAACCCTGAGGCTCCTCTCCTGCTTTCTTTCCTTCTGTCTTTTACTGTAATCCTCTCTCCTTTGCTTTTCCTCTTATAGAAATATACAATTTTGAGAATGTTTCAGGCTTCATTTGATCAAGAAAACAGTCAAGTGTAAAATAATTTACATACAGTGACAGTGAGCCCATAAATATTAGGACATCGACAAAATTATAAAATTTTTCTATAAACCAACACAGTGGATTGGAAACAAAACAAGCAAGATGTGCTTTAACTGCAAACTGGCAGCTTAAATTGAGGGTATTTACATCCAAATCAGGTAAATCAGGTAAACAGTTATCAAATCATCCAAATCCATTGCAGCCAATTACAGACTGAAGTCTGGACCGCATAGATATCATCCGACGCTAATATTTATTCCTGGTGGTGTTCTGCCAGGCCTCTATAGCAACTGTCTTCAGTTCCTGTTTGTTGTTGGGGCATTTTCCCTTCCGTTTTGTCTTCAGCAAGTGAAATGCAAGCTCACTTTTGCTATCTCTCTAATGGGTTTGTTTTGTTGTTTAGCTTTATGACACCTTTCTTGACTGATAGTGACTGCTCTTTGGATCTCATTGTGAGAGTTAAATAGCACACTAGAAATTAACTCTAGATCTTTTATCTGCTCACTGTAATTTGGATAATGAGAGAATAACACACATCTGGCCATGGAACAGCTTAGAAGCCAATTGTCCAATTACTTTTGGACCCTTCACAAGTGAGAGGCACATGCGAAAACTGTTGTAATTCCTACAGCGTTCAGCTCATCTGGATGTAAATACCCTCAAATTAAAGCTGACATTCTGCAGTTAAAGCACATCTTGTTTAATTTCAAATTCATTTCAAATCCATTGTGTTGGTGTATAAAGTCAAAAATGTTAAAATTGTGTCAATGTCCAAATATTTATGGACAAAACTATTGAGAACAGCTGTTTGACTGCATTTTATGTAAAGTATTCATTTGATGGAAATGAGCATTACGCCATAGATGTCACACAATCCTTCAGAAATCATTAATAGCTTTTTAATAAAGGACTCTTTATTCTTAATAATAATCAAGGATTCTTTAATAATATACTTTAATATACATTAATGTATAATTTTATCATGACTTATCATACTTGAAGGGGCACATCACCATTAACTTATCCTTTGTGATCTCCTGTGTTTAAACTGTTTATGTTAATATTGAGAGAACACTTTTCTGTTGTTATCCAGAGTAAATGCACTAGACGGATGTGCATAAGGAGTTCATGAGTAGTTAAGAATGGATTAATGACAATGTTCCCCTTCAAGTAAAGTCATGATATAATAATATATTAACAGTCCAAGAGTTTATGGTTAAATTAAGACTAAACTAATGTGGTTATCACTTCATTAATTTACAAACAATCATTGACTAACAAGCAATTAAGCCGTTATTCACAAATGAACTCATGTGAGTCATGTTATTATTAAAGTTAGTTCATGATAAGCACATGCATAAACTCAATATCAATTCATAATAAAGTCATGATTAGTTTACCTAATAACACATCATTATTCATGTACTTTGGCATTTAGTCCACATGACACTAGTATTGTCGGTACTTTTTGAGTTACTCTTCTGTAGTTGTGTCAATAGGCAAAACTGCACTTTTTGTAAACAATGATGCCACAGTATCAAATGACCAGAAGTAGAGGAAGAAAGAGCCCAGCACTTATTAACTGCTAACAACAACAAAGCTGTGTTTATGCTGCAAGTTCTGCTAAATTATTTAGTATTATTACAACAAAACAGTTATGTGTATGGACAGAAAACATTTTTAATCCACAAAAGATAAAAAAAAAAACATGATAATTGCCGTCTGGATGTACAAGCCTTTAAGACCATGCACTGGCCACACTGACCATTTTTTCCCATTGTCAAAAACTTTTCTTCATCTAGGAGTAGAAGGTAGGTCACATAATAATGACAATTGAAATCCAATCATACTACTCACATTCACACTATATAGAACGTACTTGTCTAATGGTCGTGTAGTAAATTCAAATTCAAATGTAGTACCTACTCAATTAGTAGATGTTTCTACTAATTTTGTTGTTGTTGTGTCAATTTTGACACAACAACGACAAAATGTTGTTTTCAATTTTGGTCCTTGCATATTTCACATGTCTGTCTTGTTTAACACACCTTATTTTAATAACTAGCCTGTTATAATAACTCGGTGCATGAACAGTGTTCCTTACACAGTGTGCATTGCTAACTTTTCCCCCCTCCTTCATTACTCTCTCCCTTAGAATGAGAAACTTTTATTTTTCTTTCGAAAGTTCATTCCTGGATTTACACAACGGCACAGCCTGCATCATCTTTTTACAAGAGAAGCATGAAATGTGACATAATATACATCTGTAAAAAAATACAATATAATTCACATATCGCACACTAAATTGCCGTTTGAAATAGACACTCCCTTCAAATTGAAACCATGGCAGAACATCCTATGGAGTCCACTTTGTAGGGCACTTATGGTTGAATTGTGAATTGTACATAAATAAAAAGTAAAAAGGTCAAACTTTATTTTGATGGTCCATTTATTGAATTTAAGTTACATTGCAACTAATTCTCTTTAGATCATAAGTGGACTGTTAGGTTGGGGTTGGGGTGTGTACCTGTAAGTTGGCATGTGCTTGCAAAGTTTCTTATAGTCAGTTAAATGTCTGTTTAGCAGCAGTATCAACATATATTAAGAAGACAATCTACTAATACTCAAATGGACAATAAAATAAAGAAAAACATACAAAATGGGGACTGGGATTGAGAAACGCTGGTCAATTGAAATGTTGTTCCAACACAAACAAAAAGGTTTTACTTGATGAAAACATGTTAACCAACAAAAATACAATGTAGTATGCACCCAGCATTGGTTCAAAACAAATTCCTCTCAGAACCTGCTAGTAAACTTTATAAATAATTTAAAAAGTTGGAGTGTTGTTCAGAGTTATGACTAACACAGACTGAGTTGTGGATGTGTCACCGCTCAAAGAGTAAGCCTAACGCCTGTTTCACACCGCAAGCGTCAGCGGCGCGTGAGCAGAGCGTGAGCAGCGCGTGTGTTTTCGGCGTCCATGTTAACAGATTAGAGCTTTCATACCGCACGCAGCAGCAGCGCGTCAGAGCGAGGCGTGAGCGTCGCCGAAGCAGCAGTGCAGCGATAGTTTCGGCGCTGGGTCTATTTTTGACGCGCTGCTCACGCACAATTAAAGTGACAGTGCATTGAGAATGACCAAAACACATTGAATGACAGTAAAAACTAACAATTTTACCCAATAAATACGTTAATAATGTCAAATGGTTTATATATAGTCATTCAAATGAACTTAAAACGATTAAAAACGGCAACAAACATTTATTTAGGCCCGAACTACAAAACCAAATGTAAAACTATTTTACTATCAGTTTTGCTTAAGTTGCACACTAGTGTTGTAGGAGAGGGGAAATGGAATATTTACGGGATTTGAAGTCCATAGCGAAGTGTATTGTGGGTAGTGTAGTTCGACACGCATGCTGGATTATGTGAGCTCGCTGTGTTCTGTGCAGCTGAGCAGAGCAAGAAAGTTTTAATCGGCTTTGTTTTATGTTCACTCGAATTATTCCTACCGGGAGCTGTTTGCACTGTGAATCTGACAACACGAAAATAAGTAAAAGAATGGCATGCATTAATTACTTTTGTCCGTCTCATCATCTGCACGAGCATGAATTAACGAGCTGTTATTCTGCCGCTGGACAGCACTGAAGCGGAGAAATTAACACTAGTTTGATCAAGTATAAATATCATTATAACTATATTGTATAAATATGATTATAACTAGGTCTACAGCAACCTGATAATCAAAAAACAAATGACATGATATCACAGGCGATTGTCTTCTGACTGTAGACAATTCTCATATAAGTTAGCTTGAGAAGCATACAGTACTATTTGATCTATAAAATTTGTAAAATAAAGATTTGCAGGTTAATGAAACAGCATAGGAGGGGCCTTGGTACAGATGAAAAGTTTAAAAAGTGTATTTGTATATAGAGGGGTAACTAGATAGAATAGACAGAGATAGGTTGATCTCAGCAGCAGCTGCCGAAGAGCTGCGCGCTGCAGACGCAGCTGGTGTGAAAGGCAAACGCCTGCGTGCTGCTACTGCTCGACATACGCGCTGCTCACGCTCTGCTCACGCGCCGCTGACGCTTGCAGTGTGAAACAGGCGTAAAGTGAGACGACAGTTACGCCTACGGCTGAGAGAAAACAAAGAGTACACCAGAAAGAAAAGAGCCCATGCTGACCCTGTGGATGGATGGAGACCTCCAGCCACACTTTGAGACTAAACAGAGCATGTGGTTTTCCTCTGCAGTGACCGAATGCGCAGGAGATACTAAGGGACTGCAGCAGAGTCAGCAATCGTAAACCTCAGGCCTTCCAGCTACAGAGAAACTGCTGAGCTGGGATCCTCCTGCCAGGGATTTCCTCATGCTAATCTACCCACCCGCCCTCCATCCCCCCATCCCCCCACTCCCACCCACTACTCCGTCCCGCACTGTAATCCTGGATTTATGCCACCTGGGCAGAGTAATGCTGGGATACAACATCGTAACCCACTGCAGAATGAGTCGCGGCAGTCAGAGCGCTAAATGCCCTGCAGAGGCAATAAAATGCTAAACAGTGTGCGTTTGACACCGCAGGTTACATGGAGCGGTGAGGAATTGCTGTTTACGATTGGTCAGACGAAGAGTCAATTTCCTCCGTTTGGTCATATCGAAGTCAATCTGCTGCTGAATGAAGTATGTCAATTTATGTTCCCCGTCCTGCGGTCTAATCAAACTGAGCCTTTCCAAGAGCTGTTTTATGGTCTTCTGAAGCACTCGGCCCATCTTTGCTGCCAGTTTCTGTGGTATTGATGGCGTCTGCAGATCTCTGGGGCAGTGAGGCATATGGAGCTGACGCTGCTGTTTGATGGAGGTATGGCCTGATGCAGGTTCTGCACTGCGCAAAGGAGGAGAAGCTGTTCTGGTGTCTTATTGACTAGATGTTGAGATAATGAGGGAACAATGAAGTTCTTAATGTTGACCATAGTGTTCTACCTCTTTTTTTATCATCCTTCAGTTTTGCACATTCATATGAAGGAACAGGAGTTTCTTGATTCTCTGATCGCTGAAGGGGTAGGGGGAAGTAGAGTGAGCTATTTAAGCAAAGATTTTATTAGGACCCAAGTAAGACCTAAGTTTTTTGAAGTTATTATTAAAGTCAGCATAAAACAGAAGTTAAGTTTGTCCTTTTTAACCTGAAGTACATCCAATTCAAACAGTTTGTGGGGGTAAAAGGTAGGGCGGTGCATGAATTCATTTTTTGGGGACCAATTGGATCTTTGGAAGATGGGCATTGCTAACACAATGGAGGAAGATTGGAATGCCAGTTTGCACTCAGTTGTGGAGGGTTTTATTGTCCACCAACATCACCATTGGCACTCTTTGGTACATATCTGGTACATATCCAGTGTCAAGTGCCAGTGTCTGGTATCAAGAAATAACACTTTTTATTGTGGTTACATCTATGGAATACGACAACACAGTGTAAAATATAGCTCCAACCATCAATTAGCAATAAAAGTGACATTAAAATTGATGTTAATAAACACGTTTAAAAAGGCCATTCAAACTGACATCAAAATCTCAACCCTGGCTCATTCTGAATATGTACCCCTGTATACATAACTGGACAGCACCAAATATGTCTCAGGAGCTACATTTTTTTTTTTTTTGTAGTTTTTGTTTTTGTGAATCCACCAGATACTGCTGTATACACTTTTTAAGATCTCAAATTTATCTTGTGAGTGCCATTCCCTAAACCCAGCCAATAGTGTTTTCATAAACAGTCCAGAAAAAGAAAAGCAATTTTTCCACATTTTCAGTTTGTACCACATCCTTACTTTGTTATTTCCTTGTTAATTAAATTTTTTGTCTTTTTTTTTTTGTCTTACCTGCTTTCTGGAACCGTTCTTCGCTAGACTTGAACCCTGTCATTATGGCCAACTCCGCTCCACATCACAAGTCCATCAACGTACTGCAGCAATACGTAACTCTGGCTACATCATTTGTGATCTCTACCAGAAATGTGTACAGAGGGACATTTTCAGAATAAGTCTGTGTTGCAAATCCATGACATTGTGTCGATTTAATTTGAATGGTAAACATTTGGCAACTATAAACATTTTTTCAGAGGAGAGTTAGATCAGCAAAGGACCATGAGATGGGAATCAAGCTCAGTACACCATGAATGCAGATTCATCCAGTCTTCGTTTTTTTGCTTCCAATATATCCATTTATATCTGACAACAAATAATAATATAAAAATCGAAATTAAATCCACAAGGTTTTAGCACCTTTTGTGCTTAGACCCATACTGTGCACACACAACATACACTCAGAAAATTACTCGTTCAAACTACTTTCTTAAAATAATCTGAATCAACACAATTCTTGAGATTTCATTGGGACAACTTAATTTTTTATGTTCAATCCACATAAATTTGTCAAAAGTGTTAAGTTAACTGAATTGATTTGTGTTGGGACAACATGAATGAATTGTGTGGAACCCTGCATTTTTTACAGTATGTTTAACAGTGTATCAGTGGGCATTTTATAACTTTGCCAAGTACAATGGATTGACATCTCTGTTGATCCTGGAACATCATTTATGTTTGAAAATGTAATCCATACCTATTCTCTAGCCCTAAGCCCAAATCAGGGTGCAGTGGGTGATCGCCTCACAGCAAGAAGGTTGCTGCTTTGAGTCCCGGCTGATTCAGTTGGAGTTTCTATGTGGAGTTTGCATGTTCTCCCTGTTTCCCCAGGTTTTCTCCAGGTGCTCAGGTTTCCCCCACAGTCCAAAAATATGTGCTATAGGTGAATTGGGTAAGTTTAATACGTAGTGTATGTGTGTGAATTCAAGAGTATATGGGTGTTTCCCAGTGTTGAAGGGCATCCGCTGTGTAAAACATGTGCGGTATAAGTTGGCGATTCATTCCACTGTGGCGATCCCTGATAAATAAAGGGAATAAGCTGAAAAGAAAATTATATAGATCGTATATAATATATATTACCTCCATCAGAGGTAAATAATATTTGGATAACAATCGTGTAGAAGTTCACATACCTAACCATAAAGCCTTAATTCTATTTGGCTAGTTGGAATGTTGGTCCAGGATCAACATAGATGTTGTCCTACTTGATGTAATCAGGTTAGGGGTATCTGCAGTGTTGCTTTTATATTACTAAGGCTAGTATGGGGTTAGAAAAAATTGTAGAACAGAATTAGGAGTGGTTTAAAGTTACTAGCGTAGGATCATTGATACCATAGTGATTCTTTTTTCACCATGATTTTCTGTGTGGAGTTTGCATGTTCTCCCGGTGTTCGCATGGGTTTCCTCTGGGTGCTCCGGTTTCCCCTACAAGTCAAAAGATATGTGATATAGGTGGGATGGTCCAAAACCAATTCTGTTTTTGTACACTTACCCCTTCCCTTTCCCCTTCCACTTGGCCCTTAAAACAGCGGGTGAAGGGGAAGGGATTTAAAATTTACCCCTAAGAATTGGGACAGTACTACAGCATCTGTATTTGTCATCATATGTCATTTTGAGCTCTTGCTTCATATGAGATCAGACAATCACAACTGCTATAGTTATTCCAGCTGCTTTATTATGAAGTATTTATCATCAGGAAATCACTGAAGGCTTATATTATGTTATCATAACGATCTAATGTTATAATAAGATCGTAATACTGTGCATATAACACCATCTATGTAAACACAGCAGAAACAACATTAACATTATAACAGACACCGTAAAAAGCCCATTCCCAGCCCCTAGACTTATCTGACAGGGTATTCCAGTGCCATCGAGTCTCAGAATGTTGTTTGACTACTACACAGGAGTTACAATTATGAATTATAGATCGCGAAATGTAACGGTTTTTATTTTAGCGGGTTTTTTAATGCATGACGGTAAAACATGAATGCGGTTATGAATATGGTAAAACATCTGTTTGTTTGTTGTAAAATTTGTAATAATGACAAAGAAATACTAATTTGTGGATCTCCTTACTTCTAGGTGTTACTATCTGCCGTTGTGGCAGGTGTATTCTGGGAAATTTTCTTACCTTTTGGTTTCGAGTGTGGTTCTGAAAAATCTTCATTCGAAGAGGTATTCACCTCTTCTCCTTAACCCTATACCTTCAAGCTAAAGAGAATTGCCCCTTCACGAGAATGCACAAAATGACGGGTAGGGGTAAGAGGTCACCCCAGTGGAATGAGGTCACCACAGTGGAATGAACCACCAACATATCTAGCATGTTTCACGCAGCGGAAAATGTGCTAGATAAGTTAGCGGTTCATTCCACTGTGATGACCTCAGATTAATAAAGGGACTAAGCCAAAAAAAAAATTTATGAATCCAAAGCATATCCTCTTCAGTGCCATTGTTTGGGATGAGTTTAATATAAGTAGGGTGGTGAAGGGATTTTGTCAACAGTTAATAGATAGAGAAGAGTCTGTTACATACATGCTCATTGATTAATTAGGTTAATTACAAAACAGAACATGTTCCTCCCGAACTTTAATGCAACATGATTAGTAAACAGCAATGATTTCCTAAATTCCCAATTCAATCAATTCTCCTCTAAAATGCTGGTCTTCATGAAACAGAAATGGACAGGATGATCTCAATGGGAAATAATTTCAACACTCCATATGAAATTGATTTCCATTAAGGTAGGGATCGGTCTCTCCATCACCTGTCTCTGGGAAATGATCAATGACGAAGTGTGTGAAAGTGATGAAGGGTATGTCATGGTCTAGCATCTGAGCCGCTTGTAAGGCTGCCCAGTCACAACGGAAGGTTGTTCATTTGTTGACAATGAAAAAACGTGATCACAGCAATTTTTATACAGGACAATAAGCCACATCACATGTCAAAAACTGGAAAAGTGGTTCCTTCAAGCTAAAGTCATTAAATAGAGTTAATGGATTAACAAAAGTTCAGTAGCGGGGCCACGCCTAAACCAATCAGCTTCCCTCATCTACTCTTTAGAGGAAGTGGACCCTCCCTAAACCGTTTGTCTCAGATTCTCGCTGGACTTACTCACCTTGGATAACGAGCTTTAGATAAAATTCCTCAGCCCCGCCAACTTCCTCATTCAAGCTCATTCTCTGCGATTTCTCCAACACAGAGCTGACTATAAATCCGATCTCCGCCGCCGTATACTTTCAAGAAGCCAATACAGACATCAGAGGCACGGAAGTCCACACGCTCGCCAAACGCACCAGCAGCGTCTTCATCCTTCCACCAGCATTCCTCGTCAACGCAACCAAGGCAGGTCTCCTGGCCCTGAGAGCAATATTAAACAATAGACTGTGGCCTGCCTACAAAATGCTCTCAAAGACAAGGGTATCAATTACAGCCGTTCCAATAACAAATCATGCTTATTTTAGCTCTACAAAACAGCCACGCAAAATCACAACACAAACTCGTCACTTGTCACTGATGACGTCATCGTGCAACCCCAACAACAGCCTCATCAAACAAAAACCACGCCATCTGGTGGAGGCCACTTGCAATTACCCCAACATCAGCTCCTTCCAACCCAGATTTATCTCAGCTTATTACATCCCTTTTCTCATCCCTGTGCTCACAAACTAACAATCATCCATCCCTGCATCCCATCATCCATTCATCAACTCTATCTTCAGCCATTGACAGCAATACGGCTCCTGTCTTTTCTTATTCCCCCATACTAACTACAACCAGGGTCCACATGTTGCTACCACCAGCCTAACTCCTTCTTTCAGATCTTTTCAACCTCCTGCATGTTTTGTTCTTCCAACTAACCTATTATATCCCTCCAACAACACCCTCACCCACCCTTAGCCCAACCCCTCCCCATCTTCCAACCCCTCCATCTTCTCGACGACTTCCTCGTCATCACACCGACATCTTCACTTCCACACTCAGGAATACCCACTCTCGTCAATGTCTTTTCCGACTTGGGTATTCCTCTTTCAAAAGAGAAAACTCTAGGACATGCACTTCCATTAAATTTTTAGGAATCACCTAAGACTCTATCTCTTTCCAAGCATCTCTACCCATAGAAAAAGTACAATGCATTTTACTGCTTCTTTCTAACTTCCTGCTTGCAGATACGTGCACAAAAGCAACAACTACTAGCTCTTCTCGGTCATATCAATTATGCCACCAGAATAATTCCTCAAAAAAAATCCATTCTTTTTTTACTTACCCACTGTCCAAAGCATCATCAATTCCTTCCCTTCACGACAAAGTCACCTTGGACAAAGGCTGTTAGATGGAAATGCGTCTCTGGCAGCAATTCTTGTCATCTTGGAATGGCATATCCTTCTTTTACCATGATTATCCTACATAGCAGGAAGACATCCAACTGTTCACAAATGCTTCAATTTTATCGGCTTAGGCGGATTCCTCAGCGGGCGATGGTTCACTTGCAAATGGCCACCTGATTTTAACAACCTTGTAGAGTCACGAAATGTACCCAGTTATTACACCAGCAATTTTTGGGGGGCACGAATGGTCCAAACACACCATACTTCTCCGCTCTGACAATTCGACAGTAGTTGATATCCTAAACAAAAGCAGATCTCGTTCCCTAGCCATCATGCAATTTGTTCGCAGACTAACCCTTATTTCTGCTCAACACCAATTCTTAATTCAAGCTGCTCACATCCCAGGTTACTGGAATGGCATAGCTGATTCTTTGTCTCGTCTTTCTTTTCAGAAATTCAGAACATTGGCCCCAGACTCCGACATTCATCCCACGCCAGTACCACCGTTTTCAGCAAGGATCTTCAATTAAATCATCGTCTAAATGATCTCTCCAAACTTCACAGGAGGCCATCCTCAACAGCCTCGCCCACAGCACACTCTCATCTTACCAAGCCGGCTTGAACTCTTTCAAGGCTTTCCACTCTCACTACCAACTCCCGTTTCCATTATCGGAAGTTTGGTCCATCTGCAACTTCGTCACACACGCACACTCCAACCTCAAGATCCGAGCAGCCACTATCCAGTCATACCTATCGGATAGTAACTTCATCTACAAGCTAGCAACTGGTCAGCCATGCCACTTTCCATTCAAACATGGTCATGTTAATTAAAGGCCTGAGGAAACAAGAACCACCAGTCATACCTAAACGTATATCTCTAACTTCCGATCTTCTGAGCTTATGCGTACATACCCTTCGCGCAGGTTTCTCAAGTTCTCTTGCGGATCTAACCTGAAAATGCATGATTCTTCTCGCATTCTTCAGCTTTGTGAGGTGCTCTGAATTCACTCCTACCACCTCCGCCTTTAACCCATCCATCTATGTCTCTCAGACATGTCGGTCCACACTTCCAACTCACTCACAACCTGAAGACGAGTAAAATCGACCAACACTGCGAATCATTTCAAATCCACCTATTCCGCCTCAACTCATTCATCAGCCCTTATGAGCCTCTTTCAAACTATGTCCATTTACGATACTACAACAATGCATCTCCACAAGACCCTCTTTAAAAGGACAAATGGTCACCAGAACCTGGTTCAACACCTCTTCCAAGACGCCCTTCACAAATCCGGCATATCTCCAAAACACTACTCCATACACTCCTTTTGGATCGGAGCAGCCACTACCGCAGCTAAATCAGGCATCTCAGACGAAATCATCAGAGTCCTAGGCCGATGATCATCAGAAGCATATCGCCTGTATATCCAAAACAACCTCAACGACCTTTGTCAAGCTCAAGCCCAGATCAGCTCTCAAATTTCTTGGGGGCCTTCTAAAGGTTTCACTTTAGCGTATGAGACAAAGTCCCCACTCTGAGTTTCCCTGGACAAGACTCACTGATCAGCCGGTTCAATGGTCATCCATACTTCTTTTCTCAATCTTCATAACTATTACCTACTTCTCTCAAACATCTTGTAGTAAAGTTACTCAAGCAATGGTTGTAGCGTGGTCCTTGATAGTGAAACAGAGTTAATGGATAAACAAAAGTTCACTAGCGGGGCCAAACCTAAACCAATCAGCTTCCCTCGTCTACTATTTAGAGGAAGTGGACCCTACTTAAACCGTTTGTCTCAGATTCTCAGATTCCCCTACACACACACACACCATCCCCTCCTTATACCTCTTAACATCCCTCTCCTCTTCCACAGGCTGCATCGGGGCAGTCTTTTAAAGGTTCCACTTTAACCTACGAGACAAAGCCCTCACTCTGAGTCTCCCTGGACAAGACTCCCTGATCAGCCAGTTCAACTATCATCCTTACTTCTCTTCTCAATCTTCATAACTATTACCTACTGCTCTCAAACAAATTGTAATAAAGATTCTCAAGCAACGGTTGAAGCGTGGTCCTTGATAGTGAAAGTTATGAAATGGCAACCAAAATCTGTGAGAGACTAGTAATGTGCTTTAAAGGTGTACGCCTGTACATCTCATACTAATGTTTAACTGCTTTGATCAGTAGAATTTTTAGAATCTTCATGTTACAATCATAGCTGATCTCTACTTTTGATCAGTCTCCAAGTGCTTGTTGTTATTGATAAAGTGTCTTGATTATTTATTTTATTTTATTTGTAAAACACTGTTTCTCTAGTTGAAGTGGCGAGTAAAAAAGGAAGACATTTTATCATGATGACCATATTTAGGTAAAGCGCTTTCACAAAACATTTATTGTTGTTTTTTTTAATGCATATTTTCAGAGTTTCAAGCATTATCTTATATTCTTTTCATAGATTAAAGTTACTTGGACATTGTATTCCATTGTGGAAAAAAGGACACACACAAGCTTTGAAAGGCAAATTCTTCTACATGGCTAAGGCAAATGTAATGACTTAATGACTTAATTTCCACATGAAACAGTGGAAACAGAAACTAAGATGGAGAATTATATTGTTAAATTTGCTTTGTGTTTGGTAAAATATCTTTTAAATGCATCTTTAGTGATTTTTCAACTAATTTCACTGTCTTGTCCCAATAGGTGGATTTAGATTTTTTGCAGGAAAAGCAGAAGTGGATTTAGCTGGCTTTGACACAAAAGAAAATCTACTGTTTTTTTAAAAACCAGAGAATCGTCTAAAGTGACATTTTGGGACAAAAAATATTTTATTTACCAGCTAATAACCTTTTCAGTATCTTAAAAATGAAAATACTGAACCTAATTATAGGAGCCTAATAGAAAATGCTCGTTTACAAAAAAAGAGGTCTGATGGATTTAGAGTTCTGAACTCTTCATATAAAGACACAACAAAAACTATAATATATTATAATGACAGTTATAACTACATTTATAATAGTGCCATTAATATTTATCAATACAGCACGTTTCATTTTTAAGATATATGTTCATAACACATTATACACTTTATGCAATCAATGATGCAGTTATACAGGTTAGTAACTATATTATGATAAAGATTAAGTATGTATAAGGCAACAGGGCTTTTATTCACGCATATAAAACCATTTAGTTATTAAACAGAACAATATCTGTGTTACTTTAAAATAAATGCATGTTTGTAACTATTACAAAACAATGTGTTAACATTTAAACCTTATCTTTATAAATGCAATCATGACCAAATAATTTATACTTATAAATCTTTGTATAATGAGTTTTGTGCATGTATATTGAAAAATGACATGCATCACTAATACACTCAAAAAATACTTTTGCTGCTTTTTCAATCTACTTATTAATATGAGTTGAACCAACACAGTTCTTAAGTTGTTTTGGTGACAAATTAATCGTTGTTTGTTCAATCTACAATTTGTAAAAGGATTTAAGTTAACTTAATTGCATTTCGTTGGGACAACATTAAGGAATTTTGTGGAACCCAGCATTTTTATAGTGTAAGTATTGTTAACACTGTTATAGTTACAATTGCAATTATAATGCAGTAGAGGTTTTGTTGTGTCTTTATAGATACATTTATAAAATTGTATAAAATATGCTTGATTGTGAATAATTTTTAACTCATTTCTAATTCATTATGCGCATGGGCATCATAGATGGTGTTATCAAAAATGCTACTTATAAGTTGGGTTTGTCTGTATGTTACCCATATGTGGAATGAAACAGCAAATAATTTTTAATTAATACTTTTGATTAAAAATTAAACCTTGTATGAAGCAAAACTTACAGACCAGTTCCATTATTACCAAAAGAAAATCAAATATACTCAGATTTTTATCAAAACAGTGGCATTCAAAGCCAAAGTGTTGCTTGTAAATCTCTTCCACAAGTGGATTGCTTGAAAAGCAGACACAAGCATTTGACTTTCAGACAAAGTGGCATGGAAATGTAAAGCAACCCTGTTTGTTCCAGACCTTTGTTTTGTGCTCAGTTCATTTCCGCAGCTTTGAAATCCCTCCGTTCTTGAACGCACCTGAACTCGCTCCCTCGCTTATAAATAAAAGAGCGGGAACTCGACGTAACTCTGTGGCAAGCAAGGGAAAACTCGAGCTAGCAGACTGTAACCAACACCACAGTCTAACATTTCTGCTATAGTGCGCTAGTCAGCCATTCGTCTCCAGAATTTACGAGCTACAAATAGAGGAGTGACACACACCGCTTCGTGCTAGCCTTGCTATTGGGGCTAATAACTGAACGGCCTAATCAACTAATGAGTCACTGGATCCCAAAAGATAAGAATTTATAGGTTGCGGTTCACCTCAATAATGCAAGATTGGGACCTTTAAGGCGCCGACGTGTACGTTTAAAGAGCTATATTTACTGTAAGTGTACGATTTATCCCACCTGAGACCATTGAGATGGAAATGCATGACTCATTTGACTCTCAGTGTCACAATGAGTTGATCTGGAGGCCGTGCATTTAGCGTGAATATAAAGAGAGACTAAAATTAGTATGTTCGACTGTGTCTGGCAATGTGTCATTTTAGAGCTTGTGTTTTCTGTATGTGGGTGTATGTGAGAAACACGGTGTTTGGGGCTCCTGGAGATGGATTTGGTTTTTAAGTATTGCTACGTAAATATTTCTGAATTTACAGTTCCCTTTAGGTTGTGATTTATTGGAGATTAACACTTTTGAATTGCATTTTGAGAATTTGAGCTCTGTTATGTCGGCTTTTGATGTTGAAAAGGTTAACAAAATAATTTTATTGACATTTTTAAAAACAATGTATTACCTGTGTTATTACCTGTGTTATTAATTACGATACCAAAAATTATTTATGTTTTTTTTTTCAAATATATTTTTAGACATATTTCCCTACAACATATAAGTTTTAACCCATTAAGAATGTCAATGAAAGTCACTTTGTTGAAGTATAGTATTCAAATATCCACCACAAAAGTTGTCAGAGCAGTGATTGCGGTTATTTAATGCACTTTGAAGATATAAATAAACTACAAAACATTTCTGTTAACATATGCAACTCAAAAGTTGATTGAACATAAAAGTGAAATTTGAGCAATAGAATAGTTACTAAATGATAGTTAATTGAATCTATTTGCCAGTTTTTATGTTGTGTAGTGATATGTATGTTAAAACCATATTTAAAATGAGATGTACTGGTTTTGTATCCCGGACGAGCCCCCATATACGAATCAGACAACTGTTAATTAACCTATTATTTACACTGCAGTTAAAGGAAAAGTTTACCCAAAAGTTATAAATTTTCTCTCCATTTACTCACACTCAAGTGGTTCTAAACTTTTAAGAATTTATTTCTTCTGATTAACAAGATATTTTGAAGAATGTTGAAAAAAGCAGCATATCTTTCTTTGGGTTCTAAAGAAGAACAAAAGGAGTGGAGTATGAGTAAAAGATGACAGAATTTTTAATTTTTGGTGTACTATACCTTCAAGTGCACTGTAACTGTTACATTCATATAATCTTTGGATTCCTTAAAAGGTTTTTTTACAGTTGGAAAAAACTTCCTAATTCAATAGATTATTAATCTGTTAAAAAATGGTTCTTGTTCTTTTTACTGAAATTGTCAATAAGGAACCCAGAAAAGTTCTTCAATAATGACATCACTGCAAAAAAAAAAAAAAAAAAAATATATATATATATATATATATATATATATATATATATATATATATATATATATATATATATATATATTTTTTTTTTTTTTTTTTTTTTTTTTTGCAGTGATGTCATTATTGAAGATAAATATATATATATATATATATATAAAGGAACTTTCATGTTTAAGAATGCAAAAAACATAAACCTGATTCCTAAATATACATTAAAAAATACTTTTTGTAACATTTCTATACCTTTTCCCCATACATTGTTTGTTGCTGCATCAGTGCCACAATAATCCAAGTCAACTGCAATGTAAACCAATACAAAATAAAACCAAAAAAAGAGAGAGAGAGAGAGAGAGAGAGAGAGAGAGAAAAACAACAACTATGCATTGTAGATGCAAATAACTTCTATTGAACCGAATGCATTACGAGTTGTTTGAGCATAAAACTAAAGTCTGAGCAATGTAATATTTACTAACTGATAATTAAATTAAACGTCTTTCCAATTTTTTTGTTGTGCAAGGTATGTTAAAAATGTATTTGCAATTAAATGTACTTTGTATCCTGGACGAACTCCCAAATATGAATCAGACAACTGTTTATTACCTATTATTTACAGTGCAGTTAAAGGAGTAGTTCACCCAAATTTGTATGTAAATTTCCTCACCATTTACTCAACTCAAGTGCTTCTAAAATTTTAAGAATTTCTTTCTTCTGATTAACAAGATATTTTGAAGAATGTTGAAAAAATAAACAGCCATTAATATCTATAGTAGAAACAAAAAAAAGCTATGGCATTTAACTTCTATTGAACTGTATGCTAATACAACCACTACCATAAATCACACTAAAGCCTGGTTTATACTTCTGCGCGGCAAGTGACCGGCGTAACCCACGGCGCATGCAACGCGTGTAGCTGTGCATTTATACTTCTGCGCGCTGTCTCTGTTGGTCTGCCTTAACACTTCCAAAACGCTAGCAGTGAGGTGTTAATGCTCCTCTGTGTCGAGTTTCTTCGCTGATGTTTTGCTTTTCCTGAACACTTCCTCCATCAAGGTCGCACCATTCGTGGGGCTCTTGGTCCCGCCCAGACTCGTCATCGCTATCAAGCCGACCAATCACAGAGGTTGCGCTACGCGCCGTTGCGACGTGGTTAAATTTTTTGAGAGGTGCACGTCAGCGGCGTAGGGCTATGCGTCAACGCCGTAGAATACGCGTGCGTTTGACGCAGAAGTATAAATCAGCCTTAATATAACAGTATGTTAATACAACCACTACACTATGCTAATACAACCAGTACCATAAATCCCACCACTACCATGAATCCCAAAGTTTTAAATATTTATTTATTGTTTTTAATTTTAGTAAATTAACCATTCTTGCTTTTGGCTGGTTTGTGTTGCCTGTAAAACTTGGAGCCGGTTTTAGCATATGGGGGCTCGTCCGGGATACAAACCAGTACCTCTAATTTTAAATACATTTTTAACATACATTTCAGACAAGCTCAATTCCGTTTCGTACACTGTGAAATCTTTGTAAATTTAGATATCACTACACTACCAAGAAATGGCAAGAATTTTCAACTAATTACCCCTTAGTAATTATTCCATTCCTCAGATTTCCGTTTTATGCTTAATCAATTTATGACTACTATTAGAATTATTATGAGATTTTCAGGATCTGTGTTTATTAGTTTAGTCAATATAATAGGCATCATTCAGAATCAAATTATTATACTGTGAATGAATAAAAACAGGATTAAACACACACAAAAAAATCAATTGACAGCTGAATTGTGGAAAAACTATAAGCCGTGCATTAGCTAGAGCACAAAGATCTTTGTTCATGTGTCTTTTTGTGAGCCTAAAATATCCACAAAATGGAATCCATAAGCTTTGCTGCATTCAAACTAGTTTTTTCTCTCTCTAAGCATTTCTCATTCACAAAAGAGCCAAGGAGATGTCGCTCTACTAAGCTGCAGGTTTGAGTAAACACAAAAAAAAAAAACCTGATTCGAGCTGTCGAGCGTGTGCTTCCTCCTGCCCCGCAGGCCTGAGCTCAAACAGCCAGGTGAATATGGAGGGAGTGAGGGATGGTGTTTTTTTATTCCTCTCTTCTTTCAGGGTTACGTAAGAGTCCAAAGCACACGCAGGAATGTGCGGATGCTGCCGGAGGCTACAGTGGGCTGTATGGGATCATGGGAGTGGGTGCTGGAACAGCTAATGTACTACAGTATAAACAGACGACCCTCTCGGTTATTATTCTGGAGAGATAAACAGTGATGATAATGCAGAATAAAAGTATGCATGAAAAGTGTGCGATGTGTACAGTGTGCTTCAAAGTCCCGCTGAACATCAGAGAAGTTAAATCTAAATTTAACATGGAAACTTTTACAGAAGGACTACAGAAAAATATAGGACATTAAATAATTCATAAGTAATTACAGTAATAATTAGAAGTATTAACGAAGAAAAAGCACAGTTAAAGTATCGTTATTAGTGTTACTATTTGTAATGCTGTAAAATAATTATTAATAATAGTATTTAGACATTTAAAATACTATAGTAAATTATAGTAAAGGGAAAAATAGGAATAAGCATTATATTGTGTATAGTTACACCTCTTCATTAATAAATTACACTACATAATGTTGTATCATTAGTAACTATCATGAACTAATAGTAATTACCATTTAGCCATTACTACAGTAAACTATATATATGTAGCCCTCCTCTCCCTCAGTCATCTTTCCATCAAGCAAATTTCTCGTGTTAGCTTAACTGATTGGTGATGTCACCGTTCAGAAAGAAAAGTGGCAGTAACGCACCAAAAAATTAGTTTCGACCACCGTAGAACAGGAAAAATTAATTGTCATTCTTGCCATTAATATAGATTACTTTCATCGACTAGACACCGATCTCACAGCTCTGTGAATGTCGGTGCTGTCACTTATTGATCCACGATTGGTAAATGTAGCTTGTGTGGACATTACTGTGCAACTTGACTAAAAAACTAGCTTCGCTAAAGAAAAACTATTTGGGATGTGGCAACGCTACAGCCACACTAATGAGAAATGTAGTTAAGCTAGTAGCGCCACTACTTGAAGTGACGCTACTGCCCAACACTAATAAAATAATAATAATAATGATAATAATAATAGGGCGATGCAGTGGTGCAGTAGGTAGTACAGTCGCCTCACAGCAAGAAGTTTGCTGGTTCGAGCCTCGGCCATGTCATTTGTCGTTTGTGTGTGGAGTTTGCATGTTCTCCTCACGTTTGCATGGATGTCCTCCAGGTGCTCCGGTTTTTCCCACAGTCCAAAGACTTGCGGTACAGGTAAATTGGGTACGCTAAATTCTCTGTAGTGTATGAGAGTGAAAGAGTGTGTGTGGATGTTTCCCAGAGATGGGTTGCGGCTGGAAGGGTATCCGCTGCGTAAAAACTTGATAATTAGCGTTTTGCAATTCTGACTTTTTTCTCAGAATTGAGTTTGTCCTTTGCAGCTTTAAATTCTTTCTTTATACCAACACAATCTCACGACAATTCGTAACTTTTTTAAATTTGGTGGCTAATTCATATGAATCCATACAGTTTGGTACAATTTGCTTATCCCCCAATAACAGCTGGGTTTAGGGGCAGGGTTGGGTGCCACATCTCCCTTTTAAAATCCTACATTTTCCCTCTGTGCAGGTAAAGAGTTTGGGTGTCATCTTGGATAGCACACTCTCATTTGATGGACACATCAATAATATTACACGTACTGCATATTTTCACCTGCGTAATATCACTTGTCTCTGCCCTTCTCTCACAACCAATAACACAGCCATTCTTATCCACTCATTAGTTACTTCACGTCTTGACTACTGTAATGCACTTCTTTCTGGACTTCCTTCCAAATTTCTCCATAAACTCCAACTGGTTCAGAACCATGCAGCTCGTGTCATCTCTAGGACCCCATCTCACGAGGATGTCACACCACTCCTCTATCAGCTTCATTGGCTTCCAGTAAAGTATCGAATTGATTTTAAAATATTACTTCTAACTTTCAAGGCACTTCATAATCTCGCTCTACAAAATCTCACTGAACTTCTCCATATCTACACCCCTTCTCGTACCCTTAGATCAGACAACAACTTCACCCTGGTACCACCTTGCACTCTATTAAGCACAATGGGAGACAGATCTTTTAGCTCTATGGCTCCTCGACTATGCATGGAACTCACTTCCCCTAGATCTTAGGAGCAGTGATAGTCTTCACACTTTTAAATCCCGTCTAAAGACCCATCTTTTTAAGCAGGCTTTTACTTAAAAAAAAATTTTATCATGTTTTTATTATGTTCTTTTATATTCACTATTGTGTTTTAACTTGTTTGGTCAATGATTGTTTTTAGTAATGTTTAATTTGTTTAGCATGTCTGCTGATGCTTATTGTAATGCCTAGTTCAGACTGTGTGATTTTAGCCCCGAATTTGGCTCGCCGACAGGTTTTAAGAAATCGCCGACAAATGCCTGAAATCACATGCAAATCGCTGCTCGTGCACGTGAGTGACAATCACACAGTATGAACTTTCAAAGTAGCCATCTGAGAGAATCGCCGATGAGTCGCCGATGCCTGTGAGATATTTGGCATGCTAAATATCTGGAGCTGTCGGTGATTCAAATCATGCTGTGTGAATTTTGACTGAAAATAACATCAGCGATCGCCTACAGCCAATGAGAGAGCGGCATTCACTTGTGTGTGCGTGTGTGTATACCTGCTGCAGGCCAGCGGGAGGCTGGGGGAGAAGTTTAAAGCGCTCTTTTTCGTTTAATTTGGACCCACAAAATGGAGGAAAAACTAGTGGAGGTTTGACAGGACTCAGGAGCAACTGTGTCTATTTGACGTTTCATACAGAAAGAAATTAGTTTATTATCAACGTTGAGGAGAAATGGCTAATTCCCTTTAAACTCAGGTGAGCAAACATGTACATGTTCTACCCCATTAAAGGCTTCTTTCTCATTATGTAGTTAATAACAAAAGATATACTACGTGTTTTTGGCTGTGAGACGTAGTTTGGATGAAGTTGTCGGCAATTCTTCCTATAGTAAAGTCATGCAATGTGAATGTCCCTGTCGCCGATCCATCTTGCAGTGTAAACAAAGCAGCGACGAAAAGCTAGCCCAGATAGTCATGCAGTGTGAAAACATCTGTGACACGACTACTTTGAAAATCATGCAGTCTGAACTCGGCATAAGGCGACCTTGGGTGTCTAGAAAGGCGCCATTTACAAATAAAATGAATTATTATTATTTCATACAACTGAACTCTTCTGAATTCGTACCAATTAGCCACTAAACTGACAAAACGTAAAGTACATTTACTCATGAGATCAGGCTACTTTAAACTCACAAATTTTGAACCTTACAATTTTCAGATTCTTTCAGTGTCAGAATTGCATGAATTACAAAACTTTTTTTTATCTCACAATTTTTTTATCAACATTTTTTGTCTATCTATCTATCTATCTATCTATCTATCTATCTATCTATCTATCTATCTATCTATCTATCTATCTATCTATCTATCTATCTATCTATCAGAATGAAATGAAATGCCAAGTGACCCAGCCGGGGCTCGTACCAGCTTAATGCTTTGACACGACAGCGCTACCAACTGCGCCACCGTGCCACCCTATAAACTTACACACTAGTAAACTAAATATATTTTGAAATGTTGTGTTTGACTGTCATTTTCCTTGTAAGTTTGATTTCTCTTGTTTCAGAAAGTCTGTCGTCACTCCGCGGTGTGTATTAGCCGACCAGGGGTCTGTACAAAGGCTGTGGGGTGTAGGTTGTGTCCCCTCTGAAGATACAGTTTCAACATTTTCAACATGTTTTGTATTGTTCACGGGCCCTGGCTCAGCTCATCCGGCCAGTGCGTTTGACCCTGGATTGAACTACACATTAAATGTTAATTAACTCTCTATTTTGGTATCCCATGTAGACTTGCTGAACAATTCAAGCCTTTCAGAAGACAGACAAGGCAGTTTATGAATATTCAATATATAGACCTGTTAAGGGGAAAACAGGATTACCTAAAATGAACCTGAACTTTGTGTTTTTAAACTAAAAAGCAGCAGCCAGGATGGAAAGTGGCTGTAAAGCTATTTGACTGAAAGGTCCTTTCAGACATATACAATTACCCTTATGCAAAACCCTGTGGGCAATGTATTGTTATTAATATAAGGTAATCATAAGTACCATTTACTAACCTTGAGGTTCAGTCTTGTGTTTGACAGGGTACCTAAGCAGTGTTCACTGCTCCCCACTGTCTGAGTGGGGGTCAACTCTAAAAGATCCCTGCACTTGACAAAAGAGGTGATTCTGTACAACCTGCAATATTTATCAAACATAGACTAACCATTGATGAGTTGAATATGGTAGAGTAGTATGAACAATAATTCCATACTATCTGTTCTGTAAACTAATTCAATACTAAATATCGCCTATAGCAGCAACTACAGTAGTCCCTCGCTAAAATGCAGTTCACCTTTCACGGTCATATATATATATATAAATATATATATATATATATATATATATATATATATATATATATATATATATATATATATATATATATATATATATATATCAATGTGTTCTGCATCC
Organism: Danio rerio; assembly: GCF_052040795.2. NCBI lineage: Eukaryota > Metazoa > Chordata > Actinopteri > Cypriniformes > Danionidae > Danio > Danio rerio. The sequence continues at coordinate 18,005,565 of NC_141040.1, forward strand.
TGATTGGCTGTAGATCATTGTCAATCAATCTCCTCTGTGTCTCCTGCAGAGTACAGATTGCGTTCAGCTTGCCAAATTAACATACATTGCTAGCAGTGTGAATTCCAACAAGGATGCAAAAAGGGATGTAACTATCCACAGCAAGACCATCGTAAAGTGGTTCGCACTCTGATGGGTGCAGGGCCATACTCCATGCATTTTGAAATGGTAAATGTAGGTTTATACCAGGGTATGCACCGGCACCGCAAGTCAGCGACTGTCAGTGGTGCACAGCTACGACTCAGGATGCTGTTCATATTTTTGCTGCACCACAGATTTAATTTTCAAGAGCTCACACTTAGATATTGCTTGATAATATAAGTAGGTTTGGCATGCTGTGCTGGGAGAGAACCCTGAGTTTGGAGATAATTGAGCCAAGGGCTCCCGCCTGGTCAATGAGCATGTGAAGAGGTACAAAATCAGGTAGTTCTTGAGAGCTCCCCCTGGTAAATAGGAAAGGTGGAGATGGGGTGGATGGAAGGGGATTCTTCAAAAAAAAAAATGAAGATGAGGAAGTGATGCTATGTTTGCTATTTATAGTGAGTTTGGAATGATTCTATTGGCTTACTAATGATTACAGATAAGAAACCATTTGCGATCAATCCTATCATGTGCTTCTCTCGAAATTAGTTTGTGAAACTTCACTTAGACAACATGCGATTATGCGTGTCCGGTGTGTGTTACCTTTAACTGTTATGTGCGCGGCGCATCCGGTATGCTGTAGTTTTTTGTCGTTTTTGCTGAAATGCTTTTTGAACCATTTGCTGACCATGATGAGTGTTTGTATCTGACAACATGTTTTCATCTTTGGTTTTATACTATAATACTGGACTTATTTTTCTACAAAGGTTTGAACTTTGAGATTAAACAAAAGAGAAAAAGTGTGGAAAGTTAATGCCACTTTGAGAAAAGTGTATGAAGTATACAGTGAGGGGTTTTACAGCCTTAAATTATCTATATTAATTCATGTACGACGAACAGACCCCTGGGGTCCATCCGTCGTACGTGGATAACTCAATTAGCTGGATTTTTTTATTGACGATTTGACATAATCCAGGATCGTTTCGCTCTTCAAAACTCATCCGAGAGTTGTTGTCATAGCAACAGGTCTGGTAGTTTAAACCTGCAGGTTCAATTCATATAAACAGGATTAGATTGGGTCAGTTCAAGCGAAGGTAATACTGAAAGTATGTACTGAATACTGATATTTTCTTACAGTAGTAAACAGTTATAATAAACAGTTATAATATATATATATATATATATATATATATATATATATATATATATATATATATATATATATATGCAATCTGCATAAGTGTCATCGGGGTGTTCTCTCACCAAGGGGTTCAAGAATCAAATGCACATATTTTGACAGCTAATGTAACAGTAATTTGATGCTTCGCTACAGTTGTAGAAACTTTTATCGATATAAAAAATTTTTTGATGCAAAATTTATTTAAACAGCCAGTTATTCCTAACTCTGATAAAATAAAAAAAACTTGAATAGGCCTAGGCTACTATAATAAAGAAAATCTGCTCTTACTGTAAAACTAAATACATTGCTAAATATTCTCGACACATGAAAGTGTAAAAAGCATGCAGCCCACAACAAAGGTGGAAATTATTGTGTATCATTTAACAAACCGTTTACAATGAATTTTATCTCAATTTGCTCCCATGGATAATTGAATATTAATCAGATGATGTCATTACTATGCTGTGCCATCAGCCAGTCGTTGAATTGCAGATCTGTCCTTCAAAACACACAATGATCTCAGATCAGTTCATCCAGACATCTGATTTGTGAAGTTGTTTAAAGATCCAAATTAGCCAGAGATAAGTTATCAAGATTAAAAGATCCAGGATCTACCGAATCATCTTAGATCAGTTAAGCAAGCTACGAAGAACGAACCTCTGGCCTCCCTAAGTGAAGTTTATTTCTAAACTAATTTCGAGAGGATCATGTGCTTATGATTTTTCACGGCTGGTCCCGCATGAGCTAACACATGATTTATCAATCAGACCATTCCTAATTCACCATAAACAACCAGAGTTTCTTACATCAGTGTTTTCGTCAAAATGTATTTATTTATTTTTTTAGTTTCTGTCCAGTTTGGATTGTCACTTGTAAAGACAGAATACTCTCAAGGACTTTTGCTGTCAAATATATTGCATTGTTGAGATCTGCATTCTTTCCACTTGACTCCAAATCATTTCCTATTGAACCTGAAGACCTGGATTAGCAGGTTTGGGGGAGTTTTGGAGTAACTGCAGGAAATAAGGGTAAGTATCCTTATCAAACATTTACAATAAACCTATTCACCCTGTACAGGGGAAATTATTTTTCTCACAGGGACACAATTTAAAAATAAAATAAAATAAAATTCCCAGAACTAAGCATGTTTATGGGTGAAAGATGAGATATCCCATAATTTTGTGTAAGAATAAAATTAAACAAAGTGACTTCATAAAAAGCACATTAAATTTTTCAAGTAATCTTTGGGAAAATAAAATAAAATAATGTTCAGAGCAAGACATGTTACATTTAAATTACACATCCGACTCATCCTGACCTGTATTCAAGTTTTTAAAAGAGCAAACTATGAATTAAGATTTGATTTGAAATGATTAAGAACGTCTTGCTGACAAATGGGTGAAACTTTTTTAAAACTTTATATCTTTGCTTTCAGTTTCTTTTTACATTTTTATTTAATGAGTACACATGTCTGACATCTCACGTTTGACCCACATATATTATTGAAGTATATACTAATAAGAGTATTAAAATGAAATAGTTCTGCCTCTTGTATCAATAGCCACATTTATTCTTATGTCATAAACTGCATATGAAACTCTCTACATATTATTTACAATACTCTTGCCATTTGTAATGAGGATGTTACTGCAGGGCAGATTGCCAGCTTCAGTTTGAGTCTGGCTGTGTTTCACTCATAAAGATCTTCATCCAGTCTACATTTCCCTTCTCAACTGCTTGCTTTGCATTTGCCCTTGAAGATGTAATATGTTCAACTTTAGCATGCACGAATAAGAACACTCATTTATTGAACAATAATACCTGAAAATGAGCAAATATTGGCATGTTCAGGAGCTAAAAAGCAAAATACAAACAAAATCAGTTTGAAGCATCCCTGAATTACCTTTAGTTTTGCTTATTACATTTATTTATGTTTTTGAACTGCATCATAGAACCTTAAACTTTACTTCTGGTGTTGAAAAGTAAATAAAAAAGATATAATTTCTAAGTTGGCCAGGTAAATTATGATCCAAAAACCTGAAAACTTTTCCTGTTATTCTATGAGAGGAGACATTCCACAAAATCAATACAATATCATGAATGAAGAAAGCTTAAAATGTCAAGACAGTTCACATCTCAATCCATTTAAATGCTTATTTTACAACTATTTTTTTATACTTACATTTGTGACATTTCTGTTGCAGGAACAATATACTCTTTAATTGAAGTTGATAGGTTTGAAATACAGCGGGAAACAACAGCGCCTTTAGAAATGTATTTTCTTAGAAAACGGGCAATGTGTTCAATACCTATTTTCTCCACTGTATGTGACCATGGACCAAATAAACAGACGTATGGTTTGTTTTGATAGGACAATATTTGGCTGACTAATAGAAAATCTGAAATCTGAGAAAAACGCCATTAATTTTGTCTAAATTAAACTCTTAAAAATGCAAGTTTTTATTTCTTTTTAGGAGGAAATTTACAAAATCTTCTTGGAACATAATTTTTACTTATTCTAATATTTTGTCATGAAAAAAACGGATCACTTTGTCTTACAAAGATAACAGGTGCGACAAAGATTTTTGTACTTCAGGCTCACATATATGTAATACTTTTCATTCATTCATTTTCTTGTCGGCTTAGTCCCTTTATTAATCTGGGGTCACCACAGCGAAATGAACCACCAACTTATCCAACACGTGTTTACACAGCGGATGTCCTACCAGCTGCAGCCCATCTGTGGGAAACAACCACAAACACTCATTCACTATAGACAATTTAGCCTACCCAATTTACCTGTACTGCATGTCTTTGGACTGCCGGGGAAACCGGAGCACCTGGAGGAAACCCACACGAATGCAGGGAGAACATGCAAACTCCACAAAGAAACGCTAACTGAGCCGAGGATGGAACCAGCGATCCAGCAACCTTTTTGCTGTGAGGCAACAGCGCTACCTACTGCGCCTCTGCTTCGCCCTGTAATACTTATAAATAATAATAATAAAAAAATTATATATATATATATATATATATATATATATATATATATATATATATATATATATATATATATATATATATATATATACAGCTTTTAATTGTCATTCAGACTACCACTAACATCCTAGTTTGGATGCAGGACTTTACAAGAGAGATGCTGGGCTTTTGAATACATAAAAGTTAAAGGGGATAATAAAAGAGGTCTTATTAAAATATATATTTTTATTATACATGCACTTAAAAACACTGTAAAAAAATGCTGGGTTCAACAATTGCTTCATGTTGTCCCAACATTAACTGATAAAGTAAACTTAATAGTTTCTATAATAGTTTCTGTTTAAAAAAAACCTTACACTGTAAAAAATGTTGGATTCCACACCATTCCTTTATGTTGTCCCAACACAAATCGATTCATTTAACTGAACTATTATTTACGAATTTAAGTGGATTGAACATAAAACAATTAAATTATCCCCCCAAAACCTGATTAATTGTGGTAATTAAGCTCATTTTTAATAAGTAGTTTGAGCAGCAAAAGTATTTTTTGAGTGTAAAAATTATGCTGTTTCAACTCTTTTTAAACAACATGCAGCAAAAGAAATGAACACCCAAAAAGTTAAGGTAACTCAAACCATTTAAAGAAACCAATTGCAACAAACTATTTAGGTTCAACGATTAATCCTAATGAGTACTGCGAACTTACTCCATTTGAGTAAACAAAGCAATTTGAGCAAAGTAAAACCCAATAAATGAACTCAAACCAACTGAGTACTGTAAAACCCAATAAGTTAAGGCAACTCAAACCGTTTGAGGAAACCGATTGCTACAAACCATTTGAGTGAAATACTAATCTATATTAGTACTGTGAACTTACTCAATTTAAGTGGAAGTAATGAGAGATTTAATTAATTCTATACCTTCAACACTGAGATCAAATCTCTTTTCAAATGATTATGATTACATTCAATCAATTTTGAGTTAACTACACTCATTTTATTTGATAAAGTTGACTGTTGGGTTTTACAGTGAAGGATTTGTTTTGCTTGTTCAAACGAATTTAAAATGAGCTGAAACGTCACAAGTATTAACAACTTTATTGTTTTATGTTCAATCTACTTATATTAATAAAAACAATTCAGTTTACTTAACCCAATTGTGTTGAGACAACATGAAGGAATTATGTGGAACCCACACTGTAACCTAATAGTGAAAATCACTAAACAAAATAAGTTATTTTAACTTATACTTTTCTAAAAAGTTACTTTTACTTAATGAAAAAGTTATGGTAACTCATAAACTGATTAAGCAAAACTCAAACCTAATGAGTAATCAATTAGTAAATATATTTGTGCCAACTTAACTCCAATACTAGAAGCAATACCAAACCATATGGGAACCTATATAGTTGTTTGGACTTAGTTTGTTCTATTAACTGAACCGATTTGATAACTGAACTTAAAATGTTTACATTACTACTACTTTAAATATTTGGCAATATCGACACAAATAAAATATATTTATATGCTGGTTTGCTGGAATCGGTTTCCTCAAACAGTTTGAGTTAACTTAATGAGTTTTACAGTGCAGCATTCTAAAAGTTTTTGTATCAGTTATTGTTACACTGTAAAACCCAACAGGCAACTTTATCAAATTAAATGAGTGTATTTAACTCAAAATTGACTGAAAGTTAGTTCAACTCATTTGAAAAGAGTTTTGATCTCAGTGTTGGAGGTATAGAGTTAATTAAATGGTTTATAGCAATCGGTTTCCTCAAATGGTGTGAGTTGCCTTAACTTATCAGGTTTTACAGTACTCAGTTGGTTTGAGTTTTCTTCATTTTTTGGGTTTTACTGTGCTCAAATTGCTTTTACTCAAATGGATTAAGTTCACAGTACTCATTAGGATGCGTTTTTAAACTTAAATGGTTTGTTGCAATTGGTTTTCTCAAGTTGTTTGAGTTATACCTTAATATTTTGGGTTTTACAGTGTAAAAGAATCCATCAAGATAAACAGGAAAACAAATTTTCCATCATCAGCCTGGGTAAAGCTGAGTTCACAAGTCTTATAAGGGGGAAGATCTCAACAAAAATGTGTTTAAAATAGAAAGGAATGTTTGTAATGCTGCATAATTTCCTCTTGAAGCCACGTTCCTTATGCACTCAAGTAAATATGTCTATTAGTGCTTTTGAGGAGCTCCACAAACGGTTGGCTCTGTCCGTTGATGATTTCAATATCATTTCCATATCGATTCCTCTGTGCAGCACAACAGTGGCTCTGCCTCCACACGGCTGCTCTGCTGGATATCAGGCATTGGGACAGGTGTTGCTTTACATACCTCTGACAACCCGGCCAGAAAACGCCTGCCTCATTTGTGTGGGAATCTACAAACCTCAGATGCCAGACACAACTTGAGCTATACTGGTTTGGAACGCCACCGAGTTTACTGGGTAGATATAATAGCCCAACATTTTCAAAAAAGCTGGGTTCCACACAATTCCTTTGTTTTGTCCTAAAATAAATCAATAAAGTAACTTATTAATTTTTACAAATGTAAGTGGATTGAACATAAAACAATTAAGTTGTCCCAGAAAAAAACGTTCTGAATTGTGTTGTTTCAACTCCTTTTAAATGAATCATCAAATGAATCATTTCACAAAAAACACTTGACGGTGGTTTTTGTGAAAATGAACTAATCTGATTGTGTCTGTTCTTAAGCCAGCAACTCTCCGATTTAAATGATCTGGTCAAAGTGAGTCTTCAGTTACCGATTCACTGATTCAAGTGGGCCAGTCAGTGAAAGACTCCAGTTACTCCCGGTCCTCTCTCCCTTCCTCTGCCATCGGTCCTCCTTTTATGGTCCAGAGCTCCTTCCGTGGGATACGAGGCAGGTGCGCACCGCAGGTGTATCCACTTACTCGGTGGCCTCACCCCGTTCCCACGGCTCTCGGCCACGCCCCCTCGCCACACTGATTCACTGATTCAAAATATCTGGAGATGATGATCCAAGGTGAGTTTTCAGTAATTAATTTACTAATTTGAACTACTTGGTCAGAGCGAGTCTTTAGTTATTGATTCATGAATTCAAACTGTCCCATTTAGAGTGAGTCTCCAGTTGGTCAGTTACAAATTGGTCAGAGTGAATCTTCAGTCAAGATTCACTAATTCAAATGATTCAACCAAACTGAGTCTTCAGTTACAAATTAACTGATTTGAAAGTTTCAGGCTGCGTTCGAAACTGCATACTTCTCTACTATTAGGTATGGAAAAAGCAGTAGGCGAGCAATTGAGTATGTTTCAATCCCCGATGTTTTAAAAAAAGGAGTGGGCGAAAAATTACCTCAATTCTCCTGAGATTCGGCTGTACGTATTCTTAATTTTCCTAGATATGTGCATACTTACAACATAATAACACAGACAATCAGTTGATGATCCAGAGTGAGTCTTTATTCACCCACTCAGGACACTAATAAACTATCTGACATTTTAGGTAACCTGATGAATCGTCTCACACTGAACAGTGCATTTTAAAGTAAACTTATCCAAATGTGTCTGTTCTCGAGTCAACAACTCTGAATTTGAGTCTCCAGTTACAGATTCTCTGATTTTAATGATCTGGTCAGAGTGAGTCTTCAGTTTCCCATTCAAGCAAATCAGTGAGAGCAAGTTTTCAATTACTGATTCACTGATTCAAGTGGTCTGGAGATGATGATGACCTTTTCACTTTGTGCGATCCTAACTCACTCAGCCTCAACATCGCCACCACTGCGTGGGTTGGGCCCACACATTTTGCACTACGTCACTGATGACGATCCAGGGTGAGTTTTCAGTTAACGATTTACTGATTCAAACATTTCAGTCAGAGTGAGTCTCAAGTTAATAATTTACTGATCCAAACTATGTGGTCAGAGCAAGTCATGGGATACTCATTCACTCATTCAGACGGTCCGTTTATAGCAGTGGTCCTCATACACTGGGCCGTGGACTGGTCAATTGGTACCGGGCCGCATAAGAAATCATTAATTATTTAAGTTTTATTTATTATCTGAGTCTGAACGATTTTTTAATTTGATCTTTTTAATTTTATTCGGAAAAATGACCAAATTCTCTCGCTAACATCCCACAACCCACAAGCAAAAATGAATAAGAAACAGACGTCTTTGGAAAGTTTCTTTGCTAAGAGGAAAAGACCAGTGAAGGACTTGCAAACTGCCAACTGCCAATGAGTGGATTCGCAACCCATTTGTTAACAAATCAGGTGAATCCACCATGTATGTGCAAGAAGATCAGCTGCTGGAGATTGCAAATGATGGCTGCCTTTTGAAGGCAGTTCGCATATTGCAAATTTTTTTTTTTTGAGTTTGTGCAAGTTTTTTATCTCCAGTGAAGGTGTGCGGCTTGCAGGAAGCATGCGTGTGCACCATGAGTCACATTACAAAAATTGACCAATCAGCTTCAGCTTGTATGAAATATACACATTTCAGTCCACTTATTATCCCAGACAAACACAGAACACCCAAACACTGCAGTGCATTGCAATTTTTCCATAAATAAAACTTGTATCAGAGTGACAGCAATGTTTTGTGAGATTTTCATCCTATGAGAAAACAGTTGATAGTCGACTAGCAACCTACGAAACACCGCACCTACCCAACATCCTCTCACTCCCCCCAAACCACCCACCACTACTGATTTGCTACTTCAAATGATCTGGAGATGATGATCCAGATTGAGTCTTCAAACAATTCACTGAATCAAACATTTCAGTCAAAGTGAGTATTCAGTCATTGATTTACTGATTTAAACGATTCAGTTTGAGGTAATGTCCAGTTATTAATCAATTGAGTTGAACTATCTGATTGATTTACTGATTCAAATGACCAAATCATAGCGAGTCTTAACAATTCAGTGATTCAAATGACCAAGCCTAATATAATGCAGAAATTCTCAACCAGTGGGCCTCAGCGATCTTGAGGTGGGCCGCAAGATGGCTTTAAATTAACTCTCAATAATATACTATATATTATACCAGCTTGACCAGCCTGGTTTAAGCTGGATATAGCTGGTTTTGGCTGGACTCCCAGCTTGGCTAGGCTGGTCAAGCTGGTTTTAGCTGGTCATTTCCCAGCCTGACCAGCTAAGACAAGGCTGGAAATGGCTGGAAACCAGCCTGGAAGTGGCCAAAACCCCTCTAAAACCAGCCTGGTTGACCAGCTAAAACCAGCCAACCAGCTTAGGCTGGTTTAAGCTGGATTTAGCAGGGGTCCCATAATTTGAACCACATTGGTTAGAACAGGCAATAATGACTTCATGCAGGTGGAGAAGTGATAACTTTTCTAATTAAAAGAGTGATAAATTTAGTTTATTTTGGCTGCATGTTCATGAATTTCTCAACCAATGAAGGGGGTGTGTTCAGGAATCCTAAGTAAATCATGCATTATTGTTTTTTTTTTTTTTTTTTTTGTGGAGCAGAAAGCCGAAATTTGTCATACTGGGACATTGTTTCTGCTATCAAGTTAGCAAAATGTTTATGAAGTTTTAAATATGGATATTTGTCTTACATAATTGCATCTGTTTACCACAGGTGGCCTTAATTCACCCTCCAGAGCTGTGTTTTATTATGGATGGATGAACTTTTAGGGCCTCTTTTGAATTGCTGAACGGAAACACTTCATCGTCGACCGAAAGAAGAATGTCATTTACTATGGCTAAAAGGTGAGTAAATCATGGGCTAACATTCACATTTGGGAGAACTAATCAAGAATTTTGTTTTTTAGGGCCACGGTTGCTCTCAGAAACAAAGGCAGGTTTCAGGCACAGTCTCATAAAGGTGTTCTTCTTTGTCTTTCACTCGAGCTCATTTGCTCTGGCCCTTGTGAAGGAGTGTCAGGTTCTTCTGACTTATAAACAATTCATCACGAGTCCCACCATTAGTCACTTGCTGACTGAGTGCTGGCTTCAAATTTAGCCATAGAGAAATATCATAAAGACATTTCTACCATCCACAGATAAGAAATCCTATTGTTTTCCCAGAGGAGAGACTGAAAACTATTTGAAGAGAACATCGATGAAAGATGAAAACAGGAGATCGTCAAAGTAAACAACTGTTAGTTTATACTGCCTCTGTGTGGTGATGGAAAGACACTGCTTGTAATACTGACCTGAAAACATAAAAGCAAAAAATGCGTCGAATGCGTTTGAAGAAAAGCTAGATAAAACTTGAGAAAGCCTAAACAATTTTAACAGGTTTGTTAACAAGTTAGAGGTCTGAAATAGTTAAAAGTGTGGAGTTAGTCGTTTTACAAGCAAGCTGGCTATAGTTTACACATTTTAGGTAGGCTAGGACTAAGTTATATTTTTGATTACTTTTTGATACTCAATTTGTTTATCACCTTTAATTTTCGGATTTTGAAACGATATACTGCAAAACAAAACTATAATTTACAGTAAACCGAATGAATTTCTAATACTATCATAAATACTATCATGTTCTCAAAACACTAACAGAGTTGGCAATAACAAAGTCGACTTTTTCACCATTTTTGTGATTTAGTTCAAGATGCTAACCTCAAACCAGATACCATGGCATGTCTTGTATGTCATAATTTTATGGATTTTCATCGTGATATTTCTCAAAAAGTGAATGTGAAATTCACATAATTTCACAGTTTCAGAGTTGACAAGTTAATTTTCTATTGGTGCAGCCCAAATATATAGGAAAAATTAATAATAAAAATTACATGCCTTGATGTTTTCCAGTTTCCCAGAATAAGTGACATTAATTACGTAAACTTTACTTTTTTATTATTATTTAAGTTCCTAAAACTAAATCATAACCTATTTGTTTCTTTTGTTTTTGCCTTGCCATTATATGCAGCCCATATATATATATATATATATATATGTGTGTGTGTGTGTGTGTGTGTATATATATATATATGGGCTGCATATAATGGCAAGGCAAAAACAAAAGAAACAAATAGGTTATGATTTAGTTTTAGGAACTTAAATAATAAAAAAAAGTAAAGTTTACGTAATTGTGGTGTCACTTATTCTGGGAAACTGGATATATATAAGTATATGTATATATATATATATATATATATATATATATATATATATATATATATATATATATATATATATATATATATATATATGATTTATTTGTTTATTTATTTGCCCCAATTTCTGTTTAATGGAGAGATTTTTTCAACACATTTCTAAACATAATAGTTTTAATTACTTATTTCTGATAACATGATGACAGCAAATATTTTACAAGACACTTTTATACAGCTTAAAGTGACATTTAAAGGCTTAACTAGGTTAAGGTTAGGGTAATTAGGCAAGTTATTGTATAGCGATGGTGATCTAAAAAAATTATAGCTTAAATGGGCTAATATTTTTGTATATATATTATTTACATATATATTATTTTTTAAAATATATCCCAGATGATGTTTAACACCGCAAGGAAATTTTCACAGTATGTCTGCTAATATTTTTTCTTCTAGAGAATGTCTTATTTGTTTCATTTCACCAAGAAAGAAAGTTAGTTTTAAATTTTTTAAAAACCATTTTAAAGACAAAATTATTAGCCCCCCCTTTTTTTTGATAGTTTACTGAACAAACCATTACTTTAAGCTGTATAGAAGTGTCTTGAAAAATATCTATAGTAAAATATTATTTACTGTCATCATGGCAAAGATAAAATAGTTATTAGAAATGAGTTATTAAAACTATTATATTTAAAAATGTGTTGAAAAAAGTCTCTCTGTTAAACAAAAATTGGGGAAAAAAATAAACAAGGGGCTAATAATTCTGACACATACATTTATTTTAGCTGTTATATCAAAATGTAATTCTTTTACAACTACAGTTTCCTGTAAAGATGATGCATTATGTAGTGATAATTGACTAAAACACTTCCATGACAGCACAATCTGATCTTTTTTGTAAAGCGAAACATGACATGACAAAACCCAGTTGCCTTTTTCACTTTACGCCTACACGTCTATATTTGAGTCAGCATGATCAGATTTGACTATACTATAGTGACTTATTTTTGTAATGACTATAAGCAATCAAGTATTAAAGGATGTGTTGTACATTTACAGAGAAGTGTTCACTGCATCTTAAAGAGTTAGTTCAACGGAGTCGTCATTTAAAAAAAAAAAAAAACTTATTTTAGATGAAATCCTGGAGGTCTCTCATCCTTAATACATGATAAAAAATAGTTTATAAAAAAGAACAGTCAGATTCTACAGTAAAATAATGTTTTTTTTTTGTATTGTGTATATCAATGTACTCCATGTATTTTTACATCAACATACTGTAAAATAAAAGTACACTTCTGGCAACTGCAGCTGCCGACATTTTACAGTTAATTTACAGAGCAACAGCAAGATGCTGTTAATTTAACAGTAACTTGCTGACAACCATGCTGTCAGTAACTTGCTGTTTTTTAACGGGACAATTTTTAACAGTGTAAACAGCAATGGACATGAGATGTGTAAACCAAAAACATTATGGAATATAGAGCAGCACTGTCGTCTCACAGCAAGAAGGTTGCTAGTTCAAGTCCTGGTTGGGCCAGTGGCATTTCTGTGTTGAGTTTGCATGTTCACCTCATGTCGGTGTGGGTTTCCTCCGGGTGCTCCGGTTTCCCCCACAGTCCAAAGACAAGCGCTATAGGTGAATTGGATGAATTAAATTGGCCATAGTGTACGAGTGTGTGTATGGGTATTTCAATGTAAATGGATTGTGGCTGGAAGGGTATCTGCTGTGTAGAAACATATGCCGGAATAGTTGGCGGTTCATTCTGCTGTGGCAACCCCTGATAAATAAGGGACTAAGCCGAAGGAAAATAAATGAATGAATTTTGGAATATTTTGAAATGTTTGGTTGGTTTTCTGAACTTATTGACTATTGCTGCATATGGAGGATGAGAGAGGATTTCATCTAAAATATTTAACTTTGTGTTTAGTAGATTAAAAAAAGCTCCAAGAATTTTGAACAAAATGATGGCGAGTACACTGAAAAAACATATTTTTGTTGCTTGTTAAAACTACTCATCTTAAATGAGCTGAAACAACAAAAAATCTTTGAGTTTTTAGCGAGAAAATTTAATAGTTTTATGTTTAATCCACTTAAATTTGTAAAAACAATTAAGTGAACATTATAAACAAGAGACATTGGGACAAAGTTAAGGAAATGTGTGGAACCCAGCATGTTTTTACAGTCAAATAATAACATTTTAGTTTTAGTTTCGGATGAACTAATTCTTTAATGTTTACACTAATGATACCCAGTACAATCTGGAACATCAACCATGTAAAAAAAAAAGTGTCAATGAAAGTGAGCCTTTATAATGATGGTACAAAAAATCTCACAGCAATTTTTAACTTTTTAAATTAAATGGCTAAATTTGTTGGATATCATTTGTATTATGTATGATTCGCTTATCCCCCAATGGTTTAGGGGAGGGGTTTGGTGCCACACCTCCTTTTAAAAAATCATACGTTTTCGTATGACTGAACGTAAACGTAAAATACTCATGCTCCCTAAGAGATCTGGCTGAAAATAAATATATATATATATATATATATATATATATATATATATATATATATATATATATATATATAATTTTTTATTTTTTATTTTTTTTTCAATCAAAGTCTGAATGCAAACACAAGACCATGCAAAACAGCTTTATATGAGTTAACATGACATGAACTTATGAACAAAACCTTCAGTGTCGAATACAGTCATTTGATATTCCATTAATTTCCAGTCTTTCTCCTGAAACTCACAGAAGATTCTTTATCTGCTACTAAAAAGATGTCCAATGCATCAAATAACCTTCTGATATAACCGATTTTGCTAAAATGAGATTTACAGTAAAGCTGTGGATTTCATACCTCATGTGTTGGACTTTTGGGGATCGGTGACTTAAGGAAGACATGGTTGTTTTGGCAGGATCTGTGTAGTGTTGTGCCGTGGATTTTTTTTTATTCAGCAGTAAAATAATAAAACCTACAATAATTTGTGCAATTACAAATCATGCCACTTGGTGCTCAAATACAATTCACTGAAGTGCTAAAACACTGTAAAATTTGAAATATGACATACTAAAAATACAACTAACTGCCACTTTCATAGGTCTCTAGCTCACGTTGTACATTACGTAGTGTTTTTCATATTACAAGACATGAAACAGATTTGATAAAAAGCTCAGAATGTGGTACATTTGGTTGGCTTAAAGGGATAGTTCGTCCACAAATGAAATCCTGTCATTGTTTACTCGCCCTTCACTTGTTCCAAAACCTGTTTGACTTTCTTTGTTCTGAAGATTTTTAGAAAAATGTTGGAAAACTGTACACATTGATTTCTATAGTATCTGTTTTTCCCATTATAGAAGTCAGTGGTTTTAGGTTTTTCTTCAAAATATTTTTTAGTGTTCAACAGAAGAAAGAAACTGTTTGTAACCACTTGAGAGTGCATACATATATTTTTTGGTGAACTATCCCTTTAGCTGTCAGAAATACTGTAAATAATCACTTACAATGACTTGCACAAGCCCCCCTTACATTAAAACAAACCAAAACCATTCTCTGAAATAGCATTGTACATATTTTATAGTCCTCAGTCTGCAAGTTATTTTTTTAGGACGACTAGAAAAATAAGACCAGCCCAAAAGAGCTTTGCGTTTCTGCATTGTTTAAAGCTTTAAGTCTGTCACTGGACGTAGCTCTTCAGAACACAAACACATGATCCAGAAATCAACAAACACCAATAATGACTCAATTCATCAAAGGCATGGAAACACTCGTGTTCACTATCAGCAACACTAATATGTTGCTCTTCTGCTGAGAACAAGGCTTTACCGGCTCCTTGTCATCAAGGCACACACCCACGCATGTACACGGTCACACACACACGCACACACAAACATGTGCATGCAAACATACACACACACACGCACACACAAACACGCACACACACACACAAACACACGCACAAACACACGCACAAACACACGCACACACACACGCAACGCACAAGCAACCACACATGTGCATGCACATACACGCAAGCACATGCACAAACAAACATGCTGATACACAAATGTGCACAAAAACACATGCACGCACACACAGGCACACATACACACACACAAACAAACGTGGACACGCAAACACATAAGCACCCACTCGTGCATATGCACACACATACGCACACACACTAATGCACATGTGTGCACGCACACACATATGAGCACACACAGGTATACACATGTGCACGCACACACATGCAAGCATGTGCACACACAAACACATACACACGCACGCAAACACACACACGTAAATGCATATGCACCCACTTGCGTGTATGCACACACACATGCACACAACAGGTGAACATACACACAAACATGCAATCACACACACACACACACACACACACACAAATGTGCACATACAGACACACAAACACGTACACACAAAGACATACACATATGCACATATATGCAACCACTCGTGCGCATGTTTGTGCACACACACGCAAGCACATGCACAGACAAACACGTGGACACACAAACGAGCACGCATAATGCATAGGCGCACATACGCACAAAAAATCATGCAAACACACACAAATGTAGACACGCAAACACAGACATACACATGTCCACAAACGCACCCACTCTTGCCCATGCACACACACAAATGTGCCACATGCTCACAAACACGCAGTCACAATAAACGTGCACACATACACACGCCAACACACAGGTGCACATACGCAGGCACGAAGACGCAAATACAAATGTGGACATGCAAACACAGACATACACGCATGTCCACAAACACACCCATTCATGCCTAAGCGCACACACACGCACAAACACGTACACACAAGCACATACATCCACTGTTACGCACACATTTACACGCACACACAGAAACACATAACATCCAAACACACAAGCAAGCACACACAAATACGCACACACTTTCTGTTTGCTTGGCAATCAGGTGTTTGTTTAGCAGCTCTAACTCAAGAAGTGCAAAACATCTTCTACTGAAAACAAGGCTTTACTGGCTCTTCCTTGTCATCAAGACAAACACAAACACACACACATACACACACACACATACAATCATGCACACACGCTCACACTTTTCCTGTTTCCTTGGCAATCAGGTGTTTGTTTAGCAGCTCAAACTTAAGAAGTGCAAACGTGTGTGATGTGCATGAAAGAGAAGCGGCTCTCCCGCCCCAGTGCTCAGTGTTGAAGACAGACTCCTGAAGGTCTGCATTCAGCACTGGAGATGAAGCTTTAAGAGTGTTTTATGCTGTATTTTCCTTTCTGGAGCTGAGAGATGTAAATCTTGGATTTGCTGCCATCCAGACGTTTGTACCAAACCTCATCATGGTTTATGGTGGTTATTGTGGCACTGGAGAAAATAACAATAAAAAAAAAAAAACAGGAAAAAAAAATCAAAACCAAATATAAATCATGTTCTCGAAGACACTTGATATGATCATTTGACTACTTTTTAATGGCTTAAAATTAATGTTATATTTAGTCAAAAAATTAAAATTTTGAATTGCGATTTTTGTGCTTATTATGGATTTATATAATTTTCCAATTTAATGAATGAATTTAATTTGACTTTTGAAATTATTCATAACATGCTGATTTGGTGCCCAAGAAATATTAATATTATTAATATGTAAAAGTTAAATTAATTATTGATTATATATATATATATATATATATATATATATATATATATATATATATATATATATATATATATTATTTATTTATTTTTTTTTTTTGTAAAGCTAATTATTATTTTTTTGTGGAAACCCTGTTGTTTTATGTTAGGATTCTTTGTAAATATTTAGCGTCTATTTGAAATACAAATAATTTGGAATAAAGTCACCTTTGATCAATTAACATACCCTTACAAAAAAAGTATGAATTTATTTTTTTTTTCTTTATTTTGTTTTTTTTTCTTCATGCATTTTGGATTTTTTAGGCAATTTTAAAGATAAATCACCCTAAATACTGAAAAGCCAACGCATTACCTATACTATTAAACATGCATGCATGCACGCACGCACACGCACACACACACACGCACACACACACACGCACGCACGCACACACACACCTGGTGGGAAATTCGTCCTTTCTGTTGATGCATATGGCCTGACCACGGCTGAACCATTTATTATCATAGAACAGACGTCCTTCTTCTGATCGAGCAACATGATGGTGTTTTTCTGCTTTCAGAGAAGCTGATACACACACACAGACACAGTTAACTCTTTCCAAACATCACTTAAAACAGAGCCTTTACTGTGTAATGGTACACAAAATGGTTCTGTAGGTATTAGTTTCCTTTGTCTTGGTTTGGTACATTTTTGCTTCTTTTCTTCATTATTAAACAGTGATTTACTGAACAAACTGTATCTGACATATATGATAATTTTTATTGAAATATATGACCGGTTTTGGGCTCCACTGTCACATATTACAAACAAAATATAATAATAATAAAATAATAATAATAATAATATATATATATATATATATATATATATATATATATATATATATATATATATATATATATATTATATTATATTATTTTATATATATATATATATATATATATATATATATATATATATATATATATATATATATATATATTTATACAACAGTTCTGTCTGGTTCTCGAATCTGATTGATCGCCCACATACAGCCAGCAACAAGCAGACACTACAGTTTGACAAATATTACTGCTGTTAGACAACAAAATGTACTTTTGAGGCTTTTTAGTCGAGATTGTAGTTGTTTAGATTGCAACTATGCAGTTTATTTGCAAGAATAGTGTCTATTTTAAAATATTTACAATTTCTGATATTGATTGCGTTGCTTTTTACGGGGTTAATTATTGTGATATCCTGATTGCAAAAGAGAAATACTGTAGATTGTAACACTGTAAGAAGACATCTCTGTAGTTGGATGGCATTTCATGTCATGTTCAGCCTTATAATCTTAAAGTAAAAAAATCAGTTCTTTTGTTATCACTTTAGAGGTAGGCTATAGAGAATCATTCATACACTAGCTCTAAAGTGACGTTGGTGAATTAGTAACGGCTTCTGCTGTTTTGACGTCAGCTGCAGATGTAAATGAATGGCGGAAGAAAGTGGTTACTAATAAAAAGGGGATTTTAGACTCTCTGTGTCTGATTTTCTTATTTATATACACGATTGTGCCGTCGAACTGTTGTATAAATGCAATATCACACTCGTAGCAGTGCGATATGGCTGTATATCAGCACTGGTGGGACGCTAAGGTGATCCCAGCCATATCGCACTACTACTCGTGTGATATTGCTCATATATATTTATATCCCCCCTGAGACCGCTTGTTTATTTTTTCCCCCAACTTCTGTTTAATCGAAGAAAAGATTATTTTTTTAAAACATTTTTAAACATAATACTTTTAATAATTCTTATAATGTATTTATTTTATCTTTGTCATAATGACAGTAAATATATAATTTTACTAAATATTTTTCAAGACACTTTTCTACAGCTTAAAGTGACATTTAAAGGCTTAACTGGGTAAATTAGTATAACTAGGCAGGTTAGGTAATTAGGCAAGTTATTGTATAACAGTAGACAGTCGAGAAAAAATATAGCTTAAAGGGGCTAATAATTTTGTGCCAAAAATGGTGTTCAGCCGAAATAAAACAAATAAGACTTTCTTCAGAAGAAAAAAATATTATCAGGCATACTGTGAAAATGTTCTTCCTCTGTTAAACGTCATTGGAAAATATTTTAAAAAGAAGAAAAAAATTCAAAGGGGACTGAAAAATAATATAAATCATCTTTAAAGTTGCCCAAATTAAGTTCTTGTTATATTTTTGATATTTTTTTGGGAGAAAATTTTAATATATCTTCATAGAACTTGAATATATATTCATAGAGCTTGACCTAATATTCTAACCTTGCATTCACACGAGGCTTCAACGTCAACGCTTGACAGAGGGCGTGTCTGAAGTTGGGGCTGACAGGATCGTCACAGCAGGGTTAGCTAATGAAGTTAGTCTGCAATCGGCTACTGTCTGAGTTGGAGTATTTGCATAAAGCAATCTGATAGACTGATTAATCTGTTGGCACTTGAAAAGTTAGGAAAGTCCCAACTTCTGCAGAGAGCAACACCACTAAAGTGGTGCCGATAGATCCGCAATGCAGCTCGTCAACGCCTGCTGTCAGTGAATAGGAATGGGAGTGAGTAAAGGCTGATTTATACTTCTGCGTCAAACGCCGGTGTATGCTACGGCGCTGACGCACAGCCCTTCGCCGTGGCCGTCGGCGTCACTGACATGCACCTCTCAAAAAATGTAACTACACGTCGCAACAACGCGTAGCCGATTGGTCGGCTTGGTAGCGCTGACGAGTCTGGGTGGGACCAAGAGCCGCGCGAATGGCGCGAGCGATTGTTTACAAGTGTGGAGTCCCGTGAAGGAGCTCCGGATAGAAAGTTTTGTTTTGTGTTTACCTCATGGTTAAAGTTGTTGCACGACCGCTGGTTCCTGCCTCAAAATGAGCGAGTTTGAGTCATTTGTACAACCAGGAAGTGTTCAGGAAAAGCAAAACAGAAGTGAAGAAACTCGACACAGAGGAACATTTACACCTCACTGCCAACTAGCGTTTCGGAAGTGTTAATGCAGACCAACAGAGACAGCGCGCAGAAGTATAAATGCACAGCTGCGTGCGTTGCCTGCGCCGTGAGTTACGCCGTTCACTTGACGCAGAAGTATAAACCAGGCTTTAATGGGAAGCATTGACGCTGACAACTTGTGTGAATGGGGTGTAATGATCATTTAGGTCAGGGATGTCAAACTCAATTGCTGAAGGGCCACAGCCCTGCACAGTTTAGTTCCAACCCTAATTGAACACACTTGATTGACTTGAAGGACTAATTGAGTCCTTCAGGCTTGTTTGAAACCTACAGGTAAGTG
Organism: Danio rerio; assembly: GCF_052040795.2. Taxonomy (NCBI): domain Eukaryota; kingdom Metazoa; phylum Chordata; class Actinopteri; order Cypriniformes; family Danionidae; genus Danio; species Danio rerio. Next base: position 18,025,926 of record NC_141040.1, read on the forward strand.
CGTTGGAGCAGGGTTGGAGCTAAAGTGTGCAGGCCTGCGGCCCTCCAGGAATTGAGTTTGACATCCTTGATTTAAATCTATAAAATGTATTTATTAAATGTAATTTAATAAAATGTATATAATAAATGTATTTAATAAAATGTATTTAATAAAATGTAGCTATTACAACTTAAGTTTTTTTGGTCCAAGGTGACATATTGTGCAATTATTAAGATAATGAATATGCTTTTCTTTCATGCTTAGAAAAACATTCAACATTTTTCTTACCATCTGCTTTTACTCTATGGGGACCCATCGAAGCCATAGCCTGTAAGGAATAAAAAAAAGTTTATCAATGATTAGTCAATTCCTAATAGACCACTTCATTTATATAATAAACAATTGAATAAATAAAATTAAACCTTTCTTATGGCAGTCCAGTCTTCAAGTATATCCAGGTCTTGCAACATGTAAACAATGTATGGTCGTTTTGTGGTTCAGGAAAATTGTGTCATTTCTATAGCGGAACATTTATAATATGAAAATACTGCAATTTAAGCTACTTCAGGGCTCTCTAGTTTTTACAGGAGCCACTCAAACATTTACAACAGCATCCCCACTGCCACACATGGTTTTCTGAAGTTTTGGCTTTTGGTTCAATTCTACTATTTAGTGGTGATTGACTAGCACAAATAGAAATTGTAATAGTTTTAGTATCTAATAAATTTATATCAAAAATAGAAATTGATATGTCCCCAAACACACATGAATCAACTCTTAAACCAATTAAATATGATTTTATACAGTTAATTTCAGCTGAGCTATTAACACATTGACAAATTGGAAAAAAAAAACAAGTACATATGGCATTTTGTTTCATTTGTAGGAATACACAAGAAACCCATCAGCTTGTTTACATTTATTTTTTGAGGGCACAATGTTATTTTATATACTATAAAATAATTTAAAATTGCTATAAAAAGCAATTTAAAGACTTTAAAATAGGTTAAAAATAGGTTATTATGTTAAGCTAGGTAAGTCAGGTACATTTAATCAAGTCATTGGACAACAAAAGTTTGTTCTGCAGCCAAATAATTTCATACAGGAGCGAACAACATCGAAGTTAACAATGATTTTTAAAATGTAAATGTTAACTGATTATTAATATAAAGTATTTGTTTTATACATTATATATTGTATTTAGATTTTGTGAATTAATTCAAATAAAACTAAACATTTTGTTGTTTCCTTTTTCTGATTGTTATTGTGCAAATCCACAAACTATTTAATTTATTGAGTTGCTGCTTAACGTGTCAATTTGTTTTATATATAAATAACCACCTCAAAACTTTTGTGTGATATATGGCGGTTTTTGTAAAAATCTGCATGCTTCCAGGCATACTTTTAATTCACACTTGCAAGATATATATAGGCAGCTAGATAGATTTTGAAAAGGCACCTAATACTGTTTAGTAATTTGGCTATATTCTCCAACATTGACTTGAAGGCAAGTGTTTTTAACCAGGAATCATAAAATCAAAATGCTTAAGAATTATTCACCAAATTAATTAGATAAACGAGTGTGTTTGCATGTCCTTACAGCTAGACCATCAGCGGTGCAGTCAGGGCTATACGCATGTATACTCCGTATGCCTACTTTTTTTTTATAAGCTGTTAGGGTATTCTGAGAATCAATAATTGTGTATACTCTTACTTGTCTTGCTGATTAAACTTTCCTAATTTATGTGTATTCACGTCCCAACTGTATTCCAAATGTTTTTATTTTATTTTACAAGTTTCCTAGGGTTAAACAGTTGGGGTTTACCACAGCTTAATTTACTCAGCCAATCTCCGGGTCTGCCGGGGGCACTATTAGCTAAGCATAAATCATTGAATATATAATCACATTATTAGGATCTCGCTTTAAAATTAAAACATTTTTGAAAATATATTTCCTTTTAAAATGGATAGTTCATCCCAAAAAGTAAAATTTGTTATCATTTACTCAAACTTTTCTTGTTTCAAAACGGTTTGTCTTTTTCATTCTGTTGAACAGAAAAGAAGAAAGAATATTTTGAAGAAAGCTGGAAACCTGTAACTCATGACTTACATAGTATTTGTTTTCCTTCTGTGGAAGTCAATAGTTACAGGTAGGCCCATACAGAATCTTTTCAGAAGTTTTTAGTAACGATACTCCCAAAGTCATTTCACGTAATCCACAGATTTTTAACAAAATTCTGCGCAGAAATGGCAAAAATTATCAGCAGAATTTGTAGGGCCCTAGTTACAGGTAATATAAGTATAGTTAATGAATCAAAGAAACTTTGACTTTCGTCGTTTCTTTGCCTACTTTTAAGATTGGGTGGGTAATAGTACACCACCTTTTTTTAGTACTACACCACTGTAGACCATGTGGTTTACCCAGAAACTCCTTCCACAAAAAAATGAAAATTTCTGATTTGCTGGCAGGTAGTGTTTACCCTGTTTAACCGGAGATGGTTATAAATTCAACAGAGGACTTCCCTCGCCCATTAGAAAATAGCAGGACAAGTTTCCAGTGAATGTTTGAGACTTGAGAGCATTGCTGCTTTAAAAAAGGATATCTGACACGACCACCGGTTTCTTCTTCTTTCCAGGACTGAGAGGATCCTTCTTTTTATTCTTCCTGGACTGCAGACCGTCATTCCACAGCTCTGGTGCAGGAACACATCAGTTCATTACTAGTGAATATTCACATATAAAGGAAAACTATTATGCAAAAATCCCTTTTATAAGAGATTTAAACGCAGTTGTCTGGCAACAGTGTGTGAATTAAGCCAGCCTCTAACATCAAAAATCCTATTTTTTATAATCACACTTCATAAAAACAGTCCGCAGAAACACTTTCTCTATCAGTATGTGTCATAAGAGGGGAAAAGCAAAGCCCATTAATGATGGTCTCTCCCTCATTAGCATAGATAGCCCTGAGTGAGAAGCAGCCATCTATCATTGGGGGCATTTACACCAGACATGCATGGGTAAATTGCACTATTCATGCATAATTAGACACTTCAACATTTTGAGTTTACATTTAAAGTGTGAATTCACTCCAGTTTCGTTGCAAAATGGCTAACATGGATTTTGTTATGAGAGGAGCTGTGCTTTACGTGATACGGAAGGCAAAAAAACAGTGTGGAATCATTCAACACTATTTCTGGGACCATCAGATCCTTCAGAAGTGCACCCAGCTTGGTGAGTTTCACCAACTCCTCCAGGAGCTGTGCCTGGATGAAATCTGCTACTACCACTTAACTCAAGCGATTAAAGTGAATCACGTTATGTGCATCAAACGTCCAGTTTGCGACATGTCATTCACTCTAATAGCGTCATTTGCACCTCCTCATTCGCACAAACTGCACCACAGTTTGTTTACCGGATCTTTGTATAAACTTAACATGCAAATCCCTTGTGCTTAAAAATTAAGCCGCGTCTGGTATGAATATCTGAATTTTGGCACTAAACCTAATAAACATAACATCAACAACTAATGCTGCGTTTACACCTGCCTTATTTAGTTCGATTGAATCGTTTCGTTTTCCGTTTTGGTGCGGTTCGTTTGGGCAGGTGTGAAAGCAGCAATCGTACTCAAGTGCGCACCATAAGTGGACCAAATAAGCGTACCGAGACCTGCTTGAAGAGGTGGTCTCGGTACGCTTTCAAACGAACCCTGGAGCAGTTTGTTTGTGGTGAGAATATGATCCGTACTAAAACAGGTCCAACCGCAAAAAGTACTGCGCCTTTTGGACTAATCCAGCTGTCGTAGGCCGATGCGCTATGCATTATGGGATATGGAGGAAAAATATTTGTCGACAACGCTTTACCAACAGAGTGAGACAGGGGAAAATATTACCTGATGGATTGTTGGTAATATTTCCGCAAGATGACCAAGTCGCAGTTTAGCTATATTAATTCACGCCTCCTCCTGAAGTGACGAGCGATGCATTACAACACTGTTTTCCAGCCGCAGCCGCACTTCATTCTCGAAATGTATAGTTCATCTGAAGCAGGCATACAATCAGTCAGCGCAGTCGTCCCTCCTGAGTAAAAGCGACATTTTGTGTCTGCCGGTTTTGTTTACTTGCGGGAGTTTATTGGCATTTTCCCGCATGTGAATTCTAACCACTTAATAAGTAGTTTAGGAAATATATTCAACAACATCTGGCCAATGAGAGATGTGGATTTTGTCAGATGACTGCATTTTGGTTTGTTTCAACTGGTTCGGACCAAAGCCAGCAGTGTGGTGTGAAAACGACCCAAAGACGGCACAAAATGCAACAATGTATCATTTAGTGCCCTTGGTCCGGACCAAATAAAGCGAACTACAGATGTGAAAGCACCCTAAGAGGCATGTTTAGTTTTAGAGTGCACAAATGAACAACGTAGTGTTCATCATAGACTACCTTCTTTAGAGCCGCTTATTTTGAGCTTTTCAATTTTTCACAAAGATAAGAGTCCTGTTTTAAATTTGCTGCACAGGCGCTTGTAGCTCCGCCCTTTTTTGAAAAGTGGCTGGGTATAATCTGAATTCAAAGTAACATTCACCAAAATTATCTGTGGGGTATTTTGAGCTGAAACTTTACATAGAGACTTATTTTAGATGTTGTAAAAAGTGGCCTAATATGAGTCTGTACCTGAAGTGATATCTATACTGTGTCTGTCCTCCTCCAGCCGCCTGATCTTCTCCTCCAGCTCACTCTGAACCGTGTCAAAAAGCAGGAGCTTCTCACTCTGTGAAAAACACAAGAGTAATATGGAATATTTACATGGTATTTGGTTTGAAATTCAAAAGGTCTGTCACCTCTCATTACCTCCCAATGCTGGCTGGCTGCTTGCATCTCACATTCATATTTGTTTCTGACAGATTCCAAGCAGAGCTCACGATAAATACCTGGAAAAAACACCATGAGAAAAATCACACCACAAACTGAAGGTTGTAGGAAGATAAGATTTAATTCTATACTGTTGCTAAACATTTGCTTATAATAATGCTTTTATTTGTAAACATTCTATAATCTTTAATTATATTTATTTAGTATATTAATAATCAATAAATAGGTTCAGGATTGTATTTGAATCAGAAAAGATCCATTTAATGAAGTAAAAACATTTATAACATTAATTTGCACAAGTAAACATTCAGAAAGCAGCATAAAACACAAGAGCTATATACTTTTCAGACATTACTAATACTAATAAACATTCACACACCCCTAAAAATTCATTTAGCACAGTTAACTCAATCATTTCTCCATGTACCTCATGTAAAATTGAGCAGTCATCAGAAATATGTGAGAGATTTAAAAGGTTCTTTACTGAGAAGGTTGCTGATATTAGATCCTCTTTTGTTCCTCTCTGCCCTAATCCCTTTGTGGACTCTACAGTTTCTTCAGCAACCTTCTGTAATTTTGAACTGGTGTCTCCTTCTGAGTTAAGGGGTTTTGTGATTCAGACGAAATCTTCAACTTCGCCTTGTGATCCTATTTCCCCCAACCTTATAAAGGAGACTTTCAGCACAATAGGTTCTAGTATCCAAGCACTTATTAAATCCTGCCTAGTTTCGGGCACTGTGCCTGTGTTTTTAAAGCCTGCAATTGTCCAGCCATTGCCCAATGCCGATATTAATTGCTTATATAACTTCTGTCCTATCTCAAAACTTCCATTTCTGTCGAAAGTTCTAGAAAGAGCTTTCTAATCACAGCTACGGCCTTTTTTTAAATCTTCCCATGAACTTGAACCTTTATAGTCAGGTTTTACTATGCATCACAGTACTAAAACAGCTCTGTTAAAAGTGTTGAATGACTTACTGCTCTATGTAGATTCTGGCAATAATGCAGTTTTCGTTTTACTGGATCTGAGCTCTGCTTTTGATACAGTCGATCATACCATGCTTCGGTCTCGTCTGGAACATTGGGTGGTCATAAAGAATTTAGCACTTTATTGGTTTCAGTCATATCTGAAATCCAGGGGCCTCAAGTACGAAGACTTGCGTGGAAATCTTACTAAAACATTGCGTACGCACAAAGCTGTAAATGTGCGTACGCAGTAAAAAATTCAGATGTATGAAACACTGCGTACGCCGAATCTCACGCATATTCTTTTGTACATCCGAATGAGCGTGAAACTGAGCGCAACATGCACGAGCACAAAACCCCTCCCTGTCTCCTCCCCCGTATGAATATGCTAATGACTATGCTAATGGCAAAACCCAACGAAAAAGCAATGGCAAAATCAAGCAAAAAGAGAAACTTTAAACAGAATGTGAATGGAGGTGCTGCTTTCGGAGGTAGACCGGAGAAAAGCGGTGTTATTTGCAAGTTTGTTCTCCGGAATTAACAACAAAAGAAAAAAAATAGAGAGGGAGAGTTTAGCTGATGCGGTTAACACAGTTGGGTCTGAACATCGAGTGCATTAAAAAAAGAAATAGTGTGGTTTATATCTGTAAAATGTTGCAGCCCCCTCTGCAGTCTCAGTGGCGCAAGTCGTAAGACGCATGTGATCATGTATTGACACGTTCGAGCATAAACTCGGCTCAAATCCAGCGTCAGATGAACTCTTTCTTCTTTTTTCCCCCGCTACATATCAGATTTTGCCCACTATTTATCACGAGAAAGACAAGTAGGAATCATCAATAAGTTTGTGCATCATATTTTATTTGCACATTTATTGAATGGAAATGATTCTGATTCACGTATGCAAATTCATCTTCAGATAGTGTCTTTATAGCAATGTGCGTGCGGTAGATTGCTCAGATTACATTGGGAAAACAGGCGACTGCTGCAAATTGTGCTTTAATGTTTAGCTGGTCAACTGTATGGTATGGAAACCTTATATACCTGCTAGATGAACCCGTCTCATACAGCTGCCATTGCAAGTCTCAGACACTTTGTAGAGAGGAATTTAACACAACTGCCTCTAGGAGTCGCCAATGGAAATAAAACAGACACGCACAAAAAATGTGCGTACGCCAGCCAGAAAGCTGCCGTGAAGCTAATCACATTCCCACGTTCAGTTCATTGTTAGTAAATCCAAACGTGGGAGATTCTGAGCGTGAAACCTGGCGTACACACAGTTTTTGTGCGTACGCAGCGTTGAAACATGAGGCCCCAGGTCTTTTTCAGTGTCTGTTGGTCAATTTATGTCAATATCTGCCCCTCTTCTGTGTGGTGTCCCCCAGGGTTCTATTCTGGGTCCAATGCTCTTCAAATTATATATGCTTCCTCTTGGTAATATTATAAGGAAACATAGCATCTCTTTTCAATTTTATGCAGATGATTCTCAGCTGTATGCTCCTTTAAAATCTCAGTACTCTTTGCAGTCTATAATTGATTGTCTTGAGGATATTAAATGTTAGATGGCAAAAAAACTTCCTTAAACTTAATAACGTCAAAACTTAGGTTATTCTCTTCAGCCCCTCAAAAACAAGATTATCTTTTATTGGGGCTCTGGGAAGTCTACACCATATGTTAAATCTCAAGTAAAAAATCTAGGAGTTATCTTTGATTCTGAGCTTTGTCTAGAAAAACAAACTAGCTGAGTGGTTAAGAATAGTTACAATCAGCAGAAGATCATCTCCAGACTCGAATCCATTCTTTCGTTTCAAGATCTGGAAAAAGTCATACATGCTTTTATCACGTCCCGTCTAAACTATTGCAATTCCTTATATATTGGTCTCCCTCAATCTTCATTGTTACAATTGCAGTTGGTTTCAACAGGCATCACAAAACATGCTCATATCTCACCAGTTTTAGCATCCCTTCGTTGGCTTCCTGTTATTTTACAATTTAGTTCAAGATTTTACTTATTGTTTTTAAAGAACTGAATGGGCTAGCACCTTCTTATATATTTGAACTTATTACCTACAGTCAACTCCTTGATCCCTTAGGTCATAAAATAAAGTTTTACTGCAAATTCCTTGGTCACGACTTAAAATGAAATGAGATAGAGCCTTTGCAGTCGCTGCTCCACGTTTGTGAAACCAGCTACTGCCGGACATTACGAGTGCTTCTTCTCGCTCTATTTTTTAAGTCCAGACATAAGAAACATTGTTGATCTATTGCCTTTCCTGTCTTTTAATCTTTACTGTGCATTGTTGATGTAATACTATTATTCTTATCATTACTTTTATTGTTATTTTACTGTTTTAGAATGGTTTTGTTCAGCACTTTGGTCAGTGCCGAACTGAAGTTAAATGTGCTTTATAAATAAACGTTACTTACTTTACTTGTTTTATTGAATTTTTTTAAAAGTAATAAACAATAATAAAAAAATACTAATTACAAAGGATGAAATATTTTATATAAATGTTTCTTTTACATAAACATAATACAACTGTTTCATAACTTTTAATTATAATAAATATTTAAGCAGAAAATCATCATATTAGAGTCATTTCTGATGGATCATGGGCGCCTCTCTGAACACTGGAGTAATTATGTTTAGAATTCAGCTTTGATAACACAGAAATAAAGTGAAATAAAAAAAAACATTAGCATTTTACTGCATTATACCTTTACTTTATTAAAAGCATTAATGAGGACATATTCTAAATTTTAATTTATCCACATTATAAAAACAAAAATCTATTCCCCTTCCCTCAAGAAAACACAGAGGTAGATTTTAGGTAAACATTCAAAACTATGACCTCAATAATAGATTAAAGAAAAATAATCCATCTGTGTATACCTGCCACTATACAAACATAATCCTCCTGACAGCCACAATAACCCAATGAAATATTTTGGATGGTACAACTAATTTACTCTTAATTTAAATGATCTTGAGAGCATCGTAAAAAGTAAACAATATTGTATTAAGAGCTTATGTCTGCAATAAATTTAAACTACGAAAGCATCTTTCAAGACTGTATTTACCCTACACAATGAAATCAGTTTGTTCACATGCATGTTTTTAGTTTTGATAGGATGCTATTATATTTTAGATTTTCAGCTGGATCAGACCTGCGACTTTGGTCCGGATCTGCATGTTCTCCTGCAGGGTGGCCAGCGGTTCCAGGTATTCTGCAGCACTCCCTGCCATCACTTCTTGCAGTTTAAGATCCATCTGAGTCACTCTCTCCTTGTACAAACTAAAGAGAGTGCACAACACATCAACATACTGTAAGTCTTTCGTCACATTAAATATTTAATAGTGTTAATAGTTTAAACCCTAATAAAGACTTAAAGAAGTGTTATTTTGACCAGGAAGACAAGCATACAAATAAAAAACAACAAAAAAGTTAAACTTTGAGTGTTTTAACTTTTGTGTATTGTTCAAATTCACTACCTTCTTATTATGTTTGTGGCTGTTTTTGCCCCATTGACTTTAGATATAACTACATTTTTTTGACTGTAAAGCCTTGACATCAAATTTTCATGCATTCTTAATTTGGTGGTTTCCCTTCCCCTGTTGGAATTAGGTCAAATTTGTCAGTTTACTGTTGATCATCAGTTGGCAGCATTTACCCTTTAGATATAGGTCTGTGCAAAAACGTTTCTCACTTTTCTATGCAGTTCTATGGAGTAAAACAGCAGATTATATTGCGTTTAGATGAATACTCTTACTGTTTACAATGTTTTTTTTTTCACTTTATTTATAGAACTTTTTATTAAAACATAACACTCAATAGTGTTCATCCTTTATATGTTATGATACCAACTAGAACATGCACCAAAACACTAGCAAGCAATACAGCAATAATGCTGCAATATCAAAAGAATTTCTGCCAGACTAAAGGAATATGAAACAAAATAGAATGACGTGTAAAAAAAAAGGAGAAAAAAAAACACAGGAAAAAAATAAAGAGTCTTTGCTGTTCTGGGAGCTGAGCAGGTTATTCTGATTTTATAAATAATCTATTTCATAATATTATGAATTAATATTTCATATTATGGTGTCATGGCTTTGCAAGTAAAAAAATTGTCATTATAATAGAAGTCAATGAGGCAAAACATCCACGAACATAACGAAAGTGTAGTAAATTTCCCCAGAGTGTACTATTGAGTTTTTGTAAGCCTATTCCTAAACTAACGTTAAATGTCAAAACAATTTCTATTTGCTGAAACGGAGAAAGTTGTGAAAAAAGTAAGACTGAAAAATCACCCTAGAGTAGTTGAAAACGTTCCCAACAGCACACAAGGGTTAAGATTGTAAGGAAATAATCTAAATCATATGCAGATTTTGTATGCATTATGATGTGCTCTTTTATACTGCCACATCACTTACTGATCTTTCAGGTCTGTGAACTGCTTCTCAAGATTTGTCATCTCGTCTAAACACTCCATTCGCCTTCTTTCACAGTCTTCATCATCCATATCTGCAAAAGCATCATCATCATGATCTTTCTATCACACACACACAAATATATAATATTGTATCTATAACGTTAACGTTAAGTTACCTGAAGTGTCTCCATCCTCAGACGCGGTCGAGCTCACCGAATCCTCCTCGTCGGAGCTGCTGGCCTCTTGTTCCGGATAATCCACGTCCATTTCTTCGTGGTTATTTTCTTTTCTATCGCGCGGGTGAACAGGCATCTTTTATTAAATATAAATCTGCAATCATGTAAACAACCCACTCTGTCGGAGACGACACCACCGGTGGCCAACCGGCGAAGAAGATTCACGTTTCAAACATGGATTCGCAGACGACCAATCATCGGGCTGCTAGACACGTGACATCTCCGAGACAGCGAATTCATTGGTCAGAGTGTGTTTACATATTTAACGGTGGATGATGGGATCTGTAGTACTCCACATACATTTCAGCGCGCACAGCTACACTTGTGTAGCATTCTTTCAAGCTTATTGTGAGTCATGATTTTTTAGATTTTACAAGGTGTACATTTATATAATATTTATAGAAATTCTAATCTTTCTTTTCTGTCTTCCCAAAAACTTATTTACCTTTTAGTCAACATAACACAAAACACAATTTTTAACATTTTGTGTATAAACAAATATTTTTTAGAGTGACAAAATGTGACCCTGAATATGAAATAATTATTTTGTGATACCATTTGAATCAGAAGATACATGAATGCTTTTGTGAGCACAATAACATTTTCAATTTTCACTTTAATACAAAACAGGAAACTCGTAGCCTAAATGTTCATGACTGCAGCCAAGAGTCACAATATTTTCAAAGTATATATCGTTGCAGCCCTGGGTAACTTTCCACTATGTGATGGTCCATCTTAGATGCCTCTGAACCCAGAGATGTCAATGGTGCTTCTGGACACTGTTAACATAGGGCTTCCTTTTGGCCCTGTACAGTTTTTAACGGGCATTTGTGGATGTAACTATGTTTTCTGGTACTTGAGAAAGGATTGACAAAGTAGTCCTGAGCCCATGTGGTGATATCACTTATACATGAATGATGGTTCTTGATGCAATGCCGCCTGGGGGATCAGATCACAGTTGTTCAGAATAGGCTTGTGCAATGTACCCTTGTCTTTTATGCACTGAAATTCCCTCCAGATTCTATAAATCTTTTAATGATGTTATGTACAAATGAAGGTGAAATATCCAAGAGTCTTCCCATCTTTCTTTGAGAAACATTGTTTTTGAATTTTTTTTTTATAATTTTCTCATGTATTTATTGGCAAACTGGCCATCCTCAGCCCATCTTTGCTCCTAAAGGACTAACCTTTTCTTAGATGCTGCTTTTGTACCAAATCATACTTACAATCACCTGTTGACATCACCTGTTAAAAAAAAATTGCATGGTAATTCATCTTTACTCAATATCACAGGTGTCAAACTCAGTTTCTGGAGGGCCGGGATTCCACACAGTTTAGTTCCAACCCTAATTAAACACACCTAATCAAGCTAATCGAGTCCTTCGGGCTTGTTTGAAACCGTGTGTTGGGGTTGGTTGGAACTAAACTGTACTGAGCTCCAGCCCTTTAGGAACTGAGTTTGACACACATGATAGTACAAGTAGTGTGGTAGTGTATAATTCAAATGCATGTGAATTGATTTAAGTTATTTAACATACTGGCAAACATAGTATGTCATCAGAGTATTCCAAGCATACATTTGCACACTGCATTAAGCTACTATATACTGCAGTAATAGAGTATGATGTCAAGCATTTTGAACACAGCTCAGCTCTGTTGCTTGCATGGCTACTGCGTGTTTTTCATCTTATATGTTTCTAGTAGTTTTAGCTTATGTTACTGCCAGTTTTTAGCATTTTGTGTTGTTTTAACATAAATAATGTTTTGCAGTTTTGTGATGCTGACATGTTAAAACTGTCCAGATAAGATTTTTACGGAATATTTCATCCATAAATTTTTAATCTGTAATTATTTACTCACACTTCACTTGTTCCAAATTAGAGTTTTTTTTTTTTCTTTTTTTATAGGATAAACACAAAATAAAATTTATAATGAATTGCAAACTGTAGAAATTTACTTCCATGGTAGGGAAAACAAATGTGCAAGTCAATAGATAAAGATTTCCAACAATCTTCAAAAATGACATTGTCCATAAGCATTGTGAAGAAAGTGCGTCCTCCGAAGAGAGGTTTTATTTTGTCTCGCATAATGAACGTGAAAACCAGAGGGCGCTGTCTGCAAGCAGATGCACATTCTTTCTTTCAAGTCCCTTTAGTTTTGGACCAGTAGTGGCCTTACAATGTAAACCGACATATTCAAGATTCAGTAGCCTACAATGCAAAATAAGTTGATAATCTAATAAAATTCAAGAACAAATTACAGTTCTGATTTGAGAACAGTATAGCATAGCAGGTACATTTAGTTTTTTTCCAATCAAGGGATACATATAAACAACTAGGGTAATTTACGGTAATATTTTAACCATAAAGTAATTGCATTAATCTGTGGCAATTACAAGTATATACAAATTTCTCAGTAAATTACAATAAATAAAAAAATACAATAAACTACTGAATAGTGTAACACTGCCAATCCTACCCGCTCTAGGCTGGGATCGGTCCGGTATTATTCCGTTTGGAAATCGGTTGCTCTACGAGGAGGCTAAAGACCATGGCCTTTAGCATCTGTCGCTAGAGCACCTTTAGAGGTCAGAGGAGTGAGATTTACCTGCACAGCACACACTAGGTGGACTCCGTTACAATAGCCTACTTTAAAACAAGTCTTTATATAGGCCCATATATTTAGGTTTATTACTTCAGTTCTCTAACAAAGTCTTGTCAATGATACACTTTAACATGGTTTAAAAACCTATGCGTTTTACTATAAATTACTGGTAGCATATTTTTTCTTTGCTTTTAGACTCAAATTAGAGTGCAATGACTTTTAAGTTCAGTTTACAGCTGCTACTTAAAGGGATTAGCAACAGATGTAATTGTATAGCATAGCATAACTCGGTCTCAGATAGTGGGTCTCTATTAGTAATCTATTGCCTGTTAAACACACAGAAACCAATATAATGTACTAGTCTAGTCTTAATGCTTAAACATTGATGGTTTGTAATGTTTTGGTTTGTAATTGTTCAGCTTAAGCTTTGCTGGTTAGCAAAAGTTAAAAGGGGGGCAGAGTGGCATTTAAAAATTTTATTTTTTTTTTCCAAATAATCAGTTCTAATAGGTCTCTATTGTAAATCTACTGTCCGGTTAGTGGCATATGTCTCAAACACACAAGAAACCATTAAAATCTTCTGGTCTTAAAATGGTTAAACGTTGATGGCTCATGGTGGTGTTTTAATGGTGTTTGTAGTCAAAATGTGTACAGTTTTCAGTCTGTTTTTTATTTTTCTTCAAGTGAAACGTCAAGCAGAATCAAGTCAGGCGCAAGGGGATTTATTGGTTAGATTAGATTATTTAGTAATCTTTAAAATGAATCATGAATATGCATCTTTTAAACTTGCATTAATGGAAACAAGATGCATTTGTGCATCATTTAAAGTAATTCATCTACCACCAGCAGCTTTTGGTGAAATGTGCTCCCAAAGGGCTTCGTCTTCAGGTAATACTTCAGGTAATAACTTATAAAAGTCGATAATACAAAAAACATATTGAATTTTGTACCAATTTATCTCAATACCTGAAAATATATCAAAGATTAGAGTAATGGCTGCTGTAATTCAGCTTTGCCATCTCATTTAATAAATGTTAAATATTATATTATCAAATATATCTCTTATGTTTACCTGTGATAATATTTCACAGTATTGTTGTCTTAACTGCATTTTTTGATGAAGTTATGGCTAATCTTGGCAAGCACTTTCTTATTAATTAACAACTGTTTGGATAATTCACCCAAAAAGGAATGTTTTGTCATCATTTTTTTTCTTCTGTTAAACAAAAAACAATATTAAACATGCTGGAAACCAATAACCATTAACTTCCATGGTATTTGTTTTTTTCTAAGTCAACGGTTATGTTTCCAACATTTTTCAAATTATCTTCTTATGCATCTAACAGAACAAAACTGAGGAACAAGAACTATCCCTTTAATTATTTCCAACTGTTGTCTCAGGGTTTTCTTTTTACACAGCAGCAAATTCAAGTCAATATCTCTTGTCCAGTCATGAGCCTGACTGGAGGGCCTTTTGCTCCCCTGTGGTGTTTTGTATGTCCAACAGCAGATCTCATGTTTATATCATCTCAGGTAACTGTAAAGTATTCACTGATTCACAGCAACTGTCTTTCAGGCCTCTTACAACATGCTGTAATACAAATAATGGTTTTCTTCAGGTGGATGCTGCTCTTTGACCGAGCAGCCTGTCTGTGAGCAGTTTTGTCCATATGTGTACTCTGAGAGTGAGTGGAGGTAAGCAGAAATGTTCAAATGTCCTGTCTTATACTGTACTTTTGGCTGAAGGGATAGTTCACCCAAAATAATTTCTGTCATCATACTCATCCTTAATTTGTTCCAAACCTGCTTGAGTTTTTCCTCATCACTTGAAAACAAAACAAGATATCCTGAAGAAAAAATATAAACCGCCACTGACTTCTAAACTATTTTTAAAGGTATACAAAGACCCACCCCCACCCCATTTTATACAGTTCCTTTTACAGCATCAATGTTGTAATGTAATTAAAATATAATCAATAACATAGACTTTGGCATTCATTTAGTTGTTCAAAATGAGATGAAAAGCCGTTTACACAAACGTGCCCGTCAGGATTAGCAGGCTAGGGCAGAAGCTCTAATGAATATACAGAGGTAAAATTAATGTTTAGACATGAAAATTAAAGAAGACATGACGGCAAAAAATGTAATTAAGTGCTTCCTGTACAATTTGAGACACACTTTCTCTCGGATTTCACTCAGCCAGTGGAGATCGCTGATAGGCCCACACGAAAACTGCGCGCGTAGAATTTAGCAAATTTTCTGCAGAATTCCGCAGATTTCTGCAGATTTTTTGCCCATTATTATTTCTGTTTATTTTCTAGAGTAAATGTGTAAATCTGAATTTATTCAGTTTTTATTCAGTAATGTATTACTTGTTATTTAATATATTAAGGTTTTAGTTATGATATTCCGCTGGATACTCCCAAAATAATTCCGCAGAAATCCGCAGATTTTTACCAAAATTCTCTGCAGAAATAGCAAAAAACGTCAACAGATTCCGTCTGGCCCTAAGTTACTGATTAGTAAAGGTAACAGACCTTAAACGCGACGATTTTGTTCCCCGGAAGCGCTTGACCCAAGTTAGTGACAAATTAAAGTTCTGCGTTCTTCTGCATATACCCTTTAAGCCATTTTGGCTGCTATGCCATCATAAATTGTGAAAATTAAAGGGTTTTAGACAAATTTAAATTTTAATTATAATTTTAATTAACTGGGTAATTTCGGTTTTATGAGCTGGCCATTCTTTTATTTGCCCATAGGCTTTTTATTTATTTATTTTAAAACAAGTTTACCAGATTCCTTTTTTCATTTTACCAGATTCATTTATATTTTGTTTGTCTCGCATAGTTAACGAGAACACCAACAGAGGGCGCTGTCTGCAAACAGATTCACATACTTTATTTCACGATCCTTTAGTTAGCATTTGGGTAAAAATGTCTGTGTTTCTACTCCTTAGTTCTGTACAAGTGGCCTTACAATGCAAACACACAAACACAAAACAGGTGTCCTGAAGTAAACATAAAAACCACGGACTTCTATTGTTTTTTGTTTCTATGGATGTCAATGGCTGCTGCCTTCCAATTTCTTCATAAAATATGTGCTATGTTGTGTTTAAGTTTAAAGTCACTTGAGAAAGAATAAATGGTAAGGAAATGTAATTTTTTGGATAAACTCGTTTCATTATAATGCCACTGTATTTTCAGCAGTTTGGAGGAGGTGGATCTCTGCAATTATGTCTTCGCACTGAAGCTGCAATCAGAGGTAAACACAGAATATCCTGAACGTCAGCCTGACCGCTGTGAATGAAGTCACTACAATGATGAACTGTCTTGCAAAGTAGTAGCCTAAATAAATAATAAATATATTACAATCTGCAGATGTACATTTAACTTGAACAGATGTTTAAACAATTAAATAAAATCTTTGTCAAATTGTGGCTGAAGGATTTTAGAATTTCTGAAGTCAATGTTTTAGTTATTAAAGTCTGCGAGAACCACAAGCTGCCGCAGGGGCCTGTTTCAGAAAGGAAGTTAAGTGAAAACTCAGAGCATTTTAACCCTGAATTGAGAGAAACTCTGGGTTTTCCGTTTCAAAATGGCAGGTTTGTTAAACTCAAGAAATCAGGATAAGTCAAGCCTGTTTCTGAAAGAGAGGTAACTTTAACTCAGAGTCAGTTACTGTGGTAACTTACTCTGTGAACCTAACCTGGTCCGGAGCAGGTTTTATTCTCTAAACTCAGAGTTTCTGTCAGTCTCCTCCCCTTTTTAAAAATGAAGCGTATTTCTCGCCTTAGCCTTAATTACGTTTCCACACACCTATTTTAGAGCTCATTTTGGAGATGCCCATAAAAACGATTGATGGAAACGTCATGATTCACATAACTTTTGAAAATACGCATAATAAAACATGTGCATAACTAAGGTTAAACTTTTATTTGCACATAAACTAAGATGTGCACTCAACAAATTACAGTATGAACATTAAAAAAAAGGTTTGTTAAATGTGTGTGAATGGACAAACCAGCAGACTGAGCACACTGTAGAACATCTTAAATGTTGTTTTAGTCATTCTAAAATGCCTTAACTGTTTGAGTATCAGTGTATATTATTAATTACTGCCGAGCGTCTGGAGCGTGTCTCCGCATCTCATGGCTTCAAACGCCCCCACGTGTTCATTGTTTGTCAATTGTCTTCTGAGGCGCAAGTACATTAATTAAATAAAAAATCATTGACGCAGCTTATTCTACCGCAGTAAATTCAGTTTTTACTGTTGATATTTGGCGCAAGTTAATCAGGGAGTGACGATTGTGTTCTCTTCGACTCTTTGGATGAAAACGCTGCTTTATTTTTAGGCGTTATTCCAGTTTTGCACAAATTTATATAATAGCCTATATTTTGATGGAAACACAGCTATTGCCTACATTTTTGTCACACACAAAACAAAGTCACGTACAAGGCTTGTCCTTTTTTTTATGAATAATTAGTTTAACCTTCGACATGCACTGTTACTAGATTAATGGGATTATTATTCTGTCTAAAAATTATTTTATTACTGCTTACCTTCTTAATGTTCTATAAACCTCTATCACTTGATCAATAAAAAGGCAGACACACAACAAGTGCACTGTTAAATCTATTAAAACTGATAAAAGTGTATAAAAGTTTAGAAAAAAAGTAGGCTATAAACGTCACACATTACATTACTTATTTTATTATACTTAAATGTTTAAATAGCCTACTTAAAATGAAAAATTACACATTAACTTGAGCAGCTGTTTTCCCACGCTAACTGTCTCTGTTTCACTGATGGTTGCTTCTTTTTAAATATATACACTCATATTTGCTATAACTTTGCATGAGCAGATCAAGTTCAGCCGGAGAAAGAAATGGTGATCTCTTTTTTAAAGGGTCACGAAACACCAAAACACATTTTTTGAGCTGTTGACAGTCATATATGTGTCCCACACTGCTAAAAACACTATTAGGACACCTATATTTCACTAAAAAGTGTAAATTGGATGTTTTTGCATTTTTTCAAGCAAATTCGTACTTCCGGTTTGAAACGAATTTTTGAAGCTGCGTCACGGGCATGACATAATAGCGTGTATTCCAGCGTGCAGACTGGGCGTCTGTGCCAGAGAGTGTCTTATTACGTCTTACAGTGTGATGCATTAATGCATGAGTAAGGCTTGGTTCAAACCAATCAGCGCGCTCAATTGTGCAACTTCATTAATATTCATTACTGTCAGAGTGTAGATGGCAGAGACGCCACGTTGTGTTGGCAAAACAAGCGTGAAGTGTTGCTTTTATAGTTTGCTGCAGTTTAGTTTCGATTTCATTTTCTCTCTGTGAGACCTCAGACTCACGTGTGGATTACAGTGTACGCGACGCGTGACAACAATAACTTACGTGTCCAAGGAGGATTATTGTTTACCTGAGAGCTGTTCTCATCTGCAAACGCTGAGATCCAGATTCGCTTTAGTCTCCTCTTAATAAAGACGCGGCTCTACTTGCTGGTGATTGTCCTGTCTCTACAGATTTGGTAAGTGAGCGACCAGTGCTCTTTGTTTATTCAGTTCGTATTTTATTCGTATCAAACAAACTATTGCAACGAGTGTAAACAAGTTGGCACTAACAGTTACAACCAAACTATAACCTCGTGTTGGATTTTGTGACCGGAATAACACACGCGGCTTTCTGACGCTACCTGCCGTGTACATCTAAGTTTCCGGGAAATGCTGAGTTTTTTTTCTCTCATTCGCCGTGCGGTATCAAACATTGCATGAAAAATACACGCTTAGAGTAGTTCCTCGAATCAAATATCACGTTTGTCGGGAGGGACATGAATGAATTACCTGAATGAAAGAGCCAAACTGCAGTTAAAGTCCACCATTTAATAATCTGGCAAATAATTCGACTACAGATGTCCAAGTAAACACAGTCACATTGTCCGCTGTGGTTGTGTGTTTTGACTCTGAAATTCAGCGCGCCCAAATAGACACTCCCACACCATGCCTCCTTTCTTCCTCCGACACTCCCCCCTAAACAGAGCTGAACACGCCCACTTTTCTGACTTTTTCCAAAGTAGAGGTGTGAAAACACCCTGCTGAAACGAGGGGGTTTCATGGCCCTTTAAAGATGTTGCCATAGTCACTCATAATATCTGCGCTCTATTGATAATGCCTTTTTATAGTCACGGTGTGTGCGCTTAACTCTGAGTTGGTCTACTCAAAGTTGATTGACCCAGCTCATATCAGCTATTCTGAAACCGAAAACTCAGAGTTTTTAATCTCTCGGTAAATCAACTCAGAGTTCAAGTTTAAACTCAGAGTTGTTTGAACCTCCTTACTGAAACAGGCCCCAGGACTTTTATTTCAGTATGTTGATGTACTTCCAGCAGAAACAGAATATTGTCCCCCCCTTTCCCTTACCCTTTCTGTATGTTGTCAAAACTAACAGTTGGAGCAGTGTTAGCCACGCACATTACCTCAAAATCATGTAATCTGATAAATTAAACTAAAACAAACAGGAAGTGCATTTTCAGACTTCAAGTTTTGATTTCTTGGGGACTTTAAGTAAAGTTTTATAAACTAATTTCAAGAGGAGCATCTGAAGCCATGAGACTCGGAGACTCTTGACACGCACCAGACGTTCTGAGGTAATTAATAATATACAATAATACTGAAACAGTTAAGGCATTTTAGAATGACTAAAACAATATTTAAGACATGTTACAGTCTGCTCAGCCTGCTGGTTTGTTCATTTACACCTTTTCATTTCATATGATCATGATCTTTTTTTTAATGTACATACTGTAATTTGTTCAGTAAAAGTGTTTCCATCGTAGTTTATGCGCAAATTTTCTATCGAATAAAAGTTTATCCTACTCAGTTATGCACGTTTTTTATGCATATTTTAAAAAGTTATGTGCATCATGACGTTTCTATCAATCGTTTTTATGCACGTATCCAAAATAAGCATAAAAATAGGTGAGTGGAAACGTAAGGCTAAGGCGAGAAATACCACTTCATCTTTAAAAAAGGGGAGGAGACAGACAGAAACTCTGAGTTTAGAGAATAAAACCTGCTTCTGACCAGGTTAGATTCACTGTGGTAACTTACTCTGAGTTAAAGTTACCTTTATTTCAGAAACAGGCTTGACTTACCCTGCTTTCTCGAGTTTAACAAACCTGCCATTTTGAAACGGAAAACCCAGAGTTTCTCTCATTTCAGGGTTAAAATACTCTGAGTTTTCAGTTAACCTCCTTTCTAAAACAGGCCCCTGGTCTCTCATCCATAATCAGTAATAGTCCAATCAGATTGATCCAAGCTTTTAATGAATAGACCGATTGCTACCTACTTATTTTCATTGTGGAAGAATCCCCCTTCCACCCCATCTCCTCCTTTTCCTCCCTTTTTCAGGAGCAGCTCTCATGACCTACCTGAGCCTTGGGCTCAATTTTTTCCAAGCTCAGAGTGTCACGAAATACAGGGAGACCCAATTGCAAGTAAAATAATATTTATTGACTCAGACAGAATGACAGAAGGAAGAACGCAGGAAGATGATGAGTGAGTCAAGCGAGCAGCAGGAATGTAATGATCGAACAGGGAGCACTGAAGAACAAGGTCAGAGAGCCGCCAACAGAAAGGTACAAGAGTCGAAACACAGAGCTCTCCCCGCGACACACGACCAGAACTCAGCGACCGGAACCTGACAGGACACAGACAAACAGACGTGAAGAAAACGAACTGACACTGTGAGACAGAAACGCTGAACATATATAGGCGCGGTAATGCGCTGCACCTGTGGTCCACTGATTACAGCTGAGCGGTGCTGCGCACGGCAAGGCTGGTGACAGCGTACACGTGACCACCCAGCTGATAAGGTAAACACAACTGACAGCAACGCGACTCTAACACAGACACAGAGACACCCAACACACACACTCATACACGCCTATACGTAAAGCGCATAACGCACCACACCGTACACACACACACATACACACACGCAGACACATCATAGAAGAACAGACAGATCCACAATCGTGACACAGAGTTCTCTCCCTGGACAGCATGTCAAATCTGCTATCAAAGCTAAGCATGTCTAAGTGTGAGCTCTTGAAATTACTTTAAAAGTATTGTAGGTGCCCAAATGACAAGGATTTAATGTGCAATTTCTACTATGTTTGTTTGAATTAAAAGAAATGTAAAATTGACCAAAAAAAAGAAGTCATTATAAAGTCACCTTTGTTTTTTTCAAATCTATTTGATCAAATAAACTTAAGAAGGACGCCACAGTGGCGCAGTGGGTAGCTCAATCAACTCACAGCCTTACAGGCTTGGTTCGAGCCTCGGCTGGGTCAGTTGGCATTTCTGCGTGGAGTTTGCATGTTCTCCCCATGTTCATATGTGTTTGCTCCGGGTGATCCGTTTTCCCCCACAAGTCCAAAGACATGCGCTATTGGTGAATTGGGTAAGCTAAATTGTCCGTAGTGTATGGGTGTGAATGAGTGTGTATGGATGATTCCCAGAGATAATTTTCAGCTGGAAGGGCATCCACTGCTAAGAACATATGTTGGATGAGATAGTGGTTCATTCTGCTGTGGCAACCCCAGATTAATAAAGAGACTAAGCCGCAAAGAAAATGAATGAATGAATGAAAACTTATGAAATTCACTTTGAAATCAACATTCATATCTAGTTGATGAAAAACTATTTTATTTTAATAAAAATAAAAACTTTGTTAACCTATTTCTTCCACATCAGAACATGGTGCACATTTAATATGGACATTATTGTGCTTGTTTTGCACTGCTGACACAAACAAAAATATGTTGTAATGCCTTTAGTAAATGTGCACCCTGACCTGGTGGAGGAGAGAAGATGCAGTTGAAGTTAGAATTATTAGCCCTCTTTGAATTTTCTTTCTTTTTTAAATATTTCCCAAATGATGTTTAACAGAGCAAGGACATTTTCATAGCATGTCTGATAATATTTTTCTTCTGGAGAAAGTCTTATTTGTTTTATTTCGGCTAGAATAAAAGCAGTTTTAAATTTTCTAAAAAACATTTTAAGGACAAAATTATTAAGCTTTTTTTATAGTCTACAGAACCAACCATCGTTATACAATAATTGACTAATTATCCTAACTTGCCTGGTTAACCTAATTAACTTAGTTAAGCCGTTAAATGTCACTTCAAGCTGTATAGAAGTGTCTTAAAAAATACCTAGTCAAATATTATTTACTGTTATCATGGCAAAGATAAAATAAATGAGTTATTAGAGATAAGTTATTAAAACTATTATGTTTAGAAATGTGTTGATAAAAATATTCTCTCTGTCAAACAGTAAATTGGGGGGGAAAATAAACAAGGGGGCTAATAGTTCAGGGGGGCTAATAATTCAGGGGGCTAATAATTACGACTTTAACTAATTATTTTTTTGAACACAAAAGTGTACTTAGATACTCTTATTAATACAGTTGAAGAAGCATTTAGCTTTTAAAAATGTTTTTGGTTCTTTTTCTGAATTTTGGACCATTGTGATCCATGGACGAGCGCTCAGATTTCATAAAAAAATTTCAATTTTTGTTCAGAAGATGAACAAAGCTATAATCAGATTGAAACAACATGAGGGTGACTAATTAATAACCTTTTAACCCTTCATTAATCCTTTGAGATGCAGTGAGCATTCTTGACATTTGTTCCACAACACCTCGCTTTATGCTCTTTCCCTTATATTCATCACAATACCTGACAGATATAAGGCACTTTACATGGCATGATACATGAATCATAAGATCTGATCTGCTGACTCAAACATAGCAGGCGCAAAGTGTGGAAAAGGCCACTGGGTTTTGTTATGTCATGCCCTGCTGTTCAAAAACAGATCAGATCACAACGTCATTGATGTGTTTCAATCAATTTTGCATCATCACACCATATTTACTGGAAATTGTTGTCATCAACAGCATAAAAATGTAATCACCAAATAAATAACAACACTCTCAGGAAAAGTAAAATATTATAAAGTTTGCTTAAAGACCTTAAATGATGTAATGGATTAAATGTTAGCAGGTAATTTATTCCAATCTGTTGGACCCTTAAACATAAAAGCTCTTTTAACAATAGATTTTCTACAACAAGGAACAAAAAAACAAGTCTGAACAGAATGTCTAGGTGGATAATTTAAGGAAAACAAAACAAAACATTGTTGTAAATGGTGACACAGTGGCGCAGTATTGCTGTCACCTAACTACTCTTAAATACAACTGATTTGTAAAAACTGTGATAATTTAGTAATGAAAAACGAATCACTCACAAAGTATGAAAACAGTGGCGCAGTGGGTAGCACGTTCGTCTTACAGCAAGAAGGTCGCTGGTTCGAACCTCGGCTCAGTTGGCGTTCCTGTGTGGAGTTTGCATGTTCTCCCTGCCTTCGCGTGGGTTTCCTCTGGGTGCTCTGGTTTCCCCCACAGTCCAAAGACATGTGGTACAGGTGAATTGGGTTGGCTTAATTGTCCGTAGTGTATGTGGATGATTCCCAGAGATAGGATGTGGCTGGAAGGGCATCTGCTGAAAAACTTGCTGGATAAGTTGGTGGTTCATTCTGCTGTGGCGACCCCGGATTAATAAAGGGACTAAGCTGACAAGAGAATGAATGAAACAATTTTTTTTTAAAATGTAGAGTTCATGCTTAACAGATAATGAATTCATTATTTGCTAATGTTTAATAAATGATTCTTAGTGTGTAGTTATTATAAAATGTTACCAAAAGCTGAAATAAGATCATAAAAATAATTAATTAATGAATAAATAAAAGCAAATAGATTCTTCTTCTGTGTCACCAAGAAAACCCCATTTTTCCCTGGCAATTTTAGTTTTGAATTAAACCATAAATAAAACTAAAGTACAATTCGTAACTAACTTTATAGTGGCTTAAGACACTTTTGTATTAAAGTTTGAAGTAGTTTAAAAGTTTAAATCATTGAAGTAGTTTTAGGAAGTTTGAAACAGTTATATATAGCCAGTTGCTAACATAAATTAACATGGTTCTAGTATAAATTAGCATGTTTCTGACATAAATTAGCATGTTTTTAGCATGGTTCTAGTACGAATTTGCATGTTGCTAGCATGTTTGTAGTATGAACTAGAATGTTGTTAGCATGAATTTAGTTTGAATTAGCATTTTGCTAGTATGATTAGTATGCCATTAGTACGTTTCTAGTATGGATTGGTATACTGTTAGTATGGATTGATATAAAGTTAGTATGAATTGGTGTATAGTTAGCATGTTTCTAGAATTAGTATGTTTGTAATTATATTTCTAGTATGGATTGGTATGTCGTTAATATGTTTCTAGTATTAATTGGTATGTTGCTAGTATGTCCAATGTAAAGTCAATAGCTGCGTCCCAAATGGCACACTATACACTATGCACTATGTACTTATGCACTTACACACTCAACAGGATAGTACATGTATGTAGTGTTGTCCCAAATGGCACACTAATGTTTTTTTTACTAAACGGAAATTCAAACCGTTTCCCTGATGACGTTTGACGGTTGCCAAATCAGTGAAATAAACGACCGAATTATCAAATAATACCTGCAGTGAGTATTACCGCATTCACCATCGGGAGGCGCTATAATCACTCTCGTAGGAGAATTTTGCTTTCTCCATCCAAAATAAATAAAGTTATCCAACATGTGCGTCCGATAGCTCCGCCCCTTCCGCTACGTAAGCAAACCTGCGGTCGTTGAGTGCGTGAAGTGTCCATCTTTACACACTTCATTTTAGCGGCTGAATGAGTGCATCATCCGGGTAATTAAAGTGCACTTATTATTTTAAGAGTTTTCAGTGTGAACACACTACTTACACTATTTATACTACAAAATGGCGTAGAATAGTGCATAAGTATGCGATTTGGGACGCAGCTTATGGCAGATTTTTTATAATGGAAGTCTATGACACAGTAGCTAAGGTGTCGTAAGTGGTTGCTAGGGTGTGGCTTAGTTGAAAGTTGAAAGTTCATCAGTGATTGGCAGATTGGTATAGTCTGAGTTAAATGAGTGTAACCATAAATCTGTATGATAGTCTGGCACAAAGTTATGAAGTCATAAAGTTTGGTACAATGTTAAGTCAATGTTTCCCGGGTCAGTTTTTGAAAAACTGTAAGTCGGATCATTTGGAAAATAGCAACCTAATTCAGTATAGTTTGGAGGTTTAGAGTAAGTTTGGTGATTGTAGTATGAACGGTCTATGAGGAGATGCTTTCTTAAAATAGTCTAAGAAGAAGAAGACGGAAGAACAATTATGTAGTAAAACAGTATGTTGGCTTTCTCAAGCCACCATAACAAACAATAAATAATTTAAAATTAATAAATCCATAAATAAATACTAGATTTAAAACACATAAATAAAAGTATAAATAGCCCAAATAGTTGTGAAAAGTGAAAATAAGTGTATATGCATGACTTTGTGTATGCACCCACACATATACACAGACATAAACATACATTATATATTTAACACACACACACACACACACACACACACACTTCTCATTGTATTTAGTGTGATTTCTAAAGGATCATGTGACTGCAGACTGGAGCAATGAAGCTGAAAACTAGAACCTAAAGTTTATTGATAAACTTTGATGTTGGCTTGAGAAAGTCAAACGTTTATGGCATTGTTAGGTGGTTGCTAAGCAGTTGCTAAATGGCAATGCTCGTGTACATGTTTGATCAAATGCTAATACTTAGTAGGCATTTCTAGCATATGTTATTGCATTTAGATAATCATTCATAGCATGTAGCTAATCATTATTAGCACTTGGCTTCCATTATCATTGTTACCATGCATAGTACACAGGAAGTCCCATTTGCTCGCATGAGTCAAACAATCCAATGCCCAGGTCCCTACGATGTTCTGATGTAGAGATATTGCTATTTTTAAATGGTTGCTAGATTATACTGTTTTATTGCTATGGGGACATTTGACAGGTTAGTGATGATACATCAAAGCTTCTTGGCAATATGAGTGATCTAAATCAACCTCGATGTCTCTTTGACAGTCTTTATGAGTGTCAAAAACTGGACTTGAACATTATGTATTCCTGGTGTTGGGTTGCGGCTGGAAGGGCATTCGCTGTGTAAAACAAATGCTGGATAAGTTGGCATTTCATTCCGTTGTGGCGACCCCTGATTAATAAAGGGACTAAGAGAATGAACATTATGTAAAAATGGCTTGCTGTATTTCTTTGAAAATACAATGCTTAATAAGTGTGAAGGTGATACATGCAAAAATGGCTTGCCTTATCAGTAAAAAATATGGAGTTTAAGTCAAAAATGGCTTGCCATATTTTGAGAAAAATAGTGCTTAAAAATTATTTATTGGAAAACTATAAGTCTGATAAACCTTAAAGATATAGCAACAAAATATACTGCATCTTAATACAGCTTTTGGCCAAATTTGGGGCTTGTATAATTTTTTTATATGCCCGGATTATAAAAAATGTTATATTTAACCTTTTTTATAAAAAAAATTATAAGTCTTACAGGCATGAGGAGATATAGCAACAATCTTGAATGCAGAAGGCACATTTTGCCACATTTGGGCCTTGTGGCATGAACGGCCTAGGAGGAGATACGTTTGTTTTCAAGGACAGAGTAGTATAACAGTATGTTGGCTTTCTCAAGCCAACATAACCAACATAATGAATCTTTAAAATCATTGAAATAAATGTTTAAATTAAATGATACTACTTTTGAACAGTTATTTAATAGTGCAATAACATTTCACAAGTTTACAATTTGTATTTTTGATGAAATAAATGCAGCCTTTGTTATCAGGATAGGCTAATTTTAAAAATCTCACCGACCCCAAACTTCTGACCAGTAGTGTTTGTGTGTGCGTGTGTGTGTGTGTATGTTTATACAAAGTAACGCGAGTTTAAATGTAACACAGAGTTTCAAGGTATTTGCTCAGGGTTAACCATGGCATGCTTCCGAGGTTTTCACCAGTGTCGACAGACGTCTTCCAGCCAATTATTGTAACATTTCAGCAAAATTTGGATGAGAAACACAGGAGAAACCATTTTTGCAGCATAAAAGTATTTTTTTTATCATAGACCATATATTTTTATTTTTAAAAAATCTGTGAAACGTAAAATCTTTTATTGCTGTAATCACCGTCTTGTAGGGTAAAAGATGGAATCATTATGAAAGAAGTAAAAAAACACACAGTGACTGCTAGCCAGTTTTGAGAAAAACACGACACAACAGGGTTAGTTGTTACAATTAATACAATTAAGCCAATTCAGTTTTACAATTTAGCCACACACTGTTGGACATTCAGTTTTACAATTTAGCCACACACTGTTGGACACCAATTAATACGGTTTGAATTTTGAGTGACATTCTTAGTTTTATATATATATATATATATATATATATATATATATATATATATATATATATATATATATATATATATATATACACACAAACACACACACACACACACACACACACACACACACACATATATATATATGTGTATATATAAAAGTTGATTGAAAATATAATTTATTGCTAATAAAGCAAATGAATGCATTGCATAATAATATATAATAATTCAAATAAATCCAAATGAGTTTATCCAATAAACAAATAAATAAACAAACATACAGTGCTATGTAGAATAAAAAATTAATTGAGCTAAGTACTGGGGAAATAGCTACTATTTAAAGTAAACACAAATTAAATTACTGTGTGAATTCTGCCTTTTTAAGCATGTGTTACAACTAACCGTCTGTTACAACTTGCCCCACAGATGGGGTAACATTTATAATCCGCGCACTTTTGCCAATACTGCATAGAAACCATAGGTCCGGCGATTATACAACCAGGGCTCATTTGTAGTAGAGGCTTGTGTGTTGTAAGTAAAAAACAAATAATTTGTCTAACCCTATTACTTTGATCATTATTTGGCCAAACCAAAAAGTGTTACCTTAACAAGTACCTTAACATGCTGCAGTCCACTAAAAGTACTACTACAATGTGACAGCATTTGTTGCCCATAGCAACACAATACCACACCAGAAGCCCAGGTTGGCTGGTTGTAGGGAAGAGAAACCGAGAAGTGGGTGGATTTCACACTTCAGCTTCTGGAACAAGTGGTTGGAGGGTTTTCCTGGTATGCGCGTTCTTCTTACAACACCAGAAGAACTGCTCTTTGTTTACTGGAGGACTTGCGCAATTCAGAGTCTCGAAGACACCCCTGAATAGAAGCCTGGTCGTGACTCACAGTTCAGGTTGAGAACAGGTCTACCCCAGATGAACACACAGCCTACGCTGATCTCTAAACCCTCTCAGACTAAGAACAGTGGGTCAAAAGTGTCGTCCCACAGAGAGATTCAAACCTGGACCTCCCAAAACTCCCTCCATTCAGAACAGAACTGAATCTTCCGCATGCGCGGGAAAACACTCATTCAGTTGAACAACTCCAGCCAGATCTAAAGAGAAACCCTAGCCCAACCTTCCAGCTGGAACATAATGTGCTTTCGAGCTCAAATGTTGAGCAACAATCCGAGGAATGTTCTTGTGCTTTTTTCACAGAACTCAAAACAATGTGTGGAATTCATGAGCATTTTTGTTTCAGTGAGGCATTTCGAGTACATGACAAAGCATGCATGTTGGTTCAAGGCAAGTCTTTGACACACTTTTTGACGCACAGAGTTGGTATTGCTGTTGTGACATAATAGCTGTTGGTAGAAACGGTTGCTATTGTTTTGGCTCCTCCTTTATGCAAACAGAAGCAGTGCAAATTTCAGGCGAGGGAAGGTGTTGTAGACGGTATCACACTAGTTAAACGTTATATTTTTGGAGTTTCCATCATTTCTTTAATTACATGACCCGTCCACCTGACTTGCTTGGGTTGAAGGGTTGGATATGAAACCATGCAAACAAGTCTTCTGAATGCATATTTGCTAGCATGCAAAATTAGTTTCAGTTGATTGGTTGCATGTTTTTTTTCTTTGCTTTGAGTTGCATTAGGCTGTTTAAAGGTGTAGTTCACCCAAAACTGAAAATTCTGTCATCATTTAGTCATCCTCCACTTTTTCCAAACCTGTTTGAGTTTCTTCTGGTGAATACGAAGGAAGATATTCTGAAGAATGTTGGAGAAAACAACCCTGGACTTCCATATTTTGCTCCGAAACTGTAAAAAGCAATTACACTTAAAATGTGAATAAACCCATTGACTTAAAAGAGACAAGTGGATTTTACTTGAAAAAATAAAAAAAATTCTTTAAGTACACTTAACTTAATTTTTAAATTTGGCACATAGTTCATTTACTTGATCAATTTAAGGGAAAATTTATTTCATTTTTTTAAAGTAAAGTAATATCTAATTGTTTTTTTTTCCAGAGTACTGGGAGCACCAAGGGATCAGAATATCTTGTTTTGTGTTTAGCAGTGCCCAAACTTTTTCATATGATGGGCCATAAACTAAATATCACTGATATCCGTGGGCCAAAGATAAATATAACAAACAATTTAACAATAAATCACCATAAGTAATTTCCTAATTATTGTCATAATATTAAAAAAAATACATAGAAGACATTACTTTGAATCGTATTAATGCAGTATAACTTTTATAACTCAACTTACTGCAATAAAAACAATCACATTTATATCACAGTGGCGTTCAATGCTGAATACACTAGTCAAGCAGAATCTGGCTTGGTTCGCTCAATAAAGTCTCTGCATTGTGCTCTCTTCATTGTATGTACATTTTAAACTAAATCTGATTAATTTACACCATTTACATCAAAGCATTTAATTTCAGATAGCTTCACTATAAAACAAGTATAAGTTTACATTAGATTTGAATTTACAATCTCTAAACCATTCTCAGATGCAGGGCCATAGTGGGACTCCTTTTCAGCCCTGGAGTTTCAAGCCTTAGAATGGCCCACCTCAGTTCACGACTGACTATAATAAAATAACGTAATTTCCAATTTAGTTTCTAATGACACTATCACGTCCTTTTCAAGGAAACAGCTGCTTTAGAATTTCAAATGTTTTTTTTTTGTTGTTGTTTTTTAATAAATATGAGAACATTAAAGGGTAGCTAAATCTCCAACACTATATTCTTTAAAACATCACAATGTCCTTTCCTACATTAAATATTCTGTGCAAAATTCTTTAATGATATCTAGTCCATTAATGGTGGTCACGCAAAAAGAAATAAAACATGTAAACCTATATAGGTAACCCAAACAATATTATATGACACACATACAAAAAAAAATCTAATAAAAAATGACTCAGGTGAGGTTCAAACCTCATGACCCAACGTGCTGACCACTGGACCACAATGGCACTGTTATCCTGGTGTGCTTGGAATAAAAAATATGTTTTGCACTGTTATCTGCAAGACTCTTAACTACAGTAATACTTTCTATTGATTGCTTAATCTTTTTTTCTTAGATTTCTGATCTTTATTAATGTAGCGAATCATCTGATTTTCATTGAACAGGTGTAATACTCATCAATATTTGTTATTTGAATTCTTATATTCTCCAAAGTACTGCTGTTTGGGGTCGAATGATAGTTACGTCATTATTAACCTGCTGGCTGCATTTTGCTCACTGGGCTGCGAAAAAAATAAATAAAAAGAGCGGAGCTGCTGCAAAATAATGAATAAAAAGAGTGAGGGTCAAATAAATAAATAAATAAATAAATAAATAAATAAATAAATAAATAAATAAATAAATAAATAAATGAATGAAAAAAGTGCAACTGCTGAGAATGCAAGCAGCTAAGGACACCGGGAGTCTCCCAGTCTTCCTGATTAGCCCATCCGGGCCTGCTCAGATGACATGGGGGGCCAAATCAATTGTATGGGAGTTTGGGCATCTCTGGTTTAGAAGCAATTGGTGAAGTTTGTTCCACGCCACTGTCGCCAATGCCTTGCTTGGTTTGTGACTTGAGCTGTGAATCGATGGATTTGCTCTTCAGTGTTTGAATTTTTAGCAGTGAAAATTAGACCACACAACTGAAGTAAGCTGATCTTCAACTCAAAAAACTGGACTGAAGCAGTTTTAATTTACTAAAAGTTCTTAGGCTGCTTTGACACAATCTACATAGTAAAAGCAGTTTTAGTATAGAAATAAACATGAATTGAATTAAGTGCGAGTAAAGAGAGGTGTTATGGAAATTGTAAAAAAAAAAAAAAAAAAAAAAAGTGAAAAATATCATATTTTAAGGGGGACTCCTGTTCAAAAGTGCAGGGCAATATTGTGGATCCCCCCTAAACTTGCGGAACAATATGGGGGCTTCCATGTGGGACGTTTCACTTCAGTCACATTGAACTGACTCAGCCAGTTTTACCCCGTTCCTATTCATAAGATGTCAGAAATTAGAATTTTTGGGGGAATTAGATTCAAGCATGTGTTTGAAAAGGCAGGATTTAAATGTTCAAATCGTGAAAAAATCTATTTGTTTCCGACACAAAAAAAAAAAAAAATGTAAAAACGTAAAGTATTTTTTTTATTTCACAATTCTGGCTATTTTTATTTTAAACTTTGCAATTGTGACTCCTGGCAGGGTTGGGCAGTATTTATGAAACAAGTTTTTCAAATACAAAAAAATAAATAAATAAATAAAATAAAAAAAAACATAACTTTACAATTTTATTCTGGCAGTTGGGGTGTCGGAAGAAAAAAAGTAAAATAACGGCTGTTAAATTACAGAAATTTACAGTAAAATAACAGACATTAAATTACAGAAATTTCTTTAAATTTAAATTTCTGGTAAATTTCCGCAATTCAACATCCGTTAATTTACGTTTTTTTACAGCACTCCACATGCCAGAAATAAAAAAAAATGTTAAATTATGGATTTTTTCTACAATGTATTTTAAATACAGAATAAACTTTTTTATTTGTATTAAATAGGTTTATGCATTTTTTTTTTAATTCAAACAGTCTACATGATCACATCATAAAATGCAGCCTCAGACTGATGCTTTCTCAGTTATTTGCCTAAGCTTGAGATCAGAAGAGAAAATTGATTACAAAGGTGGACATTGTTTGTATGGATGGAAATTATGCATCTTTGCTCAAGAAATGAGATGGAATAAAATTCTTTAACGGCAGGATATGGAGCCTTTAGCACTTAATCATTCTCAGTCCCAGTCCTGCATGTGAAAATTCAAATAAACTTTCGAATAATAAAACACCTAAAGATGGAGTACTGGTGTTCCCTAAAGGGGTAAACTGAGACTTTTTCAGTTAAAGGAGAACTAAAAAAAATCTTGGGAGAATGCATAAACTGCACATATAATAGACATTTTGGATGATTTGCTGATGTAGATGCCAAAAAAAAAATAAGACAAACAACATAAAATAAGTTTAGTGACTAAAACATACTGTTGTTATCAAGCATTGTTTACTTCACCAAGTCATTTAAATGGTCAAGAGATTGATTGAATACTGATTTTGCAAAGAAATGTTATAATCTTATGTGAAATTATTTTATAGAATTTTCAAAATACAGTATTTTATTTGGAAACATGTTGTGGCTGCTGTATTTTATTTTGATAAATCTAACATTGATGTATTTGGTATTTTAATTTAAAATACATATCAATGTATTTTTTCCCCATCCCTGATTCTTGCAATTTATAAACTGAGGAAAAAGGAGAATTTCAAGATGTAAATTAAAAAAAAAAAAATAATAATAATAATAATAAATAAAAATAAAAAAATAATAAAAATAAATAAATAAATTAGGAAAAATATTCCAAAATGTAAAACCCAAAATTCCTAGAAATAAGTCCCAATTGCAAAATATCAAAAACAATATCTCAAAATCATTATTTTATCTCACACATTTAAGAGTTTACATTTAACAGCTCAGAAAATGGTTTGAAGATTACAAAAAAGTAATAAATAACTTTATTAAACTACATGCATGGAGGAAACTGATCTCCATAGCAAGCACTACCTTGATCTAAAAATCTGCATTCCTTTCATCTGCTCAAGAAAGTCCAGCAGTGCTCTCAAACACAAAATGTGTGTCAAGGTGATTTTCGGTGGATAAATACAGTCAATTCCCCAGTAAATTCCCACACAACACCAACTAGAGTATCAGTTCATAAACTACATGTTCCACTTTATTAGCCCATCACCAAATCTCCACTTGTATCTTTCACATCTTGCAAAATGCTTTGCCTTTTTAAAATGTTATATTGATGTATTTTTTTATTAATCACAATTTACTATTTTCTAAAAATACTTATTTATTTTTAGTCATCATGCCAAAAATGAATAAAAATGAATAAATAAACAATCTGACATCAAGTGCTATTTCTAGGTGAACGCAAAAATGTTTCCCGCATTATTAATAGTGCCCTTCTCGTGCGTTTCATTCATAAGCCACTCCACAGCTACTGTCATTCATTTTACACCTGACTGTGGACTCCTGGGTACATTCGTACATGTGTAATAGGAAAATACAGATTTTCATTCTTACTTCGCGGAGTCATCTTGAGGGAAATTCTCTAAATAAAAGCCCGCGATGAGTTCCCCTTCAGGGCTAGAGTTAAGATATAAAAAGTATTCGGAAATCCCCCGCGTAACCGCAGGCGCAGATATAAAGCGAGTCCCGCCTCTCTCGGGCTTCACTTGTTCACTGACAACCGAAGAGAGAACATGGATTTACACAGAGCCGCAATGCTGAACTTTGTGGATTGTAATGTTGATGAAATGGACACGAAAAACAGGAAAACGCAGCAGTGCGAGGATCGCGTCGACAGCGGCGTGGACTCGCTAAAAGAAGAGGAATATGAGACGCGGGAGATTTCGGAGGAGATGGAGAGATTGACTATACAGACAGCAAGCCTGAAGGAGACAATATGCGAGCCTTGGGCTAAAGTAGTCACCGAGGACGGAGACACGTAAGTTTTATTATTATTATTTTAAGATTTTAAAATATGCAATGCAATTTTGCAAGTATTTCAGTTGGTCAATTCGAGGTGACGCAAAATAAGTTTTTTTCATGCAGCTTTAATGTAGTTCAACATATTAAAAAGCAAATATGTAAACTTGTATTTATTTTGTATATTTATGTCAACTTAATTATTTGTACTATAATTTGTGCATTTATAATTAAATATTTTGTACTTGCATATTTAAGCATCACATTTTAAAAACTTGCAATACAAAAATGCAATCAATGCATTGCAAAACAGCCTATTCTGTATTTGCCTGCAGTGTCTTGCTTGCCTTGATGCAGTTTTGGGACTTGCCTTGCATTTTTAACTTCATTAAATGCAACAAAGTTAATTTCTGATTTAAAAAGCAAGATATTTTAAATGTTTTTAACATTAGCATACTAACTTTAACTTTTAACAGCTAAAAAGAATCAATTACTTATCTAAGTTACGAAACTTTTTCTAAAACTTACAAAGTATAAAGTGCGGAAGTAAACAAACAAGATTTGGAACGCACCCAAACTGGGCGGAGTTTAAGAAAACAAAGTGCGCAGGCAGGAAAGTCCCTGGCGCGCGGCCAGGCGCAGATACTGTATCAGATGTGTGGAGCCACACTGGCTGGAAATAACCTTCAAAACTCCGTTCTTGCGAAACGCCGCCTGCTTGTACTGTGTGTCTGCTCAACCACATCCTCTGAGTGTGATCTTAAAATATTCTCTGCCTCCTACATGATTTTCCAGGTATCTGCACCTTGCCATCATTCACGAGGCAGAGGATTATGCCGTGCAGATCATCAAACAGTGCCAGAACGACCCGTACCTGAACAGACAGAACAACCAGAGACAGGTAAATCAATGAAAAATAAAAGTACAATTCACTATAAGTAGTCAATGTGCCACAAACAAAATATTCACTACACTTTTAATGTAATACAATTGTTGTTAGTGTTCATAATGGTACATAATAAGTACTGCATTATAACAGGGTGATTATATGCATACACTTAGTATATTTCGGGATAGTACTTACTACATACCTGGTTTATGTAATGACTACAATACTGCACAAATTAAACAAGAATATAATGTAAAGTGCTACCAAAAGATAAATGTCACACTCACCCCTAAGACCTGACCAACAAAAGTCCACTTTTCTGTCCTCAGACTGCTCTGCATCTGGCCGTTGTCACAGAACAGCCACAAATGGTGGAAAGACTCCTGAAAGCCGGCTGCGACCCTCAGCTTGTTGATCAGAGCGGAAACACAGCCCTGCACCTCGCCTGCAAACAAGGCTCGCTGGCGTGTTTCTCAGTCCTCACTCAGATTCAGACCCAGCACCTGCGTTCCATTCTCACCTTCCCTAACTACAGCGGTGAGTTCAGTCACATCTGAAAGTCAGAATATTTGAGTTTGCAGTTTTAAAGTGCAGGTTTTGATGTATTTTATGTTCCTTTTTTATCACAGGACACACGTGCCTTCATATAGCTGCCATTAATAATTACCTGTCCATGGTGGAGAGTCTGGTCCAGCTTGGGGCAGATGTAGACGCAAAGGTACGGTATATTTGACAATTTGTAAACACTTTAATTTAGGAAAACTTTTGAAACTTAATAAATAAAATACTGTTAAATTTTTTGACAATATAGTTCGCAGTTGATTAACTTTCAACTGAGTTCATTTCCATTAAATTTTTTTTAAATATATGTACGAGCTTGTTATTAAGCTTCATTAAACACTTCTAACTGACGTTGTTTTCTATGTGTTCAGGAGCAGTGTAGTGGCCGTACGTCGCTCCATTTGGCCGTAGACCTGCAGAACCTGGATCTGGTGCACACACTCATAGCTCTGGGAGCCGATGCCAATAGTTTAACCTACGGCGGATACACAGCGTACCACCTGACCTTCGGCAGACACAACAGCGAGATCCAGAGGCAGCTTTACAGCCGGACAGCCCTTAAATTCACAGTCATGCCAGAGAGCGAATCGGAGGAGAGCGAAGATGAGCTCATGTCTGAGGACGATTGTGTAAGTTTTATCATATTACAAAAAAAACATACTTTGTGTTTGATATTTGTTTTACTAACTGAGGAAAGTGCATCATTTAATAAATAATTCTGTTCTGTTTTTAAATATAGATTTATGATGACATCCGGCTCTGTGGGAGATAGTTTGGAAATTAAGACTACATTGCCCACAATGTAAAGCAGCTGTAGGTGCTCAATGCCTGTGTTGAGTCCTGGGACGCCAATCCATTTTTGGAGCTCCAAGAGATGGATACATGCTGCCTCGTCCTGGGGCCGACAGCGGTGGTACTGTTAAACACGGATGAACTGCATGGACCAAAAAAAAAGACTTTACCAAAGAGTTGTGAAAATGTGTATATTTTGTAAAAAACCAGAGATATCTATTTTTATATGTGTAAATATGTCCAATGAAGAACACTTGTTAATAATGTGTATAGTCTCTATATAAATATATATTGCACAGTGAAATTTTGTTTTGTTAACATTAAAAACTAAAAGATGAGAAGTGAATTCTGAGGCTTTGAGTGTTTCTTGTGTTGACTGATTTCCTGGAAATCTACAGAATTGTGAAACTCGCGCAAAAAAGCCCTGAAGGGGTGGAAAAGCAGCAGAAGGTTGTGATGTTGGTTCAGTCAGTAAAAAAAAAGTCCTACATGTGTACAGTAAAAGCCATCATTTCCTTTCTGGAAAGCGTGAGTCAGGCTGATGCGTCACTGTAGTTTGAGTAAAATTCCTTGGGTCTGCTAAAGTGGAGTCATGAAGAACTGACTCAGTATAGAAAGTTCCCCACAAATTGAGAGAAATGAGTAGACCACCGCTGACGGTGTGATTATAATGTGATCATCTGTAAAGGGGCTCAGAGTAATTTATGGATCATTCAAATCGATTATTCAGATTTTAAGTCATCGCTCGCATTGAGTTAAAAGTATTAATCATGATGAATAAAGCAGGATTTGTGAATCGTAGGGAAATTCCATCTCTTTGTTCTCTTGACAATGACTAACAGGCTATTTAAACTACTGGGAAACAAAATCTGTATCACATGCATGTGTATGATGATCATCCTCATTATTGGTCACATGATGACTTGGTGAATTCCAACATGTATGCGTACATCTGAAGAAATAGTTATTGGCTTTCTTGTACAATATATATATATTTTTAAATATTTCCCAAGTGATGAAGGAAAAATTTCATAGTTGTTTCCCCTATATTTTTTCTTATGTGGAAAATTGTATTTCTTTTAATCGTATTTTCCCTGAAGTTTTTTTTTTCTGACTGGGTACAGAACAAAACATTGTTTAATGCCTAATTAAGATAACTCACCTAGTTAAGTCTTTTAATTGCACTTTAAACTGAATAATAGCATCTTATTAAATAACTAGTAAAATATAATCAGCGTGTGCATGGGGTATTAAAAGTTGATAAATCATGAGAAAATTAATGCCCTTTAAAGGCATTAAAACTTCCTAATCCCGTTAGGATTAAAACGTCCTAAATATATATAAATAAATAAATAAATAAATAAATATATATATATATATATATATATATATATATATATATATATATATATATATATATATATATAGTGAGAGTAAAAAGTATTTGATCCTTTGCTGCTTTTGTTGGTTTGCCCACTAATAAAGACATGATCATTCTATACTTTTAATGGTAGATGTATTCTAGCATGGAGAGACAGAATATCAAAAAGAAAATCCAGGAAATAACTTTAAAGAATATATATTAATTGATTTGTATTTCATTGGGGCAAATAAGTACTTGATCCCCTAGTATGCATTAGGAGTTCTGGCTTTCACAGACCAGTTAGACACTCCCAATTAACTTGTTACCTGAATTAAAGAGACCTGTTCTAACTAATCACCTGTGTGAAAGACACCTGTTCACAGAATCAGACAATCAGACAGATTCCAAACTCTCCAACATGGGTAAGACCAAAGAACTCTCTCGGGACCTCAGAGACAAGATTGTTGACCTGCACAAATCTGGAATGGGCTACAAAAACATTAGCAAGATGCTGGGTATTAAAGTAACAACCATTGGTGCAATTGTGAGAAAATTTAAGAAGTATAACCTGACCATCAATAGACCTCGGTCTGGTGCCCCACAGAAGATTTCACCTCGTGGGGTGGCAATGATCATGAGAACTGTGAGAAATCGGCCTGCAACCACACAGCGGGAGTTAGTGGATGACCTCAAGGCAGCTGGGACCACAGTCACCAGGAAAACAATTACCAACACTTTGCGCCGCAATGGATTAAAATCCTGCAGTGCCCGAAAGGTACCCCTGCTTAAGAAGGCACATGTGAAGGCCCGCCTAAAGTATGCCAATGATCACCTCAAAGATGTACAAAGTGATTGGGAGAAGGTTCTGTGGTCAGACGAGACCAAAATTGAACTATTTGGCCTAAACTCTACTCATCATGTGTGGAGGAAGAAAAATACTGCCTATGACCCCAGGAACACTGTACCCACCAGCAAGCATGGAGGTGGAAGCATTATGTTTTGGGGTTGTTTCTCTGCCAAGGGAATCAGTGGGAAGATGGATGGAGCCATGTACTGTGCAGTCCTAAGGGACAACCTCCTCCCCTCTGCCAGGAAGTTGAAAATGGGCCGTCGTTGGGTCTTCCAACATGACAACGACCCGAAGCATACAGCAAAGGCAACAAAGGAGTGGCTCAAGAAGAACCACATTAAGGTCATGGAGTGGCCCAGCCAGTCTCCAATCGAAAATCTATGGAGGGATCTGAAGGTCCGAGTTGCCAAGCGACAGCCCACCAACCTTAAAGATTTAGAGAGGATCTGCAAAGAAGAGTGGGCCAAAATTCCCCCTGATATGTGTGCTAACCTTGTGGTTAAGTACAACAAACGTCTGTCCTCTGTGCTTGCAAACAAAGGCTGTGCCACCAAGTATTAGGTGCTTTTGGCTAGAGGGATCAAATTCTTATTTCCTTCAATGAAATACAAATGAATTAAAATATTTTCTTTAAAGTTATTTTCTGGATTTTCTTTTTGATATTCTGTCTCTCCATGTTAGAATACATCTACCATTAAAAGTACAGAATGATCATGTCTTTATTAGTGGGCAAACCAACAAAATCAGCAAGGGATCAAATACTTTTTACTCTCACTGTATATATAAGCTCTGCGTTTTTTTGAATTTGATAAAAAAAAACATGTACGGTTAAAATATTAATGTTTGTTTTATATTAACATTAAGAAAGTTCTGTTAACATTTCTTACAAAAAGGCAGTCATTTCTTTTTTCAAAAAATGATAATGCTGAGGTTTCATTCCATCAAATCGATTTCTTAGTTACAACATTAGTATGTTCTAAAAAATAATTACTAAAAACATGACACCATTTTTCTATTTCATACAAAAACAAAACATTAATCTAAAAAACTATTTTTCTTTGGAAAAAAAGTCATATGATCCTGGAAACATTTTCTAAAGGCGATAAAACTTAGTCAAAGCATTTATCAGAACGTGATAATCCTGATCTGATAAACCTTTGCTTTACAGATAAAGGCATCAGGATGTCAGTACACTCAGAACTCAACATCTTCCAGACCAGGTTGTATGTTAAAAGCACAGTTCATTCAAAAAGATAATAAAAAAAAGATAATACTCTCACTAAAGTGGTTGAAAATATTTATGAATTTCTTTCAACCACTAAACTCAAAACAAGGAAAATGAAGAATGTGGGGGGAAAGCATCCATAGTGAAAATAATAAATTGCATAGCTGCAGTTTTTATTATTTACCACAAAACTCAAACATGTTTAGAACAAGTGGAGTATGAGGAAATGGCGAGTACATTTCATTATGCTTAAAATATCCTTTTAATATATTGTTTGTTGTTATTTCCTGATTATCCGTAAAGCATTGCCAAAGAATGTCCTAGAATTTCCCATAGAAAATGTTTCCACCATTCAATAGTAATGGCTAAACAAAATGTTTTGTCTTAATTTAAATCACACTGCAAATTTGCTGAGTATAAGAGAGTCCAATCGACATGAGTGTGAATAAACACAATCATAGTCCACAATAATTACCTTGCACAACACATAAAGATGCTCAAAGTTCACAAAAATTCTACGAAACCAAAAGCAGGTTTGTTAACAATTTTCCAGTTATCAAACCTACGAAAAGCTCAGAACTTAGTGAAAATGAAAGACATAAACTGGGGTTTCCCACGCTAACATTAACATATATGAAAAAAAGAGAAAGCACATGTCTTTTTTTTCAAATGTCTTTAATGGAACAGGAAATTTACAAGAAAACAGCAGGAGACTTCAGTCCCTCTCGGACAGAGACACCAGATGAGTGTCCACCTCTGACTCTGATAGGATCCTGAAAGACAAGCACTGATTTCAGCGGCTTCACACATTAACGATGGCATCTGTAGAGTACGGGTGGGCAGTATGATTAAAATTACATTTTATGATTCATTAAGGTGACAATATTAATGGCGATAATTCACATGTACTTACTGAGAGTCATAAAAAGTGCTGCATCTTTAGATAAAAGAATTAATTATTACTTTATTTTACCACATGGTCCAATTGACCAAATTATTTGAACAAAAAAAAAAAAAAGGTCTTCAACCACGCTTCTGGATGTCTCGGCTCCCAGTATTCTGCAGAACTCAACCATAATCAAACACACTGAAGAAGCTGGTCAAGCTATTTAGGCTCATATAAAACACCAGACTGATCTCACGAGAAAAGGTATTTCACAACTGGCAGTTTAGTGGCTAATTCGTACGAATTCAAACGAGTTCAGTCGTATGAAATTGTACGATTTTAAAAAGGAGGTGTGGCACCTAACCCTAAACCCAACCGTCATTGGGGAAGGAGCAAATCGTACTAAATTGTACGAATTAGATCGTACGAATTCTTACGAATTAGAAACCAAGTCAAAAAGTTACAAATTGCCGTGAGATTGTGTTGAAAATACACAAGCAGATGTGCTGAAGCAGATTGGATGTAAACTTTGCAGAACAGGGAGAAGAGTTGGAGACCTGACACAATGTTGCAAGTGTTAAAACATTGAAATGTTAATTGTTTCATTCATACTCGGCGCTAGATTGCACCCTTGCACATAATTTGCACTTATTGATTGCTTAAAAAAAGACGTCAGCTATCATTGCAGGACAGCAAAGAAGATAAAGATGATAAAAATATATACATTATATATAATGTGTGTGTGTCTGTGTGTGTGTGTGTGTGTGTGTGTGTGTGTGTGTGTGTGTGTGTGTGTGTGTGTGTGTATGTGTATGTGTATGGATTATGTGTTCTTCAAGCTGTCATTAGGTATTTTAAAGGGTGGGGCTATGTCAACCAATTTGGTATCTTTCGATGTCTAATGTGAAATATCAAGATGGACGATGGCATCAATGCCGTAGGTGGCAGTGGAATAAATTATTTATAAATAATTCATTCATCACAAATTAATTATTTGTAGCCTCACCCGCATGGTCTTTGTTTTACCCATAACCAAATCATAAATAAACAAAGATAAGTTACACACAAATTACCACCAGTCAATCACTTTTTCTGTGGAACTCTGGCATGAATTGGTAGAGTAAGTGTCGTTATAATGGCGTTGACAAACTTGGTAGATAAAAAAGGTGCACAACCAACAGTTTCTGAGGTTTCCACTAAAATTCCTAAGTGTGAAAGCAATAGAATGAAGTAGTGTACTGATGCTGTGACACGTTACCTGATAGATTCAAAAGACAGAAGAGTCATTAGATAGAGACAAGATGAATTAAATATCACATTTAATAACTATAATGAGACACGATCCAGTGGTACATCCTTGATAAGTTGTCCGACATGCACTGGTCTCTGGGGTTTTGTGATTAAAGCACCCGCTGACTGCCTGGAGCTTAGACGTGCGCATATGCTGCTTCGCATGCCTATGTGTGTATGGGGGTGGTCGGTCACGTGATGATCAATTTTAGCAGTATAGTGTGGACGGTGATCTTTTCAGAAATGCTAGATGAAACGCCATTTCAGGAAGTGGGGCGGAGGATCGTCATAGTAGCATCGGCCAATGAATTTAATCCACAACCAGCTACTGTCGGAGCTGGAATATTTTCATAAAGCAATCTGATTGGCTGACACTTTCATTGGCGCTTGTGCTTCACATCACCGATTTGAATGGGAAGCATTGATGCTAAAGCCCTGTGAAAATCTGCCATAAAGAATGGCCAAGATTTATTCTTCATTCTGTGATATTAAACCATGCCTGGTTACAAAAATTAGCTATTTCAAACACTCGACTGGTCAGTGAATCTCAGGCTCAAACACAAAACAATTGCACACATGCGAGAGTAATAAAAAAAATCTCTTAACTAAACTATAAAGTAACATATTAAACATTGGACTAAAAAACAACAGGGTGGTGATGCGATCTGAAACAGATTGATCGGGGGATTGACGCGGGGCCCCCGGTCACATCTGCTACGCCACTAGTAATGTGATCATGGCAAAATGGTAAATGTTGTACGTCCGAGTTGCATTCATACTACTAATATTCATACTGTGCAGAACGTACTTTTCTAACTGTCGAATAATACATTCAAATTCAAATGCAGTACATACTGAGTGGAAGGTGATTCTGGACACAGCCATCGTAACTGTAATGACTGCAGTGTTTCCTCTAGGATTTTTTCCAGCTGTGGCAGCAGATCCAACAACTTCCTGTGCCGTTATTTTAATGACAAATATCGTGAGCGCAGTATTAGAAGTTGAGATAGCATTTATGTAATAGCCTACGAGCATACGGATCTCTTTGCTTGTGCGCCGATTTCCTCTGCTAGTGCACAAAACTTCTTGCACGCCCCCTTAAATATACGATGCTCGAGCGCAGATCTCCTTGTGCGCTCTCAAATAAACGCTGAAGTGCGATTTAGTGCGTTTATGTAACCAGTATGTCTAAAACATGTATGAGATTTGCTAGGAATATTTAATAATGTCTCTAATAGACCTACAGAGCGGTATTAATGCGTCCTGTAGTAAAGTCAAACGGCTATACGTCGTGTTTGCTGGCCTCACGCATCATGCACCTGTCAGTCAGCCAGTCAGCACGTAGCCTTAAAGGGTTAAACAAATAACACACAGCACTACTACGGTTACAGAAAAGTTTGCTCTGTTACAATTCGCTTACCTTTTAATACATTTTGGTGCAATTATTACCCGCTATATAAAAGAAACACGACTGAATGTTTTGAATAAAAAGCTATAATGTAGCCGTGGCGGGATCAATTTTGGCGTAGCGCCCCACAATGGAAGCGGAAACCATGGACTGTAATCAATTACATACTGCACCTTTCTATCAAAGTGATCTGATGTCATCAAGATGAGTTAGTGTCATGTAGTGTCAGCAAAAAAACTGTGCTAAAGAGAAACATCTGAATGATTTTAGGGATGACTGTATGTGATCAGTGTGTGTTATGAGGAGTGTTGCATCACTGATGAATATCAAAACTGCAGTAATCCGCTGCTCTTCTAGATTTGATTTTCTGGATGACGAAAAATGTTTTTTGCTGCCCACCTGAATTTCGGATCCTCTGCTGTAATGACGCCTATTTCCAGCTCCGATGGCTTGAAATCAATCGACAGAACAGTTGTTAAACAAGTGATCGCCGTCTAGGGGAT
Organism: Danio rerio; assembly: GCF_052040795.2. Lineage (NCBI taxonomy): Eukaryota > Metazoa > Chordata > Actinopteri > Cypriniformes > Danionidae > Danio > Danio rerio. The sequence continues at coordinate 18,069,722 of NC_141040.1, forward strand.
GAAAAGATTTTATTAGTGCAAATCTACTTTATGGTAAATATAATTACAAAAAAGAGCAAGTCCTGGTTACACTTTGCAATTAGGTTTTGCAAGTTAAAAAATTATTAATTATTAGTACTTTGCAAGTTATGAGCTCAAGATTTATATTTTGTGATTTTAAGCACTACTTTAGTTTTATTCTGTAGACTTTTGATGCCATTTCTTCAAAATTCAAGATAAAAGATTTTTTTCAGCACAAAATAACAAAAGGCGACATTTTTGAGATACAATTATATTCATTTTCTCACAATATTATTGACAATAAATAATACTATTTAATGGCAGAAGAGTTAAGAAATCAGTATTTGGTGGAATAACACCTGCCAATCAAAACCATTTAAACATTTGGTATTTTGACCAAATTACATTTTCTGTAGGAGAAAACTAGTTCAAAATAACAATATTTTATTTTTGTTCAAGTTTTTTTTATTTGTTTTTCATGTTATACAGAGCAAAAAAAAGAAGAAGAAGAAAAAAAACAGATCTAAGAACAACATATAACAAAATAGAAATAAGAAATAAAATATGAAAACATGACATGGAAATATGACACGATTCTTTTTCTCACATTGTCATGTTGTGTGCATCTATTTCCATCACAAGAGTTTAAAGGTTGCCAGACCTTATAAAATGTCTCAACCCTCTGATAGCATGCCTTGTTTTCTCCAACATAAGCTGAGACATCACTTCTCTTATCCAGTGATTGTGTGTTGGTTGAATTGGGTCTTTCCATTTAAACAATATCAGTCTTCTAGCCGGAAGAGTACCAAAGGCTAACATTTTAATTTGTCTTGTGTTGAGAGAAGCGCTCTCAGGGGTAACCCCAAACAACGTGTAAATGGTGATGTCTCAATTTCCACCCCAAATGCCTCAGAAAAGGTCTCAAAATACTAATGCGTTACATGTAAAGCTTTGGACATGTCCAGAACATGTGCAGCAGAGTAACAGGCCTGCTAGCGAAGTGCTATGCAGGTAAACCTCACTCTTCTGACCTTTATACACAACATGTATAATGCAAAAATAATGTGATGAACACATGTAAAATGCAACAAAAAGTTGATTTTATTTAAAATGATCTGATGTTAAATGTTTTTAATGTAAATGCAAGTATTCTAAATAACAGACTGCTTATATAAACTGTATTTGTTTCAAAGATTTTGAAATGAACAGATGTGCAATACACTTCTGTAATTTCATTAACTACATTATTGTGCAAAGAGGAAGTTGATTTTCCATTCCAAAGAATTAGTTCTACACTGACACAACAAAGATCTACTAAAACCACCATGTGACTATTTGGTTGAATATGATAACAAAATTAGTTCTGAGGAAAGTGAGACACATTAAAAACACAATGGTTCTTTCAAATCTATTTTTTGACGCAGAGTATTAATGCAAATATCTTGGTTTAGTTGTGCATCAAATTACAGTGGCCATCCTCGGATATATGTGTGTGTGTTTGTGTGTGTGTAATGTAGGCTAAAAGTGAAAAACCATGTTGATTCTACATTTACCAGGTATTTGATCTGATAAATCAGCCAAGGGCAAAAAAGAACAAAAGAGTAGTATCAGCGCAGCCTCAGGAAGAACCTTTATTCATTTATTTATTGATTGATTGATTGTTGGTTTATGAGACAAACCTAAAACACTGCATTGAGATGTGACTATTGTGCATTTCGAAACTAAACACTGTGCAGTAGGGGTGTAATGGTACATTTATTCATCCTGAACTGTCACGATACAAACATTGCAGTTCGGTCCATGTATACCGATGACAAATACAGTCAAGTTTGTTTTGTGTTTTTACATCATCTCACTCTTCTCGTCTTTTCCTTCCTTTATTTCTCTCTGCAACTTGTATGAATGCACATGTGTGTGTTTTGTGTTCGTTTCCGTTTTAGGACAGTTAATAAACTGTTAATAAGTTTGTATTTAAAGAAAGGTGGCCAGTATATTTTATTAATTTGCTGCCTTAAACTAGATCTGGTTACCCTGCCTAAAGGGTTTTTATTATATTTTGGAAAGCAACCATGTGGAGTCAGCAGTTAAAATGAGCGCTGGAAGACTCGTTTGTTTGGTTGAAAAGAGTTGGTTCTATTCAAAGCCACCTTTAAATGAATTTTTAACCCCATTTTGAGCTAATTTAACAGTTGACGCCATACAACTTTTTTCCATATCTTCTGCATTACAAAATTATAGGCTGCTTTTCCAATCTAGAAAACTCTATTCCAAATAAAATATATTAAGCAATAAGGCTGGCTTACAAATAGTCCCTATAAAAAGGCAAAATTGAGTAAGAGGTACACTTGGCTCTGTGCTTTATTTTTATTCATTATGAAAATAACATTATGCATGGTATTTTACCGTGACATTGGAATCACAGAAGTCATTTCAGCTTCTCTGGCTATTTCATGGCAAAAACATATACAATTTGCAAAAATGTTATAAACTTTCTAAAATAAAAAAGGTTTACAACAAATAGCAATTACCAAGAAGTCTAAAAATCTAAACCTAAAATGCCTTTGACAGAGATAATCAATTATTTATATTAAAAAATAACCCTTTTTTAAATTCTTTTTATTGCTAAGCTAAAAAATTCCACTGAAATTAAATGTTTCAATTAAATGTTGGTAAATGAATCGGCCTTTTAAAATAAAAATAAAAAGTCACATGACAAAAAGCATTGCCCATGACAGCCGCAGGTCGACTAATGTTTTTAGCATTGAACTCCATTGTGGTAAAAATTTGATTGTTTATATTTTTACTGTAATAATAAGTTTGTAAGGATGTCTATATCTCTACAGAATTTTAAACTTTGAAAACTGTTATGGAACTCCACACGAGACAAGAGAATTGTCAGGCACTAAAACAATACATTTTCTAATCTGAGAAGAAAATCAGCTAGAATACCAGTTGTTCAGGTTGTCTCGATCATGCATCCTGAGCCCCCCTCTTTGCCCTGGACTTTACCTTTTCCACCAAAGCAGCTCCAAATAGAACGTCAACGTTTTTAATATGATGTATTTTGTGGCTCTATATTCATGTTTTGTGTCATTTTAAATGTCTCTGTGTGATTGGTAAAGTGGTCTTTCACTGTAATATTTTACAATCTCCCTTATGTCAGTTAATTTGGGTTTTGACTTCGATGATATCTTTTCCAGATACTCCACTCCAGGTAAGATGGTCTTCACATGAACTCATGACCAGGCAAGGCTCTAGGCGAAGCTTTTATTTCCTTGAATTTATGGTGATTTGAGTATTTAGGCGCAGCAGTGTCTGGGGATTCTGTAGCCAGGATAGCCCGTTGCAGTGTATAAGTCTGAGCTCTGCATCAGGAGGTATATGCTACAATGTATTTCTACATGATCAGGTATTAATCTCTAACACTTAAATGTATCTTTGAGTAATTGATGTTGTACAATCTGAATTGGCTTATTTTGTTTAAGTATGTGAATTAGAATGGAATATCTTTGCCTGACAAATAAATGTAAAATTCTTGTTTCTATTATCTCCTGAAATCATTTAAATCTAGTAGATTGTTTTAGGCTGATGTTTCCCTGGCCTACGACCAGGATTAGTCATACATTCAGGCTCAATGGATGGAGCATAGGCACAGCATTAGAGACCTGCTGGTTTGTGACAATCATGGACCTAGGGTGCTTTCACACCTGTGAATCGATTCAGTTGTTCAGAAACAAAGATTACAATTGTTACATTGTTGCTCTTGGAGCGGTTCGTTTTCACACTGCAAAGTTTCTAATCTGAGTCAAGTGCGAGTAAACTCTCCTTACATTGGTCAGAGTGTCAGGGTTTATTTTGCAGCGTCCCGCTAAGCTGTCAGGAGAGGTGGTGGTTTGATGGTGATTGACAGGGTGTGCGCGCGATGTGTCTGAGGAGAGATGCGGTGGGGAGGGGTGAGAAGGGTGCGCGACGGTGCCTATTTGAGGACCGGGAGGGAGACGCGAGATTACCGGGAGATCATCACTCATTTGCGGGCATCCGGAGATTTGCGAAACTTCCCACCATAATCATAATTCTCTCTTCATATAGCCGTATGCCTATTACGTATCCTTAAAACACTGTGATATAACCGCGCTCGGATCGGATCGCTTTCTCACTGTAATCGAACCGCTCCAGGGTTCGTTTCAATCGAGCCGAGACCACCTTATTTAAGCGATCTCGGAGCAATTACTTTGGCACGGAACAAAGTGCGATTGCCCTGTTCACATATGCCAAACGAACCGCGCTAACTGGGCAAACAAGATACGTTCCGAAACAAAAGTGTAGGTGTGAAAGCACCCTTAGTATGACATAATCTTGTGGCTAAATCAAATGTGTCCATGAGCAGAGGGAACAGGCCAGCATACTGGCTCTAAGCGACTTCGGGTAAATGATGAACCAGTAACTGAAAATAAGGATTTATTAGGTTAATCGATCTAAATTAGACCAAATCACAACCTATAAGGTGATCAGCTTGAATTGGATGAAACTAAACTTAAATCATTATAAAATGAAGTCAGATTAAATTCGGAGTTGGAAACAAGCTAAAATAATTTTAACAAATAAAAATATTTCTTTTCACAAGTGTTCAAAAGGCTTATGAGCATTTAACCCTTACCCAAGCTGCTAGTTCCGTCATAGGATTAACAGATGGACCCTTATAAGTTCATTATAAAATGTTACAAATTATACGGCGTGAATATGATTTAGAGCAACGTTTTCTTGTTATTTTTAACTATTAGCAAATAAATAAGAAAATTACTCATGGCAAATTTAATAATATTCAATATGATATGTTCGGTTTGCTATATAATTGACCCACATCTCTCTATCAAGTTTGGTGTTTGGGCCTTTATTTAAAAAAAGTTTGGGCACCCCGGGTTTAAAAACTCTCTAGGTCAAAAATATGCATTTCATTGGTATCACATGCATATCTGCTCTTTTGTGTATTGTGTATACTTTTGATATTTGACATTTTAGAATCGTAAATATTTGTAAAAACATATATTTTGTCATTTAAAGAGCTTAATAATGATTATTTTATTTGCTCTATGAATGAAAGCGACTAAAGCTGCTGGGAGATGGATAGAGTATATGTTCTTGTTACCTAAAAAGTGTTTAACTGATGTGAATAAAGCACAACAGATTGTTACCAACTGTAAATGTTATGTTTTGCTAGTACTTGTGTGTAAATAAATGTCTGAAATATAACATAAATGGGGAGAAGCAGTGGCGCAGTAGGTAGTGCTGTCGCCTCACAGCAAGAAGGTCCCTGGGTCGAGCCTCGGCTCAGTTGACGTTTCTCTGTGGAGTTTGCATGTTCTCCCTGGGTTCGCGTGGGTTTCCTCCGGGTGCTCTGGTTTCCCCCACAGTCCAAAGACATGCGGTACATGTGAACAGAGTAGGCTAAATTGTCCGTAGTGTATGAGTGTATAAGGGTGTGTGTGAATGTGTGTGTGTGGATGTTTCCCAGGGATGGGTTGCGGCCGGAAGGGCATCCGCTGCATAAAAACTTGCTGGATAAGTTGGCGGTTTAAGGGACTAAGCCGACAAGAAAATGAATGAATGATAACATTAATGTTATATAGTTTTGATGGTTATTTAAAACAAGCAATGTGCATGTCTTTCTCTGGCTTAGTGCCAGCTAGATTTTAATTAGAAAAATTATTGTTAAAATTATTAAATAATTATTAACATGTGTGATTGTACGATTCAGGAAGTAGCCTGGACTGATCACACTGGTGTGACCACATGCTTCAAAAATGCTAATTCACACAACGCATCACAGATAAGTAGATAATGGTGAAGAGAAATGTCTGACTTTTGAGTGTTCTGCTTTATCTAATGGACTGTACCTCGACTGCCTGCTCAAATGTCCAGTCAAGCTTCTTCTTGACTTTTTTCTCCAGGAAGCTTGTGGCCTCTGTCTGCTTTACACCTGCAGCCGTGGCCTTAAAGCCACAGTAATAGCCTGCAGGATCACATTTATACACTTGCGGGCCGAGCTCCTCATCTAGACCAATCACAATCATGCCTGAAGACAAACACAAACACAAATCAGACACTCACACAAGATACTGGGAAAGAAAAAAAAAATCACATATTGCAATAATTTGTTCTTTTATACAGTATAGAAACATGAAGAAACATAGGAATATTCATCAGATGACTTGAATAGATATATTTGTAAATACTGAGTCACTGTGGATTGAGTGGGTGAGGTTTTTGGGAGAAGTACATGTGCATTTCCAAGAATGAACTTAAATATCTTTGAGAAAGCCTACAGAACATTCTTAGATAAGATTATATGTCAATATCATTTTAATGTTTGTATTTTTTCTATTTATAGGCCATCTTATCCCTCTTTTTGACCAACTTATTGTAATTTAATAATTTTAATAATCATATATAAAATAAACATTAATAAATATTATTTTATGATTATTAATACAAACACACGTTAAAATAAATTACCAATATGCTGTAATAATACTACTGTATGACGGACTAAATAAATGAATATTAAAAATTATTATTTCATACCAAATTCAAGGACTTTAATTAAAGTTTGTTTACATGCTTGCAGTCTGAAATTGCTTCGTTATTAAACCAGTAATTAATATATTTAACTAAATCACTGCCACAGTTTGACAGTACCAAATCAGTATTTTTACAAACCTGATTTTTCACAATATTGACTTGATACATCACACAGCCAACAATGTTTGAATTTCCATCACACAAAAAGTTAAATTATGAAAATTGGTGTTAAATTTTTTTAAATATTAACTAGGGCTGTCAAAATTAGCATGGTAACGCAAGTGATTAATTTTAATTATTTAACGCTTAAAAAAAATAACGCAGTTGCAGTTTTTTTATTTTATTTCCCATTGTGGCCGACGTGTGTTCAGGGACAACGAGTGCATAAAGGCGACCTAAAGCTCCAGTTCAGCTTGCTCCAGCACTGCGTATGTTTAACGTGCAAAGAAATTTGGATAACTGGTTTGCCGGCAGTTAACTCTCTGCAACTCTCAAATGGTCGCCCACTGAAACCAAGCAGGGCTGCGCCCGGTCAGTACCTGAATGGGAGACCACATGGGAAAGCTAGGTTGCTGCCGGAAGTGTTGTTAGTGAGGCCAGAAGGGGGTGTCCAACCTGTGGTCTGTGTGGGTCCTAATGCCCCAGTATAGTGACAGGGACTCTATACTGCTCTGTGAGCGCCTTCTTTTAGATGAGACGTTAAACCGAGGTCCTGACTTTTTGTGGTCGTTAAAAATCCCAGGATGTCCTTCGAAAAAGAGTAGGGGTTTAACCTCGGCATCCTGGCCAAATCTGCCCACTGGCCTCTGTCCTTCATGGCCTCCTAACAATACCCATACCATAATTGGCCTAATCACTCTTTCTCCTCTACCCAATTAGTGTGTGTGTGCGGTGCGGTCTGGCGCAATATGGCTACCGTCCCGTCATCCAGGTGGATGCTTCACACTGGTGTTGGATGAGGAGATTCCCCCCAATGTGTAAAGCGCTTTGAGCGCCCAGAAAAGTGCTATATAAATGTAAGCAATTATTATTATTATTATTATAGGACCATGGACCCGCTTTTAGAATGAAAGTTTCAGTATAAAACAATTAATGTCTCATAATTTGGCTATGCTGCGTTTCCTCTAGAGTTTCATGCAATTTCCGGTGTTTTATTTTTTATCTTTATACTTTAACTGCAGTTCAGCAGTTAACCCTCTGGGGTCTGAGGGTGTTTTGGGGCTCTGGAGAAGTTTTGACATGCACTGACATTTGTGTTGTTTTCAGTATCTTAAAAAACATATGAATGGCTAAAGTGTGATAACACTGTAAACAGCACAAGTTGGGCTACAATAATACCCAAGCAGCATGTTTGTATGTGTTTGTGTTTTTGAGAAAGAAACGTTTATGCGTGGTTAGTGAAAAACTAAAATTTTGAAGTCACTGAAACAAGGCCATGAAACACAAGGAGAACATTTGTGCACAAGACTTTTGAGAACTGGATCTGGTAGTCTAGTGTTTTTGCTTCAAAATGATGTGAGAATCATCTTGTTAACTTGCTCACAGAAAACAATATAATGAATTAAAAATTCTAAGTCACTTTTTAAGTGAAATTGGTTTATGCGGGAAGGTGTGAACTATCATTACTATGCAGTGAGTCACACCTGAGAAGACAAAGACCTGCATAATGAGCTGCATAATGAGCCATCAGACAGGTACAGTATGTGACTAGGAGGGAAGAGTTTCAAGAAGGAATCAGAGGAAAATTTATTTACTTTTTTCTTTGCAGTTTATTTAAAATATATTAAATCACACAAAATAACTTGAGATACTTTAGTGAGAGTCAGTACACTCTATAAAACTCTGCAAACTTTTAAACTTACACATAGCAAATCCTCTTTTTTGTTTTGTTTTTTGTAAATGAAGAGTTTAGTTGCAAAATAAGATTTATCCATTTTGAGAAATGTTGTTTTTTTGTGATTATTATTTAAGACATCAACAGTCAAGCTCATTTACAATTTTATACATTAAACTATTACGCTCAGTGAAGTCCAGGAACACAATATTTTTCAAATCCAGTATATTTTTTATTTAACTTTGTCTATAAATAGTTTATAAATAAGTCAAAAAACATGCCAAAATGCAACATATTATCTTAATGATGTCAAACATCTTAAATTGGTTAAAAAAAAACAATACATCATAAATATATGGAATAGTATATACAAAGTTTGAATTATAATAATAAGATTCTGAGTAAGTTTTGTAATCTCATATTAGAGCAATGTTATTTTAAAGAATGATGATTTATCCATATTAACAAAAATAACTAAGCAAATTTCGGTATTCACAGTAATTATTTAAAGAATAAACTTACAAAGGACACTTAGAAATGTAGTGTTGCAGACAGGTATCTTGTGATGAGGAGGGGCGCAGGAAAAAGGCAGTTTTTCACTCTAACAACTGGCCTTCGTCTTGACATCAGCGGAGACTCACAGACGCAGGATTATTTGATCCTGGTCTACTTTTGTAGCGTTTTTATATATTTTTGAGAAGTTGAAGGCTACATCTTCATCTAACAGTTTGTCGGCATAACACAGATCATCATTACTCGCATTATACTGACCAAACTCAAAGCACTTCTTGTCTACTTAAGCTCTCTCTGCCACTGGTCCTTTACCTTCGTTGTTTTCACATCTGGATTTACATATGAAGCGCGCTTACTGAGAGGCGTGACCACGCTGCTGTAATGAGGCGATATAGGAGAATCCGTACAGTCCTTACTTTTATACGGATTACATAAAAAGAGATAAATTGTTTTCGACTTGAATTGGTTAATGCAAAAGTAGACATATCAAGCTTTATATCGATATTAGAAATCATCATCTTTGTTGACTATTTGCCGAGTTTCCTTTCATTTTAGTGACGTGTTTTTCTGACCACAGTCTGCTAGCGCCTCAGACGCTTGTAATAACAATGCCTTGTGGGTGTGGTCGCATTAAAACTAATGATATCAGACTGAGAAACTAGACATAGCGTTGGTTTCATACCGATTACTTTATCAAGCAATGTTTGTTTTCAACATGCATAGTTGCGTTTAAAAGTAGACACTTTAAGCTTTCTAGAAATACATGTCTCATCTGTGTGCGTTTTGTATTCGCAGGGTTTCAGCGCATTTTACCAACGCGTTTCTAAAAGCAGTTCACGGAGAGAGAAAAGACAGAATGCCTACACTGTTTGTTTTCCTTATTTTGCAAAAGCACACACGTTTGTTGTTGTTGTGAGTGTACACAACAAAAAGTAGACACATAACAGATTAAATTGATGTATTGTTCTTATCTGTACGATCAAAACTGAAAGTGTAATTTAAGTTCATTTCAGCAGTTTGACGACACCACAGGTCAAAACGCGTATACGTGGTCTTCGACCCCAGAGGGTTAAATACTTTCATTCAGAATGTTTTAATGGAATTTGTTACCTCATGGCAAACGGAAAGAAAAACCTCTGAATTTCGGGACTCGAGTGATCCTTTAAGGTAATCAAAAATCGCTGCTTACATTGTAAAGTCTTATTCAGTATTATCCTAATCATAAAAGCGGAGTATTGGTGTCCATGTAAATGTACTGTAGTGAAAGTGGCAGCTGAAGTTGCAAGCTGTCAAAGACACAGTACTGCGCGCATTGTCTCTCTCTCTCGCCGTGTGTGTGTGTGTGTTTCTAGTCCACTTAGAATCCAACATGGAAATCATTTTTGCTTGTTGTTGGCATTGATTGTTTTGAAATTCAAATGGCACTTAAATGCTTGTGTTTTTATTTCTGTAATAAATACAGCGTTTTGTGATTAATCATGATTAATTACAAAAAAAGTGTGATTAATTACGTTAATTTTTTTAATCATATGACAGCCCTAATATTAACTTGTACAGGTAAATTTTGACCCAACAGAAAGAGGAAAAAGCAAGAGGAAAAAACATCTTTAATACCCTGAAATATACAAAATTGATATAAATTTGTCATTAATCAATAATAAACTGCTTTACCACTTTATTAAGTGTGTGTGTGTGTGTGTGTGTGTGTGTGTGTGTGTGTGTGTGTGTGTTTAAATAATTTAGCAAAATCGTCCACTTACAGCAGCCGAGTGGCCTCATCTCCGCATTTTGTGTATAAACCTGAGAGATGTCAGCGATCCTTTTACAAAGCATGTCAACAGGAATTTCATAGCCGTACTTGTACTTCCAGTTGGCGGCCTCATATCGAGCTCGCTGTACTTGAGACCGGCTGTCAGCTGAACATAAAAACACAAAAGACATTATTGAGCACATTAACTGTAGTAGACATAATAACATTAATCACACTATTTATCTGTACCTGTCATCCCGGACATCACACAGCCAATGTTCTCTGTAATTCTGAATAAGTGCGTGACGGTTGATGAATCCAGCAACTTGTCCTGGAAAAGCATGTGCAAAAAAAAAAAAAAGTACAAATTTCTATTTTAGAAATAGTTTGTATTTCAGCAACATCATGGCAAAACAACAGTATAAACTACAATGATAATTATCACCTCATGTATTGATTATGTGCTTTATTCAGTATTAAATGCTACCAACACTGTTTATGTGATATTTACTGTCAAACTACTTAAGGCAATTTTGAAAATTAAACACCAGTCACTCAGCCAATGTACTTTTGTTCATGGTAAATAGGTTTACCATGGAATAATTAGATTATAACCCTTACAACTTCGTTGGGAGTGCAGTAGCTGATTTTTAAATGCATGGCTTTTATTTAAATGTTACTGTTGTGTTGTGTTGTGTTGCATCATGTTTAGTGCAGACAGCCAAACTGCTTATTGCTGGAATCTTGTCATGTATAGTTAGGACATGGTGTTACACAACTACTGCACTTCAGCAAGCATGCATGGTCACTCATCATTCTTTCTAGGCTGTATAGTGTTTATGTGTGTGTGTGTGTGTGTGTGTGTGTGTGTGTGTGTGTGTATATATATATATATATATATATATATATATATATATATATATATATATATATATATATATATATATATATGTATGTATGTATGTATGTATGTATGTATGTATGTATGTATGTATGTATGTATGTATGTATGCGTCTGTCTACCCGTCCATTCATTAATAAATATCTACTGTTATTTTTAGCTTAAAACCATACTTAGCAATTACAGTGATTCAGAATTGCACAGTGAATATATAATAAATAAATAAATAGACAGACAGACAGATACCCACAAATGCTCTTCAATACACCAGCAGAAAGCAGGTTCACACATTCCATGCCATTTTAGAGGCAAAAATCTAGTGATGATCAGTTTATGCTATTTATAGCCTTATATTAATAAAAACAATAAATTTAATGGCCTCCAATAAAGGAAACTTAACTAGTTTACACGACCATGTGCACTGTCAGCTTATGAAGCATAATCAGGTTAAGAACGTGCATGTGAGAACACTTCAGATTCCCTCTTATTTCAGCAGCACTACAAGAAGTCACCAATAACAATGAGCTAAGATCCATCAAAAGACTGATCTGGGATCATTCTGTGCATTTAAACCACAGTAAAATTATTCAATGACTGTTAAACTATTGCTATTTATTTTTTGTGGCATTGTTCATTTTTTTAGTGTGGAGATGAAGGCTGATAAGTTTCTGACGGTATGATTACCTTGAATAAAAGTATCACAGTTTCACAATGTCATGGTATTCTGATTACTGCTCTAAAATAAGTAATTTTTAAATGTCTGCGTTAAAAAAACAAAAACACTTTTCCCCCATTGAACATTTTATCGGACATTTTATTTTAGGAAACATTTATAATATTTTGGAACAGTAAACATTTCAGGCTTAATAATTCAAAATAAATCACTGACTCCCTCTTCCTTGCTAGTTTCAAAACTACAGATTTCTTTACAACACATAAAAAACACATTAAAAAAAAACCTTACTTATACCGTAGAAACGCTTTAACTGAACATTTGAGCAGTTTTAAAACTGCTGTAAACCTTGAAACTGTTTATTGTCCAAAGCCAACTCTCCGTTAGATCAGTTTTTGGTGAATAATGGTATGTGTGCAGCAGACTTACTGGGACTTTTTTCTGAGTTACAACAATCGCACAGTCTTTTCCTCGAACAGCAACTGATGTCAGACCACCCTGGTTTATGGCCTTGAAAGCATATTCTGTAAAAATTTAATTTTTATTAAGTTGTAAATGTGATCATTGTAATATATCAACAAAGTGAACAAATAAGATGACATAACCACCACAAATTCATTTATAAACAGATATAGAACAGGTAGAGATAAACAAACAGAGAGACAAATAGATTTTCACCATCAAAATAATAAGTCAAACAACAATTATTTTTACTTAAATTGATGTCAAAAATATAAAAAATAAAGATGGATGAAAAAAACTTCAAATAGAAATGGCTATTTAAATTTATTTTACCATAGTGCTTTCACGGTCAAAAACAATCACGGTAGAATGTATTTTATATTGGTTTATGAATATTGACACTGTCTTTATCATATAAAGAGCCCTAAATATATATATTATACTTTAATATTACTTAAAAATATTTCCCAGTGATGGGTTTCTCATATTTCTCACAGAAGGGCATCGGCTGCGTAAAAAAAATAAAATAAAAAATGAATAAGTTGGCGGTTCATTTCGCTGTGGCGACCCCAGATTAATAAAGGGACTAAGCCGAGAAGAAAATGAAAGAATGAAATATATATAAAAGCTATTTCAGTGTTATGAATGTGACATTTCCAGTAAAAACTGAACTTTTTTTTTGACAGAGTTAGTAAATATTAACATCTTATTGGGACATCTCCTTATATTTTCCAAAACAACTAACCACAGAGTTATGGGATGAGAAAAATATCAATCTGTAAACATTGTTATACTTTAATGAGGAAAATAAACAAGTGCTTTGGATGTGACCAAACAAGTCTGACAGTATACAACTTACATTGTAGAAATTCTGTAAATTAAACTGCACAACGCCCCCAAAAATAATGCCAATCAAAAGGATAAGAGCTGGCTCACTACAGAACAAAAATGATTGATTTTTATTTTATTTTACTTCACATTTTTGTATTTATTAGGAAAAAAGCTTTGTTATGCATGTGACATTTCTCTGTTATGGATGTGACAGATGTGAAATTGCCACTTATATTTGACAATTCAAATATAACTGTTTGAGAAAATTGACAAAGACATTTGTGAGTATTTTTACAGTCATGTAAAATACAAGCATACAAAAAAATTTATAAAGGGTTTTAATATTTTGGAAAAAACAAATTTTCAAAACAAGGCTGACATTTGCATGAAATTGCTCATATATAAATATAAACATTATATATATATATATATATATATATATATATATATATATATATATATATATATATATATATATATATTAAAGTAATATATAAGAAAATTCTATTATTTTCTTTAATTGTTTATTTTAATTAATTTATTATTTTTTTCCATTATTCACCAGTAGTTGCTACTGCACAGACATACTGCTGGTATAGTACTTTCAATAACACTAATTTTACTTTTTAAATCAACAAAAAAAACCTATGCAAATTAGGTGGAAAATGTTAGTTATGAAATCTAATTAACCAATAGATTCATTAATTCTGATTACCGCTGCAACAGATCAATTACAACTTTAAATAAATACAGATTTTAGGATGCAAAATATATTGTTTCAGCATCAATATAGCAATGTGCGAGTCCGCAATAGTCACATCGCTAGGATCTGCAATGCAGTTGGCATTATAGTTGACCAGACATGACAGTTAACAACATAGTGGAGTGATTTTACATTTTAACCTTAGAGTAAACACTTATTATTTACATGAGTTTTTAAGGCCAGACTGTCAGATTTGCAGCCAATCTGAGCCATTTGGGCACAAAAAAAAAAAAAAAAAAACATTTGTAGCTCAAAGATTAATTAAACATTAGATATTTTTGAACTATAGTAAAATAATAGTTATTATTATTATTATTATTATTATTATTATTATTATTATTATTGTCATTATTATTATCCTTATTATTATCCAGTGATTATTTGATTCCTCAGAAAATAATAAATTATTGTTTATTTGCATCTTTTGTCTGTTGTATTTAACTATGCTTGTCTTTTTTAAATGATATTTTATGCAGATACGCTCCACTACAGAATAATCCAAATAAATAGATCTAAAATTATACATAAAATTCTTTACAAGCTATATATATATGTATATATATATATATATATATATATAAAAACACACACATACACACACACACTCATTTATATTTACATACACGCACATTTACACACACATACATACATACATACATACATGCATACATTCATATAAATATATCTGTAGATGTGTCGAAAAAACATTATGGCATAAAACATTACCGAACCTGTTCTCTACTATTCAATGTCTGCTAGTGCTAACTGTTTAGCTGCTACACTAAATAAGAATGTTTATAAAATACATAAAAATCCTACTCACATTTAATTTAAATATGCTTTATAAGGCAAAAGGATAATTTCAGCTGACAATAAAAGCTTAAGTATCGGACAGTGAATAGGAGCTTACTGTAGTCAACATGACTGTGCACTTACTAGGTGTTATTTAAGTCCTGTAAAGTCAGCCGTACTCACCTACTTGATACAGTCTTCCCTCCGGAGAAAAGATAGTGATGTGACGATCAAACCCCGCGCTAGAGCCCCGGGACATCTTTATAACAAATGTATTAAACGTAGAAAAGTAAAAGTATTATAGGCTTGACTGAATAGCAACATGCAGAACGAATGAACCGGAAGCAGTCTTCAGACAGCAGCGATTGTGTTTCCGGGTCAACATCAAACGCAAAACACATTATTTGTATATATTTATTTTAAACGAAACAGCTTTAAAATGCATGATTGTTGCGTAAAGTGTTGTGTAATGTTTAATAATGTGTACGTTTTTAAGTTATACTTACTGCTGACCTAAATACAAAAAGAAAAGGGGAAAAACAAAGGATTTGTTAACGCCTAACGTTACGTATGAATGAATTTGCATATAGCGTGCAGATTTAGACGTGAAGTATATATTTACAACATTTAAGTATAAAACAATGTAATTGCATAAAATGGGTTGTGCTTTCATCAAAAGTGTTATTTTAATTGCTGAATTAATGTACACAAATAAGGCTTTTGGTGTTCTATTAGTACTTTTTAAAAGTAAATTGCAATGGGGTATATGCCGAAGCATGCTAATAGGTCTTTTAATTTGCCATTAACCTGGGTTAAGCGCTTCCGGCGAATTGAATTCCAATGCAAAATCCGGTCCGTTTAAGGTCTGTATTTTTTAAAAATCAGCAATCTCCACTGGCTGAGTGATATCCGATTTAAAGTGGGTCTCAGATTGTACAAGAAGCACTGCATTAAATTACATTTCCCCCGCCATCTCTTTATAATATGAGCATTTATTTTACCCCAGTATGTTTAATGGAGGTTCTGCGTTAGCTTGCTGATTCTGACAGGCGCGTGTGAGTAAACAGCTTTTTGTCTCGTTTTACGCTTGAGCAAATAAATAAATGCTAAAGTTTATTTAACTGAATGTATTTTAATGACATTACGACATCGATGCTGTATAATGAACCGTATAAAATGGGAAAAAGTTCACAATAACAGGTCACCGGAAGTGTATCAGCATGGGAACAGCATTAGCTCGGCATATACCTTATTGCGTGTCATATTAAATGTTTTTTTTTTTTTTTTTTTTAAGGGCTTTTTCAGCTTTCATTGAGATAGGATAGTTCAGGACAAACAGGAAAGCATTGGGAGAAGAGAGAGGTTAAGGATGGGCATAGGACCTCGAGCCGGGAATCGAACTCAGATCACCCTGAGCACCATGGTGCTATCTGTGCACTTAACCACTAGGATATTGGCACAGACATATTTAAATGTTTTAATAACATGGTTTTTTGAAAGGATTGGACCAGCGTAATTCACGTGGGTGTGGGTACCATTCTAGTGCAGGAATGTCTGAAAATGCAAATGGTCCGTTGGATTGTTTTTTTAACGATTTTGAAAGATAGTGAGACACTTTTTTTTTTACAAAACATGTCAGGCACGACAAAGAAAGACGTAGGGAAATGAAAGGGCCTCATCAGTGAGTAGGCTTTTAATTAAGTTTTTGTCCATCAGTTAAAATGTGTTAAATTTGTAATGTCTGTTAAGTTTTCGGAATTCTTTAAATGTTGTGTACATGAGTTCACCCTTTACCTAGTCTGTCTGTTTGTTTTTCATTTTGAACTATTTTTAAAAATTTTTTACTATCCTTTATTTTGAATGAAATTGTGTCCAGGCCTGTAGCCAGGGGGGTTTTGGTGGTTTCTGACAAAGTCCAGAATTTGGCCACTATATTGGCTAATTTGTCCTATTTATGACAGTATGCCATCATAAATTGTGAAGATAACCCATAAAAGAAGGCTTTGAGAAGAATAACCAATAAAAGAAGGCTTTTATTATTTTAATGGACAAATTCCGACCGAAGAAATGAGCTGACCAGGGGTGAGTTTCCGAAAACCATCGTTAGCTAACTATGTCATTACAAACACTGTTTGTTGATTTGGCGTTTCCCAAACCCATCAACTACACCAGAGCTGTAGTTAGAAGCATTATTCCTGGCTGTGTTCTATTCCCAGTTATCCCCCATGCTCTATTTATTTAGAAAATTTTAACATTTAAACTTGGAATGATTTAAAAAGAAAAACATTAAAGTCATGACTTTAAGGTGTAATTTGTTTTTAAAATATTTTCACAGTTCAGTTTTCACAGGCTCAAGATGAAAGCTATAAGTGACCTATTATTTAAAAGCGGAATTGATGTCACGGCTCCAAAGCTTTTGAAAAAAAAAAAAAAAACAGCATATGTAAATGCTTTTCATTTATAGTGGGTTATTTATTAAGTAACTGAACTGTATATGACATGGGCCTGTTGATGAGAAGATTCCTGTAGTGGTGTCAAATTGTTCAAGTAAACTTAAAAAATAAATAAATAAACTATATCCTACATAATAATAATAATAATACTCATTATTAAAACTATTATTATTAATAAAGTATGATTTTTATTCATTTAATAAATGAATAATACATTTAATTTCTTAATGAATAGCCTCTTTATATATTATTTTATATGATTTATAGGTGATATTAAAATACGTGTTAGCTTTTTTAAGTGATTTTATCTTTTAGTATACTCAACAAGTACACAAGAACGCAAGGGGGGCTTTGATATCATAGTTGATCTCATCAGACTAATTCTTATATTTTCTTTTGGCTTTTCATGCTATACAAATAGTGTGATCAACTCTCAACACAATTAATTATAGCAATCAAAATAAAAACTAGATTTTAAACAAGACAACATGAACATCATTGTGACTTCAAATGAACAATACAATTTTTTTATTAAGAGCTTTTGTTCATGTGACAGAAAGTCAAAGATCAGTAATAAGTGAAGCTGCTGATATTTATAAAATTGTTTAATGATCCTCTGCTGAGATCTTGAGAAATTACATCTTTATTGTGCAATGATTTTAATTAATTATTACTGATATTTAGAGTTTATTTTTTGTTGATTTCATCTTTGGTTTTAGCTGTAATTTTATTTGGTCTTGTTTTTCTTTTCTTCAGCGATTCTGCTTGTTAGCAGTTGTTAATCAATAATTCTCAGTCTTCCTTTAATTAGACACTTAATTATTAACTTTACCACTGCCTAGTGTTCAACCCTCAGTATTCAGCACCCTACTGAAAATTTTGCTCTGCGATTTAAAGGGTGAAATGTGTTTGACGAAAAATGCAGACTGTAAATGTAATTTTAACAGAAATATTCTGTAGATTGAATTTGTTAATGTAAAATGTTAAAAACAGCAGATTACTGGCAACCACAGGTGCATTTTTTTTTTTTTTGTAAAATCAAGAAAAACAACAGCAAAATGCTTTAAAACCTTTTTGTGTCACCATTGTCGAGAATAGTAGCGTCTCAAAGATTTGTAAATTATCATCGCACCAGTTAGTGAATACATTTTTTCTTTTGTAAAAAATACAAAATATTTCTGTAAAAAGAATTTTACAGAAAAATTCTGCATTTTTTACAAAAAAACTTTTGGCAACCATAGCTGCCAGTATTTTTCCGTAAATTTTACTGAATTTTTTGACAGTGTATAATATGTAGTGTTCTCATAAATATTTGTAAAGGAAACATAGGCACTATATGTGCTGTTTTACATATATTTTAATTAATATGGAAAACAAGTGCATGCTTTTACTAAAACTAATATTGGATTATTATTTTTTTTATGCA
Organism: Danio rerio; assembly: GCF_052040795.2. Taxonomy (NCBI): domain Eukaryota; kingdom Metazoa; phylum Chordata; class Actinopteri; order Cypriniformes; family Danionidae; genus Danio; species Danio rerio. Next base: position 18,088,699 of record NC_141040.1, read on the forward strand.
AGTGCTTGTAACAATATAACAATATAATTTGCACTAAGAAATTTTAGGGTTCTTCTCTAAAGAAGTTGTTACTCCACCCCGGTGTCATTATGAATGGTCTCATTATGAATGTTTAAATTATAACTAACATGGTTAAAACGATGGATCTACAACAGCAAATACGGGTACTCGTCACTACATTGTTCTTTTCCCTAACGATGCATCGTATGATAGTTTAGCCACGAGTTACGTCGTTGTTTGGGAAAAGCACCCCAGATTATTATTTGCCTATAGGCTACAGTTTTTTTTATCTTAAAACAAGTTTTATCAGTTTCCTAAATTTTTTTGTGTTGTTTGTTTGGTTTTGACCATTGATAATAAATTAGCATTTAAAAATAAGTATTTTTTTTTCTTCATATTTTTAAAATTTTAATCTCATAACATTTCTCATAACACACAGTTTAAATGTACATTTGTAAATAAACAAAAAAAATAGCGTGATAAGCACTTTATTAGGCGACAAAGTGGCGCAGTAATTAGTGCTGTCGCCTCACATCAAGAAAGTCGCTGGTTCGTCCTCGGCTGGGTCAGTTGGCATTTCTATGTGGAGTTTGCATGTTCTCCCTGCGCATGGGTTTTCCACAGGTTCTCTGGTTTCCCCAACAGTCAAAAGACATGCAGTACAGGTGAATTGGGTAAGCTAAATTGTCCGGAGTGAATGAGTGTGTATGGCTGTTTCACAGAGATAGGTTGCAGCTGGAAGGGCATCCGCTGCGTAAAAGCATGTGCTGGATAAGTTGGCGGTTCATTCCACTGTGGCGACCCCGGATTAATAAAGGGACTAAGCCTACAAGAAAATGAATGAAAGAAAGCACTTTAATAAAAATGTAGGAAGTATTTTAGTTGCATTAAAAAGTGTGGTAATGATAGCCATCCAACATGCTAATCCCACACAAATTAGTATTTTAAAATGTCACTATAAGTGAAGTTTTATAAACTAATTTCGAGAGGAGCACGTGGTATGTTTGAGCATGACTGGCTGCTCATCCACTCATACTTAAAGTATTAATCCAATCAAAGTGATCCAAAGGTATTTTGGAAGAATCCCCCCATTCCACCGCATCTTCTCCTTTACCTCCCTTTTCTAAGGGGAGCTCTCGAGACCTACCTGATCCCTGATCCCCTTATATGCTTATTGACCAGGTTGGGAGCCTTGGGCTTAAGTATGTGTAAGCTCAGGGTTCTCTCCCGGGACAGCATGCCAAACCTGCTATTAACTGTCAGGAATGGATCGCTGGTGATCGTGACAGTACCCCTTTCTTTAAAAGAGTATTCCGGAGGCGGAATTGGGGGAGAGATGGAGGGTCTGGAGCATGGAGCTGGAGAGGGCCTGGAACTGCGGAGAGCCTGGAGCATAGAGCTGTGTAAAGCCTGGAACTGCGGAAAGCCTGGAGCATGGAGCTGCGGAGGGCCTGGAGCATGGAGCAGCGGAGGGCCTGGAGCGTGGAGCTGAAAAGCTGTGGCGGGCCTGGAGCGTGGAGCTGCAGAGGGCCTGGTTTAGTAGGTACTGGTGGCTCAGACAACTTAAGAAAGATAAGTTGGTCAGGAGGTTCTGGATTAGAAGGTACTTGCGGATTAAACAACTCCAGTGAGTCAGGAGGCTCTATGTCAGAAGGCACCGGGGGCTGACACAATCCCAGTGGGTCAGGAGGTTCTAATTCAGGAAGCACTAGCAGTTCAGACAACCACACTGGGTCAGGAGGCATAGGATTAAGAGGGACTGGTGGTTCCGACCCCTGTGGGTCAGGAAGCACTGGCAGTTTAGACAACCACACTGAGTCAGGTGGCTCTGGATCAGTAGTCACTAGCGGTTCATGTGGCACCAGTGGGTCAGGACGCACTGGATCAGAGGGCACTGGAGGTTCAGATAACCCCAGTGGTTCAGGAGGCTTAAGGTCAGAAGGTCTAAAGTAATCGGACGGCTCTGGCAGCACTAGGATATTATGTGGCTCTGGCAGCAGTTTGTAGGACTCAGGTAGTGCCTCAGGCCTTTCATGGGACTCAAGTGGCTGCTCTGGCAGCACTGGGAAGTCACACGGCTGTGGTAGCGATTCAAGGAACTCAAGTGGTGACTCTGACCTTTCATGGGACTCAGGTGGCAGTTCTGGTCTTTTGTGGGACTCAGGTGGCGGCTCTGGAAGCACTGGGAATTCAAAAGGCTCTGACAGCCATTCGTGTAACTCAGGTGGCAGCTCCGGCCTTTTGTGAGAGTCAGGTGGTGGCTCTGGCCTTTTGTGGGACTCAGGTGGCAGCTCTGACGGCACTGGGAAGTCACACGGCTCTGGCAGTACTGGGAAGTCACAAGGCTCTGGCAGCCTTTCATGTAACTCAGGTGGCAGCTCCGGCCTTTCGTGGAACTCTGGAAGCTCTGGCTGTGATGGGGAATCTGGAAGCTCTGGCTGTGAACTTGGCCCCATCACCAGCTGGTCTTGCTGTCCATTGCCAACCCCCCCCCCAAAAAATATTAGGGTTTTCCTCTACAGCAACAGTGATGGTGAAGGCAGAGCCCAATGAAAGAGCCAGTTCAATAAACTGAAAAATAGTCCAATGTGGCCGGTGTATTGGCATAACAGGAAGAAGTGATTGTGAAAGTGCTTCCCCCCCAAAAAAATTATTAAACATAAATCGTCCATGTTGGTTAAATGAACTAAAAGCTAAAAATTTCTTCACATACTCCTTAATGGAGCGATTACATTGACAAAGGCGAATTATCTTACTTTTTACTGAATCCATAATGATGGCTTTTTTCTGTCACGTGTGGGGATCAGAGCAAGGAGCAACATAGACGAGGATTAAAGTGCAGGTAAAATAAGATTATATTTAAGCAAAAGAGGGACAAACAGAAGTGGCTGGTACAAAAAGGAGAATCTGAAAACGTAGTCAAAAACTGACAAAGTCAAAATAGGTGGCAAACAGTATCAAACAATAAACAAGGCTAAGATCAAAAACCAGGCAAAACAAAGACTACAAACGTACATCAACATCAAAAACGCCATGCTAAACTGGTGTGTGTGTGTGTGGTGTATAAATAGTCTGAATGATCAGTGATCACAAGTCTCAGCTGTGTGTCTCATCACCCATAAGCAGCTGGTGTGTGTGACATGGCCTGATACCATTTGTAGTTCCTAAACAGGACGTTTGTAGTTCACCAGGGGGTGATCGTGACATTAACGCTAAGTATATCTAAGTGGGAACTCTTGAAAATGCAGTATATGAACCTTGAATATCTGCAAAAAAGTCTAAAAATAAGATAATCTTAATGAAATAAATGGCCTCTTATATGTATTTGTACTCTTTTATGCCCATGTTTTTAACACATTAAAGTACATTTTTATAAATTTTTTGTAATATTATGTTTTTTATATTAAAGCAGCACTGAGGTAAAAAAAAAAAAAAAAAAAAAAACTACCTTGGTGCAGTTTACTCATCATTTTATAGTAAATGACATGAAACATCAGATTTTGACTGTAAAAAAATTGCATTATTGGTTTTGGCTAAAAGAGAAAATGTGGTCTCATATGTTTACTTTCTTTTTCCTTAGTCATCTGGCTTTTTTTAATTCATATAAAAATGCCCCACTATAAAACATTCAACCACTAAAACCAAAACACACTTAAAACTCCAAAAACCTCATATAAATATGTGTTGCTTTACCAATTATCTTTCATATTTTCACAAATACACAAAGAGCATTTGGCTACTTATCAAATGTATGAACGTATACTCAGACATTCATAGGTTGCATACATTGGTTCTTGTAAATGATTATTTAGCCTATCTGAATTGAGGTGAATGATCTTGACCCCAAACCTCTGCCATGACTTGGTGTTTCAGAAGATGTTGACCACATGCTTGCGAATGCTCTCTATCTTATCTATTAGCGTGCTCAGTTTCAGAGAAAAGGCTTCAGACATATCTCAACTCACTTCCTTTATATCTTGGTATTTGATTCTTAGAAGCAGACCGTTCCTGCATAGAAATCACATGCTTTAGGAGATTAGACTAAAATGTTTTACTGTGTGATTTTTAAATTAATACAATTATTATCGTTGTTATTATTAGTAGTAGTAGTATTCGAAGAATATGAAAAAATATTCATTGGATTAACTATTTTTAGAGTGAGTGGTTGCGAACAATTTATACAGTATGAGCTAAATTTAGGCAAATAAATTAAATTTAGTAATGCTCAATGCTTAATTTGGTTGTTTAAATTTAGCCCATACAAATGGTTTGCAACCAATAATTAATTAGTAATGCAGTATTTTTCTTAAACCTCTAAGAGAGGTAAAACAATTTTAAAAAGTATCTGAAGTGCAGAAATTGATAAGAAACAGGCCATTTCTGAAACACATACCACACTGAAATCCCCTGTGACCCATTTTAGTTTTGGAGAGTTGAGCTGTGGGAGTGTGTGTTCTCTCTCTCTCTCTCTCTCTCTCTCTTTCCACAGGTTGCACCACAAACTCACATTGGCTTTTGCGTGGTGCTGTCAATCTGGAAGCCTAAAAACCAGAGCACTCATAATAGTCGCGGTCCAAAATGTAGCAGCTATAAATGTAAACTGATGACTATTAGTAGGAGTGTGAAAACTGGATATATCAAACATCAATGACATTTTTAACATTTAATCAACTTGAAATCACCTAAAGGAAAAGTCCCTGTCAGTACTTCCCATTTTATCAATGTCATGAAAATGTGAATGAACTCTGTTAGAGCAAGCTATTTTTTCCTAGAGAAACCTTTTATCCCTTCAAACATCCAATAATCTATCATTCAGTCCATCCATCCATCTATCCATCCAATTATCTATCTTCATCTATCCATCCATCAATCCATCCATCCATCCATCCATCTAATATATCCTTACATCCATACTTAAGTCAATCTGTCCATCCATTATCCATTTCATCAACTTATCCCTATCCGTCCATCCATCCATCCATCCATCCATCCATCCATCCATCCATCCATCCATCCATCCATCCATCCATCAAACTAGCCAATTATGAATTTACTTATCCAACAGTTGAACCTTCAGTCCATCCATCCATCCATCCATCCATCCATCCATCCATCCATCCATCCATTCATTTATCCTTCCATACATCCATTCATCTATCCTTCAATCCATCCATCCATCCATCCATCCATCCTTCGTTTTCATCCATCTATCCTTAATTCCATCCATTTTCTACCATTTTTCCAGTTGTCCATCAGTCCAATCTTTCATAGTCTATACTTCCATCTATAAATCCATCCATTTATCCTTTCATTCCTTAATTCCATTCATTCATCCATCCATTTTCTACCATTCCATTAATCTGTTCATATATCAATCAACCCTTTCATCCATCTATCCATCCATCCATCCATCCATCCATCCATCCGTCTTAATTTCCATCTCAGAAGCATAAAAGCTAATCCATGCTTTTATGACTTCGAGACTGGATTACTGTAATGCTCTGTTTGCTGGCTGCCCAGCATCCTCTATTAACAAACTTTAGCCAGTACAAAATGCAGCTGCCAGAGTTCTTACCAGGTCTAGAAAATATTATCATATCACCCAATTTTATCCTCCTTACACTGGCTGCCTGTTACGTTTCAAATTGAATTTAAAATATTGCTTAAAATAATCCAACCCGCTCTTAAAGATCTCAAAACTCAGGGCTTCTGGTAGTACCTAGAATAGCAAAGTCGAGTAAAAGAAGCCGAGCCTTCTCATTAATGGCTCCAAAACTCTGGAATAGCCTTTCTGACAATGTTGGAGGCTCAGACACACTCTCCCAATTCAAAACTAGATTAAAGACCTATCTTTTAAGTAAACTATACACTTAGTGCATTACTTAGCGGTATGTTACATGAATGTGCTCCACGGAGGTTTCTGCATCTTGTTTATTTACACCAGGGGTATCCAAACTCGGTCCTGGAGGGCCGGTGTCCTGCAGATTTTAGCACCAACTTGCCTCTACACACCTGCAAGGATGTTTCCAGAAAGCCTAGTAAGAGCTTGATTAGCTAGCCCAGGTGTGTCTGATAGGGGTTGGAACTAAACTTTGCAGGACACCAACCCTCTAGGACTGAGTTTGGACATGCCTGATATATACTATGAACAGCAGCTACGCTAATTATTCTCTTTATTCTTCATTTCCACCTGGGGATACTCCTCCCAAAACCCTTAGACTATGCTGCACCACTGATTTGATCCAAGACCAGCGAAGAGATGATCCCAAGGTTTCCATATCGTAGACCAGGCCGTATCCTAAGCAGTTACAGTGGTGGTCATGGAGGAGTGGAGAGCATGAGACAGCCAAGTCTTTGCTGAGGTCAAGCTTCCAGCCTCCGGTGCCTAGACTGCAGCTCTGAACAAGAGGTTTGGCCAGTGAAAGAAATGGTCATGCCCAACTGAGCCTGGTTTCTCTTAAAGTTTTTTACATTTTTCATTTAATTTTAATCAATTGGTGAAGTTTTTTCCTCACCGCTGTCACCACTAGCATGCATGGTTCGGGATCTGTAGAGCTGCGCATCGATGGATTGCTTTTTAGTGTTTGGATTCTCAGTAGAAGTTATTAAACCACACTGAACTAAGCTAAACTGAACTGAACTTAAACTTTGAAAACTGAGCTACAATGATTTAATTTACTATGATCTTTTATTTGAAGCTGCTTTGACACAATCTACATTGTAAAAGCACTATACAAATAAAGGTGAATTTAATTTAATTTAATCAATTTTATTTATCCATCCATCCTTAAAGACGTTACAGACCCCCTGTCCACATTAGGGTAATTATCAAAAAGATCACATTAGTTTAAGCTTAGATTAATGTAGCCTTCAAAATCAAGCCTTTCCTTTATTCTCCAAAGATTTGTTTCTCCCATTCCAGCAAAACATTGCGACTGTCTTTGCTCTATTACATGATCTTGAATTTCACTTATGAAACATGACAAATGATGTTATTCTTTGGTGGAGTCAAGTATGAGACAACTTCTGTTAACTGAAAGGCCTTGAAAAAAAGGTGGACATGTGTCCTGACATGTTGTGAATATGACATGGCTACGCTTAAAGCCACCGCAAGTGAATCATGGATATGCCAAAATTCCCCTCACACAGTCAACATGAAGTCATTATTGAAGCTGGAATTTAGTTGACCGACCGTGAATTGTGCCAAAAATAAATGTGTGGTCATTATGTAAAGAGAAAGAAGGAAGATATGGGGCTCTGTTGTTTATATCAGAGGCGTTGCTAAGTTCAAAAGGGATAAGGGGCTTAGCCCCAAATAAATTAAGATCTGAATAAACGAAAAGGCTTTACCTTATCATTTACACGACTGTGACAATAAATGATTTATATGTGTTCTTCCAGCTATCTTAGGTATTATCATAAGAAAGTCAATTTATAATTCGATGCTAAGTGACATAGCATGTTACAGTAGAATACAGCTATAAAATAATATGCTAGATGCATAAACTCACTGTGATAACTATCACAAGACACATGACTGGCTATTTTATATTTAGATGAATATGTCTAGATGTCATATCTAGAAAGCTAGTACAATTTACGGTTTTCTGACTATTTTGCATGTATTTACATTGATATGATGCACATTTTATTGACATTATTCAATAAATAATTATTCAATAAATTACAGTTATTTTATTTCACCAAAACTACACACATTTTATACTGTGAAAACAAATATTACGCTTCATCAGAAGTTAGAACTTATCAGTTTAGCGAAACTGTTGTATTATTACCTCATCACCTTTAGCTCCTCAAAATAATGAATGAATGATGACAGTGCAGTGGCAGGATTTTTTTTTCCACCATGTGACAACAGTGTTTCCCAGAGATGGTTTGCGGCTGGAAAGGCATCCGCTGCGTAAAAACGTGCTGGATAAGTTGGCGGTTCATTCCACTGTGGCGACCTTGGATTAATAAAGGGACTAAGCCGAGAAGAACATGAATGAATGAATGACAACAGTGCCACTCCCACCTGCCGGTGAAAACAGGTACTGCTGAACCGCTGACTCTTTAATTAAAGAGATTAATTAATTAATTAATCTTTTAATTTGACACAAATGTTGCGTTAAGTGGAATGCTGTAATGTATGTGGTCATTTTAGGTACTTAGATAACAAAATAAATGTTAAACAACCAGTTTTTATTTAAGTGCAACATATTCCAAAAATCAGGGGCATGTGACGATACATCAGGGGCTTAAGCCCCCAAATACTATATGCATATATTCTTTCTTGTTTTTGCATTGTTAACAACCTATAAATTCATGATCTAGTCAGTGCAAGTACCCAGTTAGTGTTTTACTGAACTATAATAACTGAACATGCAAACTACACACAGAAATGCCAAATAACCCAGCCAAGGCTCAATCCAGCGACCTTGCTGTGATGCCATTATGCCACCCACTGTTAGCCATCAGGACGCCTCTGAAATAAGTCTATGCTGCAAAAATAAATCGCACACAAATCATTATGCAAGGCAAAGTTATTGTTCATAAATGCGCAGTGAATAACATTCACTCATAAAATTCAGCTTCCTCCTAAATAGTTACATTTCCTCTTTTATAAAATCCCCTGAAGTTTCCCTGTCATGTTTAATCCAGGTGCGTGATAATGCACAATCCCAAAACATCATTCAAGACTGCTGATGGCTTAAGCATAAACAATGACATCGCCGAAACAGGACTCTGAATTGATCAAGACCTTGTTGACCCATCACCGGTGAAAATGAGAAGCATTTTTTAGATCAGCTGCCAGCTGCTTCCCAAAGCAGAGCGAGGACATTGTGCTGCTGTCAAAGGGAGAGATCTGCGGAGCACATGGAGTGGGGATTTACACATCTGTAATTGTTCAGCCACTCTGGGGAATTCCCTCGCGCATGTATCTATTTGCTTTTTAAGACTGCAGGCATATAATATAACATGATCCAAACCACAGTGAGCAAACTTTTTTTTTTTTTTGTAGTCAACATCTGCTACTTCAGTTACACCTTCACACTGATGTCTGAAAAACTGTATGAAGTTTGTATTTTCACAAGCATTCAAGTCGGCAAAACTTACACCACGCTCTGCAATGTGTGAAACTGGGTTTTTGAGTTATGGGAACGGGGCTTTTGATTTATGCAGTGCACAATGTAACAAGAGCACAAGAGCATTCACCACAAATCTTTGATGTGGGTACATCTTCCACCCCCCTCCCCCCTCCCGACAGACATGAAACAAAACTCTTTATGTTCGACATGTGACACAATGTAAGAGGAACCGGGCCTCTATAGGGGCTCTTTTTAAAGGTATTCTTTTAGTGGCGTCAGCAGTACACAAGCACACATATACCACATTAGAGACAAGGGGAGTTCCTTGCTTTGCTTTTTTTAAATGATAGGTGACTTCTTTTCAGCAACTTCTTTCTTAAAACATTAAGAACAGTCAATTCTCTGAATGCAATAATGGACTATTTGTGCATGGACTGTTATGACGCAGTTCAAGACGTCCTTAGATTACGTTGGAGGACATGTGAACAGATGCTGTTTAAAAATGCACTTCCACATAATGTAGGACGTTAAAAACAGTACCGCTAACGCATGGCATTTGAAAAAAAAATGTCAGCAATAAGTATAACCAAATACTTTAGTATGAACTGATATGCTTGAAAGAAAAACATTGTAGGTTTTATTGGGCAAATGTTTATTTTAAATTCTGCTTGAAGCAGTGCAACTAGAGTTAAAGTGTTTGAATTGGTGCCATAAACCGGATGGGATGATATGTAATAGAGGAATTTGTGCAAATTAAAGTGAATACATTCCACCCCCCACCCCCATTCCCCTAGCCTTAAAAGGTGCATTATGGCTTATTTCCACAGAGTGGTACAGTATGGTACGGGTCACCTTTCCACTGCCAAAAATGGCACCAATGGTCCTCTTTTGGTGGGCAAGGTGTACGACAGAAAGTTTTAGTCGATGGCATTCATGCTCAGGAAAATTTCAAAGTAAAGCTGTACGGGTCGTTCACATATCATATTAGAAGCACTTCTCACATAAAAAACAGATGCTTTATAAATACTTGTGTATAAATGTTTATCACTAACCTTTCTATAATCATGATTTAATTATAACTGCAGATCAATGATGTGAAATACTGTAGCCTATAAACCTATATAACGTATGTAATTATATAAAATAAATAAATGCAACATATATGAACAAATAAAGACCCTTACAGTCTCTGATATGATGCCAATTACAGTAAAACTACACACAGCATCCATTTAGTCCTTATTTGAATTCAAAAACAACACACAACATAGCCACACAACAACACACAAACCTCTCATCTGTCTCTTCAATCTTTGCCTGCACACGTAACCTTAAGAGTAATTCCTTCATTCTGAGTTCATAATAGTCCAAAAGTTGATGATAATAGTTAAACACGGCAGCTTGTTCATGTTTTAGGTTGCTGAAAGAATTATTTTCTCCTTTGTTTTTTCTAACTTCTCTGTTTTTTCGCGTGTCACTCTTGCGTTTGTCCGTTTCTGAAAGGATCAGATATCGGAAGCACATCAATAATCAGATGCATATTTTTATCTTCAGCTCCAAAGTTTGTTATTTCAAATATAGATGCACAGCGAGTGCAAGGGAGAAAGCAAAACTGCTCACGATTTAGACTGCCTTGTAAACAACTACCTTAGAGGGCAAAGGGTAGATTCTGCTTTTCTACTTGATTTGTGGCCGTTCATCAAGACGACAGCATGGTTTGTTTAAGCTCGGGTTGACCATGGCTCGTTATTATATGTTTATATTATTATGGTGCAATGTTTTCCTTTCAGGACTAAAAATAAAAACTATAACTCGTATGTGTAGGATGGGTTTACTTGGATTTGCATTAGTTCATGTTTACAACTCAACGATGCAAATATATCATGTGCTTTATTGTTTGCTGGAAAGTGGAGCATTTTTAGATGTGATTCTGACTAAATTAAAAGGTCACACTTTATATTAATGGTCCGTTTGTTGAATTTAAATTACATTGCATCTACATGCCAACTAATTCAAGTAAGTTTCTGTTGAAGAAGCATATCAAGAGATATTAAGCAGACAGTCTACTTATACTCAAATAGACCATCAATATAAAGTGTTACCAGTTTAATTACATGACAATTTTGTATTTGCAACAAAATACAAAGCAGTTAAATTGAATGTTGTATTATATAGAAGTATAAGCCAAGAGCGGTAAAATACACTGTTCTGTTTTTTTTTTTTTTTTTTTTTTTTTACAACTAAGAACTAATGATTATAAAAGCAATATAGTTATTAAATAACAAATGTAAAAAAATAAAAAAATAAATAACAAAACAACTAACAATAAAAGTAATAAATAGATTAAATAAACTTCTTCTGCTTCAAGATCAATAGTGTCAATATAATTCAACAAAGGTTTGCATGTTTTGTAAAAAGACTTTAAAGACCCTCTTAATAAAAACCTTTTTTTCCCAACTTTAAACTGAAGGTAAAGTTGTTTGTTTCCACTTAAGGAGAATATGCCTCCTAATCAATAATGTGTTGAAAGCAACAATATTCTTTGTTGTTGAAAGCAAATTTGGGCCAAAAGCAATTCCGAATAGTGCTGTTAAAGGGTTTGGAGTGGCTGATATGCTTAAGTCTCTTTCGATAGTATAGAATATTTTAGACCAAAACACTGTCAATCTTAGAAGAATTAACCATTTTTAAATCCACTCAGCTAATCTCTTGGTCTAGCAGAAGAACCTAGCTTAGCATATAGATCACTAAATCAGATTAGAATATTACTCACTCAAAATTGACCAACAATATTCAATAATTGTGCTATTTAAGCTTGACTCTTCTGTATATTGTGTAATAAGACTGACTAAGAATCAAAAGTGGCTATTTTTAGTTGCAATATCTGGAGATTCTAATATGATTCAATTATATGCTAAGCTAAAAATGCTATCGCCGTGCATCCCCCATTATCTCAATGGATGGTAAAACTCAACTGTTTAACTCTGACTTGACTCTGAAATGAGCCTATATTTCAAAACTTTAGGGTACCAGTGGTGGAAAGAGTACTGAAAAGTCATATGCAAGTTAAAGTACCATTAGGCTACTTGTCTAAAAATTTTGTGCAAGTAGAGAAAGTATCTGTTTTAAATATTACTAAAAGTATGAGTAAAAAGTAACCCTTTCAAAAGTACTCAAGAGAAGTATTACACTAAAAAAAAAAAAAAACCCTGATGCATTTATGCATGTAATTTGTGGATGTGTGTAAACATAACATTCTGTAGAGCATTCAGGTATTGCCTAGGCACACGTCATTTTAGGTTGTGTTAGAAAGTGATCAAAATCCAATTTCGATTCAACTTCTTTAAACATCACATTAACGTCAAATACTGACATTTGTTCATCAGGTATTGATAGACATCATATTGATAATACTCACTGAGCGTCAATCTGTAACATCATCATTAAACGTTAATATTTTGTTGATTTTAGGTTGAATTACTTTCAAACAGTTGAATCACAGGACTGATTTTTTAATCTCTATAGACAGGAAATAATAAGGTAGTTACTGCAGGTTGAATGAAAATAGTGGAGTAAAAGTACCGATACAGCACTAAAAATATACTCAAAGGAAAGTAAAAGTGCACATTTTTAAAACAACTTAGTAAATTACAATTCCTAAGAAAAACTACTCAATTACAGTCATTTGAGTATTTGTAATTAGTTACTTTACACCACTGTAGGATTTTTTCTTTCTTTTTTTTTTTTACTGGTGTTATTACAAGATTTTTTTACTTTTATAAAATTACATTGTAATCCATGTCATTAAAGTTATATGTATGAAGTTATATAAATATGTATGATTTGTCGCCACCATAAAGAGATTTGTGTAATTTCCAAACCAATATAAACAGCAGATTAGCAAAAAATAATGATTTATTAGTGACTGTATAAACAGTCACTCCCACACCAAAGTCATTAGAGTAAATGTAAACACAGTAAAAACATCTGTGTTGGGCTGGTCAGGACATTCAGACAAACACAATACTGTGTTAGCAGCATACTGCATTTGCATTTATGATGCATCTCAACCTTATTTTTAGCTTTAGTATACTAAGGTGGGACAAACTATTTGATCATTAAATAATAAACTTTACCTTTAAGCTTAAACATTAAAGCAAAACAAAAACAAAAAACAAAACAAAACCAAAGCCTTCCTGTTCTCATAATGCATACACGCTTTGCTGTGCTGTTGAAAGCAACCGGTTAGACAGGAAGAGGAAATGCTTATTTAAAGGGCTGGTTCTACGTTTAATGCTGGACAGAATCTCCCTGAATTTCCCCGACTAACAGTGCTGTATGAGTGAGCTCATTTATGTCTGGAGTAACTGGAACGCCCTGTATTCGAGTTTTTGATGAATGCAATTCTTGACATTGATTGTGAAATGTATACCAATAAAGAAAAAAAGTAGTTTTGCATAGAAAAAGTGGAAACCTGCTGTTGCTACTATTTGTACACAATTAAGCCATACAAATGTATTTGTAAAAAACAAATGGTTGATATTTTGGTATTATGGATGGCAGAATAGATAAACGGATGGTTGGACTCTATCAAAATAAAATTTACTCAGTTCAGAGAATATTTGGTCCCTCTCTAAATTAAATAAAATTTACTCAACAGTGAGAAAGTTAACAAGACAATGATGGAATTAATCAAGTGATGATTGAGTACTGATGATGAACTCCTGCTGTTATTAAACAGAAACAGAGGAGAGAAACACAAAACTACGACTGACTTCAGTCACAGCTGTAGATGAAATAAACTTAAAAGAAACATAAATCTCTCAAAAGTTTCAGCAAAGGATCATTAAGCAACTCCACAAACAGCAATTTACACTGTAAAAAAATAAATCCGTAAAATTTACGGTAATTAAAGGCAGCTGTGGTTGCCAGTACTTTACTGTTAAAAACACGGTACAAACCATAAAAGTAATATATCTTTTTTACGGTAATCTACCGTATTTCTTTAATTATAGAGGTAATATGTCTGTATTTTGAATAATCAACATCTACACATATTTTGTTACACAGTTAGCACACCCACATGCAGGTGGTGTTGAGGAAGTTACATAATGAGCCAATGCTCATCACAATTAAATTTCTCTACAAGCAGAAAAGAGTATCAGCATATAGAAGGTGCTCAGTGTCATTCACACGGCTAATAAACATCAGTATGGTAACATGCATAAAATTAAAGTCATGAAATAAACATTGTTTGTCAACATTAGATGTAACATAAATCTCTAATGTGCATAACTTATGGGGAAACTACTAAAAAGATCCATATTAATGTTAACAAAAAGCATAAAAAGTGATGTGCCATGCAGGGAATTCTGGGAAAGTCAATTTACGGTTATTTGCCCTGTATATTAAGGAAACATAACGTTAACCAGGTTCCGGATTTGTACAGTAGCATTTTTACAGTTTTTTACCGTTGAAATCACGGCTTATTTTTTTTTTATTTATTTTTTTTTTACAGTGTACTTATTAACAACCTGTTTGGCCTTATTTCTACCACACTCTACAAAATTCCATACAGTGGTATTATTAAGAACTAAGTAATTTTATACACGACACTGGGGAAAAAACACCACTTTTTCTGTTTTAAGCTGTCACCATTGAGGAGAACCATTGCTTTACTTGGACTCTGACTTGATTAGCCTAAAAAATAATTAATTTCGTTTGTTAAGCGTAAATATTTGTTTTATAACTGTTTCTAAATTCAGTTCTAATTTCTAGCAAACGAATAAATGAACAATAATAACAAAGTGTGTTCAAAAACCTGAGTTATATCCTAAAACATATGCTGTGCCCCATATGGTCTAAAACCTGACAGGTGGGCAAATCTAAGCTTGTTTTTAATAAAACAAATATAAATATGGGTTTAATAAATAGTACTGCTAATAATAATAACATTATACAAAAGCAAATGGTTATGAATGAACTGAAAAAGCCTCCCGAGATGAAGAAGACATAAAAGCAGTGTTTTTTCATATTTATGTAGGCTAGAAAATAATATGTTTGTAATATTTTAATCCTTTATATTTATATCCTATATCTATTCTTATTATATCCTTTATATATATCCTTAATATTTTAATTATTTTTCATATGTAAAGATATTTGCGTATTGCTCTACATCTTGTGTTTAGGCTATTAAGCAGTGTATAAGCGAGGCACAACTCTCCGCTGGAGTTTAGACCGGGTTTGTTTTGGTCTAATGAAAAATCTATTATAGTTTCTCAAAATAGCAACACGCCAGCAGTGCGCCTCAGAACGCCTCCCTTTTTAGACCAGAACGCCTATGGGCGCACATATGAGCGCAAATGCATTTGCTATTTAAACAATAAGGTGCAAAACAGCAAAACGACACTTGCATCAAGCTGAAACTAGCAAATAACATTTGCGCCGCGCCTTGTGCCGCATTGCGCCGGGTGTATGATAGGGCCCCAGTCTGACTCAGTATTATTGTTCCAATGCTTGGCTAGTTTGGCCATTTCAAAAGATATGTGGTAAAGCCTAGGGTCTGGTAATCTCAATTCCCCCTCATCTCGTAAAGTCTGTCTCGTTGCCATGCAGTTTGGTTGTTTGAAATATTTGGATGTTGTTGCCATCATAATGTAGTTGAAAATTTGATTGTCATTCACGTTCAAGTCATAAACAGTCTTAGATTATTTTTTTCCAACAAAAAGCCAACTGTTTTATCATAAATTATGCTATAATTAGCGAGTGGATAAGAGCTTATCTAAGGAGCTGCCATCTTACTTGAGGTATTCACTTGACTCCCCAAAACACGTTTTTGCTTTTTTTGTAAAATGTAAATTACTAAAACAGTTAATTCTCAATAAAGCTCATGTAGACTTTTTTGAACGTCTGACAGAAATAAATTCAAACAGGTAAGCAGTGAGCGAAGCTGCTGCTGCTTCTCTTCATCAGTGCTCAATCATCACTTAATTAACCTCATCATTGTCTCATTTACTTTAACTCTACTGTTGAGTACATTTTACTCAATTTAGAGAGGGATTCACTGAACTTAGTACATTTTACTTTAAGGATTTTGCTATCTAATAAACAGAAAAAAATATTAACAAAAATGCTTGATTGCAGCTTCTTGGTCAACCCAACCAGTTATTAGGTTTAGTTCAACACTTCTTTTTTTTACACAAGGCTATGTAGTTTTTTTTTTTTTTTAATCATTTTAACACTGCATGATGTGTTTTCTTTGATTTATAAATACATTTGTTTGATTATCTAAACATTAAAGTGTGACACATGCAAATCAATAAGGGACAAAAACTTTTACACGCCACTGTTTTTATTAGAGCAAAGAAAAAAATAGCAACAACAACAAAAAAATCCCTATTTAGTATTCACTTTTAGAAAAAAAACATTTTATTTTAAAGAGTATTTTTCATATTTATTTTAGAGCTCGCCTACTCTTTCAGCTCTGTGGTTTACTCTGTGGCTCTGACCTCTTGCCTTTGCAGAAGCTTTTATTCTGCACTTGTACAGCAGACAGTGTCTGGTGGGGACTTTCCAGAGCTCAGGGATAAACAGCGTTTTATCTTCAGTGCTGTCTTCGAACCAAAAAATTAGAACCAAAAGCATACTTCTAAAAAAGACTTTACATTATCGTTCACCCAAAATGATAATTGGATGTTGTTTACTTTGGGCTATCTAAGAGTTTGGTAACCTTTTTCCAAAGAACAACATAAATGTAGATTTTTGTTGTTGCTGTTAAAACTCTAAACTCTGTAAAAGATGCTGTACTGGCAACCAGTAGTTTACTGTAAAATCTAAAAAAAAAAAAAAACGGTAAAACCCGAGTCAGATTTCTGCCGTCACTTTTATGCATTACTCCTCATAGACGAGATTAGAGCCAGTGTTTAAGACAATAGCTGTTTCCATCTAAAAATGCAAAGTAACTTTATGCGCAAAACTGGATTATTGCATAAAAGACATGTAAATAAAGCAGCGTTTCCATCCAACGAGTCAAAGAAAACAAAATCGTAATTTCCTGATTATCTGGGATCAAATATCACCAGTAAAAATGGAATTTGCTGCGGTAGGAGTAGCTGTGTCAGTCTTTTCTTTATTTAATAAATGACTTGCGCCTCAGAAGGCAATCCTGACACGCAGTGAATGTGTGGTGGCGCTTAAAGGCATGAGACACGGAGCAGAGACGCTCTTTCTGGAGGTCATTAATAATATAATAACACTAATATGGAAAGGGTAAGGTGTTTTAGAAGGACCAAAACAACATTTCAGATGTTTTGCAATGTGCAGCCTGCTTATTTGTCCATTCACACACATTTTTATCATCACATAATCTTTTACAACAAAATAACATGACTTGTTTTAATGTGCATACTGGATTTTGTATGGTAAAAGTGTTTCCTCCATAGTATTCTTATCGAATACAAGGTTTATGGGCGTCTAAGTGACTCCATCAACCATTTCTTATGCGCATATACAAAATTCGCATAAAAATAGATGGATGGAACCGTAGCTAATGATGAACAGAGAAAATCTGATGTTATTGTTTTATTTAATGACAGTAGTTGTTTAGTTGCTGATGCAGTGAGAGTCTTAATGACAAGATAAGTTAGTTATTTTGGTTATTATAAATAGTCTTGCATTAAGCATATAACACATCACAAATGGGGGAGTGGAGACGAAAGTAACGTGGGACACAATTAACAATGCGATTATCTCAGAGCCCTGACATTTGCTTTCCAGTCTATAGCAGCACATATTGCATGCAACCCTTGATGGAGCTGCCAAATGTCACCTGATTTCATCTCAGTTAGACCCACATTTCTGTTTTTGAGTGCAAAAAGTTAATCATTGTTGCGATGGCTTTATTCGATTTTAGAAGCATTAAAATAAAAGCCAAAATCCAACACCATTATACAGCATCAAGAAGACGGGATGAAATGGAAAACTATATGTTTGTCTGACAGAAAAAATATAATATACACAAAGAATCGTTTGTGGTTGAGTAAATTAGGCCATAGTTTTCAATTTTGGGCAAACTATTCTGTTAATCCCCCTACACATAAAACAAACTAACACAATCTCATGACAGTTCGTAACTTTTTGATTTAGTGACTAATTTGTATGAATTCGTATGATCACATTCGTACAATTTAGTACGATTTGCATATCTCATAATAAAGGTTGGGTTTAGGGGTGGGGTTGGGTGCCCAGGGCCGGATTAACATAAGGGCTAGGTGGGGCCAAAGCCCCAGGGTCCACGGAAGAAGGGGACCCTTGCTTGGCTGAGGAATTAATTTGCGCTATAACGTGGGAAACTCCTCTTTGCCTTATGCTTTCTCTTGTAAATAATGTGAAGTATTCCTGCGGTTCACTGCTGTTTAAAAAGTGTGACGCCAGTGCTAAACTGGGGCATAGAGTGGCTGTAGCTCAATCAAAATAATAAATAGCCCTTTTTTAGTCGCACATAAGGGTGATCAGATGTCTTAATTTTCCCAGGACAGTCCTTTATTTCAGCACTACCGTGAGAACCATCCAGGCTGACCAAGCTCGTTGTAGAACAAAAATTCAAATTCAAACAGTCCTCATGATTGATTAACTTTTACATGTAGTAACAGAAGCTGGAATCATAGTGAATTAACTCAAAACTGAAGTGCAGTCTTGGCTGCGTTATGGTTAAAACTGGACCCAATAAACCAGCGTGCGCCCGCACAATCCATTTATCACACAATATAACCGAGACTTTGCGCGAACAATTCAAATAGCCTACACAAGCAGTTATCAAAATATCCATCTCTGCAAAGCATCTATCTCATGAATAGCCTACACTCTGTTATGTTTTACAGACAGTAAGTCTAACTGAACTAGTTAGAAAGAAAACCTTTTTATGAATGTTTACTTAGCGTTTTTTATGAAAACTACTGTAATAAAATGGAGCAATGAAATGAAATAATGACGCTGGCATTCATCGTACAAAATCCTCTGTTATATGTCAATGTGGGATCCTTGACCCCGCATATTACCCAGTGTGTAAGAAATCTAGGTGTTATGTTTGATGAAAACTTAAAATTTGACAAACAGATCAGTACTGTTGTTAAATCCGGCTTTTACCACCTCAGACAACTGGCTAAAGTCAAGCCATTTTATCCCAGAATTTTAGCTGCACTTCACTAGTTACTAGGGATGTAACGGTATCAGAATTTCACGGTACGGTAATACCTCGGTATGAATGTCACGGTACGGTATTTATTGAATCATTTACAGGAAAAAAAAAAACTTTTGAAAATACTCCAAAAAAGTGCCAAAAGTGTCAATGACATACAAATTAGTCATCTATCTGTTAGCTTTGAAACAGGAACTTCAATTTTAATAACAAAAAATTATTAAACCATGTAAAAAAAATAAAGTTTCAATTAAGTATTGTTAAAAACTCATCACATTTAACATTTAATCACTCACTTAGATAGAGATGGGTTTAAAGGAAAATTATCATATAACTATAATCTGGTAAAAGCTGGTATCTCTGGGTATTTACAATGTCCCCTGCAACAGAAAAACCCCCTCTCATTTGGGACTGAGGATTCTGGGACAAGAGAGATATGACTTGGCCCATGTTGACAGCAGTGGGGTAACGTTGTGCATTGTCTTTCCCCCACTTGAGAGGACAAACCATGAGTGAGATAGAGATCTCTTTGCGGTACAAGTCAATGTCTGCATCAATCTGAACAGTGTGCTGTGTTTCTGCAGTCCCCATGACTGTTATTAGTCGTATTCCCCAACTTGCAGGCACGTGCACACATAGGGCTCAACCTGTGCAGTGTACATGCCCTTTTTAGTCTTGGATAGAAAATGCCCTTCCAAAACGATCAAAAGTGCCCCCGCGACGCGACACAACCTCCGTCCAGTCCAGCCCTTCAGTAGGCGCGCGATAACACCTCTCTTGAGTATGCGCGCTCAACCCCCCCCTCGGCGCTTTACAATACGCGCGCCACAACACAGCTGATCAGAACGCGCGCGACAGCACCGCTATTCAGCACGCGCGCGGCGACAACACCCGCTTTAGGTTCGATCATTTCCATCTTTTTTTCATCTCCGCTACTAGCAGCACACTCCATTTCCGCATTACTGGATCTGTAGCGACAACAGACCGCAAAGGATTATGGCCACGCCGGGGCTGATGGGAAATGAAGTTTCAGCTACCTCCCGTTCGCTTCATTCGCCTGAGCAAATTTTCTCAGAAGACCTATAGTTTTACCGAGTCATGCGACTTCGGTAATATCGAAAAAATTTAATATTGCGGTATGACGGTATTTACAATACCGTTACATCCCTACTAGTTACCCATTAAACACAGAATTGACTTTAAAATTTTTATTATTCGTCTGCAAAGTTGTCAATAATCTTGCTCCTCAGTACCTTACTGACTTGCTTTGTCCATATACCCCCTCTCGATCATAAAGATCTTATGATCTCAACTTACTCACCGTGCCCAGAACACGCCTTAAAAAATGAGGTGATCGAGCGTTTGCTGTTGCTAAACTCTGGAACAGTCTACCGATTCACATTAGACTTTCCCCCTCCATCTCTGTGTTTAAGTCTGTTTTAAAGACCTATCTATTTTCTCTTGCTTTTACTACTCCTTGATCACTGTTTTATTGCTCTTATCTGTTAAATGTTTCTTTTATATTCTGCGTCTCTGTTTTTAGCACTCCTATGTACAGCACTTTGGTCAACCTTGGTTGTTTTTAAATGTGCTCTATAAATAAATATTGTATTGTATTGTATTGTAATATATCTGATGCAATTAAATAAAATTAAATAAAATAAGGATACTAGCTTTCTGTAACTCAGAAGACCACACTATTTTTGATATTAGAAGTATGGATTTTAAAGATATCAAGTCATTAGGGATTTATGGTCAGCTAAAGTTCTAAGGAAATGTTTTAAAGGTAAACTCCTATTTAAAGTATTATAAAGCACTAATTTAGGAAGTATTGAAATGTTTTTGTTTAGCTGTTTTTTGTTTCCTGTTTGAACTTTAAAGTTCATATTACGCCATTACAATTTTTTTATAGTCTACTTGCAGGCCTATTTTAATAAAATAAAATTAAAAACTTATAATAATCAAATATAAGCCAAATGTACATAACAAAAAAGTAATATAACAATACTAATTTGTAAATTGTTATTAATAATAATAATTATCATAGCAGCTACTATATGTATATACTTTTGCGAGGCAAAAATAAAAAGAGCTCTTGGATTTGCCAAAGCCCCAGGGCCCAATGTGTTCTTAATCCAGCCCTGGATGCCACGCCTTCTTTTTAACATTTTCGCATGACTGAACTCGTCTGAATTCATACGAATTAGCCACTAAACTGACAAAATGTAAAATATTTCCTCATAGGATCATGCTAAGTGAACTTATTGAGTCCAAATGCTTTATTTCAGTGTATATTTGGAAATAATAAATATGAACTGGTTTCTTGCCTTTCATAGCCTACAGTACATGTAGATGTTGCAGTGATTCTGCATTTTTGTTCTTCATGAAATGACTATTTATTTTTGTCATTGTTATTTATTTTTATTTTTTTTAAAGTCCAGTAAATTTGAGCAATCGTGAAATGGTAGAATTTGATCTGTCCTGTTTGAACACCCAGTTGGCATTTGCAGAGAAGTTATAGAAGATTGGGAAAAGTCTGTGGTGTGCTGAAAGTAGCGCTTTGGGTTTTTCAGGCAAAGAAGCAGGAAGGAGGATGGGTGGTGGAAATCCCCGTCGCAGAGGATCTGCACACTCGCTGAGGAATTCAACTGCGTTTCTGGAGCAGTGAAGATGTCTTTTGCAGAAACCAGTTTTTGTGGTTTCTGCTGTTTGGAAAGTTTCAGATTAATTTTCAGTTGCTTACAAAGTGCCATTTTTGCTCCTGTGGTATTAAATGTGGAACAAAGTACAGTAAATATATTTAATTATTAGCAATAAGTAATTAATTTTAAAGTTAATGCATGACATAAACAAAAAATATCTATATTTACATGCAAAGACAGTATTGTTATTAAGGTTAATGGGCTTTGCTTAAATAAGCACAAGACTTTTTAAAAATATGTTTCACTGTAAAAATTATCTGTTAATTAACAGGTTCTGTATTTTATGATTCACATGTGTTTCTGTTTGTGCACTGCTTTACAGGACCTTGATCTCTGCTTACAACTCATAATGTTACAAACTCAACACTACAAACTAATAAAAGTATTTTATTGACATTTTAGTAGTTTGAAATAATATAATGTGTAAGAAATAATATATAAAGAAATAATTCTATAAAATAACAGAAACGTATTGTAAACAGCTAATTTTTCCAGCGTTTAATTATGTTATAGATATTGGGGAATAATCTACATTTTCAATCTAGCTTGTTTATAAACATTCTAATTTTTGTTCATAATACATTAGTTCATTATAAAACTTCACATGTAAAAATAATATTAGGTTTTGCAGAAGTAAAAAAAATAAAAAACATGTTATGTATCATGATCAGCAATTTTAACAAAATAGTTAATAATAATAAACGAAATAGTTGTTGCTTAAGCAAGTGTAACAGGCGTGTCATGTTGGACCAAATGCGCCTCTTAAGACATATTCTTGTCTAAGACATGTTCCTAGTCACTGAATGTTTTTACAGTATTATGGCACTCAGTCACACTTTGCAGAAAGAATTTAATTGTATGTATGCCATACAATAAATAAAACAGCTTTTTTATTACTATATGATCCAAATAAAGCAAAACAAAACCTAACAATACAAGTTTAGTGTAAAATGATTTTAGCAATGATACATTATATATTATATATACAGTTGAAGTCAGAATTATTAGCCCCCCAAATGATGTTTAACAAAGCAAGGAAATGTTCACAGTATGTCTGGTAATACTTTTCTTCTTCTGGAGAAAGTCTTATTTTTTATTTTGGCTAGAATAAAAGCAGTTTTTAATAAAATAAAAAACATTTAAAGGTCAAAATTATAAGCCCCTTTAAGCTATATTTTTTTTTCGATAGTCTACAGAACAAATCATTATACAATAATGTCTAACAATAATGACTCATCTTCAACCACCCCAACTCACACAATATCGTCATTTCAAAGTCTGAATGTTCTAAGGCCGTACTCACACTAGGTACAGTTGCCTCAAACCGGGCCAAAGCACGCTTGTCCCCCCTCCCGTCTCCCCCGACGGCCCACACTCACACCACATATTCTACATATTCTAAATTAAGTTAATATGGGAAACCATGGCTTGGTGAAAACCAAAGTTATTATAGAGTACAGTAGTCATTTACATTTATAATAATGCCCTAACCTCTAATTAGTAATGATATTGTCTTAACTCAAGGGTGTACATCTAAGCGGGACTAACTAAGAGTACTTTAGAACGAGCATGCTAGTAGCGGCCATCTAAAAGTATTAGTCAATTACCTCTGTTTAATATTCAAGACTGACCAGAGTGTAATCGTGAGGGACGCCTTCAGCCGGGGCGATTACTCTGAGCGACATGAACACCCGAATGAACGGATGTGATAGTTACTAGTGAAGACAAAAGGTTCAAACATTTATCTAAATTATATAGTTATATAATCTTCTTAATGTTTTATGATTGGAGTCAGATAAAACCAAAGATAAATATATTAATATTCTAAACCACCTCATACTAAAATTGGAGTCAGATATGAGTTATATTTAAAGATGAATTAACATTGTGCACTGGAAAGACCGAACAGGCAATGAACCTTCATCCACCAGTGGACACCGGCATTGGACCAACTGGCTGGACCCTACAGCATCATGTGGACAAAATCCAAACATCAGTGTGTGTGTAGGATCAGGGTTGTAATAAAAGGAAGTTTTCCTAATCACACAGCTGGGGCTAATGTTTGTGTACAGCTATTTTAAGCCATGGAGTCTCTGCACCGTTCATTCATGTCTATTTAAAAAAAAAAAAAATCCCAGTATCACACACTTTTTTGCAGCTGTCTGACGCAAAGCTGTGGCAGAAAAGGTGAACAATTTAGTGTGTGACGAGTCTAGACGGATGTAAAAAATAACCCAGAATCTCTCTGCTAGTTTAGAAACAAATGTTTTGCAAAGGGCACAAGGATGTGGTGTGTGACCTATTTTTGGAAGTTACTGAACTGTGGTATGTGATGCATTCTGGGGATTAAATGCATTTGTGTTTACTGAAAAAAATGGTGAGCTCCAATTCATCTGTGGCATTAAAGCCGATTTTGTTTTCATGAAAATATCAAAAACCACTAGAACACGGATCTATATTTGCTGATTACGTACTTATATTGATCCAAATGTTTCAAAGATTGTCCAAATCCATAGTTTTAGAAATAGGCAATTTTTACTAGTGACACATTTTTGACTTTTATTTTGTATTTAAATTTTTTGTGTGTGTTTTAGCAAAGAAACACACACAAATGCTTGAATATTTTGTGTTTTATTAGACTGCACAGAACAGCATTAAAACAGAACTGTATAATGTGTTCACTGTAATCAAACATCGCTGATTCTTCAGCATGTGATCATGAGCAGAAAAACGGTGGACTGTGGCATAATAAAAGCTCTGCTGCTTGCATTAACAGCTTTCAGTTTAAGGCTGATTTATACTCAACGCGCTCACTAGTTCGCTTGAGCGCACACAGCTACTGTGACTTCATTGCAGTGTTTGCCGAGGTTTACTTTGTGTATGCGCGACATGATTTCGGCATACATTTCTGAAAAGATTTTCAGACATTTCTGAAAAAGAAATGTGTTTTATTTTACTTTCATCTTGAACAGAAACTTTTACATCTTATGTAATGTCTGAGAGTATGTGGTTTACATGAACTAAATTTAGTAATTTTTAGTCATAATTTAGTTCTGTTTGGGGCCAATTTAGAAATATTATGTTATGAATTTCCACATTTTTTTAAAAAAAAATCTCACAATACACATTTTTTATTTACATTTTTACACATTTTGTGAATTGTTGGAGATTAGATTGTCTTTGTGAAATAATGTTTGACAATGATGAGTGTTGTTCTTTAAATGTGTGTGAGTGTGTGTTTTTAGGAAGAACATCAACACATCATGTGTCTAATCACATTTCTCCTCTGTAGTTCCCAACTGTCCTAACATTAGGACCAATTAAATGATAAATTAAATCTGTTTATTAAGGTCTGTATATTTGCATATATTCTGTGCATCAATTTCATTATTACGTATTTTGCCTTTCTAAATCCCTGCATTAGTTCATAAGTGAATGTTAACATCAGTAAAACATTTGTCTTTTATGATCGTTTTAACATCAGTTTAACATTTTTTCGAACATATTTTCTTCTTATTTAGATTAGGCCATAACAGATGCAAGATGAGCTCACTAACCTAGAGGAATGTTACCCTTTTAAAGACAGCATGCTGCAAGACTCACCAATCATGTTCCCCACACAAATAGAGAAAACAGCAAACCACACAAAAACACAGAGGGTGAGGATTGTAGCTCCAATGACCCTAAAATAGCTCAATAGGTTTGTCCAGAAATGAATATGATAGCTCAAAAATGTAGAATAGCTCAAAATGACCACACAAAGTATATAGAAACCTTATGCTTTAAATTAAAAGTCCCCTGGGCCCTTATAGTGTTTTATGAGAAATAGCTTGAAATGTACATTTTAAAAACAATAAATCAATAAAAGAAACTTATTCATTATTAATCATCACTAAACATCACAGACAGTGATGGGTTGCAGGTTTATTGAATTAATTTTTATTTTTTACTATTAAATAAATAATAAAAAAAAACATTCTGGCAAACCAACAGCATTAATGTACTTTGATCTCTGCCCTGACAAATCTGTTGTTGGAATTTTAAATTTGACAGTTTCTGAAAATGACTTAATACTGTATTTTATACATTTTATACATATATAATTGATAAAAAAGGTGAAGCTAAGCAGCATTTATTATGCTGGCCTCTTTCTGACACCACACAGTAAACACAGTTAACGTTGCCATCTGCTGGCTCTTTGGAGAAACTATATAACGGTAAATGCACCCAATTTCATCTGTTTTGGCTCATAGACTGTAATAAAGTGAATGAACTTCAGAAACAATGATATCTTTGGTATCGTTGCAGGAAGAAAAATCTTTTTTCTCTGCCATTTCCTGTTATTTTTCTAATGGAGTCATTACAGAGCCTTTCAGCCAATAAGTTGAGAAGAACTTGCCATGAATAGAACACAGCGGAATTCCAATAGAGTGGAGGAACTATGACGCCAATTTCTTGAAAGTCAATGCCTTTTTTGAATGGGGTTTCAGTAAAATCACTTAAATAAGGTTCGTGGCTTACAAACTCAAGACACTTTCACGTTTTATTCTACGACATAAAACACATCAGCTACAGCACACTCTTGCTTTATTAAATCGGTTATGCTTCCTTAAAAATACGGTTGCTTTTTTAATTTTAAAAAATTTTTTTATTGTAGTATTTACTAACATAGTACAATAGAATACATCTCACAACAGTTATGAACATAATAAAAATAAATAAAATAAAATGAAATAAATTCTTTCAGTTATACAATGTATAAATATGCCAGGGGTAGAAAAAAGAATTGGTAAGATAATGATAATTATATAAAAAAAAACTTATTCACTGAAATTAATTTTACATAATGCCTCATATGTTTTTTTAGCTTTTCTGTTTTTTATGTTACATAATGTAGTACCATATTGTTTAATCTCCTTTATAAAATGAACACAATTTGGCTTAGCTTTGGCCCATTTTCTTCACATGGATATGGTATTTTCCAAGTAATATTATTAGTTGTATAAGAAAACATGTTTTTGAATCAATTCCATCTTGTACAAAAGCAAGTATGACATCATATAACCCAATTTGTATTAGTGTACCAAATGTCCTTGAAATAAAGTTAGAAACATCAATCCAAAATAATCTTGAGTATACACATTGAAAAAAAAGATGAGTAACAGATTCTTTAATAATTCCACAAAAATCGCAAAAGTTTTCTCTATCAACTCCAAATCGTTCAAATAATTCTTTTACAGGGTAAATTCGGTGTAAAATTTTAAATGATACCTGTCTTACTTTATTACTTATAAAAAACTTATTTGTTAGTAACCATACTTTTTTCCACTCAATGTTTCCAAATTTTGATGACCAGAAGACTGTTGAAGATGGTATTTGATTCTTTTTTAATACACTTCTAATATATCTATTACTACATTTATCTTTAAGAATGTTAATATCACCAATATATAAAACATCATCACTTGTCTTTGGCTGTTGGTCCACATTGTATATTGAATTACGTAACAGTGATACAACTTTATTTGGTATTGCATCAAAAATAACAGCATATTCTTTTGGTTTTACAGGAACTTTAAATTTTTTAAGGAATTCCGAGTATGAAAAAAGCAATCCATGTTCGTCAAGTAATTGACTGACTGTACATATTCCATTGTCATACCATGACTGAATAAATATAGACTTCCTTTTGTACAAGATATCTTTATTATTCCACAGAAAATACAGATGAGGTGTAAAAATATGTTTATAGACCAACTGCTAAGCCAACAATGCCTGCTTATGAAAACTTGCCAATTTAATAAGGATTTTATCAATAGAGAAATTACATTTTAAAAGAAAATTTATGCCACCCAAAGAGTTAAATATAAAATTCGGAAAGATATGCCACAAAGTTTCTTTATTTTTAATGTATTCAATTATCCATTTTATCTTAAATACCTCATTGAGATCTGTAAAATTTAACACTTCAAGGCCTCCAAAGTCTTTGCTGTTATTTAAAATATATTTTTTTAAATAGTGAGCCTTTTTACGCCAAATAAAGTCATAAAGAATTTTATCCAATTCCTTAACAACATTTTTTGAAGTTTCCATTGACAATAATATATATATACAGACCTTGAAATTCCTTCTGCCTTAGACAGCAACACACGACCATATAAGGACAGATCTCTCATTAAACACATATTATATCTGTTTTTGATCTTTTCAATGGTGGGTTTAAAATTTAATTCATTTCTTTGTTTCAAATCCTTGCTTATTATTACGCCGAGGTATGTGACAGTGTCTTTTATTGGAATACCACTAACTTCTTTTAAGGGACAGTCTTTAAGAGCAAATAAAATAAATGTACTCTTATTCATCCTTAATCCAGAGACTTCAGAAAATTCCTCAATACAATTAATAACACTCTTCACTTCTTTACTATTTTTTTTACAAAAATTGTAGTGTCATTAACTAATTGACTGAGTTTTATTTCTTTGTCAAACACTGAAATTCCTTGAAAATTTGCTTTTTTAATATGAGTAGCCATTACTTGTGCAACTAATAAAAAAAGAAAAGGCGATATAGGGCAACCTTGCCTTATCCCACGGCTCATTTTAAATCTTGGACAAGTCCCATGAGATAATTGGACTGAGCTATTACAACCATTATAAAGAGTTTGAATTGCATTTTGAAAAAAAAAAGCCAAAGCCAAAAAATTCAATAACTTTGAATATAAAAGAGTGTTCAATAGTATCAAACGCTTTATAAAAGTCAATAAATAATATTAAACTGTCCTCTAGTATAAAATGGTTATAGTCAATTAGATCAAGCATTAATCTAATGTTATTTCCAATAAACCGTCCCTTCAGAAAGCCTGATTGTTCTTGATCAATTATCATATTTAAAGATGTTTTAATTCTTTTGGCCAATATCAGAGAGTAAATTTTGGTATCATTGTTTAACAAACTAATTGGTCTCCAATTTTCTAAGTACAATTTGTCTTTATTAGATTTTGGTATTAGTGTAATTACTCCTTGCTTTAGTGAAGCTGGAAGCTCTCCAATTATAACTGATTCTTTATAAACAGCAAGTAAAAAAGGTGCAAGAATATTACCAAAAGTATTATAATATTCCCCTGTCAACCCATCACTTCCAGGAGATTTATTTTCTTTAAGACTATTTATACAATCTATTACTTCTAGTAAATTTAAATCTTCATCACATGAATTTCTAAAATCAGAGTCAATTTTATTAGTATTTTCTGATAAACTGCTAAAGAAAAGTTCTATATTAGTGGGTTGATTAAAGGAACTATATAATTTACTATAAAATTGAGATACATAGTCAGAAATCTCCTTAGGATTTTCATTGATAGAATTATTTATTATTAATTTGTTAACAGATGAAATTTCCAGATTCCTTTTTCTAAGCTAAAAAAATATTTAGTATTCTTTTCTCCGGCTTCCATCCATTGTTTTCTTGACCTAACAAATGCACCTTTTGCTTTTTCTTCATAAATATTGTCTAGATCTTTCTGCAATGCTGTAAGTTTTAATACATCATTGCTTGACATATCTTGGTTACTTCTGCCCATAATAGAATAAATTTCACTAATTATCTTGTTTTCATTTTCTTTTTTTATCTTTGCAATAGACTTTCCATAGGATATAGCGAGTTTTCTTATTTCAAATTTAGTTTGTTCCCAGTATTTTCCATACATTTGGGTCATACATGCCTGTTTCCAATATTTCATAATTAAGGTTTTAATTTGAGCTTCAAACTCTTTACTTTTCAGCAAATTATTGTTTAATTTCCAGTATCCCCTCTTAACCCTGTCTGACTGATGGCCTGAAATACAAATTTTTATTGATATGCCCTTGTGATCAGTTAAAACAGATGGTTCAATATTCACATATTCTACTTTTTCTTTCATACTTTCTGATATAAGCCAAAAGTCAATACGCGATTGGAGAGATCCATCCTTATTAGACCAAGTATATGCTAAGGAATTTGTATTCTTATACCTCCAAATGTCAACTATATTTAACCTTAAACATATGTTGCTTAATTCATTTGCATTATAGTCAATTTTCGGGGGCAATCTATCTTGTTGTCCATCAAAAATAGTGTTAAAGTCACCACCCCAAATAACTTCAGCTGAAGGGGATTTTAATTGCAAGTTATTAATATGACCTTTAATATATTGAAAAATTAATCCATTTTTTTTATTGTTGGTGGCATAAATATTTACAATAATAAATTGTACCTGGTTTATTTCAACAAGTAGAATGACTCAACGGCCATTATCATCCGATTTTTTAGTTATTGTCTTCCCTAAAAACTTATCCTTTAAAACAGCGACACCTGCTGATCCATTTGAAGCGCCAAAAGAAAACCAAATGTCACAACCCCATTGACTCTTCCAAAAAGACACATCTTCTTTGCAGGCATAAATTTCTTGAATAAAGCAAAAGTCAGCCTTTTTACTTTTACAAAACAGAAACAAAGCCTTTCTTTTTAGCAAATCTCGTATACCCCTGGCATTAACAGAAAATAATGTTATTGACATAACTCAAACAAAATAAACAATCCTTAATTATAAAAAAAACAATCAAGTGAACAAGTGAACAACAACCAAATAAGGTTTAAGAGTGTTGAGAGTGTATAACGGGTAAAAAATTCCCTCCGTTTTTGAAAAATCAGTCACGTTAACTTAGTCCTGAAATCCTTTTCGCTTTGATTAAAAAAAAATAATAAATGACCTCCTTTGTTTTGTTTTTTTTTTCTTCTGTGTACCACAAAACAAAGTAACTATTTTTTATGGAAAATATGTTATTGAAATTATCAGTAGCAAATATGTATACATATAAAGAGAGAAACGAAAATAAATTATATAAAGAGGTCACATCATTAACAAAATTACATTCTAATGTAGCTAGAACTTTTTGTGTTACAAAAAAATCAGTGTCCAAAACCTATATTTAGAGCAATTTATATCTTAATTTCTTTGCCATCAACTATTGCCTTGATTCCAACAAAGAAGGCCTTTTTTCCCTCTTTCCTGGCTTTGTCGATTGACGGCCAAAGGAGATTCCGCGTAGCCCTGTCTTTGATCGTGAAGTCTTCTTTGAAGTACATCTTGTTCTTCTTGAGAAAGTCATTTCCCTTGGCTCCTTTCCATGTGAGGTCTCGCGCTGTTCTGGAAGTGAATCTTATTATCACTGGCCTTGGTTTCTTTCCTTTGCCGCCGTCTGCACTGGATCTTCCAACTCGATGAGCAATGTCCACATTACTTGCTACAAAATCACGCTCTTGCTCGACGACCACCTCTTTGCAAATTTCCATTATTCGCGCCTTGACATTCTCATCTGGACGCTCAGGCATCCCTTCCAAACGAAGATTCCATCTCCGGCCGTAACGATCCTGCTCATTCATTCTGTACTCCAATTCAGAGATGCGCTTCAGATTAGCTTCATTTTTTGTTTTTTAACTCTTCGTTCTCCTTCCGAATGTCGAATATTTCTGAATGCACCGCCTCTAGGGCTTCTTTCAATAAGTTGATGCTATTCGAATTTTCTTTAACCATGTCTTTTATTTCTTCAGATGACTGTCGAATTATTTGAATGATACTTTGCTGTACCTGGCTTAATGTGAGGTCATCCGTTGCATCACCTTTTGCCACCCTTTTCGTTGGAGGTGCTTTGGATGGGGTATTCGGAGCAGAATCATTTTCTTCTCCTTCTTTGCCATGACAACTATATGAATGAGTTTCACTAATGAGCCTTTTTTCCGTCGATCGCTGAAGTTCAATGTCCATCTTTACGGAGTCAGACAAGTCCATGGTAACTTTCAGGAGTTTTCAATACGAGTAAAAAAACATGTAAATACTGTATGACTACTCAACTGTAACTCGTTCTAACCACTGATATAAAACTTAAAAAAAAGTGTGACTGATTAATTACATCGAAATCTGTAAGATACCCGCTTTTATTTTCAGAGCCAAAGCATGTGCGTCTAATCAAGCCGCCATCTTGCGCCGCCTCCGACTCTTTTTCAAAAATACGGTTGCTATCAAGTTGCTAAATGGGACTACAGACGGTGTCGGAGACATTATACGTCATCAAGCTTAGCTAGTCTGGAGTGCAGCTTGCTTGTGTTGGGCATTTGGATTTGTCTGTTATTTAAGTATTTTCATGAATAGTATTTAATAGTTTGTAGTATTTTTCTTATCGGCGATTCATATTGTGTGTAGATAATGCCTTCAAATGTAAAGGCTGTCGAGACAGATTAATATGTTGATCATATATTTTAATTGAAAAATATTATGAAGATACTGCTCACCAGTACAGCTTGTCTATTTCCTGCTCTAAGTAATGCAAACGTGTGAATAAATGTGTAAAAATACACACATATCAATGTTTGATGAAAGTACAGATTTCCCCCTTCGTTATTTTTATAATTACAGAAACAACATACAGATAACAAGAGATGAAGGGTATTTTAAATTTCAGTTGAGGAAAAAAAAAGTTTAGGTTTGTAACAAAATTCTAAAATGACATTATTGTGTTTCCCCCTCATCATGTTTATTGAAACATGCAACATTTGAATTCAACGTGTTTGGACGACCTTCAATTCCAGGTAAGGACAAAAAAAAAAAAAAAAAAAAAAATATATATATATATATATATATATATATATATATATATATATATATATATAATATATATATATATATATATATATATATATAAGAGTTTTTATATATATATATATATATAAAAAAAAAAATATATATATATATATATTTTTTTTTTTTTTCAGATGTATGTATGTGAGATTCACACATTGAGAAACAGCCATGTTTTGTGTTTCTTCAACTAACTTCATAGATATATACACTAGATGTCACCTGGCCTATTGTTGTCTATTGGACGGAATGCGTCAATAGCGCCACCATCTTGCTACAGGGTAGCGCTTCTTTGAAATGAATGCGGGACCAATGTACAGTGGAGGACTGTGGCCATCCAAAGCCAGAGATATACACATATACACATATATCTATGATCAGGAGTTTTCCTGGATGTTAGTATGTAATTTTTTTTCTAATTACGAAAATTATAATTTTACATCACTTTTCTAAATTGATGGATCAGTGACCGCACGGGCATTCCTGACAAAAAGCTTGTGTTTGTGTGTACAGAAATTTACTATTCACCCTCCCTGTTAAATTTGATTTAATCATGTCCTGAAACACAGCCCTCTCCTCCTTTCATTTCTCATACTGATGGAGAGAGCGATTCGTTTGTGAATGAATCCCCCGAACGACTCTTTCACTAACGTTAGCCGACAATAATACAAGTTTCTGGCAGCGCAGCATCTCGTTGTCATATTTATTTTGCATTGTTTGCTGATTTTATTAAACAAAACTAGCATAAGCCGAGTGTTTAGTGCGAGTTGGAGCTTCTTTGTCTTATGGTGAAAGCAGTAAGTGACTGTTATCATCAATAACGTTACCTGATTAGCACAAAAGTTCAGAACATACAAAAACAGAAAAAAAACTTAATATTACCTATGAAATGTTCTGCCTTTGTGCTTTGATTTCTTTGTTTGCTCGTTTCTACACCCGTAGACAACGCTAAAGTCCCGCATCTTCACGTAATAACACTGTCTTGACTAGTGCGGTTGAATGACATTTGTCCTGGGAGCACTGTACCAATGTGGCGGCGCTGATAGCCCCTTTCACACAGTGATACCGGTAAATATCCGGAAAATTTCCGGAACGACTTTACCGGTATATTCAAAAAAGCGATGTTCACACAGGCGAGGACATTACGGAAATTTTCCGGAAAAGAGCATTCACACATCCATTCCAAAATACCGGTAAGTTCTGACATCATTCACCACAAATGAGCTTTAAACGGCTGCGCTTGTATTTGTAAACATTTGACTAAATTACAAACTCTGTGGATAATCAATATTGTGAACAACTTTCGCAGGATCACTTTCGCATGTCGAGATGTTCATGATATGTGCGTGTGCAGGCGCTCACAGGCTGTTTCACAGCCACACACAAAGCTTGAAGGTAAACAAACAACGGCTTGTCATAAGCATCTCATCGATGATTATTTATACAGTTGGCATTAAGAAGAACATATAAACGTGACCTGACTAACTTCTAGCAGCTAAATGTGTCTGGAAAAATATTCAAAGGCTTTTATTCTCATAAACCGCACGTGAATGCCTCTGACTGTTGTGATTGGCTAAAGCGGATATCTCACGTCAGCACGTTCTAGACGTGCACGCGCTTATTACGGTAATCTTCCTTCTGCATTCACACAGCGCAGCATTCCGGCAAATTGCCGGTAATGTTACTTCTCTTTCCGGAAAATAGCCAGAACAAATTTACCGGTATTTTTAAAAAGGACCTGTTCACACATACAACCTTTCCGGAAAATTGCCGGCAATTTTCCGGAAAGGTCTGTATGTGTGAAATGGGCTATTGACGCATGCTCAGGGTCCCTATGCGATATCTAGTGTATATATCTATGAACTAACTTTACTCTTCTTCTGTATATTACAACAACTCCTCTAGTAACTCAGTAACTCCCCCTACTGCACTTCATTGTATTAGCACTTAACATCCACAAAAAAATGTAACCCTAACCTAAACCAGCTACAATGTT
Organism: Danio rerio; assembly: GCF_052040795.2. Lineage (NCBI taxonomy): Eukaryota > Metazoa > Chordata > Actinopteri > Cypriniformes > Danionidae > Danio > Danio rerio. The sequence goes on from NC_141040.1 coordinate 18,123,356, forward strand.
CAGAGTAAGAACAAAGATTTCCAGGCACACATCCTGTAGTTTGTTGATATGAAAATAGAGAGTCATCAGGAACCATATGCTTTCTTTATTTTAGCTTGCACGTGCTCGGCTGCTCATAACATCACTAACTTGTACAACCCGGTTAAGGATATTGTGTGTTCATCCGGGAACAGGAAAGACCATATATGAACATAGCAGTTATCTACACATCCAAACATCTGCATCTTCAAGCTTGACCTGGATCTGCTTCATTAGGTCTATGTCAGCCCTACTGTCTGTAAATTGAATCTACAGGATTGTGGGTTTTTTTTTATGAGCAGGGAAAGATTATACCTACTGTATGTAGCCTTTCAAAATTGATATGAAGGAATCTGAGTAGTAAGAAGGGCTTCTCACAGCCTAACCCCTGGCCATTGTTGTTCTAAACAACAGTTTTAGCAACAGGTACTTAACTAAAAAGGTCAAGAACAGGTAATTCATTCATTCATTTTCCTGTCGGCTTAGTTCCTTTATTAATCCCGGTTCACCACAGCAGAATGAACCAACAACTTATCCAGCACATCTTTACACAGCGGATGCCCTTCCAGCCGCAACCCATCTTTAGGAAACATCCACACACTCATTCATACACACACTCATACACTAGAGCTGATGAACAGGCTCCACACATTTTATGTTAAATCTAAATAAAAACATTGAATAGTTTTTATTAACATTGTGTCGATTTTTCTGTTTAATTAAATTAATATTTTTGCTTAAAATTCACTAATTTCTTTAAGTACTTTTTGTGGTTACGCAATTTAAATGACTAATTTTAAATAAGCTAATTTGATTAATTATTACTCAATCCAGATATGTTGAATTTAATTAATAATATTGCTTGTAATCTGTTGCCTCAAATTTATTGAGTAGATATAGGGTATTATTTTTTACAGTGGCATGTCTTGAAGAATTCCTTTTTGGTCTCCCCATTAACACCATAATCAGTTTATGTGCATCCAAATTCGGCCATGGAGGAGCGATGTCCTACAGAGTTTACTTCCAACCTGCTTTACCACACCTGCCAGGAAGTTTCTAGTGGCTGTTTCTCAATATGCATTCTTCAGCGGTCTTGCGTACTCGTGTTCTCGTGCAACGTCATCATCAGCTGCCCAAGTTCAGTTCCAATACTCAAGACCGCAAGTACGGAGGACGCGTGAAACTTCCCGGATGTGATCTTGATATCGAGGACGCACTGATGCAGACTTGAGCACCGAACTCGCACTGGAAGTCCCAGAAGTCATTGCGACTGGAGATGGGAAGCGCAGCATTTTATTTAGATTTATTATTAAAGTTCAGAAATATCACTTATTTACCTCAGGAGTTTCCCTAAATGACACCGTGAAAGTAAACATTACCATGGACATCTTAATAAAGAAATAAAAACATTAAGGATGTTTGTTTGCTGAAATTCGTATTAAAATCCGTTTTATTTATATTGTGCAACATATATTTATAATGTTTTATGCAATTTTGAAAAGGGGAAAAACAATAAATCGTTGTATGAAGGCTGTAATGTTTAAATAATTTACCATTTAAAACACGTGAAGGTCACGTGACCATCAGGAAGAACGCAGCATCTCAATTCTCAAAGGACGCGTTCTCTGCCCTCGCGGTCTCCTGAGTTCGTTCTTCCGAGGACACCTGGCAAGACCGGTCTTCACAAGAACGCAAGTCCGTTCTCTGCGTTCTTGGAATTGAGAAACAGCCAGAGTCTAGTAAGAGCTTGATTAGTTGGTTCAGGTGTGCTTTATTATGGTTGGAGCTAAACTCTCCAGGACACAGGCCCTCCAGGACAGAGTTTGGACACCCTTGCTCTAGAATGACTTAGATGTTCCAATAAGAGAAGACTGGATAAAGCAATTCACTAGAATAAATATGACTTTTTTTATTTGTATTGTATTTCATATAAGATTGAGTGCCTGTGGATGGTTGGATAAAGTCTTAAAAAGTATTTTTTCTATTTAGGGCTGGTTATAACTTTTTAAATTAAGCTAGGTTAGAAAATCATTGACTGCTATAGTTTGAATTAAAAAAAACAAGACAACCACTTGGCTTACTGCTAGTTGGTCAAACCTCTTAAGACAGATTTTTTAAATGCTTAGTTCTTGACCCCAAAATGAGACCTGATCAGATATGCTTGAACATGATTTCTAAAGATTTCAAATTCAGATATGCTGAGATCATTGTCTTCATCCGTCATGCAAGGCATGGGAAATTGATGCTTCGTAGGCTTAAAAGTCTTAAATCATATAAGCGATAGTCATATATTTTCTGAAAATTGTCATTGTCATTCTTTAGCTCATAGCCTGGGGCATAAGGACTCGTGTTAAAAAACGGGTTTATGACTGCATTTGAAAACTACTGGTAAGGCAGGTTTCAGCAGGTATAGCGTCAAATAAAATGAGCTTTTTTTGAAACCGCTTCTCAGGGTTAACGAGAAAGCTGCCGGGCTAAATAACACATCACTCACAGCAGTAACAAATGGAAAACACATCTCCGCACAACTTGAGCAAGAAAGGAGTTTATTCAAGATTTTTGTCCCAAAGTAATCAACATAATATTTTAATTGATTCATGCAGAAAAAACCCCACTGGATAATCATCAATATTGATTGAATTTAGTCAGTAAAAAACAGAAACATTCAATGTTCATTGTTCTGATTGGCCTGCTTTTCACACTCACAGGATTTTTATGACAATGAGGAAGCAATGGTGTTTTGGCTCTCAATATGTAATTTCCATGAACTGAACTCTTATTTTTTTAGCTATGCCAAGATATATCCAGAAATTCATTCTACAGCCCCTTTAATGTTTTAAGGTAAAAATAGAGAAATAAAAATAACTATGATAACAGCAGAAAAAGATAACATTACATCACAAGTCCAAATCAAACACCTGAAAAAAAAAAACAGTTTTTGTTAAGGATTTTTGTTTTCTTTAGTTTTTTTTTTTCATTCTCCATCTGAAGGCCAGATGTACTCACATGTACTCACACATAAACAAATGTCCTTTACTATTCCTTAAACGATTCCTCCATCAGCTGTCAAAAAATCTGGTCAGATGGCTGTTAATCTGAATGATGATCAACCTCAGCTCTAAATGCTCCAGATGGTGTTGACATAAACAACTGAAGAGATGACCTTTTAATAAGGACGTTATGATTGTCCCTCCAGACATTTATCAACACTCTCTTCAGTTGGATTTTCACATTGTGCTTCCTGAACTTGTTCATTCCCGACCGTTTCTTGCGTTCTCAGCCTTTTGCTTCAGGGTTAGTTTTTATTGTTCAAGTGATCATATCTGTTTGTACATTTTTAAAGCTTCCATTGCTTTTCAATCACTTCTCTTGTCAATCATTGACTTCTTTCGACAGATAAATCACTCAAAACCCTTTTACTCACAGCTGTCTTCATCCATCCATCAACCAAAATTAATATATTTTTTTAAAGACAGCAACAGTCACTTTTGCAGTTACTGACTCACAAAACGTACGCTCATTGATTTTAGCATGTAAATTAGCATGAAAATATGTTCTGTGTAAAGATACTGGATGAAAATTAGGAGTTGTTACTCCGTGTGAACACTGCTGCAAATCGTCACCTTGGAATAAGGTTCTATCTGCATTCAAATGATTTTGAAATATTGAGCTTTCGAAGTTTTTGCATTCCATAGCAAACAGTATGTGTGTAACATTTTTTTTTTTTTTTAAATAAAAAGTCATAAAATGTCAACCATTTTTAAAAAACATCCCATCATGTAAATAAGTTGACATTTAATAAGAATATGTCAATAACTCTATTTTGACAAAAATGTCAGATAGAACCTTATAATTCTAAGGAAAACATGTCTAATATCACTGTAAACCCAGGCCTGTAGCCAGCCTGGTGAAAGGGATGGTTCTTTTTTCCCCAAAAAAATGGACTTTTCTTCATTTATATGCCTCATATTCTATTTAATTACTGATTTAAATTGATTTAGATTTAAATACTGCATTTCAGTGACATTTTAAGCACTTTTTAAAACTGGATTAGCTTTTTGGGTGGTCAGCATAAACACACTTTTTGATGTACCAAAAACATTTAGTGAGAATTTAAAATAAAGAAATATAAAAAATATGATAATTTAAAATATGATAATGATAAAATATGATTTTTAAATAAACTAATTTATTTTATCCTATATCATTAGAAAAAAAGAGAATCTGTTCATGTTTTTAAAAAAAAAAAAAAAAAACTGTTGCCTATTGACATTTATTAGGCAAATAACAAACTGGCCAGCACATTCAACTTTCCTCAGTCACAATTTGACATTTGAATAATACAACATTTAAAACATAATAATAATAATAATAATAATAATAATAATGTTGAGCTTCACGATTTTTGTAGTCTCTCTTGTAATAAAGTCCATCTGAAAATTTATGGATAACAACAATAGCCTAGACGGGATTCAAATTAATCCTAATATGGGTTATTATTTGTTTCAAGAGTGAGATTTAGAATAAAAGTTACTAGTAAAATGTTTTCTCTATTTAAAAACAATACAGTAGAGAAATATAACTTCCCTTACATCATCAGATTGTATACTTTCTTGCACAGCTTTATATTGGACTCATAAAAAATAATTTGCATTGGCCAAAATTGATTAACTGAAGTTACACTGAAGCAACAGCCAACAGAGGATTCGGCTTGGTCTTAAAGTCTTTTTCAATGGATTATTTCACTATTTAGGATGGTGTAGCAGTCAAAATAGGACAAATAAGCTCATATATGGGACAAATTCTGGACCTTTGGCAGGGAGGTATGGGTCTTTTGCACCACTCGAACCCCGTCTGGCTATGGGCCTAAAGCCCCAGTTACTAAGTTTTGTTAAGCTCATAATAAAGCTTTAACAACATTGTATAAAATATATTAAGTCTATCAAAAGGCATAATTACCCCCCTTACAGTATTCACTAATGATCGAGTATCCAGCACTTTTCAATAAAGAATTTTATATTGTTACAAAGACAATCCCAAATCTTTGTATGCAACTATTAAATCAATATTAGAACGAATTATTTACCATGAAATCCATTCTCCAAAAAATACAGCCAGTATCTCCACACACAACAGAAATGTAATGATGTTTCCAAAGTAGTAATCTCTAAATCTTTCTATAGCCAATTTTAATAGTCAAAGTACTGATGTACTACTTTTTTTTTTTTCAAATTGGGTAAAAAACACCCTGAACCCTATTATGTGGTTCTTCTTGAATCTATTTAGATAACGAAGTAGACGGGGTCTTCTTGTTCTGTTTTTCAAGCTTCGCTGGTGATCTTCCAGCATCCCCTTGCACTGCTTTCCCCTGAAAATGTGTCTGCATTAGCACTACACCTTTATGTGATCCAATAGGAGATGAGAGAGAACTGAATCCCAGCACAGCCTCCTGTTCCTGGCCTTCTGTTTGTAACTGTATTGGCTGATTAGCAGCTACAGCGGCTCCATTAACCAAGTACATTGCCTGCTGTCCTTGACGCTGTGAAATCTTTCCGTCTTGAAGAATCAAACCTTCCATCCTGTGGTTCCCGTTTATTACAAACAAACCCTGAGTGGGACTCTCAACGAATGAAATGTTTGGCATTTGCTCTTCCACAAAGTAGAATAGAGGCTGCTGTTCCACATAAACCGTTTGGCTTGCTGTTGGTAGTGTTGCAAATGTATTAACCGTCTCGACTTTGGCTACAGAGCTTTGTTGTACCTGCTGTGGTGCTGTTTTTTCTTTAGTAACCTGGATGGTGCTAGTGCTGACAGAACTCTCGGATTTGTAGCTGGTTTCAACCGATTTGACAACTTGTTCAGTTTTGGTAGGAGGTAAAGAAGGCTTTGGAGGATTGCATATTTCGGCTAATGTAAGAAACTTTGAACCCAGGTTGTTCAGGAACTCCAGGTCATCATCAGACTCAAGGATGCTGCAACATCCAAGGGAGCCAGCAGGGGATCCTTGACCAACATACTCATAAACCAGAAGACCGTCTGCCAGAGGAGGGTTGGCTGCAGCACTACTTGCTTTCTGTGTTGAAAAATCAAATAAAAAACATCATTTATTTAGAGTCATGTCATTTTAAACCTGTATAATGTTTTTGTGGAACACAAAACTGTACATCTTCAAAGAATAAATATTCAAAGAATATATCTTCAAATATCTAAATATTTAATTTAAATGAAAATAAATAAGACTGAGGCTGTCAAATTGTACGTCAATTAGTATCTTAAAATATCGTAAAAGTGGTATTTGCTTTAGTGACAAATTATATATTTGTGGGTGTGAAGACTAAAATTCTGACAGCACGGTGGTGCAGTGGATAGCACAATCGCCTCACAGCAAAAAGGTCGCTGGTTCAAGCCCCGGCTGGGTCAGTTGGCATTTCGGTGTGGAGTTTGCATGTTCTCCCAGTGTTTGCGTGGGTTTTCTTCTGAGTGCTCTGGTTTCCCCCACAAGTCCAAAAAATGTGCTATAGGTGAATTGGGTTTGCTAAATTGTCTGTAGTGTATGTATGTGTGTAATGATGTTTCCAAGTTATGGGTTGTAGCTGGAAGGGCATCTACTGCGTGAAACTTGCTGGATAAGTAGGTGGTTTATTACGCTGCATGTGGCGCCTCCAAATTAATAAAGGGACTAAGCCGAAAAGAAAATGAATGAAGACTGAAATTCCAGTTGTAAGAGGCTAAATTATCATATGCATTTGTTTATATGACAAAACATGTCTTTTTGACTCAAGAAGGTCCATACTGACTACAAAGGCAGAAACTGATAAGATCAGGGCCTGTTGTGTGGACTTTGGGGGTTTTATGGTGTGGTCACATGTTGATTGGTCAGTTTGAATGTCTTGAATGGCTTTAGTCACATGGTCAAGAAAGATACAAAATAGGTGGTAAACTCAAGCTCTGTTTTCTTTTCCTGCCCTCTCTTTTCCTGGCCTGCTTCTCTCCTGCTCTGCTCCTATCCTTTTCTGTAGTCTATCTTCTCTGACTCTACTGCAATCAGGCTTTTGGGCCTGCTCTCCTTGTCTCTCTCTCCCTCCCTCCGTGTCTCTCCTTCTACCTCAGGTAACTTTAATTTTACATTTAAGCTGGGTACAGTTGGTGACCGTCCCTCCGTGATCTCCCAGAAATATTAAAACTGTTCTTACACAGTCGTTGCATTATGATGATCTTTGAGCCAGTGTGGCTGTCAAATGTTTACAACAAATCATTGATTTAGTGAGTTCGTTTTGAAAAACTGACTGGTTTCATCTGGATCAGCTGGTTTGCTTGGCTCACCATTTATATGTAGGTGTTAGTATTTTGGAATGCAGCTAAGACGTACAATTTGAAACATTTAAAACCCAACATTACATATCTGGAGCTAAAAAAAATATAAAACATTTACAAATAATTTATATCATGATGATTTGTGCACAACCACTTTTAAAGTTTGTGTAAAAAATGTTTTTTTGAGTTCTTTTAACCCTCCCCTTAAACTAAACATAACCATTTTACAGTAAAAATGTAATTAACTGTAAGGTATGAATATGATCATGTTCACCAAATCATTTAAAAGTCTGACTCAAAGTGAAGTTTATTTATAAACTAATTTCGAGAGGATCACATGCTTATGATTGCTTGCAGTTGGCTCTGCATTATTCAATTAATAATTCACCAATCAGACAATTCCTAAGCCACTGTAAATACCCTAAGTTCCATCTGACAGCCCTCTTTGTTTTAAAGAATCCCCCCTTCCACCCATACTCCTCCTCATGTCCTAAATGGGTGGCACGGTGGCCCGGTGGTTAGTACTTTTGGCTCACAGCAAGAACATCACTGGTTATAAGCCTTATAAAGCCAGCCGACATTTCTGTGTGGAGTTTGCATATTCTCTTGTGGGCACACGAAGGTTTCCCCTGAGTTCCCCGGTTTCCTCCCACAGTCCAAAAACACGCAACTTAAGTTAATGGACTAATACAAATCGACACCATGCATGCTCCTAGTTAGTAGTTATCTCTTAAGAACAATCACTATCTATTCATTAGCTACTACAGCAGGGGAGTTCTCGGGATCTACCAGAGCTCAAACTCCCCTCTTGCCTTGCAAACGAGAGGGAGCCCCAGGCTCGAGGATCTTATGAGCTCTGGGCTCTTTCCCGGGACAGCATGCCAATTAAGCTTTATAATCAATCATCAGCTAAGCGTGAACTCTTGAAAGAAGGATTTGACTTCTTTCATGAATGTTCCAAAATTATTTAAAATAGATGTCAAGAAAATAAGGGCTGTTCCTCAAAAAGAATTCGTATTACTTAAGATGACTTACTTGGAGCATTGTGTAGTCGTATGGATTACTTTGATAATGTTAATGGTTGAAGTCATTTATAGCTTTACATTGCCATTTTTTTATTCACTCTAAACATATTCATTCATTCATTTTCCTTCGGCTTAGTCTCTATTTTAGAAGTCACCACAGCGGAATGAACTGGCAACTATTCTACCATATGTTTTATGCAGTGGATTCCCTTCCAGTAGCAACCCAGTACTGGGAAACACCCATACACACTTATACACACCCTCATACACTACGGCCAATTTAATTTATTCAATTCACCTATAGCACATATGTTTGGATTGTGGGGGAAAGCAGAGCACCCAAAGGAAACCCATGCGAACACAGGGAGAACATGCAAACCTCCATTCAGCGACTTTCTTAGTTTGTGAAGCAACAGTGCTAACCACTGAGCCATCGTGCCTCCCCACTTTATACATATTTCAATTATTCATTCATTCATTTTCTTTTTGACTTAGTCCCTTTATCGAATCTGGGGTCACCACAGTGGAATGAACTGCCAACTTATCCAGCAAATGTTTTACACAGCAGATGCCCTTCCAGCTGCAACCCATCACTGGGAAACATCCATACGCACTCATTGCACATACACTACGGACAATTTAAAGGAGTGGTCCACAATGTAATTTTAAGGCTTGGTTGGGTTTATAAGATGCAAAGCAATTTGTGCTAATGTTTCACTTGAAGGAAATTGCGTTATTTTTTCATATATCTCACTTTGATTACACACAGCTACTCAGCTAACATTAAAACGACTGTCAAATTTCCTAGTTCCTCTGAAAGGCCCGCCCTTAAGTGACTCTGATTGGTCATCGTCATAATGTGCTGCGTTTGGCGAATCGGCTCCACACGCTTTTCTGCTGTGTAAACCTTAGTCAACCTCCTGCCTGCTCTAAAATAACATCTGACAAGTGTCTGTAACAAATGAAAATGGGGTGCGGCTCCTTTAATAGCGTTTGCATGTGCGTCTATGTGTGTGTGTGTGTGTGTGTGTGTGTGTGTGTGTGTGTGTGTGTGTGTGTGTGTGTGTGTGTGTGTGTGTGTGTGTGTGTGTGTGTGTGTGTGTGAATGTGTGAATGTGTAAACTTTCTGTAACAAGCGCACGAGCGCGGGACTTTCTTTTTCTCTGGCGCTCAGATTAAGTTATTTTTCTGTAATATATTGAGACAGAAGAATAAAGCACAAGATGTGGGATGCTACCTGTTTGAGCCTGGATTTATTTTTCTGCTGCTAGCTTTGTATTTTTTTTAACTCAACACGTAACATGACGGCTTTCACATGTATACGGAATATGCAGGTGTAAGTAATATGAATCATCCACATATCTTTTGCGACTTCATTATCTGAGATGTGTAACGCATGGAAAAGCTGCCTGAAGACAATTAGTGCAGCCAGTTGCGCGCGCGCACACACATGACAGACACGGACGTGCTGGTGGAGTGTGTGTGTTAACAGCAGTTTGACTGATAAATATGAGTTTGTAGCTAAATCGTTTGCACGCAAAGCAGCATTTCGCATTGTTTACATCATTGCTACAGCATACTGTTAACGCTAGACACTGTACATGTCATGATTAATTTTAACTAATAAAACACTTACTGGTTGTACCTGACAGCTTCTGCTTTGAGGAGATTTTAGCCCAATCCAGCATTGAACTGGGAGAGATTCTGGAGCTGTTTTGTCAAATCATGCTTGCTATGTATTTTATAATTCACTGGAACATAATTAATATTGAACTGTAAGCACTTCTGTGTTTGTGTCGTGTCCTCTGGAAGCCTAAATACAAAAACAGACGAAGCTCTGTGGAAATAGCAGCGTTTAGACGCATTTTTAGCTTAATCTCTGCTATAACGTTATAGCGCCTCTGGCCACGGGCCTTACCTGCTCAGTTTGGATGCACAGTAACAAACTTTTTTGATCTCATAGGGGGCGGAAGTATTTTTTGTAGTTCCCAAAATTCGTTTATTGTAGGCTTGGTTAAGCTAACTATGTAAAACCCAAGGTCTCCCTTTGCATTGAACTTAGAAATTTTTACATTCAGAGATGTTGTTTATGTTCACACAGCTACATTACACATCAACTAAAATTTAAAATATGAAATCATAGTGGACCACCCCTTTAAGCTTACGCAATTGACCTATAACACATGTCTTTGGACTATGGCGGAAAACGGAGCACCTGGAGAAAATGTTAACTTCACACAGAAATGCCAACTAACCCAGCTGAGGCTCGAACCAGCGTCTTTCATTCTGTGATTGTGCTACCTACTGCACCACCGTGACGCCCTATTTTAATTATGAATTAACTTAAATATGAATAAGCTGCTATATAATTAATTCCATACCTGAGAGAAGTATTCATTCAGAAAGACATCTCCTAATGCCATGTCCCCATAAATGTCTTGCTTTTCTTCAATGAATGATGCAGAATAGAGAGCACTGTTGCGGTGGTTGGCCGTTGAAATTGTGTTTTCTCTGTACCAAATCCGGCCATCAGATTCTGTTAACCCATCATTGTTTATGTCCTGGTTGAGCATTCTGGAGTCATTAGCAACACTTGTTTGAAAGTGCATTTTGGATACAGTGTTGGAAACCTGAAGCAGCTGCTTTTGGTCTATTGTAGCAGCAAGACCACTGAGAGCAGGAATCTCCTGCAGGACGAAAAACAAAAGTTTACATTATAAAACCGGCGTGCTTAAACCATTCCTGAAGGTCTACTGACCTACACAGTGTAGTTCAACCATAATTAAACATACCTAAACCAGCTAATCAAGCTCTTCACTCTCACTAGTGTGCATTCCAAACATTTCCCCTCACCTCTTTTAAACTCAAAAAGATTTAAAGGTTACCTTTTCTAGGCTGTTCAGCCTTATCTACTTAACAATGCTCATCAGTGATTACGTTTACATGGACATTAGTAATCAAATTATTTGCCTTAATCTGATTAAGAGAATAACATGATTAGGATGTTTACATGAGTTTCATGATCCTGTTTTACATGTTATAACACATAAATTCAATTAACGCAGTTGCATCACTAAGCTATCCAAGTTATCTCCTGAGTTTTGTGTAATTTCAGGTGTTTCATTTTTAATTTGTTGACTTTAACTGCAGTTTGTCACTTTCAATTTCATTATGGAACATTTCATGTATGTTCCTTATGACAATTAAGATATTGAATGCAAGTATGAACTGCTGGAAGAGTGTTGCTTTAAAGGAATTTGATACTGCATGCCAAATGGAAAAAACCTTCCACATTTTATGATGCAGGTGTATGTGGTTCTTCACTGACACAATAGGTGCAGAGAATAGTGTCAAACAGCCGTGTATACACAGACTACCCTGTTGAAAATGCGGCAAAAATCCAACACGATGGTAATAGTTTAATTACATGTCTATACTGCACTTCAATAATGCAATTAAAGTCGACATACTCCACATGTCTTAATTCAATTTCTGTTTAGTTCAAGTATGACTTTAGATTAAGGTAATCAAAAATTGTGTACATGGTAGACCCTATAATCAGACTATTGTCTTAATCGTATTAAAATTACATTATTGGTGTCCATGTAAACATAGTGTCACAAAGACTGATATTGCCAGATATACACAGAGTATTGTTCCATTATGTTTTTATTCATGTAAACAATTTTAATTAAATGAGACCAACTGAGGGAAATTATGTGTAATATAACTCACTATAAAGTTAGATAATGCTATTTTTTATTAAAAATTAACAGGTTATGAAAAATATGAGTATTCGCATAATAAATGGTAAGCAAACTGGGTTTGCCTTTTTTCTGTTTAAAAAAATTATCCAAATTGTTTTGTTGATCTGACATAATTTGATCCTTTGTTTTTATGAATGTTCACATTTGCATTCAGCAACTACTCACAATGAACGACAGTCTATCAGAAATCATGCTGCAGAAAAATACTGCATGTCATGTGACAACCAAAGCACATCACTGGATAAACTAAGGTCTTCTTTTTCCAACAAAAAATGTGAATGTTGGTCTTAAAAAAACAGTGGCAGGGAAATAAACACAAATATCATGTTGGCATTTGGCAACATCATGCGGTAGAGGGTTAAGAATGCAGTATAGGTTATATTTGATAAATGAGAGTGTTCCCATTGTAAAGGGTAAGTAAACTGTATTTGCCTTTTTTTTCTGATAAAAAAAAAAAAAATCATCCAAATTGTCCAAATCAAAAACTATGAAAGAAATCTGAACCATTTTGTGATCCACCAAACCACTAGTAAATTAAGAGCCAAAACATTTTTTTATTTTTTATTTTAAAATGACATGGACCATGTCACACTTTGAGCTACACTTCATTGTAGAAATGTAGGAATCAAAAAGATGGTGAGAGAACAGTGGGATGAAGGGGAAGGAATGTAAGAAGATAAACAGTGAACAGGTAGGTAGGTTGATCGGGCGTCCTTTGATGATGCCCAGTCTTTGTAACATTTTGGTAGAGTGACTGGACCCCCCGATTTAACCTCGGAGGGAAGAGAGGGTTAAAAGGATTGTTAATGGAAAGCAAGAAAAATGAGGGAGGGAGGGTGGGTTCAAGAGAATGAGAAGAACAGTGCTAGAGGGCTAGTCTGCCTTAAATACGTTTTAGGGAGTAGGTGATTGGTTAAGGAGAGGAAGAGAGGCTTGGTTCCACTGCCAAACCTTTGTTAACAAGTTAACTCCAGTTATAAAACAAATTTGCACCTGCAAAAAAAACTTGCTCTCATAATTCTTTGTGCAGAGCTATTTTTTTTTTTTTTTTTTGGTTCCTCTATTACTTTGAAGTTCTCACACTAAAGGGTTAACCCTTTGAATGGACTAAATCATAGAAATGAGCCCTTTGCAATAAAATATGACCCTGAAACTTCTAGTCAAACTGGTTTGGCAAAAATATGTAGGGTGTTGGCCTTTCATGAACAGTACTGGACACCCTTGTTTAAAGTCAGTGTCCAGTCCAATCAGGTTATAATTATTTACTTATTTTTTTTTTACCTTGTCCTCCCCTATGCCTTCAGTGTGATATGGAATAAGATATTCTTTAGCGTCAAATGGCAAATCTGTGAACTCATTCACGGTCCCACACTGGCAGAAGAGCAGAAGGAACGGTACCACTAAAAATGCAAAGAACACAAAGTATGTATGATAATCTTAATCCTGGGACAGCCTGTTTAAATGTTTTGGGTGATTGGATAACTCACGCAAGAGTAGAGCTGCGCCGCTGAGGAACAAGCCGAGAGCTGGCTTTCCTATTTTGAGTGGGACGCTGCGCTGTGCAGCAAGCCTCGGCCCGCATGAGCTTTTTTCCTCACAGCTGCACACCTCAACCTCAAACTTTTGGTTGTCTGGACAAGCCAAACCTTGAGCATCCGTGATCTTCACTGTCAGCTCATAAATGCCAGGCCACAAAGTCTCCTGTGTATGAAAACTCACTGTGGTTCCTGTGAATAAGACAAAAGAACAGAAGTCCTATCAATTCTATTGGAGTTTGTGTGGTTTTAAGACAATAAACCTTCTTTATCTGTACCGTTTATTGGCACCATCTGCCATTTTCCGACACTCTCCTCTTCTATCAGAGCAAATTGGAAAGGTGTGGCGTTTGGATCGGCGTCCTCATCGAAAGCTGTGACATTTACCACTTTATTGTTATCACAAGTTTGATGATAGCAGCTGGTCAGTGTGGGGCAGTGGTCATTGGTATCCTCCACCTTTAATGCTATTGTGCCGGTAGCGGTTTTAGCTGGCACATCTAAAATGTGAAAGAAAATATGTAGGTATTAATTAAGGAAACTTTACAACTTAGTCAATGCGATAAGGCCTTGTTGTTTGTGCATTTTAATACGAAAGTGAATATCTTAAAAGGCACCTATTAATATTATAATCACTTTTAAAGGGATTTAAACACAGCTGTGTGGCAATAGTCTCTGAATATAACCAGTTTCTAATCATGAAAATTCATTCATTCTATTTTTTTAATTACACTTGATCAGAACAGTCTGCAGAAACACTTTGATAATTAATAATAATAATAATAATTCCTTACATTATATATATTTATATATTTTCTGGGCACTCAAAGCGCTTTACACACAATGGGGGAAATCTCCTCATCCACCACCAGTGTGCAGCATCCACCTGGATGACGCGACGGCAGCCATTTTGCACCAGACCGCACACCACACACCAGCTGATTGGTGGAGAGGAGACAGCGATGAAGCCAATTGGAATATGGGGATGGTTAGGAGGCCATGATGGACAAAGGCCAGTGGGCAGATTTGGCCTGGATGGACCTACACAGACCGCAGGTTGGGCGCCCCCTGCTGGCCTCACTAACACCACTTCCGGCAGCAACCTAGCTTTCCCATGTGGTCTCCCATCCAGGTACTGACCGGGCGCAGCCCTGCTTAGCTTCAGTGGGCGACCATGTGAGAGTTGCAGAGAGCTAGCTGCCGGCCATTCTCCTTTTGTACATGTCATCAGAGGTGGAAAGCCCGGCCCAATTGTGATGATCTTTCCCTCATTAGCATAGGTTAGTCTTGTTTTTGAATCTGCCACTTTGCTGACACCTAGGTATTTTTAGCTCCTCCTTTTTTGAAGATGCCTGACAGCACAATCTCATTTGAATTTAAAGCAACGGTCATCAAAATGGCACAATTGGGATCAAAGCCTAAGAGAGGGATCTGGATACAGACCTGGTGCAGTGCAATCTGTGCTGCATCCAATGCTTTTTAATGCGCTCACCTAACCCCACCCCTAACCCTACCTGAGTGCATTGTGTCTGACGTTGCATCCCTAAGTGATGCAATCTCAGCTTGCATCACAAAGGCTGCATCCAGATACTATTGAAGCCTAAAAGGGAGAGTTTCTAAGAGTTATAAAACATTAATAGTGGAGTATTTTAAGCTGAATCTTCACCTACACACTCTAGGGACATCAGAGACTTTTACATGTTGTAAAAATAGGTCCTGTTTAAATGATTGTTAGGTCCTCTTTAAGTAATTATTCTACGAAACATTTACTTTGAAACTTTATTATTTATTACTTTTACTCTCAGAAATGCAGTGACTGACTGTTTGATAAGTACAGCATCACTGGTTGGCTCTATTAGCTTTTTTTTTTTTTACTGAAATAATATTGCAGCGACAAAAGTTTCAATAAATAATAAATATTTAAAGGAGAATATTAACATTCTTACCAACATATTTACCACACATTCGTTATTTTAAAAAGACATTTTTGAAAGATTTATGCATCTAGGTTTTCTCTTTCCCTTTTAAATGTCCAAATTTTGCTCCCTGACAGATTGAATTAATTTCAGTGATGAATGAAACCAATGAAAAATGATGATGCTTGCCTTGAGTCATGCAGATAATCTTTGCAAAGTAGGTTCCATTGACCAAAAACTTTGATTCTCTGTCTGGAGCCTTTGTCAGCTTAATCTCAGCAGTTTCCTCATCAATGGTTATCCAGTTATCGGGGTCGTGACCTTTGGCATACCTGAGTATTTAATCAATGGTCAAAAATAATGATATGACTATAGCTGACTAATGATTTTTGGGTACATAAATGGTAATAATGAAATCATTAAAAAACAATCACAGAAATCAATGGTAAAAACAAACTAAATCTACATGTTTCTATATTTAAAATGCAAAATAAAACTAACTAGAAAAGTACAGTTCATAGACAAACTTTATGGTGGCTTGAGAAAACCCAGTCTGAAAGCTTGAAGTAGTTTTTAAGAAGACTGAAACAGTTAAACTATATATAGGTTAGCATGTTTCTAGTATGGATTGGCATAATTCTTGCTAAGCTGTTGATAGAGTGGTTGCAAAGGTGTTGCTAGGCGGATGCTAGAGTGTTCTGAGTGTTTGCTAGGCGGATGCTAGAGTGTTCTGAGTGTTTGCTAGGCGGATGCTAGAGTGTTCTGAGTGTTTGCTAGGCAGTTGCTAAGATGTTACTAGGTGGTTGCTTGGGTGTTCTGAGTGTTTGCTTGGCAGTTGCTAAGGTGTTGCTAGGTGGTTGCTAAGGTGTTGCTAGGACGTTGCTAAGGTGTTGTTAGGTGGTTGCTAAGATGTTGACAGGCAGTTTCTAAGGGGTTGCTAGGGTGTTTTGACTGGTTGTTAAGGTGTTGCTAGGTGGTTGCTATGGTGTTCTGAATGGTTGCTAGTCGGTTACTAAGGTAATGTTAGGGGGTTGCAAGTTGTTGTTATGCAGTTGCTAGGGTGTTCTGAGTAGTTGCTAAGGTGTTGCTAGGATGTTTTATGTAGTTGTTAAGATGTTAATAGGTGGTTGCAAGGGTATTTTGAGTAGTTGCTAGGCAGTTGCTAAGATGTTTCTATGGTGTTCTGGGTGGTTGCTAAGGTGTTGCTAGGAGGTTGCAAGTTGTTTCTTTGCGGTTGCTAGGGTGTTCTAAGTAGTTGCTAAGGCATTGCGACGGTGTTTTACGTGATTGCTAAGATGTTGATAGGTGGTTGCTAGGGTGTCCTGAATGGTTACTAGGTGATTGCTAAGGTGGTGCTATAGTGTTCTGGGTGGTTGCTATTTGGTTACTAAGGTGTTGCTAGGTGGTTGCTAGGGTGTACTGAGTGGTTGCTATTCAGTTGCTAAGTTGTTGGTAGGTGGTTACTAAGGTGTTGTTAGGACGTTGTTAAAGTGTTGCTTGATTGTTGCTATGTGGTTGCTTTGGTGTTCTGATTGTTTGCTAGGTGGTTGCTAAGGTGTCGCTAGGCTGTTGCTAAGGTGTTGCTGGACGGTTGCTATGGTGTTCTGATTGGTTGTTAGGTGGTTGCTAGGGTGTTCTAGGTTGTTTCTAAGTTGTTGTTAGATGGTTTCTAGGGTGTTCTGAGTGTTGCTATGGTTTTGCTAGGTGGTTGCTCGGGTGTTCTGATTGGTTGCTAGGCGGTTGCTAAGGCGTTGCTAGGTGGTTGCTATGTTTTGTTAAAGTGTTGCTAGGCAGTTACTAAGGTGTTCTAGGTCGTTGCTAAGGTGTTCTGAGTAGTTGCTAGGCAGTTGCTAACATAAATTAGCATAGTTCTAATATGAATTAGCATGTTGCTAGTATTTTTATAGTATGAACTAGCATATTGCTAGTATGATTAGTATGTTTCTAGAATAATTGGTATTGTTAGCATGATTTGGTATGTTGTTAGTATGTCCAATGTAAAGTCAATGGCAGTTTTTTATAATGGAAGTCTATACAGTTGCTAGGGTGCCGTAAGTGGTTGCTAGGGTGTGGCTAGTAAGTTGAAAGGTTATCAGTGATTGGCAGATTGGTAGTCTGAGTTAAATAAGCCCAACCTTAAGTCTGTATGACAATCTGGCACAAAGTTACGAGGGCACAAATTTTTGTTCCAATGTTAAGTCAATGGGACTTTTCAGAATTTTCCTGGTCAGTTTTTGGAAAATCATAAGTCGGATAAGTTAAAAAAAGATATTGCTACTTAATTAGTTTAGGGGTCTGGAGTTTGGTGGTTGTAGTATGAACACTCTAAGAGGAGATGCGTTCTTAAAATAGTCTAAGAAAAAGAGGAAGAAGAAGACAAATGAAGAAGAAGAGGTTTATGTAATATAACAGTCTGTTGGCTTTCTCAAGCCAACATAATAATGTATACAACTAGCAGTAGTATACTACTGATATGATCTTTACCTTGGTTCAATGCTTACCTCACATTTTCAGCTGGTTCTCCAGTGTCTCCATCTAAAGCAGCAAAGGTGCCCAACACCACAGGGAAATCTTCATTTGGATCCTCTGACACTGGGAAGTCTTTCACAGAAGGTGAGAAGCCAGGCCCGTCAGGTAGGTTGTTTACACTGATCTTAACCGGGTAACCTTTCCCAGCTGGTTTTTTATCAGGATCGCTTACAGGTTTGCCAGAAGGACTAGTTCCAGGTTTTGTTCCTGGTTTTGGCCCTGGTTTTGGCCCTGGCTTGACACCAAGTGAAGGACCAGGCTTGGCTCCAGGATTAACTCCAGGCTTAAGCCCAACATCTCCACCTGCATCCATTCCGGCACCCAAATCCACTCCAGCATCCAGTCCAGCATCTAATCCAGCATCTAGTCCAGCATCTAGTCCAGCATCCAGTTCAGCATCTAGTCCTGCATCTAGTCCAGCACCTAAATCCAATCCTGCACCAAGTCCAGCATTCGGTCCAGCATCCAGTCCAGCATCTAACCCTAAACCTAACCCTACTCCTAATCCAACTCCCAAACCGGCTCCCACCCCAGCCCCTGCTCCGGCACCTGCTCCACCCTTGTCCAGATTGACGTCCAGCTCTAAAGCACTTCCGTTTATAAAAGGAGCTACATTTGATATAACCAAATTGAGGTCCAGCTCTTTGACCTTTTCAAAATCAACAGGCTTCAGGAAAGTAGACAGGCATGGGGAAAAAGATAAAACGGGTATAAATCAGATTGTATAATTTTAAGTATTTAAACAGTAACAGGAAATTCCAAAATTGCCTCAGGCTCTTTAACATAAAATGAAACACACACACACATATTAAATAGCTTACTCAAAACGAAAAAATCTGTCAAGATTTACTCACCCCTCATTTTTCACAAACCTGTTTGAGTTTCTTTCTTCTGTTGAACACAAAAGCAGCTATTTTAAAAAAAATGGTGGCAGCTGGTACCCACTGACTTCCATAGTATTATTTTCCCCTATTATGGAAGTCAATGGGTCCCATCAACCAGCTTACTTCCATATATCTTATTTTGTGTTTAACAAAGAAAGAAACTCATAAAGATTTAAAACCATATGAAGAAGAATAAATGATGAACAATGGGATGAACTATCACTTTAATATACTGCACTTTTAACAGTAGGCATGTAGTGTAAAAGTTGATAACAGCCTTGTCTTACTACTTGAATAAATTTAAACATGTGAGAATGTTTATAACCTTTGTTTTAAAAAAAATTCATAACTGAAAATAATTGGACACTTTAAGGGCTGTTAGTTAACATTAGTCATAGCATTTACTAAAATAAACTAACAATGATCAATTTGCTGTAATCTCTCCTAATCGTTGTTAATAACAATACAACCATGTTCTATTACATTACTACATTATCCAAATTAAAAGGCATATTTATTCATTTTAGCTATAATGAATGCTTTAGGTGTATTTTTCATGCAGAGTTAGCTAATGCTAACAAATGACACATTGTAAAGTGTTACTGTTTTAAATGATATATTTTCTCTCTGCCTATTTATGTAATATTTTAAACACACACACACACACACACACACACACACACACACACACACACACACACACACACACACACACACACACACACACATACACACACAGTTGAAGTCAGAATTATTAGCCCCCTTGAATTATTAGCCCCGTTTATTTCTGTTTAACAGAGAGATTATTTTAACACATTTCTAAACATAATAGTTTTAATAACTCATTTCTAATAACTGTTTTATTTTATCTTTGTCATGATGACAGTAAATAATATTTGACTAGATAATTTTCAAGACACTTCTGTACAGCTAAAGTGACATTTAAAGGCTTAACTAGGTTAATTAGTTTAACCTGGCAGATTAGAGTAATTAGGCAAGTTATTGTATAATGATGGTTTGTTCTGTGGACAGTCAGACATTTTTTAAGGGGTGTACTTATATATGCTAAGTATAATGTATGTGTATATATTTGAAGTTAAAGTCAGAATTATTAGCCTTATTTGTTTTATTTCAGCTATATAAGCAGTTTTTAATTTTTAATAAAACATTTTAAGGACAAAACTAATAGCCCCTTTAATTTTTTCCCTAATAGTCTACAGAACCAACTATTGAATAAAAAAGTAATTAAATAAACAGGGGGGTTAATAAATTAGGGAGGCTAATGATTCTGACTTAAACTCCGTATACACACATACAGTACTCAGCATATATAAGTATACCCCTCACAAATCAAAACGCATTGCCTATATTCACTGAGAAATGGATACAAATATTAATTTTCAAAGTGTGATGTACTCAGTTATGATTCACTGTATATTGAGTTCGTATTGGTTTATGTTTTTTAAAGTATTTATTACTTACTTGAAGTATCCTTTTTTAAATATCACATACTGTAAATCATCATACATTTTACAAGCTTACGCATTAAAAAAAAAGCAAAAATTTATAGGACAAATGACTGTTTTGAGCCCTGAACAAGTGTTATTATATAAAAGACTGTATTTTTATTAAACAAAGCATTTACCTTGATGAGTTTTAGAATTCCCTCGTTGGTTTTAGGGTCTGTTTCAATGGAGAAGAGATTGTCTTCATTTCCTTTCTGAATGTCAAACACTGCCAGCCAGTTATCAGTGAATTTCAGATCTTTGTCCTGGGCTTTAATTCTCATGACAACCACATCAACCACACCTTCATCAACACTGCCTGAATACTAATAGAGGAAAAACAAAAGCTATTAAATACAAAACCTTAAAAATGCAACAACTTCCATTTGTTAGTTCTTACCTCTTCTTTCTCAAGAGTGGGAACATTGTCATTTATGTCCAGAATATTAATATGCACTGTGCCTGTTCCTGTGTTGCCAGATGGATGTCCGTCCATATCAACTCCCTGAACTATTAAAGTATATTTATCATGTCTCTGTAAAAAAATGTCCAGAAACCTGAATTTAAACTATCATGTTGCATTTTACATGAACCTGCAAATATCATGGGATATTTTTATCCGTTTCATGTTACCTCTCGATCCAGGATTTTCTCCTTCACATAGACATTCCCAGTTGCTCTATCGATGGAGAACATATTTCCTGATTCTGCAGGGGATTGTTTTATTATACTGTATGCTATTTTGGAATTGATTGTGCCCTCCTCGTCTGCATCAGTAGCTCTTATCTGCATAACAGGTGTTCCTGTAATTTCATAATAATGTTGAGATAATATGCAGCTGCTTGCTGTTATCTATTAAAATATATATACTTTTTTTAATTTTATGCAAATTTACCGCATATTAATTAGTATCATCTGTTAATGGAGAATGGTTGTTTCCCCAACCTAAAATTTCCCTTTATATCTCACAATCCTTAACTTCGAACTCGTACATAAGAATTTCGACTTTTCTAATCTGCATTTCTGACTTTTTTTTCAGATATAAATTATATAAATCAAATAATAAATCAATTTTATACAAAAAATATGAATAAAAGTATTAATTGTGATATAAACTTAAAGCGCTGATATATTCATTCAATTTCAAAAACAGAATTGACAGATGCTAAACTCAAAATAAAAAAATAAAAAAAACTTAAAGCTCAAAAAATAACATGACATGGAAACACAGACATAAGTTTCAACTTCAATATATTCATTTGTAAGTTTCAAGATATTCATATCAATTTAGACAAATTACATGTCAGAATAGTTATTTTTTTATTTTAATTATGTGGTGGAGAATCTGTCATAATTCAGAGAGCAGAAAAATAATAAATAAATGAACCCACCAATCTTGCTGCTTTCCTTCACAGATCCACTTTGCTCTCTGAATATCGGAAAGTTATCATTCTGATCCTCAACTTTAATCTTAAGCATAATGTTTTCTTCAGCTATTGATCCGTTACGATATTTAGCAATGCCAGTCAGCTGCACAAAAGAAAAATGTTTCTCAGTAATTAATTTTTTCAGTCAATTGTCATTTCGGTAGCTTTGACTATCCCAAACACGGGACACAACTCACGTTGTATGAAGATGTTTTTTCTCTGTCTAGCAGACCTGTGACTTTGACATAACCATTCTCAGGATTGATAACAAACAAATTATAGGGTAGCTTGTTGGCACCATGACCTGTTAATCCATATTCCACCACCTGCCAGTTAATATCTTTATCAGAGCGAATCTAGAAAAGAGCAAGACAATATTACAAGAAAAAAACATGAAAACATGCACTTTTTGTTTAGGAAAAGTACTAAAAATCTATTTCTTTATTTAACATTTAAACTTAGACTACGTTAATCAATTACCAATTGAATTTATGAAAACACATGACAGCACAATGATTTTAATGAGCCTAAAGATCGCATGAACCATTTTTTGTCACTGGTGTTACCAACTTTTTTTTTTTTTTTTTTTGTCCAATTATACTTTATTTCAGCATATTTAGCAAAGATACAGAAAAAAAATTATCAACAACTAGGCCATTATGATTAATTTATTTTAATCATTTTTTTCTATTAGTTTTTTATGTAATTTACATCATATACCATATTTCACTGTTACATTTTTAATGGTAGAATGATAGTTTTGACCTCAAAAACACCTTTTATGGTGTTAAAACAATCATTGTCACATTTATGACCCCCCCCCCCCCCCACCAAGAAAAAAGAGAGTAGGCTAATTGTTCAAACTCTGTTTCGTTTTAAAATAAATAGAAAATGTATTTATTGTAGCTAAATGTCAATGTAGCTAAACCTGAAGATTTTTTTATGTGTAATATGCTGTTAAGTCTAAAAAACAGAAGAATGTACGTTAATGTAGAATGACCCTCAAAGCGTCCTATTTTAAAGCTAATTTCGCAGGCAGAATCTCCATGCGTTGTGCATCATTCTCAGTCATCCACGCTGGTAAATCTTGGTAAATTCGAGAGTTAAAATATATTGAACAATGGCTCGTTGCAGTTAGCTAAATTATTTACCGGTGTATGGAATTGTATATTCTTAAAAATTAGAGTAAATTTTCGCCTCACATGAAGTTTATGTTCCTCGAGTGAAAACCCAATGGCCTGAAGGCTTATATGTGGAATTTACTAAACCGCGATTCAATTTCAAGACAACGTATAAGGTAAGTAACAATTTCCATTACCCTTTCATCGATTTCTATTCTCAGTTTGTTAAAGAAGCTTATATTTATATACAGTTGAAGTCAGAATTATTAGTCCCCCTGAATTATTAGAACCATTTATTTTTTCCCAATTTTCTGTTTAATGAAGTGAAGATTTTTTAATACATTTCTAAACATAATAGTTTTGATAACTCATTTCTAATAAATGATTTCTTTTTATCTTTGCCATAATTACAGTAAATAATTCAAGACACTTCTATACAGCTAAACTGATATTTAAAGGCTTAACTAGGTTAATTAGTTTAACTAGGTAGATAAGGGTAATTAGGCAACCTATTGAATAAAGATGGTTTGTTCTGTAGACTATCGGAAAAAAATATAGCTTAAAAGGGCTAATAATTTTGACCTTAAAATGGCTTTGTAAAAACTACTTTTATTCTAGCCGAAATAAAACAAATAAGATTTTCTCCAGAAGAAAAAAATATTATTATACATGCTGTAAAAATGTCCTTGCTTTGTTAAACATCATTTGATTTCATTCAAAGCGGGGCTAATAATTCTGACTTCAACCATATAGTGTGGCAGTAGGTAGTGCTGTCGTCTTACAGCAAGAAGGTCGCTGAGTCGCTGGTTCGAACCTCGGCTTAGTTGGCGTTTCTGTGTGGAGTTTGCATGTTCTCCCTGCCTTCGTGTGGGTTTCCCCCGCAGTCCAAAGAAATGCAGTACAGGTAAATTGGGAATTGGGTAGG
Organism: Danio rerio; assembly: GCF_052040795.2. Classification (NCBI taxonomy): domain Eukaryota; kingdom Metazoa; phylum Chordata; class Actinopteri; order Cypriniformes; family Danionidae; genus Danio; species Danio rerio. The sequence continues at coordinate 18,147,322 of NC_141040.1, forward strand.
CTAATTTGTCCGTAGTGTATGAGTGTGTGTGTGAATGTTTCCCAGAGATAGATTGCGGCTGGAAGGGCATCCGCTGCGTAAAAACTTGCTGGATAAGTTGGCAGTTCATTCCGCTGTAGCGACCCCGGATTAATAAAGGGACTAAGCCAACAAGAGAATGAATGAATGAATGAATGAATGAATGAATGAATGAATATATATATATATATATATATATATATATATATATATATATATATATATACATACACACACACACGCACGCACGCACGCACACACACACACACACACACACACACACACACACAAAGTAAGGATTAAATAATAATACTTGCTCTAATTCAAATATAAATGCTAACAGCTTTGGTTTTTGCTGAGTCTCAGATATGGAGCTGCATATAGGATGAATTTATGAAACAGGTGAAATATGCAGCTTATAGAAGAACCAGTGCGTCCAGATCTCGTGTTTTTCAGATGATTGCACAAACAAGGAAAGACTATCAGGGCCACCCATATGCAAAATATGCTTTTTAGTGAGGCCAACATCCAGCAAACACCGACCCAGACATACATGCTGAGTTTTCATGTTTTATGGGGACTTCTAATAGAAGATTTTTTTCTTCTTCGGACAATATAATTCTGTCCTCTTAGCTCAAGTCTAGCCCTAATCCGGACCCTCACAGAAAACATTTAAAAAATATAAAATAATTCAGCATGATTTATGTGGTGTTTTCCTGATGGAATCCAAAAGAATGTTCCTACAAAGTCTAAAATGACCGGCATTGCTTGTGGGAACATACCAACAAAGTGACAAAAACCAGGCAGCAGGTGTTCAGTCGCACATAAAATACTAATGCTTACTTTTGCCACATATTCCTCTTTTGTGTAATCTACATTCTCATAAAGTCTTGTTGGTGGAAGAATCCACTCTCGCTTCTTCCGATGAGATCTGATGTTGGCTTTTGATCCCTAAAAAAAACAAAAAAATATATATATATTTTTTAAACATTTACAACGTTTAGCATTGACATTGAAAAACATGATCAGTTATTCATTCTATCATATCTACCCCACAATCATTTATTTTATATGTTCTTTGGGCTATTACGAGAAACTACTTAAGATAAAATGAACAAAACAAACAACCAATATAGAAATCTGAAATGAATTGATGTATGCAAATTACATATATGACAGGTTTATGTTTAAATTTTACATTTATAAAGTACACATATTATTATATTATTAGTGTGTGTGTGGCTATTTATGAACACTTAAAAAATTACAGCTATTATATTTGAGTGTTTCATATAAGTGAAAGTGTGCATTTTTTTGCAACACTTAGAAATAAATAATGCGTTAATGATATATTTTATATGTAAAATCCAAATACGAACATGTTTGACATACTGCATAAATAATTTCCTTATATTACCACATATCAATTTTTTTATGAGGGATAGGGCTGGGCGATTAATCAAAAAGTAATCAAAATTGACATTTAGAACCAATAATCGATCAAAATTTTACAAGTTATTTATTTGTACTTTTTATAATAAAACAGTCACTGATTGTTTTAGACACTGTGAGTTTTATTTTCAGTTGTTCAAATTTGATATTCAATAAACAATCAAAGATAGTAGATAGTGTATGTTTTCTTCAGTCATTTTAAAATCAAGTAATGCACCCTTCATTCAAAAATCTCTCACTTGAATAATGTGAGCATATTTACTGTACACAAGTTGTACACAGTTGTTGGTGAACTGTGAAGGCAATAAATAAATAAATAAATAAATAAATAAATAAATAAATAAAATAATCGTTCATTAATTGCAATTGAGTTACAATGTTCAATTAATCGAAATAAATCAACCAAATTGCCCAGCCCTAATGTGGAAAGACTTCTTGTAGCTCAAATAGTACAACATAGATATCAATGCCAAGTTTAACCTGATTAAACATTTTCCTTCAATGCAATTTCAGCCACATAATTAGTAATATATTTATGTTATATTATGTATATTTATGTAGTTTAACATATATATACTAAAATAGAAATACTTAAATATACTAAAAAAAACCACCCCTACAATTACTTTTGTCAGACACTGCCATTTCAGATCCTGGAGCCTAATGAGGTTAATCACTTATCTTTGATTTAAGGAGATAATCAAAATGTACAAGTGTTTGGAGGTGGTCTAAAGTGTGTAGCCATAAAAACAAAGGTAATATGGAATAACTGCATTATTAGGTGCCGTTTTAGTGACCTTCATGACAAGTCACGCCAATTCTATCTACACTGTAAACAGTTTATGTTTGGCCTCTGTTGAGGGTTAAGAAAAATAGATCAAAATACTATTTATTTATGTGCATAAATGCATACAACAATGATTTATTGCAGCACTAGTGCATACCATGTGAACATTACCCTTTTGCACTTTCTCTCTGTGTTTGTAAATACTTTTGGAAATTATTTTTGAGCATTACAGCACACAAGACATGCCAGTAGTATTTGTACACAGATGTGAATATACATTAATTGAAAAAAAAAAAAACATCCTTAAATGTGACGTGATCTGAATGCCTATACAGTAACTAAATCCTTCTGTTTTACAGTAAACTAAACTAGAACATGTTGTTCCACATACACAGAGGTGCCTCTATCTACATATCTGCAGTAAGAACCTGCAGGTTTTAACTTGAGACTATGCTACCCACAGGCACTTTTCATATCAGCTATGATAGCTCGTCTACAGTACGTCTCCCTGCCAAGGATTAAGATGACATTAGGCCTTACCAATTAAGGACTATGACACTTATTTTCATACGCACTATGCTTTTAATTGCTTGTGCTTAACATTTAATTGTCTTTTCAGAACTGATCTGAACAAGTCTATAAATTTAACACTACAAAATGTTACATATAAAAGCTTATTATTTTTATAATTATTATTTATTAAAAACATTTTAAGTTTTAAGAGTTAGTTTGACCAACTGTAGCAAATATGTGAAGTTATAGTATGTTATTAATAAATAGTGCTTAGTCATCATTACCTGTAAAAATATAATTTAGAACAAACACAATATGGCGGAATATGCAATATATTTGGTGCCCTAACACCTATTGGTTCTGTCACTTACCACAATCCTGAACATCAGCAAGACCAAAAGTATTTGTCCAAGCCAAACAGGAGACATGACTGCTGTGGTTTTAAAACTGCAAGCAGTCAGTCCTTGTTTCTTACGTCTTCTCTCGTCCTTCACTTTCAGCCGTGACCTGTTGATCAGAGCTGTGCTTGTGTAGAAGGTTTGAGGAGAGGGTTGGAAATGGGGGGGGGGGCAGGTTTCTAATCACTTTTGGGTGGGGCCTTTGAAACAACATTTTCTCTTGAACACCTCCCAAACTTGAGAGTGTTTCTGTTGTAAAGGAGCCCCCTTCCATCTCTTTCCCAACTTACTGTGTATGAAGTTCACAATCAGTTTTGTTTTATGTGAAAGAAGCACATAAAACATTTATACTAAAATCTAAAGTTTTAGTGGCAGCTGTATGTAAGGTTTTACAGGTGTGCATGAGCATAAAAAGGGTCATTTTGGATTAAAAAATAATAATTTTAGTGGCAGTGTGAATGACAAGACTGAAATTAGTAACACCCAGTGCATGTACATGCAAATGATGCCTTTAGGTTATGTACAGAAACAAAGTGAAGCCGTGAATTGCTCACTTTTGACATACTCCACCTTTGTGTACTCAACATTCAAGTCTTGTTGGTGAAAAATATTTTCAGAAAATAAAGTTGTACACTGTTTATTTTTGGGACAAATATATATATATATATATATATATATATATATATATATATATATATATATATATATATATATATATATATATATATATATATATATGTATATATATATATTGGACTTTAAAATAACTTAAAATTAAAATAACTTAAAAAACTAATTTTAGATAATAAAGTTGTGGTACAAATATTCTATTCCACAGTGAAAACTGAATGAGAGATATGTTTCACTTTCTCATAAAAATGAAAGATGCGCTTAATTTAATTTAAATTTCAATTCAATTCATGTTTTTTTTTTCTGTAGCGTTTTACAATGTAGATTGTGTCAAAGCAGCTTAACATAGAAGTTATAGTAAATTGATACTGTGTCGGTCCAGTATTCAGAGGTAAAATTCAGGTAATTCATTCATTCCTTTATTTATTCATTCATTAATTTTCTACCGCTTTTCCGGGGCTGGGCCACGGGGACAGCAGTCTTAGGAGAAAACCTCAGACTTCCCTCTCCCCAGACACTTCCTCCAGCTCCTTAGGGGGATCCCGAGGTGTTCCCAGGCCAGTTGAGAGACATAGTCCCTCCAGCATGTCCTAAGTCTTCCCCGAGGCCTCCTCCTGGTGGGACATGCCTGGAACACCTCCCTAGGTAGGTGTCCCGGAGGCATTCGAAACAGATGTCAGAGCCACCTCAGCTGACTTCTCTCAATGTGGAGGAGCAACGGCTACACTCTGAGCTCCTCCCGAGTGTCAGAGCTCCTCACCCTATCTATAACGCCCCATTCACACGGGGCTTCAGCGTCAATGATTGACTAAAGGCATGTCTGAAGTTGGAGCTAAAACGATCGTCATAGAAGAGTCAGCCATTAAAATTCAGTCAGATTTAGGCCACTGTCTAGCTGGTGTATTTGCATACAGCGATCTGATTGAGCTATTCCCAACTTCTGCAGCGAGCAACTCCTCTGAAGCAGCGCTGATGAATCCACAATGCAGTTCGGCAATGCCTGACGTCACCCATTTAAAGTGAATGGGAAGCGTTGATGCTGACGCCCCGTGTGAATGAGGCGTAAGGGTGCGCCCTGCCACTCTGCTAAGGAAACTCATTTCGACCAATTGTATCCAAGATCTTGTCCTTTTGCTCATGACCCAAATCTCATGACCATAAGTGAGAGTAGGAATGTAGATTGACCGGTAAATCGAGAGCTTTTCCTTTCGACTCAGCTCTTTCTTTACCACGACGGACCGGTACATTGACCACATTACTGCAGCCGCTGCACCAATCAGCCTGTCAATCTCACGTTCCATCCTTCCCTCACTCGTGAACAAAAATCCTTCACCTGAGGTAAGAACTTTCCTCCAACCTGGATATGGCAAACCACCTTTTTCCGGTGGATCACTTGGCCTCGGACTTGGAGGTGCTGAATTTCATCCCAGCTGTGTCAAACTCTGCAGCAAACTGCCCCAGTGCATGCTGAAGGTTCATGCTCATTGAATCCAACAGAACAGCATTGTCTGCAAATAACAGAGATGAAATCCTGTGGTCATTGAAATTATGTCCATAAAAATTATGAACAGAATTGGTGACAAGGGGCAGCCCTCCCGGAGTCCAACATACACTGGAAACAAGTCTGATATATAGGCGGCAATGCGAACCAGACTCCTACTTTGTTCATATAGGGAAGAGACAGCCCTTAACAGAACGCCTCTGACCCCATACTCCTAGAGCACCCTCCACATAATTTCACAAGGGAAATAGTTGAAAGCCTTCTTCGAGTCCACAAAATACATGTGGACTGGTTGGGCATACTCCCATGAACCCTCTAGCACCCTGGTGAGGGTAGAGAGCCAGTCCAGTGTACCACGGCCTGGACGAAAACCGCATTGTTCCTCCTGGATCCTAGGTTCAACCAGCGGCTGGATCCTCCACACCAGTACCCTGGCATAGACTTTCCCCGGGAGGCTGAGGAGTGTGATCCCCTATAGTTGGAGCACACCCTCCGGTCCCCCTTCTTAAAAATGGGAACCACCACCCCAGTTGCCCACTCTAAAGATACTGTTCCGCACCTCCATGCAACATTGTAGAGACATGTCAGTTAAGAGAGCCCCACAACCTCCAAAGACCTAAGATACACAGGGTGAATCTCATCCACCCCCGTTGCTTTGCCACTGCAGAGCTTACTTGGGGTTAAGGAGATCCTCAAAGTATTCCTTCAACATCCCCGTCCGACTACATCCCCAGTCGAGGTCAACAGCTCCCCGCTTCCACTGTAAAGAGTGTCGATGTGGAGCTGTTTTCCTCTCCGGAGACACATGATAGTTTGCCAGAATCTGTTTGGGGCCAACCGGTATTCTTCCTCCATGGTCTTCCCGAATTCTTCCCAGGCCAAACTTTTTAGCTACCTAGGGGCCCACAACTCTCCCTGGACTTGAAGTCTGGGACCCAGAGGGCCCCCTTGCCCTCCACCGAGGGATCTCTGACCCCAGCAAGCTACCTAGGGGCCCACTACTCTCCCTGGACTTGCAGTCTGGGCCCCAGAGGGCCCCCTTGCCCTCCACCTAAGGGTCCCTGAAGAAAGCAAGCCACCCAGGGGTTACCCATTCTCCCTAGACTTGCAGTCTGGGCCTCAGAGGGAACCTTTGCCCTGAGAGGTGGACCCCTGGGTAGCTTGCTGGGGTCATGGACCCCTAGATGGATGGCAGTGGGGCCCTCTGGGGGCCAGACTGCAAGTCCAGGGAGAGAGGTGGTCCCCTGAGTACCTTGCTGGGGTCTGAGACCCCTAGTTGGAGGGCAAGGGGGAACTCTGTGGTATAGCCAGCAAGTCCAGGTAGAGGGGTGAACCCATGGGTAACCTGCTGAGGTCAGGGTCTCCTAGGTGAAGGGTAAGGGGACCCTCTGGGGCCCAGACTGCAAGTCCAGGGAGAGAGGTGGACTACTGGGTAGCTTGCTGGGGTCAGAGACCCCTAGGTGGAGGGAGAGGGGGCTCTTTAGGGCCCAGACTGCAAGTACAGAAAAGGAGGTGGGCCCCTGGGTAGCTTGCTGGGGTCAGAGACCCCTAGGTGAAAGGCAAGGGGGCCCTCTGGTTCCTAGAATACAAGTCCATGGTGAGAAGTGGACCCCTGGATAGCTTGCTGGGGTAAGAGACCCCTAGGTGGAGGGTAAGGGGGCCCTCTGGGGTCCCAGACGGCAAGTCCAGGGAGAGAGGTGGACCCCTTGGTAGCTTGCTGGGGTCAGAGACCCCTAGGTGGTAGGCAAGGGGGCACTCTGAGGCCCAGACTGCTAGACCAAGAAAAAAGGTGGGCCCCTGGGTAGCTTGCTGGGGTCAAGGACCATTTATGTTTAGGGCAAGTGAGCCAACTGGGGCCCAGACTGCAGGTCCAGGGAGAAAGGTAAGCCCCTAAGCTTGCTGGGGACAGGGTCCCAAAAGTGAAGGGTAGAGGGCCCTCTGGGGCCCAGACTGCATGCACTGAGAAGGAAGTGGGCCCCTGGTTAGCTTGCGGGGGTCAGAGACCCCTAGGTGGAAGGAAAAAGGACCCTCTGGGGCCCAGACTGCTAGGCCAAAGAGAAAATTGGACCCCAGGGTAGCTTGCTTATGCCAAGGATCCCTAGGTGGAGGACTAGGGGGCTCTCTGAGGCTCAGACTGCAAGTCAATTACAGAGAAAGAGATGGGCCCTTGGGTAGATTGCTGGGGTATGACACCCCTAGGTGGAGGGCAAGGGGGCCCTCGCCGGCCCAGACTGCAAGCCCAGGGAGAGACAGTGACCTCTGGGTAGCTTGTTGGGGTCAGGGACCCCTAGATGGAGGGCAAGGGGGCCCTCTAGGCCCAGACTGCAAGTCCAGGGAGAGAGGTGGTCCCTTGGGTAGCTTGCTGGGGTCTGAGACCCATAGGTGGAGGGTGAGGGGGCTCTCTGGGTCCCAGACTGCAAAGCCAGGGAGAGAAGTGGGCCCCTGAGTAGCTTGCTGGGGTAGGAGATCACTAGTTGGATGGCAAGGGGGCCCCTTGGATACCAAACTGCAAGTCCAGGGAGAAAGGTGGGCCCCTGGGTAGCTTGCTGGGGTCAGGGACAATTTAATTTTAGGGCAAGTGAGCCAACTGGGGCCCAGACTGCAGGTCCAGGGAGAAAGATAAGCCCCTGAGTAGCTTGCTGGGGTCAAAGAGCCCCGGGTAGAGGGCAAGGGGGCTCTCTGGGGCCCAGACTGCAACTCCAAGGAGAGAGGTGGACCCTTAGTTGGCTTGCTAGGGTCAGGGTCCCCAAGGTGGAGGGCAAAGGGGCTCTCTGGGGCACAGACTGCAAGTTCAGGGAGACAGGTTGGGCCGCTGGGTAGCTTGTTGGGGTCAGAGACCCCAAGATGGAGGGCAAAGGTGCCCTCTGGGGCCCAAACTGCAAGTCCAGGGAGAGAGGTGGTCCCTTGGGTAGCTTGCTGGGGTCAGAGACCCCTAGGTGGAGGGCAAGGGGGCTCACTGAGAACCAGACTGCAAGTACAGAGAAAGAGGTGGTCCCCTGGGTAGCTTGCTGCTGTCAGAGACCCCTAGGTGGAGGGCAAGGGGGCCCAGTGGGGCCCAGGCTGCAAGTCCAAGGAGAAAGGTGGGCCCCTGGGTAGCTTGCTGGGGTCAGAGAGTCCCAGGTGGAGGGCAAGGGGGCCCTCTGGGGCCCAGACCGCAAGTCCAAGGAGAGAGGTGGACCCTTAGTTGGCTTGCTAGGGTCAGGGTCCCCAAGGTGGAGGGCAAAGGGGCCCTCTGGGGCACAGACTGCAAGTTCAGGGAGAGAGGTTGGGCCGCTGGGTAGCTTGTTGGGGTCAGAGACCCCAAGATGGAGGGCAAAGCTGCCCACTGGGGCGCAGTCTGCAAGTCCAGGGAGAGACATGGACCCCTGGTTAGCTTGCTGGAGTCAGAAACCCCTAGGTGGAGGTTAAGGGGCCCTCTGGGGCCTAGAATGCAATTACAGGGAAAGAGGTGGGCCCCTGGGTAGCTTGCTGGGGTCAGGGACCCCTAGCTGGAGGACAAGGGGGCACTCTGGGGCCCAGACTGCAAGACCCAGGAGACAGGTGGGCCCTTGGGTAGCTTGCTAGGTTTAGAGACCCCTAGTTGGGGGGCAAGGGGTTCCTCTGGGGCCCAGACAACAAGTCCAGAGAGAGGTAGGCCCCTGGGTAGCTTGCGGGAGTCAGGGAACCCTAGTTGGAGGGTAAAGGGGCACTCTGGGGCCCACACAACAAGTCCAGGGAGAGAGGTGGGCCCCTGGGTAGCTTACTGGGGTCGAAGACACTTTAGTTATAGGGCAAGGGGGCACTCTGGGGCCGAGACTGCAAGCCCAGGGGGAGAAGTTGGCCCCTGGGTAGCTTGCTGGGGTCAAGGACACCTTATCTGGAGGTCAATGGGGCCCAGTGTGGCCTAGGCTGCAAGTCCAAAGAAAGAAGTGGACCCCTGGGTTGCTTGCTGGGGTCAAGGACCCCTAGGTGGAGGGTAAGGGGGCACTCTGGGGCTCACACAACAAGTCCAGGGAGAGAGGTGGGCCCCTGGGTAGATTACTGGGGTCAATGACACTTTAGTTATAGGGCAATGGGACACTCTGGGGCCGAGACTGCAAGCCCAGGGAGAGAGGTGGGCCCCTGGGTAGCTTGCTGGGGTCAGGGACCCTTAGGTGGAGGGTATGGGGGCACTCTGGGGCCCAGACTGCAAGCCCAGGGAGAAAGGTGGGCCCTTGGGTAGCTTACTGGGGTCAAAAACCACTATTTGTTTGGCAGGGTGGCCCTCTGGGGCACACTCTGCAAGTCCAGGGAGAGAGGTGGACTCCTGGGTAGCTTGCCGGGGTCAGGGTCCCCTAGGTGGAGGGTGAGTGGGCCCTCTGGGGCCCTTACTGCAAGTTCAGAAGATTCAGAAGAGGTTTTCCCCTGGGTTGCTTGCTGGGGTCAGAGACCCCAAGATGCAGGGCAATGGGGCCCTCTGAGTCCCAGACTGCAAGTCTAGGGATAGAAGGGGGCCCCCGGGTAGCTTGCTGGGGTCAGAGACCAATAGTTGACTGGCAAGGGGGCACTCTGTGGCCCAGACTGCAAGTCCAGGGAGAGAGGTGGGCCCCTAGGTAGCTTGCTGGGGTCAGGGACCCTTAGGTGGAGGGTATGGGGGCACTCTTGGGCCCAGACTGCAAGCCCAGGGAGAAAGGTGGGCCCTTGGGTAGCTTGCTGGTGTCAAGGACCCCTAGGTGGAGGGCAAGGGGGCCCTCTGAGGCCCAGACACCAAGTCAAGGGAGAGAGGTTGTGCCCTGGGTAGCTTGCTGGGGTCAGAGACCCCTAAGTGAAGGGCAAGGGGGCCCTCTGGGTCCCAGACTGCAAGTTCAGGGAGATAGGTTGGCCCCTGGGTAGCTTGCTGGGGTAAGGGACACCTTAGGTGGAGGGCAGAGGGGCCCAGGCTGCAAGTTCAGGGAGATAGGTTGGCTTTTAGATAGCTTGCTAGGGTCAGAGACCCCAAGATAGAGGGCAAGGGTGCCCTCTGGGGCCCAAACTGCAAAACCAAAGAGACAGATGGGCCCCTCGGTAGCTTGCTGGGGTCAGAGACCCCTAGGTGGAGGGCAAGTGGGCCCTCTGGGGCCCAGACTGCAAGCCCAGGGAGAGACGTGGACCACTGGGTAACTTGCTTGTGGACCCCTGAGTAGCTTGCTGGGGTCTGAGACCCCAAGGTGGAAGGCAAGGGATCCCTCTGTGGCCTAGACTGCAAGTGCAGAGAAGGAGGTGGGCCCCTGGGCAGCTTGCTGGGGTCTGAGACCCCTAAGTGGAGGGCAAGGAGGCCCTCTGGGGCCTAGACTGCAAGTACATAGAAGGAGGTGGGCCCCTGGGCAGCTTGCTGGGGTCAGAGACCCCTAAGTGGACGGCAACGACGCCCTCTGAGGCCTAGACTGCAAGTCCAGGGAGAGAGGTGGACCCCTGGGTAGCGTGGGAGGTCAAGTGGGCCCTCTGAGTCCCAGACTGCAAGATCAGGGAGATAGATTGGCCCTTGGGAAGCTTGCTGGGGTCAGGGAGGCCCAGTGGGGCCAAGGCTGCAAGTTCAGGGAGATAGGTTGGCCTCTGGGTAGCTTGCTGGAGTCAGAGACCCCAAGATGGAGGGCAAGGGTGCCCTCCGGGGCGCAGACTGCAAGTTCAGCGAGAGACGTGGACCCCTGGGTAGCTTGCTGGTGTCAGACCCCTAGGTGGAGGGCAAGGGGGCCCTCTGGGGCCCAGACTGCAAGTCCAGGGAGAAAGGTGGGCCCCTGGATAGTTTGCTGGGGTCAGGGAGCCCTGGGTGGAGGGCAAGAGGGCCCTCTGGGGCCCAAACTGCAAAACCAAGGAGATATATGGGCCCCTCGGTAGCTTGCTGGGGTCAGAGACCCCTAGGTTGAGGGCAAGTGGGCCCTCTGGGGCCTAGACTGCAAGTCCAGGGAGAGAGGTGGACCCCTGGGTAGCTTGCTGGTGTCAGAGACCCCTAGGTGGAGGGCGAGGGGGCCCAGTGGGGCCCAGGCTGCAAGTCCAAGGAGAAAAGTGGGCCCCGGGGGAGCTTGCTGGGGTCAGAGACCCCCATGTGAAGGGCAAAGGGGCCCTCTGGGGCCCAGACTGCAGGTCTAAGGAGAGAGGTGGACCCCTAGGTAGTTTGCTGCGGTCAGAGACCCCTAGGTGGACGGTAAGGGGGCACTCTGGGACCCAGACTGCAAGTCCAGGGTGAAAGGTGGGCCCTTAAGTAGCTTGCTGGGGTCAAAAACCACTAGTTGTATGGCAAGGTGGCCCTCTGGGGCACACACTGCAAGCCCAGGGAGAGAAAAGGAACCCTGGGTAGATTGCTGGTGTCAGAGACCCCTAGGTGGAGGGTAAGTGGGCCCTCTGGGGCCTAGATTGCAAGTCCATCGAGAGAGGTGGGCCCCTGGGTAGCTTGCTTGTGTCAGAGACCCCTAGGTGGAGGGCAAAGGGGCCCTCTGAGGCCCAGACTGCTAGACCAAGGAAAAGGTGGGCCCCTGGGTAGCTTGCTGGGGTCAGAGACCGCCAGGTGGAGGGCAAGGGGGCCCTTTGGGGCGCAGACTGCAAGTCCAGGGAGAGACGTGGACCCCTGGGTAGCTTGCTGGTGTCAGTGACCCCTAGGTGGAGGGCAAGGGGGCCCTCTGGGGCCCAGACTGCAAGTCCAGGGATAGAGGGCCCCTGGGTAGCTTGCTGGCGTCAGAGACTCCCAGGTGGAGGGCAAGGGGGCCCTCTGGGGCGCAGACTGCAAGTCCAGGGAGAGAGGTGGGCCCCTGGGTAGCTTGATATGGTCAGAGACTCCTAGGTGGAGAACAAGGGGGCCCTCTGGGGCCCAGACTGCTAGACCAAGGAGAAAGGTGGGCCCTCTTGGTAGCTAGCTGTGGTCTGAGACCCCTAGGTGGAGGAAAAGGGGGCTCTATCGGGCTTAGACTGCAAGTACAGAGAAGGAGGTGGACCCCTGGGTAGCTTGCTGGGGTCAGAGACCCCTAAGTGGAGGGCAAGGGGATCCTCTGCGTTCTAGACTGCAAGTCCAGGGAGAGTCGGGCCCCTGGGTAGCTTGCTGGGGTCAGAGACCCCTACGTGGAGGGCAAGGGGGCCCTCTGGGTCCTAATTTGCAAGTTCAGGGAGATAGGTTGGCCCCTGGGTAGCTTGCTGGGGTGAGAGACCCCTAGGTGGAGGGCAAGAGGGACCTCTGGGGCCCAGACTGTAAGTCTAGTGTGTAGGTTTGGGTACCGAAACCCGGTGCTGTTATAGCATCGGTACCTTGTTAACCGGTATGTAACAGTATTAAATAAGCGAATGAATTCCGGTGCCTTTTTCGGTACTGCGGCAAAAACGTAAGAAGCATCAAAGGGGTGCATGAAATAAGGCACACATAGGCCTTGTGTCACAACATCACTAAACATTTAATTCTGAACAACTTTGAGGAATACATACAGGCGATATCAGGCGTTTGTTATTGTCTCTAGGGAACAGACGCACGCAACGTAGTACAGCGCATTTAGTCTGGTTTTCGGTGAGCGAGAACGACACTCAGATCTAGTTGCGTGATTATGTTCGTCCAATTTGCTTAAACTAAGCATTCTAAAGCGTATTTTACAAGCAAGGATTCTTACACAGCAACTGTCTTTACAAAAGTTGTGTGTAATGCTCGTTTCAGACCGCAAGCGAAAGCAGTGCATGAGCAGCGCGCATGGAGAGCAAAAGCAACACGCAGGCGTTTGCCTTTCACACCAGCTGCGTCTGCAGCACGCAGCTCTTCGGCAGCTGCTGCAGAGATCAATCTATCGCTATTTCACAGTTATAATAATATTTATATAATATACAAAAATAGCAAAATTTCTTTGGCCCAGCTCTGGCCCACACAATCAGGTTTTGCCTGGCCCACATGCCGCAGTGAATTACGGTACATGACTGGACCAAATCTGGCTTCCAGACAAGGGCCAAACACGGACCATATCTGGGCCCAGTCTCAGCCAAGTTAATAACTCATAACTGGGCCAGATAGGTTGGTGTGTCAAGATTGCAATGAACTTGATAAACCCATGGAGTGATGCGCTTTAGGCACACTATGGGCACGCTTTTTCTCAAAGTGACCTGATTGGTAGAATTTTTTTCTTTACTTAAAAATGATTTTAGTGTATTTTAAATGTGGGTCAAGACTGGCCAAACTCAGATGGCCCACTTATCAAATTTTTAAATCTGGGCCAAATACTACGTTTTTCATCTGGCCCAAATCATGTGTGCCGCCTTAAAGACGGTGCCACCTCAGCCAAACCCGGGCCATGTTTGGCCACATGCTGTATGCCAGTGCCGGATGAATGCCTGCTGTGCCAGCTTTATGCCAAATCTGGGCCAGAATTCTTTGCTACTAGGGATAGTTATAATGATACTTATACATAATCGAACTAGTGTTAGACTCTCCACTTCAGTAATGTCCAGCGGCAGAGTAACAGCTCGTGCAAAGAATGAGACGAGCAAAAGTAATCAATGCATGCCCTTCTTTTACTTATTTTCGTGTTGTCAGGTTCACGGTGCAAACAGCTCTCGGGTGGAATAACTTGAGTAAACAGAACACAAAGCTGAGTAAAACTTTTTTTCTTTGCTTCAGCTGCACAGCACACAGCAAGTTCACATCATCCAGCATGCGTGTCAAACTACACTACCCACTTCGCTATGGACTACAACTCCCTTAAATAGCAAGTCTTAAAGCGACCACTCCCCTCTCCTACAACACTAGCGTGCAACTTAAGCAAAACCGATACTAAAATTGTTTTACATTTGGTTTTGTAGTTCAGGCCTAAATAAATGTTTGCTGCAGTTTTTATTCGTTTATGTTCATTTCATTGACTATATAAAAATCAGTTGATATTATAAACGCATTTATTGGGTACAATTGCTACTTTTTACTGTCATTCAATGTGTTTTGGTCATTTTCAATGCAAACTTATTATGACTCAAGAATAATTATTTTTTTAGGAAACACTGTAAGCATTTTCAGAAACATTATTTTAAATGAATGAGAGGGCAAAATAAATTGACTTTGAAAGTTTACAGGTGCAACAATGTGCCTTTATGTACTTGAATTTTGGAAATGTGTTCTCCTACACCTGTACAAAGTTACTTGTCAAATAAATAAACAAGGAAGATTATTTTGAGTTTAAGTTATTTAATTATCTTGTTTATGAAGACTGCAGAAAAAAAAATGACTTCGAATAATGTTTTAAATATTTTGTGATAAATACGTTAAAATGTGCTCCTAAAAATACGTGGCCCCTGCCCACCCCCCACAGGTTAATAGTAAGCTATTGTAATTTCATAAAGCAATTCTTAAAGTCATGCTATAACCAACAAATGATCAAAGGAAATGTGTTAATGTAATACAAAATGAATTGATGTTTACTTTAAACTGTAATTATATTGTTTTATTAAAATGATTTTTAAAATATTTTGTCAAATAAAATATTTTTGTAGAGTCATCCACCATCATTTTGTGGCTAAAAAGTATTGATTCAGGCACAGTTTTGGCACTGGTATCGTTTTATAAGTATCGATTTAGCACCGGTATCAAAAAAAAAAAAAAAAACAAACGATACCCATCCCTACCAGGGAGAGAAGTGGACCCCTGGGTAGCTTGCTGGGGTCAAAGACCCCTAGGTGGAGGGCAAGGGGGCTCTCTAGGGCCCACACTGCAAGTATAGAGAAGGAGGTGGGCCCTTGGGTAGCTTGCTGGGGTCAGAGACCCCTTTGTGGAAGGCAAGGGGGCCCTCTGGGGCCCAGACTGCAAGTCCAGGGAGAGAAGTGGTCCCCTGGGTAGTTTGCTGGTGTCAGAGACCCCTAGGTGGAGGGTTAAAGAGCCCTCTGAGGCCCAGACTGCTAGACCAAGGAGAAAGGTGGGCCCCTGGATAGCTTGCTAGGGTCAGAGAACCCGAGGTGGAGGGAAAGGGGGCCCTCTGGGGTCCAGACACCAAGTCCTAGAAGAAAGGTGGACCCCTAGGTGGTTTGCTGGGGTCAGAGACCCTTGGTGGATGGCAAGGGGGCTCTCTGGGGCTTAGACTGCAAGTACAGAGAAAGACGTGGACCCCTGGGTAGCTTGCGGGGGTCAGAGACCCCTAGGTGGAGGGCAAGGGGGCCCTCTGGGTCCCAGACTGCAAGTTCAGGGAGATAGGTTGGCCCCTAGGTAGCTTGCTGGGGTCAGAGACCCCTAGGTGGAGAGCAAGGGGGACCTCTGGAGCCCAGACTGCAAGTCCAGGGAGAGAGGTGGACCCCTGGGTAGCTTGCTGGGGTCAGGGACCCCTAGGTGGAAGGCAAAGGGGCCAACTGGGTCCCAGACTGCTAGACCGAGGAGAAAGGTGGGCCCCTGGGTAGCTTGCTGGGGTCAGAGACTACTAGGTGGAGGGTAAGGGGTTTCTCTGGGGCCCAGACTGCAAGTACAGAGAAGGAAGTGGCCCCCTGGGTAGCTTGCTGGGGTCAGGGACCCTTTAGTTATAGGGCAAGGGGGCCCACTGGGGCCCAGACTGCAAGTCCAGGGAGAGAGGTTGGACCCTGGGTAGCTTGCTGGGGTCAGGGACCCCTGGGTGGAGGGCAAGGGGGCACTCTGGGGCCCAGACTGCAAGTCCAGGGAGAAAGGTAAGAACCTGGGTAGCTTGCTGGAGTAAGAGATCACTAGTTGGATGGCAAGGGGGCCCTCTGGGGCCCGGACAGCAATTCCAGGGAGAGAGGTGGACCCCTGGGTAGCTTGCTGGGGTCTGAGAGCCCTAGGTGGAGGGGAAGGGGGCTCTCTGGGGCCCAGACTGCAAGTCCAGTGAGAGAGGTGGACCCCTGGGTAGCTTGCTGGCGTCAGAGACCCATAGGTTGAGGGCAAGGGGGCTCTCTGGGGCCCAGACTACAAGTATAGAGAAGGAGGTGGGCCCCTGGGTAGCTTGCTGGGGTCAGAGACCCCTAGGTGGAAGACAAAGGGCCCATCTAGGGCCCAGACTGCTAGTCCAAGGAGAAAGGTGGGCCCCTGGGTAGCTTGCTGAGGTCAGAGACCCCTAAGTGGAGAGCAAGGGGGCTCTCTGGGGCCCAGACTGCAAGTACAGAGAAGGAGGTGGGCCCCCCGGGTAGCATGCTGAGGTCAGAGACTCCTAAGTGGAGGGCAAGGGGGCCCTCTGGGGCCTAGACTGCAAGTCCAGCGAGAGAGGTGGACCCCTGGGTAGCTTGCTGGGGTCAGGGTACCCTAGGTGGAGGCCAAGGGGCCCTCTGGGTCCCAGACTGCAAGTTAAGGGAGAAGGGTTGGCCCCTGGGTAGCTTGCTGGGGTCGGGGACCCCTAGTTGAAGGACAAGGGGGCCCACTGGGGGCCAGGCTGCAAGTACATGGAGAGAGTTTGGACCCTGGGTAGCTTGCTGGGGTCAGGGACCCCTAGTTGGAGGACAAGGGGGCCCACTGGGGGCCAGGCTGCAAGTACAGGGAGAGAGTTTGGACCCTGGGTAGCTTGCTGGGGTCAGGGACCCCTAGATGGAGGGCAAGGGGGCCCTCTGGGTCCCAAACTGCAAAGCCAGGTAGAGAGGTGGACCCCTGGGTAGCTTACTGGGGTCTGAGACCCCTAGGTGGAGAGCAAGGGGGCCCTCGGGGGCCCAGACTGCAAGTCCAGAAAGAGAGGTGGACCCCTGGGTAGCTTGCTGGGGTCAGGGACCCCTAGGTGGAGGGTAAGGGGGCTCTCTGGGGCCCAGACTGCAAGTATAGAGAAGGAGGTGGGCCCCTGGGTAGCTTGCTGGCGTCAGAGACTCCCAGGTGGAGGGCAAGGGGGCACTCTGGGACCCAGACTGCAAGTCCAGGGAGAGAGGTGGGCCCCTGGGTAGCTTGCTGTGATCAGAGACTCCTAGTTGGAGAACAAGGGGGCCTTCTGGGGCCCAGACTGCTAGACCAAGGAGAAAGGTGGGCCCTCTGTGTAGCTAGCTGTGGTCTGAGACCCCTAGGTGGAGGATAAGGGGGCCCTCTGGGGCCCAGACTGCAAGTCCAGAGGAGGAGAGCTGAAGGAGGTGAGTAATAAACTGGCGACCTTGGGGAATTATGCACATAGCAAACTTGAAATGCCCGAGAATAGATAACAGTTCGCAATTAGTGCATGTTTGTTTTGAGGAAGAATTTGAGAAAGGGAGCTTATGCGGATGGTTTTCTCTTTAGGAAGGGATGCTTGAAATTTATTCGAATCTAGGTTGATGCCCAGGAAATCTATAGAAGTGCTGGGACCAGCTGTTTTCTCCCCTGCAAGAGGGATCCCTATTTCCTCGAAACCTTTTGGGTGATCATCAGGTATTTAGCCAGGGGCGAGGAGAAAATGATCAAGGAGATGGCTAATGTGCGGGATTTTGTAGTTATTAGATAAAATCCAGCATATTGCCTCTAAAAGCATGTCAAAATTTTGGGGCTACTTTTGCAGCTGAAGTTAGTCGGACTGCAAAGTAAAATTGTGAGCGCCAATTGATGCCGAAGGAAGCTACAAGTCTGGGTGGATTGGCATGATTTTAAAGGTGAATCAAATATAAATTTTCGCCAGGAGTTGCGACCAGCTATTCTGACGAGGGAAATGGCTTGGTTTTTGTCATGGTAAATCAGCGAGTATTTGTCAGAAGGAATAGTGCTGTTAAATGCTAAGGAATATAGAATTGTGAGGAGCGGAGATCGATAATTAAGTGTTATGCTAGAGAATTTTCAAGTTGCAATGCCGATAGGACTAATACAAGAAACGCTGAAAAGTGGGGTGAGAATGGTCCTATCATGAATTTATTATCGATTCTTTACTGATTAATGAATCCACTGTTTCAGGTTCGGTAGTTGCAGATTGTAGATTGGAGCAGAATAAGTTTAAGGAAGGGAGGGCTGAAACACCCGGGTTAGATCCATGGGTTAGACCTGAAATCAGAAATCAGAAGTTAGTATCAGGGTGACAATGCAATTCAAAGCAAGTTGTGAAATATGGCATCGAGGGTGTGGGCTATGTGAGTGGAAATGCATCCTTTATGTAGAGTGTGATTGTATTTGAAGTGCATATAGAATGTAATGGGTTGGAAGAGGGTCAGGTTCTGCAGCCCAATGTCATTGTCTCTTAGCATGGTCTGATAGCTTATTGTCCCAACGTGCAAAGATGGTAGAGGTGAGCATTTATCTCCCCACAGAATAGCAGATGGATGGAGAGCTGAGGATAAGGGATATGGTTTGTCTGGTGGTCCTGTAAGTATCTATTACGGATCCGTTGTCAGAAATGTCCTCCTTCGATTCATAGCAGCTTGTTTTGCAAGTTTGTTTCTTTGCCGTTTCACGTCCAACTGACTTGCCATAATAAACTTACACAAGAGGCAAGGCAAGGCAAGTTTATTTATATAGCACATTTTATATACAGTGGCAATTCTAAGTGCTTTACATAAACAAGAGTAAAAGAGACAAGTGTAAGAAAATGAAAAGAAATAATAAAAATAAAAATTATAAAAATAAGTATAAGAATAAAAAAAAGATAAAACAGATAAAAATGTGTTAAAATGTTATAAGATAATGAAAAAGAAGAAAAAAAAAACATAAACGTGCGATCTGTCGGACGTAGCACAGTGCTCATTCAGTAAAGGCACAGCTAAATAGATGTGTTTTCAGTCTTGATTTGAACATGCCTAATGTTGGAGCACATCTGATCATTTCTGGAAGCTGATTCCAACAGCGAGGAGCATAGTGGCTGAAAGCTGATTCACCCCACTTTGACTGGACTCTTGGAACTTCTAGTTTATATGATCCTAAAAATCTGAGTGATCTGTTAGGTTTGTATTCAATCAGCATATCTGTAATGTATTGAGGTCCTAGGCCATTTAATGATTTATAGTGACCAGTAATAATACTTTAAACTCTATTCTGAATGTAACTGGGAGCAAGTGTAGAGACCTGAGGACAGGTGTGATGTGCTCTGATTTCCTTCTTCTAGTCAAAATCCTGGCTGCAGCATTCTGGATGAGCTGCAACTGTCTAACTGTCTTTTTGGGAAGGCCAGTGAGGAGGCCGTTACAGTAATCCACCCTGCTGCAAATAAAAGCATGAACAAGTTTCTCTAAGTCTTCACTGGAAACAAAGCATCTGATTCTTGCAATGTTTCTGAGATGATAGTATGCTGATTTACTTACTGCTTTGACATGACTATTGAAACTCAGATCTGACTCCAGAGTCACACCAAGATTCTTTGAATTATTTTTTGTCGTTTGACCCTTAGTGCTAAGGTGCGCATTCACCTTAAGAACCTCATCTCTGTTCACAAACGCAATCACTTGTTTTCTCCATGTTTAACTGAAGAACGTTTTGGCACATCCAACTGTTAATTTCATCAATGCATTTGCAGAGGGTGTCAATAGGGCTGTAGTCATTTGGCAGTAAGGCTAAGTAGATTTGAGTGTCATCAGCATAGCTGTGGTAGGAGATTTGGTTCTTTCTCATTATTTGGCTCAGAGGGAGCATGTAAAGGTTGAACAGGAGAGGTGCCAGAATTGAGCCTTGTGGGACTCCACATGTCATGGGTGTCCACCTCGACCTATGGTTACCTATACTGACATGGTAACCTCTCCCTTCAAGGTAAGATCTGAACCATTTGAGGACCGTCCCAGATAGCCCAACCCAGTTTTCCAGCCTATCCAGAAGTATGCTGTGATTGACAGTGTCAAATGCAGCACTGACTTCCAACAATACCAGCACTGTTATTTTACCTGAATCTTTATTTAGATGTATATCATTGAATATCTTTATAAGGGCGCTCTCTGTACTGTGATGTGCTCTGAAACCAGATTGAAAATTGTCTAAACACCTCCTGAGGTTTAAGAACTTGTTAACCTGGTTAAAAACAACTTTTTCAATGATTTTGCCAATGAAAGGAAGATTTGAGATGGTCCTGTAATTGCTCACAAGGGTGTTATCCAGGTTGCTCTTCTTCAAGAGGGGTTTAACAACTGCAGTTTTAAGTGAGTTTGGAAAAATCCCTGAAATAAGTGAAGCATTTAACCTCTTTTAGAAGATCCATTTATAAACAGGTAAACACCGTTTTGAAGAATGATGTGGGGAGCGTGTCAAGACTGCAGGTTGATGTTTTCATAATTTGCACGATCTCTTCTAAGATTTTACCATTAATTGCCATGAAATCAGACATAATGTCTGATTTCTTAAGTTGTGGTTGAGCTTGTTTGACTTTGATACAACTTGGCTGATTGGATGAGCTGATTGCCTTTCTGATATTATTGATCTTGTCAGTAAAGAAATGAGCAAACTCATTACATTTGCTTTCAGAGAGTAGCTCACTGGGAATCCGACTGGGGGGGGGTTTGTGAGTCTCTCTATCGTTGCAAAGAGTGTACGAGCATTATTTACGTTGTTGTTTATAAGGCTTGAAAAGAAAGTCTGCCTAGCAGTTTTTAGTTCCATATTAAAAGCATGAAGACTGTTTTTATAGATATTATAATGGACTACTAGTTTCGTCTTTCTCCATATTCGCTCAACTTTTCTGCATTGTCTTTTCATCATGTGGACTGCTCTTGAGTTTCTCCAAGGGGCTCGTTCTTTGCCAGTTCTCGTCCTGAGTTTAACTGGAGCAATGTCATTTATGACGTTCTCAACTTTATAATTAAACAAATCAAGGAGAGAATCAACAGAATCTGCAGATATACTTGGTGCTAGCGATATGGCCTTTATAAACTGCTCACTAGTGTTCTCATTTATGGATCTCTTTCTGACAGAGACAGATCTGTCTTTAATAGCTAGAGTGATCAATATATCAAAGAAAATACAGAAATAATAAAGATAGTGCAACATCCTTAACAACAGTCGATGAGATGTGTAAACCCTTAGTTATAAGTAGATCAAGAGTGTGTTCACGATTGTGTGTGGGTCCTTGAACTTGCTGAGTCAGATCGAAAGTGTCAAAAACAGTCATCAGTTCTTTTACAGCATTGATTTCTGGATTATCAATGTGGATATTAAAATCCCCAGCAATAGTAAAATAGTCAAATTCAGATGTTACTATTGGTAACAGCTCTGTAAAATAATGAATAAAAGCTGGAGAATATTTTGGAGGTCTGTAGATAATGATCAGTAAGATGCGTGGAGCACCTTTCAGTGCTATACTCAGATATTCAAAAGACAAATAGTCACCAAATGACACTTGGTTACACTCATAGATATCTTTAAACAGGGCAGCGATGCCTCCACCTCTCCTATTAGCTCTGCAAACACTCAAAAACTCAAAGTTTAAAGGAGCTGATTCATTCAGAACTGCTGCGCTACAACTGTCATCTAGCCAAGTTTCATTTAAAAGCATAAAATCAAGGTAATTTGTGTTGATAAAATCATTGACTAAAAGTGACTTATTGTTGAGTGATCTGATGTTTAAAAGTGCTAACTTAACAGTTTTAGCCGTTTGTTCTACAGAAGTCTCAGATCTACATTTGATAGACACCAGATTTGAATGATTTGCTACACGGCCTGAAAAAGTCTTTGGTTTTCTGTCACGTAATAAGACACATATCTGCTTAGAGAGAGCTACAGACACACTGGGTTCCTGCTTGTTCTGAAAACATTTGATAAATACACTGTTATCTAAGCAGGCCCCCGACACACATCAGTGAGAGCTGTTGTGTTCACCAGCTGAAGATGGGGCGTTGTTGTTTGGGCCCTGGCGGTGTGGCAAAAATCGTAGGGCTCTTCCAGGTGGGCTCAGAGGTGGTTGTGGAGCAGGCCGCTTTTTGGTTGCTAACTGGGGGCTTGTGGCAATGGAGTGTGAAAGTTTAGTTCTCGCATACACCAGTTCCTCCATCTTTTTTGAAAAACCCAAGAGGGGTGAGCAAGGTGACAATGAGAACGTGTCTGGTGACAGAGGCTGTTGATCTGGAGATTCTGGCTGCTGAAATATGTTTTCCTGGCTGTTTTCCTGAGGATCATCGTTGAATGACGATACTTGATGCTGTTCTGATGCGTCACAGTCTGTCTTTGTTGAGCAGAGGGTCAACGTCAGTGTCTCTATCAACAGTGGGTGTTTTGGCTGCATGGTATCTCTGTCCTTGTGTGATGCATCAGCCACAAGTCCACTCAGGAGCTGATTTGAGGTCCTGTCATTCTGACATTTGCTAGGTGTGTGGATGATGACAGCTGATGGATGATGAAGGGAGAAATAGATATTGTCCTTTAGCACTTTGGCACCAAGTTTGTTTGGATGAAGGCCGTCTAATGTAAACAGTTGTCTTTGGTTCCAGAAGAGATTGAAGTTGTCAATAAAATTCAGTCCTTTCTTGTTGCATGTTTTCTGTAGCCATTCATTTAGGCCAAGAAGCCGTGAAAACATATTTGTCACTCTTGCAGGGGTGGTCCACTGATGAACGGCTGAATTTTCAATCTTTCGGCTGTTTCCAAGAGCTCATAGAAATCTCTCTTGAGGAGTTCTGACTGTTCCTTCCGAATATCATTCCCCACATGGATGATAATCCGTTTTCTTGTGCTTCTTTAGAATTTCCCCAAGTTCTTTGTTTACATCAGAAACTGTTGCATGAAGAAAGCAGTATTTCATTGTAGCTTTGCCGCTAAAATTCCTGATTATTGAATCTCCTACAACTAGTGTTCTTATCTCAGGTGCAATCGGAGAAGAATGCTGCTGTCTAGTCATCCTTGAGCCTCTGTTCCATGCTGAATCATACGGTCTCTGTCTGACTGCATTTGGGTATTTTTCACCTATAATACTCAAAACTTCAAATCTGTTCTGAAGCTGTATTTGAGTCCGAGCTGTATTTGGGGTAGAGGACGCTAATGAGGCAGCATATGATCTGACCCTGCGAGTACCCTTTGGTCTTGCACCTTGTTTTTGCCATTTGTTATCACGCTCATTTTCAACAGTTTCATTCTGTTTTTCTGTTCTCAAAACCAAATTTGGAATAGATTTATGGGACTCACCAGCTGTGTGCTGTGAGGGTCCACAAAGCGGTTCTGTGGAATCTGGCAGTTCTGGTCGAATCGCAAGTAACTTTGTTTCAAGAACTGCAATCTCTTGTAAAAGTTTGTGGCAGTTTGTGCAGCAGTGAGATTCTGAATTAATCCGATCGAGAGGCATTTTCACAGCGGTGTTTTCCCGTCTCAGGAATTGAAGCACCTGGGTAGCGAGAGGATTGTTTGGTCGAAAATTTCGCTCTTGTTAGTAAAGCTATATTCCAGAAAGTTTGTAGAATCGATTCTGATCTTCGAGCTGTGTTGTTTGAGCACTATGACACTATGGTTTGAGTACTAAAATTAGAGTATAAGATATAAAAGCAAGAGTGCAAACAGCGGAGCAGTAGGCAAAGACGTCCGAACAGTAGCAAAGCAGGAAGTGCACTAGTATAAATAAAGACACTAGTGTATGAATAAATGAGTCACTGGCCTAGTGTAATTGGACTTCAGTGCTCGATGTATATAATTATAATTACTTTTTTAATTTATTTTTTATTTTTTATTTAATGAATATTATTATTTTTTTATTTTATTTCTTTTTATTTTATTTCTTTTTATTTTATTTAATTTGTTTTTTATTTATTTTTATTTACTTATTTATTTTATTTTATTTATTTTTTATTTATTTTATTTTTTTCAATAGCTGGGTAATATTCCCTGGTTGGGTAATAATCTTTTCAGAAATTAAATGTACTTGGCTATTAACTTAAAGGAGTGTCATTCAGGCATGCAAAAGGTTCAAAAGCCCGGCGGCCATTTTGTTGAACAAATTCACCATTGTTTATGACTATAGCTGCTACTCTGCTGAACATTCCAGCAAACAAGCTGTTAAATGTTATGGATCTGTGGACGGGCAGGAGGCTTTAGAGGCAAGTTTCTTTAGTTAAAATCATTGTTCACGCTAGTCTTGTTATGAAAAACATTTATAAATGTTTTAGTGTAAATGTTTGGTGTAGTTATTTTGCAACGCTTCCCTTCATGTGCACCGCTAGGATAAAGGTAAGGGTTCAGTTTCATTGCATTAGCTTTGGCTGTCATTTTGCTGAAGAATAGGGTTGAAGACACAGCAGATGTGTTTGAAGTGGAAGGTTTTGATGTTTTGTTGAAGTTGTTGATGCAATTGTTGGAGTTGTTTTTAAGTAGTAGTAGTAGTAGTTGTTGTTGTTGTTGCTGTAGATTGTAGCTTGTGGCTTGTAGCTTGTAGATTGTAGCTTGCCATACCAACAGAGGGGAAACATGCAAACTTCAAACAGAAATGCCAACTGGTCCAACTGAAACTCAAACCTGCAAGACGACAGGGCGGACCACTAAGCCACCATGTCAGGTAAATCAATGATACAATTAAATAAAGGTAAACCACATTTACAAGACACATTGTAGCAATTTCAAAACTTTATACTTTCCATATGTAACTATTATTTAGAGTATTTCACTGCAACTATTATTTTTATTGCAACATTTTAATTGAAAATCATTCCTATATTTGTCAAGGGTCCTGGTTGATTAGCTAGTTCTATCTGTTTTGTTTGTATGAGCCAAGTGTTCCTTTGTTTGTGCTCCTGATTGTTTCTCTTCACCCCCTCGTTCTCATTCATTTAGTTTACTTGTTTCACCTGTCTTTGCTAATTTTCTCCTCATTAGCTTCCAATTTATTATTTTTGCTTTTGACCCTGCAACAGTAAATATAGGCCACCTGAATGTTTTTAGTTAACCTTTTTCTGTTTGACTCCAGGATTCTCTCTCTACATTCCCATCCTTTCTGTGTAGTGACCTGACGTGCCTGCTATTTGGTTGATTTAAGGTTGTGTTGGAAAGTGACCAAAATCTAACATCTGATAGATGTCATTGTTGTATATTCGTGGCATTACTATTTCACAACAGCACCCAGAATGCATTGTGATGTTAACCGGAAATGCCGGTTGTTGTAGTTGTCATCTGATATAGCGAAGTAAAAACGGAGAGCAGTAAAGCGGTTTGTGTGTCATCTTATTCCTTATGCAACGTTTATTATCCACATGGATATTATAAAGTGGCAACGAGGATTGAAGCACTCGCGCGTGTGTTATGACAACGCGGAAGTGAAGCAGCGTGAGTGACACGAGAGAGAGAAAAAAAGTACGAGCCGGCTGCTTTCACGTCTTTTAAAGGGAGAGGACCAACAGCGATTCAGATAAGTGACTGAATTGATTGTTGATGACCGAAAATGGGACAAAATGGCAACAGTTTTTGGCAATATGTGTCCGTTTGATGAAAGCAGTGAACAGTGGAGTTCTCATACAGAACGATTTGAGTACTTTGTGGCAGCAAATTCAATTACTGATGATAAAGTGGTACCCACCTTTTTAAGTGTGATAGGTCCAAAGACATTCACACTACTGCGTAATCTCCTACAACCAGAGAAACCGAGGGAGAAAACGTATGAGCAAATAGTAAACACTCTCAAAGCTCATTTCTCCCCAAAGCCATTAGTAACTGCAGAGAGATTTCGGTTTCACCGACGAAATCAGCTAGAAGGAGAAACTGTTACAATGTTTGTAGCAGTGTTAAAAAAATTAGCTGAACATTGTGAATTTGGTGACACATTAAATGACACACTACAGGATAGATTAGTGTGTGGACTTCGCTGTGAGGGAATTCAAAAAAGGCTATTAACAGAGAGCAACTTGACACTACAAAGAGCGATTGAACTGAGTGTGGCAATGGAATTGGCTGCTAAAGAAGCTCAGCAACTGAGCTCAAACAGTAAAGTGTATAAAATGGTCACGGAAAAACAAACAGAAATGAAGGGCCCTTGTTTTCGTTGTGGAAAAACTGGACATACACCTGTCACGTGTTGGTTTAAGGACATGGAGTTCCGCAGCTGTAAAAAGAAAGGACACAGAGCGTGCATGTAGAAATAAAACAGAAAAAGGGAAAATGCAGCACAAAACAACATTTAGAAGAAAACAAAAGAAACAAGTATTCACAGTTGACCAAGAGAACAAGAAGAATACAGACACATCAGATGATGAATTTTCTTTGCATGTGCTCACCGTGGCAGGGGGAACCATGTCATACAAGGTCACAGCGCTGGTGGAAGGACAACCAGTGAAGATGGAGATTGACACTGGTGCTGCGGTGTCGCTTGTGTCAGATGTGGTATACCATGAAATTCTGAGCCACCTGCCACTAAAACCACCCGATGTGACCCTTAAAACTTACACTGGCGAATCAGTGACCATGAAAGGGATTCTCCAGGTTACCGTTGAACTAAACAAACAAAAAAAAAAGCTGCAATTGTATGTGGTTTTGGGTGATTACCCCTTACTGATGGGACGTTCCTGGCTGGAACAACTGCAGGTGAACTGGCAGGTCTTTCACATGATGACATCTAATACATTGGATTTAGAGGATGTTCTTCAGAAAAACAGAGACGTTTTCAAAAAGGACAGTTCTTAAAGGCCTGACCTTTGTCATATGCACTCAAACCCAAAGTGGAGGCAAGCTTAACTGAACTTGTAAAAGATGGTGTCCTGAAACCTGTCAGTGTAAGCAAGTGGGCAACACCTATTGTTCCCGTTTTGAAGAAAGATGGTAGCATAAGAATTTGCGGAGATTTTAAAGTCACTGTGAACCCAGTGTTGTCGGCGGAACAATACCCCTTACCGCTCATAAATGACATCTTTGCAGGACTGACTGGAGGACAAAAATTCAGTAAAATTGATCTCAACCAGGCATATCTGCAAATACCCTAAAAAGACTGAAAGAGCACGGATTGAGAGTGCGGAAGGACAAATGTGAATTTTTCCAGTCTGCAGTTGAGTACCTAGGGCATGTCATTGATGCCTCTGGTCTGCATACATCCCCAGCAAAGGTTAAGGCCATAGTGGATGCTCCAACACCTAAAAATGTCACCCAACTGCGTTCATTCCTCGGCTTGCTTAATTATTATGGACGTTTTATTCCAAACATCGCTACTCTGTTGAAACCCCCGCACAAATTGTTGTGTCAGGAGAATAGCTGAAGGTGGACCACTGAATGTCAGGAGACTTTCCAAAGAGCAAAGGAGACCATGCTGAAGTCAGAAGTCCTCACTCATTTTGATCCTTCTCTGCCAATTCAGCTGGCCTGCGACGCCTCCCCATATGGTGTGGGAGCTGTCTTGTCCCACATCATGCCGAACGGTCAAGAGAAACCGATCGCATTTGCTTCTAGAAGTCTGAGCAAAGCCGAAGCAAATTATGCTCAAATTGAAAGTGAAGCATTGAGCATTGTGTTTGGAGTGCGCAAGTTTTACCAGTATATTTTCGGAAGGAAGTTTACTCTGCTGACCGATCATCGGCCACTGACTGCGATTTTTGGTCCTTATCATGGCATCCCCTCTCTTGCTGCTAGTAGGATGCAAAGATGGGCTTTGTTATTGTCTGCTCATACCTATGACATCAAGTACCGGAAGTCAGAATTGCACAGAAACGCAGATGGACTGTCCAGATTGCCTCTCGCTGACCAGGTAAAAGAAAAAAAAGTAGCTGAAATTTTCTACTTTAGCCAAGTGGAAAGGACCCCAATAACAGCTGCACAAGTGTGCAAGGGCACACGTAATGATCCTGTCTTGTCCAAGGTCATGGATATCGTCATGACAGGAAAAAATGAGAACCATGACCTAGAGCTAAAACCATATCTTACTCGACGTCATGATCTCTCAGTGCAGACAGGCTGTTTATTGTGGGGAAGGAGAGTGATCATTCCACCAACATTGCGTAAATCAGTGTTAAAACAGCTGCATGCGGGACACTGTGGAATGGTTCGCATGAAGGAGATTGAGATCGAGAAATTGAAGAGAAGGCAAGAACATGTACGTCATGTCAAAGCATACGCAACTTACCACAACTGGCACCGCTGCACCCCTGGGAATATCCAGAAAAACCGTGGCATCGCATTCATGCTGATTTTGCAGGTCCAGTCGAGGACAAAATGCTGCTGGTCATCATTGCACACAGTAAGTTGCCTGAAGTAGCCATAATGAAATCTACGTCAGCAGAAAAGACAATTGAGAAGTTGGGAGAAATTTTCAGTAGATTTGGACCACCAGTGCAGTTTGTTTCAGACAATGGACCTCAATTTATTTCGCATGAAATTGGCACATTTCTACTTGCAAATGGAGTGCAACATATCAAGTCATCACCCTACCATCCTGCAACAAATGGGCTTGCAGAGAGGTTCGTTCAGACCATGAAACATGCTTTAAAAGCTTCAATTGGACAAGCCACATTTCATCAACGCCTTCAAAACTTCTTGCTGTGCTATCGCAGTACTCCACACGCAACTACCAAAGTGTAACCAGCCTATTTGTTGTTTAATCGAGAGCTCAGGACAAGCTTTGAGCTACTTAAACCAGCAACACTCAAAGAAACTGTCCTACAACAACAAGAAAATCAGGTACAGCGATGGAAACTGCGAGCCAAAGACAGATCCTTTTTGATAGGCTCATCGGTGCTGGCCCGGAACTATGGCACCGGTCTAAAATGGGTTCCAGCTACTGTGGAAACCCAGACGGGTCCCGTGTCCTACAGGGTTAAAACTGCTGGTAATCTTCTATGGAGGAGACATACTGATCAGTTACTGAGTGGAGCCAGTACATTCACTGACCTTCCTGAAGGTACCAACGTCTGTGATTCAGTTGGCAGCTCACCAGCTTCTGCGACTGTTACTACAGAGCCTAGCAAGATTACAGATTCCCCACCTACTAAAGAACTGTCACCTCCTGTTGTTTCGACTGAAAATGTGGACCAAGTAAGCCGCCGGTATCCAATAAGAAAGCAGCGTCAACCTCAGCGTTTTTTGGATTATACTTAGTTAGGGGCTACCCTTACAGTATTTGAGTTGGGGCAGAATAATCCCCTAAGGGTAAGCCAGGGTTTGAGGTAGTCCACCCTCATTCCCAGGGATTTAGTTGTGTTAAATTACCAAGGACATTTAAGACATTTAATCAAGAAACGTTCAGATAAATAAATAAATAAATGTGTGTTTACAGAATGTTATAATGGTAAACTGAATGTTATACATTCATTCTGCATGGTGCTAGTTCAAAATTAAAATGTTGACCTTCAAATTTAAGGGGAAGGAAATGTTTTATATTCGTGGCATTGTTATTTCACTACAGCACCCAGAATGCATTGTGATGTTAACCGGAAGTAAAAACGGAGAGCAGTAAAACGGTCTGTGTGTCATAGTGTATAATGTCCACACAACGTCAAGGTGTCACATGATAAGGCGTTGATATTTGGTTGATTTCAAGTTGTGTTGGTCTGATAGATGTCATAGTGGTGACATCCACACAACATCAAGATGTAACATGATTAGACGTTGATTTTAGTTGATTTTAGGTTGGACGCTGGACATTGACGTCAACCCGTTTTTTATTTGCAAACAAAATCCCCACTACGTTGGGGTGCAATATCAATATGACATCATGTTGACGTACTGTACCTGCAGGGAATTACCTCTTGAAAGAATTTCTACTTTTTCACCAAAATGTAAAATACTTAAGTTTTGTGAGATCATGCAGGGCCAGTATTGCTATTAGTCATTTTTGCAGATCTGTGAAAATCAGGACGGTTTATCCATCTTTTTCTTACACCCTATAATGCTTTATATGAATTATGGGAGTAAACACCAATAAACTTTAAGCAGTCAGTGAAGTGTTTTTAAAACTGGTCATAAGGTGTCATTATTCTCCTCACAGTTATTCCAGTTATATGAAATCAAATATTTTAATATATAAATTAATTTTCTTGAATATAAAATAAATAAATAAATAAATAAATAAATAAATAAATAAATAAAAAGAAATCTTGAAATGAGAAAAGAAAATTTATGAATTATTATTGTGGACATGTTAAATATTAGTGCACTGTACAATACAAAGATAAAATATAGGAACAAAACATGAATAAAAACAATACAACAAAACAAATAAAAAGAATATTGTCCACAGATATGCTTGTGTAACTAATGTTATTATTAAATAATGATTAGTTATTAATAATGTCAATGGGGGAAATGTGTTTCTCACTGGTTTGCACTGATGGATTTTCTCCCTTTCTTTCATTGTGGTTTCTTCCTACAGGCCAAAGACCAGTGTACAGTACCAGGCCTTTTTCAAGTCCTTTAGAGGGATGCTAGAAGGTGCTCAGACTTCTCTGGGCCCCAGAGGGGCCCCTTGCCCTCCACCTAGGAGTCTCTGACCCGAGCAAGCTAACCAGGGCCCACGTGTCTCCTTGGTTTTGCAGTGTGGGCCCCAGAGGAACCCCTTGCCCTCAACCTAGGGGTCCCTGACCCCAACAAGCTACCGAGGGGTCCACCTCTCTCCCTGGACTTGCAGTCTGGGCCCCAGAGGGCCCCCTTGCCCTCCAACTTGGGGTATCTGTACCCAGCAGGCTACCCAGGGGCGAACCTATCTCCCTGAAATTGCAGTCTGGGTCCCAGACGACCCCTTGCCCTCCACCTGAGGGACCCTGACCCCAGCAAGCTACCCAAGGGTCCACCTCTCTCCCTAGACTTGCAGTCTAGATCACAGAGGGCCCCCTTGCCCCCCAACTACGGATCTTAGACCACAGCAAGCTACCCAGGGGTCCACCTTTCTCCCTGGACTTGCAGTCTGGGCCACAGAGGGCCCCCTTGCTATCCAGCTAGGGGTCTCTGATCCCAGCAAGCTACCCAGAGGTCCACGCCTCTCCCTGGACTTGCATTCTAGGCCACACAGGGCCCCTTGCCCTTCAACTAGGGGTTTCAGACCCCAGCAAGCTACCAAGAGGTCCACCTCTCACCCTGGACTTGCAGTCTGGGCCCCAGAGGGCCCCCTTGCCCTATAACTAAAGGGTCCCTGACCCCAGCATGCTACCCAGGGCTTCATCTCTCTCCCTGGACCTGCAGTCTGGGCCCCGTGGGCCTCCTTGCTTTTTACCTAGGTGTATCTGACCCCAGCAAGCTACTCAGGGGCCAACTTCTCTCCCTGGACTTGGTGTCTGGGCCCCAGAGGGCCCTCTTGCACTCCAACTAGGCGTTTCTGACCCCAGCAAGCTACCCAAGGGCCCACCTGTCTCCTTGGTCTTGCAGTCTGGGCCCCAGAGGGCCCCCTTGCCCTCCACCTAGGGTTCCCTGACCCCTGCAAGCTACCAAGGGGTCACCCTCTCTCCCTGGGCTTGAAGTCTGGACCCCAGAGGGCCCTTTGCCCTCGACCTAGGGGTCTCTGACCCCAGCATGCTACCCAAGGGCCCACCTTTCTCCCTGGCCTTGCAGTGTGGGCCCCAGAGGGCTCCCTTGCCCTCCACCTAGGGGTCTCTGACCCCAGCAAGCTACCCTGGGGCCCACCTCTCTCCTTGGACTTGCAGTCTGGGCTCCAGAGAGCCCCCTTGCCCTCAATGCTAGGGGTCTCTGACCCCAGCAAGCTACCCAGGGGTCCACCTCTCTCCCTGGACTTGCAGTCTGGGCCCCAGAGGGCCCCCTTGCCCTCCTACTTGGGGTCTCTGACCCCAGCAAGCTACCCAGGGGCGAACCTACATCCCTGAAATTGCAGTTTGGGCCCCAGACAGCCCCCTTGCCCTCCACCTGGGGGACCCTGACCCCAGCAAGCTACCCAAAGATCCACCTCTCTCCCTAGACTTGCAGTCTAGGCCACAGAGGGCCCCCTTGCCCTCCAACTACGGGTCTTAGACCACAGCAAGCTACCCAGGGGTCCACCTTTCTCCCTGGACCTGCATTCTAGGCCACACAGGGCCCCTTGCCCTTCAACTAGGGGTCTCAGACCCCAGCAAGCAACCCAGGGGTCCACCTTTCTCCCTGGACTTGCACTCTGGGCCACAGAGGGCCACTTTGCACTCAAGCTAGGGGTCTTTGACCCTAGCAAGTTACCCAGAGGTCCACCCCTCTCCCTGGACTTGCATTCTAGGCCACAGAGGACCCCCCCTGCCCTCCATCTAGGGGTTTCGGACCCCAGCAAGCTACCCAGGGGTCCACCTCTCACCCTGGACTTGCAGTCTGGGCCCCAGAGGGCCCATTGCCCTATAACTAAAGGGTCCCTGACCCCAGCATCTAACCTAGGGGTCCATCTCTCTAGCTGGACTTGCAGTCTGGGCCCAGTGGGCCCCCTTGCATTTTACCTAGGTGTATCTGACCCCAATAAGCTACCCAGGGGCCAACTTCTCTCCCTGGACTTTGTGTCTGGGCCCCAGAGGGCACTCTTGCCCTCCAACTAGGCGTCTCTGACCCCAGCAAGCTACCCAAGGGCCCACCTGTCTCCTTGGTCTTGCAGTCTGGGCCCCAGAGGGCCCGCTTGCCCTCCACCTAGGGTTCTCTGACCCCAGCAAGCTACCAAGGGGTCACCCTCTCTCCCTGGGCTTGCAGTCTGGACCCCAGAGGGCCCCCTTGCCCTCAACCTAGGGGTCTCTGACCCCAGCATGCTACCCAAGGGCCCACCTTTCTCCCTGGCCTTGCAGTCTGGGCCTCAGAGGGCCCCCTTGCCCTCCACCTATTGGGGTCTCTGACCCCAGCAAGCTACCCAAGGGCCCACCTCTCTCCCTGGACTTGCAGTCTGGGCCCCAGAGTGTCCCTTTGCCCTCCAACTAGAGGTCCCTGACCCCAGAAAGCTACCTAGTGTCCAAACTCTCTCCCTGGACTTGCAATCTGGGCTCCAGAGGGCCCCTATCCCTCCACACAAGGGTTCCTGATTCCTGCAAGCTACCCGGGGGCCAATTTCTCTCCCTCGACTTGATGTCTGGGTCCCAGAGGGCCACCGTGCTCTTCACCTAATGGTCCCTGAAACCAGCAAGCTACCCAGGGGTCAGCCTCTCTCCTAGGGCTTGCAGTGGGGGCCACAGAGGGCCCCCTTGCCCTCCACCAAGGGGTCTCTGATCCCAGCAAGCTACCCAGGGGCCCACCTGTCTCCTTGGTCTTGCAGTCTGGGCCACAGAGGGCCCCTTTGCCCTTCACCTAGGGGTCCCTGACCCCAGCAAGCTATCCAGGGGTCAGCCTCTCTCCTAGGGCTTGCAGTCTGGGCCCCAAATGGCCCCTTTGCACTTCACCTTGGGGTCTCTGACCCCAGCATGCTACCCAAGGATCCACCTTCTCCCTGGTCTTGCAGTCTGGGCCTCAGAGGGCCCCCTTGACCTCCACCTAGGGGTCTCTGACCCCAGCAAGCTACCCAGGTGCCAACCTCTCTCCCTGGACTTTTAGTCTGGGCCCCAGAGATCCCCCTTACCCTCAATGATAGGGGTCTCTGACCCCAGCAAGCTACCCAGGGGTCCAACCTCTCTCCCTGGACTTGCAGTCTGGGCCCCAGAGGGCCCCCTTGCCCTCCATCTTTGGGTCTCTGACCCCAGCAAGCTACCAAGGGGCGAACCTATCTCCCTGAAATTGCAGTCTGGGCCCCAGACGGCCCCGACGCCCTGCACCTATAGAACCCTGACCCCAGCAAGCTACCAAAGGGTCCACTTCTCCCTGGACTTGCAGTCTAGGCCACAGAGGGCCCCCTTGCCCTCCAACTACGGGTCACAGACCCCAGCAAGCTACCCAGGGGTCCACCTTTCTCCCTGGACTTGCAGTCTGGGCCACAGAGGGCCACTTTGCACTCAAGCTAGGGGTCTCTGACTCCAGCAAGTTACCCAGAGGTCCACCCCTCTCCCTGGACTTGCATCCTAGGCCACTGAGGACCCCCCTGCCCTCCACCTAGGGGTCTCGGACCCCAGCAAGCTACCCAGGGGTCTACCTCTCACCCTGGACTTGCAGTGTGGGCCCCAGGGAGCCCCCTTACCCTATAACTAAAGGATCCCAGACCCCAGCATCTAACCCAGGTGTCCATCTCTCTAGCTGGACTTGCAGTCTGGGCCCCGTGGGCCCCCTTGCCTTTGACCAAGGGGTATCTGTCCCCAGCAAGCTACCCAGGGGCCAACCTCTCTCCCTGGTCTTGGTGCTGGGCCCCAGAGGGCCCTCTTGCCCTCCACCTAGGCGTCTTTGACTCCAGCAAGCAACCCAAGGGCCCACCTGTCTCCTTGGTCTTGCAGTCTGGGCCCCAGAGGGCCCCCTTGCCCTCCACCTAGGGTTCCCTGACCCCAGCAAGCTACCTAGGGGTCACCCTCTCTCCGAGGGCTTGCAGTCTGGGCCCCAAAGGGCCCCCTTGCCCTCCACCTAGGGGTCTCTGACCCCAGCAAGCTACCCAAGGGCCCACCATTCTCCCTGGGCTTGTAGTCTGGACCAAAGAGGGCCCCCTTGCTCTCCAACTACGCGTCTCAGACCCCAGCAAGCTACCCAGGGGTCCACCTTTCTCCTTGGACTTGCAATCTGGGCTCCAGAGGGCCCCTATCCTTCCACCCAAGTTTTTCTTACTCCTGCAAGCTACCCAGGGGCCAACCTCTTTTCCTCGACTTGATGTCTGGGTCCCAGAGGGCCCACTTGCCCTCCACCTAGGGGTCCCTGACCCCAGCAAGCTACCCAGGGGTCAGCCTCTCTCCTTGGGCTTGAAGTCTGGTCCCCAGGGGGCGCCCTTGCCCTTCACCTAGGGGTCTCTGATCCCAGCAAGCTACCCAGGGGTCCACCTGTCTCCTTGGTCTTGCAGTCTGGGCCATAGAGGGCCCCCTTGCCCTTCACCTAGGTGTCCCTGACCCCAGCAAGCTACCCAGGGGTACACCTCTCTCCCTGGACTTGCAGTTTAGGCCACAGAGGGCCATCCACCTAGATTTAACTGACCCCAGCAAGCTACCCAGGGGTCACCCTCTCTCCCTGGGCTTGCAGTCTGGGCCCCAGAGGCCCTCCTTGCCCTTCACCTAGGGTTCCCTGAAACCAGCAAGCTACCCAGGGGTCAGCCTCTCTCCCTGGGCTTGCAGTCTGGGCCCCAGACGGCCCCCTTGCCCTCCACCTACGGTTCCCTGACCCCAGCAAGCTACCTAGGGGTCACCCTCTCTCCGTGGGCTTGCAGTCTGGGACCCAGAGGGCCCCATTGCCCTCCAACTAGGGATCCCTGACCCCAGCAAGCTACCCAGGGGTAACCCTCTCTCCCTGGACTTGCAGTCTGGGCTCCAGAGGGCCCCCTTGCCCTCCACCTAGGGGTATCTTACCCTAGCATGCTACGCAGGGGACAGTATTAGCACCAGGGTGCCCCCTGGCCCTCCACTTAGTTGCCTCTGACCCCGGCAAGCTACCCATGGGTCCACCTCTCTCTCTGGACTAGCAGTACAGGCCACAGTGTGCCTCCTGGCCCTCAACCTTGGTTCCTTAGACCCCAGCAAGCTACCCAGGGGTACACCTCTCTCCCTGGACTTGCAGTATAGGCTCCAGGGTGCCTCCTGGCCCTCCACCTAGGGGCTTCTGACCCCAGCAAGCTACCCAGGGGTCCACCTCTATTCCTGATCTTGCAGTATAGGCCCCAGGGTACCCCCGGGCCATCCACCTAAGGGCCTCTGACACCAGCAAGGAACCCAGGGGTCCACCTCTCTCCCTGGACTTGCAGTATAGACCACAGGGTGCCCCCTGGCCCTCCACGTAGTTGCCACTGACCCCAGCAAGCTACCCAGGGGTCCACCTCTCTCCCTGGATATGCAATATAGGCCCCAGGGTGCCTGCTGGCCCTCCACCTAGGGTCGTCTGACCCCAGCAAGCTACCCAGGGGTACGCCTCTCCACCTGGACTTGCAGTATAGGCCACAGGGTGCCCCCTGGACCTTTATCTAGGGGCCCCTGACCCCAGCAAGCTAGGCAGGGGTCTACCTCTCTCCCTGGACTTGCAGTATAGGCCCCAGGATGCCCCTTGCCCTCCACATAGGGGCCTATAAACCCTTGCAAGCTACCCAGGAGTCCACCTCTCTCCCTGGACTTGCAATGTATTCCCCAAGGTGCTGTATGAACTTTCACCTAGGAGCCTCTGACCCCAGCAAGCTGCCCAGGGGTCCACCTCTCTCCTTTTACATACAGTATAGGCCCCAGGGTGCCCCCTGGCATTCAACCTAGGTGCTTTTGACCCAAGCAAGCTACCCTCGGGTCCACCTCTCTCCCTGGACTTGCAGTATAGGCCCCAGGGTGCCCTGTGACCCTCCAACTAGAGGCCTCTGACCCAAGCAAGCTACCCAGGGGTCCACCTCTCTCCCTGGAGTTGCAGTACAGAAACCAGTGTGCCTCCTGGCCATCCACCAAGGGGCCTCTGACACCAGCAAGCTACCCAGGGGTCCACGTTTCTCCCTGGACTTGTAGTATAGGCCCCAGGGTGCCCCCTTGCCTTCCAACTAGGGGCCTCAGACCCCGAAAAGCTACCCAGGGGTCCACCTCTCTCCCTGAACTTTCAGCATAGGCCCCAGGGTGCCCCCGGCCCTCCACCTAGGGGCATCTGACTCCAGCAATCTACCCAGGGGGTCCACCTCTCTACCTGGACTTGCAGTATAGGCCCCAGCGTGCCCCCTGGCCCTCCACTTAGGGGCCTCTGACCCCTGCAAGCTACCCAGGGTCATCCTCTCTCCCTGGACTTGCAGTATAGGCCCCAGGGTGCTCCTTGGACTTGCAGAATACGCTTCGAGGTGCCCCCAGGCCCTCCACCTAGGGGCCTCTGAACGCAGCAAGCTACCCAGGGGTCCACCTCTCTCCCTGGACTTGCAGTATAGGCCCCAGGGTGCCCCCTGGCCCTCCACCTAGGGGCCTTGGACCCCAGCAAGCTACCCAGGGATCCTCCTCTCTCCCTGGACTTGCAGTATAGGACTCAGGGTGCCCCCTGGCCCTCCACCTAGGGGCCTCTGACCCCAGCAAATTACCCAAGGGTCCACCTCTCTCCCTGGACTTGCAGTAAAGGCCCCAGGGTGCCTGCTGGCCCTCCACCTAGGGGTTTCTGACCCCAGCAAGCTACCCAGGGTTTCACCTCTCTCCCTGGACTTGCAGTATAATCCCCAGGGTGCCCCCTGGCTCTCCACCTAGGGGCCTCTGACCCCGGCAAGCTACCTCAGGAGTAAACCTCTCTCCCTGGACTTGCAGTATAGGCCCCAGGGTGACCCCTGGCCCTCCAACAAGGGGCCTCTGATCCCAGCAATCTACCCAGGGGTCCAACTCTCTCCCTGGACTTGCAGTATAGGCCCCAGCGTGCCCCCTGTCTGTCAACCTAGGGGCCTCTTACCCCAGCAAGCTACCCAGGGGTCCACCTCTCTCCCAGGACTTGAAGTGTTAGCCCTAGGGTGAACCCTGGCCCTCCACCTAGGGGCCTGTGACCCCAGCAAGCTACCCAGGGGTCCACCCTCTCCCTGGACTTGCAGTATAGGCACCAAGGTGCTCCCTGGGCCTCCAACAAGGGGCCTCTGATCCCAGCAATCTACCCAGGGGTCCACCTCTCTCCCTGGATTTGCACTATATGCCTCAGGGTGACCCCTGGCCCTCCACCTAGGGGCCTCTGACCCCAGCAAGCTACCCATGGGTCCACCCCTCTCCCTGGACTTGCAGTATAGGCCCCAGGGTGCCCTCGAACCTCCACCTAGGGGCCTCTGACTCTAGCAAGCAACCTAGGGGTCCACCTCTCAACCTGCAGTTGCAGTATAGGTCCCAAGGTTCCCCCGGGCCCTCCACCTAGAGGCCTCTGGCCCCAGCAAGCTACCCAGGGGTACACCTCTAAACCTGGACTTTCAGTATAGGCTCCAGGGTGCCCCTTGGCCCTCCACCAAGGGGCCCCTGACCCCAGCAAGCTACCCTGGGGTCCACCTCTCTCCCTGGACTTGCAGTATAGGCCGCAGGGTGCCCCCTGGCCCTCCACGCTGGGGCCTCTGACCTCAGCAAGCTACCCAGTTGTCCACCTCTGTCCCTGGACTTGCAGTAAAGGCCCCAGGGTGCCCCGCTGCCCTCCACCTAAGGGCCTCTGACCCCAGCAAGCTACCCAGGGGTCCACTTCTCTCCCTGGACTTGCAGTATAGGCCCCAGGGTGCCCCTGGCCCTCCACCTAGGGGCCTCGGACCCCAGCAAGCTACCCAGGGGTCCACCTCTCTCCCTGGACTTGCACTATAGGCCTCAGGGTGACCCCTGGCCCTCCACATAGGGGCCTCTGACCTAAGCAAGCTACCCAGGGGTCCACCTTTCTCCCTGGACTTGCAGTATTGGCCCCAGGGTGCCCTCGAACCTCCACCTAGCGGCCTCTGACTCCAGCAAGCTACCCAGGGGTCCACCTCTGACCTTGGACTTGCAGTATAGGCCCCAAGGTTCCCCCGGGCCCTCCATCTAGGGGCCTCTGACTCCAGAAAGCTACCCAGGGGTCCACCCCTCTCCCTGGACTTGCAGTATAGGCCCCAGGGTGCCCCCTGGCCCTCCACCTAGCGGCCCTGACCTCAGCAAGCTACCCATGGGTCCACCTATCTCCCTGGACTTGCAGTATAGGCCCCAGGGTGCCCCCTGGCCCTCCACCTAAGGGCCCCTGACCCCAGCAAGCTATCCAGGGGTCCACCTCTCTCCCTGGACAAGCAGTATAGGTCGATGGGTGCCCCCTGGCCCTCCACCTAGGAGCCTCTGACCCCAGCAAGCTAACCAGGGGTCCACCACTCTTCCTGGACTTGCTGTATAGGCCCCAAGGTCCCCCCTGGCCCTCCAGCTAGGGGCGTCGGACCCCAGCAAGCTACCCAGGGGTCCACCTCTCTCCCTGGATATGCAATAAAGGTCACAGGATGCCCCCTGGCTCTCCACCTAGTGTCCTCTGACCCCAGCAAGCTACCCAGGGGCCCACCTCTCTCCCTGGACTTGCAGTAAAGGCCCCAGGGTGTCCCCTGGCCCTCCACCTTGGGGCCTTCGACAACAGCAAGCTACCCATGGGTCCACCTCTCTCCCTGGACTTGCAGAATAGGCCCCAGGGTGCGCCCTGGCCCTCCACCTAGGGACCTCTGCCCCCAGCAATCTACCTAGGGGTCCACCCATCTCCCTGGACTTGCAGTATAGGCCCCGGGGTGCCCCCTGACCTATCACCTAGGGGCCTCTGACCCCGGCAAGCTACCCAGGGGTCCACATCTATCCCTGAACTTGCTGCATAGGCCCCAGGGTACCCCTTGGTCCTCCACCTAAGGGCCTCCGACCCAAGCAAGCTACCCAGGGGTCCACCTCCCTCCCTGGACTTGCAGTATAGACCCCAGGGTGCCCCTGGCCCTCCACCTATGGGCCCCTGACCCCAGCAAGCTACCCAGGTGTCCACTTCTCTCCCTGGACTTGCAGTATAGGCCCCAGGGTGCCCCTGGCCCTCCACCTAGGGGCCTCGGAACCCAGCAAGCTACCCAGGGGTCCACCTCTCTCCCTGGACTTGCACTATAGGCCTCAGGGTGACCCCTGGCCCTCCACATAGGGGCCTCTGACCTCAGCAAGCTACCCAGGGGTCCACCTTTCTCCCTGGACTTGCAGTATTGGCCCCAGGGTGCCCTCGAACCTCCACCTAGCGGCCTCTGACTCCAGCAAGCTACCCAGGGGTCCACCTCTCTCCCTGGACTTGCAGTATAGGCCCCAGGATGCCCCTTGCCCTCCACATAGGGGCCTATAAACCCTTGCAAGCTACCCAGGAGTCCACCTCTCTCCCTGGACTTGCAATGTATTCCCCAAGGTGCTGTATGAACTTTCACCTAGGAGCCTCTGACCCCAGCAAGCTGCCCAGGGGTCCACCTCTCTCCTTTTACATACAGTATAGGCCCCAGGGTGCCCCCTGGCATTCAACCTAGGTGCTTTTGACCCAAGCAAGCTACCCTCGGGTCCACCTCTCTCCCTGGACTTGCAGTATAGGCCCCAGGGTGCCCTGTGACCCTCCAACTAGAGGCCTCTGACCCAAGCAAGCTACCCAGGGGTCCACCTCTCTCCCTGGAGTTGCAGTACAGAAACCAGTGTGCCTCCTGGCCATCCACCAAGGGGCCTCTGACACCAGCAAGCTACCCAGGGGTCCACGTTTCTCCCTGGACTTGTAGTATAGGCCCCAGGGTGCCCCCTTGCCTTCCAACTAGGGGCCTCAGACCCCGAAAAGCTACCCAGGGGTCCACCTCTCTCCCTGAACTTTCAGCATAGGCCCCAGGGTGCCCCCGGCCCTCCACCTAGGGGCATCTGACTCCAGCAATCTACCCAGGGGGTCCACCTCTCTACCTGGACTTGCAGTATAGGCCCCAGCGTGCCCCCTGGCCCTCCACTTAGGGGCCTCTGACCCCTGCAAGCTACCCAGGGTCATCCTCTCTCCCTGGACTTGCAGTATAGGCCCCAGGGTGCTCCTTGGACTTGCAGAATACGCTTCGAGGTGCCCCCAGGCCCTCCACCTAGGGGCCTCTGAACGCAGCAAGCTACCCAGGGGTCCACCTCTCTCCCTGGACTTGCAGTATAGGCCCCAGGGTGCCCCCTGGCCCTCCACCTAGGGGCCTTGGACCCCAGCAAGCTACCCAGGGATCCTCCTCTCTCCCTGGACTTGCAGTATAGGACTCAGGGTGCCCCCTGGCCCTCCACCTAGGGGCCTCTGACCCCAGCAAATTACCCAAGGGTCCACCTCTCTCCCTGGACTTGCAGTAAAGGCCCCAGGGTGCCTGCTGGCCCTCCACCTAGGGGTTTCTGACCCCAGCAAGCTACCCAGGGTTTCACCTCTCTCCCTGGACTTGCAGTATAATCCCCAGGGTGCCCCCTGGCTCTCCACCTAGGGGCCTCTGACCCCGGCAAGCTACCTCAGGAGTAAACCTCTCTCCCTGGACTTGCAGTATAGGCCCCAGGGTGACCCCTGGCCCTCCAACAAGGGGCCTCTGATCCCAGCAATCTACCCAGGGGTCCAACTCTCTCCCTGGACTTGCAGTATAGGCCCCAGCGTGCCCCCTGTCTGTCAACCTAGGGGCCTCTTACCCCAGCAAGCTACCCAGGGGTCCACCTCTCTCCCAGGACTTGAAGTGTTAGCCCTAGGGTGAACCCTGGCCCTCCACCTAGGGGCCTGTGACCCCAGCAAGCTACCCAGGGGTCCACCCTCTCCCTGGACTTGCAGTATAGGCACCAAGGTGCTCCCTGGGCCTCCAACAAGGGGCCTCTGATCCCAGCAATCTACCCAGGGGTCCACCTCTCTCCCTGGATTTGCACTATATGCCTCAGGGTGACCCCTGGCCCTCCACCTAGGGGCCTCTGACCCCAGCAAGCTACCCATGGGTCCACCCCTCTCCCTGGACTTGCAGTATAGGCCCCAGGGTGCCCTCGAACCTCCACCTAGGGGCCTCTGACTCTAGCAAGCAACCTAGGGGTCCACCTCTCAACCTGCAGTTGCAGTATAGGTCCCAAGGTTCCCCCGGGCCCTCCACCTAGAGGCCTCTGGCCCCAGCAAGCTACCCAGGGGTACACCTCTAAACCTGGACTTTCAGTATAGGCTCCAGGGTGCCCCTTGGCCCTCCACCAAGGGGCCCCTGACCCCAGCAAGCTACCCTGGGGTCCACCTCTCTCCCTGGACTTGCAGTATAGGCCGCAGGGTGCCCCCTGGCCCTCCACGCTGGGGCCTCTGACCTCAGCAAGCTACCCAGTTGTCCACCTCTGTCCCTGGACTTGCAGTAAAGGCCCCAGGGTGCCCCGCTGCCCTCCACCTAAGGGCCTCTGACCCCAGCAAGCTACCCAGGGGTCCACTTCTCTCCCTGGACTTGCAGTATAGGCCCCAGGGTGCCCCTGGCCCTCCACCTAGGGGCCTCGGACCCCAGCAAGCTACCCAGGGGTCCACCTCTCTCCCTGGACTTGCACTATAGGCCTCAGGGTGACCCCTGGCCCTCCACATAGGGGCCTCTGACCTAAGCAAGCTACCCAGGGGTCCACCTTTCTCCCTGGACTTGCAGTATTGGCCCCAGGGTGCCCTCGAACCTCCACCTAGCGGCCTCTGACTCCAGCAAGCTACCCAGGGGTCCACCTCTGACCTTGGACTTGCAGTATAGGCCCCAAGGTTCCCCCGGGCCCTCCATCTAGGGGCCTCTGACTCCAGAAAGCTACCCAGGGGTCCACCCCTCTCCCTGGACTTGCAGTATAGGCCCCAGGGTGCCCCCTGGCCCTCCACCTAGCGGCCCTGACCTCAGCAAGCTACCCATGGGTCCACCTATCTCCCTGGACTTGCAGTATAGGCCCCAGGGTGCCCCCTGGCCCTCCACCTAAGGGCCCCTGACCCCAGCAAGCTATCCAGGGGTCCACCTCTCTCCCTGGACAAGCAGTATAGGTCGATGGGTGCCCCCTGGCCCTCCACCTAGGAGCCTCTGACCCCAGCAAGCTAACCAGGGGTCCACCACTCTTCCTGGACTTGCTGTATAGGCCCCAAGGTCCCCCCTGGCCCTCCAGCTAGGGGCGTCGGACCCCAGCAAGCTACCCAGGGGTCCACCTCTCTCCCTGGATATGCAATAAAGGTCACAGGATGCCCCCTGGCTCTCCACCTAGTGTCCTCTGACCCCAGCAAGCTACCCAGGGGCCCACCTCTCTCCCTGGACTTGCAGTAAAGGCCCCAGGGTGTCCCCTGGCCCTCCACCTTGGGGCCTTCGACAACAGCAAGCTACCCATGGGTCCACCTCTCTCCCTGGACTTGCAGAATAGGCCCCAGGGTGCGCCCTGGCCCTCCACCTAG
Organism: Danio rerio; assembly: GCF_052040795.2. Classification (NCBI taxonomy): domain Eukaryota; kingdom Metazoa; phylum Chordata; class Actinopteri; order Cypriniformes; family Danionidae; genus Danio; species Danio rerio. The sequence goes on from NC_141040.1 coordinate 18,190,122, forward strand.
GGACCTCTGCCCCCAGCAATCTACCTAGGGGTCCACCCATCTCCCTGGACTTGCAGTATAGGCCCCGGGGTGCCCCCTGACCCTTCACCTAGGGGCCTCTGACCCCGGCAAGCTACCCAGGGGTCCACATCTATCCCTGAACTTGCTGCATAGGCCCCAGGGTACCCCTTGGTCCTCCACCTAAGGGCCTCCGACCCAAGCAAGCTACCCAGGGGTCCACCTCCCTCCCTGGACTTGCAGTATAGACCCCAGGGTGCCCCTGGCCCTCCACCTATGGGCCCCTGACCCCAGCAAGCTACCCAGGTGTCCACTTCTCTCCCTGGACTTGCAGTATAGGCCCCAGGGTGCCCCTGGCCCTCCACCTAGGGGCCTCGGAACCCAGCAAGCTACCCAGGGGTCCACCTCTCTCCCTGGACTTGCACTATAGGCCTCAGGGTGACCCCTGGCCCTCCACATAGGGGCCTCTGACCTCAGCAAGCTACCCAGGGGTCCACCTTTCTCCCTGGACTTGCAGTATTGGCCCCAGGGTGCCCTCGAACCTCCACCTAGCGGCCTCTGACTCCAGCAAGCTACCCAGGGGTCCACCTCTGACCTTGGACTTGCAATATAGGCCCCAAGGTTCCCCCGGGCCCTCCACCTAGAGGCCCCTGACCCCAGCAAGCTACCCAGGGGTACACCTCTAGCCCTTGACTTGAAGTATAGGCCCCAGTGTGCCCCTTGGCCCTCCACCTAGGGGCCTATGACCCCAGCAAGCTACCCAGGCGTCCACCCAACTCCCTGGACTTGCAGTAGAGGTCCCAGGGTGCCCCTGACCCTCCACCTAGGAGCCTCTGACCTCAGCAAGCTACCCTGGGGTCCACCTCTGACCCTGGACGTGCAGTTTTGGGCCCCAAGTATCCCCTGGGCCCTCCACCTAGGGGCCTCTGACACCAGCAAGCTACCCAGGGGTCCACCTCTCTCCCTGGACTTGCAGTATAGGCCCCAGGGTGCCCCCTGAACCTCCACCTAGGGGCCTTTGACTCCAGAAAGCTACTCAGGAGTCCACCTCTGACCCTGGACATGCAGTATAGGCCCCAAGTATCCCCTGGGCCCTCCTCCTAGGGGCCTCTGACTCCAGAAAGCTACCCATGGGTCCACCTCTCTCCCTGGACTTGCAGTATAGGCCCCAGGGTGCCCCCTGGCCCTCCACCTAGGGGCCCCTGACCCCAGCAAGCTATCCAGGGGTCCACCTCTCTCCCTGGACATGCAGTTTAGGCCGCTGGGTGCCCCCTGGCCCTCCACCTAGGAGCCTCTGACCCCAGCAAGCTAACCAGGGGTCCACCTCTCTTCCTGGACTTGCAGTATAGGCCCCAAGGTCCCCTCTGGCCCTCCAGCTAGGGGCGTCGGACCCCAGCAAGCTACCCAGGGGTCCACCTTTCTCCCTGGATATGCAATAAAGGTCACAGGGTGCCCCCTGGCCCTCCACCTTGGGGCCTTCAACCACAGCAAGCTACCCATGGGTCCACCTCTCTCCCTGGACTTGCAGAATAGGCCCCAGGGTGCCCCCTGGCCCTCCACCTAGGTAACTCTGCCCCCAGCAATCTACCTAGGGGTCCACCCCTCTCCCTGGACTTGCAGTATAGGCCCCAGGGTTCCCCCGGGCCCTCCACCTAGAGGCCCCTGGCCCCAGCAAGCTACCCAGGGGTACACCTCTAGCCCTTGACTTGAAGTATAGGCCCCACTGTGCCCCTTGGCCCTCCACCTAGGGGCCTGTGACCCTAGCAAGCTACCCAGGCGTCCACCCAACTCCCTGGACTTGCAGTAGAGGTCCCAGGGTGCCCCTAACCCTCCACCTAGGAGCCTCTGACCCCAGCAAGCTACCCTGGGGTCCACCTCTGACCCTGGACGTACAGTTTTGGGCCCCAAGTATCCCCTGAGCCCTCCACCTAGGGGCCTCTGACACCAGCAAGCTACCCAGGGGTCCACTTCTCTCCCTGGACTTGCAGTATAGGCCCCAGGGTGCCACCTGAACCTCCACCTAGGGGCCTTTGACTCCAGAAAGCTACTCAGGAGTCCACCTCTGACCCTGGACGTGCAGTAGAGGCCCCAAGTATCCCCTGGGCCCTCCTCCTAGGGGCCTCTGACTCCAGAAAGCTACCCAGGGGTCCACCCCTCTCCCTGGACTTGCAGTATGGGCCCCAGGGTGCCCCCTGGCCCTCCACCTAGGGGCCCTGACCCCAGCAAGCTACCCATGGGTCCACCTCTCTCCCTGGACTTGAAGTATAGGCCCCAGGGTGCCCCCTGGCCCTCCACCTAGTGGCCCCTGACCCCAGCAAGCTATTCAGGGGTCCACCTCTCTCCCTGGACATGCAGTTTAGGCCGCTGGGTGCCCCCTGAACCTCCACTTAGGAGCCTCTAACCCCAGCAAGCTAACCAGGGGTCCACCTCTCTTCCTGGACTTGCAGTATAGGCCCCAAGGTCCCCCCTGGCCCTCCAGCTAGGGGCGTCGGACCCCAGCAAGCTACCCAGGGGTCCACCTCTCTCCCTGGATATGCAATAAAGGTCACAGGGTGCCCCCTGGCTCTCCACCTAGTGTCCTCTGACCCCAGCAAGCTACCCAGGGGCCCACCTCTCTCCCTGGACTTGCGGTAAAGGCCACAGGGCGTCCCCTGGCCCTCCACCTTGGGGCCTTCGACCCCAGCTAGCTACCCAGGGGTCCACCTCTCTGCCTGGACTTGCAGTAGAGGCCCCAGGGTGCCCCCTTGCCCTCCACCCAGGGGCCTCTGACCCCAGCAAGCTACCCAGGGGTCCACCTCTCTCCCTGGACTTGCAGTAGAGGCCCCAGGGTGCCCCCTGGCCCTCCACCTAGGGGCCTTTGAACCCAGCAAGCTACCCTGGGGGTCCTCCTCTTTCCCTGGACTTGCAGTAGAGGCCCTAAGGTGCCCCCTTGGCCTCCACCCAGGGGCCTCTGACCCCAGCAAGCTACCCAAGGGGTCCACCTTTCTCCCTGGACTTGAAGTATAGGCCCAAGGTTGCCCACTGGCCCTCCACCTAGGGGCCTAAGACCCCAACAAGCTACCCAGGGGTCCATAACTCTCCCTGGACTTGCAGTAGAGGCCCCAGGGTGCCCCCTGGCCCTCCACCTAGGGGCCTAAGACCCCGGCAAGCTACCCAGGGGTCCACCTCTCTCCCTTGACTTGAAGTATAGGCCCCAGGGTGCCCCCTGGCCCTCCACCTAGGGGACTAGGACCCCAGCAAGCTACCCATGGGTCCACCTCTCTCCCTGGACTTGCAGAATAGGCCCCAGGGTACCCCTTGGTCCTCCACCTAAGGGCCTCTGACCCAAGCAAGCTACCCAGGGGTCCACCTCCCTCCCTGGACTTGCAGTATAGGCCCCAGGGTGCCCCTGGCCCTCCACCTATGGGCCCCTGACCCCAGCAAGCTACCCAGGTGTCCACCTCTCTCCTTGGACTTGCAGTATAGGCCCCAGGGTGCCCCCTGACCCTCCACCTAGGAGCCTCTGACCCCAGCAAGCTACCCAGAGGTCCACCTCTCTCCCTGGACTTGCGGTACGGACACAGGGTGCCCCCTGAACCTGCACCTAGGGGCCTCAGACCCCAACAAGCTACCCAGGGGTCCACATCTCTCCCTGGACTTGCAGTATAGGCCCCACGGTGCCCCATGGCCCTCCACTTTGGGGCCTCTGACCCAAGCAAGCTACCCAGGGGTCCACCTCTCTCCCTGGAGTTGCAGTACAGAAACCAGTGTGCCTTCTGGCCATACACCTAGGGTCCTCTTACCCCAGCAAGCTACCCAGTGGTCCACCTCTCTACCTGGACCTGCAGTATAGGCTCCAGTGTGCCCCCTGGCCCACCACCAAGGGGCCTCTGACACCAGCAAGCTACCCTGGGGTCCATCTCTGACCCTGGACGTACAGTTTTGGGCCCCAAGTATCCCCTGAGCCCTCCACCTAGGGGCCTCTGACACCAGCAAGCTACCCAGGGGTCCACTTCTCTCCCTGGACTTGCAGTATAGGCCCCAGGGTGCCACCTGTACCTCCACCTAGGGGCCTTTGACTCCAGAAAGCTACTCAGGAGTCCACCTCTGACCCTGGACGTGCAGTAGAGGCCCCAAGTATCCCCTGGGCCCTCCTCCTAGGGGCCTCTGACTCCAGAAAGCTACCCAGGGGTCCACCCCTCTCCCTGGACTTGCAGTATGGGCCCCAGGGTGCCCCCTGGCCCTCCACCTAGGGGCCCTGACCCCAGCAAGCTACCCATGGGTCCACCTCTCTCCCTGGACTTGAAGTATAGGCCCCAGGGTGCCCCCTGGCCCTCCACCTAGTGGCCCCTGACCCCAGCAAGCTATTCAGGGGTCCACCTCTCTCCCTGGACATGCAGTTTAGGCCGCTGGGTGCCCCCTGAACCTCCACTTAGGAGCCTCTAACCCCAGCAAGCTAACCAGGGGTCCACCTCTCTTCCTGGACTTGCAGTATAGGCCCCAAGGTCCCCCCTGGCCCTCCAGCTAGGGGCGTCGGACCCCAGCAAGCTACCCAGGGGTCCACCTCTCTCCCTGGATATGCAATAAAGGTCACAGGGTGCCCCCTGGCTCTCCACCTAGTGTCCTCTGACCCCAGCAAGCTACCCAGGGGCCCACCTCTCTCCCTGGACTTGCGGTAAAGGCCCCAGGGCGTCCCCTGGCCCTCCACCTTGGGGCCTTCGACCCCAGCTAGCTACCCAGGGGTCCACCTCTCTGCCTGGACTTGCAGTAGAGGCCCCAGGGTGCCCCCTTGACCTCCACCCAGGGGCCTCTGACCCCAGCAAGCTACCCAGGGGTCCACCTCTCTCCCTGGACTTGCAGTAGAGGCCCCAGGGTGCCCCCTGGCCCTCCACCTAGGGGCCTTTGAACCCAGCAAGCTACCCTGGGGGTCCTCCTCTTTCCCTGGACTTGCAGTAGAGGCCCTAAGGTGCCCCCTTGGCCTCCACCCAGGGGCCTCTGACCCCAGCAAGCTACCCAAGGGGTCCACCTTTCTCCCTGGACTTGAAGTATAGGCCCAAGGTTGCCCACTGGCCCTCCACCTAGGGGCCTAAGACCCCAACAAGCTACCCAGGGGTCCATAACTCTCCCTGGACTTGCAGTAGAGGCCCCAGGGTGCCCCCTGGCCCTCCACCTAGGGGCCTAAGACCCCGGCAAGCTACCCATGGGTCCACCTCTCTCCCTGGACTTGCAGAATAGGCCCCAGGGTACCCCTTGGTCCTCCACCTAAGGGCCTCTGACCCAAGCAAGCTACCCAGGGGTCCACCTCCCTCCCTGGACTTGCAGTATAGGCCCCAGGGTGCCCCTGGCCCTCCACCTATGGGCCCCTGACCCCAGCAAGCTACCCAGGTGTCCACCTCTCTCCTTGGACTTGCAGTATAGGCCCCAGGGTGCCCCCTGACCCTCCACCTAGGAGCCTCTGACCCCAGCAAGCTACCCAGGGGTCCACCTCTCTCCCTGGACTTGCGGTACGGACCCAGGGTGCCCCCTGAACCTGCACCTAGGGGCCTCAGACCCCAACAAGCTACCCAGGGGTCCACATCTCTCCCTGGACTTGCAGTATAGGCCCCACGGTGCCCCATGGCCCTCCACTTTGGGGCCTCTGACCCAAGCAAGCTACCCAGGGGTCCACCTCTCTCCCTGGAGTTGCAGTACAGAAGCCAGTGTGCCTTCTGGCCATACACCTAGGGTCCTCTTACCCCAGCAAGCTACCCAGTGGTCCACCTCTCTACCTGGACCTGCAGTATAGGCTCCAGTGTGCCCCCTGGCCCACCACCAAGGGGCCTCTGACACCAGCAAGCTACCCAGGGGTCCACATCTCTCCGTGGACTTGCAGTATAGGCTCCAGGGTGCCCCCTTGCTCTCCACCTAGGGTCATCTGATCCCACCAAGCTACCCAGGGGTCCACCTCTCTCCCTGGACTTGCAGTATAGGCCCCAGGGTGCCCCCTGGCCCTCCACCTAGGGGCCTCAGACCCCAGCAAGCTACCCTGGGGTCCACCTCTCTCCCTGGACTTGCAGTATAGGCCCCAAGGTGCCCCCTGGCCCTCCACCTAAGGGCCATTGACCCCAGCAAGCTACCCAGGAGTCCACCTTTCTCCCTGCACTTGCAGTTTGGGCCCCAGGGTACCCTCAAACCTCCAACTAGGGGCCTTTGACTCTAGCAAGCTACCCAGGGGTCCTCCTCTGACCCTGGACTTGCAGTATAGGCCCCAAGGTTCCCCCGGGCCCTCCACCTAGGGGCTTCTGTCCCCAGCAAGCTACCCAGGGGTACACCTTTAGCCCTGGACTTGCAGTTTAGGCTCCAGGGTGCCCCCTAACCCTCCACCTAGGGGCCACTGACCCCAGTAAGCTACCCAGTGGTCCACCTCTCTCCCTGAACTTGCAATAGAGGCCCCAAGTGCTCCCTGGCCTCCACCCAGGGGCCTCTGACCCCAGCAAGCTACCCAGGGGTCCACCTTTCTCCCTGGACTTGAAGTATAGGCCCAAGGGTGCCCACTGGCCCTCCACCTAAGGACCTAAGACCCCAACAAGCTACCCAGGGGTCCACAACTCTCCCTGGACTTGCAGTAGAGGCCCCAGGGTGCCCCCTGGCCCTCCACCTAGTGGCCTAAGACCCCAGCAAGCTACCCAGGGGTCCACCTCTCTCCCTTGACTTGAAGTATAGGCCCCAGGGTGCCCCCTGGCCCACCACCTAGGGGACTAGGACCCCAGCTAGCTACCCAGGGGTCCACCTCTCTGCCTGGACTTGCAGTAGAGGCCCCAGGGTGCCCCCTTGCCCTCAACCCAGGGGCCTCTGACCCCAGCAAGCTACCCAGGGGTCCACAACTCTCCCTGGACTTGCAGTAGCGGCCCCATAGGTGCCCCCTGGCCCTCCACCTATGGGCCTCTGACCCCAGCAAGCTACCCAGGGGTCCACCTCTCTCCCTGGACTTGCAGTATAGGCCCCAGGGTGCCCCCTGGCCCTCCACCTAGGGACCTAAGACCCCAGCAAGCTACCCCAGGGGTCCACCTCTCTCCCTTGACTTGAAGTATAGGCCCCAGGGTGCCCCCTGGCCCTCCACCTAGGGGACTAGGACCCCAGCAAGCTACCCAGGGGTCCACCTCTCTGCCTGGACTTGCTGTAGAGGCCCCAGGGTGCCCCCTTGGCCTCCACCTAGGGGCCTCTGACCCCAGCAAGCTACCCAGGGGTCCACAACTCTCCCTAGACTTGCAGTAGAGGCCCCAGGGTGCCCCCTGGCCCTCCACCTAGGGGCCTTTGAACCCAGCAAGCTACCCTGGGGGTCCTCCTCTTTCCCTGGACTTGCAGTAGAGGCCCTAAGGTGCCCCCTTGGCCTCCACCCAGGGGCCTCTGACCCCAGCAAGCTACCCTAGGGGTCCACCTTTCTCCCTGGACTTGAAGTATAGGCCCAAGGTTGCCCACTGGCCCTCCACCTAGGGACCTAAGACCCCAACAAGCTACCCAGGGGTCCATAACTCTCCCTGGACTTGCAGTAGAGGCCCCAGGGTGCCCCCTGGCCCTCCACCTAGGGGCCTAAGACCCCAGCAAGCTACCCAGGGGTCCACCTCTCTCCCTTGACTTGAAGTATAGGCCCCAGGGTGCCCCCTGGCCCTCCACCTAGGGGACTAGGACCCCAGCTAGCTACCCAGGGGTCCACCTCTCTGCCTGGACTTGCAGTAGAGGCCCCAGGGTGCCCCCTTGCCCTCCACCCAGGGGCCTCTGACCCCAGCAAGCTACCCAGGGGTCCACCTCTCTCCCTGGACTTGCAGTAGAGGCCCTAGGGTACCTCCTGGCCCTCCATCTAGAGGCCTAAGACCCCAGCAAGCTACCCAGGGTGTCCACCTCTCTCGCTGGACTGGCAGTAGAGTTCCCAGGGTGCCCCCTGGCCCTCCACCTAGGGGCCTCTGACACAAGAAAGCTCCACAGGGGTCCACATCTCTCCCTGGACTTGCAGGATAGGCCCCAATGTGCCCCCTGGCCCTCCACCTAGTTGCCTCTGACCCCAGCAAGCTACCCAGGTGTCCACCACTCTCCCTGGACTTGCAGTAGAGGCCCCAGGGTGCCAACTGGCCCTCCACCTAGGGGACTAGGACCCCAGCTAGCTACCCAGGGGTCCACCTCTCTGCCTGGACTTGCAGTAGAGGCCCCTGGGTGCCCACTTGCCCTCCACCCAGGGGCCTCTGAACCCAGCAAGCTACCCAGGGGTCCACCTCAATCCCTGGACTTGCAGTAGAGGCCCTAGGCTACCTCCTGGCCCTCCACCTAGGGGCCTCTGACCCCAGCAAGCTACCCAGGGGTCCACAACTCTCCCTGGACTTGCAGTAGAGGCCCCAGGGTGCCCCCTTGGCCTCCACCCAGGGGCCTCTGACCCCAGCAAGCTACCCAGGGGTCCACCTTTCTCCCTGGACTTGAAGTATAGGCCTTAGGGTGCCCACTGGCCCTCCACCTAGGGGCCTAAGACCCCAGCAAGCTACCCAGGGGTCCACAACTCTCCCTGGACTTGCAGTAGAGGCCCCAGGGTGACCCCTGGCCCTCCACCTAGGGGCCTCTGACCCCAGCAAGCTACCCAGGGGTCCACAACTCTCCCTGGACTTGCAGTAGCGGCCCCAAGGTGCCCCCTGGCCCTCCACCTAGGGGCCTCTAATCCCAGCAAGCTACCCAGGGGTCCACCTCTCTCCCTGGACTTGCAGAATAGGCCCCAGGGTGCCCCCTGGCCCTCCACCTAGGGACCTAAGACCCCAGCAAGCTACCCAGGGGTCCACCTCTCTCCCTTGACTTGAAGTAAAGGCCCCAGGGTGCCCCCTGGCCCTCCACCTAGGGGACTAGGACCCCAGCAAGCTACCCAGGGGTCCACCTCTCTGCCTGGACTTGCAGTAGAGGCCCTAGGGTGCCCCCTTGGCCTCCACCTAGGGGCCTCTGACCCCAGCAAGCTACCCAGGGGTCCACAACTCTCCCTGGACTTGCAGTAGAGGCCCCAGGGTGCCCCCTGGCCCTCCACCTAGGGGCCTTTGACCCCAGCAAGCTACCCTGGGGGTCCTCCTCTTTCCCTGGACTTGCAGTAGAGACCCTAGGGTGCCCCCTTGGCCTCCACCTAGGGGCCTAAGACCCCAGGAAGCTACCCAGGGGTGCAAAACTCTCCCTGGACTTGCAGTAGAGGCCCCAGGGTGCCCCCTTGGCCTCCACCCAGGGGCCTCTGACCCCAGCAAGCTACCCAGGTGGTCTACCTCTTTCCCTGGACTTGCAGTAGAGGCCCTAGGGTACCTCCTGGCCCTCCACCTAGGGGCCTTTGACCCCAGCAAGCTACCCAGGGGTCCACAACTCTCCCTGGACTTGCAGTACAGTTCCCAGGGTGCCCCCTTGGCCTCCACCTAGGGGCCTCTGACCCCAGCAAGCTACCCAGGGGTCCACAACTCTCCCTGGACTTGCAGTAGAGGCCCCAGAGTACCCCCTTGGCCTCCACCCAGGGGCCTCTGACCCCAGCAAGCTACCCAGGGGGTCCACCTCTTTCCCTGAACTTGCAGTAGAGGCCCCAACTGCTCCCTGGCCTCCACCCAGGGGCCTCTGACCCCAGCAAGCTACCCAGGGGTCCACCTTGCTCCCTGGACTTGCAGTAGAGGCCCAAGAAGGCCACCTGGCCCTCCATCTAGGGGCCTAGGACCCCTGAAAGCTACCCAGGGGTCCACCTCTCTCCCTGGACTTGCAATAGAAGCCCCAGGGTGCCCCCTTGCCCTCCAAAAAGGAGTCTTTGACCCCAGCAACCTACCCAGTGGTCCACCTCTTTCCCTGGACTTGGAGGATAGGCCCCAGGGTGCCCCCTGGCCCTCCACCTAGGGGCCTTTGACCCCAGCAAGCTACCCTGGGGGTCCTCCTCTTTCCCTGGACTTGCAGTAGAGGCCCTAGGGTGCCCCCTTGGCCTCCACCTAGGGGCCTCTGACCCCAGCAAGCTACCCAGGGGTCCACAACTCTCCTTGGACTTGCAGTAGAGGCCGCAGGGTGCCCCCTTGGCCTCCACCCAGGGGCCTCTGACCCCAGCAAGCTACCCAGGGGTTCACCTTTCTCCCTGGACTTGAAGTATAGGCCCAAGGGTGCCCACTGGCCCTCCACCTAGGGGCCTAAGACCCCAACAAGCTAGCCAGGGGTCCACAACTCTCCCTGGACTTGCAGTAGAGGCCCTAGGGTGCCCCCTTGGCCTCCACCTAGGGGCCTCTGACCCCAGCAAGCTACCCAGGGGTCCAAAACTCTTCCTGGACTTGCAGTAGAGGCCCCAGGGTGCCCCCTTGGCCTCCACCCAGGGGTCTCTGACCCCAGCAAGCTACCCAGGGGGTCCACCTCTTTTCCTGGACTTGCAGTAGAGGCGATAGGGTACCTCCTGGCCCTCCACCTAGGGGCCTTTGACCCCAGCAAGCTACCCAGGGGTCCAAAACTCTCCCTGGACTTGCAGTACAGGCCCCAGGGTGCCCCCTTGGCCTCCACCTAGGGGCCTTTGACCCCAGCAAGCTACCCAGGGGTCCACAACTCTCCTTGGACTTGCAGTAGAGGCCGCAGGGTGCCCCCTTGGCCTCCACCAAGGGGCCTCTGACCCCAGCAAGCTACCCAGGGGTCCACCTTTCTCCCTGGACTTGAAGTATAGACCCAAGGGTGCCCACTGGCCCTCCACCTAGGGGCCTAAGACCCCAACAAGCTACCCAGGGGTCCACAACTCTCCCTGGACTTGCAGTAGAGGCCCCAGGGTGCCCCCTGGCCCTCCACCTAGGGACCTAAGACCCCAGCAAGCTACCCAGGGGTCCACCTCTCTCCCTGGACATAAAGTAGACGCCCCAGGGTGCCCCCTGGCCCTCCACCTAGTTGCCTTTGACCCCAGGATGCTATCCAGGGGTCCACCTTGCTCCCTGGACTTGCAGTAGAGGCCCAAGAAGGCCACCTGGCCCTCCATCTAGGGGCCTAGGACCCCAGCAAGCTACCCAGGGGTCCAAAACTCTTCCTGGACTTGCAGTAGAGGCCCCAGGGTGCCCCCTTGGCCTCCACCCAGGGGTCTCTGACCCCAGCAAGCTACCCAGGGGGTCCACCTCTTTTCCTGGACTTGCAGTAGAGGCGATAGGGTACCTCCTGGCCCTCCACCTAGGGGCCTTTGACCCCAGCAAGCTACCCAGGGGTCCAAAACTCTCCCTGGACTTGCAGTACAGGCCCCAGGGTGCCCCCTTGGCCTCCACCTAGGGGCCTTTGACCCCAGCAAGCTACCCAGGGGTCCACAACTCTCCTTGGACTTGCAGTAGAGGCCGCAGGGTGCCCCCTTGGCCTCCACCAAGGGGCCTCTGACCCCAGCAAGCTACCCAGGGGTCCACCTTTCTCCCTGGACTTGAAGTATAGACCCAAGGGTGCCCACTGGCCCTCCACCTAGGGGCCTAAGACCCCAACAAGCTACCCAGGGGTCCACCTCTCTCCCTGGACATGAAGTAGACGCCCCAGGGTGCTCCCTGGCCCTCCACCTAGTTGCCTTTGACCCCAGGAAGCTATCCAGGGGTCCACCTTGCTCCCTGGACTTGCAGTAGAGGCCCAAGAAGGCCACCTGGCCCTCCATCTAGGGGCCTAGGACCCCAGAATGCTACCCAGGGGTCCACCTCTCTCCCTGGACTTGCAGTAGAGGCCCCAGGGTGCCCCCTTGCCCTCCAAAAAGGAGTCTTTGACCCCAGCAACCTACCCAGTGGTCCACCTCTTTCCCTGGACTTGCAGGATAGGCCCCAGGGTGCCCCCTGGCCCTCCACCTAGGGGCCTTTGACCCCAGTAAGCTACCCTGGGGGTCCTCCTCTTTCCCTGGACTTGCAGTAGAGGCCCTAGGGTGCCCCCTTGGCCTCCACCTAGGGGCCTCTGACCCCAGCAAGCTACCCAGGGGTCCAAAACTCTTCCTGGACTTGCAGTAGAGGCCCCAGGGTGCCCCCTTGGCCTCCACCCAGGGGTCTCTGACCCCAGCAAGCTACCCAGGGGGTCCACCTCTTTTCCTGGACTTGCAGTAGAGGCGATAGGGTACCTCCTGGCCCTCCACCTAGGGGCCTTTGACCCCAGCAAGCTACCCAGGGGTCCAAAACTCTCCCTGGACTTGCAGTACAGGCCCCAGGGTGCCCCCTTGGCCTCCACCTAGGGGCCTTTGACCCCAGCAAGCTACCCAGGGGTCCACAACTCTCCTTGGACTTGCAGTAGAGGCCGCAGGGTGCCCCCTTGGCCTCCACCCAGGGGCCTCTGACCCCAGTAAGCTACCCAGGGGTCCACCTTTCTCCCTGGACTTGAAGTATAGACCCAAGGGTGCCCACTGGCCCTCCACCTAGGGGCCTAAGACCCCAGCAAGCTACCCAGGGGTCCACCTCTCTCCCTGGACATAAAGTAGACGCCCCAGGGTGCCCCCTGGCCCTCCACCTAGTTGCCTTTGACCCCAGGATGCTATCCAGGGGTCCACCTTGCTCCCTGGACTTGCAGTAGAGGCCCAAGAAGGCCACCTGGCCCTCCATCTAGGGGCCTAGGACCCCAGAAAGCTACCCAGGGGTCCACCTCTCTCCCTGGACTTGCAGTAGAGGCCCCAGGGTGCCACCTTGCCCTCCAAAAAGGAGTCTTTGACCCCAGCAACCTACCCAGTGGTCCACCTCTTTTCCTGGACTTGGAGGATAGGCCCCAGGGTGCCCCCTGGCCCTCCACCTAAGGGCCTCTGACCCCAGCAAGCTACCCAGGGGGTCCACCTCTTTTCCTGGACTTGCAGTAGAGGCGATAGGGTACCTCCTGGCCCTCCACCTAGGGTCCTTTGACCCCAGCAAGCTACCCAGGGGTCCACAACTCTCCCTGGACTTGCAGTACAGGCCCCAAGGTGCCCCCTTGGCCTCCACCTAGGGGCCTCTGACCCCAGCAAGCTACCCAGGGGACCACAACTCTCCCTGGACTTGCAGTAGAGGCCCCAGGGTACCCCCTTGGCCTCCACACAGGGGCCTCTGACCCCAGCAAGCTACCCAGGGGGTCCACCTCTTTCCCTGGACTTGCAGTAGAGGCCCTAGGGTACCTCCTGGCCCTCCACCTAGGGGCCTTTGACCCCAGCAAGCTACCCAGGGGTCCACAACTCTCCCTGGACTTGCATTAGAGGCCCCAGGGTGCCCCCTTGGCCTCCACCTAGCGGCCTCTGACCCCAGCAAGCTACCCAGGGGTCCACCTTTCTCCCTGGACTTGAAGTATAGGCCCAAGGGTGCCCACTGGCCATCCACCTAGGGGCCTAAGACCCCAACAAGCTACCCAGGGGTCCACAACTCTCCCTGGACTTGCAGTAGAGGCCTCAGGGTGCCCCCTGGCCCTCCACCTTGGGACCTAAGACCCCAGCAAGCTACCCAGGGGTTCACCTCTCTCCCTTGACTTGAAGTATAGGCCCCAGGGTGCCCCCTGGCCCTCCACCTCGGGGACAAGGACCCCAGCAAGCTACCCAGGGGTCCACAACTCTCCCTGGACTTGCATTAGAGGCCCCAGGGTGCCCCCTTGGCCTCCACCTAGGGGCCTCTGACCCCAGCAAGCTACCCAGGGGTCCACAACTCTCCCTGGACTTGCAGTAGAGGCCCCTGGGTGCCCCATTGGCCTCCACCCAGGGGCCTCTGACCCCAGCAAGCTACCCAGGGGTCCACCTTTCTCCCTGGACTTGAAATATAGGCCCAAGGGTGCCCACTGGCCCTCCACCTAGGGGCCTAAGACCCCAACAAGCTACCCAGGGGTCCACAACTCTCCCTGGACTTGCAGTAGAGGCCCCAGGGTGCCCACTGGCCCTCCACCTAGGGGCCTAAGACCCCAGCAAGCTACCCAGGTGTCCACCTCTCTCCCTTGACTTGAAGTATAGGCCCCAGGGTGCCCCCTGGCCCTCCACCTAGGGGACTAGGACCCCAGCTAGCTACCCAGGGTCCACCTCTCTGTCTGGACTTGCAGTAGAGGCCCAAGGGTGCCACCTTGCCCTTCACCCAGGGGCCTCTGACCCCAGCAAGCTACCCAGGGGTCAACCTCTCTCCCTGGACTTGCAGTAGAGGCCCCAGGGTGCCCCCTTGGCCTCCACCTAGGGGCCTCTGACACCAGCAAGCTACCCAGGGGTCCAAAACTCTCCCTGGACTTGCAGTAGAGGCCCCAGGGTGCCCCCTTGGCCTCCACCCAGGGGCCTCTGACCCCCAGCAAGCTACCCAGGGGGTCCACCTCTTTCCCTGGACTTGCAGTAGAGGCCCTAGGGTACCTCCTGGCCCTCCACCTAGGGGCCTTTGACCCCAGCAAGCTACCCAGGGGTCCACAACTCTCCCTGGACTTGCAGTACAGGCCCCAGGGTGCCCCCTTGGCCTCCACCTAGGGGCCTCTGACCCCAGCAAGCTACCCAGGGGGTCCACCTCTTTCCCTGGACATGCAGTAGAGGCCCTAGGGTACCTCCTGGCCCTCCACCTAGGGGCCTTTAACCCCAGCAAGCTACTCAGGGGTCCACAACTCTCCCTGGACTTGCAGTAGAGGCCCCAGGGTGCCCCCTTGGCCTCCACCTAGGGGCCTCTGACCCCAGCAAGCTACCCAGGCGTCCACAACTCTCCCTGGAATTGCAGTAGAGGCCCCAGGGTGCCCCCTTGGCCTCCACCCAGGGGCCACTGACCCCAGCAAGCTACCCAGGGGTCCACAACTCTCCCTGGACTTGCAGTAGAGGCCCCAGGGTGCCCCCTGGCCCTCCACCTAGGAGCCTCTGACCCCAGCAAGCTACCCAGGGGTCCACCTCTCTCCCTGGACTTGAAGTATAGGTCCCAGGGTGCCCCCTGGCCCTCCACCTAGGGACCTAAGACCCCAGCAAGCTACCCAGGGGTCCACCTCTCTCCCTGGACTTGAAGTATAGGTCCCAGGGTGCCCACTGGACCTCCACCTAGGGGCCTGAGACCCCAGCAAGCTACCCAGGGGTCCACAACTTTCCCTAGACTTGCAGTAGAGGCCCCAGGGTGCCCCCTGGCTCTGCACCTAGAGGCCTCTGACCCTAGCAAGCTACCCAGGTGTCCACCTCTCTCCCTGGACTTGCAGTAGAGGCCCTAGGGTACCTCCTGGCCCTCCACCTAGGGGCCTCTGACCCCAGCAAGCTACCCAGGGGTCCACAACTCTCCCTGGACTTGCAGTAGAGGCCCCAGGGTGCCCCCTTGGCCTCCACCCAGGGGCCTCTGACCCCAGCAAGCTACCCAGGGGTCCACCTTTCTCCCTGGACTTGAAGTATAGGCCTCAGGGTGCCCACTGGCCCTCCACCTAGGGGCCTAAGACCCCAGCAAGCTACCCAGGGGTCCACAACTCTACCTGGACTTGCAGTAGAGGCCCCAGGGTGCCCCCTTGGCCTCCACCTAGGGGCCTCTGACACCCAGCAAGCTACCCAGGGGGTCCACCTCTTTCCCTGGACTTGCAGTAGAGGCCCTAGGGTACCTCCTGGCCCTCCACCTAGGGGCCTTTGACCCCAGCAAGCTACCCAATTATCCACAACTCTCCCTGGACTTGCAGTACAGGCCCCAGGGTGCCCCCTTGGCCTCCACCTAGGGGCCTCTGACCCCAGCAAGCTACTCAGGGGTCCACAACTCTCCCTGGACTTGCAGTAGAGGCCCCAGGGTGCCCCCTTGGCCTCCACCTAGGGGCCTCTGACCCCAGCAAGCTACCCAGGCGTCCACAACTCTCCCTGGACTTGCAGTAGAGGCCCCAGGGTGCCCCCTTGGCCTCCACCCAGGGGCCTCTGACCCCAGCAAGCTACCCTAGGGGTCCACCTTTCTCCCTGGACTTGAAGTATAGGCCCAAGGTTGCCCACTGGCCCTCCACCTAGGGACCTAAGACCCCAACAAGCTACCCAGGGGTCCATAACTCTCCCTGGACTTGCAGTAGAGGCCGCAGGGTGCCCCCTGGCCCTCCACCTAGGGGCCTAAGACCCCACCAAGCTACCCAGGGGTCCACCTCTCTCCCTTGACTTGAAGTATAGGCCCCAGGGTGCCCCCTGGCCCTCCACCTAGGGGACTAGGACCCCAGCTAGCTACCCAGGGGTCCACCTCTCTGCCTTGACTTGCAGTAGAGGCCCCAGGGTGCCCCCTTGCCCTCCACCCAGGGGCCTCTGACCCCAGCAAGCTACCCAGGGGTCCACCTCTCTCCCTGGACTTGCAGTAGAGGCCCTAGGGTACCTCCTGGCCCTCCATCTAGAGGCCTAAGACCCCAGCAAGCTACCCAGGGTGTCCACCTCTCTCGCTGGACTGGCAGTAGAGTTCCCAGGGTGCCCCCTGGCCCTCCACCTAGGGGCCTCTGACACAAGAAAGCTCCACAGGGGTCCACATCTCTCCCTGGACTTGCAGGATAGGCCCCAATGTGCCCCCTGGCCCTCCACCTAGTTGCCTCTGACCCCAGCAAGCTACCCAGGTGTCCACCACTCTCCCTGGACTTGCAGTAGAGGCCCCAGGGTGCCAACTGGCCCTCCACCTAGGGGACTAGGACCCCAGCCAGCTACCCAGGGGTCCACCTCTCTGCCTGGACTTGCAGTAGAGGCCCCTGGGTGCCGACTTGCCCTCCACCCAGGGGCCTCTGAACCCAGCAAGCTACCCAGGGGTCCACCTGAATCCCTGGACTTGCAGTAGAGGCCCTAGGGTACCTCCTGGCCCTCCACCTAGGGGCCTCTGACCCCAGCAAGCTACCCAGGGGTCCACAACTCTCCCTGGACTTGCAGTAGAGGCCCCAGGGTGCCCCCTTGGCCTCCACCCAGGGGCCTCTGACCCCAGCAAGCTACCCAGGGGTCCACCTTTCTCCCTGGACTTGAAGTATAGGCCTTAGGGTGCCCACTGGCCCTCCACCTAGGGGCCTAAGACCCCAGCAAGCTACCCAGGGGTCCACAACTCTCCCTGGACTTGCAGTAGAGGCCCCAGGGTGACCCCTGGCCCTCCACCTAGGGGCCTCTGACCCCAGCAAGCTACCCAGGGGTCCACAACTCTCCCTGGACTTGCAGTAGCGGCCCCAAGGTGCCCCCTGGCCCTCCACCTAGGGGCCTCTAATCCCAGCAAGCTACCCAGGGGTCCACCTCTCTCCCTGGACTTGCAGAATAGGCCCCAGGGTGCCCCCTGGCCCTCCACCTAGGGACCTAAGACCCCAGCAAGCTACCCAGGGGTCCACCTCTCTCCCTTGACTTGAAGTATAGGCCCCAGGGTGCCCCCTGGCCCTCCACCTAGGGGACTAGGACCCCAGCAAGCTACCCAGGGGTCCACCTCTCTGCCTGGACTTGCAGTAGAGGCCCTAGGGTGCCCCCTTGGCCTCCACCTAGGGGCCTCTGACCCCAGCAAGCTACCCAGGGGTCCACAACTCTCCCTGGACTTGCAGTAGAGGCCCCAGGGTGCCCCCTGGCCCTCCACCTAGGGGCCTTTGACCCCAGCAAGCTACCCTGGGGGTCCTCCTCTTTCCCCGGACTTGCAGTAGAGACCCTAGGGTGCCCCCTTGGCCTCCACCTAGGGGCCTAAGACCCCAGGAAGCTACCCAGGGGTGCAAAACTCTCCCTGGACTTGCAGTAGAGGCCCCAGGGTGCCCCCTTGGCCTCCACCCAGGGGCCTCTGACCCCAGCAAGCTACCCAGGTGGTCTACCTCTTTCCCTGGACTTGCAGTAGAGGCCCTAGGGTACCTCCTGGCCCTCCACCTAGGGGCCTTTGACCCCAGCAAGCTACCCAGGGGTCCACAACTCTCCCTGGACTTGCAGTACAGTTCCCAGGGTGCCCCCTTGGCCTCCACCTAGGGGCCTCTGACCCCAGCAAGCTACCCAGGGGTCCACAACTCTCCCTGGACTTGCAGTAGAGGCCCCAGAGTACCCCCTTGGCCTCCACCCAGGGGCCTCTGACCCCAGCAAGCTACCCAGGGGGTCCACCTCTTTCCCTAAACTTGCAGTAGAGGCCCCAACTGCTCCCTGGCCTCCACCCAGGGGCCTCTGACCCCAGCAAGCTACCCAGGGGTCCACCTTGCTCCCTGGACTTGCAGTAGAGGCCAAAGAAGGCCACCTGGCCCTCCATCTAGGGGCCTAGGACCCCTGAAAGCTACCCAGGGGTCCACCTCTCTCCCTGGACTTGCAATAGAAGCCCCAGGGTGCCCCCTTGCCCTCCAAAAAAGAGTCTTTGACCCCAGCAACCTACCCAGTGGTCCACCTCTTTCCCTGGACTTGGAGGATAGGCCCCAGGGTGCCCCCTGGCCCTCCACCTAGGGGCCTTTGACCCCAGCAAGCTACCCTGGGGGTCCTCCTCTTTCCCTGGACTTGCAGTAGAGGCCCTAGGGTGCCCCCTTGGCCTCCACCTAGGGGCCTCTGACCCCAGCAAGCTACCCAGGGGTCCACAACTCTCCTTGGACTTGCAGTAGAGGCCGCAGGGTGCCCCCTTGGCCTCCACCCAGGGGCCTCTGACCCCAGCAAGCTACCCAGGGGTTCACCTTTCTCCCTGGACTTGAAGTATAGGCCCAAGGGTGCCCACTGGCCCTCCACCTAGGGGCCTAAGACCCCAACAAGCTAGCCAGGGGTCCACAACTCTCCCTGGACTTGCAGTAGAGGCCCTAGGGTGCCCCCTTGGCCTCCACCTAGGGGCCTCTGACCCCAGCAAGCTACCCAGGGGTCCAAAACTCTTCCTGGACTTGCAGTAGAGGCCCCAGGGTGCCCCCTTGGCCTCCACCCAGGGGTCTCTGACCCCAGCAAGCTACCCAGGGGTCCAAAACTCTTCCTGGACTTGCAGTAGAGGCCCCAGGGTGCCCCCTTGGCCTCCACCCAGGGGTCTCTGACCCCAGCAAGCTACCCAGGGGGTCCACCTCTTTTCCTGGACTTGCAGTAGAGGCGATAGGGTACCTCCTGGCCCTCCACCTAGGGGCCTTTGACCCCAGCAAGCTACCCAGGGGTCCAAAACTCTCCCTGGACTTGCAGTACAGGCCCCAGGGTGCCCCCTTGGCCTCCACCTAGGGGCCTTTGACCCCAGCAAGCTACCCAGGGGTCCACAACTCTCCTTGGACTTGCAGTAGAGGCCGCAGGGTGCCCCCTTGGCCTCCACCAAGGGGCCTCTGACCCCAGCAAGCTACCCAGGGGTCCACCTTTCTCCCTGGACTTGAAGTATAGACCCAAGGGTGCCCACTGGCCCTCCACCTAGGGGCCTAAGACCCCAACAAGCTACCCAGGGGTCCACCTCTCTCCCTGGACATGAAGTAGACGCCCCAGGGTGCTCCCTGGCCCTCCACCTAGTTGCCTTTGACCCCAGGAAGCTATCCAGGGGTCCACCTTGCTCCCTGGACTTGCAGTAGAGGCCCAAGAAGGCCACCTGGCCCTCCATCTAGGGGCCTAGGACCCCAGAATGCTACCCAGGGGTCCACCTCTCTCCCTGGACTTGCAGTAGAGGCCCCAGGGTGCCCCCTTGCCCTCCAAAAAGGAGTCTTTGACCCCAGCAACCTACCCAGTGGTCCACCTCTTTCCCTGGACTTGCAGGATAGGCCCCAGGGTGCCCCCTGGCCCTCCACCTAGGGGCCTTTGACCCCAGTAAGCTACCCTGGGGGTCCTCCTCTTTCCCTGGACTTGCAGTAGAGGCCCTAGGGTGCCCCCTTGGCCTCCACCTAGGGGCCTCTGACCCCAGCAAGCTACCCAGGGGTCCAAAACTCTTCCTGGACTTGCAGTAGAGGCCCCAGGGTGCCCCCTTGGCCTCCACCCAGGGGTCTCTGACCCCAGCAAGCTACCCAGGGGGTCCACCTCTTTTCCTGGACTTGCAGTAGAGGCGATAGGGTACCTCCTGGCCCTCCACCTAGGGGCCTTTGACCCCAGCAAGCTACCCAGGGGTCCAAAACTCTCCCTGGACTTGCAGTACAGGCCCCAGGGTGCCCCCTTGGCCTCCACCTAGGGGCCTTTGACCCCAGCAAGCTACCCAGGGGTCCACAACTCTCCTTGGACTTGCAGTAGAGGCCGCAGGGTGCCCCCTTGGCCTCCACCCAGGGGCCTCTGACCCCAGCAAGCTACCCAGGGGTCCACCTTTCTCCCTGGACTTGAAGTATAGACCCAAGGGTGCCCACTGGCCCTCCACCTAGGGGCCTAAGACCCCAACAAGCTACCCAGGGGTCCACAACTCTCCCTGGACTTGCAGTAGAGGCCCCAGGGTGCCCCCTGGCCCTCCACCTAGGGACCTAAGACCCCAGCAAGCTTCCCAGGGGTCCACCTCTCTCCCTGGACATAAAGTAGACGCCCCAGGGTGCCCCCTGGCCCTCCACCTAGTTGCCTTTGACCCCAGGATGCTATCCAGGGGTCCACCTTGCTCCCTGGACTTGCAGTAGAGGCCCAAGAAGGCCACCTGGCCCTCCATCTAGGGGCCTAGGACCCCAGAAAGCTACCCAGGGGTCCACCTCTCTCCCTGGACTTGCAGTAGAGGCCCCAGGGTGCCCCCTTGCCCTCCAAAAAGGAGTCTTTGACCCCAGCAACCTACCCAGTGGTCCACCTCTTTTCCTGGACTTGGAGGATAGGCCCCAGGGTGCCCCCTGGCCCTCCACCTAAGGGCCTCTGACCCCAGCAAGCTACCCAGGGGGTCCACCTCTTTTCCTGGACTTGCAGTAGAGGCGATAGGGTACCTCCTGGCCCTCCACCTAGGGTCCTTTGACCCCAGCAAGCTACCCAGGGGTCCACAACTCTCCCTGGACTTGCAGTACAGGCCCCAAGGTGCCCCCTTGGCCTCCACCTAGGGGCCTCTGACCCCAGCAAGCTACCCAGGGGACCACAACTCTCCCTGGACTTGCAGTAGAGGCCCCAGGGTACCCCCTTGGCCTCCACACAGGGGCCTCTGACCCCAGCAAGCTACCCAGGGGGTCCACCTCTTTCCCTGGACTTGCAGTAGAGGCCCTAGGGTACCTCCTGGCCCTCCACCTAGGGGCCTTTGACCCCAGCAAGCTACCCAGGGGTCCACAACTCTCCCTGGACTTGCATTAGAGGCCCCAGGGTGCCCCCTTGGCCTCCACCTAGCGGCCTCTGACCCCAGCAAGCTACCCAGGGGTCCACCTTTCTCCCTGGACTTGAAGTATAGGCCCAAGGGTGCCCACTGGCCATCCACCTAGGGGCCTAAGACCCCAACAAGCTACCCAGGGGTCCACAACTCTCCCTGGACTTGCAGTAGAGGCCTCAGGGTGCCCCCTGGCCCTCCACCTAGGGGCCTCTGACCCCAGCAAGCTACCCAGGGGTCCACCTCTCTCCCTGGACTTGCAGTAGAGGCCCCAGGGTGCCCCCTGGCCCTCCACCTTGGGACCTAAGACCCCAGCAAGCTACCCAGGGGTTCACCTCTCTCCCTTGTCTTGAAGTATAGGCCCCAGGGTGCCCCCTGGCCCTCCACCTCGGGGACAAGGACCCCAGCAAGCTACCCAGGGGTCCACAACTCTCCCTGGACTTGCATTAGAGGCCCCAGGGTGCCCCCTTGGCCTCCACCTAGGGGCCTCTGACCCCAGCAAGCTACCCAGGGGTCCACAACTCTCCCTGGACTTGCAGTAGAGGCCCCTGAGTGCCCCATTGGCCTCCACCCAGGGGCCTCTGACCCCAGCAAGCTACCCAGGGGTCCACCTTTCTCCCTGGACTTGAAATATAGGCCCAAGGGTGCCCACTGGCCCTCCACCTAGGGGCCTAAGACCCCAACAAGCTACCCAGGGGTCCACAACTCTCCCTGGACTTGCAGTAGAGGCCCCAGGGTGCCCCCTGGCCCTCCACCTAGGGGCCTAAGACCCCAGCAAGCTACCCAGGTGTCCACCTCTCTCCCTTGACTTGAAGTATAGGCCCCAGGGTGCCCCCTGGCCCTCCACCTAGGGGACTAGGACCCCAGCTAGCTACCCAGGGTCCACCTCTCTGTCTGGACTTGCAGTAGAGGCCCAAGGGTGCCCCCTTGCCCTCCACCCAGGGGCCTCTGACCCCAGCAAGCTACCCAGGGGTCAACCTCTCTCCCTGGACTTGCAGTAGAGGCCCCAGGGTGCCCCCTTGGCCTCCACCTAGGGGCCTCTGACACCAGCAAGCTACCCAGGGGTCCAAAACTCTCCCTGGACTTGCAGTAGAGGCCCCAGGGTGCCCCCTTGGCCTCCACCCAGGGGCCTCTGACCCCCAGCAAGCTACCCAGGGGGTCCACCTCTTTCCCTGGACTTGCAGTAGAGGCCCTAGGGTACCTCCTGGCCCTCCACCTAGGGGCCTTTGACCCCAGCAAGCTACCCAGGGGTCCACAACTCTCCCTGGACTTGCAGTACAGGCCCCAGGGTGCCCCCTTGGCCTCCACCTAGGGGCCTCTGTCCCCAGCAAGCTACCCAGGGGGTCCACCTCTTTCCCTGGACATGCAGTAGAGGCCCTAGGGTACCTCCTGGCCCTCCACCTAGGGGCCTTTAACCCCAGCAAGCTACTCAGGGGTCCACAACTCTCCCTGGACTTGCAGTAGAGGCCCCAGGGTGCCCCCTTGGCCTCCACCTAGGGGCCTCTGACCCCAGCAAGCTACCCAGGCGTCCACAACTCTCCCTGGAATTGCAGTAGAGGCCCCAGGGTGCCCCCTTGGCCTCCACCCAGGGGCCAATGACCCCAGCAAGCTACCCAGGGGTCCACAACTCTCCCTGGACTTGAAGTATAGGTCCCAGGGTGCCCCCTGGCCCTCCACCTAGGGACCTAAGACCCCAGCAAGCTACCCAGGGGTCCACCTCTCTCCCTGGACTTGAAGTATAGGTCCCAGGGTGCCCACTGGACCTCCACCTAGGGGCCTAAGACCCCAGCAAGCTACCCAGGGGTCCACAACTTTCCCTAGACTTGCAGTAGAGGCCCCAGGGTGCCCCCTGGCTCTGCACCTAGAGGCCTCTGACCCTAGCAAGCTACCCAGGTGTCCACCTCTCTCCCTGGACTTGCAGTAGAGGCCCTAGGGTACCTCCTGGCCCTCCACCTAGGGGCCTCTGACCCCAGCAAGCTACCCAGGGGTCCACAACTCTCCCTGGACTTGCAGTAGAGGCCCCAGGGTGCCCCCTTGGCCTCCACCCAGGGGCCTCTGACCCCAGCAAGCTACCCAGGGGTCCACCTTTCTCCCTGGACTTGAAGTATAGGCCTCAGGGTGCCCACTGGCCCTCCACCTAGGGGCCTAAGACCCCAGCAAGCTACCCAGGGGTCCACAACTCTACCTGGACTTGCAGTAGAGGCCCCAGGGTGCCCCCTTGGCCTCCACCTAGGGGCCTCTGACACCAGCAAGCTACCCAGGGGTCCAAAACTCTCCCTGGACTTGCAGTAGAGGCCCCAGGGTGCCCCCTTGGCCTCCACCCAGGGGCCTCTGACCCCCAGCAAGCTACCCAGGGGGTCCACCTCTTTCCCTGGACTTGCAGTAGAGGCCCTAGGGTACCTCCTGGCCCTCCACCTAGGGGCCTTTGACCCCAGCAAGCTACCCAATTATCCACAACTCTCCCTGGACTTGCAGTACAGGCCCCAGGGTGCCCCCTTGGCCTCCACCTAGGGGCCTCTGACCCCAGCAAGCTACCCAGGGGACCACAACTCTCCCTGGACTTGCAGTAGAGGCCCCAGGGTACTACCTTGGCCTCCACCTAGGGGCCTCTGACCCCAGCAAGCTACCCAGGGGGTCCACCTCTTTCCCTGGACATGCAGTAGAGGCCCTAGGGTACCTCCTGGCCCTCCACCTAGGGGCCTTTGACCCCAGCAAGCTACTCAGGGGGGTCCACAACTCTCCCTGGACTTGCAGTAGAGGCCCCAGGGTGCCCCCTTGGCCTCCACCTAGGGGCCTCTGACCCCAGCAAGCTACCCAGGCGTCCACAACTCTCCCTGGACTTGCAGTAGAGGCCCCAGGGTGCCCCCTTGGCCTCCACCCAGGGGCCTCTGACCCCAGCAAGCTACCCAGGGGTCCACAACTCTCCCTGGACTTGCAGTAGAGGCCCCAGGGTGCCCCCTGGCCCTCCACCTAGGAGCCTCTGACCCCAGCAAGCTACCCAGGGGTCCACCTCTCTCCCTGGACTTGCAGTATAGGCCCCAGGGTGCCCCCTGGCCCTCCACCTAGGGACCTAAGACCCCAGCAAGCTACCCAGGGGTCCACCTCTCTCCCTGGACTTGAAGTATAGGCCCCAGGGTGCCCACTGGCCCTCCACCTAGGGGCCTAAGACCCCAGCAAGCTACCCAGGGGTCCACAACTTTCTCTAGACTTGCAGTAGAGGCCCCAGGGTGCCCCCTGGCTCTGCACCTAGAGGCCTCTGACCCTAGCAAGCTACCCAGGGGTCCGCCTCTCTCCCTGGATTTGCAGTAGAGGCCCCAGGGTGCCCCCTGGCCCTCCACCTAGGGGCCTGTGACCCCCGCAAGCTACACAGGGGTCCACCTCTCTCCCTGGACATGCAGTAGACGCCCCAGGGTGCCCCCTGGCCCTCCACCTAGTGGCCTTTGACCCCAGCAAGCTACACAGAGGTCCGCCTCTCTCCCTGGACTTGCAGTAGAGGCCCAAGAAGGCCACCTGGCCCTCCATCTAGGTGCCTAGGACCCCAGAAAGCTACCAAGGGGTACACCTCTCTCCCTGGACTGGCAGTAGAGGCCCCAGGGTGCCCCCTTGCCCTCCAAAAAGGAGTCTTTGACCCCAGCAACCTACCCAGTGGTCCACTTCTCTCCCTGGACATGGAGGATAGGCCCCAGGGTGCCCCCTGGCCCTCCACCTAGGGGCCTTTGACCCCAGCAAGTTACCCTGGGGGTCCTCCTCTTTCCCTGGACTTGCAGTAGAGGCCCTAGGGTGCCCGCTTGGCCTCCAACTAGGGGCCTCTGACCCCAGCAAGCTACCCAGGCGTCCACAACTCTCCCTGGACTTGCAGTAGAGGCCCCAGGGTGCCCCCTTGGCCTCCACCCAGGGGCCTCTGACCCCAGCAAGCTACCCAGGGGTCCACAACTCTCCCTGGACTTGCAGTAGAGGCCCCAGGGTGCCCCCTGGCCCTCCACCTAGGAGCCTCTGACCCCAGCAAGCTACCCAGGGGTCCACCTCTCTCCCTGGACTTGCAGTATAGGCCCCAGGGTGCCCCCTGGCCCTCCACCTAGGGACCTAAGACCCCAGCAAGCTACCCAGGGGTCCACCTCTCTCCCTGGACTTGAAGTATAGGCCCCAGGGTGCCCACTGGCCCTCCACCTAGGGGCCTAAGACCCCAGCAAGCTACCCAGGGGTCCACAACTTTCCTTAGACTTGCAGTAGAGGCCCCAGGGTGCCCCCTGGCTTTGCACCTAGAGGCCTCTGACCCTAGCAAGCTTCCCAGGTGTCCACCTCTCTCCCTTGACTTGAAGTATAGGCCCCAGGGTGCCCCCTGGCCCTCCACCTAGAGGACTAGGACCCCAGCTAGCTACCCAGGGTCCACCTCTCTGCCTGGACTTGCAGTAGAGGCCCTAGGGTGCCCCCTTGCCCTCCACCCAGGGGCCTCTGACCCCAGCAAGCTACCCAGGGGTCAACCTCTCTCCCTGGTTTTGCAGTAGAGGCCCTAGGGTACCTCCTGGCCCTCCACCTAGGGGCCTCTGACCCCAGCAAGCTACCCAGGGTCCACAACTCTCCCTGGACTTGCAGTAGAGGCCCCAGGGTGCCCCCTTGGCCTCCACCCAGGGGCCTCTGACCCCAGCAAGCTACCCAGCGGTCCACCTTTCTCCCTGGACTTGAAGTATAGGCCTCAGGGTGCCCACTGGCCCTCCACCTAGGGGCCTAAGACCCCAGCAAGCTACCCAGGGGTCCACAACTCTCCCTGGACTTGCAGTAGAGGCCCCAGGGTGCCCCCTTGGCCTCCACCTAGGGGCCTCTGACACCAGCAAGCTACCCAGGGGTCCAAAACTCTCCCTGGACTTGCAGTAGAGGCCCCAGGGTGCCCCTTTGGCCTCCACCCAGGGGCCTCTGACCCCCAGAAAGCTACCCAGGGGGTCCACCTCTTTCCCTGGACTTGCAGTAGAGGCCCTAGGGTACCTCCTGGCCCTCCACCTAGGGGCCTTTGACCCCAGCAAGCTACCCAGTGGTCCACAACTCTCCCTGGACTTGCAGTACAGGCCCCAGGGTGCCCCCTTGGCCTCCACCTAGGGGCCTCTGACCCCAGCAAGCTACCCAGGGGACCACAACTCTCCCTGGACTTGCAGTAGAGGCCCCAGGGTACTACCTTGTCCTCCACCTAGGGGCCTCTGACCCCAGCAAGCTACCCAGGGGGTCCACCTCTTTCCCTGGACATGCAGTAGAGGCCCTAGGGTACCTCCTGGCCCTCCACCTAGGGGCCTTTGACCCCAGCAAGCTACTCAGGGGTCCACAACTCTCCCTGGACTTGCAGTAGAGGCCCCAGGGTGCCCCCTTGGCCTCCACCTAGGGGCCTCTGACCCCAGCAAGCTACCCAGGCGTCCACAACTCTCCCTGGATTTGCAGTAGAGGCCCCAGGGTGCCCCCTTGGCCTCCACCCAGGGGCCTCTGACCCCAGCAAGCTACCCAGGGGTCCACAACTCTCCCTGGACTTGCAGTAGAGGCCCCAGGGTGCCCCCTGGCCCTCCACCTAGGAGCCTCTGACCCCAGCAAGCTACCCAGGGGTCCACCTCTCTCCCTGGACTTGCAGTATAGGCCCCAGGGTGCCCCCTGGCCCTCCACCTAGGGACCTAAGACCCCAGCAAGCTACCCAGGGGTCCACCTCTCTCCCTGGACTTGAAGTATAGGCCCCAGGGTGCCCACTGGCCCTCCACCTAGGGGCCTAAGACCCCAGCAAGCTACCCAGGGGTCCACAACTTTCCCTAGACTTGCAGTAGAGGCCCCAGGGTGCCCCCTGGCTCTGCACCTAGAGGCCTCTGATTCTAGCAAGCTACCCAGGGGTCCGCCTCTCTCCCTGAATTTGCAGTAGAGGCCCCAGGGTGCCCCCTGGCCCTCCACCTATGGGCCTGTGACCCCAGCAAGCTACACAGGGGTCCACCTCTCTCCCTGGACATGCAGTAGACGCCCCAGGGTGCCCCCTGGTCCTCCACCTAGTGGCCTTTGACATCAGCAAGCTACACAGGGGTCCGCCTCTCTCCCTGGACTTGCAGTAGAGGCCCAAGAAGGCCACCTGGCCCTCCATCTAGGTGCCTAGGACCCCAGAAAGCTACCAAGGGGTACACCTCTCTCCCTGGACTGGCAGTAGAGGCCCCAGGGTGCCCCCTTGCCCTCCAAAAAGGAGTCTTTGACCCCAGCAACCTACCCAGTGGTCCACTTCTCTCCCTGGACATGGAGGATAGGCCGCAGGGTGCCCCTGGCCCTCCACCTAGGGGCCTTTGACCCCAGCAAGTTACCCTGGGGGTCCTCTTCTTTCCCTGGACTTGCAGTAGAGGCCCTAGGGTGCCCCCTTGGCCTCCACCTAGGGGCCTCTGACCCCAGCAAGCTACCCAGGCGTCCACAACTCTCCCTGGACTTGCAGTAGAGGCCCCAGGGTGCCCCCTTGGCCTCCACCCAGGGGCCTGTGACCCCAGCAAGCTACACAGGGGTCCACCTCTCTCCCTGGACATGCAGTAGACGCCCCAGGGTGTCCCCTGGCCCTCCACCTAGTGGCCTTTGACCCTAGCAAGCTACACAGGGGTCCGCCTCTCTCCCTGGACTTGCAGTAGAGGCCCAAGAAGGCCACCTGGCCCTCCATCTAGGTGCCTAGGACCCCAGAAAGCTACCAAGGGGTCCACCTCTCTCCCTGGACATGCAGTAGACGCCCCAGGGTGCCCCCTGGCCCTCCACCTAGTGGCCTTTGACCCCAGCAAGCTACACAGGGGTCCGCCTTTCTCCCTGGACTTGCAGTATAGGCCCCAGGGTGCCCCCTGGCCCTCCACCTAGGGACCTAAGACCCCAGCAAGCTACCCAGGGGTCCACCTCTCTCCCTGGACTTGAAGTATAGGCCCCAGGGTGCCCACTGGCCCTCCACCTAGGGGCCTAAGACCCCAGCAAGCTACCCAGGGGTCCACAACTTTCCCTAGACTTGCAGTAGAGGCCCCAGGGTGCCCCCTGGCTCTGCACCTAGAGGCCTCTGACCCTAGCAAGCTACCCAGGGGTCCACCTCTCTCCCTGGATTTGCAGTAGAGGCCCCAGGGTGCCCCCTGGCCCTCCACCTAGGGGCCTGTGACCCCAGCAAGCTACACAGGGGTCCACCTCTCTCCCTGGACATGCAGTAGACGCCCCAGGGTGTCCCCTGGCCCTCCACCTAGTGGCCTTTGACCCCAGCAAGCTACACAGGGGTCCGCCTCTCTCCCTGGACTTGCAGTAGAGGCCCAAGAAGGCCACCTGGCCCTCCATCTAGGTGCCTAGGACCCCAGAAAGCTACCAAGGGGTACACCTCTCTCCCTGGACTGGCAGTAGAGGCCCCAGGGTGCCCCCTTGCCCTCCAAAAAGGAGTCTTTGACCCCAGCAACCTACCCAGT
The DNA here is from genome assembly GCF_052040795.2 of Danio rerio. Taxonomy (NCBI): domain Eukaryota; kingdom Metazoa; phylum Chordata; class Actinopteri; order Cypriniformes; family Danionidae; genus Danio; species Danio rerio. The sequence continues at coordinate 18,218,515 of NC_141040.1, forward strand.
GGTCCACTTCTCTCCCTGGACATGGAGGATAGGCCCCAGGGTGCCCCTGGCCCTCCACCTAGGGGCCTTTGACCCCAGCAAGTTACCCTGGGGGTCCTCTTCTTTCCCTGGACTTGCAGTAGAGGCCCTAGGGTGCCCCCTTGGCCTCCACTTAGGGGCCTCTGACCCCAGCAAGCTACCCAGGCGTCCACAACTCTCCCTGGACTTGCAGTAGAGGCCCCAGGGTGCCCCCTTGGCCTCCACCCAGGGGCCTGTGACCCCAGCAAGCTACACAGGGGTCCACCTCTCTCCCTGGACATGCAGTAGACGCCCCAGGGTGACCCCTGGCCCTCCACCTAGTGGCCTTTGACCCCAGCAAGCTACACAGGGGTCCGCCTCTCTCCCTGGACTTGCAGTAGAGGCCCAAGAAGGCCACCTGGCCCTCCATCTAGGTGCCTAGGACCCCAGAAAGCTACCAAGGGGTCCATCTCTCTCCCTGGACATGCAGTAGACGCCCCAGGGTGCCCCCTGGCCCTCCACCTAGTGGCCTTTGACCCCAGCAAGCTACACAGGGGTCCGCCTTTCTCCCTGGACTTGCAGTAGAGGCCCAAGAAGGCCACCTGGCCCTCCATCTAGGTGCCTAGGACCCCAGAAAGCTACCAAGGGGTACACTTCTCTCCCTGGACATGGAGGATAGGCCCCAGGGTGCCCCCTGGCCCTCCACCTAGGGGCCTTTGACCCCAGCAAGTTACCCTGGGGGTCCTCCTCTTTCCCTGGACTTGCAGTAGAGGCCCTAGGGTGCCCCCTTGGCCTCCACCTAGGGGCCTCTGACCCCAGCAAGCTACCCAGGCGTCCACAACTCTCCCTGGACTTGCAGTAGAGGCCCCAGGGTGCCCCCTTGGCCTCCACCCAGGGGCCTCTGACCCCAGCAAGCTACCCAGGGGTCCACAACTCTCCCTGGACTTGCAGTAGAGGCCCCAGGGTGCCCCCTGGCCCTCCACCTAGGAGCCTCTGACCCCAGCAAGCTACCCAGGGGTCCACCTCTCTCCCTGGACTTGCAGTATAGGTCCCAGGGTGCCCCCTGGCCCTCCTCCTAGGGACCTAAGGTCCCAGCAAGCTACCCAGGGGTCCACCTCTCTCCCTGGACTTGAAGTATAGGCCCCAGGGTGCCCACTGGCCCTCCACCTAGGGGCCTAAGACCCCAGTAAGCTACCCAGGGGTCCACAACTTTCCCTAGACTTGCAGTAGAGGCCCCAGGGTGCCTCCTGGCTCTGCACCTAGAGGCCTCTGACCCTAGCAAGCTACCCAGGTGTACACCTCTCTCCCTTGACTTGAAGTATAGGCCCCAGGGTGCCCCCTGGCCCTCCACCTAGGGGACTAGGACCCCAGCTAGCTACCCAGGGTCCACCTCTCTGCCTGGACTTGCAGTAGAGGCCCTAGGGTGCCCCCTTGCCTTCCACCCAGGGGCCTCTGACCCCAGCAAGCTACCCTGGGGTCAACCTCTCTCCCTGGACTTGCAGTAGAGGCCCTAGGGTACCTCCTGGCCCTCCACCTAGGGGCCTCTGACCCCAGCAAGCTACCCAGGGGTCCACAACTCTCCCTGGACTTGCAGTAGAGGCCCCAGGGTGCCCCCTTGGCCTCCACCCAGGGGCCTCTGACCCCAGCAAGCTACCCAGGGGTCCACCTTTCTCCCTGGACTTGAAGTATAGGCCTCAGGGTGCCCACTGGCCCTCCACCTAGGGGCCTAAGACCCCAGCAAGCTACCCAGGGGTCCACAACTCTCCCTGGACTTGCAGTAGAGGCCCCAGGGTGCCCCCTTGGCCTCCACCTAGGAGCCTCTGACACCAGCAAGCTACCCAGGGGTCCAAAACTCTCCCTGGACTTGCAGTAGAGGCCCCAGGGTGCCCCCTTGGCCTCCACCCAGGGGCCTCTGACCACCAGTAAGCTACCCAGGGGGTCCACCTCTTTCCCTGGACTTGCAGTATAGGCCCTAGGGTACCTCCTGGCCCTCCACCTAGGGGCCTTTGATCCCAGCAAGCTACCCAGTGGTCCACAACTCTCCCTGGACTTGCAGTACAGGCCCCAGGGTGCCCCCTTGGCCTCCACCTAGGGGCCTCTGACCCCAGCAAGCTACCCAGGGGACCACAACTCTCCCTGGACTTGCAGTAGAGGCCCCAGGGTACTACCTTGGCCTCCACCTAGGGGCCTCTGACCCCAGCAAGCTACCCAGGGGGTCCACCTCTTTCCCTGGACATGCAGTAGACGCCCCAGGGTGCCCCCTGGCCCTCCACCTAGTGGCCTTTGACCCCAGCAAGCTACACAGGGGTCCGCCTTTCTCCCTGGACTTGCAGTAGAGGCCCAAGAAGGCCACCTGGCCCTCCATCTAGGTGCCTAGGACCCCAGAAAGCTACCAAGGGGTACACTTCTCTCCCTGGACATGGAGGATAGGCCCCAGGGTGCCCCCTGGCCCTCCACCTAGGGGCCTTTGACCCCAGCAAGTTACCCTGGGGGTCCTCCTCTTTCCCTGGACTTGCAGTAGAGGCCCTAGGGTGCCCCCTTGGCCTCCACCTAGGGGCCTCTGACCCCAGCAAGCTACCCAGGCGTCCACAACTCTCCCTGGACTTGCAGTAGAGGCCCCAGGGTGCCCCCTTGGCCTCCACCCAGGGGCCTCTGACCCCAGCAAGCTACCCAGGGGTCCACAACTCTCCCTGGACTTGCAGTAGAGGCCCCAGGGTGCCCCCTGGCCCTCCACCTAGGAGCCTCTGACCCCAGCAAGCTACCCAGGGGTCCACCTCTCTCCCTGGACTTGCAGTATAGGTCCCAGGGTGCCCCCTGGCCCTCCTCCTAGGGACCTAAGGTCCCAGCAAGCTACCCAGGGGTCCACCTCTCTCCCTGGACTTGAAGTATAGGCCCCAGGGTGCCCACTGGCCCTCCACCTAGGGGCCTAAGACCCCAGTAAGCTACCCAGGGGTCCACAACTTTCCCTAGACTTGCAGTAGAGGCCCCAGGGTGCCTCCTGGCTCTGCACCTAGAGGCCTCTGACCCTAGCAAGCTACCCAGGTGTACACCTCTCTCCCTTGACTTGAAGTATAGGCCCCAGGGTGCCCCCTGGCCCTCCACCTAGGGGACTAGGACCCCAGCTAGCTACCCAGGGTCCACCTCTCTGCCTGGACTTGCAGTAGAGGCCCTAGGGTGCCCCCTTGCCTTCCACCCAGGGGCCTCTGACCCCAGCAAGCTACCCTGGGGTCAACCTCTCTCCCTGGACTTGCAGTAGAGGCCCTAGGGTACCTCCTGGCCCTCCACCTAGGGGCCTCTGACCCCAGCAAGCTACCCAGGGGTCCACAACTCTCCCTGGACTTGCAGTAGAGGCCCCAGGGTGCCCCCTTGGCCTCCACCCAGGGGCCTCTGACCCCAGCAAGCTACCCAGGGGTCCACCTTTCTCCCTGGACTTGAAGTATAGGCCTCAGGGTGCCCACTGGCCCTCCACCTAGGGGCCTAAGACCCCAGCAAGCTACCCAGGGGTCCACAACTCTCCCTGGACTTGCAGTAGAGGCCCCAGGGTGCCCCCTTGGCCTCCACCTAGGAGCCTCTGACACCAGCAAGCTACCCAGGGGTCCAAAACTCTCCCTGGACTTGCAGTAGAGGCCCCAGGGTGCCCCCTTGGCCTCCACCCAGGGGCCTCTGACCACCAGTAAGCTACCCAGGGGGTCCACCTCTTTCCCTGGACTTGCAGTATAGGCCCTAGGGTACCTCCTGGCCCTCCACCTAGGGGCCTTTGATCCCAGCAAGCTACCCAGTGGTCCACAACTCTCCCTGGACTTGCAGTACAGGCCCCAGGGTGCCCCCTTGGCCTCCACCTAGGGGCCTCTGACCCCAGCAAGCTACCCAGGGGACCACAACTCTCCCTGGACTTGCAGTAGAGGCCCCAGGGTACTACCTTGGCCTCCACCTAGGGGCCTCTGACCCCAGCAAGCTACCCAGGGGGTCCACCTCTTTCCCTGGACATGCAGTAGAGGCCCTAGGGTACCTCCTGGCCCTCCACCTAGGGGCCTTTGATCCCAGCAAGCTACTCAGGGGTCCACAACTCTCCCTGGACTTGCAGTAGAGGCCCCAGGGTGCCCCCTTGGCCTCCACCTAGGGGCCTCTGACCCCAGCAAGCTACCCAGGCGTCCACAACTCTCCCTGGACTTGCAGTAGAGGCCCCAGAGTGCCCCATTGGCCTCCACCCAGGGGCCTCTGACCCCAGCAAGCTACCCAGGGGTCCACAACTCTCCCTGGACTTGCAGTAGAGGCCCCAGGGTGCCCCCTGGCCCTCCACCTAGGAGCCTCTGACCCCAGCAAGCTACCCAGGGGTCCACCTCTCTCCCTGGACTTGCAGTATAGGCCCCAGGGTGCCCCCTGGCCCTCCACCTAGGGACCTAAGACCCCAGCAAGCTACCCAGGGGTCCACAACTTTCCCTAGACTTGCAGTAGAGGCCCCAGGGTGCCCCCTGGCTCTGCACCTAGAGGCCTCTGACCCTAGCAAGCTACCCAGGGGTACGCCTCTCTCCCTGGATTTGCAGTATAGGTCCCAGGGTGCCCCCTGGCCCTCCACCTAGGGACCTAAGACCCCAGCAAGCTACCCAGGGGTCCACCTCTCTCCCTGGACTTGAAGTATAGGTCCCAGGGTGCCCACTGGACCTCCACCTAGGGGCCTAAGACCCCAGCAAGCTACCCAGGGGTCCACAACTTTCCCTAGACTTGCAGTAGAGGCCCCAGGGTGCCCCCTGGCTCTGCACCTAGAGGCCTCTGACCCTAGCAAGCTACCCAGGTGTCCACCTCTCTCCCTGGACTTGCAGTAGAGGCCCTAGGGTACCTCCTGGCCCTCCACCTAGGGGCCTCTGACCCCAGCAAGCTACCCAGGGGTCCACAACTCTCCCTGGACTTGCAGTAGAGGCCCCAGGGTGCCCCCTTGGCCTCCACCCAGGGGCCTCTGACCCCAGCAAGCTACCCAGGGGTCCACCTTTCTCCCTGGACTTGAAGTATAGGCCTCAGGGTGCCCACTGGCCCTCCACCTAGGGGCCTAAGACCCCAGCAAGCTACCCAGGGGTCCACAACTCTACCTGGACTTGCAGTAGAGGCCCCAGGGTGCCCCCTTGGCCTCCACCTAGGGGCCTCTGACACCAGCAAGCTACCCAGGGGTCCAAAACTCTCCCTGGACTTGCAGTAGAGGCCCCAGGGTGCCCCCTTGGCCTCCACCCAGGGGCCTCTGACCCCCAGCAAGCTACCCAGGGGGTCCACCTCTTTCCCTGGACTTGCAGTAGAGGCCCTAGGGTACCTCCTGGCCCTCCACCTAGGGGCCTTTGACCCCAGCAAGCTACCCAATTATCCACAACTCTCCCTGGACTTGCAGTACAGGCCCCAGGGTGCCCCCTTGGCCTCCACCTAGGGGCCTCTGACCCCAGCAAGCTACCCAGGGGACCACAACTCTCCCTGGACTTGCAGTAGAGGCCCCAGGGTACTACCTTGGCCTCCACCTAGGGGCCTCTGACCCCAGCAAGCTACCCAGGGGGTCCACCTCTTTCCCTGGACATGCAGTAGAGGCCCTAGGGTACCTCCTGGCCCTCCACCTAGGGGCCTTTGACCCCAGCAAGCTACTCAGGGGTCCACAACTCTCCCTGGACTTGCAGTAGAGGCCCCAGGGTGCCCCCTTGGCCTCCACCTAGGGGCCTCTGACCCCAGCAAGCTACCCAGGCGTCCACAACTCTCCCTGGACTTGCAGTAGAGGCCCCAGGGTGCCCCCTTGGCCTCCACCCAGGGGCCTCTGACCCCAGCAAGCTACCCTAGGGGTCCACCTTTCTCCCTGGACTTGAAGTATAGGCCCAAGGTTGCCCACTGGCCCTCCACCTAGGGACCTAAGACCCCAACAAGCTACCCAGGGGTCCATAACTCTCCCTGGACTTGCAGTAGAGGCCCCAGGGTGCCCCCTGGCCCTCCACCTAGGGGCCTAAGACCCCAGCAAGCTACCCAGGGGTCCACCTCTCTCCCTTGACTTGAAGTATAGGCCCCAGGGTGCCCCCTGGCCCTCCACCTAGGGGACTAGGACCCCAGCTAGCTACCCAGGGGTCCACCTCTCTGCCTTGACTTGCAGTAGAGGCCCCAGGGTGCCCCCTTGCCCTCCACCCAGGGGCCTCTGACCCCAGCAAGCTACCCAGGGGTCCACCTCTCTCCCTGGACTTGCAGTAGAGGCCCTAGGGTACCTCCTGGCCCTCCATCTAGAGGCCTAAGACCCCAGCAAGCTACCCAGGGTGTCCACCTCTCTCGCTGGACTGGCAGTAGAGTTCCCAGGGTGCCCCCTGGCCCTCCACCTAGGGGCCTCTGACACAAGAAAGCTCCACAGGGGTCCACATCTCTCCCTGGACTTGCAGGATAGGCCCCAATGTGCCCCCTGGCCCTCCACCTAGTTGCCTCTGACCCCAGCAAGCTACCCAGGTGTCCACCACTCTCCCTGGACTTGCAGTAGAGGCCCCAGGGTGCCAACTGGCCCTCCACCTAGGGGACTAGGACCCCAGCCAGCTACCCAGGGGTCCACCTCTCTGCCTGGACTTGCAGTAGAGGCCCCTGGGTGCCGACTTGCCCTCCACCCAGGGGCCTCTGAACCCAGCAAGCTACCCAGGGGTCCACCTGAATCCCTGGACTTGCAGTAGAGGCCCTAGGGTACCTCCTGGCCCTCCACCTAGGGGCCTCTGACCCCAGCAAGCTACCCAGGGGTCCACAACTCTCCCTGGACTTGCAGTAGAGGCCCCAGGGTGCCCCCTTGGCCTCCACCCAGGGGCCTCTGACCCCAGCAAGCTACCCAGGGGTCCACCTTTCTCCCTGGACTTGAAGTATAGGCCTTAGGGTGCCCACTGGCCCTCCACCTAGGGGCCTAAGACCCCAGCAAGCTACCCAGGGGTCCACAACTCTCCCTGGACTTGCAGTAGAGGCCCCAGGGTGACCCCTGGCCCTCCACCTAGGGGCCTCTGACCCCAGCAAGCTACCCAGGGGTCCACAACTCTCCCTGGACTTGCAGTAGCGGCCCCAAGGTGCCCCCTGGCCCTCCACCTAGGGGCCTCTAATCCCAGCAAGCTACCCAGGGGTCCACCTCTCTCCCTGGACTTGCAGAATAGGCCCCAGGGTGCCCCCTGGCCCTCCACCTAGGGACCTAAGACCCCAGCAAGCTACCCAGGGGTCCACCTCTCTCCCTTGACTTGAAGTATAGGCCCCAGGGTGCCCCCTGGCCCTCCACCTAGGGGACTAGGACCCCAGCAAGCTACCCAGGGGTCCACCTCTCTGCCTGGACTTGCAGTAGAGGCCCTAGGGTGCCCCCTTGGCCTCCACCTAGGGGCCTCTGACCCCAGCAAGCTACCCAGGGGTCCACAACTCTCCCTGGACTTGCAGTAGAGGCCCCAGGGTGCCCCCTGGCCCTCCACCTAGGGGCCTTTGACCCCAGCAAGCTACCCTGGGGGTCCTCCTCTTTCCCCGGACTTGCAGTAGAGACCCTAGGGTGCCCCCTTGGCCTCCACCTAGGGGCCTAAGACCCCAGGAAGCTACCCAGGGGTGCAAAACTCTCCCTGGACTTGCAGTAGAGGCCCCAGGGTGCCCCCTTGGCCTCCACCCAGGGGCCTCTGACCCCAGCAAGCTACCCAGGTGGTCTACCTCTTTCCCTGGACTTGCAGTAGAGGCCCTAGGGTACCTCCTGGCCCTCCACCTAGGGGCCTTTGACCCCAGCAAGCTACCCAGGGGTCCACAACTCTCCCTGGACTTGCAGTACAGTTCCCAGGGTGCCCCCTTGGCCTCCACCTAGGGGCCTCTGACCCCAGCAAGCTACCCAGGGGTCCACAACTCTCCCTGGACTTGCAGTAGAGGCCCCAGAGTACCCCCTTGGCCTCCACCCAGGGGCCTCTGACCCCAGCAAGCTACCCAGGGGGTCCACCTCTTTCCCTAAACTTGCAGTAGAGGCCCCAACTGCTCCCTGGCCTCCACCCAGGGGCCTCTGACCCCAGCAAGCTACCCAGGGGTCCACCTTGCTCCCTGGACTTGCAGTAGAGGCCCAAGAAGGCCACCTGGCCCTCCATCTAGGGGCCTAGGACCCCTGAAAGCTACCCAGGGGTCCACCTCTCTCCCTGGACTTGCAATAGAAGCCCCAGGGTGCCCCCTTGCCCTCCAAAAAAGAGTCTTTGACCCCAGCAACCTACCCAGTGGTCCACCTCTTTCCCTGGACTTGGAGGATAGGCCCCAGGGTGCCCCCTGGCCCTCCACCTAGGGGCCTTTGACCCCAGCAAGCTACCCTGGGGGTCCTCCTCTTTCCCTGGACTTGCAGTAGAGGCCCTAGGGTGCCCCCTTGGCCTCCACCTAGGGGCCTCTGACCCCAGCAAGCTACCCAGGGGTCCACAACTCTCCTTGGACTTGCAGTAGAGGCCGCAGGGTGCCCCCTTGGCCTCCACCCAGGGGCCTCTGACCCCAGCAAGCTACCCAGGGGTTCACCTTTCTCCCTGGACTTGAAGTATAGGCCCAAGGGTGCCCACTGGCCCTCCACCTAGGGGCCTAAGACCCCAACAAGCTAGCCAGGGGTCCACAACTCTCCCTGGACTTGCAGTAGAGGCCCTAGGGTGCCCCCTTGGCCTCCACCTAGGGGCCTCTGACCCCAGCAAGCTACCCAGGGGTCCAAAACTCTTCCTGGACTTGCAGTAGAGGCCCCAGGGTGCCCCCTTGGCCTCCACCCAGGGGTCTCTGACCCCAGCAAGCTACCCAGGGGTCCAAAACTCTTCCTGGACTTGCAGTAGAGGCCCCAGGGTGCCCCCTTGGCCTCCACCCAGGGGTCTCTGACCCCAGCAAGCTACCCAGGGGGTCCACCTCTTTTCCTGGACTTGCAGTAGAGGCGATAGGGTACCTCCTGGCCCTCCACCTAGGGGCCTTTGACCCCAGCAAGCTACCCAGGGGTCCAAAACTCTCCCTGGACTTGCAGTACAGGCCCCAGGGTGCCCCCTTGGCCTCCACCTAGGGGCCTTTGACCCCAGCAAGCTACCCAGGGGTCCACAACTCTCCTTGGACTTGCAGTAGAGGCCGCAGGGTGCCCCCTTGGCCTCCACCAAGGGGCCTCTGACCCCAGCAAGCTACCCAGGGGTCCACCTTTCTCCCTGGACTTGAAGTATAGACCCAAGGGTGCCCACTGGCCCTCCACCTAGGGGCCTAAGACCCCAACAAGCTACCCAGGGGTCCACCTCTCTCCCTGGACATGAAGTAGACGCCCCAGGGTGCTCCCTGGCCCTCCACCTAGTTGCCTTTGACCCCAGGAAGCTATCCAGGGGTCCACCTTGCTCCCTGGACTTGCAGTAGAGGCCCAAGAAGGCCACCTGGCCCTCCATCTAGGGGCCTAGGACCCCAGAATGCTACCCAGGGGTCCACCTCTCTCCCTGGACTTGCAGTAGAGGCCCCAGGGTGCCCCCTTGCCCTCCAAAAAGGAGTCTTTGACCCCAGCAACCTACCCAGTGGTCCACCTCTTTCCCTGGACTTGCAGGATAGGCCCCAGGGTGCCCCCTGGCCCTCCACCTAGGGGCCTTTGACCCCAGTAAGCTACCCTGGGGGTCCTCCTCTTTCCCTGGACTTGCAGTAGAGGCCCTAGGGTGCCCCCTTGGCCTCCACCTAGGGGCCTCTGACCCCAGCAAGCTACCCAGGGGTCCAAAACTCTTCCTGGACTTGCAGTAGAGGCCCCAGGGTGCCCCCTTGGCCTCCACCCAGGGGTCTCTGACCCCAGCAAGCTACCCAGGGGGTCCACCTCTTTTCCTGGACTTGCAGTAGAGGCGATAGGGTACCTCCTGGCCCTCCACCTAGGGGCCTTTGACCCCAGCAAGCTACCCAGGGGTCCAAAACTCTCCCTGGACTTGCAGTACAGGCCCCAGGGTGCCCCCTTGGCCTCCACCTAGGGGCCTTTGACCCCAGCAAGCTACCCAGGGGTCCACAACTCTCCTTGGACTTGCAGTAGAGGCCGCAGGGTGCCCCCTTGGCCTCCACCCAGGGGCCTCTGACCCCAGCAAGCTACCCAGGGGTCCACCTTTCTCCCTGGACTTGAAGTATAGACCCAAGGGTGCCCACTGGCCCTCCACCTAGGGGCCTAAGACCCCAACAAGCTACCCAGGGGTCCACAACTCTCCCTGGACTTGCAGTAGAGGCCCCAGGGTGCCCCCTGGCCCTCCACCTAGGGACCTAAGACCCCAGCAAGCTACCCAGGGGTCCACCTCTCTCCCTGGACATAAAGTAGACGCCCCAGGGTGCCCCCTGGCCCTCCACCTAGTTGCCTTTGACCCCAGGATGCTATCCAGGGGTCCACCTTGCTCCCTGGACTTGCAGTAGAGGCCCAAGAAGGCCACCTGGCCCTCCATCTAGGGGCCTAGGACCCCAGAAAGCTACCCAGGGGTCCACCTCTCTCCCTGGACTTGCAGTAGAGGCCCCAGGGTGCCCCCTTGCCCTCCAAAAAGGAGTCTTTGACCCCAGCAACCTACCCAGTGGTCCACCTCTTTTCCTGGACTTGGAGGATAGGCCCCAGGGTGCCCCCTGGCCCTCCACCTAAGGGCCTCTGACCCCAGCAAGCTACCCAGGGGGTCCACCTCTTTTCCTGGACTTGCAGTAGAGGCGATAGGGTACCTCCTGGCCCTCCACCTAGGGTCCTTTGACCCCAGCAAGCTACCCAGGGGTCCACAACTCTCCCTGGACTTGCAGTACAGGCCCCAAGGTGCCCCCTTGGCCTCCACCTAGGGGCCTCTGACCCCAGCAAGCTACCCAGGGGACCACAACTCTCCCTGGACTTGCAGTAGAGGCCCCAGGGTACCCCCTTGGCCTCCACACAGGGGCCTCTGACCCCAGCAAGCTACCCAGGGGGTCCACCTCTTTCCCTGGACTTGCAGTAGAGGCCCTAGGGTACCTCCTGGCCCTCCACCTAGGGGCCTTTGACCCCAGCAAGCTACCCAGGGGTCCACAACTCTCCCTGGACTTGCATTAGAGGCCCCAGGGTGCCCCCTTGGCCTCCACCTAGCGGCCTCTGACCCCAGCAAGCTACCCAGGGGTCCACCTTTCTCCCTGGACTTGAAGTATAGGCCCAAGGGTGCCCACTGGCCATCCACCTAGGGGCCTAAGACCCCAACAAGCTACCCAGGGGTCCACAACTCTCCCTGGACTTGCAGTAGAGGCCTCAGGGTGCCCCCTGGCCCTCCACCTAGGGGCCTCTGACCCCAGCAAGCTACCCAGGGGTCCACCTCTCTCCCTGGACTTGCAGTAGAGGCCCCAGGGTGCCCCCTGGCCCTCCACCTTGGGACCTAAGACCCCAGCAAGCTACCCAGGGGTTCACCTCTCTCCCTTGTCTTGAAGTATAGGCCCCAGGGTGCCCCCTGGCCCTCCACCTCGGGGACAAGGACCCCAGCAAGCTACCCAGGGGTCCACAACTCTCCCTGGACTTGCATTAGAGGCCCCAGGGTGCCCCCTTGGCCTCCACCTAGGGGCCTCTGACCCCAGCAAGCTACCCAGGGGTCCACAACTCTCCCTGGACTTGCAGTAGAGGCCCCTGGGTGCCCCATTGGCCTCCACCCAGGGGCCTCTGACCCCAGCAAGCTACCCAGGGGTCCACCTTTCTCCCTGGACTTGAAATATAGGCCCAAGGGTGCCCACTGGCCCTCCACCTAGGGGCCTAAGACCCCAACAAGCTACCCAGGGGTCCACAACTCTCCCTGGACTTGCAGTAGAGGCCCCAGGGTGCCCCCTGGCCCTCCACCTAGGGGCCTAAGACCCCAGCAAGCTACCCAGGTGTCCACCTCTCTCCCTTGACTTGAAGTATAGGCCCCAGGGTGCCCCCTGGCCCTCCACCTAGGGGACTAGGACCCCAGCTAGCTACCCAGGGTCCACCTCTCTGTCTGGACTTGCAGTAGAGGCCCAAGGGTGCCCCCTTGCCCTCCACCCAGGGGCCTCTGACCCCAGCAAGCTACCCAGGGGTCAACCTCTCTCCCTGGACTTGCAGTAGAGGCCCCAGGGTGCCCCCTTGGCCTCCACCTAGGGGCCTCTGACACCAGCAAGCTACCCAGGGGTCCAAAACTCTCCCTGGACTTGCAGTAGAGGCCCCAGGGTGCCCCCTTGGCCTCCACCCAGGGGCCTCTGACCCCCAGCAAGCTACCCAGGGGGTCCACCTCTTTCCCTGGACTTGCAGTAGAGGCCCTAGGGTACCTCCTGGCCCTCCACCTAGGGGCCTTTGACCCCAGCAAGCTACCCAGGGGTCCACAACTCTCCCTGGACTTGCAGTACAGGCCCCAGGGTGCCCCCTTGGCCTCCACCTAGGGGCCTCTGTCCCCAGCAAGCTACCCAGGGGGTCCACCTCTTTCCCTGGACATGCAGTAGAGGCCCTAGGGTACCTCCTGGCCCTCCACCTAGGGGCCTTTAACCCCAGCAAGCTACTCAGGGGTCCACAACTCTCCCTGGACTTGCAGTAGAGGCCCCAGGGTGCCCCCTTGGCCTCCACCTAGGGGCCTCTGACCCCAGCAAGCTACCCAGGCGTCCACAACTCTCCCTGGAATTGCAGTAGAGGCCCCAGGGTGCCCCCTTGGCCTCCACCCAGGGGCCACTGACCCCAGCAAGCTACCCAGGGGTCCACAACTCTCCCTGGACTTGAAGTATAGGTCCCAGGGTGCCCCCTGGCCCTCCACCTAGGGACCTAAGACCCCAGCAAGCTACCCAGGGGTCCACCTCTCTCCCTGGACTTGAAGTATAGGTCCCAGGGTGCCCACTGGACCTCCACCTAGGGGCCTAAGACCCCAGCAAGCTACCCAGGGGTCCACAACTTTCCCTAGACTTGCAGTAGAGGCCCCAGGGTGCCCCCTGGCTCTGCACCTAGAGGCCTCTGACCCTAGCAAGCTACCCAGGTGTCCACCTCTCTCCCTGGACTTGCAGTAGAGGCCCTAGGGTACCTCCTGGCCCTCCACCTAGGGGCCTCTGACCCCAGCAAGCTACCCAGGGGTCCACAACTCTCCCTGGACTTGCAGTAGAGGCCCCAGGGTGCCCCCTTGGCCTCCACCCAGGGGCCTCTGACCCCAGCAAGCTACCCAGGGGTCCACCTTTCTCCCTGGACTTGAAGTATAGGCCTCAGGGTGCCCACTGGCCCTCCACCTAGGGGCCTAAGACCCCAGCAAGCTACCCAGGGGTCCACAACTCTACCTGGACTTGCAGTAGAGGCCCCAGGGTGCCCCCTTGGCCTCCACCTAGGGGCCTCTGACACCAGCAAGCTACCCAGGGGTCCAAAACTCTCCCTGGACTTGCAGTAGAGGCCCCAGGGTGCCCCCTTGGCCTCCACCCAGGGGCCTCTGACCCCCAGCAAGCTACCCAGGGGGTCCACCTCTTTCCCTGGACTTGCAGTAGAGGCCCTAGGGTACCTCCTGGCCCTCCACCTAGGGGCCTTTGACCCCAGCAAGCTACCCAATTATCCACAACTCTCCCTGGACTTGCAGTACAGGCCCCAGGGTGCCCCCTTGGCCTCCACCTAGGGGCCTCTGACCCCAGCAAGCTACCCAGGGGACCACAACTCTCCCTGGACTTGCAGTAGAGGCCCCAGGGTACTACCTTGGCCTCCACCTAGGGGCCTCTGACCCCAGCAAGCTACCCAGGGGGTCCACCTCTTTCCCTGGACATGCAGTAGAGGCCCTAGGGTACCTCCTGGCCCTCCACCTAGGGGCCTTTGACCCCAGCAAGCTACTCAGGGGGGTCCACAACTCTCCCTGGACTTGCAGTAGAGGCCCCAGGGTGCCCCCTTGGCCTCCACCTAGGGGCCTCTGACCCCAGCAAGCTACCCAGGCGTCCACAACTCTCCCTGGACTTGCAGTAGAGGCCCCAGGGTGCCCCCTTGGCCTCCACCCAGGGGCCTCTGACCCCAGCAAGCTACCCAGGGGTCCACAACTCTCCCTGGACTTGCAGTAGAGGCCCCAGGGTGCCCCCTGGCCCTCCACCTAGGAGCCTCTGACCCCAGCAAGCTACCCAGGGGTCCACCTCTCTCCCTGGACTTGCAGTATAGGCCCCAGGGTGCCCCCTGGCCCTCCACCTAGGGACCTAAGACCCCAGCAAGCTACCCAGGGGTCCACCTCTCTCCCTGGACTTGAAGTATAGGCCCCAGGGTGCCCACTGGCCCTCCACCTAGGGGCCTAAGACCCCAGCAAGCTACCCAGGGGTCCACAACTTTCTCTAGACTTGCAGTAGAGGCCCCAGGGTGCCCCCTGGCTCTGCACCTAGAGGCCTCTGACCCTAGCAAGCTACCCAGGGGTCCGCCTCTCTCCCTGGATTTGCAGTAGAGGCCCCAGGGTGCCCCCTGGCCCTCCACCTAGGGGCCTGTGACCCCCGCAAGCTACACAGGGGTCCACCTCTCTCCCTGGACATGCAGTAGACGCCCCAGGGTGCCCCCTGGCCCTCCACCTAGTGGCCTTTGACCCCAGCAAGCTACACAGAGGTCCGCCTCTCTCCCTGGACTTGCAGTAGAGGCCCAAGAAGGCCACCTGGCCCTCCATCTAGGTGCCTAGGACCCCAGAAAGCTACCAAGGGGTACACCTCTCTCCCTGGACTGGCAGTAGAGGCCCCAGGGTGCCCCCTTGCCCTCCAAAAAGGAGTCTTTGACCCCAGCAACCTACCCAGTGGTCCACTTCTCTCCCTGGACATGGAGGATAGGCCCCAGGGTGCCCCCTGGCCCTCCACCTAGGGGCCTTTGACCCCAGCAAGTTACCCTGGGGGTCCTCCTCTTTCCCTGGACTTGCAGTAGAGGCCCTAGGGTGCCCGCTTGGCCTCCAACTAGGGGCCTCTGACCCCAGCAAGCTACCCAGGCGTCCACAACTCTCCCTGGACTTGCAGTAGAGGCCCCAGGGTGCCCCCTTGGCCTCCACCCAGGGGCCTCTGACCCCAGCAAGCTACCCAGGGGTCCACAACTCTCCCTGGACTTGCAGTAGAGGCCCCAGGGTGCCCCCTGGCCCTCCACCTAGGAGCCTCTGACCCCAGCAAGCTACCCAGGGGTCCACCTCTCTCCCTGGACTTGCAGTATAGGCCCCAGGGTGCCCCCTGGCCCTCCACCTAGGGACCTAAGACCCCAGCAAGCTACCCAGGGGTCCACCTCTCTCCCTGGACTTGAAGTATAGGCCCCAGGGTGCCCACTGGCCCTCCACCTAGGGGCCTAAGACCCCAGCAAGCTACCCAGGGGTCCACAACTTTCCTTAGACTTGCAGTAGAGGCCCCAGGGTGCCCCCTGGCTTTGCACCTAGAGGCCTCTGACCCTAGCAAGCTTCCCAGGTGTCCACCTCTCTCCCTTGACTTGAAGTATAGGCCCCAGGGTGCCCCCTGGCCCTCCACCTAGAGGACTAGGACCCCAGCTAGCTACCCAGGGTCCACCTCTCTGCCTGGACTTGCAGTAGAGGCCCTAGGGTGCCCCCTTGCCCTCCACCCAGGGGCCTCTGACCCCAGCAAGCTACCCAGGGGTCAACCTCTCTCCCTGGTTTTGCAGTAGAGGCCCTAGGGTACCTCCTGGCCCTCCACCTAGGGGCCTCTGACCCCAGCAAGCTACCCAGGGTCCACAACTCTCCCTGGACTTGCAGTAGAGGCCCCAGGGTGCCCCCTTGGCCTCCACCCAGGGGCCTCTGACCCCAGCAAGCTACCCAGCGGTCCACCTTTCTCCCTGGACTTGAAGTATAGGCCTCAGGGTGCCCACTGGCCCTCCACCTAGGGGCCTAAGACCCCAGCAAGCTACCCAGGGGTCCACAACTCTCCCTGGACTTGCAGTAGAGGCCCCAGGGTGCCCCTTGGCCTCCACCTAGGGGCCTCTGACACCAGCAAGCTACCCAGGGGTCCAAAACTCTCCCTGGACTTGCAGTAGAGGCCCCAGGGTGCCCCTTTGGCCTCCACCCAGGGGCCTCTGACCCCCAGAAAGCTACCCAGGGGGTCCACCTCTTTCCCTGGACTTGCAGTAGAGGCCCTAGGGTACCTCCTGGCCCTCCACCTAGGGGCCTTTGACCCCAGCAAGCTACCCAGTGGTCCACAACTCTCCCTGGACTTGCAGTACAGGCCCCAGGGTGCCCCCTTGGCCTCCACCTAGGGGCCTCTGACCCCAGCAAGCTACCCAGGGGACCACAACTCTCCCTGGACTTGCAGTAGAGGCCCCAGGGTACTACCTTGTCCTCCACCTAGGGGCCTCTGACCCCAGCAAGCTACCCAGGGGGTCCACCTCTTTCCCTGGACATGCAGTAGAGGCCCTAGGGTACCTCCTGGCCCTCCACCTAGGGGCCTTTGACCCCAGCAAGCTACTCAGGGGTCCACAACTCTCCCTGGACTTGCAGTAGAGGCCCCAGGGTGCCCCCTTGGCCTCCACCTAGGGGCCTCTGACCCCAGCAAGCTACCCAGGCGTCCACAACTCTCCCTGGATTTGCAGTAGAGGCCCCAGGGTGCCCCCTTGGCCTCCACCCAGGGGCCTCTGACCCCAGCAAGCTACCCAGGGGTCCACAACTCTCCCTGGACTTGCAGTAGAGGCCCCAGGGTGCCCCCTGGCCCTCCACCTAGGAGCCTCTGACCCCAGCAAGCTACCCAGGGGTCCACCTCTCTCCCTGGACTTGCAGTATAGGCCCCAGGGTGCCCCCTGGCCCTCCACCTAGGGACCTAAGACCCCAGCAAGCTACCCAGGGGTCCACCTCTCTCCCTGGACTTGAAGTATAGGCCCCAGGGTGCCCACTGGCCCTCCACCTAGGGGCCTAAGACCCCAGCAAGCTACCCAGGGGTCCACAACTTTCCCTAGACTTGCAGTAGAGGCCCCAGGGTGCCCCCTGGCTCTGCACCTAGAGGCCTCTGATTCTAGCAAGCTACCCAGGGGTCCGCCTCTCTCCCTGAATTTGCAGTAGAGGCCCCAGGGTGCCCCGTGGCCCTCCACCTATGGGCCTGTGACCCCAGCAAGCTACACAGGGGTCCACCTCTCTCCCTGGACATGCAGTAGACGCCCCAGGGTGCCCCCTGGTCCTCCACCTAGTGGCCTTTGACATCAGCAAGCTACACAGGGGTCCGCCTCTCTCCCTGGACTTGCAGTAGAGGCCCAAGAAGGCCACCTGGCCCTCCATCTAGGTGCCTAGGACCCCAGAAAGCTACCAAGGGGTACACCTCTCTCCCTGGACTGGCAGTAGAGGCCCCAGGGTGCCCCCTTGCCCTCCAAAAAGGAGTCTTTGACCCCAGCAACCTACCCAGTGGTCCACTTCTCTCCCTGGACATGGAGGATAGGCCCCAGGGTGCCCCTGGCCCTCCACCTAGGGGCCTTTGACCCCAGCAAGTTACCCTGGGGGTCCTCTTCTTTCCCTGGACTTGCAGTAGAGGCCCTAGGGTGCCCCCTTGGCCTCCACCTAGGGGCCTCTGACCCCAGCAAGCTACCCAGGCGTCCACAACTCTCCCTGGACTTGCAGTAGAGGCCCCAGGGTGCCCCCTTGGCCTCCACCCAGGGGCCTGTGACCCCAGCAAGCTACACAGGGGTCCACCTCTCTCCCTGGACATGCAGTAGACGCCCCAGGGTGTCCCCTGGCCCTCCACCTAGTGGCCTTTGACCCTAGCAAGCTACACAGGGGTCCGCCTCTCTCCCTGGACTTGCAGTAGAGGCCCAAGAAGGCCACCTGGCCCTCCATCTAGGTGCCTAGGACCCCAGAAAGCTACCAAGGGGTCCACCTCTCTCCCTGGACATGCAGTAGACGCCCCAGGGTGCCCCCTGGCCCTCCACCTAGTGGCCTTTGACCCCAGCAAGCTACACAGGGGTCCGCCTTTCTCCCTGGACTTGCAGTATAGGCCCCAGGGTGCCCCCTGGCCCTCCACCTAGGGACCTAAGACCCCAGCAAGCTACCCAGGGGTCCACCTCTCTCCCTGGACTTGAAGTATAGGCCCCAGGGTGCCCACTGGCCCTCCACCTAGGGGCCTAAGACCCCAGCAAGCTACCCAGGGGTCCACAACTTTCCCTAGACTTGCAGTAGAGGCCCCAGGGTGCCCCCTGGCTCTGCACCTAGAGGCCTCTGACCCTAGCAAGCTACCCAGGGGTCCACCTCTCTCCCTGGATTTGCAGTAGAGGCCCCAGGGTGCCCCCTGGCCCTCCACCTAGGGGCCTGTGACCCCAGCAAGCTACACAGGGGTCCACCTCTCTCCCTGGACATGCAGTAGACGCCCCAGGGTGTCCCCTGGCCCTCCACCTAGTGGCCTTTGACCCCAGCAAGCTACACAGGGGTCCGCCTCTCTCCCTGGACTTGCAGTAGAGGCCCAAGAAGGCCACCTGGCCCTCCATCTAGGTGCCTAGGACCCCAGAAAGCTACCAAGGGGTACACCTCTCTCCCTGGACTGGCAGTAGAGGCCCCAGGGTGCCCCCTTGCCCTCCAAAAAGGAGTCTTTGACCCCAGCAACCTACCCAGTGGTCCACTTCTCTCCCTGGACATGGAGGATAGGCCCCAGGGTGCCCCTGGCCCTCCACCTAGGGGCCTTTGACCCCAGCAAGTTACCCTGGGGGTCCTCTTCTTTCCCTGGACTTGCAGTAGAGGCCCTAGGGTGCCCCCTTGGCCTCCACTTAGGGGCCTCTGACCCCAGCAAGCTACCCAGGCGTCCACAACTCTCCCTGGACTTGCAGTAGAGGCCCCAGGGTGCCCCCTTGGCCTCCACCCAGGGGCCTGTGACCCCAGCAAGCTACACAGGGGTCCACCTCTCTCCCTGGACATGCAGTAGACGCCCCAGGGTGACCCCTGGCCCTCCACCTAGTGGCCTTTGACCCCAGCAAGCTACACAGGGGTCCGCCTCTCTCCCTGGACTTGCAGTAGAGGCCCAAGAAGGCCACCTGGCCCTCCATCTAGGTGCCTAGGACCCCAGAAAGCTACCAAGGGGTCCATCTCTCTCCCTGGACATGCAGTAGACGCCCCAGGGTGCCCCCTGGCCCTCCACCTAGTGGCCTTTGACCCCAGCAAGCTACACAGGGGTCCGCCTTTCTCCCTGGACTTGCAGTAGAGGCCCAAGAAGGCCACCTGGCCCTCCATCTAGGTGCCTAGGACCCCAGAAAGCTACCAAGGGGTACACTTCTCTCCCTGGACATGGAGGATAGGCCCCAGGGTGCCCCCTGGCCCTCCACCTAGGGGCCTTTGACCCCAGCAAGTTACCCTGGGGGTCCTCCTCTTTCCCTGGACTTGCAGTAGAGGCCCTAGGGTGCCCCCTTGGCCTCCACCTAGGGGCCTCTGACCCCAGCAAGCTACCCAGGCGTCCACAACTCTCCCTGGACTTGCAGTAGAGGCCCCAGGGTGCCCCCTTGGCCTCCACCCAGGGGCCTCTGACCCCAGCAAGCTACCCAGGGGTCCACAACTCTCCCTGGACTTGCAGTAGAGGCCCCAGGGTGCCCCCTGGCCCTCCACCTAGGAGCCTCTGACCCCAGCAAGCTACCCAGGGGTCCACCTCTCTCCCTGGACTTGCAGTATAGGTCCCAGGGTGCCCCCTGGCCCTCCTCCTAGGGACCTAAGGTCCCAGCAAGCTACCCAGGGGTCCACCTCTCTCCCTGGACTTGAAGTATAGGCCCCAGGGTGCCCACTGGCCCTCCACCTAGGGGCCTAAGACCCCAGTAAGCTACCCAGGGGTCCACAACTTTCCCTAGACTTGCAGTAGAGGCCCCAGGGTGCCTCCTGGCTCTGCACCTAGAGGCCTCTGACCCTAGCAAGCTACCCAGGTGTACACCTCTCTCCCTTGACTTGAAGTATAGGCCCCAGGGTGCCCCCTGGCCCTCCACCTAGGGGACTAGGACCCCAGCTAGCTACCCAGGGTCCACCTCTCTGCCTGGACTTGCAGTAGAGGCCCTAGGGTGCCCCCTTGCCTTCCACCCAGGGGCCTCTGACCCCAGCAAGCTACCCTGGGGTCAACCTCTCTCCCTGGACTTGCAGTAGAGGCCCTAGGGTACCTCCTGGCCCTCCACCTAGGGGCCTCTGACCCCAGCAAGCTACCCAGGGGTCCACAACTCTCCCTGGACTTGCAGTAGAGGCCCCAGGGTGCCCCCTTGGCCTCCACCCAGGGGCCTCTGACCCCAGCAAGCTACCCAGGGGTCCACCTTTCTCCCTGGACTTGAAGTATAGGCCTCAGGGTGCCCACTGGCCCTCCACCTAGGGGCCTAAGACCCCAGCAAGCTACCCAGGGGTCCACAACTCTCCCTGGACTTGCAGTAGAGGCCCCAGGGTGCCCCCTTGGCCTCCACCTAGGAGCCTCTGACACCAGCAAGCTACCCAGGGGTCCAAAACTCTCCCTGGACTTGCAGTAGAGGCCCCAGGGTGCCCCCTTGGCCTCCACCCAGGGGCCTCTGACCACCAGTAAGCTACCCAGGGGGTCCACCTCTTTCCCTGGACTTGCAGTATAGGCCCTAGGGTACCTCCTGGCCCTCCACCTAGGGGCCTTTGATCCCAGCAAGCTACCCAGTGGTCCACAACTCTCCCTGGACTTGCAGTACAGGCCCCAGGGTGCCCCCTTGGCCTCCACCTAGGGGCCTCTGACCCCAGCAAGCTACCCAGGGGACCACAACTCTCCCTGGACTTGCAGTAGAGGCCCCAGGGTACTACCTTGGCCTCCACCTAGGGGCCTCTGACCCCAGCAAGCTACCCAGGGGGTCCACCTCTTTCCCTGGACATGCAGTAGAGGCCCTAGGGTACCTCCTGGCCCTCCACCTAGGGGCCTTTGATCCCAGCAAGCTACTCAGGGGTCCACAACTCTCCCTGGACTTGCAGTAGAGGCCCCAGGGTGCCCCCTTGGCCTCCACCTAGGGGCCTCTGACCCCAGCAAGCTACCCAGGCGTCCACAACTCTCCCTGGACTTGCAGTAGAGGCCCCAGAGTGCCCCATTGGCCTCCACCCAGGGGCCTCTGACCCCAGCAAGCTACCCAGGGGTCCACAACTCTCCCTGGACTTGCAGTAGAGGCCCCAGGGTGCCCCCTGGCCCTCCACCTAGGAGCCTCTGACCCCAGCAAGCTACCCAGGGGTCCACCTCTCTCCCTGGACTTGCAGTATAGGCCCCAGGGTGCCCCCTGGCCCTCCACCTAGGGACCTAAGACCCCAGCAAGCTACCCAGGGGTCCACAACTTTCCCTAGACTTGCAGTAGAGGCCCCAGGGTGCCCCCTGGCTCTGCACCTAGAGGCCTCTGACCCTAGCAAGCTACCCAGGGGTACGCCTCTCTCCCTGGATTTGCAGTAGAGGCCCCAGGGTGCCCCCTGGCCCTCCACCTAGGGGCCTGTGACCCCAGCAAGCTACACAGGGGTCCACCTCTCTCCCTGGACATGCAGTAGACGCCCCAGGGTGCCCCCTGGCCCTCCACCTAGTGGCCTTTGACCCCAGCAAGCTACACAGGGGTCCGCCTCTCTCCCTGGACTTGCAGTAGAGGCCCAAGAAGGCCACCTTGCCCTCCATCTAGGTGCCTAGGACCCCAGAAAGCTACCAAGGGGTACACCTCTCTCCCTGGACTGGCAGTAGAGGCCCCAGGGTGCCCCCTTGGCCTCCACCCAGGGGCCTCTGACCCCAGCAAGCTACCCAGGGGTCTACAACTCTCCCTGGACTTGCAGTAGAGGCCCCAGGGTGCCCCCTGGCCCTCCACCTAGGAGCCTCTGACCCCAGCAAGCTACCCAGGGGTCCACCTCTCTCCCTGGACTTGCAGTATAGGCCCCAGGGTGCCCCCTGGCCCTCCACCTAGGGACCTAAGACCCCAGCAAGCTACCCAGGGGTCCACCTCTCTCCCTGGACTTGAAGTATAGGCCCCAGGGTGCCCACTGGCCCTCCACCTAGGGGCCTAAGACCCCAGTAAGCTACCCAGGGGTCCACAACTTTCCCTAGACTTGCAGTAGAGGCCCCAGGGTGCCCCCTGGCTCTGCACCTAGAGGCCTCTGACCCTAGCAAGCTACCCAGGTGTACACCTCTCTCCCTTGACTTGAAGTATAGGCCCCAGGGTGCCCCCTGGCCCTCCACCTAGGGGACTAGGACCCCAGCTAGCTACCCAGGGTCCACCTCTCTGCCTGGACTTGCAGTAGAGGCCCTAGGGTTTCCCCTTGCCTTCCACCCAGGGGCCTCTGACCCCAGCAAGCTACCCTGGGGTCAACCTCTCTCCCTGGACTTGCAGTAGAGGCCCTAGGGTACCTCCTGGCCCTCCACCTAGGGGCCTCTGACCCCAGCAAGCTACCCAGGGGTCCACAACTCTCCCTGGACTTGCAGTAGAGGCCCCAGGGTGCCCCCTTGGCCTCCACCCAGGGGCCTCTGACCCCAGCAAGCTACCCAGGGGTCCACCTTTCTCCCTGGACTTGAAGTATAGGCCTCAGGGTGCCCACTGGCCCTCCACCTAGGGGCCTAAGACCCCAGCAAGCTACCCAGGGGTCCACAACTCTCCCTGGACTTGCAGTAGAGGCCCCAGGGTGCCCCCTTGGCCTCCACCTAGGGGCCTCTGACACCAGCAAGCTACCCAGGGGTCCAAAACTCTCCCTGGACTTGCAGTAGAGGCCCCAGGGTGCCCCCTTGGCCTCCACCCAGGGGCCTCTGACCCCCAGTAAGCTACCCAGGGGGTCCACCTCTTTCCCTGGACTTGCAGTATAGGCCCTAGGGTACCTCCTGGCCCTCCACCTAGGGGCCTTTGACCCCAGCAAGCTACCCAGTGGTCCACAACTCTCCCTGGACTTGCAGTACAGGCCCCAGGGTGCCCCCTTGGCCTCCACCTAGGGGCCTCTGACCCCAGCAAGCTACCCAGGGGACCACAACTCTCCCTGGACTTGCAGTAGAGGCCCCAGGGTACTACCTAGGCCTCCACCTAGGGGCCTCTGACCCCAGCAAGCTACCCAGGGGGTCCACCTCTTTCCCTGGACATGCAGTAGAGGCCCTAGGGTACCTCCTGGCCCTCCACCTAGGGGCCTTTGATCCCAGCAAGCTACTCAGGGGTCCACAACTCTCCTTGGACTTGCAGTAGAGGCCCCAGGGTGCCCCCTTGGCCTCCACCTAGGGGCCTCTGACCCCAGCAAGCTACCCAGGCGTCCACAACTCTCCCTGGACTTGCAGTAGAGGCCCCAGAGTGCCCCCTTGGCCTCCACCCAGGGGCCTCTGACCCCAGCAAGCTACCCAGGGGTCCACAACTCTCCCTGGACTTGCAGTAGAGGCCCAAGAAGGCCACCTGGCCCTCCATCTAGGTGCCTAGGACCCCAGAAAGCTACCAAGGGGTACACCTCTCTCCCTGGACTGGCAGTAGAGGCCCCAGGGTTCCCCCTTGGCCTCCACCCAGGGGCCTCTGACCCCAGCAAGCTACCCAGGGGTCCACAACTCTCCCTGGACTTGCAGTAGAGGCCCCAGGGTGCCCCCTTGCCCTCCACCTAGGAGCCTCTGACCCCAGCAAGCTACCCAGGGGTCCACCTCTCTCCCTGGACTTGCAGTATAGGCCCCAGGGTGCCCCCTGGCCCTCCACCTAGGGACCTAAGACCCCAGCAAGCTACCCAGGGGTCCACCTCTCTCCCTGGACTTGAAGTATAGGCCCCAGGGTGCCCACTGGCCCTCCACCTAGGGGCCTAAGACCCCAGCAAGCTACCCAGGGGTCCACAACTTTCCCTAGACTTGCAGTAGAGGCCCCAGGGTGCCCCCTGGCTCTGCACTTAGAGGCCTCTGACCCTAGCAAGCTACCCAGGGGTCCAGCTCTCTCCCTGGACATGCAGTAGACGCCCCAGGGTGCCCCCTGGCCCTCCACCTAGTGGCCTTTGACCCCAGCAAGCTACACAGGGGTCCGCCTCTCTCCCTGGACTTGCAGTAGAGGCCCAAGAAGGCCACCTGGCCCTCCATCTAGGTGCCTAGGACCCCAGAAAGCTACCAAGGGGTACACCTCTCTCCCTGGACTGGCAGTAGAGGCCCCAGGGTGCCCCCTTGCCCTCCAAAAAGGAGTTTTTGACCCCAGCAACCTACCCAGTGGTCCACTTCTCTCCCTGGACATGGAGGATAGGCCCCAGGGTGCCCCTGGCCCTCCACCTAGGGGCCTTTGACCCCAGCAAGTTACCCTGGGGGTCCTCTTCTTTCCCTGGACTTGCAGTAGAGGCCCTAGGGTGCCCCCTTGGCCTCCACCTAGGGGCCTCTGACCCCAGCAAGCTACCCAGGCGTCCACAACTCTC
The DNA here is from genome assembly GCF_052040795.2 of Danio rerio. Lineage (NCBI taxonomy): Eukaryota > Metazoa > Chordata > Actinopteri > Cypriniformes > Danionidae > Danio > Danio rerio. Next base: position 18,242,664 of record NC_141040.1, read on the forward strand.
CCTGGACTTGCAGTAGAGGCCCCAGGGTGCCCCCTTGGCCTCCACCCAGGGGCCTGTGACCCCAGCAAGCTACACAGGGGTCCACCTCTCTCCCTGGACATGCAGTAGACGCCCCAGGGTGACCCCTGGCCCTCCACCTAGTGGCCTTTGACCCCAGCAAGCTACACAGGGGTCTGCCTCTCTCCCTGGACTTGCAGTAGAGGCCCAAGAAGGCCACCTGGCCCTCCATCTAGGTGCCTAGGACCCCAGAAAGCTACCAAGGGGTCCACCTCTCTCCCTGGACATGCAGTAGACGCCCCAGGGTGCCCCCTGGCCCTCCACCTAGTGGCCTTTGACCCCAGCAAGCTACACAGGGGTCCGCCTTTCTCCCTGGACTTGCAGTAGAGGCCCAAGAAGGCCACCTGGCCCTCCATCTAGGTGCCTAGGACCCCAGAAAGCTACCAAGGGGTACACTTCTCTCCCTGGACATGGAGGATAGGCCCCAGGGTGCCCCCTGGCCCTCCACCTAGGGGCCTTTGACCCCAGCAAGTTACCCTGGGGGTCCTCCTCTTTCCCTGGACTTGCAGTAGAGGCCCTAGGGTGCCCCCTTGGCCTCCACCTAGGGGCCTCTGACCCCAGCAAGCTACCCAGGCGTCCACAACTCTCCCTGGACTTGCAGTAGAGGCCCCAGGGTGCCCCCTTGGCCTCCACCCAGGGGCCTCTGACCCCAGCAAGCTACCCAGGGGTCCACAACTCTCCCTGGACTTGCAGTAGAGGCCCCAGGGTGCCCACTGGCCCTCCACCTAGGGGCCTAAGACCCCAGTAAGCTACCCAGGGGTCCACAACTTCCCTGGACTTGCAGTAGAGGCCCCAGGGTGCCCCCTGGCTCTGCACCTAGAGGCCTCTGACCCTAGCAAGCTACCCAGGTGTACACCTCTCTCCCTTGACTTGAAGTATAGGCCCCAGGGTACCTCCTGGTCCTCCACCTAGGGGCCTAAGACCCCAGCAAGCTACCCAGGGGTCCACAACTCTCCCTGGACTTGCAGTAGAGGCCCCAGGGTGCCCCCTTGGCCTCCACCTAGGGGCCTCTGACACCAGCAAGCTACCCAGGGGTCCAAAACTCTCCCTGGACTTGCAGTAGAGGCCCCAGGGTGCCCCCATTGGCCTCCACCCAGGGGCCTCTGACCCTAGCAAGCTACCCAGGGGTCCACCTCTCTCCCTGGATTTGCAGTAGAGGCCCCAGGGTGCCCCCTGGCCCTCCACCTAGGGGCCTGTGACCCCATCAAGCTACACAGGGGTCCACCTCTCTCCCTGGACATGCAGTAGACGCCCCAGGGTGCCCCCTGGCCCTCCACCTAGTGACCTTTGACCCCAGCAAGCTACACAGGGGTCCGCCTCTCTCCCTGGACTTGCAGTAGAGGCCCAAGAAGGCCACCTGGCCCTCCATCTAGGTGCCTAGGACCCCAGAAAGCTACCAAGGGGTACACCTCTCTCCCTGGACTGGCAGTAGAGGCCCCAGGGTGCCCCATTGCCCTCCAAAAAGGAGTCTTTGACCCCAGCAACCTACCTAGTGGTCCACTTCTCTCCCTGGACATGGAGGATAGGCCCCAGGGTGCCCCCTGGCCCTCCACCTAGAGGCCTTTGACCCCAGCAAGTTACCCTGGGCGTCCTCCTCTTTCCCTGGACTTGCAGTAGAGGCCCTAGGGTGCCCCCTTGGCCTCCACCTAGGGGCCTCTGACCCCAGCAAGCTACCCAGGCGTCCACAACTCTCCCTGGACTTGCAGTAGAGGCCCCAGGGTGCCCCCTTGGCCTCCACCCAGGGGCCTCTGACCCCAGCAAGCTACCCAGGGGTCCACAACTCTCCCTGGACTTGCAGTAGAGGCCCCAGGGTGCCCCCTGGCCCTCCACCTAGGAGCCTCTGACCCCAGCAAGCTACCCAGGGGTCCACCCCTCTCCCTGGACTTGCAGTATAGGCCCCAGGGTGCCCCCTGGCCCTCCACCTAGGGACCTAAGACCCCAGCAAGCTACCCAGGGGTCCACCTCTCTCCCTGGACTTGAAGTATAGGCCCCAGGGTGCCCACTGGCCCTCCACCTAGGGGCCTAAGACCCCAGCAAGCTACCCAGGGGTCCACAACTTTCCCTAGACTTGCAGTAGAGGCCCCAGGGTGCCCCCTGGCTCTGCACCTAGAGGCCTCTGACCCTAGCAAGCTACCCAGGTGTCCACCTCTCTCCCTTGACTTGAAGTATAGGCCCCAGGGTGCCCCCTGGCCCTCCACCTAGGGGACTAGGACCCCAGCTAGCTACCCAGGGTCCACCTCTCTGCCTGGACTTGCAGTAGAGGCCCTAGGGTGCCCCCTTGCCCTCCACCCAGGGGCCTCTGACCCCAGCAAGCTACCCAGGGGTCAACCTCTCTCCCTGGACTTGCAGTAGAGGCCCTAGGGTACCTCCTGGCCCTCCACCTAGGGGCCTCTGACCCCAGCAAGCTACCCAGGGGTCCACAACTCTCCCTGGACTTGCAGTAGAGGCCCCAGGGTGCCCCCTTGGCCTCCACCCAGGGGCCTCTGACCCCAGCAAGCTACCCAGGGGTCCACCTTTCTCCCTGGACTTGAAGTATAGGCCTCAGGGTGCCCACTGGCCCTCCACCTAGGGGCCTAAGACCCCAGCAAGCTACCCAGGGGTCCACAACTCTCCCTGGACTTGCAGTAGAGGCCCCAGGGTGCCCCCTTGGCCTCCACCTAGGGGCCTCTGACAAAGGCAAGCTACCCAGGGGTCCAAAACTCTCCCTGGACTTGCAGTAGGGGCCCCAGGGTGCCCCCTTGGCCTCCACCCAGGGGACTATGACCCCCAGCAAGCTACCCAGGGGGTCCACCTCTTTCCCTGGACTTGCAGTAGAGGCCCTAGGGTACCTCCTGGCCCTCCACCTAGGGGGCTTTGACCCCAGCAAGCTACCCAGTGGTCCACAACTCTCCCTGGACTTGCAGTACAGGCCCCAGGGTGCCCCCTTGGCCTCCACCTAGGGGCCTCTGACCCCAGCAAGCTACCCAGGGGACCACAACTCTCCCTGGACTTGCAGTAGAGGCCCCAGGGTACTACCTTGGCCTCCACCTAGGGGCCTCTGACCCCAGCAAGCTACCCAGGGGGTCCACCTCTTTCCCTGGACATGCAGTAGAGGCCCTAGGGTACCTCCTGGCCCTCCACCTAGGGGCCTTTGACCCCAGCAAGCTACTCAGGGGTCCACAACTCTCCCTGGACTTGCAGTAGAGGCCCCAGGGTGCCCCCTTGGCCTCCACCTAGGGGCCTCTGACCCCAGCAAGCTACCCAGGCGTCCACAACTCTCCCTGGACTTGCAGTAGAGGCCCCAGGGTACCCCTTGGCCTCCACCCAGGGGCCTCTGACCCCAGCAAGCTACCCAGGGGTCCACAACTCTCCCTGGACTTGCAATAGAGGCCCAGGGTGCCCCCTGGCCCTCCACCTAGGAGCCTCTGACCCCAGCAAGCTACCCAGGGGTCCACCTCTCTTCCTGGACTTGCAATATAGGCCCCAGGGTGCCCCCTGGCCCTCCACCTAGGGACCTAAGACCCCAGCAAGCTACCCAGGGGTCCACCTCTCTCCCTGGACTTGAAGTATAGGCCCCAGGGTGCCCACTGGCCCTCCACCTAGGGGCCTAAGACCCCAGCAAGCTACCCAGGGGTCCACAACCTTCCCTAGACTTGCAGTAGAGGCCCCAGGGTGCCCCCTGGCTCTGCACCTAGAGGCCTCTGACCCTAGCAAGCTACCCAGGGGTCCGCCTCTCTCCCTGGATTTGCAGTAGAGGCCCCAGGGTGCCCCCTGGCCCTCCACCTAGGGGCCTGTGACCCCAGCAAGCTACACAGGGGTCCACCTCTCTCCCTGGACATGCAGTAGACGCCCCAGGGTGCCCCCTGGCCCTCCACCTAGTGGCCTTTGACCCCAGCAAGCTACACAGGGGTCCGCCTCTCTCCCTGGACTTGCAGTAGAGGCCCAAGAAGGCCACCTGGCCCTCCATCTAGGTGCCTAGGACCCCAGAAAGCTACCAAGGGGTACACCTCTCTCCCTGGACTGGCAGTAGAGGCCCCAGGGTGCCCCCTTGCCCTCCAAAAAGGAGTCTTTGACCCCAGCAACCTACCCAGTGGTCCACTTCTCTCCCTGGACATGGAGGATAGGCCCCAGGGTGCCCCCTGGCCCTCCACCTAGGGGCCTTTGACCCCAGCAAGTTACCCTGGGGGTCTTCCTCTTTCCCTGGATTTGCAGTAGAGGCCCTAGGGTGCCCCCTTGGCCTCCACCTAGGGGCCTCTGACCCCAGCAAGCTACCCAGGGGTCCAAAACTCTCCCTGGACTTGCAGTAGAGGCCCCAGGGTGCCCCCTTCGCCTCCACCCAGGGGCCTCTGACCCCAGCAAGCTACCCAGGGGGTCCACCTCTTTCCCTGGACTTGCAGTAGAGGCCCTAGGGTACCTCCTGGCCCTCCACCTAGGGGCCTTTGACCCCAACAAGCTACCCAGGGGTCCACAACTCTCCCTGGACTTGCAGTAGAGGCCCCAGGGTGCCCCATTGGCCTCCACCCAGGGGCCTCTGACCCCAGCAAGCTACCCAGGGGTCCACCTTTCTCCCTGGACTTGAATTATAGGCCCAAGGGTGCCCACTGGCCCTCCACCTAGGGGCCTAAGACCCCAACAAGCTACCCAGGGGTCCACAACTCTCCCTGGACTTGCAGTAGAGGCCCCAGGGTGCCCCCTGGCCCTCCACCTAGGGGACTAGGACCCCAGCTAGCTACCCAGGGTCCACCTCTCTGCCTGGACTTGCAGTAGAGGCCCTAGGGTGCCCCCTTGCCCTCCACCTAGGGGCCTCTGACCCCAGCAAGCTACCCAGGGGTCAACCTCTCTCCCTGGACTTGCAGTAGAGGCCCTAGGGTACCTCCTGGCCCTCCACCTAGGGGCCTCTGACCCCAGCAAGCTACCCAGGGGTCCACAACTCTCCCTGGACTTGCAGTAGAGGCCCCAGGGTGCCCCTTTGGCCTCCACCCAGGGGCCTCTGACCCCAGCAAGCTACCCAGGGGACCACCTTTCTCCCTGGACTTGAAGTATAGGCCTCAGGGTGCCCACTGGCCCTCCACCTAGGGGCCTAAGACCCCAGCAAGCTACCCAGGGGTCCACAACTCTCCCTGGACTTGCAGTAGAGGCCCCAGGGTGCCCCCTTGGCCTCCACCTAGGGGCCACTGACACCAGCAAGCTACCCAGGGGTCCAAAACTCTCCCTGGACTAGCAGTAGAGGCCCCAGGGTGCCCCCTTGGCCTCCACCCAGGGGCCTTTGACCCCAGCAAGCTACCCAGGGGTTCACAACTCTCCCTGGACTTGCAGTACAGGCCATAGGGTGCCCCCTTGGCCTCCACCTAGGGGCCTCTGACCCCAGCAAGCTACCCAGGGGACCACAACTCTCCCTGGACTTTCAGTAGAGGCCCCAGGGTACTATCTGGCCTCCACCTAGGGGCCTCTGACCCCAGCAAGCTACCCAGGGGGTCCACCTCTTTCCCTGGACATGCAGTAGAGGCCCTAGGGTACCTCCTGGCCCTCCACCTAGGGGCCTTTGACCCCAGCAACCTACCCAGTGGTCCACCTCTCTCCCTGGACTTGGAGGATAGGCCCCATGGTGCCCCCTGGCCCTCCACCTAGGGACCTTTGACCCCAGCAAGCTACCCTGGGGGTCCACCTCTTTCCCTGGACTTGCAGTAGAGGCCCTAGTGTATCTCCTGGCCCTCCACCTAGGGGCCTTTGACCCCAGCAAGCTACCCAGCGGTCCACAAATCTCCCTGGACTTGCAGTACAGGCCCCAGGGTGCCCCCTTGGCCTCCACCTAGGGGCCTCTGACCCCAGCAAGCTACCCAGGGGTCCACAACTCTCCCTGGACTTGTAGAAGAGGCCCCAGGGTGCCCCCTGGCCCTCCACCTAGGGGCCTCTGACCCCAGCAAGCTACCCAGGGATCCACAACTCTCCCTGGACTTGCAGTAGAGGCCCCAGGGTGCCCCCTGGCCCTCCACCCAGGGGCCTAAGACCCCAACAAGCTACCCAGGGGTCCACCTCTCTCCCTTGACTTGAAGTATAGGCCCCAGGGTGCCCCCTGGCCCTCCACCTAGGGGACTAGGACCCCAGCTAGCTACCCAGGGGTCCACCTCTCTCCCTGGACTTGCAGTAGAGGCCCCAGGGTGCTCCTTGGCCACCACCCGGGGGCCTCTGACCCCAGCAAGCTACCCAGGGGTCCACCTTTCTCCCTGTACTTGAAGTAAAGGCCTTAGGGTGCCCACTGGCCCTCCACCTAGGGGCCTAAGACCCCAGCAAGCTACCCAGGGGTCCACAACCCTCCCTGGACTTGCAGTAGAGGCCCCAGGGTGCCCCCTGGCCCTCCACCTAGGGGCCTCTGACCCCAGCAAGCTACCCAGGGGTCCACAACTCTCCCTGGACTTGCAGTAGCGGCCCCAGGGTGCCCCCTGGTCCTCCACCTAGGGGCCTCTGACCCCAGCAAGCTACCCAGGGTTCCACCTCTCTCCCTGGACTTGCAGTATAGGCCCCAGGGTGCCCCCTGGCCCTCCACCTAGGGACCTAAGACCCAAGCAAGCTACCCAGGGGTCCACCTCTCTCCCTTGACTTGAAGTATAGGCCCCAGGGTGCCCCCTGGCCCTCCACCTAGGGGACTAGGACCCCAGCAAGCTACCCAGGGGTCCACCTCTCTGCCTGGACCTGCAGTAGAGGCCCCAGGGTGCCCCCTTGGCCTCCACCTAGGGGCCTCTGACCCCAGCAAGCTACCCAGGGGTCCACAACTCTCCCTGGACTTGCAGTAGAGGCCCAGGGTGCCCCCTGACCCTCCACCTAGAGGCCTTTGACCCCAGCAAGCTACCCAGGGGGTCCTCCTCTTTCCCTGGACTTGCAGTAGAGGCCCTAGGGTGCCCCCTTGCCCTCCACCTAGGGGCCTCTGACCCCAGCAAGCTACCCAGGGGTCCAAAACTCTCCCTGGACTTGCAGTAGAGGCCCCAGGGTGCCCCCTTGGCCTCCACCCAGGGGCCTCTGATCCCAGCAAGCTACCCAGGGGGTCCACCTCTTTCCCTGGACTTGCAGTAGAGGCCCTAGGGTACCTCCTGGCCCTCCACATAGGGGCCTTTGACCCCAGCAAGCTACCCAGGGGTCCACAACTCTCCCTGGACTTGCAGTACAGGCCCCAGGGTGCCCCCTCTGCCTCCACCTAGGGGCCTCTGACCCCAGCACGCTACCCAGGGGTCCACAACTCTCCCTGGACTTGCAGTAGAGGTCCCAGGGTACCCCCTTGGCCTCCACCCAAGGGCCTCTGACCCCAGCAAGCTACCCAGGGGGTCCACCTCTTTCCCTGGACTTGCAGTAGAGGCCCTAGGGTACCTCCTGGCCCTCCTCCTAGGGGCCTTTGACCCCAGCAAGCTACCCAGGGGTCCACAACTCTCCCTGGACTTGCAGTAGAGGCTCCAGGGTGCCCCCTTGGCCTCCACCTAGGGGCCTCTGACCCCAGCAAGCTACCCAGGGGTCCACAACTCTCCCTGGACTTGCAGTAGAGGCCCCAGAGTGCCCCTTTGGCCTCCACCCAGGGGCCTCTGACCCCAGCAAGCTACCCAGGGGTCCACCTTTCTCCCTGGACTTGAAGTATAGGCCCAAGGGTGCCCACTGGCCATCCACCTAGGGGCCTAAGACCAAAACAAGCTACCCAGGGGTCCACAACTCTCCCTGGACTTGCAGTAGAGGCCCCAGGGTGCCCCCTGGCCCTCCACCTAGGGACCTAAGACCCCAGCAAGCTACCCAGGGGTCCACCTCTCTCCCTTGACTTGCAGTACAGGCCCCAGGGTGCCCCCTTGGCCTCCACCTAGGGGCCTCTGACCCCAGCAAGCTACTCAGGGGTCCACAACTCTCCCTGGACTTGCAGTAGAGGCCCCAGGGTGCCCCCTTGGCCTCCACCCAGGGCCCTCTGACCCCAGCAAGCTACCCAGGGGTCCACCTTTCTCCCTGGACTTGAAGTATAGGCCCAAGGGGTCCCACTGGCCCCCCACCTAGGTTCCTAAGACCCCAACAAGCTACCCAGGGGTCCACAACTCTCCCTGGACTTGCAGTAGAGGCCCCAGGGTGCCCCCTGGCCCTCCACCTAGGGGCCTAAGACCCCAGCAAGCTACCCAGGGGTCCACCTCTCTCCCTTGACTTGAAGTATAGGCCCAAGGGTGCCCACTGGCCATCCACCTAGGGGCCTAAGACCCCAACAAGCTACCCAGGGGTCCGCAACTCTCCCTGGACTTGCAGTAGAGGCCCCAGGGTGCCCCCTGGCCCTCCACCTTGGGGTCTCTGACCCCAGCAAGCTACCCAGGGGTCCACCTCTCTCCCTTGACTTGAAGTATTGGCCCCAGGGTGCCCCCTGGCCCTCCACCTAGGGGACTAGGACCCCAGCAAGCTACCCAGGGGTCCACCTCTCTGCCTGGACTTGCGGTAGAGGCCCCAGGGTGCCCCCTTGGCCTCCACCTAGGGGCCTCTGACCCCAGCAAGCTACCCAGGGGTCCACAACTCTCCCTGGACTTGCAGTAGAGGCCCCAGGGTGCCCCCTTGGCCTCCACCCAGGGGCCTCTGACCCCAGCAAGCTACCCAGGGGTCCACCTTTCTTCCTGGACTTGAAGTATAGGCCCAAGGGTGCCCACTGGCCCTCCACCTAGGGGACTATGACCCCAACAAGCTACCCAGGGGTCCACAACTGTCCCTGGACTTGCAGTAGAGGCCCCAGGGTGCCCCCTGGCCCTCCACCTAGGGGCCTAAGACCCCAGCAAGCTACCCAGGGGTCCACCTCTCTCCCTTGACTTGAAGTATAGGCCCCAGGGTGCCCCCTGGCCCTCCACCTAGGGGACTAGGACCCCAGCTAGCTACCCAGGGGTCCACCTCTCTGCCTGGACTTGCAGTAGAGGCCCCAGGGTGCCCCCTTGCCCTCCACCCAAGGGCCTCTGACCCCAGCAAGCTACCCAGGGGTCCACCTCTCTCCCTGGACTTGCAGTAGAGGCCCTAGGGTACCTCCTGGCCCTCCACCTAGGGGCCTCTGACCCCAGCAAGCTACCTAGGGGTCCACAACTCTCCCTGGACTTGCAGTAGAGGCCCCAGGGTGCCCCCTTGGCCTCCACCCAGGGGCCTCTGACCCCAGCAAGCTACCCAGGGGTCCACCTTTCTCCCTGGACTTGAAGTATAGGCCTCAGGGTGCCCACTGGCCCTCCACCTAGGGCCCTAAGACCCCAGCAAGCTACCCAGGGGTCCATAACTCTCCCTGGACTTGCAGTAGAGGCCCCAGGGTGCCCCCTTGGCTTCCACCCAGGGGCCTCTGACCCCAGCAAGCTACCCAGGGGTCCACCTTTCTCCCTGGACTTGAAGTATAGGCCTCAGGGTGCCCACTGGCCCTCCACCTAGGGGCCTAAGACCCCAGCAAGCTACCCAGGGGTCCACAACTCTCCCTGGACTTGCAGTAGTTGCCCCAGGGTGCCCCCTGGCCCTCCACCCAGGGGCCTCTGACCCCAGCAAGCTACCCAGGCGTCCACCTCTCTCCCTGGACTTGCAGTAGAGGCCCTAGGGTACCTCCTGGCCCTCCACCTAGGGGCCTCTGACCCCAGCAAGCTACCTAGGGGTCCACAACTCTCCCTGGACTTGCAGTAGAGGCCCCAGGGTGCCCCCTTGGCCTCCACCCAGGGGCCTCTGACCCCAGCAAGCTACCCAGGCGTCCACCTCTCTCCCTGGACTTGCAGTAGAGGCCCTAGGGTACCTCCTGGCCCTCCACCTAGGGGCCTCTGACCCCAGCAAGCTACCTAGGGGTCCACAACTCTCCCTGGACTTGCAGTAGAGGCCCCAGGGTACCCCCTTGGCCTCCACCCAGGGGCCTCTGACCCCAGCAAGCTACCCAGGGGGTCCACCTCTTTCACTGGACTTGCAGTAGAGGCCCTAGGGTACCTCCTGGCCCTCCACCTAGGGGCCTTTGACCCTAGCAAGCTACCCAGTGGTCCACAACTCTCCCTGGACTTGCAGTACCGGCCCCAAGGTGCCCCCTTGGCCTCCACCTAGGGGCCTCTGACCCCAGGAAGCTACCCAGGGGTCCACAACTCTCCCTTAACTTGCAGTAGAGGCCCCAGGGTACCCCCCTTGGCCTCCACCAAGGGGCCTCTGTCCCCAGCAAGCTACCCAGGGGGTCCAACTCTTTCCCTGGACTTGCAGTAGAGGCCCTAGGGTACCTCCTGGCCCTCCACCTAGAGGCCTTTGACCCCAGCAAGCTACCCAGGGGTCCACAACTCTCCCTGGACTTGCAGTACAGGCACCAGGGTGCCCCCTTGGCCTACACCTAGGGGCCTCTGACCCCAGCAAGCTACCCAGGGGACCACAACTCTCCCTGGACTTGCAGTAAAGGCCCCAGGGTACCCCCTTGCCCTCCACCCAGGGGCCTCTGACCCCAGCAAGGTACCCTGGGGGTCCACCTCTTTCCCTGGACTTGCAGTAGAGGCCCTAGGGTACCTCCTGGCCTTCCACCTAGGGGCCTTTGACCCCAGCAAGCTACCCAGGGGTCCACAACTCTCCCTGGACTTTCAGTAGAGGCCCCAGGGTGCCCCCTTGGCCTCCACCTAGGGGCCTCTGACCCCAGCAAGCTACCCAGGGGTCCACAACTCTCCCTGGACTTGCAGTAGAGGCCCCAGGGTGCCCCCTTGGCCTCCACCCAGGGGCCTCTGACCCCAGCAAGCTACCCAGGGGTCCACCTTTCTCCCTGGACTTGAAGTATAGGCCCAAGGGTGCCCACTGGCCATCCACCTAGGGGCCTAAGACACCAACAAGCTACCCAGGGGTCCACAACTCTCCCTGGACTTGCAGTAGAGGCCCCAGGGTGCCCCCTGGCCCTCCACCTAGGGGCCTCTGACCCCAGCAAGCTACCCAGGGGTCCACCTCACTCCCTGGACTTGCAGTATAGGCCCCAGGGTGCCCCCTGGCCCTCCACCTATGGACCTAAGACCCCAGCAAGCTACCCAGGGGTCCACCTCTCTCCCTTGACTTGAAGTATAGGCCCCAGGGTACCCCCTGGCCCTCCACCTAGGGGACTAGGACCCCAGCAAGGTACCCAGGGGTCCACCTCTCTGCCTGGACTTGCAGTAGAGGCCCCAGGGTGACCCCTTGGCCTCCACCTAGGGGCCTCTGACCCCAGCAAGCTACCCAGGGGTCCACAACTCTCCCTGGACTTGCAATAGAGGCCCCAGGGTACCCCCTTGGCCTTCACCCAGGGGCCTCTGACCCCAGCAAGCTACCCAGGGGGTCCACCTCTTTCACTGGACTTGCAGTAGAGGCCCTAGGGTACCTCCTGGCCCTCCACCTAGGGGCCTTTGACCCCAGCAAGCTACCCAGGGGTCCACAACTCTCCCTGGACTTGCAGTAGAGGCCCCAGGGTGCCCCCTTGGCCTCCATCTAGGGGCCTCTGACCCCAGCAAGCTACCCAGGGGTCCACAACTCTCCCTGGACTTGAAGTAGAGGCCCCAGGGTGCCCCCTGGCCCTCCACCCAGGGGCCTCTGACCCCAGCAAGCTACCCAGGCGTCCACCTCTCTCCCTGGACTTGCAGTAGAGGCCCTAGGGTACCTCCTGGCCCTCCACCTAGGGGCTTCTGACCCCAGCAAGCTACCTAGGGGTCCACAACTCTCCCTGGACTTGCAGTAGAGGCCCCAGGGTGCCCCCTTGGCCTCCACCCAGGGGCCTCTGACGCCAGCAAGCTACCCATGGGTCCACCTTTCTCCCTGGACTTGAAGCATAGGCCCAAAGGTGCACACTGGCCCTCCACCTAGGGGCCTAAGACCCCAACAAGCTACCCAGGGGTCCACAACTCTCCCTGGACTTGCAGTAGAGGCCCCAGGGTGCCCCCTTGGCCTCCACCCAGGGGCCTCTGACCCCAGCAAGCTACCCAGGGGTCCACCTTTCTCCCTGGACTTGAAGTATAAGCCCAAGGGTGCACACTGGCCCTCCACCTAGGGGCCTAAGACCCCAACAAGCTACCCAGGGGTCCACAACTCTCCCTGGACTTGCAGTAGAGGCCCCAGGGTGCCCCCTTGCCCTCCACCCAGGGGCCTCTGACCCCACCAAGCTACCCAGGGGGTCCACCTCTTTCCCTGGACTTGCAGTAGAGGCCCAAGGGTACCTCCTGGCCCTCCACCTAGGGGCCTTTGAACCCAGCAAGCTACCCAGGGGTCCACAACTCTCCCTGGACTAGCAGTACAGGCCCCAGGGTGCCCCCTTGGCCTCCACCTAGGGGCATCTGACCCCAGCAAGCTACCCAGGGGTCCACAACTCTCCCTGGACTTGCAGTAGAGGCCCCAGGGTACCCCCTTGGCCTCCACCCAGGGGCCTCTGACCCCAGCAAGCTACCCAGGGGGTCCACCTCTTTCCCTGGACTTGCAGTAGAGGCCCTAGGGTATCTCCTGGCCCTCCACCTAGGGGCCTTTGACCCCAGCAAGTTACCCAGGGGTCCACAACTCTCCCTGGACTTGCAGTAGAGGCCCCAGGGTGCCCCCTTGGCCTCCACCTAGGGGCCTCTGACCCCAGCAAGCTACCCAGGGGTCCACAACTCTCCCTGGACTTGCAGTAGAGGCCCCAGGGTGCCACCTTGGCCTCCACCTAGGGGCCTCTGACCCCAGCAAGCTACCCAGGGGTCCAAAATTCTCCCTGGACTTGCAGTAGAGGCCCCAGGGTACCCCCTTGGCCTCCACCCAGGGGCCTCTGACCCCAGCAAGGTACCCTGGGGGTCCACCTCTTTCCCTGGACTTGCAGTAGAGGCCCTAGGGTACCTCCTGGCCCTCCACCTAGAGGCCTTTGACCCCAGCAAGCTACCCAGGGGTCCACAACTCTCCCTGGACTTGCAGTACAGGCCCCAGGGTGCCCCCTTGGCCTCCACCTAGGGGCCTCTGACCCCAGCAAGCTACCCAGGGGACCACAACTCTCCCTGGACTTGCAGTAAAGGCCCCAGGGTACCCCCTTGCCCTCCACCCAGGGGCCTCTGACCCCAGCAAGGTACCCTGGGGGTCCACCTCTTTCCCTGGACTTGCAGTAGAGGCCCTAGGGTACCTCCTGGCCTTCCACCTAGGGGCCTTTGACCCCAGCAAGCTACCCAGGGGTCCACAACTCTCCCTGGACTTTCAGTAGAGGCCCCAGGGTGCCCCCTTGGCCTCCACCTAGGGGCCTCTGACCCCAGCAAGCTACCCAGGGGTCCACAACTCTCCCTGGACTTGCAGTGGAGGCCCCAGGGTACCCCCTTGGCCTCCACCCAGGGGCCTCTGACCCCAGCAAGCTACCCAGGGGGTCCAACTCTTTCCCTGGCCTTGCAGTAGAGGCCCTAGGGTACCTCCTGGCCTTCCACCTAGGGGCCTTTGACCCCAGCAAGCTACCCAGAGGTCCACAACTCTCCCTGGACTTGCAGTAGAGGCCCCAAGGTGCCCCCTTGGCCTCCACCTAGGGGCCTCTGACCCCAGCAAGCTACCCAGGGGTCCACAACTCTCCCTGGACTTGCAGTAGAGGCCCCAGGGTGCCCCCTTGGCCTCCACCCAGGGGCCTCTGACCCCAGCAAGCTACCCAGGGGTCCACCTTTCTCCCTGGACTTGAAGTATAGGCCCAAGGGTGCCCACTGGCCATCCACCTAGGGGCCTAAGACCCCAACAAGCTACCCAGGGGTCCACAACTCTCCCTGGACTTGCAGTAGAGGCCCCAGGTTGCCCCCTGGCCCTCCACCTAGGGGCCTCTGACCCCAGCAAGCTACCCAGGGGTCCACCTCTCTCCCTTGACTTGCAGTATAGGCCCCAGGGTGCCCCTGGCCCTCCACCTAGGGACCTAAGACCCCAGCAAGCTACCCAGGGGTCCACCTCTCTCCCTTGACTTGAAGTATAGGCCCCAGGGTGCCCCCTGGCCCTCCACCTAGGGGACTAGGACCCCAGCAAGCTACCCAGGGGTCCACCTCTCTGCCTGGACTTGCAGTAGAGGCCCCAGGGCTCCCTTGGCCTCCACCTAGGGGCCTCTGACCCCAGCAAGCTACTTAGGTGTCCACAACTCTCCCTGGACTTGCAGTAGAGGCCCCAGGGTGCCCCCTGGCCCTCCACCTAGGGGCCTTTGACCCCAGCAAGCTACCCTGGGGGTCCCCCTCTTTCCCTGGACTTGCAGTAGAGGCCCTAGGATGCCCCCTTGGCCTTCACCTAGGGGGCTCTGACCCCAGCAAGCTACCCAGGGGTCCAAAACTCTCCCTGGACTTTCAGTAGAGGCCCCAGGGTGCCCCCTTGGCCTCCACCCAATGGCCTCTGACCCCAGCAAGCTACCCAGGGGGTCCACCTCTTTCCCTGGACTTGCAGTAGAGGCCCTAGGGTACCTCCTGGCCCTCCACCTAGAGGGTCTTTGACCACAGCAAGCTACCCAGGGGTCCACAACTCTCCCTGGACTTGCAGTACCGGCCCCAGGGTGCCCCCTTGGCCTCCACCTAGGGGCCTCTGACCCCAGCAAGCTACACAGGGGTCCACAACTCTCCCTGGACTTGCAGTAGAGGCCCCAGGGTACCCCCCTTGGCCTCCACCCAGAGGCCTCTGACCCCAGCAAGCTACCCAGGGGGTCCACCTCTTTCCCTGGACTTGCAGTAGAGGCCCTAGGGTACCTCCTGGCCCTCCACCTAGGGGCCTTTGTCCCCAGCAAGCTACCCAGGGGTACACTACTCTCCCTGGACTTGCAGTAGAGGCCCCAGGGTGCCCCCTTGGCCGCCACCTAGGGGCCTCTGACCCCAGCAAGCTACCCAGCGGTCCACAACTCTCCCTGGACTTGCAGTAGAGGCCCCAGGGTGCCCCCTTGGCCTCCACCCAGGGGCCTCTGACCACAGCAAGCTACCCAGGGGTCCACCTTTCTCTGACCCCAGCAAGCTACCCAGGGGTCCACCTCTCTCCCTTGACTTGCAGTACCGGCCCCAGGGTGCCCCCTTGGCCTCCACCTAGGGGCCTCTGTCCCCAGCAAGCTACCCAGGGGTCCACAACTCTCCCTGGACTTGCAGTAGAGGCCCCAGGGTACCCCCCTTGGCCTCCACCCAGAGGCCTCTGACCCCAGCAAGCTACCCAGGGGGTCCACCTCTTTCCCTGGACTTGCAGTAGAGGCCCTAGGGTACCTCCTGGCCCTCCACCTAGGGGCCTTTGTCCTCAGCAAGCTACCCAGGGGTCCACAACTCTCCCTGGACTTGCAGTAGAGGCCCCAGGTTGCCCCCTGGCCCTCCACCTAGGGGCCTCTGACCCCAGCAAGCTACCCAGGGGTCCACCTCTCTCCATTGACTTGCAGTATAGGCCCCAGGGTGCCCCTGGCCCTCCACCTAGGGACCTAAGACCCCAGCAAGCTACCCAGGGGTCCACCTCTCTCCCTTGACTTGAAGAATAGGCCCCAGGGTGCCCCCTGGCCCTCCACCTAGGGGACTAGGACCCCAGCAAGCTACCCAGGGGTCCACCTCTCTGCCTGGACTTGCAGTAGAGGCCCCAGGGCTCCCTTGGCCTCCACCTAGGGGCCTCTGACCCCAGCAAGCTACTTAGGTGTCCACAACTCTCCCTGGACTTGCAGTAGAGGCCCCAGGGTGCCCCCTGGCCCTCCACCTAGGGGCCTTTGACCCCAGCAAGCTACCCTGGGGGTCCTCCTCTTTCCCTGGACTTGCAGTAGAGGCCCTAGGATGCCCCCTTGGCCTTCACCTAGGGGGCTCTGACCCCAGCAAGCTACCCAGGGGTCCAAAACTCTCCCTGGACTTTCAGTAGAGGCCCCAGGGTGCCCCCTTGGCCTCCACCCAATGGCCTCTGACCCCAGCAAGCTACCCAGGGGGTCCACCTCTTTCCCTGGACTTGCAGTAGAGGCCCTAGGGTACCTCCTGGCCCTCCACCTAGAGGGCCTTTGACCACAGCAAGCTACCCAGGGGTCCACAACTCTCCCTGGACTTGCAGTACCGGCCCCAGGGTGCCCCCTTGGCCTCCACCTAGGGGCCTCTGACCCCAGCAAGCTACACAGGGGTCCACAACTCTCCCTGGACTTGCAGTAGAGGCCCCAGGGTACCCCCCTTGGCCTCCACCCAGAGGCCTCTGACCCCAGCAAGCTACCCAGGGGGTCCACCTCTTTCCCTGGACTTGCAGTAGAGGCCCTAGGGTACCTCCTGGCCCTCCACCTAGGGGCCTTTGTCCCCAGCAAGCTACCCAGGGGTACACTACTCTCCCTGGACTTGCAGTAGAGGCCCCAGGGTGCCCCCTTGGCCTCCACCTAGGGGCCTCTGACCCCAGCAAGCTACCCAGCGGTCCACAACTCTCCCTGGACTTGCAGTAGAGGCCCCAGGGTGCCCCCTTGGCCTCCACCCAGGGGCCTCTGACCACAGCAAGCTACCCAGGGGTCCACCTTTCTCTGACCCCAGCAAGCTACCCAGGGGTCCACCTCTCTCCCTTGACTTGCAGTACCGGCCCCAGGGTGCCCCCTTGGCCTCCACCTAGGGGCCTCTGTCCCCAGCAAGCTACCCAGGGGTCCACCTCTTTCCCTGGACTTGCAGTAGAGGCCCTAGGGTACCTTCTGGCCCTCCACCTAGGGGCCTCTGACCCCAGCAAGCTACCCAGGGGTCCACCTCTCTCCCTTGACTTGAAGTATAGGCCCCAGGGTACCCCCTTGGCCTCCACCCAGGGGCCTCTGACCCCAGCAAGCTACCCAGGGGTCCACCTTTCTCCCTGGACTAGAAGTATAGGCCCAAGGGTGCCCACTGGCCCTCCACCTAGGGGCCTAAGACCCCAACAAGCTACCCAGGGGTCCACAACTCTCCCTGGACTTGCAGTAGAGGCCCCAGGGTGCCCCATGGCCCTCCACCCAGGGGCCTAAGACCCCAGCAAGACTCCCAGGGGTCCACCTCTCTCCCTGGACATGCAGTAGACGCCCCAGGGTGCCCCCTGGCCCTCCACCTAGTGGCCTTTGACCCCAGGAAGCTATCCAGGGGTCCACCTTGCTCCCTGGACTTGCAGTAGAGGCCCAAGAAGGCCACCTGGCCCTCCATCTAGGGGACTAGGACCCCAGCAAGGTACCCAGGGGTCCACCTCTCTGACTGGACTTGCAGTAGAGGCCCCAGGGTGCCCCCTTGGCCTCCACCTAGGGGCCTCTGACCCCCGAATGCTACCCAGGGGTCCACCTCTCTCCCTGGACTTGCAGTAGAGGCCCCAGGGTGCCCCCTTTCCCTCCAAAAAGGAGTCTTTGACCCCAGCAACCTACCCAGTGGTCCACCTCTTTCCCTTGACTTGGAGGATAGGCCCCAGGGTGCCCCCTGGCCCTCCACCTAGGGGCCTTTGACCCCAGCAAGCTACCCTGGGGGTCCACAACTCTCCCTGGACGTGCAGTACAGGCCCCAGGGTGCCCCCTTGGCATCCACCTACGGGCCTCTGACCCCAGCAAGCTACCCAGGCGTCCACCTCTCTCCCTGGACTTGCAGTAGAGGCCCTAGGGTACCTCCTGGCCCTCCACCTAGGGGCCTCTGACCCCAGCAAGCTACCTAGGGGTCCACAACTCTCCCTGGACTTGCAGTAGAGGCCCCAGGGTGCCCCCTTGGCCTCCACCCAGGGGCCTCTGACCCCAGCAAGCTACCCAGGGGTCCACCTTTCTCCCTGGACTTGAAGTATAGGCCTCAGGGTGCCCACTGGCCCTCCACCTAGGGGCCTAAGACCCCAGCAAGCTACCCAGGGGTCCACAACTCTCCCTGGACTTGCAGTAGAGGCCCCAGGGTGCCCCCTTGGCCTCCACCCAGGGGCCTCTGACGCCAGCAAGCTACCCATGGGTCCACCTTTCTCCCTGGACTTGAAGCATAGGCCCAAGGGTGCACACTGGCCCTCCTTCTAGGGGCCTAAGACCCCAACAAGCTACCCAGGGGTCCACAACTCTCCCTGGACTTGCAGTAGAGGCCCCAGGGTGCCCCCTTGGCCTCCACCCAGGGGCCTCTGACCCCAGCAAGCTACCCAGGGGTCCACCTTTCTCCCTGGACTTGAAGTATAAGCCCAAGGGTGCACACTGGCCCTCCACCTAGGGGCCTAAGACCCCAACAAGCTACCCAGGGGTCCACAACTCTCCCTGGACTTGCAGTAGAGGCCCCAGGGTGCCCCCTTGCCCTCCACCCAGGGGCCTCTGACCCCACCAAGCTACCCAGGGGGTCCACCTCTTTCCCTGGACTTGCAGTAGAGGCCCAAGGGTACCTCCTGGCCCTCCACCTAGGGGCCTTTGAACCCAGCAAGCTACCCAGGGGTCCACAACTCTCCCTGGACTAGCAGTACAGGCCCCAGGGTGCCCCCTTGGCCTCCACCTAGGGGCATCTGACCCCAGCAAGCTACCCAGGGGTCCACAACTCTCCCTGGACTTGCAGTAGAGGCCCCAGGGTACCCCCTTGGCCTCCACCCAGGGGCCTCTGACCCCAGCAAGCTACCCAGGGGGTCCACCTCTTTCCCTGGACTTGCAGTAGAGGCCCTAGGGTACCTCCTGGCCCTCCACCTAGGGGCCTTTGACCCCAGCAAGTTACCCAGGGGTCCACAACTCTCCCTGGACTTGCAGTAGAGGCCCCAGGGTGCCCCCTTGGCCTCCACCTAGGGGCCTCTGACCCCAGCAAGCTACCCAGGGGTCCACAACTCTCCCTGGACTTGCAGTAGAGGCCCCAGGGTGCCACCTTGGCCTCCACCTAGGGGCCTCTGACCCCAGCAAGCTACCCAGGGGTCCAAAATTCTCCCTGGACTTGCAGTAGAGGCCCCAGGGTACCCCCTTGGCCTCCACCCAGGGGCCTCTGACCCCAGCAAGCTACCCAGGGGGTCCACCTCTTTCCCTGGACTTGCAGTAGAGGCCCTAGGGTACCTCCTGGCCCTCCACCTAGGGGCCTTTGACCCTAGCAAGCTACCCAGGGGTCCACAACTCTCCCTGGACTTGCAGTAGAGGCCCCAGGGTGTCCCCTTGGCCTCCACCTAGGGGCCTCTGACCCCAGCAAGCTACCCAGGGGTCCACTACTCTCCCTGGACTTGCAGTAGAGGCCCCAGGGTGCCACCTTGGCCTCCACCTAGGGGCCTCTGACCCCAGCAAGCTACCCAGGGGTCCAAAATTCTCCCTGGACTTGCAGTAGAGGCCCCAGGGTGCCCCCTGGCCCTCCACCTAGGGGTCTCTGACCCCAGCAAGCTACCCTGGGGGTCCTCCTCTTTCCCTGGACTTGCAGTAGAGGCCCAAGGGTGCCCCCTTGGCCTCCACCTAGGGGCCTCTGACCCCAGCAAGCTACCCGTGGGTCCAAAACTCTCCCTGGACTTGCAGTAGAGGCCCCAATGTGCCCCCTTGGCCTCCACCCAGGGGCCTCTGACCCCAGCAAGCTACCCAGGGGGTCCACCTCTTTCCCTGGAATTGCAGTAGAGGCCCTAGGGTACCTCCTGGCCCTCCACCTAGGGGCCTTTGACCCTAGCAAGCTACCCAGGGGTCCACAACTCTCCCTGGACTTGCAGTAGAGGCCCCAGGGTACCCCCCTTGGCCTCCACCAAGGGGCCTCTGTCCCCAGCAAGCTACCCAGGGGGTCCAACTCTTTCCCTGGACTTGCAGTAGAGGCCCTAGGGTACCTCCTGGCCCTCCACCTAGAGGCCTTTGACCCCAGCAAGCTACCCAGGGGTCCACAACTCTCCCTGGACTTGCAGTACAGGCCCCAGGGTGCCCCCTTGGCCTACACCTAGGGGCCTCTGACCCCAGCAAGCTACCCAGGGGACCACAACTCTCCCTGGACTTGCAGTAAAGGCCCCAGGGTACCCCCTTGCCCTCCACCCAGGGGCCTCTGACCCCAGCAAGGTACCCTGGGGGTCCACCTCTTTCCCTGGACTTGCAGTAGAGGCCCTAGGGTACCTCCTGGCCTTCCACCTAGGGGCCTTTGACCCCAGCAAGCTACCCAGGGGTCCACAACTCTCCCTGGACTTTCAGTAGAGGCCCCAGGGTGCCCCCTTGGCCTCCACCTAGGGGCCTCTGACCCCAGCAAGCTACCCAGGGGTCCACAACTCTCCCTGGACTTGCAGTAGAGGCCCCAGGGTGCCCCCTTGGCCTCCACCCAGGGGCCTCTGACCCCAGCAAGCTACCCAGGGGTCCACCTTTCTCCCTGGACTTGAAGTATAGGCCCAAGGGTGCCCACTGGCCATCCACCTAGGGGCCTAAGACACCAACAAGCTACCCAGGGGTCCACAACTCTCCCTGGACTTGCAGTAGAGGCCCCAGGGTGCCCCCTGGCCCTCCACCTAGGGGCCTCTGACCCCAGCAAGCTACCCAGGGGTCCACCTCACTCCCTGGACTTGCAGTATAGGCCCCAGGGTGCCCCCTGGCCCTCCACCTATGGACCTAAGACCCCAGCAAGCTACCCAGGGGTCCACCTCTCTCCCTTGACTTGAAGTATAGGCCCCAGGGTACCCCCTGGCCCTCCACCTAGGGGACTAGGACCCCAGCAAGGTACCCAGGGGTCCACCTCTCTGCCTGGACTTGCAGTAGAGGCCCCAGGGTGACCCCTTGGCCTCCACCTAGGGGCCTCTGACCCCAGCAAGCTACCCAGGGGTCCACAACTCTCCCTGGACTTGCAATAGAGGCCCCAGGGTACCCCCTTGGCCTCCACCCAGGGGCCTCTGACCCCAGCAAGCTACCCAGGGGGTCCACCTCTTTCACTGGACTTGCAGTAGAGGCCCTAGGGTACCTCCTGGCCCTCCACCTAGGGGCCTTTGACCCCAGCAAGCTACCCAGGGGTCCACAACTCTCCCTGGACTTGCAGTCGAGGCCCCAGGGTGCCCCCTTGGCCTCCATCTAGGGGCCTCTGACCCCAGCAAGCTACCCAGGGGTCCACAACTCTCCCTGGACTTGAAGTAGAGGCCCCAGGGTGCCCCCTGGCCCTCCACACAGGGGCCTCTGACCCCAGCAAGCTACCCAGGCGTCCACCTTTCTCCCTTGACTTGCAGTAGAGGCCCTAGGGTACCTCCTGGCCCTCCACCTAGGGGCCTCTGACCCCAGCAAGCTACCTAGGGGTCCACAACTCTCCCTGGACTTGCAGTAGAGGCCCCAGGGTGCCCCCTTGGCCTCCACCCAGGGGCCTCTGACGCCAGCAAACTACCCATGGGTCCACCTTTCTCCCTGGACTTGAAGCATAGGCCCAAGGGTGCACACTGGCCCTCCACCTAGGGGCCTAAGACCCCAACAAGCTACCCAGGGGTCCACAACTCTCCCTGGACTTGCAGTAGAGGCCCCAGGGTGCCCCCTTGGCCTCCACCCAGGGGCCTCTGACCCCAGC
Organism: Danio rerio; assembly: GCF_052040795.2. Taxonomy (NCBI): domain Eukaryota; kingdom Metazoa; phylum Chordata; class Actinopteri; order Cypriniformes; family Danionidae; genus Danio; species Danio rerio. The sequence continues at coordinate 18,263,993 of NC_141040.1, forward strand.
AAGCTACCCAGGGGTCCACCTTTCTCCCTGGACTTGAAGTATAAGCCCAAGGGTGCACACTGGCCCTCCACCTAGGGGCCTAAGACCCCAACAAGCTACCCAGGGGTCCACAACTCTCCCTGGACTTGCAGTAGAGGCCCCAGGGTGCCCCCTTGCCCTCCACCCAGGGGCCTCTGACCCCACCAAGCTACCCAGGGGGTCCACCTCTTTCCCTGGACTTGCAGTAGAGGCCCAAGGGTACCTCCTGGCCCTCCACCTAGGGGCCTTTGAACCCAGCAAGCTACCCAGGGGTCCACAACTTTCCCTGGACTAGCAGTACAGGCCCCAGGGTGCCCCCTTGGCCTCCACCTAGGGGCATCTGACCCCAGCAAGCTACCCAGGGGTCCACAACTCTCCCTGGACTTGCAGTAGAGGCCCCAGGGTACCCCCTTGGCCTCCACCCAGGGGCCTCTGACCCCAGCAAGCTACCCAGGGGGTCCACCTCTTTCCCTGGACTTGCAGTAGAGGCCCTAGGGTATCTCCTGGCCCTCCACCTAGGGGCCTTTGACCCCAGCAAGTTACCCAGGGGTCCACAACTCTCCCTGGACTTGCAGTAGAGGCCCCAGGGTGCCCCCTTGGCCTCCACCTAGGGGCCTCTTTCCCCAGCAAGCTACCCAGGGGTCCACAACTCTCCCTGGACTTGCAGTAGAGGCCCCAGGGTGCCACCTTGGCCTCCACCTAGGGGCCTCTGACCCCAGCAAGCTACCCAGGGGTCCAAAATTCTCCCTGGACTTGCAGTAGAGGCCCCAGGGTACCCCCTTGGCCTCCACCCAGGGGCCTCTGACCCCAGCAAGGTACCCTGGGGGTCCACCTCTTTCCCTGGACTTGCAGTAGAGGCCCTAGGGTACCTCCTGGCCCTCCACCTAGAGGCCTTTGACCCCAGCAAGCTACCCAGGGGTCAACAACTCTCCCTGGACTTGCAGTACAGGCCCCAGGGTGCCCCCTTGGCCTCCACCTAGGGGCCTCTGACCCCAGCAAGCTACCCAGGGGACCACAACTCTCCCTGGACTTGCAGTAAAGGCCCCAGGGTACCCCCTTGCCCTCCACCCAGGGGCCTCTGACCCCAGCAAGGTACCCTGGGGGTCCACCTCTTTCCCTGGACTTGCAGTAGAGGCCCTAGGGTACCTCCTGGCCTTCCACCTAGGGGCCTTTGACCCCAGCAAGCTACCCAGGGGTCCACAACTCTCCCTGGACTTTCAGTAGAGGCCCCAGGGTGCCCCCTTGGCCTCCACCTAGGGGCCTCTGACCCCAGCAAGCTACCCAGGGGTCCACAACTCTCCCTGGACTTGCAGTGGAGGCCCCAGGGTACCCCCTTGGCCTCCACCCAGGGGCCTCTGACCCCAGCAAGCTACCCAGGGGGTCCAACTCTTTCCCTGGCCTTGCAGTAGAGGCCCTAGGGTACCTCCTGGCCTTCCACCTAGGGGCCTTTGACCCCAGCAAGCTACCCAGAGGTCCACAACTCTCCCTGGACTTGCAGTAGAGGCCCCAAGGTGCCCCCTTGGCCTCCACCTAGGGGCCTCTGACCCCAGCAAGCTACCCAGGGGTCCACAACTCTCCCTGGACTTGCAGTAGAGGCCCCAGGGTGCCCCCTTGGCCTCCACCCAGGGGCCTCTGACCCCAGCAAGCTACCCAGGGGTCCACCTTTCTCCCTGGACTTGAAGTATAGGCCCAAGGGTGCCCACTGGCCATCCACCTAGGGGCCTAAGACCCCAACAAGCTACCCAGGGGTCCACAACTCTCCCTGGACTTGCAGTAGAGGCCCCAGGTTGCCCCCTGGCCCTCCACCTAGGGGCCTCTGACCCCAGCAAGCTACCCAGGGGTCCACCTCTCTCCCTTGACTTGCAGTATAGGCCCCAGGGTGCCCCTGGCCCTCCACCTAGGGACCTAAGACCCCAGCAAGCTACCCAGGGGTCCACCTCTCTCCCTTGACTTGAAGTATAGGCCCCAGGGTGCCCCCTGGCCCTCCACCTAGGGGACTAGGACCCCAGCAAGCTACCCAGGGGTCCACCTCTCTGCCTGGACTTGCAGTAGAGGCCCCAGGGCTCCCTTGGCCTCCACCTAGGGGCCTCTGACCCCAGCAAGCTACTTAGGTGTCCACAACTCTCCCAGGACTTGCAGTAGAGGCCCCAGGGTGCCCCCTGGCCCTCCACCTAGGGGCCTTTGACCCCAGCAAGCTACCCTGGGGGTCCCCCTCTTTCCCTGGACTTGCAGTAGAGGCCCTAGGATGCCCCCTTGGCCTTCACCTAGGGGGCTCTGACCCCAGCAAGCTACCCAGGGGTCCAAAACTCTCCCTGGACTTTCAGTAGAGGCCCCAGGGTGCCCCCTTGGCCTCCACCCAATGGCGTCTGACCCCAGCAAGCTACCCAGGGGGTCCACCTCTTTCCCTGGACTTGCAGTAGAGGCCCTAGGGTACCTCCTGGCCCTCCACCTAGAGGGCCTTTGACCACAGCAAGCTACCCAGGGGTCCACAACTCTCCCTGGACTTGCAGTACCGGCCCCAGGGTGCCCCCTTGGCCTCCACCTAGGGGCCTCTGACCCCAGCAAGCTACACAGGGGTCCACAACTCTCCCTGGACTTGCAGTAGAGGCCCCAGGGTACCCCCCTTGGCCTCCACCCAGAGGCCTCTGACCCCAGCAAGCTACCCAGGGGGTCCACCTCTTTCCCTGGACTTGCAGTAGAGGCCCTAGGGTACCTCCTGGCCCTCCACCTAGGGGCCTTTGTCCCCAGCAAGCTACCCAGGGGTACACTACTCTCCCTGGACTTGCAGTAGAGGCCCCAGGGTGCCCCCTTGGCCTCCACCTAGGGGCCTCTGACCCCAGCAAGCTACCCAGCGGTCCACAACTCTCCCTGGACTTGCAGTAGAGGCCCCAGGGTGCCCCCTTGGCCTCCACCCAGGGGCCTCTGACCACAGCAAGCTACCCAGGGGTCCACCTTTCTCTGACCCCAGCAAGCTACCCAGGGGTCCACCTCTCTCCCTTGACTTGCAGTACCGGCCCCAGGGTGCCCCCTTGGCCTCCACCTAGGGGCCTCTGTCCCCAGCAAGCTACCCAGGGGTCCACAACTCTCCCTGGACTTGCAGTAGAGGCCCCAGGGTACCCCCCTTGGCCTCCACCCAGAGGCCTCTGTCCCCAGCAAGCTACCCAGGGGTCCACAACTCTCCCTGGACTTGCAGTAGAGGCCCCAGGGTACCCCCCTTGGCCTCCACCCAGAGGCCTCTGACCCCAGCAAGCTACCCAGGGGGTCCACCTCTTTCCCTGGACTTGCAGTAGAGGCCCTAGGGTACCTTCTGGCCCTCCACCTAGGGGCCTTTGTCCTCAGCAAGCTACCCAGGGGTACACTACTCTCCCTGGACTTGCAGTAGAGGCCCCAGGGTGCCCCCTGGCCCTCCACCTAGGGGACTAGGACCCCAGCAAGCTACTCAGGGGTCCACCTCTCTGCCGAGACTTGCAATAGAGGCCCCAGGGTGCCCCCTTGGCCTCCACCTAGTGGCCTCTGACCCCAGCAAGCTACCCAGGGGTCCACCTTTCTCCCTGGACTAGAAGTATAGGCCCAAGGGTGCCCACTGGCCCTCCACCTAGGGGCCTAAGACCCCAACAAGCTACCCAGGGGTCCACAACTCTCCCTGGACTTGCAGTAGAGGCCCCAGGGTGCCCCATGGCCCTCCACCCAGGGGCCTAAGACCCCAGCAAGACTCCCAGGGGTCCACCTCTCTCCCTGGACATGCAGTAGACGCCCCAGGGTGCCCCCTGGCCCTCCACCTAGTGGCCTTTGACCCCAGGAAGCTATCCAGGGGTCCACCTTGCTCCCTGGACTTGCAGTAGAGGCCCAAGAAGGCCACCTGGCCCTCCATCTAGGGGACTAGGACCCCAGCAAGGTACCCAGGGGTCCACCTCTCTGACTGGACTTGCAGTAGAGGCCCCAGGGTGCCCCCTTGGCCTCCACCTAGGGGCCTCTGACCCCCGAATGCTACCCAGGGGTCCACCTCTCTCCCTGGACTTGCAGTAGAGGCCCCAGGGTGCCCCCTTTCCCTCCAAAAAGGAGTCTTTGACCCCAGCAACCTACCCAGTGGTCCACCTCTTTCCCTTGACTTGGAGGATAGGCCCCAGGGTGCCCCCTGGCCCTCCACCTAGGGGCCTTTGACCCCAGCAAGCTACCCTGGAGGTCCACAACTCTCCCTGGACGTGCAGTACAGGCCCCAGGGTGCCCCCTTGGCATCCACCTACGGGCCTCTGACCCCAGCAAACTACCCAGGGGACCACAACTCTCCCTGTACTTGCAGTAGAGGCCCCAGGTTACCCCCTTGGCCTCCACCCAGGGGCCTCTGACCCTAGCAAGCTACCCAGGGGTCCACCTTTCTCCCTGGACTTGAAGTATAGGCCCAAGGGTGCCCAATGGCCCTCCACCTAGGGGCCTAAGACCCCAACAAGCTACCCAGGGGTCCACAACTCTCCCTGGACTTGCAGTAGAGGCCCCAGGGTGCCCCCTGGCCCTCCACCTAGGGGCCTAAGACCCCAGCAAGCTACCCAGGGGTCCACCTCTCTCCCTTGACTTGAAGTATAGGCCCCAGGGTGCCCCCTGGCCCTCCACCTAGGAGACTAGGACCCCAGCTAGCTACCCAGGGGTCCACCTCTCTGCCTGGACTTGCAGTAGAGGCCCCTGGGTGCCCCCTTGCCCTCCACCTAGGGGTCTCTGACCCCAGCAAGCTACCCAGGGGTCTAGCTCTCTCCCTGGACTTGCAGTGAAGGCCCTAGGGTACCTCCTGGCCCTCCACCCAGGGGCCTCTGACCCCAGCAACCTACCCAGGGGTCCACAACTCTTCCTGGACTTGCAGTAGAGGCCCCAGGGTGCCCCCTTGGCCTCCACCCAGGGGCCTCCGACCCTAGCAAGCTACCCAGGGGTCCACCTTTCTCCCTTGACTTTAAGTATAGGCCCAAGGGTGCCCACTGGCCCTCCACCTAGGGGCCTCTGACCCCAGCAAGCTACCCAGGGGTCCACCTCTCTCCCTGGACTTGCAGTATAGGCCCCAGGGTGCCCCCTGGCCCTCCATCTAGGGACCTAAGACCCCAGCAAGCTACCCAGGGGTCCACCTCTCTCCCTTGACTTGAAGTATAGGCCCCAGGGTGCCCCCTGGCCCTCCACCTAGGGACCTAAGACCCCAGCAAGCTACCCAGGGGTCCACCTCTCTCCCTTGACTTGAAGTATAGGCCCCAGGGTGCCCCCTGGCCCTCCACCTAGGGGACTAGGACCCAGCAAGCTACCCAGGGGTCCACCTCTCTGCCGGGACTTGCAATAGAAGCCCCAGGGTGCCCCCTTGGCCTCCACCTAGGGGCCTCTGACCCCAGCAAGCTACCCAGGGGTCCACAACTCTCCCTGGACTTGCAGTTGAGGCCGCAGGGTGCCCCCTTGGCCTCCACCCAGGGGCCTCTGAACCCAGCAAGCTACCCTGGGGTCCACCTTTCTCTCTGGACTTGAAGTATAGGCCCAAGGGTGCCCACTGGCCCTCCACCTAGGGGCCTAAGACCCCAACAAGCTACCCAGGGGTCCACAACTCTCCCTGGACTTGCAGTAGAGGCCCCAGGGTGCCCCATGGCCCTCCACCCAGGGGCCTAAGACCCCCGCAAGCTTCCCAGGGGTCCACCTCTCTCCCTGGACATGCAGTAGACGCCCCAGGGTGCCCTCTGGCCGTCCACCTAGTGGCCTTTGACCCCAGGAAGCTATCCAGGGGTCCACCTTGCTCCCTGGACTTGCAGTAGAGGCCCAAGAAGGCCACCTGGCCCTCCATCTAGGGGCCTAGGACCCCAGAAAGCTACCCAGGGGTCCACCTCTCTCCCTGGACTTGCAGTAGAGGCCCCAGGGTGCCCCCTTGCCCTCCAAAAAGGAGTCTTTGACCCCAGCAACCTACCCAGTGGTCCACCTCTTTCCCTGGACTTGGAGGATAGGCCCCAGGGTGCCCCCTTGCCCTCCACCCAGGGGCCTTTGACCCCAGCAAGCTACCCTGGGGGTCCTCCTCTTTCCCTGGACTTGCAGTAGAGGCCCTAGGGTGCCCCCTTGGCCTCCACCTAAGGGCCTCTGACCCCAGCAAGCTACCCAGGGGTCCAAAACTCTCCCTGGACTTGCAGTAGAGGCCCCAGGGTGCCCCTTTGGCCTCCACCCATGGGCCTCTGACCCCAGCAAGCTACCCAGGGGGTCCACCTCTTTCCCTGGACTTGCAGTAGAGGCCCTAGGGTACCTCCTGGCCCTCCACCTAGGGGCCTTTGACCCCAGCAAGCTACCCACGGGTCCACAACTCTCCCTGGACTTGCACTACAGGCCCCAGGGTGCCCCCTTGCCCTCCAAAAAGGAGTCTTTGACCCCAGCAACCTACCCAGTGGTCCACCTCTTTCCCTGGACTTGGAGGATAGGCCCCAGGGTGCCCCCTGGCCCTCCACCCAGGGGCCTTTGACCCCAGCAAGCTACCCTGGGGGTCCTCCTCTTTCCCTGGACTTGCAGTAGAGGCCCTAGGGCGCCCCCTTGGCCTCCACTTAAGGGCCTCTGACCCCAGCAAGCTACCCAGGGGTCCAAAACTCTCCCTGGACTTGCAGTAAAGGCCCAAGGGTGCCCCTTTGGCCTCCACCCAGGGGCCTCTGACCCCAGCAAGCTACCCAGGGGGTCCACCTCTTTCCCTGGACTTGCAGTAGAGGCCCTAGGGTACCTCCTGGCCCTCCACCTAGGGGCCTTTGACCCCAGCAAGCTACCCACGGGTCCACAACTCTCCCTGGACTTGCAGTACAGGCCCCAGGGTGCCCCCTTGGCCTCCACCTAGGGGCCTCTGACCCCAGCAAACTACCCAGGGGACCACAACTCTCCCTGGACTTGCAGTAGAGGCCCCAGGGTACCCCCTTGGCCTCCACCCAGGGGCCTCTGACCCCAGCAAGCTACCCAGGGGGTCCACCTCTTTCCCTGGACTTGCAGTAGAGGCCCTAGGGTACCTCCTGGCCTTCCACCTAGGGGCCTTTGACCCCAGCATGCTACCCAGGGGTCCACAACTCTCCCTGGACTTGCAGTAGAGGCCCTAGGGTGCCCCCTTGGCCTCCACCTAGGGGCCTCTAACCCAGCAAGCTACCCAGGGGTCCACAACTCTCCCTGGACTTGCAGTAGAGGCCCCAGGGTGCCCCCTTGGCCTCCACCCAGGGGCCTCTGACCCCAGCAAGCTACCCAGGGGTCCACCTTTCTCCCTGGACTTGAAGTATAGGCCCAAGGGTGCCCATTGGCCATCCACCTAGGGGCCTAAGACGCCAACAAGCTACCCAGGGGTCCACAACTCTCCCTGGACTTGCAGTAGAGGCCCCAGGGTGCCCCCTGGCCCTCCATCAAGGGGCCTCTGACCCCAGCAAGCTACCCAGGGGTCCACCTCTCTCCCTGGACTTGCAGTAAAAGCCCCAGGGTGCCCCCTGGCCCTCCACCTAGGGGCCTCTGACCCCAGCAAGCTACCCAGGGGTCCATCTCTCTCCCTTGACTTGAAGTATAGGCCCCAGGGTGCCCCCTGGCACTCCACCTAGGGGACTAGGACCCAAGCAAGGTACCCAGGGGTCCACCTCTCTGCCTGGACTTGCAGTAGAGGCCCCAGGGTTCCTCCTTGGCCTACACCTAGGGGCCTCTGACCCCAGCAAGCTACCCAGGGGTCCAAAACTCTCCCTGGACTTGCAGTAGAGGCCTCAGGGTGCCCACTGGCCCTCCACCTAGGGGCCTCTGACCCCAGCAAGCTACCCAGGGGTCCACCTCTCTCCCTTAACTTGCAGTATAGGCCCCAGGGTGCCCCCTGGCCCTCCACCTAGGGACTTAAGACCCCAGCAAGCTACCTAGGGGTCCACCTCTCTCCCTTGACTTGAAGTATAGGCCCCAGGGTGCCCCCTGGCCCTCCACCTAGGGGACAAGGACCCCAGCAAGCTACCCAGGGGTCCACCTCTCTGCCTGGACTTGCAGTAGAGGCCCCAGGGTGCCCCCTTGGCCTCCACCTTGGGGCCTCTGACCCCAGCAAGCTACCCAGGGGTCAACAACTCTCCCTGGACTTGCAGTAGAGGCCCCAGGGTGCCCCCTTGGCCTCCACCCAGGGGCCTCTGACCCCAGCAAGCTACCCAGGGGTCCACCTTTCTCCCTGGACTTGAAGTATAGGCCCAAGGGTGCCCACTGGCCCTCCACTTAGGGGCCTAAGACCCCAATAAGCTACACAGGGGTCCACATCTCTCCCTGGACTTGCAGTATAGGCCCCAGGGTGCCCCCTGGCCCTCCACCTAGGGGCCTAAGACCCCAGCAAGCTACCCAGGGGTCCACCTCTCTCCCTTGACTTGAAGTATAGGCCCCAGGGTGCCCCCTGGCCCTCCACCTAGGGGACTAGGACCCCTGCTAGCTACCCAGGGGTCCACCTCTCTGCCTGGACTTGCAGTATAGGCCCCAGGGTGCCCCTTTGCCCTACACCCAGGGGCCTCTGACCCCAGCAAGCTACCCAGGGGTCCACCTCTCTCCCTTGACTTGAAGTATAGGCCCCAGGGTGTCTCCTGGCCCTCCACCTAGCGGCCTCTGACCCCAGCAAGCTACCCAGGGGTCCACAACTCTCCCTGGACTTGAAGTAGAGGCCCCAAGGTGCCCTCTTGGCCTCAACCCAGGGGCCTCTGACCCCAGCAAGCTACCCAGGGGTCCACCTTTCTCAGTGGACTTGAAGTATAAGCCTCAGGGTGCCCACGGGCCCTCCACCCAGGGGCCTAAGACCTCAGCAAGCTACCCAGGGGTCCACAACTCTCCCTGGACTTGCAGTAGAGGCCCCAGGGTTCCCCCTGGCCCTCCACCTAGGGGCCTCTGACCCCAGCAAGCTACCCAGGGGTCCACAACTCTCCCTGGACTTGCAGTAGAGGCCCCTGGGTGCCCCTTGGCCCTCCACCTAGGGGCCTCTGACCCCAGCAAGCTACCCAGGGGTCCACCTCTCTCCCTTGACTTGCAGTATAGGCCCCAGGGTGCCCCCTGGCCCTCCACCTAGGGACCGAAGACCCCAGCAAGCTACCCAGGGGTCCACCTCTCTCCCTTGACTTGAAGTATAGGCCCCAGGGTGCCCCCTGGCCCTCCACCTAGGGGACTAGGACCCCAGCAAGCTACCCAGGGGTCCACCTCTCTGCCGGGACTTGCAATAGAGGCCCCAGGGTGCCCCCTTGGCCTCCACCTAGGGGCCTCTGACCCCAGCAAGCTACCCAGGGGTCCACAACTCTCCCTGGACTTGCAGTTGAGGCCGCAGGGTGCCCCCTTGGCCTCCACCCAGGGGCCTTTGACCCCAGCAAGCTACCCAGGGGTCCACCTCTCTCCCTGGACTTGCAGTATAGGCCCCCAGGTTCCCCTGGCCCTCCACCTAGGGACCTAAGACCCCAGCAAGCTACCCAGGGGTCCACCTCTCTCCCTTAACTTGAAGTATAGGCCTCAGGGTGCCCCCTGGCCCTCCACCTAGGGGACTAGGACCCCAGAAAGCCACCCAGGGGTACACCTCTCTGTCTGGACTTGCAGTAGAGGCCCCAGTGTGCCCCGTGGCCTCCGCCTAGGGGCCTCTGACCCCAGCAAGCTACCCAGGGGTCCACCTCACTCCCTGGACTTGCAGTATAGGCCCCAGAGTGCCCCCTGGCCCTCCACCTATTGACCTAAGACCCCAGCAAGCTACCCAGGGGTCCACCTCTCTCCCTTGACTTGAAGTATAGGCCCCAGGGTACCCCCTGGCCCTCCACCTAGGGGACTAGGACCCAAGCAAGGTACCCAGGGGTCCACCTCTCTGCCTGGACTTGCAGTAGAGGCCCCAGGGTGCCCCCTTGGCCTCCACCTAGGGAACTCTGACCCCAGCAAGCTACCCAGGGGTCCACAACTCTCCCTGGACTTGCAATAGAGGCCCCAGGGTACCCCCTTGGCCTCCACCCAGGGGCCTCTGACCCCAGCAAGCTACCCAGGGGGTCCACCTCTTTCCCTGGACTTGCAGTAGAGGCCCTAGGGTACCTCCTGGCCCTCCACCTAGGGGCCTTTGACCCCAGCAAGCTACCCAGGGGTCCACAACTCTCCCTGGACTTGCAGTAGAGGCCCCAGGGTGCCCCCTTGGCCTCCATCTAGGGGTCTCTGACCCCAGCAAGCTACCCAGGGGTCCACAACTCTCCCTGGACTTGCAGTAGAGGCCCCAGGGTGCCCCCTTGGCCTCCACCCAGGGGCCTCTGACCCCAGCAAGCTACCCAGGGGTCCACAACTCTCCCTGGACTTGCAGTAGAGGCCCCAGGGTGCCCCCTTGGCCTCCACCCAGGGGCTTCTGACCCCAGCAAGCTACCCAGGGGTCCACCTTTCTCCCTGGACTTGAAGTATAGGCCCAAGGGTGCCCACTGGCCCTCCACCTAGGGGCCTAAGACCCCAACAAGCTACCCAGGGGTCCACAACTCTCCCTGGACTTGCAATAGAGGCCCCAGGGTGCCCCCTGGCCCTCCACCTAGGGGCCTAAGACCCCAGCAAGCTACCCAGGGGTCCACCTCTCTTCCTTGACTTGAAGTATAGGCCCCAGGGTGCCCACTGGCCCTCCACGTAGGGGCCTTAGACCCCAGCAAGCTACCCAGGGGTCCACCTTTCTCCGTGGACTTGAAGTAGAGGCCCCAGGGTGCCCCCTGGCCCTCCACCTAGGGACCTAAGACCCCAGCAAGCTACCCAGGGGTCCACCTCTCTCCCTTGACTTGAAGTATAGGCCCCAGGGTGCCCCCTGGCCCTCCACCTAGGGGACTAGGACCCCCGCAAGGTACCCAGGGGTCCACCTCTCTGACTGGACTTGCAGTAGAGGCCCCAGGGTGCCCCCTTGGCCTCCACCTGGGGGCCTCTGACCCCAGCAAGCTACCCAGGGGTCCACAACTCTCCCTGGACTTGCAGTAGAGGCCCCAGGGTACCCCCTTGGCCTCCACCCAGGGGCCTCTGACCCCAGAAAGCTACTCAGGGGTTCCACCTCTTTCCCTGGATTTACAGTAGAGGCCCCAGGGTGCCCCCTTGGCCTCCACCCAGGGGCCTCGGACCCCAGCAAGCTACCCAGGGGTCCACCTTTCTCCCTTGACTTGAAGTATAGGCCCAAGGGTGCCCACTGGCCCTCCACCTAGGGGCCTCTGACCCCAGCAAGCTACCCAGGGGTCCACCTCTCTCCCTGGACTTGCAGTATAGGCCCCAGGGTGCCCCCTGGCCCTCCACCTAGGCACCTAAGACCCCAGCAAGTTAACCAGGGGTCCACCTCTCTCCCTTGACTTGAAGTATAGGCTCCAGGATGCCCCCTGGCCCTCCACCTATTGGCCTTTGACCCCAGCAAGCTACCCAGGGGTCCACAACTCTCCCTGGACTTGCAGTAGAGGCCCCAGGGTGCCCCCTTGGCCTCCATCTAGGGGACTCTGACCCCAGCAAGCTACCCAGGGGTCCACAACTCTCCCTGGACTTGCAGTAGAGGCCCCAGGGTGCCCCCTTGGCCTCCACCCAGGGGCCTCTGACCCCAGCAAGCTACCCAGGGGTCCACAACTCTCCCTGGACTTGCAGTAGAGGCCCCAGGGTGCCCCCTTGGCCTCCACCCAGGGGCTTCTGACCCCAGCAAGCTACCCAGGGGTCCACCTTTCTCCCTGGACTTGAAGTATAGGCCCAAGGGTGCCCACTGGCCCTCCACCTAGGGGCCTAAGACCCCAACAAGCTACCCAGGGGTCCACAACTCTCCCTGGACTTGCAATAGAGGCCCCAGGGTGCCCCCTGGCCCTCCACCTAGGGGCCTAAGACCCCAGCAAGCTACCCAGGGGTCCACCTCTCTCCCTTGACTTGAAGTATAGGCCCCAGGGTGCCCCCTGGCCCTCCACCTAGGGGACTAGGACCCCAGCTAGCTACCCAGTGGTCCACCTTTCTCCTTGGACTTGACGTATAGGCCTCAGGGTGCCCACTGGCCCTCCACGTAGGGGCCTTAGACCCCAGCAAGCTACCCAGGGGTCCACCTTTCTCCGTGGACTTGAAGTAGAGGCCCCAGGGTGCCCCCTGGCCCTCCACCTAGGGACCTAAGACCCCAGCAAGCTACCCAGGGGTCCACCTCTCTCCCTTGACTTGAAGTATAGGCCCCAGGGTGCCCCCTGGCCCTCCACCTAGGGTACTAGGACCCCAGCAAGGTACCCAGGGGTCCACCTCTCTGACTGGACTTGCAGTAGAGGCCCCAGGGTGCCCCCTTGGCCTCCACCTAGGGGCCTCTGACCCCAGCAAGCTACCCAGGGGTCCACAACTCTCCCTGGACTTGCAGTAGAGGCCCCAGGGTACCTCCTTGGCCTCCACCTAGGGGCCTCTGACCCCAGAAAGCTACTCAGGGGTTCCACCTCTTTCCCTGGATTTACAGTAGAGGCCCCAGGGTGCCCCCTTGGCCTCCACCCAGGGGCCTCCGACCCCAGCAAGCTACCCAGGGGTCCACCTTTCTCCCTTGACTTGAAGTATAAGCCCAAGGGTGCCCACTGGCCCTCCACCTAGGGGCCTCTGACCCCAGCAAGCTACCCAGGGGTCCACCTCTCTCCCTGGACTTGCAGTATAGGCCCCAAGGGTGCCCCCTGGCCCTCCACCTAGGCACCTAAGACCCCAGCAAGTTAACCAGGGGTCCACCTCTCTCCCTTGACTTGAAGTATAGGCTCCAGGGTGCCCCCTGGCCCTCCACCTAGGGGACAAGGACCCCAGCAAGCTACCCAGGGGTCCACAACTCTCCCTGGACTTGCAGTACAGGCCCCAGGGTGCCCCCTTGGCCTCCACCTAGGGGCCTCTGACCCCAGCAAGCTACCCAGGGGACCACAACTCTCCCTGGACTTGCAGTAGAGGCCCCAGGGTACCCCCTTGGCCTCCACCCAGGGGCCTCTGACCCCAGCAAGCTACCCAGTTGGTCCACCTCTTTCCCTGGCCTTGCAGTAGAGGCCCTAGGGTACCTCCTGGCCTTCCACCTAGGGGCCTTTGACCCCAGCAAGCTACCCAGGGGTCCACAACTCTCCCTGGACTTGCAGTAGAGGCCCCAGGGTGCCCCCTTGGCCTCCACCTAGGGGCCTCTGACCCCAGCAAGCTACCCAGGGGTCCACAACTCTCCCTGGACTTGCAGTAGAGGCCCCAGGGTGCCCCCTTGGCCTCCACCCAGGGGCCTCTGACCCCAGCAAGCTACCCAGGGGTCCACCTTTCTCCCTGGACTTGAAGTATAGGCCCAAGGGTGCCCACTGGCCATCCACCTAGGGGCCTAAGACCCCAACAAGCTACCCAGGGGTCCACAACTCTCCCTGGACTTGCAGTAGAGAACCCCAGGGTGCCCCCTGGCCCTCCACCTAGGGGCCTCTGACCCCAGCAAGCTACCCAGGGGTCCATCTCTCTCCCTGGACTTGCAGTATAGGCCCCAGGGTGCCCCCTGGCCCGCCACCTAAGGACTTAAGACCCCAGCAAGCTACCTAGGGGTCCACCTCTCTCCCTTGAATTGAAGTATAGGCCCCAGGGTGCCCCCTGGCCCTCCACCTAGGGGACAAGGACCCCAGCAAGCTACCCAGGGGTCCACCTCTCTGCCTGGACTTGCAGTAGAGGCCCCAGGGTGCCCCCTTGGCCTCCACCTAGGGGCCTCTGACCCCAGCAGGCTACCCAGGGGTCCACAACTCTCCCTGGACTTGCAGTAGAGGCCCCAGGGTGCCACCTTGGCCTCCACCCAGGGGCCTCTGACCCCAGCAAGCTACCCAGGGGTCCACCTTTCTCCCTGGACTTGAAGTATAGGCCCAAGGGTGCCCACTGGCCCTCCACCTAGGGGCCTCTGACCCCAGCAAGCTACCCAGGGGTCCACCTCTCTCCCTGGACTTGCAGTATAGGCCCCAGGGTGCCCCTGGCCCTCCACCTAGGCACCTAAGACCCCAGCAAGTTAACCAGGGGTCCACCTCTCTCCCTTGACTTGAAGTATAGGCTCCAGGGTGCCCCCTGGCCCTCCACCTAGGGGACAAGGACCCCAGCAAGCTACCCAGGGGTCCACAACTCTCCCTGGACTTGCAGTACAGGCCCCAGGGTGCCCCCTTGGCCTCCATCTAGGGGCCTCTGACCCCAGCAAGCTACCCAGGGGACCACAACTCTCCCTGGACTTGCAGTAGAGGCCCCAGGGTACCCCCTTGGCCTCCACCCAGGGGCCTCTGACCCCAGCAAGCTACCCAGGGGGTCCACCTCTTTCCCTGGCCTTGCAGTAGAGGCCCTAGGGTACCTCCTGGCCTTCCACCTAGGGGCCTTTGACCCCAGCAAGCTACCCAGGGGTCCACAACTCTCCCTGGACTTGCAGTAGAGGCCCCAGGGTGCCCCCTTGGCCTCCACCTAGGGGCCTCTGACCCCAGCAAGCTACCCAGGGGTCCACAACTCTCCCTGGACTTGCAGTAGAGGCCCCAGGGTGCCCCCTTGGCCTCCACCCAGGGGCCTCTGACCCCAGCAAGCTACCCAGGGGTCCACCTTTCTCCCTGGACTTGAAGTATAGGCCCAAGGGTGCCCACTGGCCATCCACCTAGGGGCCTAAGACCCCAACAAGCTACCCAGGGGTCCACAACTCTCCCTGGACTTGCAGTAGAGGACCCCAGGGTGCCCCCTGGCCCTCCACCTAGGGGCCTCTGACCCCAGCAAGCTACCCAGGGGTCCATCTCTCTCCCTGGACTTGCAGTATAGGCCCCAGGGTGCCCCCTGGCCCTCCACCTAGGGACCTAAGACCCCAGCAAGCTACCTAGGGGTCCACCTCTCTCCCTTGAATTGAAGTATAGGCCCCAGGGTGCCCCCTTGCCCTCCACCTAGGGGACAAGGACCCCAGCAAGCTACCCAGGGGTCCACCTCTCTGCCTGGACTTGCAGTAGAGGCCCCAGGGTGCCCCCTTGGCCTCCACCTAGGGGCCTCTGACCCCAGCAAGCTACCCAGGGGTCCACAACTCTCCCTGGACTTGCAGTAGAGGCCCCAGGGTGCCCCCTTGGCCTCCACCCAGGGGCCTCTGACCCCAGCAAGCTACCCAGGGGTCCACCTTTCTCCCTGGACTTGAAGTATAGGCCCAAGGGTGCCCACTGGCCCTCCACCTAGGGGCCTCTGACCCCAGCAAGCTACCCAGGGGTCCACCTCTCTCCCTGGACTTGCAGTATAGGCCCCAGGGTGCCCCCTGGCCCTCCACCTAGGCACCTAAGACCCCAGCAAGTTAACCAGGGGTCCACCTCTCTCCCTTGACTTGAAGTATAGGCTCCAGGGTGCCCCCTGGCCCTCCACCTAGGGGACAAGGACCCCAGCAAGCTACCCAGGGGTCCACAACTCTCCCTGGACTTGCAGTACAGGCCCCAGGGTGCCCCCTTGGCCTCCACCTAGGGGCCTCTGACCCCAGCAAGCTACCCAGGGGACCACAACTCTCCCTGGACTTGCAGTAGAGGCCCCAGGGTACCCCCTTGGCCTCCACCTAGGGGCCTCTGACCCCAGCAAGCTACCCAGGGGTCCACAACTCTCCCTGGACTTGCAGTAGAGGCCCCAGGGTGCCCCCTTGGCCTCCACCCATGGGCCTCTGACCCCAGCAAGCTACCCAGGGGTCCACCTTTCTCCCTGGACTTGAAGTATAGGCCCAAGGGTGCCCACTGGCCATCCACCTAGGGGCCTAAGACACCAACAAGCTACCCAGGGGTCCACAACTCTCCCTGGACTTGCAATAGAGGCCCCAGGGTACCCCCTTGGCCTCCACCCAGGGGCCTCTGACCCCAGCAAGCTACCCAGGGGGTCCACCTCTTTCCCTGGACTTGCAGTAGAGGCCCTAGGGTACCTCCTGGCCCTCCACCTAGGGGCCTTTGACCCCAGCAAGGTACCCAGGGGTCCACAACTCTCCCTGGACTTGCAGTAGAGGCCCCAGGGTGCCCCCTTGGCCTCCATCTAGGGGACTCTGACCCCAGCAAGCTACCCAGGGGTCCACAACTCTCCCTGGACTTGCAGTAGAGGCCCCAGGGTGCCCCCTTGGCCTCCACCCAGGGGCCTCTGACCCCAGCAAGCTACCCAGGGGTCCACAACTCTCCCTGGACTTGCAGTAGAGGCCCCAGGGTGCCCCCTTGGCCTCCACCCAGGGGCCTCTGACCCCAGCAAGCTACCCAGGGGTCCACAACTCTCCCTGGACTTGCAGTAGAGGCCCCAGGGTGCCCCCTTGGCCTCCACCCAGGGGCCTCTGACCCCAGCAAGCTACCCAGGGGTCCACCTTTTTCCCTGGACTTGAAGTATAGGCCCAAGGGTGCCCACTGGCCCTCCACCTAGGGGCCTAAGACCCCAGCAAGCTACCCAGGGGTCCACCTCTCTTTCTTGACTTGAAGTATAGGCCCCAGGGTGCCCCCTGGCCCTCCACCTAGGGGACTAGGACCCCAGCTAGCTACCCAGGGGTCCACCTCTCTGCCTGGACTTGCAGTAGAGGCCCCAGGGTGCCCCCTTGCCCTCCACCCAGGGGCCTCTGACCCCAGCAAGCTACCCAGGGGTCCACCTCTCTCCCTTGACTTGAAGTATAGGCCCCAGGGTGTCTCCTGGCCCTCCACCTAGGGGCCTCTGACCCCAGCAAGCTACCCAGGGGTCCACAACTCTCCCTGGACTTGCAGTAGAGGCCCCAGGGTGCCCCCTTGGCCTCAACCCAGGGGCCTTTGACCCCAGCAAGCTACCCAGGGGTCCACCTTTCTCCGTGGACTTGAAGTAGAGGCCCCAGGGTGCCCCCTGGCCCTCCACCTAGGGACCTAAGACCCCAGCAAGCTACCCAGGGGTCCACCTCTCTCCCTTGACTTGAAGTATAGGCCCCAGGATGCCCCTGGCCCTCCACCTAGGGGACTAGGACCCCCGCAAGGTACCCAGGGGTCCACCTCTCTGACTGGACTTGCAGTAGAGGCCCCAGGGTGCCCCCTTGGCCTTCACCTAGGGGCCTCTGACCCCCGCAAGCTACCCAGGGGTCCACAACTCTCCCTGGACTTGCAGTAGAGGCCCCAGGGTACCCCCTTGGCCTCCACCCAGGGGCCTCTGACCCCAGAAAGCTACTCAGGGGTTCCACCTCTTTCCCTGGACTTGCAGTAGAGGCCCCAGGGTACCCCCTTGGCCTCCACCCAGGGGCCTCTGACCCCAGCAAGCTACCCAGGGGGTCCACCTCTTTCCCTGGCCTTGCAGTAGAGGCCCTAGGGTACCTCCTGGCCTTCCACCTAGGGGCCTTTGACCCCAGCAAGCTACCCAGGGGTCCACAACTCTCCCTGGACTTGCAGTAGAGGCCCCAGTGTGCCCCCTTGGCCTCCACCCAGGGGCCTCTGACCCCAGCAAGCTACCCAGGGGTCCATCTTTCTCCCTGGACTTGAAGTATAGGCCCAAGGGTGCTCACTGGCCATCCACCTAGGGGCCTAAGACCCCAACAAGCTACCCAGGGGTCCACAACTCTCCCTGAACTTGCAGTAGAGGACCCCAGGGTGCCCCCTGGCCCTCCACCTAGGGGCCTCTTACCCCAGCAAACTACCCAGGGGTCCATCTCTCTCCCTGGACTTGCAGTATAGGCCCCAGGGTGCCCCCTGGCCCTCCACCTAGGGACCTAAGACCCCAGCAAGCTACCTAGGGGTCCACCACTCTCCCTTGAATTGAAGTATAGGCCCCAGGGTGCCCCCTGGCCCTCCACCTAGGGGACAAGGACCCCAGCAAGCTACCCAGGGGTCCACCTCTCTGCCTGGACTTGCAGTAGAGGCCCCAGGGTGCCCCCTTGGCCTAAACCTAGGGGCCTCTGACCCCAGCAAGCTACCCAGGGGTCCACAACTCTTCCTGGACTTGCAGTAGAGGCCCCAGGGTGCCCCCTTGGCCTCCACCCAGGGGCCTCTGACCCCAGCAAGCTACCTAGGGGTCCACCTTTCTCCCTGGACTTGAAGTATAGGCCTAAGGGTGCCCACTGGCCCTCCACCTAGGGGCCTCTGACCCCAGCAAGCTACCCAGGGGTCCACCTCTCTCCCTGGACTTGCAGTAGAGGCCCCAGGGTGCCCCCTGGCCCTCCACCTAGGCACCTAAGACCCCAGCAAGTTAACCAGGGGTCCACCTCTCTCCCTTGACTTGAAGTATAGGCTCCAGGGTGCCCCCTGGCCCTCCACCTAGGGGACAAGGACCCCAGCAAGCTACCCAGGGGTCCACAACTCTCCCTGGACTTGCAGTACAGGCCCCAGGGTGCCCCCTTGGCCTCCACCTAGGGGCCTCTGACCCCAGCAAGCTACCCAGGGGACCACAACTCTCCCTGGACTTGCAGTAGAGGCCCCAGGGTACCCCCTTGGCCTCCACCCAGGGGCCTCTGACCCCAGCAAGCTACCCAGGGGGTCCACCTCTTTCCCTGGCCTTGCAGTAGAGGCCCTAGGGTACCTCCTGGCCTTCCACCTAGGGGCCTTTGACCCCAGCAAGCTACCCAGGGGTCCACAACTCTCCCTGGACTTGCAGTAGAGGCCCCAGGGTGCCCCCTTGGCCTCCACCTAGGGGCCTCTGACCCCAGCAAGCTACCCAGGGGTCCACAACTCTCCCTGGACTTGCAGTAGAGGACCCCAGGGTGCCCCCTGGCCCTCCACCTAGGGGCCTCTGACCCCAGCAAGCTACCCAGGGGTCCATCTCTCTCCCTGGACTTGCAGTATAGGCCCCAGGGTGCCCCCTGGCCCTCCACCTAGGGACCTAAGACCCCAGCAAGCTACCTAGGGGTCCACCTCTCTCCCTTGAATTGAAGTATAGGCCCCAGGGTGCCCCCTGGCCCTCCACCTAGGGGACAAGGACCCCAGCAAGCTACCCAGGGGTCCACCTCTCTGCCTGGACTTGCAGTAGAGGCCCCAGGGTGCCCCCTTGGCCTCCACCTAGGGGCCTAAGACCCCAGCAAGCTACCCAGGGGTCCACAACTCTCCCTGGACTTGCAGTAGAGGCCCCAGGGTGCCCCCTTGGCCTCCACCCAGGGGCCTCTGACCCCAGCAAGCTACCCAGGGGTCCACCTTTCTCCCTTGACTTGAAGTATAGGCCCAAGGGTGCCCACTGGCCCTTCACTTAGGGGCCTAAGACCCCAACAAGCTACCCAGGGGTTCACAACTCTCCCTGGACTTGCAGTAGAGGCCCCAGGGTGCCCCTGGCCCTCCACCTAGGGGCCTAAGACCCCAGCAAGCTACCCAGGGGTCCACCTCTCTCCCTTGACTTGAAGTAGAGGCCCCAGGGTGCCCCTTTGCCCTACACCCAGGGGCCTCTGACCCCAGCAAGCTACCCAGGGGTCCAACTCTCTCCCTTGACTTGAAGTATAGGCCTCAGGGTGCCCACTGGCCCTCCACCCAGGGGCCTAAGACCTTAGCAAGCTACCCAGGGGTCCACAACTCTCCCTGGACTTGCAGTAGAGGCCCCAGGGTTCCCCCTGGCCCTCCACCTAGGGGCCTCTGACGCCAGCAACCTACCCAGGGGTCCACAACTCTCCCTGGACTTGCAGTAGAGGCCCCTGGGTGCCCCCTGGCCCTCCACCCAGGGACCTAAGACCCCAGCAAGCTACCCAGGGGTCCACCTCTCTGCCTGGACTTGCAGTAGAGGCCCCAGGGTGCCCCCTTGGCCTCCACCTAGGGGCCTCTGACCCCAGCAAGCTACCCAGGGGTCCACAACTCTACCTGGACTTGCAGTAGAGGCCTCAGGGTGCCCCCTTGGCCTCCACCTAGGGGCCTCTGACCCCAGCAAGCTACCCAGGGGTCCACCTTTCTCCCTGGACATGCAGTAGACGCCCCAGGGTGCCCCCTGGCCCTCCACCTAGTGGCCTTTGACCCCAGGAAGCTATCCAGGGGTCCACCTTGCTCCCTGAACTTGCAGTAGAGGCCCAAGAAGGCCACCTGGCCCTCCATCTAGTGGCCTAGGACCCCAGAAAGCTACCCAAGGGTCCACCTCTCTCCCTGGACTGGCAGTAGAGGCCCCAGGGTGCCCCCTTGCCCTCCAAAAAGGAGTCTTTGACCCCAGCAACCTACCCAGTGGTCCACCTCTCTCCCTGGACTTGGAGGATAGGCCCCAGGGTGCCCCCTGGCCCTCCACCTAGGGGCCTAAGACCCCAGCAAGCTACCCTGGGGTCCTCCTCTTTCCCTGGACTTGCAGTAGAGGCCCCAGGGTGCCCCCTTGGCCTCCACCTAGGGGCCTCTGACCCCAGCAAGCTACCCAGGGGTCCACCTTTCTCCCTGGACTTGAAGTATAGGCCCAAGGGGTCCCACTGGCCCTCCACCTAGGTTCCTAAGACCCCAACAAGCTACCCAGGGGTCCACAACTCTCCCTGGACTTGCAGTAGAGGCCCCAGGGTGCCCCCTGGCCCTCCACTTAGGGGCCTAAGACCCCAGCAAGCTACCCAGGGGTCCACCTCTCTCCCTTGACTTGAAGTATAGGCCCAAGGGTGCCCACTGGCCATCCACCTAGGGGCCTAAGACCCCAACAAGCTACCCAGGGGTCCGCAACTCTCCCTGGACTTGCAGTAGAGGCCCCAGGGTGCCCCCTGGCCCTCCACCTTGGGGCCTCTGACCCCAGCAAGCTACCCAGGGGTCCACCTCTCTCCCTTGACTTGAAGTATAGGCCCCAGGGTGCCCCCTTGCCCTCCACCCAAGGGCCTCTGACCCCAGCAAGCTACCCAGGGGTCCACCTCTCTCCCTGGACTTGCAGTAGAGGCCCTAGGATACCTCCTGGCCCTCCACCTAGGGGCCTCTGACCCCAGCAAGCTACCTAGGGGTCCACAACTCTCCCTGGACTTGCAGTAGAGGCCCAAGGGTGCCCCCTTGGCCTCCACCCAGGGGCCTCTGACCCCAGCAAGCTACCCAGGGGTCCACCTTTCTCCCTGGACTTGAAGTATAGGCCTCAGGGTGCCCACTGGCCCTCCACCTAGGGCCCTAAGACCCCAGCAAGCTACCCAGGGGTCCACAACTCTCCCTGGACTTGCAGTAGAGGCCCCAGGGTGCCCCCTTGGCTTCCACCCAGGAGCCTCTGACCCCAGCAAGCTACCCAGGGGTCCACCTTTCTCCCTGGACTTGAAGTATAGGCCTCAGGGTGCCCACTGGCCCTCCACCTAGGGGCCTAAGACCCCAGCAAGCTACCCAGGGGTCCACAACTCTCCCTGGACTTGCAGTAGTGGCCCCAGGGTGCCCCCTGGCCCTCCACCCAGGGGCCTCTGACCCCAGCAAGCTACCCAGGCGTCCACCTCTCTCCCTGGACTTGCAGTAGAGGCCCTGGGGTACCTCCTGGCCCTCCACCTAGGGGCCTCTGACCCCAGCAAGCTACCTAGGGGTCCACAACTCTCCCTGGACTTGCAGTAGAGGCCCCAGGGTGCCCCCTTGGCCTCCACCCAGGGGCCTCTGACCCCAGCAAGCTACCCAGGGGTCCACCTTTCTCCCTGGACTTGAAGTATAGGCCTCAGGGTGCCCACTGGCCCTCCACCTAGGGGCCTAAGACCCCAGCAAGCTACCCAGGGGTCCACAACTCTCCCTGGACTTGCAGTAGAGGCCCCAGGGTGCCCCCTTGGCCTCCACCCAGGGGCCTCTGACCCCAGCAAGCTACCCATGGGTCCACCTTTCTCCCTGGACTTGAAGCATAGGCCCAAGGGTGCACACTGGCCCTCCACCTAGGGGCCTAAGACCCCAACAAGCTACCCAGGGGTCCACAACTCTCCCTGGACTTGCAGTAGAGGCCCCAGGGTGCCCCCTGGCCCTCCACCTAGGGGCCTAAGACCCCAGCAAGCTACCCAGGGGTCCACCTCTCTCCCTTGACTTGAAGTATAGGCCCCAGGGTGCCCCCTGGCCCTCCACCTAGGGGACTAGGACCCCAGCTAGCTACCCAGGGGTCCACCTCTCTGCCTGGACTTGCAGTAGAGGCCCCAGGGTGCCCCCTTGCCCTCCACCCAGGGGCCTCTGACCCCAGCAAGCTACCCAGGGGTCCACCTCTCTCCCTTGACTTGAAGTAGAGGCCCCAGGGTGCCCCTTTGCCCTACACCCAGGGGCCTCTGACCCCAGCAAGCTACCCAGGGGTCCAACTCTCTCCCTTGACTTGAAGTATAGGCCTCAGGGTGCCCACTGGCCCTCCACCCAGGGGCCTAAGACCTTAGCAAGCTACCCAGGGGTCCACAACTCTCCCTGGACTTGCAGTAGAGGCCCCAGGGTTCCCCCTGGCCCTCCACCTAGGGGCCTCTGACGCCAGCAACCTACCCAGGGGTCCACAACTCTCCCTGGACTTGCAGTAGAGGCCCCTGGGTGCCCCCTGGCCCTCCACCCAGGGACCTAAGACCCCAGCAAGCTACCCAGGGGTCCACCTCTCTGCCTGGACTTGCAGTAGAGGCCCCAGGGTGCCCCCTTGGCCTCCACCTAGGGGCCTCTGACCCCAGCAAGCTACCCAGGGGTCCACAACTCTCCCTGGACTTGCAGTAGAGGCCTCAGGGTGCCCCCTTGGCCTCCACCTAGGGGCCTCTGACCCCAGCAAGCTACCCAGGGGTCCACCTTTCTCCCTGGACATGCAGTAGACGCCCCAGGGTGCCCCCTGGCCCTCCACCTAGTGGCCTTTGACCCCAGGAAGCTATCCAGGGGTCCACCTTGCTCCCTGAACTTGCAGTAGAGGCCCAAGAAGGCCACCTGGCCCTCCATCTAGTGGCCTAGGACCCCAGAAAGCTACCCAAGGGTCCACCTCTCTCCCTGGACTGGCAGTAGAGGCCCCAGGGTGCCCCCTTGCCCTCCAAAAAGGAGTCTTTGACCCCAGCAACCTACCCAGTGGTCCACCTCTCTCCCTGGACTTGGAGGATAGGCCCCAGGGTGCCCCCTGGCCCTCCACCTAGGGGCCTAAGACCCCAGCAAGCTACCCTGGGGTCCTCCTCTTTCCCTGGACTTGCAGTAGAGGCCCCAGGGTGCCCCCTTGGCCTCCACCTAGGGGCCTCTGACCCCAGCAAGCTACCCAGGGGTCCACCTTTCTCCCTGGACTTGAAGTATAGGCCCAAGGGGTCCCACTGGCCCTCCACCTAGGTTCCTAAGACCCCAACAAGCTACCCAGGGGTCCACAACTCTCCCTGGACTTGCAGTAGAGGCCCCAGGGTGCCCCCTGGCCCTCCACTTAGGGGCCTAAGACCCCAGCAAGCTACCCAGGGGTCCACCTCTCTCCCTTGACTTGAAGTATAGGCCCAAGGGTGCCCACTGGCCATCCACCTAGGGGCCTAAGACCCCAACAAGCTACCCAGGGGTCCGCAACTCTCCCTGGACTTGCAGTAGAGGCCCCAGGGTGCCCCCTGGCCCTCCACCTTGGGGCCTCTGACCCCAGCAAGCTACCCAGGGGTCCACCTCTCTCCCTTGACTTGAAGTATAGGCCCCAGGGTGCCCCCTTGCCCTCCACCCAAGGGCCTCTGACCCCAGCAAGCTACCCAGGGGTCCACCTCTCTCCCTGGACTTGCAGTAGAGGCCCTAGGATACCTCCTGGCCCTCCACCTAGGGGCCTCTGACCCCAGCAAGCTACCTAGGGGTCCACAACTCTCCCTGGACTTGCAGTAGAGGCCCAAGGGTGCCCCCTTGGCCTCCACCCAGGGGCCTCTGACCCCAGCAAGCTACCCAGGGGTCCACCTTTCTCCCTGGACTTGAAGTATAGGCCTCAGGGTGCCCACTGGCCCTCCACCTAGGGCCCTAAGACCCCAGCAAGCTACCCAGGGGTCCACAACTCTCCCTGGACTTGCAGTAGAGGCCCCAGGGTGCCCCCTTGGCTTCCACCCAGGAGCCTCTGACCCCAGCAAGCTACCCAGGGGTCCACCTTTCTCCCTGGACTTGAAGTATAGGCCTCAGGGTGCCCACTGGCCCTCCACCTAGGGGCCTAAGACCCCAGCAAGCTACCCAGGGGTCCACAACTCTCCCTGGACTTGCAGTAGTGGCCCCAGGGTGCCCCCTGGCCCTCCACCCAGGGGCCTCTGACCCCAGCAAGCTACCCAGGCGTCCACCTCTCTCCCTGGACTTGCAGTAGAGGCCCTGGGGTACCTCCTGGCCCTCCACCTAGGGGCCTCTGACCCCAGCAAGCTACCTAGGGGTCCACAACTCTCCCTGGACTTGCAGTAGAGGCCCCAGGGTGCCCCCTTGGCCTCCACCCAGGGGCCTCTGACCCCAGCAAGCTACCCAGGGGTCCACCTTTCTCCCTGGACTTGAAGTATAGGCCTCAGGGTGCCCACTGGCCCTCCACCTAGGGGCCTAAGACCCCAGCAAGCTACCCAGGGGTCCACAACTCTCCCTGGACTTGCAGTAGAGGCCCCAGGGTGCCCCCTTGGCCTCCACCCAGGGGCCTCTGACCCCAGCAAGCTACCCATGGGTCCACCTTTCTCCCTGGACTTGAAGCATAGGCCCAAGGGTGCACACTGGCCCTCCACCTAGGGGCCTAAGACCCCAACAAGCTACCCAGGGGTCCACAACTCTCCCTGGACTTGCAGTAGAGGCCCCAGGGTGCCCCCTGGCCCTCCACCTAGGGGCCTAAGACCCCAGCAAGCTACCCAGGGGTCCACCTCTCTCCCTTGACTTGAAGTATAGGCCCCAGGGTGCCCCCTGGCCCTCCACCTAGGGGACTAGGACCCCAGCTAGCTACCCAGGGGTCCACCTCTCTGCCTGGACTTGCAGTAGAGGCCCCAGGGTGCCCCCTTGCCCTCCACCCAGGGGCCTCTGACCCCAGCAAGCTACCCAGGGGTCCACCTCTCTCCCGGGACTTGCAGTAGAGGCCCTAGGGTACCTCCTGGCCCTCCACCTAGAGGCCTCTGACCCCAGCAAGCTACCCAGGGGTCCACAACTCTCCCTGGACTTGCAGTAGAGGCCCCAGGGTGCCCCCTTGGCCTCCACCCAGGGGCCTCTGACCCCAGCAAGCTACCCAGGGGTCCACCTTTCACCCTGGACTTGAAGTATAGGCCTCAGGGTGCCCACTTGCCCTCCATCTAGGGGCCTAAGACCCCAGCAAGCTACCCAGGGGTCCACAACTCTCCCTGGACTTGCAGTAGAGGCCCCAGGGTGCCCCCTTGGCCTCCACCTAGGGGCCTCTGACCCCAGCAAGCTACCCAGGGGTCCACCTCTCTCCCTGGACTTGCAGTATAGGCCCCAGGGTGCCCCCTGGTCCTCCACCTAGGGACCTAAGACCCCAGCAAGTTACCCAGGGGTCCACCTCTCTCCCTTGACTTGAAGTATAGGCTCCAGGGTGCCCCCTGGCCCTCCACCTAGGGGACAAGGACCCCAGCAAGCTACCCAGGGGTCCACAACTCTCCCTGGACTTGCAGTACAGGCCCCAGGGTGCCCCCTTGGCCTCCACCTAGGGGCCTCTGACCCCAGCAAGCTACCCAGGGGTCCACCTTTCTCCCTGAACTTGAAGTATAGGCCCAAGGGTGCCCACTGGCCATCCACCTAGGGGCCTAAGACCCCAACAAGTTACCCAGGGGTCCACAACTCTCCCTGGACTTTCAGTAGAGGACCCCAGGGTGCCCGCTGGCCCTCCACCTAGGGGCCTCTGACCCCAGCAAGCTACCCAGGGGTCCATCTCTCTCCCTGGACTTGCAGTATAGGCCCCAGGGTGCCCCCTGGCCCTACACCTAGGGACCTAAGACCCCAGCAAGCTACCCAGGGGTCCACCTCTCTCCCTTGACTTGAAGTATAGGCCCCAGGGTGCCCCTTGGCCCTCCACCTAGGGGACAAGGACCCCAGCAAGCTACCCAGGGGTCCACAACTCTCCCTGGACTTGCAATAGAGGCCCCAGGGTACCCCCTTGGCCTCCACCCAGGGGCCTCTGACCCCAGCAAGCTACCCAGGGGGTCCACCTCTTTCCCTGGACTTGCAGTAGAGGCCCTAGGGTACCTCCTGGCCCTCCACCTAGGGGCCTTTGACCCCAGCAAGCTACCCAGGGGTCCACAACTCTCCCTAGACTTGCAGTAGAGGCCCCAGGGTGCCCCCTTGGCCTCCATCTAGGGGCCTCTGACCCCAGCAAGCTACCCAGGGGTCCACAACTCTCCCTGGACTTGCAGTACAGGCCCCAGGGTGCCCCCTTGGGCTCCACCTAGGGGCCTCTGACCCCAGCAAGCTACCCAGGGGACCACAACTCTCCCTGGACTTGCAGTAGAGGCCCCAGGGTACCCCCTTGGCCTCCACCCAGGGGCCTATGACCCCAGCAAGCTACCCAGGGGGTCCACCTCTTTCCCTGGCCTTGCAGTAGAGGCCCTAGGGTACCTCCTGGCCTTCCACCTAGGGGCCTTTGACCCCAGCAAGCTACCCAGGGGTCCACAACTCTCCCTGGACTTGCAGTAGAGGCCCCAGGGTGCCCCCTTGGCCTCCACCCAGGGGCCTCCGACCCCAGCAAGCTACCCAGGGGTCCACCATTCTCCCTGGACTTGAAGTATAGGCCCAAGGGTGCCCACTGGCCCTCCACCTAGGGGCCTAAGACCCCAACAAGCTACCCAGGGGTCCACAACTCTCCCTGGATTTGCAGTAGAGGCCCCAGGGTGCCCCCTGGCCCTCCACCTAGGGGCCTAAGACCCCAGCAAGCTACCCAGGGGTCCACCTCTCTCCCTTGACTTGAAGTATAGGCCCCAGGGTGCCCCTGGCCCACCACCTAGGGGACTAGGACCCCAGCTAGCTACCCAGGGGTCCACCTCTCTGCCTGGACTTGCAGTATAGGCCCCAGGCTGCCCCCTTGCCCTCCACCCAGGGGCCTCTGACCCCAGCAAGCTACCCAGGGGTCCACCTCTCTCCCTTGACTTGAAGTATAGGCCCCAGGGTGCCCCCTGGCCCTCCACCTAGGGGACTAGGACCCCACCAAGCTACCCAGGGGTACACCTCTCTGTCTGGACTTGCAGTAGAGGCCCCAGGGTGCCCCGTGGCCTCCTTCTAGGGGCCTCTGACCCCAGCAAGCTACCCAGGGGTCCACAACTCTCCCTGGACTTGCAGTAGAGGCCTCAGGGTGCCCCCTTGGCCTCCACCTACGGGCCTCTGACCCCAGCAAGCTACCCAGGGGTCCACCTTTCTCCCTGGACATGCAGTAGACGCCCCAGGGTGCCCCCTGGCCCTCCACCTAGTGGCCTTTGACCCCAGGAAGCTATCCATGGGTCCACCTTGCTCCCTGGACTTGCAGTAGAGGCCCAAGAAGGCCACCTGGCCCTCCATCTAGGGGCCTAGGACCCCAGAAAGCTACCCAGGGGTCCACCTCTCTCACTGGACTGGCAGTAGAGGCCCCAGGGTGCCCCCTTGCCCTCCAAAAAGGAGTCTTTGACCCCAGCAACCTACCCAGTGGTCCACCTCTATCCCTGGACTTGGAGGATAGGCCCCAGGGTGCCCCCTTGGCCTCCACCTAGGGGCCTCTGACCCCAGCAAGCTACCCAGGGGTCCAAAATTCTCCCTGGACTTGCAGTAGAGGCCCCAGGGTGCCCCCTTGGCCTCCACCCAGGGGCCTCTTACCCCAGCAAGCTACCCAGGGGGTCCACCTCTTTCCCTGGACTTGCAGTAGAGGCCCTAGGGTACCTCCTGGCCCTCCACCTAGGGGCCTTTGACCCCAGCAAGCTACCCAGGGGTCCACAACTCTCCCTGGACTTGCAGTAGAGGCCCCAGGGTGCCCCCTTGGCCTCCACCTAGGGGCCTCTGACCCCAGCAAGCTACCCAGGGGTCCACAACTCTCCCTGGACTTGCAGTAGAGGCCCCAGGGTGCCCCCTTGACCTCCACCTAGGGGCCTCTGACCCCAGCAAGCTACCCAGGGGTCCACAACTCTCCCTGGACTTTCAGTAGAGGCCACAGGGTGCCCCCTTGGCCTCCACCCAGGGGCCTCTGACCCCAGCAAGCTACCCAGGGGTCCACCTTTCTCCCTGGACTTGAAGTATAGGCCCAAGGGTGCCCACTGGCCCTCCACCTAGGTTCCCAAGACCCCAACAAGCTACCCAGGGGTCCACAACTCTCCCTGGACTTGCAGTAGAGGCCCCAGGGTGCCCCCTGGCCCTCCACCTAGGGGCCTAAGACCCCAGCAAGCTACCCAGGGGTCCACCTCTCTCCCTTGACTTGAAGTAGAGGCCCCAGGGTGCCCCCTGGCCCTCCACCTAGGGGACTAGGACCCCAGCTAGCTACCCAGGGGTCCACCTCTCTGCCTGGACTTGCAGTAGAGGCCCCAGGGTGCCCCCTTGCCCTCCTCCCAGGGGCCTCTGACCCCAGCCAGCTACCCAGGGGTCCACCTCTCTCCCTGGACTTGCAGTAGAGGCCCTAGGGTACCTCCTGGCCCTCCACCTAGGGGCCTCTGACCCCAGCAAGCTACCTAGGGGTCCACAACTCTCCCTGGACTTGCAGTAGAGGCCCCAGGGTGCCCCCTGGCCCTCCACCCAGGGGCCTCTGACCCCAGCAAGCTACCCAGGGGTCCACCTCTCTCCCTGGACTTGCAGTAGAGGCCCTAGGGTACCTCCTGGCCCTCCACCTAGGGGCCTCTGACCCCAGCAAGCTACCTAGGGGTCCAGAACTCTCCCTGGACTTGCAGTAGAGCCCCCAGGGTGCCCCCTTGGCCTCCACCCAGGGGCCTCTGACCCCAGCAAGCTACCCAGGGGTCCACCTTTCTCCCTGGACTTGAAGTATAGGCCTCAGGGTGCCCACTGGCCCTCCACCTAGGGGCCTAAGACCCCAGCAAGCTACCCAGGGGTCCACAACTCTCCCTGGACTTGCAGTAGAGGCCCCAAAGTGCCCCCTTGGCCTCCACCCAGGGGCCTCTGACCCCAGCAAGCTACCCAGGGGTCCACCTTTCTCCCTGGACTTGAAGTATAGGCCCAAGGGTGCACACTGGCCCTCCACCTAGGGGCCTAAGACCCCAACAAGCTACCCAGGGGTCCACAACTCTCCCTGGACTTGCAGTAGAGGCCCCAGGGTGCCCCCTTGGCCTCCAACCAGGGGCCTCTGACCCCAGCAAGCTACCCAGGGGTCCACCTTTCTCCCTGGACTTGAAGTATAGGCCCAAGGGTGCCCTCTGGCCATCCACCTAGGGGCCTAAGACCCCAACAAGCTACCCAGGGGTCCACAACTCTCCCTGGACTTGCAGTAGAGGCCCTAGGGTACCTCCTGGCCCTCCACCTAGGGGCCTCTGACCCCAGCAAGCTACCCAGGGGTCCACAACTCTCCCTGGACTTGCAATAGAGGCCCCAGGGTGCCCCCTTGGCCTCCACCCAGGGGCCTCTGACCCCAGCAAGCTACCCAGGGGTCCACCTTTCTCCCTGGACTTGAAGTATAGGCCCAAGGGTGCCCTCTGGCCATCCACCTAGGGGCCTAAGACCCCAACAAGCTACCCAGGGGTCCACAACTCTCCCTGGACTTGCAGTAGAGGCCCTAGGGTATCTCCTGGCCCTCCACCTAGGGGCCTTAGACCCCAGCAAGCTACCCAGGGGTCCACAACTCTCCCTGGACTTGCAGTAGAGGCCCCAGGGTGCCCCCTTGGCCTCCACCTAGGGGCCTATGACCCCAGCAAGCTACCCAGGGGTCCACAACTCTCCCTGGACTTGCAGTAGAGGCCCCAGGGTGCCCCCTTGGCCTCCACCCAGGGGCCTCTGACCCCAGCAAGCTACCCAGGGGTCCACCTTTCTCCCTGGACTTGAAGTATAGGCCCAAGGGTGCCCTCTGGCCATCCACCTAGGGGCCTAAGACCCCAACAAGCTACCCAGGGGTCCACAACTCTCCATGGACTTGCAGTAGAGGCCCCAGGGTGCCCCCTGGCCTTCACCTAGGGGCCTCTGACCCCAGCAAGCTACCCAGGGGTCCACCTCTCTCCCTTGACTTGAAGTATAGGCCCCAGGTTGCCCCCTGGCCCTCCACCTAGGGGACTAGGACCCCAGCAATCTACCCAGGGGTCCACCTCTCTGCCTGGACTTGCAGTAGAGGCCCCAGGGTGCCGCCTTGGCCTCCACCTAGGGGCCTCTCACCCCAGCAAGCTACCCAGGGGTCCACAACTCTCCGTGGACTTGCAGTAGAAGCCCCAGGGTGCCCCCTTGGCCTCCACCCAGGGGCCTCTGACCCCAGCAAGCTACCCAGGGGTCCACCTTTCTCCCTGGACTTGAAGTAAAGGCCCAAGGGTGCCCACTGGCCCTCCACCTAGGGGCCCAAGACCCCAACAAGCTACCCAGGGGTCCACAACTCTCCCTGGACTTGCAGTAGAGGCCCTAGGGTACCTCCTGGCCCTCCACCTAGGGGCCTCTGACCCCAGCAAGCTACCCAGGGGTCCACAACTCTCCCTGGACTTGCAGTAGAGGCCCCAAGGTGCCCCCTTGGCCTCCACCCAGAGGCCTCTGACCCCAGCAAGCTACCCAGGGGTCCACCTTTCTCCTTGGACTTGACGTATAGGCCTCAGGGTGCCCACTTGCCCTCCACCTAGGGGACTAGGACCCCAGCTAGCTACCCAGGGGTCCACCTCTCTGCCTTGTATTTGCAGTATAGGCCCCAGGCTGCCCCCTTGCCCTCCACCCAGGGGCCTCTGACCCCAGCAAGCTACCCAGGGGTCCACCTCTCTCCCTTGACTTGAAGTATAGGCCCCAGGGTGTCTCCTGGCCCTCCACCTAGGGGCCTCTGACCCCAGCAAGCTACCCAGGGGTCCACCTCTCTCCCTGGACTTGCAGTATAGGCCCCAGGGTGCCCCCTGGCCCTCCACCTAGGGACCTAAGACCCCAGCAAGTTACCCAGGGGTCCACCTCTCTCCCTTGACTTGAAGTATAGGCTCCAGGGTGCCCCCTGGCCCTCCACCTAGGGGACAAGGACCCCAGCAAGCTACCCAGGGGTCCACCTCTCTCCCTTGACTTGAAGTATAGGCTCCAGGGTGCCCCCTGGCCCTCCACCTAGGGGACAAGGACCCCAGCAAGCTACCCAGGGGTCCACAACTCTCCCTGGACTTGCAGTACAGGCCCCAGGGTGCCCCCTTGGCCTCCACCTAGGGGCCTATGACCCCAGCAAGCTACCCAGGGGTCCACAACTCTCCCTGGACTTGCAGTAGAGGCCCCAGGGTGCCCCCTTGGCCTCCACCCAGGGGCCTCTGACCCCAGCAAGCTACCCAGGGGTCCACCTTTCTCCCTGGACTTGAAGTATAGGCCCAAGGGTGCCCTCTGGCCATCCACCTAGGGGCCTAAGACCCCAACAAGCTACCCAGGGGTCCACAACTCTCCCTGGACTTGCAGTAGAGGCCCCAGGGTGCCCCCTGGCCCTCCACCTAGGGGCCTCTGACCCCAGCAAGCTACCCAGGGGTCCACCTCTCTCCTTTGACTTGAAGTATAGGCCCCAGGTTGCCCCCTGGCCCTCCACCTAGGGGACTAGGACCCCAGCAAGCTACCCAGGGGTCCACCTCTCTGCCTGGACTTGCAGTAGAGGCCCCAGGGTGCCCCCTTGGCCTCCACCTAGGGGCCTCTCACCCCAGCAAGCTACCCAGGAGTCCACACCTCTCCCTGGACTTGCAGTAGAAATCCCAGGGTGCCCCCTTGGCCTCCACCCAGGGGCCTCTGACCCCAGCAAGCTACCCAGGGGTCCACCTTTGTCCCTGGACTTGAAGTATAGGCCCAAGGGTGCCCACTGGCCCTCCACCTAGGGGCCTAAGACCCCAACAAGCTACCCAGGGGTCCACAACTCTCCCTGGACTTGCAGTAGAGGCCCTAGGGTACCTCCTGGCCCTCCACCTAGGGGCCTCTGACCCCAGCAAGCTACCCAGGGGTCCACAACTCTCCCTGAACTTGCAGTAGAGGCCCCAAGGTGCCCCCTTGGCCTCCACCCAGGGGCCTCTGACCCAAGCAAGCTACCCAGGGGTCCACCTTTCTCCTTGGACTTGACGTATAGGCCTCAGGGTGCCCACTGGCCCTCCACCTAGGGGACTAGGACCCCAGCTAGCTACCCAGGGGTCCACCTCTCTGCCTGGACTTGCAGTATAGGCCCCAGGCTGCCCCCTTGCCCTCCACCCAGGGGCCTCTGACCCCAGCAAGCTACCCAGGGGTCCACCTCTCTCCCTTGACTTGAAGTATAGGCCCCAGGGTGTCTCCTGGCCCTCCACCTAGGGGCCTCTGACCCCAGCAAGCTACCCAGGGGTCCACCTCTCTCCCTGGACTTGCAGTATAGGCCCCAGGGTGCCCACTTGCCATCCACCTTGGGGCCTAAGACCCCAACAAACTACCCAGGGGTCCACCTCTCTCCCTTGACTTGAAGTATAGGCTCCAGGGTGCCCCCTGGCCCTCCACCTAGGGGACAAGGACCCCAGCAAGCTACCCAGGGGTCCACCTCTCTCCCTTGACTTGAAGTATAGGCTCCAGGGTGCCCCCTGGCCCTCCACCTAGGGGACAAGGACCCCAGCAAGCTACCCAGGGGTCCACAACTCTCCCTGGACTTGCAGTACAGGCCCCAGGGTGCCCCCTTGGCCTCCACCTAGGGGCCTCTGACCCCAGCAAGCTACCCAGTGGACCACAACTCTCACTGGACTTGCAGTAGAGGCCCCAGGGTACCCCCTTGGCCTCCACCCAGGGGCCTCTGACCCCAGCAAGCTACCCAGGGGTCCACAACTCTCCCTGGACTTGCAGTAGAGGCCCTAGGGTACCTCCTGGCCCTCCACCTAGGGGCCTCTGACCCCAGCAAGCTACCCAGGGGTCCACAACTCTCCCTGGACTTGCAGTAGAGGCCCCAAGGTGCCCCCTTGGCCTCCACCCAGGGGCCTCTGACCCCAGCAAGCTACCCAGGGGTCCACCTTTCTCCTTGGACTTGACGTATAGGCCTCAGGGTGCCCACTTGCCCTCCACCTAGGGGACTAGGACCCCAGCTAGTTACCCAGGGGTCCACCTCTCTGCCTGGACTTGCAGTATAGGCCCCAGGCTGCCCCCTTGCCCTCCACCCAGGGGCCTCTGACCCCAGCAAGCTACCCAGGGGTCCACCTCTCTCCCTTGACTTGAAGTATAGGCCCCAGGGTGTCTCCTGGCCCTCCACCTAGGGGCCTCTGACCCCAGCAAGCTACCCAGGGGTCCACCTCTCTCCCTGGACTTGCAGTATAGGCCCCAGGGTGCCCCCTGGCCCTCCACCTAGGGACCTAAGACCCCAGCAAGTTACCCAGGGGTCCACCTCTCTCCCTTGACTTGAAGTATAGGCTCCAGGGTGCCCCCTGGCCCTCCACCTAGGGGACAAGGACCCCAGCAAGCTACCCAGGGGTCCACCTCTCTCCCTTGACTTGAAGTATAGGCTCCAGGGTGCCCCCTGGCCCTCCACCTAGGGGACAAGGACCCCAGCAAGCTACCCAGGGGTCCACAACTCTCCCTGGACTTGCAGTACAGGCCCCAGGGTGCCACCTTGGCCTCCACCTAGGGGCCTATGACCCCAGCAAGCTACCCAGGGGTCCACAACTCTCCCTGGACTTGCAGTAGAGGCCCCAGGGTGCCCCCTTGGCCTCCACCCAGGGGCCTCTGACCCCAGCAAGCTACCCAGGGGTCCACCTTTCTCCCTGGACTTGAAGTATAGGCCCAAGGGTGCCCTCTGGCCATCCACCTAGGGGCCTAAGACCCCAACAAGCTACCCAGGGGTCCACAACTCTCCCTGGACTTGCAGTAGAGGCCGCAGGGTGCCCCCTGGCCCTCCACCTAGGGGCCTCTGACCCCAGCAAGCTACCCAGGGGTCCACCTCTCTCCCTTGACTTGAAGTATAGGCCCCAGGTTGCCCCCTGGCCCTCCACCTAGGGGACTAGGACCCCAGCAAGCTACCGGGGGTCCACCTCTCTGCCTGGACTTGCAGTAGAGGCCCTAGGGTGCCCCCTTGGCCTCCACCTAGGGGCCTCTCACCCCAGCAAGCTACCCAGGGGTCCACAACTCTCCCTGGACTTGCAGTAGAAGCCCCAGGGTGCCCCCTTGGCCTCCACCCAGGGGCCTCTGACCCCAGCAAGCTACCCAGGGGTCCACCTTTCTCCCTGGACTTGAAGTATAGGCCCAAGGGTGCCCACTGGCCCTCCACCTAGGGGCCTAAGACCCCAACAAGCTACCCAGGGGTCCACAACTCTCCCTGGACTTGCAGTAGAGGCCCTAGGGTACCTCCTGGCCCTCCACCTAGGGGCCTCTGACCCCAGCAAGCTACCCAGGGGTCCACAACTCTCCCTGGACTTGCAGTAGAGGCCCCAAGGTGCCCCCTTGGCCTCCACCCAGGGGCCTCTGACCCCAGCAAGCTACCCAGGGGTCCACCTTTCTCCTTGGACTTGACGTATAGGCCTCAGGGTGCCCACTGGCCCTCCACCTAGGGGACTAGGACCCCAGCAAGCTACCCAGGGGTCCACCTCTCTCCCTTGACTTGAAGTATAGGCCCCAGGGTGTCTCCTGGCCCTCCACCTAGGGGCCTCTGACCCCAGCAAGCTACCCAGGGGTCCACCTCTCTCCCTTGACTTGAAGTATAGGCCCCAGGGTGTCTCCTGGCCCTCCACCTAGGGGCCTCTGACCCCAGCAAGCTACCCAGGGGTCCACCTCTCTCCCTGGACTTGCAGTATAGGCCCCAGGGTGCCCACTGGCCATCCACCTTGGGGCCTAAGACCCCAACAAACTACCCAGGGGTCCACCTCTGTCCCTTGACTTGAAGTATAGGCTCCAGGGTGCCCCCTTTCCCTCCACCTAGGGGACAAGGACCCCAGCAAGCTACCCAGGGGTCCACCTCTCTCCCTTGACTTGAAGTATAGGCTCCAGGGTGCCCCCTGGCCCTCCACCTAGGGGACAAGGACCCCAGCAAGCTACCCAGGGGTCCACAACTCTCCCTGGACTTGCAGTACAGGCCCCAGGGTGCCCCCTTGGCCTCCACCTAGGGGCCTCTGACCCCAGCAAGCTACCCAGTGGACCACAACTCTCCCTGGACTTGCAGTGGAGGCCCCAGGGTACCCCCTTGGCCTCCACCCAGGGGCCTCTGACCCCAGCAAGCTACCCAGGGGGTCCAACTCTTTCCCTGGCCTTGCAGTAGAGGCCCTAGGGTACCTCCTGGCCTTCCACCTAGGGGCCTTTGACCCCAGCAAGCTACCCAGAGGTCCACAACTCTCCCTGGACTTGCAGTAGAGGCCCCAAGGTGCCCCCTTGGCCTCCACCTAGGGGCCTCTGACCCCAGCAAGCTACCCAGGGGTCCACAACTCTCCCTGGATTTGCAGTAGAGGCCCCAGGGTGCCCCCTTGGCCTCCACCCAGGGGCCTCTGACCCCAGCAAGCTACCCAGGGGTCCACCTTTCTCCCTGGACTTGAAGTATAGGCCCAAGGGTGCCCACTGGCCATCCACCTAGGGGCCTAAGACCCCAACAAGCTACCCAGGGGTCCACAACTCTCCCTGGACTTGCAGTAGAGGCCCCAGGTTGCCCCCTGGCCCTCCACCTAGGGGCCTCTGACCCCAGCAAGCTACCCAGGGGTCCACCTCTCTCCCTTGACTTGCAGTATAGGCCCCAGGGTGCCCCTGGCCCTCCACCTAGGGACCTAAGACCCCAGCAAGCTACCCAGGGGTCCACCTCTCTCCCTTGACTTGAAGTATAGGCCCCAGGGTGCCCCCTGGCCCTCCACCTAGGGGACTAGGACCCCAGCAAGCTACCCAGGGGTCCACCTCTCTGCCTGGACTTGCAGTAGAGGCCCCAGGGCTCCCTTGGCCTCCACCTAGGGGCCTCTGACCCCAGCAAGCTACTTAGGTGTCCACAACTCTCCCTGGACTTGCAGTAGAGGCCCCAGGGTGCCCCCTGGCCCTCCACCTAGGGGCCTTTGACCCAAGCAAGCTACCCTGGGGGTCCTCCTCTTTCCCTGGACTTGCAGTAGAGGCCCTAGGATGCCCCCTTGGCCTTCACCTAGGGGGCTCTGACCCCAGCAAGCTACCCAGGGGTCCAAAACTCTCCCTGGACTTTCAGTAGAGGCCCCAGGGTGCCCCCTTGGCCTCCACCCAATGGCCTCTGACCCCAGCAAGCTACCCAGGGGGTCCACCTCTTTCCCTGGACTTGCAGTAGAGGCCCTAGGGTACCTCCTGGCCCTCCACCTAGAGGGCCTTTGACCACAGCAAGCTACCCAGGGGTCCACAACTCTCCCTGGACTTGCAGTACCGGCCCCAGGGTGCCCCCTTGGCCTCCACCTAGGGGCCTCTGACCCCAGCAAGCTACCCAGGGGTCCACAACTCTCCCTGGACTTGCAATAGAGGCCCCAGGGTGCCCCCTTGGCCTCCACCCAGGGGCCTCTGACCCCAGCAAGCTACCCAGGGGTCCACCTTTCTCCCTGGACTTGAAGTATAGGCCCAAGGGTGCCCTCTGGCCATCCACCTAGGGGCCTAAGACCCCAACAAGCTACCCAGGGGTCCACAACTCTCCCTGGACTTGCAGTAGAGGCCCTAGGGTATCTCCTGGCCCTCCACCTAGGGGCCTTAGACCCCAGCAAGCTACCCAGGGGTCCACAACTCTCCCTGGACTTGCAGTAGAGGCCCCAGGGTGCCCCCTTGGCCTCCACCTAGGGGCCTATGACCCCAGCAAGCTACCCAGGGGTCCACAACTCTCCCTGGACTTGCAGTAGAGGCCCCAGGGTGCCCCCTTGGCCTCCACCCAGGGGCCTCTGACCCCAGCAAGCTACCCAGGGGTCCACCTTTCTCCCTGGACTTGAAGTATAGGCCCAAGGGTGCCCTCTGGCCATCCACCTAGGGGCCTAAGACCCCAACAAGCTACCCAGGGGTCCACAACTCTCCATGGACTTGCAGTAGAGGCCCCAGGGTGCCCCCTGGCCTTCACCTAGGGGCCTCTGACCCCAGCAAGCTACCCAGGGGTCCACCTCTCTCCCTTGACTTGAAGTATAGGCCCCAGGTTGCCCCCTGGCCCTCCACCTAGGGGACTAGGACCCCAGCAATCTACCCAGGGGTCCACCTCTCTGCCTGGACTTGCAGTAGAGGCCCCAGGGTGCCGCCTTGGCCTCCACCTAGGGGCCTCTCACCCCAGCAAGCTACCCAGGGGTCCACAACTCTCCGTGGACTTGCAGTAGAAGCCCCAGGGTGCCCCCTTGGCCTCCACCCAGGGGCCTCTGACCCCAGCAAGCTACCCAGGGGTCCACCTTTCTCCCTGGACTTGAAGTAAAGGCCCAAGGGTGCCCACTGGCCCTCCACCTAGGGGCCTAAGACCCCAACAAGCTACCCAGGGGTCCACAACTCTCCCTGGACTTGCAGTAGAGGCCCTAGGGTACCTCCTGGCCCTCCACCTAGGGGCCTCTGACCCCAGCAAGCTACCCAGGGGTCCACAACTCTCCCTGGACTTGCAGTAGAGGCCCCAAGGTGCCCCCTTGGCCTCCACCCAGAGGCCTCTGACCCCAGCAAGCTACCCAGGGGTCCACCTTTCTCCTTGGACTTGACGTATAGGCCTCAGGGTGCCCACTTGCCCTCCACCTAGGGGACTAGGACCCCAGCTAGCTACCCAGGGGTCCACCTCTCTGCCTTGTATTTGCAGTATAGGCCCCAGGCTGCCCCCTTGCCCTCCACCCAGGGGCCTCTGACCCCAGCAAGCTACCCAGGGGTCCACCTCTCTCCCTTGACTTGAAGTATAGGCCCCAGGGTGTCTCCTGGCCCTCCACCTAGGGGCCTCTGACCCCAGCAAGCTACCCAGGGGTCCACCTCTCTCCCTGGACTTGCAGTATAGGCCCCAGGGTGCCCCCTGGCCCTCCACCTAGGGACCTAAGACCCCAGCAAGTTACCCAGGGGTCCACCTCTCTCCCTTGACTTGAAGTATAGGCTCCAGGGTGCCCCCTGGCCCTCCACCTAGGGGACAAGGACCCCAGCAAGCTACCCAGGGGTCCACCTCTCTCCCTTGACTTGAAGTATAGGCTCCAGGGTGCCCCCTGGCCCTCCACCTAGGGGACAAGGACCCCAGCAAGCTACCCAGGGGTCCACAACTCTCCCTGGACTTGTAGTACAGGCCCCAGGGTGCCCCCTTGGCCTCCACCTAGGGGCCTATGACCCCAGCAAGCTACCCAGGGGTCCACAACTCTCCCTGGACTTGCATTAGAGGCCCCAGGGTGCCCCCTTGGCCTCCACCCAGGGGCCTCTGACCCCAGCAAGCTACCCAGGGGTCCACCTTTCTCCCTGGACTTGAAGTATAGGCCCAAGGGTGCCCTCTGGCCATCCACCTAGGGGCCTAAGACCCCAACAAGCTACCCAGGGGTCCACAACTCTCCCTGGACTTGCAGTAGAGGCCCCAGGGTGCCCCCTGGCCCTCCACCTAGGGGCCTCTGACCCCAGCAAGCTACCCAGGGGTCCACCTCTCTCCTTTGACTTGAAGTATAGGCCCCAGGTTGCCCCCTGGCCCTCCACCTAGGGGACTAGGACCCCAGCAAGCTACCCAGGGGTCCACCTCTCTGCCTGGACTTGCAGTAGAGGCCCCAGGGTGCCCCCTTGGCCTCCACCTAGGGGCCTCTCACCCCAGCAAGCTACCCAGGAGTCCACACCTCTCCCTGGACTTGCAGTAGAAATCCCAGGGTGCCCCCTTGGCCTCCACCCAGGGGCCTCTGACCCCAGCAAGCTACCCAGGGGTCCACCTTTGTCCCTGGACTTGAAGTATAGGCCCAAGGGTGCCCACTGGCCCTCCACCTAGGGGCCTAAGACCCCAACAAGCTACCCAGGGGTCCACAACTCTCCCTGGACTTGCAGTAGAGGCCCTAGGGTACCTCCTGGCCCTCCACCTAGGGGCCTCTGACCCCAGCAAGCTACCCAGGGGTCCACCTCTCTCCCTGAACTTGCAGTAGAGGCCCCAAGGTGCCCCCTTGGCCTCCACCCAGGGGCCTCTGACCCAAGCAAGCTACCCAGGGGTCCACCTTTCTCCTTGGACTTGACGTATAGGCCTCAGGGTGCCCACTGGCCCTCCACCTAGGGGACTAGGACCCCAGCTAGCTACCCAGGGGTCCACCTCTCTGCCTGGACTTGCAGTATAGGCCCCAGGCTGCCCCCTTGCCCTCCACCCAGGGGCCTCTGACCCCAGCAAGCTACCCAGGGGTCCACCTCTCTCCCTTGACTTGAAGTATAGGCCCCAGGGTGTCTCCTGGCCCTCCACCTAGGGGCCTCTGACCCCAGCAAGCTACCCAGGGGTCCACCTCTCTCCCTGGACTTGCAGTATAGGCCCCAGGGTGCCCACTTGCCATCCACCTTGGGGCCTAAGACCCCAACAAACTACCCAGGGGTCCACCTCTCTCCCTTGACTTGAAGTATAGGCTCCAGGGTGCCCCCTGGCCCTCCACCTAGGGGACAAGGACCCCAGCAAGCTACCCAGGGGTCCACCTCTCTCCCTTGACTTGAAGTATAGGCTCCAGGGTGCCCCCTGGCCCTCCACCTAGGGGACAAGGACCCCAGCAAGCTACCCAGGGGTCCACAACTCTCCCTGGACTTGCAGTACAGGCCCCAGGGTGCCCCCTTGGCCTCCACCTAGGGGCCTCTGACCCCAGCAAGCTACCCAGTGGACCACAACTCTCACTGGACTTGCAGTAGAGGCCCCAGGGTACCCCCTTGGCCTCCACCCAGGGGCCTCTGACCCCAGCAAGCTACCCAGGGGTCCACAACTCTCCCTGGACTTGCAGTAGAGGCCCTAGGGTACCTCCTGGCCCTCCACCTAGGGGCCTCTGACCCCAGCAAGCTACCCAGGGGTCCACAACTCTCCCTGGACTTGCAGTAGAGGCCCCAAGGTGCCCCCTTGGCCTCCACCCAGGGGCCTCTGACCCCAGCAAGCTACTTAGGTGTCCACAACTCTCCCTGGACTTGCAGTAGAGGCCCCAGGGTGCCCCCTGGCCCTCCACCTAGGGGCCTTTGACCCAAGCAAGCTACCCTGGGGGTCCTCCTCTTTCCCTGGACTTGCAGTAGAGGCCCTAGGATGCCCCCTTGGCCTTCACCTAGGGGGCTCTGACCCCAGCAAGCTACCCAGGGGTCCAAAACTCTCCCTGGACTTTCAGTAGAGGCCCCAGGGTGCCCCCTTGGCCTCCACCCAATGGCCTCTGACCCCAGCAAGCTACCCAGGGGGTCCACCTCTTTCCCTGGACTTGCAGTAGAGGCCCTAGGGTACCTCCTGGCCCTCCACCTAGAGGGCCTTTGACCACAGCAAGCTACCCAGGGGTCCACAACTCTCCCTGGACTTGCAGTACCGGCCCCAGGGTGCCCCCTTGGCCTCCACC
This sequence comes from Danio rerio, assembly GCF_052040795.2. Lineage (NCBI taxonomy): Eukaryota > Metazoa > Chordata > Actinopteri > Cypriniformes > Danionidae > Danio > Danio rerio. Next base: position 18,304,149 of record NC_141040.1, read on the forward strand.
CAGGGGCCTCTGACCCCAGCAAGCTACCCATGGGTCCACCTTTCTCCCTGGACTTGAAGCATAGGCCCAAGGGTGCACACTGGCCCTCCACCTAGGGGCCTAAGACCCCAACAAGCTACCCAGGGGTCCACAACTCTCCCTGGACTTGCAGTAGAGGCCCCAGGGTGCCCCCTGGCCCTCCACCTAGGGGCCTAAGACCCCAGCAAGCTACCCAGGGGTCCACCTCTCTCCCTTGACTTGAAGTATAGGCCCCAGGGTGCCCCCTTGGCCTCCACCCAGGGGCCTCTGACCCCAGCAAGCTACCCAGGGGTCCACCTTTCTCCCTGGACTTGAAGTAAAGGCCCAAGGGTGCCCACTGGCCCTCCACCTAGGGGCCTAAGACCCCAACAAGCTACCCAGGGGTCCACAACTCTCCCTGGACTTGCAGTAGAGGCCCTAGGGTACCTCCTGGCCCTCCACCTAGGGGCCTCTGACCCCAGCAAGCTACCCAGGGGTCCACAACTCTCCCTGGACTTGCAGTAGAGGCCCCAAGGTGCCCCCTTGGCCTCCACCCAGAGGCCTCTGACCCCAGCAAGCTACCCAGGGGTCCACCTTTCTCCTTGGACTTGACGTATAGGCCTCAGGGTGCCCACTTGCCCTCCACCTAGGGGACTAGGACCCCAGCTAGCTACCCAGGGGTCCACCTCTCTGCCTTGTATTTGCAGTATAGGCCCCAGGCTGCCCCCTTGCCCTCCACCCAGGGGCCTCTGACCCCAGCAAGCTACCCAGGGGTCCACCTCTCTCCCTTGACTTGAAGTATAGGCCCCAGGGTGTCTCCTGGCCCTCCACCTAGGGGCCTCTGACCCCAGCAAGCTACCCAGGGGTCCACCTCTCTCCCTGGACTTGCAGTATAGGCCCCAGGGTGCCCCCTGGCCCTCCACCTAGGGACCTAAGACCCCAGCAAGTTACCCAGGGGTCCACCTCTCTCCCTTGACTTGAAGTATAGGCTCCAGGGTGCCCCCTGGCCCTCCACCTAGGGGACAAGGACCCCAGCAAGCTACCCAGGGGTCCACCTCTCTCCCTTGACTTGAAGTATAGGCTCCAGGGTGCCCCCTGGCCCTCCACCTAGGGGACAAGGACCCCAGCAAGCTACCCAGGGGTCCACAACTCTCCCTGGACTTGCAGTACAGGCCCCAGGGTGCCCCCTTGGCCTCCACCTAGGGGCCTATGACCCCAGCAAGCTACCCAGGGGTCCACAACTCTCCCTGGACTTGCAGTAGAGGCCCCAGGGTGCCCCCTTGGCCTCCACCCAGGGGCCTCTGACCCCAGCAAGCTACCCAGGGGTCCACCTTTCTCCCTGGACTTGAAGTATAGGCCCAAGGGTGCCCTCTGGCCATCCACCTAGGGGCCTAAGACCCCAACAAGCTACCCAGGGGTCCACAACTCTCCCTGGACTTGCAGTAGAGGCCCCAGGGTGCCCCCTGGCCCTCCACCTAGGGGCCTCTGACCCCAGCAAGCTACCCAGGGGTCCACCTCTCTCCTTTGACTTGAAGTATAGGCCCCAGGTTGCCCCCTGGCCCTCCACCTAGGGGACTAGGACCCCAGCAAGCTACCCAGGGGTCCACCTCTCTGCCTGGACTTGCAGTAGAGGCCCCAGGGTGCCCCCTTGGCCTCCACCTAGGGGCCTCTCACCCCAGCAAGCTACCCAGGAGTCCACACCTCTCCCTGGACTTGCAGTAGAAATCCCAGGGTGCCCCCTTGGCCTCCACCCAGGGGCCTCTGACCCCAGCAAGCTACCCAGGGGTCCACCTTTGTCCCTGGACTTGAAGTATAGGCCCAAGGGTGCCCACTGGCCCTCCACCTAGGGGCCTAAGACCCCAACAAGCTACCCAGGGGTCCACAACTCTCCCTGGACTTGCAGTAGAGGCCCTAGGGTACCTCCTGGCCCTCCACCTAGGGGCCTCTGACCCCAGCAAGCTACCCAGGGGTCCACAACTCTCCCTGAACTTGCAGTAGAGGCCCCAAGGTGCCCCCTTGGCCTCCACCCAGGGGCCTCTGACCCAAGCAAGCTACCCAGGGGTCCACCTTTCTCCTTGGACTTGACGTATAGGCCTCAGGGTGCCCACTGGCCCTCCACCTAGGGGACTAGGACCCCAGCTAGCTACCCAGGGGTCCACCTCTCTGCCTGGACTTGCAGTATAGGCCCCAGGCTGCCCCCTTGCCCTCCACCCAGGGGCCTCTGACCCCAGCAAGCTACCCAGGGGTCCACCTCTCTCCCTTGACTTGAAGTATAGGCCCCAGGGTGTCTCCTGGCCCTCCACCTAGGGGCCTCTGACCCCAGCAAGCTACCCAGGGGTCCACCTCTCTCCCTGGACTTGCAGTATAGGCCCCAGGGTGCCCACTTGCCATCCACCTTGGGGCCTAAGACCCCAACAAACTACCCAGGGGTCCACCTCTCTCCCTTGACTTGAAGTATAGGCTCCAGGGTGCCCCCTGGCCCTCCACCTAGGGGACAAGGACCCCAGCAAGCTACCCAGGGGTCCACCTCTCTCCCTTGACTTGAAGTATAGGCTCCAGGGTGCCCCCTGGCCCTCCACCTAGGGGACAAGGACCCCAGCAAGCTACCCAGGGGTCCACAACTCTCCCTGGACTTGCAGTACAGGCCCCAGGGTGCCCCCTTGGCCTCCACCTAGGGGCCTCTGACCCCAGCAAGCTACCCAGTGGACCACAACTCTCACTGGACTTGCAGTAGAGGCCCCAGGGTACCCCCTTGGCCTCCACCCAGGGGCCTCTGACCCCAGCAAGCTACCCAGGGGTCCACAACTCTCCCTGGACTTGCAGTAGAGGCCCTAGGGTACCTCCTGGCCCTCCACCTAGGGGCCTCTGACCCCAGCAAGCTACCCAGGGGTCCACAACTCTCCCTGGACTTGCAGTAGAGGCCCCAAGGTGCCCCCTTGGCCTCCACCCAGGGGCCTCTGACCCCAGCAAGCTACCCAGGGGTCCACCTTTCTCCTTGGACTTGACGTATAGGCCTCAGGGTGCCCACTTGCCCTCCACCTAGGGGACTAGGACCCCAGCTAGTTACCCAGGGGTCCACCTCTCTGCCTGGACTTGCAGTATAGGCCCCAGGCTGCCCCCTTGCCCTCCACCCAGGGGCCTCTGACCCCAGCAAGCTACCCAGGGGTCCACCTCTCTCCCTTGACTTGAAGTATAGGCCCCAGGGTGTCTCCTGGCCCTCCACCTAGGGGCCTCTGACCCCAGCAAGCTACCCAGGGGTCCACCTCTCTCCCTGGACTTGCAGTATAGGCCCCAGGGTGCCCCCTGGCCCTCCACCTAGGGACCTAAGACCCCAGCAAGTTACCCAGGGGTCCACCTCTCTCCCTTGACTTGAAGTATAGGCTCCAGGGTGCCCCCTGGCCCTCCACCTAGGGGACAAGGACCCCAGCAAGCTACCCAGGGGTCCACCTCTCTCCCTTGACTTGAAGTATAGGCTCCAGGGTGCCCCCTGGCCCTCCACCTAGGGGACAAGGACCCCAGCAAGCTACCCAGGGGTCCACAACTCTCCCTGGACTTGCAGTACAGGCCCCAGGGTGCCACCTTGGCCTCCACCTAGGGGCCTATGACCCCAGCAAGCTACCCAGGGGTCCACAACTCTCCCTGGACTTGCAGTAGAGGCCCCAGGGTGCCCCCTTGGCCTCCACCCAGGGGCCTCTGACCCCAGCAAGCTACCCAGGGGTCCACCTTTCTCCCTGGACTTGAAGTATAGGCCCAAGGGTGCCCTCTGGCCATCCACCTAGGGGCCTAAGACCCCAACAAGCTACCCAGGGGTCCACAACTCTCCCTGGACTTGCAGTAGAGGCCGCAGGGTGCCCCCTGGCCCTCCACCTAGGGGCCTCTGACCCCAGCAAGCTACCCAGGGGTCCACCTCTCTCCCTTGACTTGAAGTATAGGCCCCAGGTTGCCCCCTGGCCCTCCACCTAGGGGACTAGGACCCCAGCAAGCTACCGGGGGTCCACCTCTCTGCCTGGACTTGCAGTAGAGGCCCTAGGGTGCCCCCTTGGCCTCCACCTAGGGGCCTCTCACCCCAGCAAGCTACCCAGGGGTCCACAACTCTCCCTGGACTTGCAGTAGAAGCCCCAGGGTGCCCCCTTGGCCTCCACCCAGGGGCCTCTGACCCCAGCAAGCTACCCAGGGGTCCACCTTTCTCCCTGGACTTGAAGTATAGGCCCAAGGGTGCCCACTGGCCCTCCACCTAGGGGCCTAAGACCCCAACAAGCTACCCAGGGGTCCACAACTCTCCCTGGACTTGCAGTAGAGGCCCTAGGGTACCTCCTGGCCCTCCACCTAGGGGCCTCTGACCCCAGCAAGCTACCCAGGGGTCCACAACTCTCCCTGGACTTGCAGTAGAGGCCCCAAGGTGCCCCCTTGGCCTCCACCCAGGGGCCTCTGACCCCAGCAAGCTACCCAGGGGTCCACCTTTCTCCTTGGACTTGACGTATAGGCCTCAGGGTGCCCACTGGCCCTCCACCTAGGGGACTAGGACCCCAGCAAGCTACCCAGGGGTCCACCTCTCTCCCTTGACTTGAAGTATAGGCCCCAGGGTGTCTCCTGGCCCTCCACCTAGGGGCCTCTGACCCCAGCAAGCTACCCAGGGGTCCACCTCTCTCCCTTGACTTGAAGTATAGGCCCCAGGGTGTCTCCTGGCCCTCCACCTAGGGGCCTCTGACCCCAGCAAGCTACCCAGGGGTCCACCTCTCTCCCTGGACTTGCAGTATAGGCCCCAGGGTGCCCACTGGCCATCCACCTTGGGGCCTAAGACCCCAACAAACTACCCAGGGGTCCACCTCTGTCCCTTGACTTGAAGTATAGGCTCCAGGGTGCCCCCTTTCCCTCCACCTAGGGGACAAGGACCCCAGCAAGCTACCCAGGGGTCCACCTCTCTCCCTTGACTTGAAGTATAGGCTCCAGGGTGCCCCCTGGCCCTCCACCTAGGGGACAAGGACCCCAGCAAGCTACCCAGGGGTCCACAACTCTCCCTGGACTTGCAGTACAGGCCCCAGGGTGCCCCCTTGGCCTCCACCTAGGGGCCTCTGACCCCAGCAAGCTACCCAGTGGACCACAACTCTCCCTGGACTTGCAGTGGAGGCCCCAGGGTACCCCCTTGGCCTCCACCCAGGGGCCTCTGACCCCAGCAAGCTACCCAGGGGGTCCAACTCTTTCCCTGGCCTTGCAGTAGAGGCCCTAGGGTACCTCCTGGCCTTCCACCTAGGGGCCTTTGACCCCAGCAAGCTACCCAGAGGTCCACAACTCTCCCTGGACTTGCAGTAGAGGCCCCAAGGTGCCCCCTTGGCCTCCACCTAGGGGCCTCTGACCCCAGCAAGCTACCCAGGGGTCCACAACTCTCCCTGGATTTGCAGTAGAGGCCCCAGGGTGCCCCCTTGGCCTCCACCCAGGGGCCTCTGACCCCAGCAAGCTACCCAGGGGTCCACCTTTCTCCCTGGACTTGAAGTATAGGCCCAAGGGTGCCCACTGGCCATCCACCTAGAGGCCTAATACCCCAACAAGCTACCCAGGGGTCCACAACTCTCCCTGGACTTGCAGTAGAGGCCCCAGGTTGCCCCCTGGCCCTCCACCTAGGGGCCTCTGACCCCAGCAAGCTACCCAGGGGTCCACCTCTCTCCCTTGACTTGCAGTATAGGCCCCAGGGTGCCCCTGGCCCTCCACCTAGGGACCTAAGACCCCAGCAAGCTACCCAGGGGTCCACCTCTCTCCCTTGACTTGAAGTATAGGCCCCAGGGTGCCCCCTGGCCCTCCACCTAGGGGACTAGGACCCCAGCAAGCTACCCAGGGGTCCACCTCTCTGCCTGGACTTGCAGTAGAGGCCCCAGGGCTCCCTTGGCCTCCACCTAGGGGCCTCTGACCCCAGCAAGCTACTTAGGTGTCCACAACTCTCCCTGGACTTGCAGTAGAGGCCCCAGGGTGCCCCCTGGCCCTCCACCTAGGGGCCTTTGACCCAAGCAAGCTACCCTGGGGGTCCTCCTCTTTCCCTGGACTTGCAGTAGAGGCCCTAGGATGCCCCCTTGGCCTTCACCTAGGGGGCTCTGACCCCAGCAAGCTACCCAGGGGTCCAAAACTCTCCCTGGACTTTCAGTAGAGGCCCCAGGGTGCCCCCTTGGCCTCCACCCAATGGCCTCTGACCCCAGCAAGCTACCCAGGGGGTCCACCTCTTTCCCTGGACTTGCAGTAGAGGCCCTAGGGTACCTCCTGGCCCTCCACCTAGAGGGCCTTTGACCACAGCAAGCTACCCAGGGGTCCACAACTCTCCCTGGACTTGCAGTACCGGCCCCAGGGTGCCCCCTTGGCCTCCACCTAGGGGCCTCTGACCCCAGCAAGCTACACAGGGGTCCACAACTCTCCCTGGACTTGCAGTAGAGGCCCCAGGGTACCCCCCTTGGCCTCCACCCAGAGGCCTCTGACCCCAGCAAGCTGCCCAGGGGGTCCACCTCTTTCCCTGGACTTGCAGTAGAGGCCCTAGGGTACCTCCTGGCCCTCCACCTAGGGGCCTTTGTCCCCAGCAAGCTACCCAGGGGTACACTACTCTCCCTGGACTTGCAGTAGAGGCCCCAGGGTGCCCCCTTGGCCTCCACCTAGGGGCCTCTGACCCCAGCAAGCTACCCAGCGGTCCACAACTCTCCCTGGACTTGCAGTAGAGGCCCCAGGGTGCCCCCTTGGCCTCCACCCAGGGGCCTCTGACCACAGCAAGCTACCCAGGGGTCCACCTTTCTCTGACCCCAGCAAGCTACCCAGGGGTCCACCTCTCTCCCTTGACTTGCAGTACCGGCCCCAGGGTGCCCCCTTGGCCTCCACCTAGGGGCCTCTGTCCCCAGCAAGCTACCCAGGGGTCCACAACTCTCCCTGGACTTGCAGTAGAGGCCCCAGGGTACCCCCCTTGGCCTCCACCCAGAGGCCTCTGACCCCAGCAAGCTACCCAGGGGGTCCACCTCTTTCCCTGGACTTGCAGTAGAGGCCCTAGGGTACCTCCTGGCCCTCCACCTAGGGGCCTTTGTCCTCAGCAAGCTACCCAGGGGTACACTACTCTCCCTGGACTTGCAGTAGAGGCCCCAGGGTGCCCCCTGGCCCTCCACCTAGGGGACTAGGACCCCAGCAAGCTACCCAGGGGTCCACCTCTCTGCCGAGACTTGCAATAGAGGCCCCAGGGTGCCCCCTTGGCCTCCACCTAGTGGCCTCTGACCCCAGCAAGCTACCCAGGGGTCCACAACTCTCCCTGGATTTGCAGTTGAGGCCGCAGGGTATCCCCTTGGCCTCCACCCAGGGGCCTCTGACCCCAGCAAGCTACCCAGGGGTCCACCTTTCTCCCTGGACTAGAAGTATAGGCCCAAGGGTGCCCACTGGCCCTCCACCTAGGGGCCTAAGACCCCAACAAGCTACCCAGGGGTCCACAACTCTCCCTGGACTTGCAGTAGAGGCCCCAGGGTGCCCCATGGCCCTCCACCCAGGGGCCTAAGACCCCAGCAAGACTCCCAGGGGTCCACCTCTCTCCCTGGACATGCAGTAGACGCCCCAGGGTGCCCCCTGGCCCTCCACCTAGTGGCCTTTGACCCCAGGAAGCTATCCAGGGGTCCACCTTGCTCCCTGGACTTGCAGTAGAGGCCCAAGAAGGCCACCTGGCCCTCCATCTAGGGGACTAGGACCCCAGCAAGGTACCCAGGGGTCCACCTCTCTGACTGGACTTGCAGTAGAGGCCCCAGGGTGCCCCCTTGGCCTCCACCTAGGGGCCTCTGACCCCCGAATGCTACCCAAGGGTCCACCTCTCTCCCTGGACTTGCAGTAGAGGCCCCAGGGTGCCCCCTTTCCCTCCAAAAAGGAGTCTTTGACCCCAGCAACCTACCCAGTGGTCCACCTCTTTCCCTTGACTTGGAGGATAGGCCCCAGGGTGCCCCCTGGCCCTCCACCTAGGGGCCTTTGACCCCAGCAAGCTACCCTGGGGGTCCACAACTCTCCCTGGACGTGCAGTACAGGCCCCAGGGTGCCCCCTTGGCATCCACCTACGGGCCTCTGACCCCAGCAAACTACCCAGGGGACCACAACTCTCCCTGTACTTGCAGTAGAGGCCCCAGGTTACCCCCTTGGCCTCCACCCAGGGGCCTCTGACCCCAGCAAGCTACCCAGGGGTCCACAACTCTCCCTGGACTTGCAGTAGAGGCCCCAGGGTGCCCCCTTGGCCTCGACCCAGGGGCCTCTGACCCCAGCAAGCTACCCACGGGTCCACCTTTCTCCCTGGACTTGAAGTATAGGCCCAAGGGTGCCCACTGGCCCTCCACCTAGGGGCCTAAGACCCCAACAAGCTACCCAGGGGTCCACAACTCTCCCTGGACTTGCAGTAGAGGCCCCAGGGTGCCCCCTTGGCCTCCACCTAGGGGTCTCTGACCCCAGCAAGCTACCCAGGGGTCTAGCTCTCTCCCTGGACTTGCAGTGAAGGCCCTAGGGTACCTCCTGGCCCTCCACCTAGGGGCCCCTGACCCCAGCAAGCTACCCAGGGGTCCACCTCTCTCCCTGGACTTGCAGTAGAGGCCCCAGGGTGCCCCCTGGCCCTCCACCTAGGGGCCTCTGACCCCAGCAAGCTACCCAGGGGTCAACCTCTCTCCCTGGACTTGCAGTATAGGCCCCAGGGTGCCCTCTGGCCCTCCTCCTAGGGACCTAAGACCCCAGCAAGCTACCCAGGGGTCCACCTCTCTCCCTTGACTTGAAGTATAGGCCCCAGGGTGCCCCCTGGCCCTCCACCTAGGGGACAAGGACCCCAGCAAGCTACCCAGGGGTCCACCTCTCTGCCTGGACTTGCAGTAGAGGCCCCAGGGTGCCCCCTTGGCCTCCACCTAGGGGCCTCTGACCCCAGCAAGCTACCCAGGGGTCCACAACTCTCCCTGGACTTTCAGTAGAGGCCCCAGGGTGCCCCCTTGGCCTCCACCCAGGGGCCTCTGACCCCTGCAAGCTACCCAGGGGTCCACCTTTCTCCCTGGACTTGAAGTATAGGCCCAAGGGTGCCCACTCGCCCTCCACCTAGGGGCCTAAGACCCCAACAAGCTACCCAGGGGTCCACAACTCTCCCTGGACTTGCAGTAGAGGCCCCAGGGTGCCCCCTGGCCCTCCACCTAGTTGCCTAAGACCCCAGCAAGCTACCCAGGGGTCCACCTCTCTCCCTTGACTTGAAGTATAGGCCCCAGGGTGCCCCCTGGCCCTCCACCCAGGGGCCTCTGACCCCAGCAACCTACCCAGGGGTCCACCTCTCTGCCTGGACTTGCAGTATAGGCCCCAGGGTGCCCCTTTGCCCTACACCCAGGGGCCTCTGACCCCAGCAAGCTACCCAGGGGTCCACCTCTCTCCCTTGACTTGAAGTATAGGCCCCAGGGTGTCTCCTGGCCCTCCACCTAGGGGCCTCTGACCCCAGCAAGCTACCCAGGGGTCCACAACTCTCCCTGGACTTGAAGTAGAGGCCCCAAGGTGCCCTCTTGGCCTCAACCCAGGGGCCTCTGACCCCAGCAAGCTACCCAGGGGTCCACCTTTCTCAGTGTACTTGAAGTATAGGCCTCAGGGTGCCCACGGGCCCTCCACCCAGGGGCCTAAGACCTCAGCAAGCTACCCAGGGGTCCACAACTCTCCCTGGACTTGCAGTAGAGGCCCCAGGGTTCCCCCTGGCCCTCCACCTAGGGGCCTCTGACCCCAGCAAGCTACCCAGGGGTCCACAACTCTCCCTGGACTTGCAGTAGAGGCCCCTGGGTGCCCCCTGGCCCTCCACCTAGGGGCCTCTGACCCCAGCAAGCTACCCAGGGGTCCACCTCTCTCCCTTGACTTGCAGTATAGGCCCAAGGGTGCCCCCTGGCCCTCCACCTAGGGACCTAAGACCCCAGCAAGCTACCCAGGGGTCCACCTCTCTCCCTTGACTTGAAGTATAGGCCCCAGGGTGCCCCCTGGCCCTCCACCTAGGGGACTAGGACCCCAGCAAGCTACCCAGGGGTCCACCTCTCTGCCGGGACTTGCAATAGAGGCCCCAGGGTGCCCCCTTGGCCTCCACCTAGGGGCCTCTGACCCCAGCAAGCTACCCAGGGGTCCACAACTCTCCCTGGACTTGCAGTTGAGGCCGCAGGGTGCCCCCTTGGCCTCCACCCAGGGGCCTTTGACCCCAGCAAGCTACCCAGGGGTCCACCTCTCTCCCTGGACTTGCAGTATAGGCCCCAGGGTGCCCCCTGGCCCTCCACCTAGGGACCTAAGACCCCAGCAAGCTACCCAGGGGTCCACCTCTCTCCCTTAACTTGAAGTATAGGCCTCAGGGTGCCCCCTGGCCCTCCACCTAGGGGACTAGGACCCCAGAAAGCTACCCAGGGGTACACCTCTCTGTCTGGACTTGCAGTAGAGGCCCCAGTGTGCCCCGTGGCCTCCGCCTAGGGGCCTCTGACCCCAGCAAGCTACCCAGGGGTCCACCTCACTCCCTGGACTTGCAGTATAGGCCCCAGGGTGCCCCCTGGCCCTCCACCTATTGACCTAAGACCCCAGCAAGCTACCCAGGGGTCCACCTCTCTCCCTTGACTTGAAGTATAGGCCCCAGGGTACCCCCTGGCCCTCCACCTAGGGGACTAGGACCCCAGCAAGGTACCCAGGGGTCCACCTCTCTGCCTGGACTTGCAGTAGAGGCCCCAGGGTGCCCCCTTGGCCTCCACCTAGGGAACTCTGACCCCAGCAAGCTACCCAGGGGTCCACAACTCTCCCTGGACTTGCAATAGAGGCCCCAGGGTACCCCCTTGGCCTCCACCCAGGGGCCTCTGACCCCAGCAAGCTACCCAGGGGGTCCACCTCTTTCCCTGGACTTGCAGTAGAGGCCCTAGGGTACCTCCTGGCCCTCCACCTAGGGGCCTTTGACCCCAGCAAGCTACCCAGGGGTCCACAACTCTCCCTGGACTTGCAGTAGAGGCCCCAGGGTGCCCCCTTGGCCTCCATCTAGGGGACTCTGACCCCAGCAAGCTACCCAGGGGTCCACAACTCTCCCTGGACTTGCAGTAGAGGCCCCAGGGTGCCCCCTTGGCCTCCACCCAGGGGCCTCTGACCCCAGCAAGCTACCCAGGGGTCCACAACTCTCCCTGGACTTGCAGTAGAGGCCCCAGGGTGCCCCCTTGGCCTCCACCCAGGGGCTTCTGACCCCAGCAAGCTACCCAGGGGTCCACCTTTCTCCCTGGACTTGAAGTATAGGCCCAAGGGTGCCCACTGGCCCTCCACCTAGGGGCCTAAGACCCCAACAAGCTACACAGGGGTCCACAACTCTCCCTGGACTTGCAATAGAGGCCCCAGGGTGCCCCCTGGCCCTCCACCTAGGGGCCTAAGACCCCAGCAAGCTACCCAGGGGTCCACCTCTCTTCCTTGACTTGAAGTATAGGCCCCAGGGTGCCCCCTGGCCCTCCACCTAGGGGACTAGGACCCCAGCTAGCTACCCAGGGGTCCACCTTTCTCCTTGGACTTGACGTATAGGCCTCAGGGTGCCCACTGGCCCTCCACGTAGGGGCCTTAGACCCCAGCAAGCTACCCAGGGGTCCACCTTTCTCCGTGGACTTGAAGTAGAGGCCCCAGGGTGCCCCCTGGCCCTCCACCTAGGGACCTAAGACCCCAGCAAGCTACCCAGGGGTCCACCTCTCTCCCTTGACTTGAAGTATAGGCCCCAGGGTGCCCCCTGGCCCTCCACCTAGGGGACTAGGACCCCCGCAAGGTACCCAGGGGTCCACCTCTCTGACTGGACTTGCAGTAGAGGCCCCAGGGTGCCCCCTTGGCCTCCACCTAGGGGCCTCTGACCCCAGCAAGCTACCCAGGGGTCCACAACTCTCCCTGGACTTGCAGTAGAGGCCCCAGGGTACCCCCTTGGCCTCCACCCAGGGGCCTCTGACCCCAGAAAGCTACTCAGGGGTTCCACCTCTTTTACTGGATTTACAGTAGAGGCCCCAGGGTGCCCCCTTGGCCTCCACCCAGGGGCCTCCGACCCCAGCAAGCTACCCAGGGGTCCACCTTTCTCCCTTGACTTGAAGTATAGGCCCAAGGGTGCCCACTGGCCCTCCACCTAGGGGCCTCTGACCCCAGCAAGCTACCCAGGGGTCCACCTCTCTCCCTGGACTTGCAGTATAGGCCCCAGGGTGCCCCCTGGCCCTCCACCTAGGCACCTAAGACCCCAGCAAGTTAACCAGGGGTCCACCTCTCTCCCTTGACTTGAAGTATAGGCTCCAGGGTGCCCCCTGGCCCTCCACCTAGGGGCCTTTGACCCCAGCAAGCTACCCAGGGGTCCACAACTTTCCCTGGACTTGCAGTAGAGGCCCCAGGGTGCCCCCTTGGCCTCCATCTAGGGGACTCTGACCCCAGCAAGCTACCCAGGGGTCCACAACTCTCCCTGGACTTGCAGTAGAGGCCCCAGGGTGCCCCCTTGGCCTCCACCCAGGGGCCTCTGACCCCAGCAAGCTACCCAGGGGTCCACAACTCTCCCTGGACTTGCAGTAGAGGCCCCAGGGTGCCCCCTTGGCCTCCACCCAGGGGCTTCTGACCCCAGCAAGCTACCCAGGGGTCCACCTTTCTCCCTGGACTTGAAGTATAGGCCCAAGGGTGCCCACTGGCCCTCCACCTAGGGGCCTAAGACCCCAACAAGCTACCCAGGGGTCCACAACTCTCCCTGGACTTGCAATAGAGGCCCCAGGGTGCCCCCTGGCCCTCCACCTAGGGGCCTAAGACCCCAGCAAGCTACCCAGGGGTCCACAACTCTCCCTGGACTTGCAGTACAGGCCCCAGGGTGCCCCCTTGGCCTCCACCTAGGGGCCTCTGACCCCAGCAAGCTACCCAGGGGACCACAACTCTCCCTGGACTTGCAGTAGAGGCCCCAGGGTACCCCCTTGGCCTCCACCCAGGGGCCTCTGACCCCAGCAAGCTACCCAGTTGGTCCACCTCTTTCCCTGGCCTTGCAGTAGAGGCCCTAGGGTACCTCCTGGCCTTCCACCTAGGGGCCTTTGACCCCAGCAAGCTACCCAGGGGTCCACAACTCTCCCTGGACTTGCAGTAGAGGCCCCAGGGTGCCCCCTTGGCCTCCACCTAGGGGCCTCTGACCCCAGCAAGCTACCCAGGGGTCCACAACTCTCCCTGGACTTGCAGTAGAGGCCCCAGGGTGCCCCCTTGGCCTCCACCCAGGGGCCTCTGACCCCAGCAAGCTACCCAGGGGTCCACCTTTCTCCCTGGACTTGAAGTATAGGCCCAAGGGTGCCCACTGGCCATCCACCTAGGGGCCTAAGACCCCAACAAGCTACCCAGGGGTCCACAACTCTCCCTGGACTTGCAGTAGAGAACCCCAGGGTGCCCCCTGGCCCTCCACCTAGGGGCCTCTGACCCCAGCAAGCTACCCAGGGGTCCATCTCTCTCCCTGGACTTGCAGTATAGGCCCCAGGGTGCCCCCTGGCCCGCCACCTAAGGACTTAAGACCCCAGCAAGCTACCTAGGGGTCCACCTCTCTCCCTTGAATTGAAGTATAGGCCCCAGGGTGCCCCCTGGCCCTCCACCTAGGGGACAAGGACCCCAGCAAGCTACCCAGGGGTCCACCTCTCTGCCTGGACTTGCAGTAGAGGCCCCAGGGTGCCCCCTTGGCCTCCACCTAGGGGCCTCTATCCCCAGCAAGCTACCCAGGGGTCCACAACTCTCCCTGGACTTGCAGTAGAGGCCCCAGGGTGCCCCCTTGGCCTCCACCCAGGGGCCTCTGACCCCAGCAAGCTACCCAGGGGTCCACCTTTCTCCCTGGACTTGAAGTATAGGCCCAAGGGTGCCCACTGGCCCTCCACCTAGGGGCCTCTGACCCCAGCAAGCTACCCAGGGGTCCACCTCTCTCCCTGGACTTGCAGTATAGGCCCCAGGGTGCCCCCTGGCCCTCCACCTAGGCACCTAAGACCCCAGCAAGTTAACCAGGGGTCCACCTCTCTCCCTTGACTTGAAGTATAGGCTCCAGGGTGCCCCCTGGCCCTCCACCTAGGGGACAAGGACCCCAGCAAGCTACCCAGGGGTCCACAACTCTCCCTGGACTTGCAGTACAGGCCCCAGGGTGCCCCCTTGGCCTCCATCTAGGGGCCTCTGACCCCAGCAAGCTACCCAGGGGACCACAACTCTCCCTGGACTTGCAGTAGAGGCCCCAGGGTACCCCCTTGGCCTCCACCCAGGGGCCTCTGACCCCAGCAAGCTACCCAGGGGGTCCACCTCTTTCCCTGGCCTTGCAGTAGAGGCCCTAGGGTACCTCCTGGCCTTCCACCTAGGGGCCTTTGACCCCAGCAAGCTACCCAGGGGTCCACAACTCTCCCTGGACTTGCAGTAGAGGCCCCAGGGTGCCCCCTTGGCCTCCACCTAGGGGCCTCTGACCCCAGCAAGCTACCCAGGGGTCCACAACTCTCCCTGGACTTGCAGTAGAGGCCCCAGGGTGCCCCCTTGGCCTCCACCCAGGGGCCTCTGACCCCAGCAAGCTACCCAGGGGTCCACCTTTCTCTCTGGACTTGAAGTATAGGCCCAAGGGTGCCCACTGGCCATCCACCTAGGGGCCTAAGACCCCAACAAGCTACCCAGGGGTCCACAACTCTCCCTGGACTTGCAGTAGAGGACCCCAGGGTGCCCCCTGGCCCTCCACCTAGGGGCCTCTGACCCCAGCAAGCTACCCAGGGGTCCATCTCTCTCCCTGGACTTGCAGTATAGGCCCCAGGGTGCCCCCTGGCCCTCCACCTAGGGACCTAAGACCCCAGCAAGCTACCTAGGGGTCCACCTCTCTCCCTTGAATTGAAGTATAGGCCCCAGGGTGCCCCCTTGCCCTCCACCTAGGGGACAAGGACCCCAGCAAGCTAGCCAGGGGTCCACCTCTCTGCCTGGACTTGCAGTAGAGGCCCCAGGGTGCCCCCTTGGCCTCCACCTAGGGGCCTCTGACCCCAGCAAGCTACCCAGGGGTCCACAACTCTCCCTGGACTTGCAGTAGAGGCCCCAGGGTGCCCCCTTGGCCTCCACCCAGGGGCCTCTGACCCCAGCAAGCTACCCAGGGGTCCACCTTTCTCCCTGGACTTGAAGTATAGGCCCAAGGGTGCCCACTGGCCCTCCACCTAGGGGCCTCTGACCCCAGCAAGCTACCCAGGGGTCCACCTCTCTCCCTGGACTTGCAGTATAGGCCCCAGGGTGCCCCCTGGCCCTCCACCTAGGCACCTAAGACCCCAGCAAGTTAACCAGGGGTCCACCTCTCTCCCTTGACTTGAAGTATAGGCTCCAGGGTGCCCCCTGGCCCTCCACCTAGGGGACAAGGACCCCAGCAAGCTACCCAGGGGTCCACAACTCTCCCTGGACTTGCAGTACAGGCCCCAGGGTGCCCCCTTGGCCTCCACCTAGGGGCCTCTGACCCCAGCAAGCTACCCAGGGGACCACAACTCTCCCTGGACTTGCAGTAGAGGCCCCAGGGTACCCCCTTGGCCTCCACCCAGGGGCCTCTGACCCCAGCAAGCTACCCAGGGGGTCCACCTCTTTCCCTGGCCTTGCAGTAGAGGCCCTAGGGTACCTCCTGGCCTTCCACCTAGGGGCCTTTGACCCCAGCAAGCTACCCAGGGGTCCACAACTCTCCCTGGACTTGCAGTAGAGGCCCCAGGGTGCCCCCTTGGCCTCCACCCATGGGCCTCTGACCCCAGCAAGCTACCCAGGGGTCCACCTTTCTCCCTGGACTTGAAGTATAGGCCCAAGGGTGCCCACTGGCCATCCACCTAGGGGCCTAAGACACCAACAAGCTACCCAGGGGTCCACAACTCTCCCTGGACTTGCAATAGAGGCCCCAGGGTACCCCCTTGGCCTCCACCCAGGGGCCTCTGACCCCAGCAAGCTACCCAGGGGGTCCACCTCTTTCCCTGGACTTGCAGTAGAGGCCCTAGGGTACCTCCTGGCCCTCCACCTAGGGGCCTTTGACCCCAGCAAGCTACCCAGGGGTCCACAACTCTCCCTGGACTTGCAGTAGAGGCCCCAGGGTGCCCCCTTGGCCTCCATCTAGGGGACTCTGACCCCAGCAAGCTACCCAGGGGTCCACAACTCTCCCTGGACTTGCAGTAGAGGCCCCAGGGTGCCCCCTTGGCCTCCACCCAGGGGCCTCTGACCCCAGCAAGCTACCCAGGGGTCCACAACTCTCCCTGGACTTGCAGTAGAGGCCCCAGGGTGCCCCCTTGGCCTCCACCCAGGGGCCTCTGACCCCAGCAAGCTACCCAGGGGTCCACAACTCTCCCTGGACTTGCAGTAGAGGCCCCAGGGTGCCCCCTTGGCCTCCACCCAGGGGCCTCTGACCCCAGCAAGCTACCCAGGGGTCCACCTTTTTCCCTGGACTTGAAGTATAGGCCCAAGGGTGCCCACTGGCCCTCCACCTAGGGGCCTAAGACCCCAGCAAGCTACCCAGGGGTCCACCTCTCTTTCTTGACTTGAAGTATAGGCCCCAGGGTGCCCCCTGGCCCTCCACCTAGGGGACTAGGACCCCAGCTAGCTACCCAGGGGTCCACCTCTCTGCCTGGACTTGGAGTAGAGGCCCCAGGGTGCCCCCTTGCCCTCCACCCAGGGGCCTCTGACCCCAGCAAGCTACCCAGGGGTCCACCTCTCTCCCTTGACTTGAAGTATAGGCCCCAGGGTGTCTCCTGGCCCTCCACCTAGGGGCCTCTGACCCCAGCAAGCTACCCAGGGGTCCACAACTCTCCCTGGACTTGCAGTAGAGGCCCCAGGGTGCCCCCTTGGCCTCAACCCAGGGGCCTTTGACCCCAGCAAGCTACCCAGGGGTCCACCTTTCTCCGTGGACTTGAAGTAGAGGCCCCAGGGTGCCCCCTGGCCCTCCACCTAGGGACCTAAGACCCCAGCAAGCTACCCAGGGGTCCACCTCTCTCCCTTGACTTGAAGTATAGGCCCCAGGATGCCCCTGGCCCTCCACCTAGGGGACTAGGACCCCAGCAAGGTACCCAGGGGTCCACCTCTCTGACTGGACTTGCAGTAGAGGCCCCAGGGTGCCCCCTTGGCCTTCACCTAGGGGCCTCTGACCCCAGCAAGCTACCCAGGGGTCCACAACTCTCCCTGGACTTGCAGTAGAGGCCCCAGGGTACCCCCTTGGCCTCCACCCAGGGGCCTCTGACCCCAGAAAGCTACTCAGGGGTTCCACCTCTTTCCCTGGACTTGCAGTAGAGGCCCCAGGGTACCCCCTTGGCCTCCACCCAGGGGCCTCTGACCCCAGCAAGCTACCCAGGGGGTCCACCTCTTTCCCTGGCCTTGCAGTAGAGGCCCTAGGGTACCTCCTGGCCTTCCACCTAGGGGCCTTTGACCCCAGCAAGCTACCCAGGGGTCCACAACTCTCCCTGGACTTGCAGTAGAGGCCCCAGTGTGCCCCCTTGGCCTCCACCCAGGGGCCTCTGACCCCAGCAAGCTACCCAGGGGTCCATCTTTCTCCCTGGACTTGAAGTATAGGCCCAAGGGTGCCCACTGGCCATCCACCTAGGGGCCTAAGACCCCAACAAGCTACCCAGGGGTCCACAACTCTCCCTGAACTTGCAGTAGAGGACCCCAGGGTGCCCCCTGGCCCTCCACCTAGGGGCCTCTTACCCCAGCAAACTACCCAGGGGTCCATCTCTCTCCCTGGACTTGCAGTATAGGCCCCAGGGTGCCCCCTGGCCCTCCACCTAGGGACCTAAGACCCCAGCAAGCTACCTAGGGGTCCACCTCTCTCCCTTGAATTGAAGTATAGGCCCCAGGGTGCCCCCTGGCCCTCCACCTAGGGGACAAGGACCCCAGCAAGCTACCCAGGGGTCCACCTCTCTGCCTGGACTTGCAGTAGAGGCCCCAGGGTGCCCCCTTGGCCTAAACCTAGGGGCCTCTGACCCCAGCAAGCTACCCAGGGGTCCACAACTCTCCCTGGACTTGCAGTAGAGGCCCCAGGGTGCCCCCTTGGCCTCCACCCAGGGGCCTCTGACCCCAGCAAGCTACCTAGGGGTCCACCTTTCTCCCTGGACTTGAAGTATAGGCCTAAGGGTGCCCACTGGCCCTCCACCTAGGGGCCTCTGACCCCAGCAAGCTACCCAGGGGTCCACCTCTCTCCCTGGACTTGCAGTAGAGGCCCCAGGGTGCCCCCTGGCCCTCCACCTAGGCACCTAAGACCCCAGCAAGTTAACCAGGGGTCCACCTCTCTCCCTTGACTTGAAGTATAGGCTCCAGGGTGCCCCCTGGCCCTCCACCTAGGGGACAAGGACCCCAGCAAGCTACCCAGGGGTCCACAACTCTCCCTGGACTTGCAGTACAGGCCCCAGGGTGCCCCCTTGGCCTCCACCTAGGGGCCTCTGACCCCAGCAAGCTACCCAGGGGACCACAACTCTCCCTGGACTTGCAGTAGAGGCCCCAGGGTACCCCCTTGGCCTCCACCCAGGGGCCTCTGACCCCAGCAAGCTACCCAGGGGGTCCACCTCTTTCCCTGGCCTTGCAGTAGAGGCCCTAGGGTACCTCCTGGCCTTCCACCTAGGGGCCTTTGACCCCAGCAAGCTACCCAGGGGTCCACAACTCTCCCTGGACTTGCAGTAGAGGCCCCAGGGTGCCCCCTTGGCCTCCACCTAGGGGCCTCTGACCCCAGCAAGCTACCCAGGGGTCCACAACTCTCCCTGGACTTGCAGTAGAGGACCCCAGGGTGCCCCCTGGCCCTCCACCTAGGGGCCTCTGACCCCAGCAAGCTACCCAGGGGTCCATCTCTCTCCCTGGACTTGCAGTATAGGCCCCAGGGTGCCCCCTGGCCCTCCACCTAGGGACCTAAGACCCCAGCAAGCTACCTAGGGGTCCACCTCTCTCCCTTGAATTGAAGTATAGGCCCCAGGGTGCCCCCTGGCCCTCCACCTAGGGGACAAGGACCCCAGCAAGCTACCCAGGGGTCCACCTCTCTGCCTGGACTTGCAGTAGAGGCCCCAGGGTGCCCCCTTGGCCTCCACCTAGGGGCCTAAGACCCCAGCAAGCTACCCAGGGGTCCACAACTCTCCCTGGACTTGCAGTAGAGGCCCCAGGGTGCCCCCTTGGCCTCCACCCAGGGGCCTCTGACCCCAGCAAGCTACCCAGGGGTCCACCTTTCTCCCTTGACTTGAAGTATAGGCCCAAGGGTGCCCACTGGCCCTTCACTTAGGGGCCTAAGACCCCAACAAGCTACCCAGGGGTTCACAACTCTCCCTGGACTTGCAGTAGAGGCCCCAGGGTGCCCCTGGCCCTCCACCTAGGGGCCTAAGACCCCAGCAAGCTACCCAGGGGTCCACCTCTCTCCCTTGACTTGAAGTAGAGGCCCCAGGGTGCCCCTTTGCCCTACACCCAGGGGCCTCTGACCCCAGCAAGCTACCCAGGGGTCCAACTCTCTCCCTTGACTTGAAGTATAGGCCTCAGGGTGCCCACTGGCCCTCCACCCAGGGGCCTAAGACCTTAGCAAGCTACCCAGGGGTCCACAACTCTCCCTGGACTTGCAGTAGAGGCCCCAGGGTTCCCCCTGGCCCTCCACCTAGGGGCCTCTGACGCCAGCAACCTACCCAGGGGTCCACAACTCTCCCTGGACTTGCAGTAGAGGACCCTGGGTGCCCCCTGGCCCTCCACCCAGGGACCTAAGACCCCAGCAAGCTACCCAGGGGTCCACCTCTCTGCCTGGACTTGCAGTAGAGGCCCCAGGGTGCCCCCTTGGCCTCCACCTAGGGGCCTTTGACCCCAGCAAGCTACCCAGGGGTCCACAACTCTCCCTGGACTTGCAGTAGAGGCCTCAGGGTGCCCCCTTGGCCTCCACCTAGGGGCCTCTGACCCCAGCAAGCTACCCAGGGGTCCACCTTTCTCCCTGGACATGCAGTAGACGCCCCAGGCTGCCCCCTGGCCCTCCACCTAGTGGCCTTTGACCCCAGGAAGCTATCCAGGGGTCCACCTTGCTCCCTGAACTTGCAGTAGAGGCCCAAGAAGGCCACCTGGCCCTCCATCTAGTGGCCTAGGACCCCAGAAAGCTACCCAAGGGTCCACCTCTCTCCCTGGACTGGCAGTAGAGGCCCCAGGGTGCCCCCTTGCCCTCCAAAAAGGAGTCTTTGACCCCAGCAACCTACCCAGTGGTCCACCTCTCTCCCTGGACTTGGAGGATAGGCCCCAGGGTGCCCCCTGGCCCTCCACCTAGGGGCCTAAGACCCCAGCAAGCTACCCTGGGGTCCTCCTCTTTCCCTGGACTTGCAGTAGAGGCCCCAGGGTGCCCCCTTGGCCTCCACCTAGGGGCCTCTGACCCCAGCAAGCTACCCAGGGGTCCACCTTTCTCCCTGGACTTGAAGTATAGGCCCAAGGGGTCCCACTGGCCCTCCACCTAGGTTCCTAAGACCCCAACAAGCTACCCAGGGGTCCACAACTCTCCCTGGACTTGCAGTAGAGGCCCCAGGGTGCCCCCTGGCCCTCCACTTAGGGGCCTAAGACCCCAGCAAGCTACCCAGGGGTCCACCTCTCTCCCTTGACTTGAAGTATAGGCCCAAGGGTGCCCACTGGCCATCCACCTAGGGGCCTAAGACCCCAACAAGCTACCCAGGGGTCCGCAACTCTCCCTGGACTTGCAGTAGAGGCCCCAGGGTGCCCCCTGGCCCTCCACCTTGGGGCCTCTGACCCCAGCAAGCTACCCAGGGGTCCACCTCTCTCCCTTGACTTGAAGTATAGGCCCCAGGGTGCCCCCTTGCCCTCCACCCATGGGCCTCTGACCCCAGCAAGCTACCCAGGGGTCCACCTCTCTCCCTGGACTTGCAGTAGAGGCCCTAGGATACCTCCTGGCCCTCCACCTAGGGGCCTCTGACCCCAGCATGCTACCTAGGGGTCCACAACTCTCCCTGGACTTGCAGTAGAGGCCCAAGGGTGCCCCCTTGGCCTCCACCCAGGGGCCTCTGACCCCAGCAAGCTACCCAGGGGTCCACCTTTCTCCCTGGACTTGAAGTATAGGCCTCAGGGTGCCCACTGGCCCTCCACCTAGGGCCCTAAGACCCCAGCAAGCTACCCAGGGGTCCACAACTCTCCCTGGACTTGCAGTAGAGGCCCCAGGGTGCCCCCTTGGCTTCCACCCAGGAGCCTCTGACCCCAGCAAGCTACCCAGGGGTCCACCTTTCTCCCTGGACTTGAAGTATAGGCCTCAGGGTGCCCACTGGCCCTCCACCTAGGGGCCTAAGACCCCAGCAAGCTACCCAGGGGTCCACAACTCTCCCTGGACTTGCAGTAGTGGCCCCAGGGTGCCCCCTGGCCCTCCACCCAGGGGCCTCTGACCCCAGCAAGCTACCCAGGCGTCCACCTCTCTCCCTGGACTTGCAGTAGAGGCCCTGGGGTACCTCCTGGCCCTCCACCTAGGGGCCTCTGACCCCAGCAAGCTACCTAGGGGTCCACAACTCTCCCTGGACTTGCAGTAGAGGCCCCAGGGTGCCCCCTTGGCCTCCACCCAGGGGCCTCTGACCCCAGCAAGCTACCCAGGGGTCCACCTTTCTCCCTGGACTTGAAGTATAGGCCTCAGGGTGCCCACTGGCCCTCCACCTAGGGGCCTAAGACCCCAGCAAGCTACCCAGGGGTCCACAACTCTCCCTGGACTTGCAGTAGAGGCCCCAGGGTGCCCCCTTGGCCTCCACCCAGGGGCCTCTGACCCCAGCAAGCTACCCATGGGTCCACCTTTCTCCCTGGACTTGAAGCATAGGCCCAAGGGTGCACACTGGCCCTCCACCTAGGGGCCTAAGACCCCAACAAGCTACCCAGGGGTCCACAACTCTCCCTGGACTTGCAGTAGAGGCCCCAGGGTGCCCCCTGGCCCTCCACCTAGGGGCCTAAGACCCCAGCAAGCTACCCAGGGGTCCACCTCTCTCCCTTGACTTGAAGTATAGGCCCCAGGGTGCCCCCTGGCCCTCCACCTAGGGGACTAGGACCCCAGCTAGCTACCCAGGGGTCCACCTCTCTGCCTGGACTTGCAGTAGAGGCCCCAGGGTGCCCCCTTGCCCTCCACCCAGGGGCCTCTGACCCCAGCAAGCTACCCAGGGGTCCACCTCTCTCCCGGGACTTGCAGTAGAGGCCCTAGGGTACCTCCTGGCCCTCCACCTAGAGGCCTCTGACCCCAGCAAGCTACCCAGGGGTCCACAACTCTCCCTGGACTTGCAGTAGAGGCCCCAGGGTGCCCCCTTGGCCTCCACCCAGGGGCCTCTGACCCCAGCAAGCTACCCAGGGGTCCACCTTTCACCCTGGACTTGAAGTATAGGCCTCAGGGTGCCCACTTGCCCTCCACCTAGGGGCCTAAGACCCCAGCAAGCTACCCAGGGGTCCACAACTCTCCCTGGACTTGCAGTAGAGGCCCCAGGGTGCCCCCTTGGCCTCCACCTAGGGGCCTCTGACCCCAGCAAGCTACCCAGGGGTCCACCTCTCTCCCTGGACTTGCAGTATAGGCCCCAGGGTGCCCCCTGGTCCTCCACCTAGGGACCTAAGACCCCAGCAAGTTACCCAGGGGTCCACCTCTCTCCCTTGACTTGAAGTATAGGCTCCAGGGTGCCCCCTGGCCCTCCACCTAGGGGACAAGGACCCCAGCAAGCTACCCAGGGGTCCACAACTCTCCCTGGACTTGCAGTACAGGCCCCAGGGTGCCCCCTTGGCCTCCACCTAGGGGCCTCTGACCCCAGCAAGCTACCCAGGGGTCCACCTTTCTCCCTGAACTTGAAGTATAGGCCCAAGGGTGCCCACTGGCCATCCACCTAGGGGCCTAAGACCCCAACAAGTTACCCAGGGGTCCACAACTCTCCCTGGACTTTCAGTAGAGGACCCCAGGGTGCCCGCTGGCCCTCCACCTAGGGGCCTCTGACCCCAGCAAGCTACCCAGGGGTCCATCTCTCTCCCTGGACTTGCAGTAGAGGCCCCAGGGTGCCCCCTGGCCCTACACCTAGGGACCTAAGACCCCAGCAAGCTACCCAGGGGTCCACCTCTCTCCCTTGACTTGAAGTATAGGCCCCAGGGTGCCCCTTGGCCCTCCACCTAGGGGACAAGGACCCCAGCAAGCTACCCAGGGGGTCCACCTCTTTCCCTGGACTTGCAGTAGAGGCCCTAGGGTACCTCCTGGCCCTCCACCTAGGGGCCTTTGACCCCAGCAAGCTACCCAGGGGTCCACAACTCTCCCTAGACTTGCAGTAGAGGCCCCAGGGTGCCCCCTTGGCCTCCATCTAGGGGCCTCTGACCCCAGCAAGCTACCCAGGGGTCCACAACTCTCCCTGGACTTGCAGTACAGGCCCCAGGGTGCCCCCTTGGGCTCCACCTAGGGGCCTCTGACCCCAGCAAGCTACCCAGGGGACCACAACTCTCCCTGGACTTGCAGTAGAGGCCCCAGGGTACCCCCTTGGCCTCCACCCAGGGGCCTATGACCCCAGCAAGCTACCCAGGGGGTCCACCTCTTTCCCTGGCCTTGCAGTAGAGGCCCTAGGGTACCTCCTAGCCTTCCACCTAGGGGCCTTTGACCCCAGCAAGCTACCCAGGGGTCCACAACTCTCCCTGGACTTGCAGTAGAGGCCCCAGGGTGCCCCCTTGGCCTCCACCCAGGAGCCTCTGACCCCAGCAAGCTACCCAGGGGTCCACCTTTCTCCCTGGACTTGAAGTATATGCCCCAGGGTGCCCCCTTGGCCTCCACCCAGGGGCCTCTGACCCCAGCAAGCTACTCAGGGGTTCCACCTCTTTCCCTGGACTTGCAGTAGAGGCCCCAGGGTGCCCCCTTGGCCTCCACCCAGGGGCCTCCGACCCCAGCAAGCTACCCAGGGGTCCACCTCTCTCCCTGGACTTGCAGTATAGGCCCCAGGGTGCCCCCTGGCCCTCCACCTAGGGACCTACGTCCCCAGCAAGTTACCCAGGGGTCCACCTCTCTCCCTTGACTTGAAGTATGGGCTCCAGGGTGCCCCCTGGCCCTCCACCTAGGGGACAAGGACCCCAGCGAGCTACCCAGGGGTCCACAACTCTCCCTGGACTTGCAGTACAGGCCCCAGGGTGCCCCCTTGGCCTCCACCTAGGGGCCTCTGACCCCAGCAAGCTACCCAGGGGACCACAACTCTCCCTGGACTTGCAGTCGAGGCCCGAGGGTACCCCCTTGGCCTCCACCCAGGGGCCTATGACCCCAGCAAGCTACCCAGGGGGTCCACCTCTTTCCCTGGCCTTGCAGTAGAGGCCCTAGGGTACCTCCTGGCCTTCCACCTAGGGGCCTTTGACCCCAGCAAGCTACCCAGGGGTCCACAACTCTCCCTGGACTTGCAGTAGAGGCCCCAGGGTGCCCCCTTGGCCTCCACCTAGGGGCCTCTGACCCCAGCAAGCTACCCAGGGGTCCACAACTCTCCCTGGACTTGCAGTAGAGGCCCCAGGGTGCCCCCTTGGCCTCCACCCAGGAGCCTCTTTCCCCAGCAAGCTACCCAGGGGTCCACCTTTCTCCCTGGACTTGAAGTATAGGCCCAAGGGTGCCCACTGGCCATCCACCTAGGGGCCTAAGACCCCAACAAGCTACCCAGGGGTCCACAACTCTCCCTGGACTTGCAGTAGAGGACCCCAGGGTGCCCGCTGGCCCTCCACCTAGGGGCCTCTGACCCCAGCAAGCTACCCAGGGGTCCATCTCTCTCCCTTGACTTGAAGTATAGGCCCCAGGGTGTCTCCTGGCCCTCCACCTAGGGGCCTCTGACCCCAGCAAGCTACCCAGGGGTCCACAACTCTCCCTGGACTTGCAGTAGAGGCCCCAGGGTGCCCCCTTGGCCTCAACCCAGGGGCCTTTGACCCCAGCAAGCTACCCAGGGTTCCACCTTTCTCCGTGGACTTGAAGTAGAGGCCCCAGGGTGCCCCCTGGCCCTCCACCTAGGGACCTAAGACCCCAGCAAGCAACCCAGGGGTCCACCTCTCTCCCTTGACTTGAAGTATAGGCCCCAGGGTGCCCCCTGGCCCTCCACCTAGGGGACTAGGACCCCAGCAAGGTACCCAGGGGTCCACCTCTCTGCCTGGACTTGCAGTAGAGGCCCCAGGGTGCCCCCTTGGCCTCCACCTAGGGGCCTCTGACCCCAGCAAGCTACCCAGGGGTCCACAACTCTCCCTGGACTTGCAGTAGAGGCCCCAGGGTACCCCCTTGGCCTCCACCCAGGGGCCTCTGACCCCAGCAAGCTACTCAGGGGTTCCACCTCTTTCCCTGGACTTGCAGTAGAGGCCCCAGGGTGCCCCCTTGGCCTCCACCCAGGGGCCTCCGACCCCAGCAAGCTACCCAGGGGTCCACCTTTCTCCCTTGACTTGAAGTATAGGCCCAAGGGTGCCCACTGGCCCTCCACCTAGGGGCCTCTGACCCCAGCAAGCTACCCAGGGGTCCACCTCTCTCCCTGGACTTGCAGTGTAGGCCCCAGGGTGCCCCCTGGCCCTCCACCTAGGGACCTAAGACCCCAGCAAGTTACCCAGGGGTCCACCTCTCTCCCTTGACTTGAAGTATAGGCTCCAGGGTGCCCCATGGCCCTCCACCTAGGGGCCTCTGACCCCAGCAAGCTACCCAGGGGTCCACAACTCTCCCTGGACTTGCAGTACAGGCCCCAGGGTGCCCCCTTGGCCTCCACCTAGGGGCCTCTGACCCCAGCAAGCTACCCAGGGGACCACAACTCTCCCTGGACTAGCAGTAGAGGCCCCAGGGTACCCCCTTGGCCTCCACCCAGGGGCCTCTGACCCCAGCAAGCTACCCAGGGGGTCCACCTCTTTCCCTGGCCTTGCAGTAGAGGCCCTAGGTTACCTCCTGGCCTTCCACCTAGGGGCCTTTGACCCCAGCAAGCTACCCAGGGGTCCACAACTCTCCCTGGACTTGCAGTAGAGGCCCCAGGGTGCCCTCTTGGCCTCCACCTAGGGGCTTCTGACCCCAGCAAGCTACCCAGGGGTCCACAACTCTCCCTGGACTTGCAGTAGAGGCCCCAGGGTGCCCCCTTGGCCTCCACCCAGGAGCCTCTGACCCCAGCAAGCTACCCAGGGGTCCACCTTTCTCCCTGGACTTGAAGTATAGGCCCAAGCGTGCCCACTGGCCATCCACCTAGGGGCCTAAGACCCCAACAAGCTACCCAGGGGTCCACAACTCTCCCTGGACTTTCAGTAGAGGACCCCAGGATGCCCGCTGGCCCTCCACCTAGGGGCCTCTGACCCCAGCAAGCTACCCAGGGGTCCACCTCTCTCCCTTGACTTGAAGTATAGGCCCCAGGGTGCCCCTTGGCCCTCCACCTAGGGGACAAGGACCCCAGCAAGCTACCCAGGGGTCCACAACTCTCCCTGGACTTGCAATAGAGGCCCCAGGGTACCCCCTTGGCCTCCACCCAGGGACCTCTGACCCCAGCAAGCTACCCAGGGGGTCCACCTCTTTCCCTGGACTTGCAGTAGAGGCCCTAGGGTACATCCTGGCCCTCCACCTAGGGGCCTTTGACCCCCAGCAAGCTACCCAGGGGTCCACAACTCTCCCTGGACTTGCAATAGAGGCCCCAGGGTACCCCCTTGGCCTCCACCCAGGGGCCTCTGACCCCAGCAAGCTACCCAGGGGGTCCACCTCTTTCACTGGACTTGCAGTTGAGGCCCCAGGGTACCTCCTGGCCCTCCACCTAGGGGCCTTTGACCCCAGCAAGCCACCCAGGGGTCCACAACTCTCCCTGGACTTGCAGTAGAGGCCCCAGGGTGCCCCCTTGGCCTCCACCCAGGGGCCTCCGACCCCAGCAAGCTACCCAGGGGTCCACCTTTCTCCCTTGACTTGAAGTATAGGCCCAAGGGTGCCCACTGGCCCTCC
Organism: Danio rerio; assembly: GCF_052040795.2. Taxonomy (NCBI): domain Eukaryota; kingdom Metazoa; phylum Chordata; class Actinopteri; order Cypriniformes; family Danionidae; genus Danio; species Danio rerio. Next base: position 18,330,982 of record NC_141040.1, read on the forward strand.
ACCTAGGGGCCTCTGACCCCAGCAAGCTACCCAGGGGTCCACCTCTCTCCCTGGACTTGCAGTATAGGCCCCAGGGTGCCCCCTGGCCCTCCACCTAGGGACCTAAGACCCCAGCAAGTTACCCAGGGGTCCACCTCTCTCCCTTGACTTGAAGTATAGGCTCCAGGGTGCCCCATGGCCCTCCACCTAGGGGCCTCTGACCCCAGCAAGCTACCCAGGGGTCCACAACTCTCCCTGGACTTGCAGTACAGGCCCCAGGGTGCCCCCTTGGCCTCCACCTAGGGGCCTCTGACCCCAGCAAGCTACCCAGGGGACCACAACTCTCCCTGGACTAGCAGTAGAGGCCCCAGGGTACCCCTTTGGCCTCCACCCAGGGGCCTCTGACCCCAGCAAGCTACCCAGGGGGTCCACCTCTTTCCCTGGCCTTGCAGTAGAGGCCCTAGGTTACCTCCTGGCCTTCCACCTAGGGGCCTTTGACCCCAGCAAGCTACCCAGGGGTCCACAACTCTCCCTGGACTTGCAGTAGAGGCCCCAGGGTGCCCTCTTGGCCTCCACCTAGGGGCTTCTGACCCCAGCAAGCTACCCAGGGGTCCACAACTCTCCCTGGACTTGCAGTAGAGGCCCCAGGGTGCCCCCTTGGCCTCCACCCAGGAGCCTCTGACCCCAGCAAGCTACCCAGGGGTCCACCTTTCTCCCTGGACTTGAAGTATAGGCCCAAGCGTGCCCACTGGCCATCCACCTAGGGGCCTAAGACCCCAACAAGCTACCCAGGGGTCCACAACTCTCCCTGGACTTTCAGTAGAGGACCCCAGGATGCCCGCTGGCCCTCCACCTAGGGGCCTCTGACCCCAGCAAGCTACCCAGGGGTCCATCTCTCTCCCTGGACTTGCAGTATAGGCCCCAGGGTGCCCCCTGGCCCTACACCTAGGGACCTAAGACCCCAGCAAGCTACCCAGGGGTCCACCTCTCTCCCTTGACTTGAAGTATAGGCCCCAGGGTGCCCCTTGGCCCTCCACCTAGGGGACAAGGACCCCAGCAAGCTACCCAGGGGTCCACAACTCTCCCTGGACTTGCAATAGAGGCCCCAGGGTACCCCCTTGGCCTCCACCCAGGGACCTCTTACCCCAGCAAGCTACCCAGGGGGTCCACCTCTTTCCCTGGACATGCAGTAGAGGCCCTAGGGTACATCCTGGCCCTCCACCTAGGGGCCTTTGACCCCAGCAAGCTACCCAGGGGTCCACAACTCTCCCTGGACTTGCAATAGAGGCCCCAGGGTACCCCCTTGGCCTCCACCCAGGGGCCTCTGACCCCAGCAAGCTACCCAGGGGGTCCACCTCTTTCACTGGACTTGCAGTAGAGGCCCCAGGGTACCTCCTGGCCCTCCACCTAGGGGCCTTTGACCCCAGCAAGCCACCCAGGGGTCCACAACTCTCCCTGGACTTGCAGTAGAGGCCCCAGGGTGCCCCCTTGGCCTCCATCTAGGGGCCTCTGACCCCAGCAAGCTACCCAGGGGTCCACAACTCTCCCTGGACTTGCAGTAGAGGCCCCAGGGTGCCCCCTTGGCCTCCACCCAGGGGCCTCTGACCCCAGCAAGCTACCCAGGGGTCCACCTCTCTCCCTTGACTTGAAGTATAGGCCCCAGGGTACCCCCTGGCCCTCCACCTAGGGGACTAGGACCCCAGCAAGGTACCCAGGGGTCCACCTCTCTGCCTAGACTTGCAGTAGAGGTCCCAGGGTGCCCCCTTGGCCTCCACCTAGGGGCCTCTGACCCCAGCAAGCTACCCAGGGGTCCACAACTCTCCCTGGACTTGCAATAGAGGCCCCAGGGTACCCCCTTGGCCTCCACCCAGGGGCCTCTGACCCCAGTAAGCTACCCAGGGGGTCCACCTCTTTCACTGGACTTGCAGTAGAGGCCCTGGGGTACCTCCTGGCCCTCCACCTAGGGGCCTTTGACCCCAGCAAGCTACCCAGGGGTCCACAACTCTCCCTGGACTTGCAGTAGAGGCCCCAGGGTGCCCCCTTGGCCTCCATCTAGGGGCCTCTGACCCCAGCAAGCTACCCAGGGGTCCACAACTCTCCTTGGACTTGCAGTAGAGGCCCCAGGGTGCCCCCTTGGCCTCCACCCAGGGGCCTCTGACCCCAGCAAGCTACCCAGGGGTCCACAACTCTCCCTGGACTTGCAGTAGAGGCCCCAGGGTGCCCCCTTGGCCTCCACCCAGGGGCCTCTGACCCCAGCAAGCTACCCAGGGGTCCACCTTTCTCCCTGGACTTGAAGTATAGGCCCAAGGGTGCCCACTGGCCCTCCACCTAGGGGCCTAAGACCCCAACAAGCTACCCAGGGGTCCACAACTCTCCCTGGACTTGCAGTAGAGGCCCCAAGGTGCCCCCTGGCCCTCCACCTAGGGGCCTAAGACCCCAGCAAGCTACCCAGGGGTCCACCTCTCTCCCTTGACTTGAAGTATAGGCCCCAGGGTGCCCCCTGGCCCTCCACCTAGGGGACTAGGACCCCAGCTAGCTACCCAGGGGTCCACCTCTCTGCCTGGACTTGCAGTAGAGGCCCCAGGGTGCCCCCTTGCCCTCCACCCAGGGGCCTCTGACCCCAGCAAGCTACCCAGGGGTCCACCTCTCTCCCTTGACTTGAAGTATAGGCCCCAGGGTGTCTCCTGGCCCTCCACCTAGGGGCCTCTGACCCCAGCAAGCTACCCAGGGGTCCACAACTCTCCCTGGACTTGCAGTAGAGGCCCCAGGGTGCCCCCTTGGCCTCAACCCAGGGGCCTTTGACCCCAGCAAGCTACCCAGGGGTCCACCTTTCTCCGTGGACTTGAAGTAGAGGCCCCAGGGTGCCCCCTGGCCCTCCACCTAGGGACCTAAGACCCCAGCAAGCTACCCAGGGGTCCACCTCTCTCCCTTGACTTGAAGTATAGGCCCCAGGGTGCCACCTGGCCCTCCACCTAGGGGACTAGGACCCCAGCAAGGTACCCAGGGGTCCACCTCTCTGCTTGGACTTGCAGTAGAGGCCCCAGGGTGCCCCCTTGGCCTCCACCTAGGGGCCTCTGACCCCAGCAAGCTACCCAGGGGTCCACAACTCTCCCTGGACTTGCAGTAGAGGCCCCAGGGTACCCCCTTGGCCTCCACCCAGGGGCCTCTGACCCCAGCAAGCTACTCAGGGGTTCCACCTCTTTCTCTGGACTTGCAATAGAGGCCCCAGGGTGCCCCCTTGGCCTCCACCCAGGGGCCTCCGACCCCAGCAAGCTACCCAGGGGTCCACCATTCTCCCTTGACTTGAAGTATAGGCCCAAGGGTGCCCACTGGCCCTCCACCTAGGGGCCTCTGACCCCAGCAAGCTACCCAGGGGTCCACCTCTCTCCCTGGACTTGCAGTATAGGCCCCAGGGTGCCCCTTGGCCCTCCACCTAGGGGACAAGGACCCCAGCAAGCTACCCAGGGGTCCACAACTCTCCCTGGACTTGCAATAGAGGCTCCAGGGTACCCCCTTGGCCTCCACCCAGGGGCCTCTGACCCCAGCAAGCTACCCAGGGGGTCCACCTCTTTCCCTGGACTTGCAGTAGAGGCCCTAGGGTACATCCTGGCCCTCCACCTAGGGGCCTTTGACCCCAGCAAGCTACCCAGGGGTCCACAACTCTCCCTGGACTTGCAATAGAGGCCCCAGGGTACCCCCTTGGCCTCCACCCAGGGGCCTCTGACCCCAGCAAGCTACCCAGGGGGTCCACCTCTTTCACTGGACTTGCAGTAGAGGCCCCAGGGTACCTCCTGGCCCTCCACCTAGGGGCCTTTGACCCCAGCAAGCTACCCAGGGGTCCACAACTCTCCCTGGACTTGCAGTAGAGGCCCCAGGGTGCCCCCTTGGCCTCCATCTAGGGGCCTCTGACCCCAGCAAGCTACCCAGGGGTCCACAACTCTCCCTGGACTTGCAGTAGAGGCCCCAGGGTGCCCCCTTGGCCTCCACCCAGGGGCCTCTGACCCCAGCAAGCTACCCAGGGGTCCACCTCTCTCCCTTGACTTGAAGTATAGGCCCCAGGGTACCCCCTGGCCCTCCACCTAGGGGACTAGGACCCCAGCAAGGTACCCAGGGGTCCACCTCTCTGCCTAGACTTGCAGTAGAGGTCCCAGGGTGCCCCCTTGGCCTCCACCTAGGGGCCTCTGACCCCAGCAAGCTACCCAGGGGTCCACAACTCTCCCTGGACTTGCAATAGAGGCCCCAGGGTACCCAATTGGCCTCCACCCAGGGGCCTCTGACCCCAGTAAGCTACCCAGGGGGTCCACCTCTTTCACTGGACTTGCAGTAGAGGCCCTGGGGTACCTCCTGGCCCTCCACCTAGGGGCCTTTGACCCCAGCAAGCTACCCAGGGGTCCACAACTCTCCCTTGACTTGCAGTAGAGGCCCCAGGGTGCCCCCTTGGCCTCCATCTAGGGGCCTCTGACCCCAGCAAGCTACCCAGGGGTCCACAACTCTCCTTGGACTTGCAGTAGAGGCCCCAGGGTGCCCCCTTGGCCTCCACCCAGGGGCCTCTGACCCCAGCAAGCTACCCAGGGGTCCACAACTCTCCCTGGACTTGCAGTAGAGGCCCCAGGGTGCCCCCTTGGCCTCCACCCAGGGGCCTCTGACCCCAGCAAGCTACCCAGGGGTCCACCTTTCTCCCTGGACTTGAAGTATAGGCCCAAGGGTGCCCACTGGCCCTCCACCTAGGGGCCTCTGACCCCAGCAAGCTACCCAGGGGTCCACAACTCTCCTTGGACTTGCAGTACAGGCCCCAGGGTGCCCCCTTGGCCTCCACCTAGGGGCCTCTGACCCTAGCAAGCTACCCAGGGGACCACAACTCTCCCTGGACTAGCAGTAGAGGCCCCAGGGTACCCCCTTGGCCTCCACCCAGGGGCCTCTGACCCCAGCAAGCTACTCAGGGGTTCCACCTCTTTCTCTGGACTTGCAGTAGAGGCCCCAGGGTGCCCCCTTGGCCTCCACCCAGGGGCCTCCGACCCCAGCAAGATACCCAGGGGTCCACAACTCTCCCTGGACTAGCAGTAGAGGCCCCAGGGTACCCCCTTGGCCTCCACCCAGGGGCCTCTGACCCCAGAAAGCTACCCAGGGGTCCACCTCTCTCCCTGGACTTGCAGTAGAGGCCCCAGGGTGCCCCCTTGCCCTCCAAAAAGGAGTCTTTGACCCCAGCAACCTACCCAGTGGTCCACCTCTTTCCCTGGACTTGGAGGATAGGCCCCAGGGTGCCCCCTGGCCCTCCACCCAGGGGCCTTTGACCCCAGCAAGCTACCCTGGGGGTCCTCCTCTTTCCCTGGACTTGCAGTAGAGGCCCTAGGGTGCCCCCTTGGCCTCCACCTAAGGGCCTCTGACCCCAGCAAGCTACCCAGGGGTCCAAAACTCTCCCTGGACTTGCAGTAGAGGCCCCAGGGTGCCCCTTTGGCCTCCACCCAGGGGCCTCTGACCCCAGCAAGCTACCCAGGGGGTCCACCTTTTTCCCTGGACTTGCAGTAGAGGCCCTAGGGTACCTCCTGGCCCTCCACCTAGGGGCCTTTGACCCCAGCAAGCTACCCACGGGTCCACAACTCTCCCTGGACTTGCACTACAGGCCCCAGGGTGCCCCCTTGCCCTCCAAAAAGGAGTCTTTGACCCCAGCAACCTACCCAGTGGTCCACCTCTTTCCCTGGACTTGGAGGATAGGTCCCAGGGTGCCCCCTGGCCCTCCACCCAGGGGCCTTTGACCCCAGCAAGCTACCCTGGGGGTCCTCCTCTTTCCCTGGACTTGCAGTAGAGGCCCTAGGGTGCCCCCTTGGCCTCCACCTAAGGGCCTCTGACCCCAGCAAGCTACCCAGGGGTCCAAAACTCTCCCTGGACTTGCAGTAAAGGCCCCAGGGTGCCCCTTTGGCCTCCACCCAGGGGCCTCTGACCCCAGCAAGCTACCCAGGGGGTCCACCTCTTTCCCTGGACTTGCAGTAGAGGCCCTAGGGTACCTCCTGGCCCTCCACCTAGGGGCCTTTGACCCCAGCAAGCTACCCACGGGTCCACAACTCTCCCTGGACTTGCAGTACAGGCCCCAGGGTGCCCCCTTGGCCTCCACCTAGGGGCCTCTGACCCCAGCAAACTACCCAGGGGACCACAACTCTCCCTGGACTTGCAGTAGAGGCCCCAGGGTACCCCCTTGGCCTCCACCCAGGGGCCTCTGACCCCAGCAAGCTACCCAGGGGGTCCACCTCTTTCCCTGGACTTGCAGTAGAGGCCCTAGGGTACCTCCTGGCCTTCCACCTAGGGGCCTTTGACCCCAGCATGCTACCCAGGGGTCCACAACTCTCCCTGGACTTGCAGTAGAGGCCCTAGGGTGCCCCCTTGGCCTCCACCTAGGGGCCTCTAACCCAGCAAGCTACCCAGGGGTCCACAACTCTCCCTGGACTTGCAGTAGAGGCCCCAGGGTGCCCCCTTGGCCTCCACCCAGGGGCATCTGACCCCAGCAAGCTACCCAGGGGTCCACCTTTCTCCCTGGACTTGAAGTATAGGCCCAAGGGTGCCCATTGGCCATCCACCTAGGGGCCTAAGACGCCAACAAGCTACCCAGGGGTCCACCTCTCTCCCTGGACTTGCAGTAAAAGCCCCAGGGTGCCCCCTGGCCCTCCACCTAGGGGCCTCTGACCCCAGCAAGCTACCCAGGGGTCCATCTCTCTCCCTTGACTTGAAGTATAGGCCCCAGGGTGCCCCCTGGCACTCCACCTAGGGGACTAGGACCCAAGCAAGGTACCCAGGGGTCCACCTCTCTGCCTGGACTTGCAGTAGAGGCCCCAGGGTTCCTCCTTGGCCTACACCTAGGGGCCTCTGACCCCAGCAAGCTACCCAGGGGTCCAAAACTCTCCCTGGACTTGCAGTAGAGGCCTCAGGGTGCCCACTGGCCCTCCACCTAGGGGCCTCTGACCCCAGCAAGCTACCCAGGGGTCCACCTCTCTCCCTTAACTTGCAGTATAGGCCCCAGGGTGCCCCCTGGCCCTCCACCTATGGACTTAAGACCCCAGCAAGCTACCTAGGGGTCCACCTCTCTCCCTTGACTTGAAGTATAGGCCCCAGGGTGCCCCCTGGCCCTCCACCTAGGGGACAAGGACCCCAGCAAGCTACCCAGGGGTCCACCTCTCTGCCTGGACTTGCAGTAGAGGCCCCAGGGTGCCCCCTTGGCCTCCACCTTGGGGCCTCTGACCCCAGCAAGCTACCCAGGGGTCCACAACTCTCCCTGGACTTGCAGTAGAGGCCCCAGGGTGCCCCCTTGGCCTCCACCCAGGGGCCTCTGACCCCAGCAAGCTACCCAGGGGTCCACCTTTCTCCCTGGACTTGAAGTATAGGCCCAAGGGTGCCCACTGGCCCTCCACTTAGGGGCCTAAGACCCCAATAAGCTACACAGGGGTCCACATCTCTCCCTGGACTTGCAGTTGAGGCCGCAGGGTGCCCCCTGGCCCTCCACCTAGGGGCCTAAGACCCCAGCAAGCTACCCAGGGGTCCACCTCTCTCCCTGGACTTGCAGTATAGGCCCCAGGGTGCCCCCTGGCCCTCCACCTAGGGACCTAAGACCCCAGCAAGCTACCCAGGGGTCCACCTCTCTCCCTTAACTTGAAGTATAGGCCTCAGGGTGCCCCCTGGCCCTCCACCTAGGGGACTAGGACCCCAGAAAGCTACCCAGGGGTACACCTCTCTGTCTGGACTTGCAGTAGAGGCCCCAGTGTGCCCCGTGGCCTCCGCCTAGGGGCCTCTGACCCTAGCAAGCTACCCAGGGGTCCACCTCACTCCCTGGACTTGCAGTAAAAGCCCCAGGGTGCCCCCTGGCCCTCCACCTAGGGGCCTCTGACCCCAGCAAGCTACCCAGGGGTCCATCTCTCTCCCTTGACTTGAAGTATAGGCCCCAGGGTGCCCCCTGGCACTCCACCTAGGGGACTAGGACCCAAGCAAGGTACCCAGGGGTCCACCTCTCTGCCTGGACTTGCAGTAGAGGCCCCAGGGTTCCTCCTTGGCCTACACCTAGGGGCCTCTGACCCCAGCAAGCTACCCAGGGGTCCAAAACTCTCCCTGGACTTGCAGTAGAGGCCTCAGGGTGCCCACTGGCCCTCCACCTAGGGGCCTCTGACCCCAGCAAGCTACCCAGGGGTCCACCTCTCTCCCTTAACTTGCAGTATAGGCCCCAGGGTGCCCCCTGGCCCTCCACCTATGGACTTAAGACCCCAGCAAGCTACCTAGGGGTCCACCTCTCTCCCTTGACTTGAAGTATAGGCCCCCGGGTGCCCCCTGGCCCTCCACCTAGGGGACAAGTACCCCAGCAAGCTACCCAGGGGTCCACCTCTCTGCCTGGACTTGCAGTAGAGGCCCCAGGGTGCCCCCTTGGCCTCCACCTTGGGGCCTCTGACCCCAGCAAGCTACCCAGGGGTCCACAACTCTCCCTGGACTTGCAGTAGAGGCCCCAGGGTGCCCCCTTGGCCTCCACCCAGGGGCCTCTGACCCCAGCAAGATACCCAGGGGTCCACCTTTCTCCCTGGACTTGAAGTATAGGCCCAAGGGTGCCCACTGGCCCTCCACTTAGGGGCCTAAGACCCCAATAAGCTACACAGGGGTCCACATCTCTCCCTGGACTTGCAGTATAGGCCCCAGGGTGCCCCCTGGCCCTCCACCTAGGGGCCTAAGACCCCAGCAAGCTACCCAGGGGTCCACCTCTCTCCCTTGACTTGAAGTATAGGCCCCAGGGTGCCCCCTGGCCCTCCACCTAGGGACTAGGACCCCTGCTAGCTACCCAGGGGTCCACCTCTCTGCCTGGACTTGCAGTATAGGCCCCAGGGTGCCCCTTTGCCCTACACCCAGGGGCCTCTGACCCCAGCAAGCTACCCAGGGGTCCACCTCTCTCCCTTGACTTGAAGTATAGGCCCCAGGGTGTCTCCTGGCCCTCCACCTAGGGGCCTCTGACCCCAGCAAGCTACCCAGGGGTCCACAACTCTCCCTGGACTTGAAGTAGAGGCCCCAAGGTGCCCTCTTGGCCTCAACCCAGGGGCCTCTGACCCCAGCAAGCTACCCAGGGGTCCACCTTTCTCAGTGGACTTGAAGTATAAGCCTCAGGGTGCCCACGGGCCCTCCACCCAGGGGCCTAAGACCTCAGCAAGCTACCCAGGGGTCCACAACTCTCCCTGGACTTGCAGTAGAGGCCCCAGGGTTCCCACTGGCCCTCCACCTAGGGGCCTCTGACCCCAGCAAGCTACCCAGGGGTCCACAACTCTCCCTTGGACTTGCAGTAGAGGCCCCTGGGTGCCCCTTGGCCCTCCACCTAGGGGCCTAAGACCCCAGCAAGCTACCTAGGGGTCCACCTCTCTCCCTTGACTTGAAGTATAGGCCCCCGGGTGCCCCCTGGCCCTCCACCTAGGGGACAAGTACCCCAGCAAGCTACCCAGGGGTCCACCTCTCTGCCTGGACTTGCAGTAGAGGCCCCAGGGTGCCCCCTTGGCCTCCACCTTGGGGCCTCTGACCCCAGCAAGCTACCCAGGGGTCCACAACTCTCCCTGGACTTGCAGTAGAGGCCCCAGGGTGCCCCCTTGGCCTCCACCCAGGGGCCTCTGACCCCAGCAAGATACCCAGGGGTCCACCTTTCTCCCTGGACTTGAAGTATAGGCCCAAGGGTGCCCACTGGCCCTCCACTTAGGGGCCTAAGACCCCAATAAGCTACACAGGGGTCCACATCTCTCCCTGGACTTGCAGTATAGGCCCCAGGGTGCCCCCTGGCCCTCCACCTAGGGGCCTAAGACCCCAGCAAGCTACCCAGGGGTCCACCTCTCTCCCTTGACTTGAAGTATAGGCCCCAGGGTGCCCCCTGGCCCTCCACCTAGGGGACTAGGACCCCTGCTAGCTACCCAGGGGTCCACCTCTCTGCCTGGACTTGCAGTATAGGCCCCAGGGTGCCCCTTTGCCCTACACCCAGGGGCCTCTGACCCCAGCAAGCTACCCAGGGGTCCACCTCTCTCCCTTGACTTGAAGTATAGGCCCCAGGGTGTCTCCTGGCCCTCCACCTAGGGGCCTCTGACCCCAGCAAGCTACCCAGGGGTCCACAACTCTCCCTGGACTTGAAGTAGAGGCCCCAAGGTGCCCTCTTGGCCTCAACCCAGGGGCCTCTGACCCCAGCAAGCTACCCAGGGGTCCACCTTTCTCAGTGGACTTGAAGTATAAGCCTCAGGGTGCCCACGGGCCCTCCACCCAGGGGCCTAAGACCTCAGCAAGCTACCCAGGGGTCCACAACTCTCCCTGGACTTGCAGTAGAGGCCCCAGGGTTCCCCCTGGCCCTCCACCTAGGGGCCTCTGACCCCAGCAAGCTACCCAGGGGTCCACAACTCTCCCTGGACTTGCAGTAGAGGCCCCTGGGTGCCCCTTGGCCCTCCACCTAGGGGCCTCTGACCCCAGCAAGCTACCCAGGGGTCCACCTCTCTCCCTTGACTTGCAGTATAGGCCCCAGGGTGCCCCCTGGCCCTCCACCTAGGGACCTAAGACCCCAGCAAGCTACCCAGGGGTCCACCTCTCTCCCTTGACTTGAAGTATAGGCCCCAGGGTGCCCCCTGGCCCTCCACCTAGGGGACTAGGACCCCAGCAAGCTACCCAGGGGTCCACCTCTCTGCCGGGACTTGCAATAGAGGCCCCAGGGTGCCCCCTTGGCCTCCACCTAGGGGCCTCTGACCCCAGCAAGCTACCCAGGGGTCCACAACTCTCCCTGGACTTGCAGTTGAGGCCGCAGGGTGCCCCCTTGGCCTCCACCCAGGGGCCTTTGACCCCAGCAAGCTACCCAGGGGTCCACCTCTCTCCCTGGACTTGCAGTATAGGCCGCAGGGTGCCCCCTGGCCCTCCACCTAGGGACCTAAGACCCCAGCAAGCTACCCAGGGGTCCACCTCTCTCCCTTAACTTGAAGTATAGGCCTCAGGGTGCCCCCTGGCCCTCCACCTAGGGGACTAGGACCCCAGAAAGCTACCCAGGGGTACACCTCTCTGTCTGGACTTGCAGTAGAGGCCCCAGTGTGCCCCCTTGGCCTCCACCTAGGGGCCTCTGACCCCAGCAAGCTACCCAGGGGTCCACAACTCTCCCTGGACTTGCAGTTGAGGCCGCAGGGTGCCCCCTTGGCCTCCACCCAGGGGCCTTTGACCCCAGCAAGCTACCCAGGGGTCCACCTCTCTCCCTGGACTTGCAGTATAGGCCCCAGGGTGCCCCCTGGCCCTCCACCTAGGGACCTAAGACCCCAGCAAGCTACCCAGGGGTCCACCTCTCTCCCTTAACTTGAAGTATAGGCCTCAGGGTGCCCCCTGGCCCTCCACCTAGGGGACTAGGACCCCAGAAAGCTACCCAGGGGTACACCTCTCTGTCTGGACTTGCAGTAGAGGCCCCAGTGTGCCCCGTGGCCTCCGCCTAGGGGCCTCTGACCCCAGCAAGCTACCCAGGGGTCCACCTCACTCCCTGGACTTGCAGTATAGGCCCCAGGGTGCCCCCTGGCCCTCCACCTATTGACCTAAGACCCCAGCAAGCTACCCAGGGGTCCACCTCTCTCCCTTGACTTGAAGTATAGGCCCCAGGGTACCCCCTGGCCCTCCACCTAGGGGACTAGGACCCCAGCAAGGTACCCAGGGGTCCACCTCTCTGCCTGGACTTGCAGTAGAGGCCCCAGGGTGCCCCCTTGGCCTCCACCTAGGGAACTCTGACCCCAGCAAGCTACCCAGGGGTCCACAACTCTCCCTGGACTTGCAATAGAGGCCCCAGGGTACCCCCTTGGCCTCCACCCAGGGGCCTCTGACCCCAGCAAGCTACCCAGGGGGTCCACCTCTTTCCCTGGACTTGCAGTAGAGGCCCTAGGGTACCTCCTGGCCCTCCACCTAGGGGCCTTTGACCCCAGCAAGCTACCCAGGGGTCCACAACTCTCCCTGGACTTGCAGTAGAGGCCCCAGGGTGCCCCCTTGGCCTCCATCTAGGGGACTCTGACCCCAGCAAGCTACCCAGGGGTCCACAACTCTCCCTGGACTTGCAGTAGAGGCCCCAGGGTGCCCCCTTGGCCTCCACCCAGGGGCCTCTGACCCCAGCAAGCTACCCAGGGGTCCACAACTCTCCCTGGACTTGCAGTAGAGGCCCCAGGGTGCCCCCTTGGCCTCCACCCAGGGGCTTCTGACCCCAGCAAGCTACCCAGGGGTCCACCTTTCTCCCTGGACTTGAAGTATAGGCCCAAGGGTGCCCACTGGCCCTCCACCTAGGGGCCTAAGACCCCAACAAGCTACACAGGGGTCCACAACTCTCCCTGGACTTGCAATAGAGGCCCCAGGGTGCCCCCTGGCCCTCCACCTAGGGGCCTAAGACCCCAGCAAGCTACCCAGGGGTCCACCTCTCTTCCTTGACTTGAAGTATAGGCCCCAGGGTGCCCCCTGGCCCTCCACCTAGGGGACTAGGACCCCAGCTAGCTACCCAGGGGTCCACCTTTCTCCTTGGACTTGACGTATAGGCCTCAGGGTGCCCACTGGCCCTCCACGTAGGGGCCTTAGACCCCAGCAAGCTACCCAGGGGTCCACCTTTCTCCGTGGACTTGAAGTAGAGGCCCCAGGGTGCCCCCTGGCCCTCCACCTAGGGACCTAAGACCCCAGCAAGCTACCCAGGGGTCCACCTCTCTCCCTTGACTTGAAGTATAGGCCCCAGGGTGCCCCCTGGCCCTCCACCTAGGGGACTAGGACCCCCGCAAGGTACCCAGGGGTCCACCTCTCTGACTGGACTTGCAGTAGAGGCCCCAGGGTGCCCCCTTGGCCTCCACCTAGGGGCCTCTGACCCCAGCAAGCTACCCAGGGGTCCACAACTCTCCCTGGACTTGCAGTAGAGGCCCCAGGGTACCCCCTTGGCCTCCACCCAGGGGCCTCTGACCCCAGAAAGCTACTCAGGGGTTCCACCTCTTTCCCTGGATTTACAGTAGAGGCCCCAGGGTGCCCCCTTGGCCTCCACCCAGGGGCCTCCGACCCCAGCAAGCTACCCAGGGGTCCACCTTTCTCCCTTGACTTGAAGTATAGGCCCAAGGGTGCCCACTGGCCCTCCACCTAGGGGCCTCTGACCCCAGCAAGCTACCCAGGGGTCCACCTCTCTCCCTGGACTTGCAGTATAGGCCCCAGGGTGCCCCCTGGCCCTCCACCTAGGCACCTAAGACCCCAGCAAGTTAACCAGGGGTCCACCTCTCTCCCTTGACTTGAAGTATAGGCTCCAGGGTGCCCCCTGGCCCTCCACCTAGGGGCCTTTGACCCCAGCAAGCTACCCAGGGGTCCACAACTCTCCCTGGACTTGCAGTAGAGGCCCCAGGGTGCCCCCTTGGCCTCCATCTAGGGGACTCTGACCCCAGCAAGCTACCCAGGGGTCCACAACTCTCCCTGGACTTGCAGTAGAGGCCCCAGGGTGCCCCCTTGGCCTCCACCCAGGGGCCTCTGACCCCAGCAAGCTACCCAGGGGTCCACAACTCTCCCTGGACTTGCAGTAGAGGCCCCAGGGTGCCCCCTTGGCCTCCACCCAGGGGCTTCTGACCCCAGCAAGCTACCCAGGGGTCCACCTTTCTCCCTGGACTTGAAGTATAGGCCCAAGGGTGCCCACTGGCCCTCCACCTAGGGGCCTAAGACCCCAACAAGCTACCCAGGGGTCCACAACTCTCCCTGGACTTGCAATAGAGGCCCCAGGGTGCCCCCTGGCCCTCCACCTAGGGGCCTAAGACCCCAGCAAGCTACCCAGGGGTCCACCTCTCTCCCTTGACTTGAAGTATAGGCCCCAGGGTGCCCCCTGGCCCTCCACCTAGGGGACTAGGACCCCAGCTAGCTACCCAGGGGTCCACCTTTCTCCTTGGACTTGACGTATAGGCCTCAGGGTGCCCACTGGCCCTCCACGTAGGGGCCTTAGACCCCAGCAAGCTACCCAGGGGTCCACCTTTCTCCGTGGACTTGAAGTAGAGGCCCCAGGGTGCCCCCTGGCCCTCCACCTAGGGACCTAAGACCCCAGCAAGCTACCCAGGGGTCCACCTCTCTCCCTTGACTTGAAGTATAGGCCCCAGGGTGCCCCCTGGCCCTCCACCTAGGGGACTAGGACCCCAGCAAGGTACCCAGGGGTCCACCTCTCTGACTGGACTTGCAGTAGAGGCCCCAGGGTGCCCCCTTGGCCTCCACCTAGGGGCCTCTGACCCCAGCAAGCTACCCAGGGGTCCACAACTCTCCCTGGACTTGCAGTAGAGGCCCCAGGGTACCCCCTTGGCCTCCACCCAGGGGCCTCTGACCCCAGAAAGCTACTCAGGGGTTCCACCTCTTTCCCTGGATTTACAGTAGAGGCCCCAGGGTGCCCCCTTGGCCTCCACCCAGGGGCCTCCGACCCCAGCAAGCTACCCAGGGGTCCACCTTTCTCCCTTGACTTGAAGTATAGGCCCAAGGGTGCCCACTGGCCCTCCACCTAGGGGCCTCTGACCCCAGCAAGCTACCCAGGGGTCCACCTCTCTCCCTGGACTTGCAGTATAGGCCCCAGGGTGCCCCCTGGCCCTCCACCTAGGCACCTAAGACCCCAGCAAGTTAACCAGGGGTCCACCTCTCTCCCTTGACTTGAAGTATAGGCTCCAGGGTGCCCCCTGGCCCTCCACCTAGGGGACAAGGACCCCAGCAAGCTACCCAGGGGTCCACAACTCTCCCTGGACTTGCAGTACAGGCCCCAGGGTGCCCCCTTGGCCTCCACCTAGGGGCCTCTGACCCCAGCAAGCTACCCAGGGGACCACAACTCTCCCTGGACTTGCAGTAGAGGCCCCAGGGTACCCCCTTGGCCTCCACCCAGGGGCCTCTGACCCCAGCAAGCTACCCAGTTGGTCCACCTCTTTCCCTGGCCTTGCAGTAGAGGCCCTAGGGTACCTCCTGGCCTTCCACCTAGGGGCCTTTGACCCCAGCAAGCTACCCAGGGGTCCACAACTCTCCCTGGACTTGCAGTAGAGGCCCCAGGGTGCCCCCTTGGCCTCCACCTAGGGGCCTCTGACCCCAGCAAGCTACCCAGGGGTCCACAACTCTCCCTGGACTTGCAGTAGAGGCCCCAGGGTGCCCCCTTGGCCTCCACCCAGGGGCCTCTGACCCCAGCAAGCTACCCAGGGGTCCACCTTTCTCCCTGGACTTGAAGTATAGGCCCAAGGGTGCCCACTGGCCATCCACCTAGGGGCCTAAGACCCCAACAAGCTACCCAGGGGTCCACAACTCTCCCTGGACTTGCAGTAGAGAACCCCAGGGTGCCCCCTGGCCCTCCACCTAGGGGCCTCTGACCCCAGCAAGCTACCCAGGGGTCCATCTCTCTCCCTGGACTTGCAGTATAGGCCCCAGGGTGCCCCCTGGCCCGCCACCTAAGGACTTAAGACCCCAGCAAGCTACCTAGGGGTCCACCTCTCTCCCTTGAATTGAAGTATAGGCCCCAGGGTGCCCCCTGGCCCTCCACCTAGGGGACAAGGACCCCAGCAAGCTACCCAGGGGTCCACCTCTCTGCCTGGACTTGCAGTAGAGGCCCCAGGGTGCCCCCTTGGCCTCCACCTAGGGGCCTCTGACCCCAGCAAGCTACCCAGGGGTCCACAACTCTCCCTGGACTTGCAGTAGAGGCCCCAGGGTGCCCCCTTGGCCTCCACCCAGGGGCCTCTGACCCCAGCAAGCTACCCAGGGGTCCACCTTTCTCCCTGGACTTGAAGTATAGGCCCAAGGGTGCCCACTGGCCCTCCACCTAGGGGCCTCTGACCCCAGCAAGCTACCCAGGGGTCCACCTCTCTCCCTGGACTTGCAGTATAGGCCCCAGGGTGCCCCCTGGCCCTCCACCTAGGCACCTAAGACCCCAGCAAGTTAACCAGGGGTCCACCTCTCTCCCTTGACTTGAAGTATAGGCTCCAGGGTGCCCCCTGGCCCTCCACCTAGGGGACAAGGACCCCAGCAAGCTACCCAGGGGTCCACAACTCTCCCTGGACTTGCAGTACAGGCCCCAGGGTGCCCCCTTGGCCTCCATCTAGGGGCCTCTGACCCCAGCAAGCTACCCAGGGGACCACAACTCTCCCTGGACTTGCAGTAGAGGCCCCAGGGTACCCCCTTGGCCTCCACCCAGGGGCCTCTGACCCCAGCAAGCTACCCAGGGGGTCCACCTCTTTCCCTGGCCTTGCAGTAGAGGCCCTAGGGTACCTCCTGGCCTTCCACCTAGGGGCCTTTGACCCCAGCAAGCTACCCAGGGGTCCACAACTCTCCCTGGACTTGCAGTAGAGGCCCCAGGGTGCCCCCTTGGCCTCCACCTAGGGGCCTCTGACCCCAGCAAGCTACCCAGGGGTCCACAACTCTCCCTGGACTTGCAGTAGAGGCCCCAGGGTGCCCCCTTGGCCTCCACCCAGGGGCCTCTGACCCCAGCAAGCTACCCAGGGGTCCACCTTTCTCCCTGGACTTGAAGTATAGGCCCAAGGGTGCCCACTGGCCATCCACCTAGGGGCCTAAGACCCCAACAAGCTACCCAGGGGTCCACAACTCTCCCTGGACTTGCAGTAGAGGACCCCAGGGTGCCCCCTGGCCCTCCACCTAGGGGCCTCTGACCCCAGCAAGCTACCCAGGGGTCCATCTCTCTCCCTGGACTTGCAGTATAGGCCCCAGGGTGCCCCCTGGCCCTCCACCTAGGGACCTAAGACCCCAGCAAGCTACCTAGGGGTCCACCTCTCTCCCTTGAATTGAAGTATAGGCCCCAGGGTGCCCCCTTGCCCTCCACCTAGGGGACAAGGACCCCAGCAAGCTACCCAGGGGTCCACAACTCTCCCTGGACTTGCAGTACAGGCCCCAGGGTGCCCCCTTGGCCTCCACCTAGGGGCCTCTGACCCCAGCAAGCTACCCAGGGGACCACAACTCTCCCTGGACTTGCAGTAGAGGCCCCAGGGTACCCCCTTGGCCTCCACCCAGGGGCCTCTGACCCCAGCAAGCTACCCAGGGGGTCCACCTCTTTCCCTGGCCTTGCAGTAGAGGCCCTAGGGTACCTCCTGGCCTTCCACCTAGGGGCCTTTGACCCCAGCAAGCTACCCAGGGGTCCACAACTCTCCCTGGACTTGCAGTAGAGGCCCCAGGGTGCCCCCTTGGCCTCCACCCATGGGCCTCTGACCCCAGCAAGCTACCCAGGGGTCCACCTTTCTCCCTGGACTTGAAGTATAGGCCCAAGGGTGCCCACTGGCCATCCACCTAGGGGCCTAAGACACCAACAAGCTACCCAGGGGTCCACAACTCTCCCTGGACTTGCAATAGAGGCCCCAGGGTACCCCCTTGGCCTCCACCCAGGGGCCTCTGACCCCAGCAAGCTACCCAGGGGGTCCACCTCTTTCCCTGGACTTGCAGTAGAGGCCCTAGGGTACCTCCTGGCCCTCCACCTAGGGGCCTTTGACCCCAGCAAGCTACCCAGGGGTCCACAACTCTCCCTGGACTTGCAGTAGAGGCCCCAGGGTGCCCCCTTGGCCTCCATCTAGGGGACTCTGACCCCAGCAAGCTACCCAGGGGTCCACAACTCTCCCTGGACTTGCAGTAGAGGCCCCAGGGTGCCCCCTTGGCCTCCACCCAGGGGCCTCTGACCCCAGCAAGCTACCCAGGGGTCCACAACTCTCCCTGGACTTGCAGTAGAGGCCCCAGGGTGCCCCCTTGGCCTCCACCCAGGGGCCTCTGACCCCAGCAAGCTACCCAGGGGTCCACAACTCTCCCTGGACTTGCAGTAGAGGCCCCAGGGTGCCCCCTTGGCCTCCACCCAGGGGCCTCTGACCCCAGCAAGCTACCCAGGGGTCCACCTTTTTCCCTGGACTTGAAGTATAGGCCCAAGGGTGCCCACTGGCCCTCCACCTAGGGGCCTAAGACCCCAGCAAGCTACCCAGGGGTCCACCTCTCTTTCTTGACTTGAAGTATAGGCCCCAGGGTGCCCCCTGGCCCTCCACCTAGGGGACTAGGACCCCAGCTAGCTACCCAGGGGTCCACCTCTCTGCCTGGACTTGCAGTAGAGGCCCCAGGGTGCCCCCTTGCCCTCCACCCAGGGGCCTCTGACCCCAGCAAGCTACCCAGGGGTCCACCTCTCTCCCTTGACTTGAAGTATAGGCCCCAGGGTGTCTCCTGGCCCTCCACCTAGGGGCCTCTGACCCCAGCAAGCTACCCAGGGGTCCACAACTCTCCCTGGACTTGCAGTAGAGGCCCCAGGGTGCCCCCTTGGCCTCAACCCAGGGGCCTTTGACCCCAGCAAGCTACCCAGGGGTCCACCTTTCTCCGTGGACTTGAAGTAGAGGCCCCAGGGTGCCCCCTGGCCCTCCACCTAGGGACCTAAGACCCCAGCAAGCTACCCAGGGGTCCACCTCTCTCCCTTGACTTGAAGTATAGGCCCCAGGATGCCCCTGGCCCTCCACCTAGGGGACTAGGACCCCAGCAAGGTACCCAGGGGTCCACCTCTCTGACTGGACTTGCAGTAGAGGCCCCAGGGTGCCCCCTTGGCCTTCACCTAGGGGCCTCTGACCCCAGCAAGCTACCCAGGGGGTCCACCTCTTTCCCTGGCCTTGCAGTAGAGGCCCTAGGGTACCTCCTGGCCTTCCACCTAGGGGCCTTTGACCCCAGCAAGCTACCCAGGGGTCCACAACTCTCCCTGGACTTGCAGTAGAGGCCCCAGGGTGCCCCCTTGGCCTCCACCCATGGGCCTCTGACCCCAGCAAGCTACCCAGGGGTCCACCTTTCTCCCTGGACTTGAAGTATAGGCCCAAGGGTGCCCACTGGCCATCCACCTAGGGGCCTAAGACACCAACAAGCTACCCAGGGGTCCACAACTCTCCCTGGACTTGCAATAGAGGCCCCAGGGTACCCCCTTGGCCTCCACCCAGGGGCCTCTGACCCCAGCAAGCTACCCAGGGGGTCCACCTCTTTCCCTGGACTTGCAGTAGAGGCCCTAGGGTACCTCCTGGCCCTCCACCTAGGGGCCTTTGACCCCAGCAAGCTACCCAGGGGTCCACAACTCTCCCTGGAATTGCAGTAGAGGCCCCAGGGTGCCCCCTTGGCCTCCATCTAGGGGACTCTGACCCCAGCAAGCTACCCAGGGGTCCACAACTCTCCCTGGACTTGCAGTAGAGGCCCCAGGG
This sequence comes from Danio rerio, assembly GCF_052040795.2. Lineage (NCBI taxonomy): Eukaryota > Metazoa > Chordata > Actinopteri > Cypriniformes > Danionidae > Danio > Danio rerio. The sequence goes on from NC_141040.1 coordinate 18,350,124, forward strand.
TGCCCCCTTGGCCTCCACCCAGGGGCCTCTGACCCCAGCAAGCTACCCAGGGGTCCACAACTCTCCCTGGACTTGCAGTAGAGGCCCCAGGGTGCCCCCTTGGCCTCCACCCAGGGGCCTCTGACCCCAGCAAGCTACCCAGGGGTCCACAACTCTCCCTGGACTTGCAGTAGAGGCCCCAGGGTGCCCCCTTGGCCTCCACCCAGGGGCCTCTGACCCCAGCAAGCTACCCAGGGGTCCACCTTTTTCCCTGGACTTGAAGTATAGGCCCAAGGGTGCCCACTGGCCCTCCACCTAGGGGCCTAAGACCCCAGCAAGCTACCCAGGGGTCCACCTCTCTTTCTTGACTTGAAGTATAGGCCCCAGGGTGCCCCCTGGCCCTCCACCTAGGGGACTAGGACCCCAGCTAGCTACCCAGGGGTCCACCTCTCTGCCTGGACTTGCAGTAGAGGCCCCAGGGTGCCCCCTTGCCCTCCACCCAGGGGCCTCTGACCCCAGCAAGCTACCCAGGGGTCCACCTCTCTCCCTTGACTTGAAGTATAGGCCCCAGGGTGTCTCCTGGCCCTCCACCTAGGGGCCTCTGACCCCAGCAAGCTACCCAGGGGTCCACAACTCTCCCTGGACTTGCAGTAGAGGCCCCAGGGTGCCCCCTTGGCCTCAACCCAGGGGCCTTTGACCCCAGCAAGCTACCCAGGGGTCCACCTTTCTCCGTGGACTTGAAGTAGAGGCCCCAGGGTGCCCCCTGGCCCTCCACCTAGGGACCTAAGACCCCAGCAAGCTACCCAGGGGTCCACCTCTCTCCCTTGACTTGAAGTATAGGCCCCAGGATGCCCCTGGCCCTCCACCTAGGGGACTAGGACCCCAGCAAGGTACCCAGGGGTCCACCTCTCTGACTGGACTTGCAGTAGAGGCCCCAGGGTGCCCCCTTGGCCTTCACCTAGGGGCCTCTGACCCCAGCAAGCTACCCAGGGGTCCACAACTCTCCCTGGACTTGCAGTAGAGGCCCCCTGGTACCCCCTTGGCCTCCACCCAGGGGCCTCTGACCCCAGAAAGCTACTCAGGGGTTCCACCTCTTTCCCTGGACTTGCAGTAGAGGCCCCAGGGTACCCCCTTGGCCTCCACCCAGGGGCCTCTGACCCCAGCAAGCTACCCAGGGGGTCCACCTCTTTCCCTGGCCTTGCAGTAGAGGCCCTAGGGTACCTCCTGGCCTTCCACCTAGGGGCCTTTGACCCCAGCAAGCTACCCAGGGGTCCACAACTCTCCCTGGACTTGCAGTAGAGGCCCCAGTGTGCCCCCTTGGCCTCCACCCAGGGGCCTCTGACCCCAGCAAGCTACCCAGGGGTCCATCTTTCTCCCTGGACTTGAAGTATAGGCCCAAGGGTGCCCACTGGCCATCCACCTAGGGGCCTAAGACCCCAACAAGCTACCCAGGGGTCCACAACTCTCCCTGAACTTGCAGTAGAGGACCCCAGGGTGCCCCCTGGCCCTCCACCTAGGGGCCTCTTACCCCAGCAAACTACCCAGGGGTCCATCTCTCTCCCTGGACTTGCAGTATAGGCCCCAGGGTGCCCCCTGGCCCTCCACCTAGGGACCTAAGACCCCAGCAAGCTACCTAGGGGTCCACCTCTCTCCCTTGAATTGAAGTATAGGCCCCAGGGTGCCCCCTGGCCCTCCACCTAGGGGACAAGGACCCCAGCAAGCTACCCAGGGGTCCACCTCTCTGCCTGGACTTGCAGTAGAGGCCCCAGGGTGCCCCCTTGGCCTAAACCTAGGGGCCTCTGACCCCAGCAAGCTACCCAGGGGTCCACAACTCTCCCTGGACTTGCAGTAGAGGCCCCAGGGTGCCCCCTTGGCCTCCACCCAGGGGCCTCTGACCCCAGCAAGCTACCTAGGGGTCCACCTTTCTCCCTGGACTTGAAGTATAGGCCTAAGGGTGCCCACTGGCCCTCCACCTAGGGGCCTCTGACCCCAGCAAGCTACCCAGGGGTCCACCTCTCTCCCTGGACTTGCAGTAGAGGCCCCAGGGTGCCCCCTGGCCCTCCACCTAGGCACCTAAGACCCCAGCAAGTTAACCAGGGGTCCACCTCTCTCCCTTGACTTGAAGTATAGGCTCCAGGGTGCCCCCTGGCCCTCCACCTAGGGGACAAGGACCCCAGCAAGCTACCCAGGGGTCCACAACTCTCCCTGGACTTGCAGTACAGGCCCCAGGGTGCCCCCTTGGCCTCCACCTAGGGGCCTCTGACCCCAGCAAGCTACCCAGGGGACCACAACTCTCCCTGGACTTGCAGTAGAGGCCCCAGGGTACCCCCTTGGCCTCCACCCAGGGGCCTCTGACCCCAGCAAGCTACCCAGGGGGTCCACCTCTTTCCCTGGCCTTGCAGTAGAGGCCCTAGGGTACCTCCTGGCCTTCCACCTAGGGGCCTTTGACCCCAGCAAGCTACCCAGGGGTCCACAACTCTCCCTGGACTTGCAGTAGAGGCCCCAGGGTGCCCCCTTGGCCTCCACCTAGGGGCCTCTGACCCCAGCAAGCTACCCAGGGGTCCACAACTCTCCCTGGACTTGCAGTAGAGGACCCCAGGGTGCCCCCTGGCCCTCCACCTAGGGGCCTCTGACCCCAGCAAGCTACCCAGGGGTCCATCTCTCTCCCTGGACTTGCAGTATAGGCCCCAGGGTGCCCCCTGGCCCTCCACCTAGGGACCTAAGACCCCAGCAAGCTACCTAGGGGTCCACCTCTCTCCCTTGAATTGAAGTATAGGCCCCAGGGTGCCCCCTGGCCCTCCACCTAGGGGACAAGGACCCCAGCAAGCTACCCAGGGGTCCACCTCTCTGCCTGGACTTGCAGTAGAGGCCCCAGGGTGCCCCCTTGGCCTCCACCTAGGGGCCTAAGACCCCAGCAAGCTACCCAGGGGTCCACAACTCTCCCTGGACTTGCAGTAGAGGCCCCAGGGTGCCCCCTTGGCCTCCACCCAGGGGCCTCTGACCCCAGCAAGCTACCCAGGGGTCCACCTTTCTCCCTTGACTTGAAGTATAGGCCCAAGGGTGCCCACTGGCCCTTCACTTAGGGGCCTAAGACCCCAACAAGCTACCCAGGGGTTCACAACTCTCCCTGGACTTGCAGTAGAGGCCCCAGGGTGCCCCTGGCCCTCCACCTAGGGGCCTAAGACCCCAGCAAGCTACCCAGGGGTCCACCTCTCTCCCTTGACTTGAAGTAGAGGCCCCAGGGTGCCCCTTTGCCCTACACCCAGGGGCCTCTGACCCCAGCAAGCTACCCAGGGGTCCAACTCTCTCCCTTGACTTGAAGTATAGGCCTCAGGGTGCCCACTGGCCCTCCACCCAGGGGCCTAAGACCTTAGCAAGCTACCCAGGGGTCCACAACTCTCCCTGGACTTGCAGTAGAGGCCCCAGGGTTCCCCCTGGCCCTCCACCTAGGGGCCTCTGACGCCAGCAACCTACCCAGGGGTCCACAACTCTCCCTGGACTTGCAGTAGAGGCCCCTGGGTGCCCCCTGGCCCTCCACCCAGGGACCTAAGACCCCAGCAAGCTACCCAGGGGTCCACCTCTCTGCCTGGACTTGCAGTAGAGGCCCCAGGGTGCCCCCTTGGCCTCCACCTAGGGGCCTCTGACCCCAGCAAGCTACCCAGGGGTCCACAACTCTCCCTGGACTTGCAGTAGAGGCCTCAGGGTGCCCCCTTGGCCTCCACCTAGGGGCCTCTGACCCCAGCAAGCTACCCAGGGGTCCACCTTTCTCCCTGGACATGCAGTAGACGCCCCAGGGTGCCCCCTGGCCCTCCACCTAGTGGCCTTTGACCCCAGGAAGCTATCCAGGGGTCCACCTTGCTCCCTGAACTTGCAGTAGAGGCCCAAGAAGGCCACCTGGCCCTCCATCTAGTGGCCTAGGACCCCAGAAAGCTACCCAAGGGTCCACCTCTCTCCCTGGACTGGCAGTAGAGGCCCCAGGGTGCCCCCTTGCCCTCCAAAAAGGAGTCTTTGACCCCAGCAACCTACCCAGTGGTCCACCTCTCTCCCTGGACTTGGAGGATAGGCCCCAGGGTGCCCCCTGGCCCTCCACCTAGGGGCCTAAGACCCCAGCAAGCTACCCTGGGGTCCTCCTCTTTCCCTGGACTTGCAGTAGAGGCCCCAGGGTGCCCCCTTGGCCTCCACCTAGGGGCCTCTGACCCCAGCAAGCTACCCAGGGGTCCACCTTTCTCCCTGGACTTGAAGTATAGGCCCAAGGGTGCCCACTGGCCATCCACCTAGGGGCCTAAGACCCCAACAAGCTACCCAGGGGTCCGCAACTCTCCCTGGACTTGCAGTAGAGGCCCCAGGGTGCCCCCTGGCCCTCCACCTTGGGGCCTCTGACCCCAGCAAGCTACCCAGGGGTCCACCTCTCTCCCTTGACTTGAAGTATAGGCCCCAGGGTGCCCCCTTGCCCTCCACCCAAGGGCCTCTGACCCCAGCAAGCTACCCAGGGGTCCACCTCTCTCCCTGGACTTGCAGTAGAGGCCCTAGGATACCTCCTGGCCCTCCACCTAGGGGCCTCTGACCCCAGCAAGCTACCTAGGGGTCCACAACTCTCCCTGGACTTGCAGTAGAGGCCCAAGGGTGCCCCCTTGGCCTCCACCCAGGGGCCTCTGACCCCAGCAAGCTACCCAGGGGTCCACCTTTCTCCCTGGACTTGAAGTATAGGCCTCAGGGTGCCCACTGGCCCTCCACCTAGGGCCCTAAGACCCCAGCAAGCTACCCAGGGGTCCACAACTCTCCCTGGACTTGCAGTAGAGGCCCCAGGGTGCCCCCTTGGCTTCCACCCAGGAGCCTCTGACCCCAGCAAGCTACCCAGGGGTCCACCTTTCTCCCTGGACTTGAAGCATAGGCCCAAGGGTGCACACTGGCCCTCCACCTAGGGGCCTAAGACCCCAACAAGCTACCCAGGGGTCCACAACTCTCCCTGGACTTGCAGTATAGGCCCCAGGGTGCCCCCTGGCCCTCCACCTAGGGGCCTAAGACCCCAGCAAGCTACCCAGGGGTCCACCTCTCTCCCTTGACTTGAAGTATAGGCCCCAGGGTGCCCCCTGGCCCTCCACCTAGGGGACTAGGACCCCAGCTAGCTACCCAGGGGTCCACCTCTCTGCCTGGACTTGCAGTAGAGGCCCCAGGGTGCCCCCTTGCCCTCCACCCAGGGGCCTCTGACCCCAGCAAGCTACCCAGGGGTCCACCTCTCTCCCGGGACTTGCAGTAGAGGCCCTAGGGTACCTCCTGGCCCTCCACCTAGAGGCCTCTGACCCCAGCAAGCTACCCAGGGGTCCACAACTCTCCCTGGACTTGCAGTAGAGGCCCCAGGGTGCCCCCTTGGCCTCCACCCAGGGGCCTCTGACCCCAGCAAGCTACCCAGGGGTCCACCTTTCACCCTGGACTTGAAGTATAGGCCTCAGGGTGCCCACTTGCCCTCCACCTAGGGGCCTAAGACCCCAGCAAGCTACCCAGGGGTCCACAACTCTCCCTGGACTTGCAGTAGAGGCCCCAGGGTGCCCCCTTGGCCTCCACCTAGGGGCCTCTGACCCCAGCAAGCTACCCAGGGGTCCACCTCTCTCCCTGGACTTGCAGTATAGGCCCCAGGGTGCCCCCTGGTCCTCCACCTAGGGACCTAAGACCCAGCAAGTTACCCAGGGGTCCACCTCTCTCCCTTGACTTGAAGTATAGGCTCCAGGGTGCCCCCTGGCCCTCCACCTAGGGGACAAGGACCCCAGCAAGCTACCCAGGGGTCCACAACTCTCCCTGGACTTGCAGTACAGGCCCCAGGGTGCCCCCTTGGCCTCCACCTAGGGGCCTCTGACCCCAGCAAGCTACCCAGGGGTCCACCTTTCTCCCTGAACTTGAAGTATAGGCCCAAGGGTGCCCACTGGCCATCCACCTAGGGGCCTAAGACCCCAACAAGTTACCCAGGGGTCCACAACTCTCCCTGGACTTTCAGTAGAGGACCCCAGGGTGCCCGCTGGCCCTCCACCTAGGGGCCTCTGACCCCAGCAAGCTACCCAGGGGTCCATCTCTCTCCCTGGACTTGCAGTATAGGCCCCAGGGTGCCCCCTGGCCCTACACCTAGGGACCTAAGACCCCAGCAAGCTACCCAGGGGTCCACCTCTCTCCCTTGACTTGAAGTATAGGCCCCAGGGTGCCCCTTGGCCCTCCACCTAGGGGACAAGGACCCCAGCAAGCTACCCAGGGGTCCACAACTCTCCCTGGACTTGCAATAGAGGCCCCAGGGTACCCCCTTGGCCTCCACCCAGGGGCCTCTGACCCCAGCAAGCTACCCAGGGGGTCCACCTCTTTCCCTGGACTTGCAGTAGAGGCCCTAGGGTACCTCCTGGCCCTCCACCTAGGGGCCTTTGACCCCAGCAAGCTACCCAGGGGTCCACAACTCTCCCTAGACTTGCAGTAGAGGCCCCAGGGTGCCCCCTTGGCCTCCATCTAGGGGCCTCTGACCCCAGCAAGCTACCCAGGGGTCCACAACTCTCCCTGGACTTGCAGTACAGGCCCCAGGGTGCCCCCTTGGGCTCCACCTAGGGGCCTCTGACCCCAGCAAGCTACCCAGGGGACCACAACTCTCCCTGGACTTGCAGTAGAGGCCCCAGGGTACCCCCTTGGCCTCCACCCAGGGGCCTATGACCCCAGCAAGCTACCCAGGGGGTCCACCTCTTTCCCTGGCCTTGCAGTAGAGGCCCTAGGGTACCTCCTGGCCTTCCACCTAGGGGCCTTTGACCCCAGCAAGCTACCCAGGGGTCCACAACTCTCCCTGGACTTGCAGTAGAGGCCCCAGGGTGCCCCCTTGGCCTCCACCCAGGGGCCTCCGACCCCAGCAAGCTACCCAGGGGTCCACCATTCTCCCTGGACTTGAAGTATAGGCCCAAGGGTGCCCACTGGCCCTCCACCTAGGGGCCTAAGACCCCAACAAGCTACCCAGGGGTCCACAACTCTCCCTGGATTTGCAGTAGAGGCCCCAGGGTGCCCCCTGGCCCTCCACCTAGGGGCCTAAGACCCCAGCAAGCTACCCAGGGGTCCACCTCTCTCCCTTGACTTGAAGTATAGGCCCCAGGGTGCCCCTGGCCCACCACCTAGGGGACTAGGACCCCAGCTAGCTACCCAGGGGTCCACCTCTCTGCCTGGACTTGCAGTATAGGCCCCAGGCTGCCCCCTTGCCCTCCACCCAGGGGCCTCTGACCCCAGCAAGCTACCCAGGGGTCCACCTCTCTCCCTTGACTTGAAGTATAGGCCCCAGGGTGCCCCCTGGCCCTCCACCTAGGGGACTAGGACCCCACCAAGCTACCCAGGGGTACACCTCTCTGTCTGGACTTGCAGTAGAGGCCCCAGGGTGCCCCGTGGCCTCCTTCTAGGGGCCTCTGACCCCAGCAAGCTACCCAGGGGTCCACAACTCTCCCTGGACTTGCAGTAGAGGCCTCAGGGTGCCCCCTTGGCCTCCACCTACGGGCCTCTGACCCCAGCAAGCTACCCAGGGGTCCACCTTTCTCCCTGGACATGCAGTAGACGCCCCAGGGTGCCCCCTGGCCCTCCACCTAGTGGCCTTTGACCCCAGGAAGCTATCCATGGGTCCACCTTGCTCCCTGGTCTTGCAGTAGAGGCCCAAGAAGGCCACCTGGCCCTCCATCTAGGGGCCTAGGACCCCAGAAAGCTACCCAGGGGTCCACCTCTCTCACTGGACTGGCAGTAGAGGCCCCAGGGTGCCCCCTTGCCCTCCAAAAAGGAGTCTTTGACCCCAGCAACCTACCCAGTGGTCCACCTCTATCCCTGGACTTGGAGGATAGGCCCCAGGGTGCCCCCTTGGCCTCCACCTAGGGGCCTCTGACCCCAGCAAGCTACCCAGGGGTCCAAAATTCTCCCTGGACTTGCAGTAGAGGCCCCAGGGTGCCCCCTTGGCCTCCACCCAGGGGCCTCTTACCCCAGCAAGCTACCCAGGGGGTCCACCTCTTTCCCTGGACTTGCAGTAGAGGCCCTAGGGTACCTCCTGGCCCTCCACCTAGGGGCCTTTGACCCCAGCAAGCTACCCAGGGGTCCACAACTCTCCCTGGACTTGCAGTAGAGGCCCCAGGGTGCCCCCTTGGCCTCCACCTAGGGGCCTCTGACCCCAGCAAGCTACCCAGGGGTCCACAACTCTCCCTGGACTTGCAGTAGAGGCCCCAGGGTGCCCCCTTGACCTCCACCTAGGGGCCTCTGACCCCAGCAAGCTACCCAGGGGTCCACAACTCTCCCTGGACTTTCAGTAGAGGCCACAGGGTGCCCCCTTGGCCTCCACCCAGGGGCCTCTGACCCCAGCAAGCTACCCAGGGGTCCACCTTTCTCCCTGGACTTGAAGTATAGGCCCAAGGGTGCCCACTGGCCCTCCACCTAGGTTCCCAAGACCCCAACAAGCTACCCAGGGGTCCACAACTCTCCCTGGACTTGCAGTAGAGGCCCCAGGGTGCCCCCTGGCCCTCCACCTAGGGGCCTAAGACCCCAGCAAGCTACCCAGGGGTCCACCTCTCTCCCTTGACTTGAAGTAGAGGCCCCAGGGTGCCCCCTGGCCCTCCACCTAGGGGACTAGGACCCCAGCTAGCTACCCAGGGGTCCACCTCTCTGCCTGGACTTGCAGTAGAGGCCCCAGGGTGCCCCCTTGCCCTCCTCCCAGGGGCCTCTGACCCCAGCCAGCTACCCAGGGGTCCACCTCTCTCCCTGGACTTGCAGTAGAGGCCCTAGGGTACCTCCTGGCCCTCCACCTAGGGGCCTCTGACCCCAGCAAGCTACCTAGGGGTCCACAACTCTCCCTGGACTTGCAGTAGAGGCCCCAGGGTGCCCCCTGGCCCTCCACCCAGGGGCCTCTGACCCCAGCAAGCTACCCAGGGGTCCACCTCTCTCCCTGGACTTGCAGTAGAGGCCCTAGGGTACCTCCTGGCCCTCCACCTAGGGGCCTCTGACCCCAGCAAGCTACCTAGGGGTCCAGAACTCTCCCTGGACTTGCAGTAGAGGCCCCAGGGTGCCCCCTTGGCCTCCACCCAGGGGCCTCTGACCCCAGCAAGCTACCCAGGGGTCCACCTTTCTCCCTGGACTTGAAGTATAGGCCTCAGGGTGCCCACTGGCCCTCCACCTAGGGGCCTAAGACCCCAGCAAGCTACCCAGGGGTCCACAACTCTCCCTGGACTTGCAGTAGAGGCCCCAAAGTGCCCCCTTGGCCTCCACCCAGGGGCCTCTGACCCCAGCAAGCTACCCAGGGGTCCACCTTTCTCCCTGGACTTGAAGTATAGGCCCAAGGGTGCACACTGGCCTTCCACCTAGGGGCCTAAGACCCCAACAAGCTACCCAGGGGTCCACAACTCTCCCTGGACTTGCAGTAGAGGCCCCAGGGTGCCCCCTTGGCCTCCAACCAGGGGCCTCTGACCCCAGCAAGCTACCCAGGGGTCCACCTTTCTCCCTGGACTTGAAGTATAGGCCCAAGGGTGCCCTCTGGCCATCCACCTAGGGGCCTAAGACCCCAACAAGCTACCCAGGGGTCCACAACTCTCCCTGGACTTGCAGTAGAGGCCCTAGGGTACCTCCTGGCCCTCCACCTAGGGGCCTCTGACCCCAGCAAGCTACCCAGGGGTCCACAACTCTCCCTGGACTTGCAATAGAGGCCCCAGGGTGCCCCCTTGGCCTCCACCCAGGGGCCTCTGACCCCAGCAAGCTACCCAGGGGTCCACCTTTCTCCCTGGACTTGAAGTATAGGCCCAAGGGTGCCCTCTGGCCATCCACCTAGGGGCCTAAGACCCCAACAAGCTACCCAGGGGTCCACAACTCTCCATGGACTTGCAGTAGAGGCCCCAGGGTGCCCCCTGGCCTTCACCTAGGGGCCTCTGACACCAGCAAGCTACCCAGGGGTCCACCTCTCTCCCTTGACTTGAAGTATAGGCCCCAGGTTGCCCCCTGGCCCTCCACCTAGGGGACTAGGACCCCAGCAATCTACCCAGGGGTCCACCTCTCTGCCTGGACTTGCAGTAGAGGCCCCAGGGTGCCGCCTTGGCCTCCACCTAGGGGCCTCTCACCCCAGCAAGCTACCCAGGGGTCCACAACTCTCCGTGGACTTGCAGTAGAAGCCCCAGGGTGCCCCCTTGGCCTCCACCCAGGGGCCTCTGACCCCAGCAAGCTACCCAGGGGTCCACCTTTCTCCCTGGACTTGAAGTAAAGGCCCAAGGGTGCCCACTGGCCCTCCACCTAGGGGCCTAAGACCCCAACAAGCTACCCAGGGGTCCACAACTCTCCCTGGACTTGCAGTAGAGGCCCTAGGGTACCTCCTGGCCCTCCACCTAGGGGCCTCTGACCCCAGCAAGCTACCCAGGGGTCCACAACTCTCCCTGGACTTGCAGTAGAGGCCCCAAGGTGCCCCCTTGGCCTCCACCCAGAGGCCTCTGACCCCAGCAAGCTACCCAGGGGTCCACCTTTCTCCTTGGACTTGACGTATAGGCCTCAGGGTGCCCACTTGCCCTCCACCTAGGGGACTAGGACCCCAGCTAGCTACCCAGGGGTCCACCTCTCTGCCTTGTATTTGCAGTATAGGCCCCAGGCTGCCCCCTTGCCCTCCACCCAGGGGCCTCTGACCCCAGCAAGCTACCCAGGGGTCCACCTCTCTCCCTTGACTTGAAGTATAGGCCCCAGGGTGTCTCCTGGCCCTCCACCTAGGGGCCTCTGACCCCAGCAAGCTACCCAGGGGTCCACCTCTCTCCCTGGACTTGCAGTATAGGCCCCAGGGTGCCCCCTGGCCCTCCACCTAGGGACCTAAGACCCCAGCAAGTTACCCAGGGGTCCACCTCTCTCCCTTGACTTGAAGTATAGGCTCCAGGGTGCCCCCTGGCCCTCCACCTAGGGGACAAGGACCCCAGCAAGCTACCCAGGGGTCCACCTCTCTCCCTTGACTTGAAGTATAGGCTCCAGGGTGCCCCCTGGCCCTCCACCTAGGGGACAAGGACCCCAGCAAGCTACCCAGGGGTCCACAACTCTCCCTGGACTTGCAGTACAGGCCCCAGGGTGCCCCCTTGGCCTCCACCTAGGGGCCTATGACCCCAGCAAGCTACCCAGGGGTCCACAACTCTCCCTGGACTTGCAGTAGAGGCCCCAGGGTGCCCCCTTGGCCTCCACCCAGGGGCCTCTGACCCCAGCAAGCTACCCAGGGGTCCACCTTTCTCCCTGGACTTGAAATATAGGCCCAAGGGTGCCCTCTGGCCATCCACCTAGGGGCCTAAGACCCCAACAAGCTACCCAGGGGTCCACAACTCTCCCTGGACTTGCAGTAGAGGCCCCAGGGTGCCCCCTGGCCCTCCACCTAGGGGCCTCTGACCCCAGCAAGCTACCCAGGGGTCCACCTCTCTCCTTTGACTTGAAGTATAGGCCCCAGGTTGCCCCCTGGCCCTCCACCTAGGGGACTAGGACCCCAGCAAGCTACCCAGGGGTCCACCTCTCTGCCTGGACTTGCAGTAGAGGCCCCAGGGTGCCCCCTTGGCCTCCACCTAGGGGCCTCTCACCCCAGCAAGCTACCCAGGAGTCCACACCTCTCCCTGGACTTGCAGTAGAAATCCCAGGGTGCCCCCTTGGCCTCCACCCAGGGGCCTCTGACCCCAGCAAGCTACCCAGGGGTCCACCTTTGTCCCTGGACTTGAAGTATAGGCCCAAGGGTGCCCACTGGCCCTCCACCTAGGGGCCTAAGACCCCAACAAGCTACCCAGGGGTCCACAACTCTCCCTGGACTTGCAGTAGAGGCCCTAGGGTACCTCCTGGCCCTCCACCTAGGGGCCTCTGACCCCAGCAAGCTACCCAGGGGTCCACAACTCTCCCTGAACTTGCAGTAGAGGCCCCAAGGTGCCCCCTTGGCCTCCACCCAGGGGCCTCTGACCCAAGCAAGCTACCCAGGGGTCCACCTTTCTCCTTGGACTTGACGTATAGGCCTCAGGGTGCCCACTGGCCCTCCACCTAGGGGACTAGGACCCCAGCTAGCTACCCAGGGGTCCACCTCTCTGCCTGGACTTGCAGTATAGGCCCCAGGCTGCCCCCTTGCCCTCCACCCAGGGGCCTCTGACCCCAGCAAGCTACCCAGGGGTCCACCTCTCTCCCTTGACTTGAAGTATAGGCCCCAGGGTGTCTCCTGGCCCTCCACCTAGGGGCCTCTGACCCCAGCAAGCTACCCAGGGGTCCACCTCTCTCCCTGGACTTGCAGTATAGGCCCCAGGGTGCCCACTTGCCATCCACCTTGGGGCCTAAGACCCCAACAAACTACCCAGGGGTCCACCTCTCTCCCTTGACTTGAAGTATAGGCTCCAGGGTGCCCCCTGGCCCTCCACCTAGGGGACAAGGACCCCAGCAAGCTACCCAGGGGTCCACCTCTCTCCCTTGACTTGAAGTATAGGCTCCAGGGTGCCCCCTGGCCCTCCACCTAGGGGACAAGGACCCCAGCAAGCTACCCAGGGGTCCACAACTCTCCCTGGACTTGCAGTACAGGCCCCAGGGTGCCCCCTTGGCCTCCACCTAGGGGCCTCTGACCCCAGCAAGCTACCCAGTGGACCACAACTCTCACTGGACTTGCAGTAGAGGCCCCAGGGTACCCCCTTGGCCTCCACCCAGGGGCCTCTGACCCCAGCAAGCTACCCAGGGGTCCACAACTCTCCCTGGACTTGCAGTAGAGGCCCTAGGGTACCTCCTGGCCCTCCACCTAGGGGCCTCTGACCCCAGCAAGCTACCCAGGGGTCCACAACTCTCCCTGGACTTGCAGTAGAGGCCCCAAGGTGCCCCCTTGGCCTCCACCCAGGGGCCTCTGACCCCAGCAAGCTACCCAGGGGTCCACCTTTCTCCTTGGACTTGACGTATAGGCCTCAGGGTGCCCACTTGCCCTCCACCTAGGGGACTAGGACCCCAGCTAGTTACCCAGGGGTCCACCTCTCTGCCTGGACTTGCAGTATAGGCCCCAGGCTGCCCCCTTGCCCTCCACCCAGGGGCCTCTGACCCCAGCAAGCTACCCAGGGGTCCACCTCTCTCCCTTGACTTGAAGTATAGGCCCCAGGGTGTCTCCTGGCCCTCCACCTAGGGGCCTCTGACCCCAGCAAGCTACCCAGGGGTCCACCTCTCTCCCTGGACTTGCAGTATAGGCCCCAGGGTGCCCCCTGGCCCTCCACCTAGGGACCTAAGACCCCAGCAAGTTACCCAGGGGTCCACCTCTCTCCCTTGACTTGAAGTATAGGCTCCAGGGTGCCCCCTGGCCCTCCACCTAGGGGACAAGGACCCCAGCAAGCTACCCAGGGGTCCACCTCTCTCCCTTGACTTGAAGTATAGGCTCCAGGGTGCCCCCTGGCCCTCCACCTAGGGGACAAGGACCCCAGCAAGCTACCCAGGGGTCCACAACTCTCCCTGGACTTGCAGTACAGGCCCCAGGGTGCCACCTTGGCCTCCACCTAGGGGCCTATGACCCCAGCAAGCTACCCAGGGGTCCACAACTCTCCCTGGACTTGCAGTAGAGGCCCCAGGGTGCCCCCTTGGCCTCCACCCAGGGGCCTCTGACCCCAGCAAGCTACCCAGGGGTCCACCTTTCTCCCTGGACTTGAAGTATAGGCCCAAGGGTGCCCTCTGGCCATCCACCTAGGGGCCTAAGACCCCAACAAGCTACCCAGGGGTCCACAACTCTCCCTGGACTTGCAGTAGAGGCCGCAGGGTGCCCCCTGGCCCTCCACCTAGGGGCCTCTGACCCCAGCAAGCTACCCAGGGGTCCACCTCTCTCCCTTGACTTGAAGTATAGGCCCCAGGTTGCCCCCTGGCCCTCCACCTAGGGGACTAGGACCCCAGCAAGCTACCGGGGGTCCACCTCTCTGCCTGGACTTGCAGTAGAGGCCCTAGGGTGCCCCCTTGGCCTCCACCTAGGGGCCTCTCACCCCAGCAAGCTACCCAGGGGTCCACAACTCTCCCTGGACTTGCAGTAGAAGCCCCAGGGTGCCCCCTTGGCCTCCACCCAGGGGCCTCTGACCCCAGCAAGCTACCCAGGGGTCCACCTTTCTCCCTGGACTTGAAGTATAGGCCCAAGGGTGCCCACTGGCCCTCCACCTAGGGGCCTAAGACCCCAACAAGCTACCCAGGGGTCCACAACTCTCCCTGGACTTGCAGTAGAGGCCCTAGGGTACCTCCTGGCCCTCCACCTAGGGGCCTCTGACCCCAGCAAGCTACCCAGGGGTCCACAACTCTCCCTGGACTTGCAGTAGAGGCCCTAAGGTGCCCCCTTGGCCTCCACCCAGGGGCCTCTGACCCCAGCAAGCTACCCAGGGGTCCACCTTTCTCCTTGGACTTGACGTATAGGCCTCAGGGTGCCCACTGGCCCTCCACCTAGGGGACTAGGACCCCAGCAAGCTACCCAGGGGTCCACCTCTCTCCCTTGACTTGAAGTATAGGCCCCAGGGTGTCTCCTGGCCCTCCACCTAGGGGCCTCTGACCCCAGCAAGCTACCCAGGGGTCCACCTCTCTCCCTTGACTTGAAGTATAGGCCCCAGGGTGTCTCCTGGCCCTCCACCTAGGGGCCTCTGACCCCAGCAAGCTACCCAGGGGTCCACCTCTCTCCCTGGACTTGCAGTATAGGCCCCAGGGTGCCCACTGGCCATCCACCTTGGGGCCTAAGACCCCAACAAACTACCCAGGGGTCCACCTCTGTCCCTTGACTTGAAGTATAGGCTCCAGGGTGCCCCCTTTCCCTCCACCTAGGGGACAAGGACCCCAGCAAGCTACCCAGGGGTCCACCTCTCTCCCTTGACTTGAAGTATAGGCTCCAGGGTGCCCCCTGGCCCTCCACCTAGGGGACAAGGACCCCAGCAAGCTACCCAGGGGTCCACAACTCTCCCTGGACTTGCAGTACAGGCCCCAGGGTGCCCCCTTGGCCTCCACCTAGGGGCCTCTGACCCCAGCAAGCTACCCAGTGGACCACAACTCTCCCTGGACTTGCAGTGGAGGCCCCAGGGTACCCCCTTGGCCTCCACCCAGGGGCCTCTGACCCCAGCAAGCTACCCAGGGGGTCCAACTCTTTCCCTGGCCTTGCAGTAGAGGCCCTAGGGTACCTCCTGGCCATCCACCTAGGGGCCTTTGACCCCAGCAAGCTACCCAGAGGTCCACAACTCTCCCTGGACTTGCAGTAGAGGCCCCAAGGTGCCCCCTTGGCCTCCACCTAGGGGCCTCTGACCCCAGCAAGCTACCCAGGGGTCCACAACTCTCCCTGGATTTGCAGTAGAGGCCCCAGGGTGCCCCCTTGGCCTCCACCCAGGGGCCTCTGACCCCAGCAAGCTACCCAGGGGTCCACCTTTCTCCCTGGACTTGAAGTATAGGCCCAAGGGTGCCCACTGGCCATCCACCTAGGGGCCTAAGACCCCAACAAGCTACCCAGGGGTCCACAACTCTCCCTGGACTTGCAGTAGAGGCCCCAGGTTGCCCCCTGGCCCTCCACCTAGGGGCCTCTGACCCCAGCAAGCTACCCAGGGGTCCACCTCTCTCCATTGACTTGCAGTATAGGCCCCAGGGTGCCCCTGGCCCTCCACCTAGGGACCTAAGACCCCAGCAAGCTACCCAGGGGTCCACCTCTCTCCCTTGACTTGAAGTATAGGCCCCAGGGTGCCCCCTGGCCCTCCACCTAGGGGACTAGGACCCCAGCAAGCTACCCAGGGGTCCACCTCTCTGCCTGGACTTGCAGTAGAGGCCCCAGGGCTCCCTTGGCCTCCACCTAGGGGCCTCTGACCCCAGCAAGCTACTTAGGTGTCCACAACTCTCCCTGGACTTGCAGTAGAGGCCCCAGGGTGCCCCCTGGCCCTCCACCTAGGGGCCTTTGACCCAAGCAAGCTACCCTGGGGGTCCTCCTCTTTCCCTGGACTTGCAGTAGAGGCCCTAGGATGCCCCCTTGGCCTTCACCTAGGGGGCTCTGACCCCAGCAAGCTACCCAGGGGTCCAAAACTCTCCCTGGACTTTCAGTAGAGGCCCCAGGGTGCCCCCTTGGCCTCCACCCAATGGCCTCTGACCCCAGCAAGCTACCCAGGGGGTCCACCTCTTTCCCTGGACTTGCAGTAGAGGCCCTAGGGTACCTCCTGGCCCTCCACCTAGAGGGCCTTTGACCACAGCAAGCTACCCAGGGGTCTACAACTCTCCCTGGACTTGCAGTACCGGCCCCAGGGTGCCCCCTTGGCCTCCACCTAGGGGCCTCTGACCCCAGCAAGCTACACAGGGGTCCACAACTCTCCCTGGACTTGCAGTAGAGGCCCCAGGGTACCCCCCTTGGCCTCCACCCAGAGGCCTCTGACCCCAGCAAGCTGCCCAGGGGGTCCACCTCTTTCCCTGGACTTGCAGTAGAGGCCCTAGGGTACCTCCTGGCCCTCCACCTAGGGGCCTTTGTCCCCAGCAAGCTACCCAGGGGTACACTACTCTCCCTGGACTTGCAGTAGAGGCCCCAGGGTGCCCCCTTGGCCTCCACCTAGGGGTCTCTGACCCCAGCAAGCTACCCAGCGGTCCACAACTCTCCCTGGACTTGCAGTAGAGGCCCCAGGGTGCCCCCTTGGCCTCCACCCAGGGGCCTCTGACCACAGCAAGCTACCCAGGGGTCCACCTTTCTCTGACCCCAGCAAGCTACCCAGGGGTCCACCTCTCTCCCTTGACTTGCAGTACCGGCCCCAGGGTGCCCCCTTGGCCTCCACCTAGGGGCCTCTGTCCCCAGCAAGCTACCCAGGGGTCCACAACTCTCCCTGGACTTGCAGTAGAGGCCCCAGGGTACCCCCCTTGGCCTCCACCCAGAGGCCTCTGACCCCAGCAAGCTACCCAGGGGGTCCACCTCTTTCCCTGGACTTGCAGTAGAGGCCCTAGGGTACCTCCTGGCCCTCCACCTAGGGGCCTTTGTCCTCAGCAAGCTACCCAGGGGTACACTACTCTCCCTGGACTTGCAGTAGAGGCCCCAGGGTGCCCCCTGGCCCTCCACCTAGGGGACTAGGACCCCAGCAAGCTACCCAGGGGTCCACCTCTCTGCCGAGACTTGCAATAGAGGCCCCAGGGTGCCCCCTTGGCCTCCACCTAGTGGCCTCTGACCCCAGCAAGCTACCCAGGGGTCCACAACTCTCCCTGGATTTGCAGTTGAGGCCGCAGGGTATCCCCTTGGCCTCCACCCAGGGGCCTCTGACCCCAGCAAGCTACCCAGGGGTCCACCTTTCTCCCTGGACTAGAAGTATAGGCCCAAGGGTGCCCACTGGCCCTCCACCTAGGGGCCTAAGACCCCAACAAGCTACCCTGGGGTCCACAACTCTCCCTGGACTTGCAGTAGAGGCCCCAGGGTGCCCCATGGCCCTCCACCCAGGGGCCTAAGACCCCAGCAAGACTCCCAGGGGTCCACCTCTCTCCCTGGACATGCAGTAGACGCCCCAGGGTGCCCCCTGGCCCTCCACCTAGTGGCCTTTGACCCCAGGAAGCTATCCAGGGGTCCACCTTGCTCCCTGGACTTGCAGTAGAGGCCCAAGAAGGCCACCTGGCCCTCCATCTAGGGGACTAGGACCCCAGCAAGGTACCCAGGGGTCCACCTCTCTGACTGGACTTGCAGTAGAGGCCCCAGGGTGCCCCCTTGGCCTCCACCTAGGGGCCTCTGACCCCCGAATGCTACCCAAGGGTCCACCTCTCTCCCTGGACTTGCAGTAGAGGCCCCAGGGTGCCCCCTTTCCCTCCAAAAAGGAGTCTTTGACCCCAGCAACCTACCCAGTGGTCCACCTCTTTCCCTTGACTTGGAGGATAGGCCCCAGGGTGCCCCCTGGCCCTCCACCTAGGGGCCTTTGACCCCAGCAAGCTACCCTGGGGGTCCACAACTCTCCCTGGACGTGCAGTACAGGCCCCAGGGTGCCCCCTTGGCATCCACCTACGGGCCTCTGACCCCAGCAAACTACCCAGGGGACCACAACTCTCCCTGTACTTGCAGTAGAGGCCCCAGGTTACCCCCTTGGCCTCCACCCAGGGGCCTCTGACCCCAGCAAGCTACCCAGGGGTCCACAACTCTCCCTGGACTTGCAGTAGAGGCCCCAGGGTGCCCCCTTGGCCTCCACCCAGGGGCCTCTGACCCCAGCAAGCTACCCACGGGTCCACCTTTCTCCCTGGACTTGAAGTATAGGCCCAAGGGTGCCCACTGGCCCTCCACCTAGGGGCCTAAGACCCCAACAAGCTACCCAGGGGTCCACAACTCTCCCTGGACTTGCAGTAGAGGCCCCAGGGTGCCCCCTGGCCCTCCACCTAGGGGCCTAAGACCCCAGCAAGCTACCCAGGGGTCCACCTCTCTCCCTTGACTTGAAGTATAGGCCCCAGGGTGCCCCCTGGCCCTCCACCTAGGAGACTAGGACCCCAGCTAGCTACCCAGGGGTCCACCTCTCTGCCTGGACTTGCAGTAGAGGCCCCTGGGTGCCCCCTTGCCCTCCACCTAGGGGTCTCTGACCCCAGCAAGCTACCCAGGGGTCTAGCTCTCTCCCTGGACTTGCAGTGAAGGCCCTAGGGTACCTCCTGGCCCTCCACCTAGGGGCCCCTGACCCCAGCAAGCTACCCAGGGGTCCACCTCTCTCCCTGGACTTGCAGTAGAGGCCCCAGGGTGCCCCCTGGCCCTCCACCTAGGGGCCTCTGACCCCAGCAAGCTACCCAGGGGTCAACCTCTCTCCCTGGACTTGCAGTATAGGCCCCAGGGTGCCCTCTGGCCCTCCTCCTAGGGACCTAAGACCCCAGCAAGCTACCCAGGGGTCCACCTCTCTCCCTTGACTTGAAGTATAGGCCCCAGGGTGCCCCCTGGCCCTCCACCTAGGGGACAAGGACCCCAGCAAGCTACCCAGGGGTCCACCTCTCTGCCTGGACTTGCAGTAGAGGCCCCAGGGTGCCCCCTTGGCCTCCACCTAGGGGCCTCTGACCCCAGCAAGCTACCCAGGGGTCCACAACTCTCCCTGGACTTTCAGTAGAGGCCCCAGGGTGCCCCCTTGGCCTCCACCCAGGGGCCTCTGACCCCTGCAAGCTACCCAGGGGTCCACCTTTCTCCCTGGACTTGAAGTATAGGCCCAAGGGTGCCCACTCGCCCTCCACCTAGGGGCCTAAGACCCCAACAAGCTACCCAGGGGTCCACAACTCTCCCTGGACTTGCAGTAGAGGCCCCAGGGTGCCCCCTGGCCCTCCACCTAGTTGCCTAAGACCCCAGCAAGCTACCCAGGGGTCCACCTCTCTCCCTTGACTTGAAGTATAGGCCCCAGGGTGCCCCCTGGCCCTCCACCCAGGGGCCTCTGACCCCAGCAACCTACCCAGGGGTCCACAACTCTTCCTGGACTTGCAGTAGAGGCCCCAGGGTGCCCCCTTGGCCTCCACCCAGGGGCCTCCGACCCTAGCAAGCTACCCAGGGGTCCACCTTTCTCCCTTGACTTTAAGTATAGGCCCAAGGGTGCCCACTGGCCCTCCACCTAGGGGCCTCTGACCCCAGCAAGCTACCCAGGGGTCCACCTCTCTCCCTGGACTTGCAGTATAGGCCCCAGGGTGCCCCCTGGCCCTCCATCTAGGGACCTAAGACCCCAGCAAGCTTCCCAGGGGTCCACCTCTCTCCCTTGACTTGAAGTATAGGCCCCAGGGTGCCCCCTGGCCCTCCACCTAGGGACCTAAGACCCCAGCAAGCTACCCAGGGGTCCACCTCTCTCCCTTGACTTGAAGTATAGGCCCCAGGGTGCCCCCTGGCCCTCCACCTAGGGGACTAGGACCCAGCAAGCTACCCAGGGGTCCACCTCTCTGCCGGGACTTGCAATAGAAGCCCCAGGGTGCCCCCTTGGCCTCCACCTAGGGGCCTCTGACCCCAGCAAGCTACCCAGGGGTCCACAACTCTCCCTGGACTTGCAGTTGAGGCCGCAGGGTGCCCCCTTGGCCTCCACCCAGGGGCCTCTGAACCCAGCAAGCTACCCTGGGGTCCACCTTTCTCTCTGGACTTGAAGTATAGGCCCAAGGGTGCCCACTGGCCCTCCACCTAGGGGCCTAAGACCCCAACAAGCTACCCAGGGGTCCACAACTCTCCCTGGACTTGCAGTAGAGGCCCCAGGGTGCCCCATGGCCCTCCACCCAGGGGCCTAAGACCCCAGCAAGCTTCCCAGGGGTCCACCTCTCTCCCTGGACATGCAGTAGACGCCCCAGGGTGCCCTCTGGCCGTCCACCTAGTGGCCTTTGACCCCAGGAAGCTATCCAGGGGTCCACCTTGCTCCCTGGACTTGCAGTAGAGGCCCAAGAAGGCCACCTGGCCCTCCATCTAGGGGCCTAGGACCCCAGAAAGCTACCCAGGGGTCCACCTCTCTCCCTGGACTTGCAGTAGAGGCCCCAGGGTGCCCCCTTGCCCTCCAAAAAGGAGTCTTTGACCCCAGCAACCTACCCAGTGGTCCACCTCTTTCCCTGGACTTGGAGGATAGGCCCCAGGGTGCCCCCTGGCCCTCCACCCAGGGGCCTTTGACCCCAGCAAGCTACCCTGGGGGTCCTCCTCTTTCCCTGGACTTGCAGTATAGGCCCTAGGGTGCCCCCTTGGCCTCCACCTAAGGGCCTCTGACCCCAGCAAGCTACCCAGGGGTCCAAAACTCTCCCTGGACTTGCAGTAGAGGCCCCAGGGTGCCCCTTTGGCCTCCACCCAGGGGCCTCTGACCCCAGCAAGCTACCCAGGGGGTCCACCTCTTTCCCTGGACTTGCAGTAGAGGCCCTAGGGTACCTCCTGGCCCTCCACCTAGGGGCCTTTGACCCCAGCAAGCTACCCACGGGTCCACAACTCTCCCTGGACTTGCAGTACAGGCCCCAGGGTGCCCCCTTGGCCTCCACCTAGGGGCCTCTGACCCCAGCAAACTACCCAGGGGACCACAACTCTCCCTGGACTTGCAGTAGAGGCCCCAGGGTACCCCCTTGGCCTCCACCCAGGGGCCTCTGACCCCAGCAAGCTACCCAGGGGGTCCACCTCTTTCCCTGGACTTGCAGTAGAGGCCCTAGGGTACCTCCTGGCCTTCCACCTAGGGGCCTTTGACCCCAGCATGCTACCCAGGGGTCCACAACTCTCCCTGGACTTGCAGTAGAGGCCCTAGAGTGCCCCCTTGGCTTCCACCTAGGGGCCTCTAACCCAACAAGCTACCCAGGGGTCCACAACTCTCCCTGGACTTGCAGTAGACGCCCCAGGGTGCCCCCTGGCCCTCCACCTAGTGGCCTTTGACCCCAGGAAGCTATCCAGGGGTCCACCTTGCTCCCTGGACTTGCAGTAGAGGCCCAAGAAGGCCACCTGGCCCTCCATCTAGGGGACTAGGACCCCAGCAAGGTACCCAGGGGTCCACCTCTCTGACTGGACTTGCAGTAGAGGCCCCAGGGTGCCCCCTTGGCCTCCACCTAGGGGCCTCTGACCCCCGAATGCTACCCAAGGGTCCACCTCTCTCCCTGGACTTGCAGTAGAGGCCCCAGGGTGCCCCCTTTCCCTCCAAAAAGGAGTCTTTGACCCCAGCAACCTACCCAGTGGTCCACCTCTTTCCCTTGACTTGGAGGATAGGCCCCAGGGTGCCCCCTGGCCCTCCACCTAGGGGCCTTTGACCCCAGCAAGCTACCCTGGGGGTCCACAACTCTCCCTGGACGTGCAGTACAGGCCCCAGGGTGCCCCCTTGGCATCCACCTACGGGCCTCTGACCCCAGCAAACTACCCAGGGGACCACAACTCTCCCTGTACTTGCAGTAGAGGCCCCAGGTTACCCCCTTGGCCTCCACCCAGGGGCCTCTGACCCCAGCAAGCTACCCAGGGGTCCACAACTCTCCCTGGACTTGCAGTAGAGGCCCCAGGGTGCCCCCTTGGCCTCCACCCAGGGGCCTCTGACCCCAGCAAGCTACCCACGGGTCCACCTTTCTCCCTGGACTTGAAGTATAGGCCCAAGGGTGCCCACTGGCCCTCCACCTAGGGGCCTAAGACCCCAACAAGCTACCCAGGGGTCCACAACTCTCCCTGGACTTGCAGTAGAGGCCCCAGGGTGCCCCCTGGCCCTCCACCTAGGGGCCTAAGACCCCAGCAAGCTACCCAGGGGTCCACCTCTCTCCCTTGACTTGAAGTATAGGCCCCAGGGTGCCCCCTGGCCCTCCACCTAGGAGACTAGGACCCCAGCTAGCTACCCAGGGGTCCACCTCTCTGCCTGGACTTGCAGTAGAGGCCCCTGGGTGCCCCCTTGCCCTCCACCTAGGGGTCTCTGACCCCAGCAAGCTACCCAGGGGTCTAGCTCTCTCCCTGGACTTGCAGTGAAGGCCCTAGGGTACCTCCTGGCCCTCCACCTAGGGGCCCCTGACCCCAGCAAGCTACCCAGGGGTCCACCTCTCTCCCTGGACTTGCAGTAGAGGCCCCAGGGTGCCCCCTGGCCCTCCACCTAGGGGCCTCTGACCCCAGCAAGCTACCCAGGGGTCAACCTCTCTCCCTGGACTTGCAGTATAGGCCCCAGGGTGCCCTCTGGCCCTCCTCCTAGGGACCTAAGACCCCAGCAAGCTACCCAGGGGTCCACCTCTCTCCCTTGACTTGAAGTATAGGCCCCAGGGTGCCCCCTGGCCCTCCACCTAGGGGACAAGGACCCCAGCAAGCTACCCAGGGGTCCACCTCTCTGCCTGGACTTGCAGTAGAGGCCCCAGGGTGCCCCCTTGGCCTCCACCTAGGGGCCTCTGACCCCAGCAAGCTACCCAGGGGTCCACAACTCTCCCTGGACTTTCAGTAGAGGCCCCAGGGTGCCCCCTTGGCCTCCACCCAGGGGCCTCTGACCCCTGCAAGCTACCCAGGGGTCCACCTTTCTCCCTGGACTTGAAGTATAGGCCCAAGGGTGCCCACTCGCCCTCCACCTAGGGGCCTAAGACCCCAACAAGCTACCCAGGGGTCCACAACTCTCCCTGGACTTGCAGTAGAGGCCCCAGGGTGCCCCCTGGCCCTCCACCTAGTTGCCTAAGACCCCAGCAAGCTACCCAGGGGTCCACCTCTCTCCCTTGACTTGAAGTATAGGCCCCAGGGTGCCCCCTGGCCCTCCACCCAGGGGCCTCTGACCCCAGCAACCTACCCAGGGGTCCACAACTCTTCCTGGACTTGCAGTAGAGGCCCCAGGGTGCCCCCTTGGCCTCCACCCAGGGGCCTCCGACCCTAGCAGGCTACCCAGGGGTCCACCTTTCTCCCTTGACTTTAAGTATAGGCCCAAGGGTGCCCACTGGCCCTCCACCTAGGGGCCTCTGACCCCAGCAAGCTACCCAGGGGTCCACCTCTCTCCCTGGACTTGCAGTATAGGCCCCAGGGTGCCCCCTGGCCCTCCATCTAGGGACCTAAGACCCCAGCAAGCTTCCCAGGGGTCCACCTCTCTCCCTTGACTTGAAGTATAGGCCCCAGGGTGCCCCCTGGCCCTCCACCTAGGGACCTAAGACCCCAGCAAGCTACCCAGGGGTCCACCTCTCTCCCTTGACTTGAAGTATAGGCCCCAGGGTGCCCCCTGGCCCTCCACCTAGGGGACTAGGACCCAGCAAGCTACCCAGGGGTCCACCTCTCTGCCGGGACTTGCAATAGAAGCCCCAGGGTGCCCCCTTGGCCTCCACCTAGGGGCCTCTGACCCCAGCAAGCTACCCAGGGGTCCACAACTCTCCCTGGACTTGCAGTTGAGGCCGCAGGGTGCCCCCTTGGCCTCCACCCAGGGGCCTCTGAACCCAGCAAGCTACCCTGGGGTCCACCTTTCTCTCTGGACTTGAAGTATAGGCCCAAGGGTGCCCACTGGCCCTCCACCTAGGGGCCTAAGACCCCAACAAGCTACCCAGGGGTCCACAACTCTCCCTGGACTTGCAGTAGAGGCCCCAGGGTGCCCCATGGCCCTCCACCCAGGGGCCTAAGACCCCAGCAAGCTTCCCAGGGGTCCACCTCTCTCCCTGGACATGCAGTAGACGCCCCAGGGTGCCCTCTGGCCGTCCACCTAGTGGCCTTTGACCCCAGGAAGCTATCCAGGGGTCCACCTTGCTCCCTGGACTTGCAGTAGAGGCCCAAGAAGGCCACCTGGCCCTCCATCTAGGGGCCTAGGACCCCAGAAAGCTACCCAGGGGTCCACCTCTCTCCCTGGACTTGCAGTAGAGGCCCCAGGGTGCCCCCTTGCCCTCCAAAAAGGAGTCTTTGACCCCAGCAACCTACCCAGTGGTCCACCTCTTTCCCTGGACTTGGAGGATAGGCCCCAGGGTGCCCCCTGGCCCTCCACCCAGGGGCCTTTGACCCCAGCAAGCTACCCTGGGGGTCCTCCTCTTTCCCTGGACTTGCAGTATAGGCCCTAGGGTGCCCCCTTGGCCTCCACCTAAGGGCCTCTGACCCCAGCAAGCTACCCAGGGGTCCAAAACTCTCCCTGGACTTGCAGTAGAGGCCCCAGGGTGCCCCTTTGGCCTCCACCCAGGGGCCTCTGACCCCAGCAAGCTACCCAGGGGGTCCACCTCTTTCCCTGGACTTGCAGTAGAGGCCCTAGGGTACCTCCTGGCCCTCCACCTAGGGGCCTTTGACCCCAGCAAGCTACCCACGGGTCCACAACTCTCCCTGGACTTGCAGTACAGGCCCCAGGGTGCCCCCTTGGCCTCCACCTAGGGGCCTCTGACCCCAGCAAACTACCCAGGGGACCACAACTCTCCCTGGACTTGCAGTAGAGGCCCCAGGGTACCCCCTTGGCCTCCACCCAGGGGCCTCTGACCCCAGCAAGCTACCCTGGGGGTCCACCTCTTTCCCTGGACTTGCAGTAGAGGCCCTAGGGTACCTCCTGGCCTTCCACCTAGGGGCCTTTGACCCCAGCATGCTACCCAGGGGTCCACAACTCTCCCTGGACTTGCAGTAGAGGCCCTAGAGTGCCCCCTTGGCTTCCACCTAGGGGCCTCTAACCCAGCAAGCTACCCAGGGGTCCACAACTCTCCCTGGACTTGCAGTAGAGGCCCCAGGGTGCCCCCTTGGCCTCCACCCAGGGGCATCTGACCCCAGCAAGCTACCCAGGGGTCCACCTTTCTCCCTGGACTTGAAGTATAGGCCCAAGGGTGCCCATTGGCCATCCACCTAGGGGCCTAAGACGCCAACAAGCTACCCAGGGGTCCACAACTCTCCCTGGACTTGCAGTAGAGGCCCCAGGGTGCCCCCTGGCCCTCCACCAAGGGGCCTCTGACCCCAGCAAGCTACCCAGGGGTCCACCTCTCTCCCTGGACTTGCAGTAAAAGCCCCAGGGTGCCCCCTGGCCCTCCACCTAGGGGCCTCTGACCCCAGCAAGCTACCCAGGGGTCCATCTCTCTCCCTTGACTTGAAGTATAGGCCCCAGGGTGCCCCCTGGCACTCCACCTAGGGGACTAGGACCCAAGCAAGGTACCCAGGGGTCCACCTCTCTGCCTGGACTTGCAGTAGAGGCCCCAGGGTTCCTCCTTGACCTACACCTAGGGGCCTCTGACCCCAGCAAGCTACCCAGGGGTCCAAAACTCTCCCTGGACTTGCAGTAGAGGCCTCAGGGTGCCCACTGGCCCTCCACCT
This sequence comes from Danio rerio, assembly GCF_052040795.2. Lineage (NCBI taxonomy): Eukaryota > Metazoa > Chordata > Actinopteri > Cypriniformes > Danionidae > Danio > Danio rerio. The sequence goes on from NC_141040.1 coordinate 18,375,676, forward strand.
AGGGGCCTCTGACCCCAGCAAGCTACCCAGGGGTCCACCTCTCTCCCTTAACTTGCAGTATAGGCCCCAGGGTGCCCCCTGGCCCTCCACCTAGGGACTTAAGACCCCAGCAAGCTACCTAGGGGTCCACCTCTCTCCCTTGACTTGAAGTATAGGCCCCAGGGTGCCCCCTGGCCCTCCACCTAGGGGACAAGGACCCCAGCAAGCTACCCAGGGGTCCACCTCTCTGCCTGGACTTGCAGTAGAGGCCCTAGGGTGCCCCCTTGGCCTCCACCTTGGGGGCCTCTGACCCCAGCAAGCTACCCAGGGGTCCACAACTCTCCCTGGACTTGCAGTAGAGGCCCCAGGGTGCCCCCTTGGCCTCCACCCAGGGGCCTCTGACCCCAGCAAGCTACCCAGGGGTCCACCTTTCTCCCTGGACTTGAAGTATAGGCCCAAGGGTGCCCACTGGCCCTCCACTTAGGGGCCTAAGACCCCAATAAGCTACACAGGGGTCCACATCTCTCCCTGGACTTGCAGTAGAGGCCCCAGGGTGCCCCCTGGCCCTCCACCTAGGGGCCTAAGACCCCAGCAAGCTACCCAGGGGTCCACCTCTCTCCCTTGACTTGAAGTATAGGCCCCAGGGTGCCCCCTGGCCCTCCACCTAGGGGACTAGGACCCCTGCTAGCTACCCAGGGGTCCACCTCTCTGCCTGGACTTGCAGTATAGGCCCCAGGGTGCCCCTTTGCCCTACACCCAGGGGCCTCTGACCCCAGCAAGCTACCCAGGGGTCCACCTCTCTCCCTTGACTTGAAGTATAGGCCCCAGGGTGTCTCCTGGCCCTCCACCTAGGGGCCTCTGACCCCAGCAAGCTACCCAGGGGTCCACAACTCTCCCTGGACTTGAAGTAGAGGCCCCAAGGTGCCCTCTTGGCCTCAACCCAGGGGCCTCTGACCCCAGCAAGCTACCCAGGGGTCCACCTTTCTCAGTGGACTTGAAGTATAGGCCTCAGGGTGCCCACGGGCCCTCCACCCAGGGGCCTAAGACCTCAGCAAGCTACCCAGGGGTCCACAACTCTCCCTGGACTTGCAGTAGAGGCCCCAGGGTTCCCCCTGGCCCTCCACCTAGGGGCCTCTGACCCCAGCAAGCTACCCAGGGGTCCACAACTCTCCCTGGACTTGCAGTAGAGGCCCCTGGGTGCCCCCTGGCCCTCCACCTAGGGGCCTCTGACCCCAGCAAGCTACCCAGGGGTCCACCTCTCTCCCTTGACTTGCAGTATAGGCCCCAGGGTGCCCCCTGGCCCTCCACCTAGGGACCTAAGACCCCAGCAAGCTACCCAGGGGTCCACCTCTCTCCCTTGACTTGAAGTATAGGCCCCAGGGTGCCCCCTGGCCCTCCACCTAGGGGACTAGGACCCCAGCAAGCTACCCAGGGGTCCACCTCTCTGCCGGGACTTGCAATAGAGGCCCCAGGGTGCCCCCTTGGCCTCCACCTAGGGGCCTCTGACCCCAGCAAGCTACCCAGGGGTCCACAACTCTCCCTGGACTTGCAGTTGAGGCCGCAGGGTGCCCCCTTGGCCTCCACCCAGGGGCCTTTGACCCCAGCAAGCTACCCAGGGGTCCACCTCTCTCCCTGGACTTGCAGTATAGGCCCCAGGGTGCCCCCTGGCCCTCCAACTAGGGACCTAAGACCCCAGCAAGCTACCCAGGGGTCCACCTCTCTCCCTTAACTTGAAGTATAGGCCTCAGGGTGCCCCCTGGCCCTCCACCTAGGGGACTAGGACCCCAGAAAGCTACCCAGGGGTACACCTCTCTGTCTGGACTTGCAGTAGAGGCCCCAGTGTGCCCCGTGGCCTCCGCCTAGGGGCCTTTGACCCCAGCAAGCTACCCAGGGGTCCACCTCACTCCCTGGACTTGCAGTATAGGCCCCAGGGTGCCCCCTGGCCCTCCACCTATTGACCTAAGACCCCAGCAAGCTACCCAGGGGTCCACCTCTCTCCCTTGACTTGAAGTATAGGCCCCAGGGTACCCCCTGGCCCTCCACCTAGGGGACTAGGACCCCAGCAAGGTACCCAGGGGTCCACCTCTCTGCCTGGACTTGCAGTAGAGGCCCCAGGGTGCCCCCTTGGCCTCCACCTAGGGAACTCTGACCCCAGCAAGCTACCCAGGGGTCCACAACTCTCCCTGGACTTGCAATAGAGGCCCCAGGGTACCCCCTTGGCCTCCACCCAGGGGCCTCTGACCCCAGCAAGCTACCCAGGGGGTCCACCTCTTTCCCTGGACTTGCAGTAGAGGCCCTAGGGTACCTCCTGGCCCTCCACCTAGGGGCCTTTGACCCCAGCAAGCTACCCAGGGGTCCACAACTCTCCCTGGACTTGCAGTAGAGGCCCCAGGGTGCCCCCTTGGCCTCCATCTAGGGGACTCTGACCCCAGCAAGCTACCCAGGGGTCCACAACTCTCCCTGGACTTGCAGTAGAGGCCCCAGGGTGCCCCCTTGGCCTCCACCCAGGGGCCTCTGACCCCAGCAAGCTACCCAGGGGTCCACAACTCTCCCTGGACTTGCAGTAGAGGCCCCAGGGTGCCCCCTTGGCCTCCACCCAGGGGCTTCTGACCCCAGCAAGCTACCCAGGGGTCCACCTTTCTCCCTGGACTTGAAGTATAGGCCCAAGGGTGCCCACTGGCCCTCCACCTAGGGGCCTAAGACCCCAACAAGCTACACAGGGGTCCACAACTCTCCCTGGACTTGCAATAGAGGCCCCAGGGTGCCCCCTGGCCCTCCACCTAGGGGCCTAAGACCCCAGCAAGCTACCCAGGGGTCCACCTCTCTTCCTTGACTTGAAGTATAGGCCCCAGGGTGCCCCCTGGCCCTCCACCTAGGGGACTAGGACCCCAGCTAGCTACCCAGGGGTCCACCTTTCTCCTTGGACTTGACGTATAGGCCTCAGGGTGCCCACTGGCCCTCCACGTAGGGGCCTTAGACCCCAGCAAGCTACCCAGGGGTCCACCTTTCTCCGTGGACTTGAAGTAGAGGCCCCAGGGTGCCCCCTGGCCCTCCACCTAGGGACCTAAGACCCCAGCAAGCTACCCAGGGGTCCACCTCTCTCCCTTGACTTGAAGTATAGGCCCCAGGGTGCCCCCTGGCCCTCCACCTAGGGGACTAGGACCCCCGCAAGGTACCCAGGGGTCCACCTCTCTGACTGGACTTGCAGTAGAGGCCCCAGGGTGCCCCCTTGGCCTCCACCTAGGGGCCTCTGACCCCAGCAAGCTACCCAGGGGTCCACAACTCTCCCTGGACTTGCAGTAGAGGCCCCAGGGTACCCCCTTGGCCTCCACCCAGGGGCCTCTGACCCCAGAAAGCTACTCAGGGGTTCCACCTCTTTCCCTGGATTTACAGTAGAGGCCCCAGGGTGCCCCCTTGGCCTCCACCCAGGGGCCTCCGACCCCAGCAAGCTACCCAGGGGTCCACCTTTCTCCCTTGACTTGAAGTATAGGCCCAAGGGTGCCCACTGGCCCTCCACCTAGGGGCCTCTGACCCCAGCAAGCTACCCAGGGGTCCACCTCTCTCCCTGGACTTGCAGTATAGGCCCCAGGGTGCCCCCTGGCCCTCCACCTAGGCACCTAAGACCCCAGCAAGTTAACCAGGGGTCCACCTCTCTCCCTTGACTTGAAGTATAGGCTCCAGGGTGCCCCCTGGCCCTCCACCTAGGGGCCTTTGACCCCAGCAAGCTACCCAGGGGTCCACAACTCTCCCTGGACTTGCAGTAGAGGCCCCAGGGTGCCCCCTTGGCCTCCATCTAGGGGACTCTGACCCCAGCAAGCTACCCAGGGGTCCACAACTCTCCCTGGACTTGCAGTAGAGGCCCCAGGGTGCCCCCTTGGCCTCCACCCAGGGGCCTCTGACCCCAGCAAGCTACCCAGGGGTCCACAACTCTCCCTGGACTTGCAGTAGAGGCCCCAGGGTGCCCCCTTGGCCTCCACCCAGGGGCTTCTGACCCCAGCAAGCTACCCAGGGGTCCACCTTTCTCCCTGGACTTGAAGTATAGGCCCAAGGGTGCCCACTGGCCCTCCACCTAGGGGCCTAAGACCCCAACAAGCTACCCAGGGGTCCACAACTCTCCCTGGACTTGCAATAGAGGCCCCAGGGTGCCCCCTGGCCCTCCACCTAGGGGCCTAAGACCCCAGCAAGCTACCCAGGGGTCCACCTCTCTCCCTTGACTTGAAGTATAGGCCCCAGGGTGCCCCCTGGCCCTCCACCTAGGGGACTAGGACCCCAGCTAGCTACCCAGGGGTCCACCTTTCTCCTTGGACTTGACGTATAGGCCTCAGGGTGCCCACTGGCCCTCCACGTAGGGGCCTTAGACCCCAGCAAGCTACCCAGGGGTCCACCTTTCTCCGTGGACTTGAAGTAGAGGCCCCAGGGTGCCCCCTGGCCCTCCACCTAGGGACCTAAGACCCCAGCAAGCTACCCAGGGGTCCACCTCTCTCCCTTGACTTGAAGTATAGGCCCCAGGGTGCCCCCTGGCCCTCCACCTAGGGGACTAGGACCCCAGCAAGGTACCCAGGGGTCCACCTCTCTGACTGGACTTGCAGTAGAGGCCCCAGGGTGCCCCCTTGGCCTCCACCTAGGGGCCTCTGACCCCAGCAAGCTACCCAGGGGTCCACAACTCTCCCTGGACTTGCAGTAGAGGCCCCAGGGTACCCCCTTGGCCTCCACCCAGGGGCCTCTGACCCCAGAAAGCTACTCAGGGGTTCCACCTCTTTCCCTGGATTTACAGTAGAGGCCCCAGGGTGCCCCCTTGGCCTCCACCCAGGGGCCTCCGACCCCAGCAAGCTACCCAGGGGTCCACCTTTCTCCCTTGACTTGAAGTATAGGCCCAAGGGTGCCCACTGGCCCTCCACCTAGGGGCCTTTGACCCCAGCAAGCTACCCAGGGGTCCACCTCTCTCCCTGGACTTGCAGTATAGGCCCCAGGGTGCCCCCTGGCCCTCCACCTAGGCACCTAAGACCCCAGCAAGTTAACCAGGGGTCCACCTCTCTCCCTTGACTTGAAGTATAGGCTCCAGGGTGCCCCCTGGCCCTCCACCTAGGGGACAAGGACCCCAGCAAGCTACCCAGGGGTCCACAACTCTCCCTGGACTTGCAGTACAGGCCCCAGGGTGCCCCCTTGGCCTCCACCTAGGGGCCTCTGACCCCAGCAAGCTACCCAGGGGACCACAACTCTCCCTGGACTTGCAGTAGAGGCCCCAGGGTACCCCCTTGGCCTCCACCCAGGGGCCTCTGACCCCAGCAAGCTACCCAGTTGGTCCACCTCTTTCCCTGGCCTTGCAGTAGAGGCCCTAGGGTACCTCCTGGCCTTCCACCTAGGGGCCTTTGACCCCAGCAAGCTACCCAGGGGTCCACAACTCTCCCTGGACTTGCAGTAGAGGCCCCAGGGTGCCCCCTTGGCCTCCACCTAGGGGCCTCTGACCCCAGCAAGCTACCCAGGGGTCCACAACTCTCCCTGGACTTGCAGTAGAGGCCCCAGGGTGCCCCCTTGGCCTCCACCCAGGGGCCTCTGACCCCAGCAAGCTACCCAGGGGTCCACCTTTCTCCCTGGACTTGAAGTATAGGCCCAAGGGTGCCCACTGGCCATCCACCTAGGGGCCTAAGACCCCAACAAGCTACCCAGGGGTCCACAACTCTCCCTGGACTTGCAGTAGAGAACCCCAGGGTGCCCCCTGGCCCTCCACCTAGGGGCCTCTGACCCCAGCAAGCTACCCAGGGGTCCATCTCTCTCCCTGGACTTGCAGTATAGGCCCCAGGGTGCCCCCTGGCCCGCCACCTAAGGACTTAAGACCCCAGCAAGCTACCTAGGGGTCCACCTCTCTCCCTTGAATTGAAGTATAGGCCCCAGGGTGCCCCCTGGCCCTCCACCTAGGGGACAAGGACCCCAGCAAGCTACCCAGGGGTCCACCTCTCTGCCTGGACTTGCAGTAGAGGCCCCAGGGTGCCCCCTTGGCCTCCACCTAGGGGCCTCTGACCCCAGCAAGCTACCCAGGGGTCCACAACTCTCCCTGGACTTGCAGTAGAGGCCCCAGGGTGCCCCCTTGGCCTCCACCCAGGGGCCTCTGACCCCAGCAAGCTACCCAGGGGTCCACCTTTCTCCCTGGACTTGAAGTATAGGCCCAAGGGTGCCCACTGGCCCTCCACCTAGGGGCCTCTGACCCCAGCAAGCTACCCAGGGGTCCACCTCTCTCCCTGGACTTGCAGTATAGGCCCCAGGGTGCCCCCTGGCCCTCCACCTAGGCACCTAAGACCCCAGCAAGTTAACCAGGGGTCCACCTCTCTCCCTTGACTTGAAGTATAGGCTCCAGGGTGCCCCCTGGCCCTCCACCTAGGGGACAAGGACCCCAGCAAGCTACCCAGGGGTCCACAACTCTCCCTGGACTTGCAGTACAGGCCCCAGGGTGCCCCCTTGGCCTCCATCTAGGGGCCTCTGACCCCAGCAAGCTACCCAGGGGACCACAACTCTCCCTGGACTTGCAGTAGAGGCCCCAGGGTACCCCCTTGGCCTCCACCCAGGGGCCTCTGACCCCAGCAAGCTACCCAGGGGGTCCACCTCTTTCCCTGGCCTTGCAGTAGAGGCATTAGGGTACCTCCTGGCCTTCCACCTAGGGGCCTTTGACCCCAGCAAGCTACCCAGGGGTCCACAACTCTCCCTGGACTTGCAGTAGAGGCCCCAGGGTGCCCCCTTGGCCTCCACCTAGGGGCCTCTGACCCCAGCAAGCTACCCAGGGGTCCACAACTCTCCCTGGACTTGCAGTAGAGGCCCCAGGGTGCCCCCTTGGCCTCCACCCAGGGGCCTCTGACCCCAGCAAGCTACCCAGGGGTCCACCTTTCTCCCTGGACTTGAAGTATAGGCCCAAGGGTGCCCACTGGCCATCCACCTAGGGGCCTAAGACCCCAACAAGCTACCCAGGGGTCCACAACTCTCCCTGGACTTGCAGTAGAGGACCCCAGGGTGCCCCCTGGCCCTCCACCTAGGGGCCTCTGACCCCAGCAAGCTACCCAGGGGTCCATCTCTCTCCCTGGACTTGCAGTATAGGCCCCAGGGTGCCCCCTGGCCCTCCACCTAGGGACCTAAGACCCCAGCAAGCTACCTAGGGGTCCACCTCTCTCCCTTGAATTGAAGTATAGGCCCCAGGGTGCCCCCTTGCCCTCCACCTAGGGGACAAGGACCCCAGCAAGCTACCCAGGGGTCCACCTCTCTGCCTGGACTTGCAGTAGAGGCCCCAGGGTGCCCCCTTGGCCTCCACCTAGGGGCCTCTGACCCCAGCAAGCTACCCAGGGGTCCACAACTCTCCCTGGACTTGCAGTAGAGGCCCCAGGGTGCCCCCTTGGCCTCCACCCAGGGGCCTCTGACCCCAGCAAGCTACCCAGGGGTCCACCTTTCTCCCTGGACTTGAAATATAGGCCCAAGGGTGCCCACTGGCCCTCCACCTAGGGGCCTCTGACCCCAGCAAGCTACCCAGGGGTCCACCTCTCTCCCTGGACTTGCAGTATAGGCCCCAGGGTGCCCCCTGGCCCTCCACCTAGGCACCTAAGACCCCAGCAAGTTAACCAGGGGTCCACCTCTCTCCCTTGACTTGAAGTATAGGCTCCAGGGTGCCCCCTGGCCCTCCACCTAGGGGACAAGGACCCCAGCAAGCTACCCAGGGGTCCACAACTCTCCCTGGACTTGCAGTACAGGCCCCAGGGTGCCCCCTTGGCCTCCACCTAGGGGCCTCTGACCCCAGCAAGCTACCCAGGGGACCACAACTCTCCCTGGACTTGCAGTAGAGGCCCCAGGGTACCCCCTTGGCCTCCACCCAGGGGCCTCTGACCCCAGCAAGCTACCCAGGGGGTCCACCTCTTTCCCTGGCCTTGCAGTAGAGGCCCTAGGGTACCTCCTGGCCTTCCACCTAGGGGCCTTTGACCCCAGCAAGCTACCCAGGGGTCCACAACTCTCCCTGGACTTGCAGTAGAGGCCCCAGGGTGCCCCCTTGGCCTCCACCCATGGGCCTCTGACCCCAGCAAGCTACCCAGGGGTCCACCTTTCTCCCTGGACTTGAAGTATAGGCCCAAGGGTGCCCACTGGCCATCCACCTAGGGGCCTAAGACACCAACAAGCTACCCAGGGGTCCACAACTCTCCCTGGACTTGCAATAGAGGCCCCAGGGTACCCCCTTGGCCTCCACCCAGGGGCCTCTGACCCCAGCAAGCTACCCAGGGGGTCCACCTCTTTCCCTGGACTTGCAGTAGAGGCCCTAGGGTACCTCCTGGCCCTCCACCTAGGGGCCTTTGACCCCAGCAAGCTACCCAGGGGTCCACAACTCTCCCTGGACTTGCAGTAGAGGCCCCAGGGTGCCCCCTTGGCCTCCATCTAGGGGACTCTGACCCCAGCAAGCTACCCAGGGGTCCACAACTCTCCCTGGACTTGCAGTAGAGGCCCCAGGGTGCCCCCTTGGCCTCCACCCAGGGGCCTCTGACCCCAGCAAGCTACCCAGGGGTCCACAACTCTCCCTGGACTTGCAGTAGAGGCCCCAGGGTGCCCCCTTGGCCTCCACCCAGGGGCCTCTGACCCCAGCAAGCTACCCAGGGGTCCACAACTCTCCCTGGACTTGCAGTAGAGGCCCCAGGGTGCCCCCTTGGCCTCCACCCAGGGGCCTCTGACCCCAGCAAGCTACCCAGGGGTCCACCTTTTTCCCTGGACTTGAAGTATAGGCCCAAGGGTGCCCACTGGCCCTCCACCTAGGGGCCTAAGACCCCAGCAAGCTACCCAGGGGTCCACCTCTCTTTCTTGACTTGAAGTATAGGCCCCAGGGTGCCCCCTGGCCCTCCACCTAGGGGACTAGGACCCCAGCTAGCTACCCAGGGGTCCACCTCTCTGCCTGGACTTGCAGTAGAGGCCCCAGGGTGCCCCCTTGCCCTCCACCCAGGGGCCTCTGACCCCAGCAAGCTACCCAGGGGTCCACCTCTCTCCCTTGACTTGAAGTATAGGCCCCAGGGTGTCTCCTGGCCCTCCACCTAGGGGCCTCTGACCCCAGCAAGCTACCCAGGGGTCCACAACTCTCCCTGGACTTGCAGTAGAGGCCCCAGGGTGCCCCCTTGGCCTCAACCCAGGGGCCTTTGACCCCAGCAAGCTACCCAGGGGTCCACCTTTCTCCGTGGACTTGAAGTAGAGGCCCCAGGGTGCCCCCTGGCCCTCCACCTAGGGACCTAAGACCCCAGCAAGCTACCCAGGGGTCCACCTCTCTCCCTTGACTTGAAGTATAGGCCCCAGGATGCCCCTGGCCCTCCACCTAGGGGACTAGGACCCCAGCAAGGTACCCAGGGGTCCACCTCTCTGACTGGACTTGCAGTAGAGGCCCCAGGGTGCCCCCTTGGCCTTCACCTAGGGGCCTCTGACCCCAGCAAGCTACCCAGGGGTCCACAACTCTCCCTGGACTTGCAGTAGAGGCCCCAGGGTACCCCCTTGGCCTCCACCCAGGGGCCTCTGACCCCAGAAAGCTACTCAGGGGTTCCACCTCTTTCCCTGGCCTTGCAGTAGAGGCCCTAGGGTACCTCCTGGCCTTCCACCTAGGGGCCTTTGACCCCAGCAAGCTACCCAGGGGTCCACAACTCTCCCTGGACTTGCAGTAGAGGCCCCAGTGTGCCCCCTTGGCCTCCACCCAGGGGCCTCTGACCCCAGCAAGCTACCCAGGGGTCCATCTTTCTCCCTGGACTTGAAGTATAGGCCCAAGGGTGCCCACTGGCCATCCACCTAGGGGCCTAAGACCCCAACAAGCTACCCAGGGGTCCACAACTCTCCCTGAACTTGCAGTAGAGGACCCCAGGGTGCCCCCTGGCCCTCCACCTAGGGGCCTCTTACACCAGCAAACTACCCAGGGGTCCATCTCTCTCCCTGGACTTGCAGTATAGGCCCCAGGGTGCCCCCTGGCCCTCCACCTAGGGACCTAAGACCCCAGCAAGCTACCTAGGGGTCCACCTCTCTCCCTTGAATTGAAGTATAGGCCCCAGGGTGCCCCCTGGCCCTCCACCTAGGGGACAAGGACCCCAGCAAGCTACCCAGGGGTCCACCTCTCTGCCTGGACTTGCAGTAGAGGCCCCAGGGTGCCCCCTTGGCCTAAACCTAGGGGCCTCTGACCCCAGCAAGCTACCCAGGGGTCCACAACTCTCCCTGGACTTGCAGTAGAGGCCCCAGGGTGCCCCCTTGGCCTCCACCCAGGGGCCTCTGACCCCAGCAAGCTACCTAGGGGTCCACCTTTCTCCCTGGACTTGAAGTATAGGCCTAAGGGTGCCCACTGGCCCTCCACCTAGGGGCCTCTGACCCCAGCAAGCTACCCAGGGGTCCACCTCTCTCCCTGGACTTGCAGTAGAGGCCCCAGGGTGCCCCCTGGCCCTCCACCTAGGCACCTAAGACCCCAGCAAGTTAACCAGGGGTCCACCTCTCTCCCTTGACTTGAAGTATAGGCTCCAGGGTGCCCCCTGGCCCTCCACCTAGGGGACAAGGACCCCAGCAAGCTACCCAGGGGTCCACAACTCTCCCTGGACTTGCAGTACAGGCCCCAGGGTGCCCCCTTGGCCTCCACCTAGGGGCCTCTGACCCCAGCAAGCTACCCAGGGGACCACAACTCTCCCTGGACTTGCAGTAGAGGCCCCAGAGTACCCCCTTGGCCTCCACCCAGGGGCCTCTGACCCCAGCAAGCTACCCAGGGGGTCCACCTCTTTCCCTGGCCTTGCAGTAGAGGCCCTAGGGTACCTCCTGGCCTTCCACCTAGGGGCCTTTGACCCCAGCAAGCTACCCAGGGGTCCACAACTCTCCCTGGACTTGCAGTAGAGGCCCCAGGGTGCCCCCTTGGCCTCCACCTAGGGGCCTCTGACCCCAGCAAGCTACCCAGGGGTCCACAACTCTCCCTGGACTTGCAGTAGAGGACCCCAGGGTGCCCCCTGGCCCTCCACCTAGGGGCCTCTGACCCCAGCAAGCTACCCAGGGGTCCATCTCTCTCCCTGGACTTGCAGTATAGGCCCCAGGGTGCCCCCTGGCCCTCCACCTAGGGACCTAAGACCCCAGCAAGCTACCTAGGGGTCCACCTCTCTCCCTTGAATTGAAGTATAGGCCCCAGGGTGCCCCCTGGCCCTCCACCTAGGGGACAAGGACCCCAGCAAGCTACCCAGGGGTCCACCTCTCTGCCTGGACTTGCAGTAGAGGCCCCAGGGTGCCCCCTTGGCCTCCACCTAGGCGCCTAAGACCCCAGCAAGCTACCCAGGGGTCCACAACTCTCCCTGGACTTGCAGTAGAGGCCCCAGGGTGCCCCCTTGGCCTCCACCCAGGGGCCTCTGACCCCAGCAAGCTACCCAGGGGTCCACCTTTCTCCCTTGACTTGAAGTATAGGCCCAAGGGTGCCCACTGGCCCTTCACTTAGGGGCCTAAGACCCCAACAAGCTACCCAGGGGTTCACAACTCTCCCTGGACTTGCAGTAGAGGCCCCAGGGTGCCCCTGGCCCTCCACCTAGGGGCCTAAGACCCCAGCAAGCTACCCAGGGGTCCACCTCTCTCCCTTGACTTGAAGTAGAGGCCCCAGGGTGCCCCTTTGCCCTACACCCAGGGGCCTCTGACCCCAGCAAGCTACCCAGGGGTCCAACTCTCTCCCTTGACTTGAAGTATAGGCCTCAGGGTGCCCACTGGCCCTCCACCCAGGGGCCTAAGACCTTAGCAAGCTACCCAGGGGTCCACAACTCTCCCTGGACTTGCAGTAGAGGCCCCAGGGTTCCCCCTGGCCCTCCACCTAGGGGCCTCTGACGCCAGCAACCTACCCAGGGGTCCACAACTCTCCCTGGACTTGCAGTAGAGGCCCCTGGGTGCCCCCTGGCCCTCCACCCAGGGACCTAAGACCCCAGCAAGCTACCCAGGGGTCCACCTCTCTGCCTGGACTTGCAGTAGAGGCCCCAGGGTGCCCCCTTGGCCTCCACCTAGGGGCCTCTGACCCCAGCAAGCTACCCAGGGGTCCACAACTCTCCCTGGACTTGCAGTAGAGGCCTCAGGGTGCCCCCTTGGCCTCCACCTAGGGGCCTCTGACCCCAGCAAGCTACCCAGGGGTCCACCTTTCTCCCTGGACATGCAGTAGACGCCCCAGGGTGCCCCCTGGCCCTCCACCTAGTGGCCTTTGACCCCAGGAAGCTATCCAGGGGTCCACCTTGCTCCCTGAACTTGCAGTAGAGGCCCAAGAAGGCCACCTGGCCCTCCATCTAGTGGCCTAGGACCCCAGAAAGCTACCCAAGGGTCCACCTCTCTCCCTGGACTGGCAGTAGAGGCCCCAGGGTGCCCCCTTGCCCTCCAAAAAGGAGTCTTTGACCCCAGCAACCTACCCAGTGGTCCACCTCTCTCCCTGGACTTGGAGGATAGGCCCCAGGGTGCCCCCTGGCCCTCCACCTAGGGGCCTAAGACCCCAGCAAGCTACCCTGGGGTCCTCCTCTTTCCCTGGACTTGCAGTAGAGGCCCCAGGGTGCCCCCTTGGCCTCCACCTAGGGGCCTCTGACCCCAGCAAGCTACCCAGGGGTCCACCTTTCTCCCTGGACTTGAAGTATAGGCCCAAGGGGTCCCACTGGCCCTCCACCTAGGTTCCTAAGACCCCAACAAGCTACCCAGGGGTCCACAACTCTCCCTGGACTTGCAGTAGAGGCCCCAGGGTGCCCCCTGGCCCTCCACTTAGGGGCCTAAGACCCCAGCAAGCTACCCAGGGGTCCACCTCTCTCCCTTGACTTGAAGTATAGGCCCAAGGGTGCCCACTGGCCATCCACCTAGGGGCCTAAGACCCCAACAAGCTACCCAGGGGTCCGCAACTCTCCCTGGACTTGCAGTAGAGGCCCCAGGGTGCCCCCTGGCCCTCCACCTTGGGGCCTCTGACCCCAGCAAGCTACCCAGGGGTCCACCTCTCTCCCTTGACTTGAAGTATAGGCCCCAGGGTGCCCCCTTGCCCTCCACCCAAGGGCCTCTGACCCCAGCAAGCTACCCAGGGGTCCACCTCTCTCCCTGGACTTGCAGTAGAGGCCCTAGGATACCTCCTGGCCCTCCACCTAGGGGCCTCTGACCCCAGCAAGCTACCTAGGGGTCCACAACTCTCCCTGGACTTGCAGTAGAGGCCCAAGGGTGCCCCCTTGGCCTCCACCCAGGGGCCTCTGACCCCAGCAAGCTACCCAGGGGTCCACCTTTCTCCCTGGACTTGAAGTATAGGCCTCAGGGTGCCCACTGGCCCTCCACCTAGGGCCCTAAGACCCCAGCAAGCTACCCAGGGGTCCACAACTCTCCCTGGACTTGCAGTAGAGGCCCCAGGGTGCCCCCTTGGCTTCCACCCAGGAGCCTCTGACCCCAGCAAGCTACCCAGGGGTCCACCTTTCTCCCTGGACTTGAAGTATAGGCCTCAGGGTGCCCACTGGCCCTCCACCTAGGGGCCTAAGACCCCAGCAAGCTACCCAGGGGTCCACAACTCTCCCTGGACTTGCAGTAGTGGCCCCAGGGTGCCCCCTGGCCCTCCACCCAGGGGCCTCTGACCCCAGCAAGCTACCCAGGCGTCCACCTCTCTCCCTGGACTTGCAGTAGAGGCCCTGGGGTACCTCCTGGCCCTCCACCTAGGGGCCTCTGACCCCAGCAAGCTACCTAGGGGTCCACAACTCTCCCTGGACTTGCAGTAGAGGCCCCAGGGTGCCCCCTTGGCCTCCACCCAGGGGCCTCTGACCCCAGCAAGCTACCCAGGGGTCCACCTTTCTCCCTGGACTTGAAGTATAGGCCTCAGGGTGCCCACTGGCCCTCCACCTAGGGGCCTAAGACCCCAGCAAGCTACCCAGGGGTCCACAACTCTCCCTGGACTTGCAGTAGAGGCCCCAGGGTGCCCCCTTGGCCTCCACCCAGGGGCCTCTGACCCCAGCAAGCTACCCATGGGTCCACCTTTCTCCCTGGACTTGAAGCATAGGCCCAAGGGTGCACACTGGCCCTCCACCTAGGGGCCTTTGACCCCAGCAAGCTACCCTGGGGGTCCACAACTCTCCCTGGACGTGCAGTACAGGCCCCAGGGTGCCCCCTTGGCATCCACCTACGGGCCTCTGACCCCAGCAAACTACCCAGGGGACCACAACTCTCCCTGTACTTGCAGTAGAGGCCCCAGGTTACCCCCTTGGCCTCCACCCAGGGGCCTCTGACCCCAGCAAGCTACCCAGGGGTCCACAACTCTCCCTGGACTTGCAGTAGAGGCCCCAGGGTGCCCCCTTGGCCTCCACCCAGGGGCCTCTGACCCCAGCAAGCTACCCACGGGTCCACCTTTCTCCCTGGACTTGAAGTATAGGCCCAAGGGTGCCCACTGGCCCTCCACCTAGGGGCCTAAGACCCCAACAAGCTACCCAGGGGTCCACAACTCTCCCTGGACTTGCAGTAGAGGCCCCAGGGTGCCCCCTGGCCCTCCACCTAGGGGCCTAAGACCCCAGCAAGCTACCCAGGGGTCCACCTCTCTCCCTTGACTTGAAGTATAGGCCCCAGGGTGCCCCCTGGCCCTCCACCTAGGAGACTAGGACCCCAGCTAGCTACCCAGGGGTCCACCTCTCTGCCTGGACTTGCAGTAGAGGCCCCTGGGTGCCCCCTTGCCCTCCACCTAGGGGTCTCTGACCCCAGCAAGCTACCCAGGGGTCTAGCTCTCTCCCTGGACTTGCAGTGAAGGCCCTAGGGTACCTCCTGGCCCTCCACCTAGGGGCCCCTGACCCCAGCAAGCTACCCAGGGGTCCACCTCTCTCCCTGGACTTGCAGTAGAGGCCCCAGGGTGCCCCCTGGCCCTCCACCTAGGGGCCTCTGACCCCAGCAAGCTACCCAGGGGTCAACCTCTCTCCCTGGACTTGCAGTATAGGCCCCAGGGTGCCCTCTGGCCCTCCTCCTAGGGACCTAAGACCCCAGCAAGCTACCCAGGGGTCCACCTCTCTCCCTTGACTTGAAGTATAGGCCCCAGGGTGCCCCCTGGCCCTCCACCTAGGGGACAAGGACCCCAGCAAGCTACCCAGGGGTCCACCTCTCTGCCTGGACTTGCAGTAGAGGCCCCAGGGTGCCCCCTTGGCCTCCACCTAGGGGCCTCTGACCCCAGCAAGCTACCCAGGGGTCCACAACTCTCCCTGGACTTTCAGTAGAGGCCCCAGGGTGCCCCCTTGGCCTCCACCCAGGGGCCTCTGACCCCTGCAAGCTACCCAGGGGTCCACCTTTCTCCCTGGACTTGAAGTATAGGCCCAAGGGTGCCCACTCGCCCTCCACCTAGGGGCCTAAGACCCCAACAAGCTACCCAGGGGTCCACAACTCTCCCTGGACTTGCAGTAGAGGCCCCAGGGTGCCCCCTGGCCCTCCACCTAGTTGCCTAAGACCCCAGCAAGCTACCCAGGGGTCCACCTCTCTCCCTTGACTTGAAGTATAGGCCCCAGGGTGCCCCCTGGCCCTCCACCCAGGGGCCTCTGACCCCAGCAACCTACCCAGGGGTCCACAACTCTTCCTGGACTTGCAGTAGAGGCCCCAGGGTGCCCCCTTGGCCTCCACCCAGGGGCCTCCGACCCTAGCAAGCTACCCAGGGGTCCACCTTTCTCCCTTGACTTTAAGTATAGGCCCAAGGGTGCCCACTGGCCCTCCACCTAGGGGCCTCTGACCCCAGCAAGCTACCCAGGGGTCCACCTCTCTCCCTGGACTTGCAGTATAGGCCCCAGGGTGCCCCCTGGCCCTCCATCTAGGGACCTAAGACCCCAGCAAGCTTCCCAGGGGTCCACCTCTCTCCCTTGACTTGAAGTATAGGCCCCAGGGTGCCCCCTGGCCCTCCACCTAGGGACCTAAGACCCCAGCAAGCTACCCAGGGGTCCACCTCTCTCCCTTGACTTGAAGTATAGGCCCCAGGGTGCCCCCTGGCCCTCCACCTAGGGGACTAGGACCCAGCAAGCTACCCAGGGGTCCACCTCTCTGCCGGGACTTGCAATAGAAGCCCCAGGGTGCCCCCTTGGCCTCCACCTAGGGGCCTCTGACCCCAGCAAGCTACCCAGGGGTCCACAACTCTCCCTGGACTTGCAGTTGAGGCCGCAGGGTGCCCCCTTGGCCTCCACCCAGGGGCCTCTGAACCCAGCAAGCTACCCTGGGGTCCACCTTTCTCTCTGGACTTGAAGTATAGGCCCAAGGGTGCCCACTGGCCCTCCACCTAGGGGCCTAAGACCCCAACAAGCTACCCAGGGGTCCACAACTTTCCCTGGACTTGCAGTAGAGGCCCCAGGGTGCCCCATGGCCCTCCACCCAGGGGCCTAAGACCCCAGCAAGCTTCCCAGGGGTCCACCTCTCTCCCTGGACATGCAGTAGACGCCCCAGGGTGCCCTCTGGCCGTCCACCTAGTGGCCTTTGACCCCAGGAAGCTATCCAGGGGTCCACCTTGCTCCCTGGACTTGCAGTAGAGGCCCAAGAAGGCCACCTGGCCCTCCATCTAGGGGCCTAGGACCCCAGAAAGCTACCCAGGGGTCCACCTCTCTCCCTGGACTTGCAGTAGAGGCCCCAGGGTGCCCCCTTGCCCTCCAAAAAGGAGTCTTTGACCCCAGCAACCTACCCAGTGGTCCACCTCTTTCCCTGGACTTGGAGGATAGGCCCCAGGGTGCCCCCTGGCCCTCCACCCAGGGGCCTTTGACCCCAGCAAGCTACCCTGGGGGTCCTCCTCTTTCCCTGGACTTGCAGTATAGGCCCTAGGGTGCCCCCTTGGCCTCCACCTAAGGGCCTCTGACCCCAGCAAGCTACCCAGGGGTCCAAAACTCTCCCTGGACTTGCAGTAGAGGCCCCAGGGTGCCCCTTTGGCCTCCACCCAGGGGCCTCTGACCCCAGCAAGCTACCCAGGGGGTCCACCTCTTTCCCTGGACTTGCAGTAGAGGCCCTAGGGTACCTCCTGGCCCTCCACCTAGGGGCCTTTGACCCCAGCAAGCTACCCACGGGTCCACAACTCTCCCTGGACTTGCAGTACAGGCCCCAGGGTGCCCCCTTGGCCTCCACCTAGGGGCCTCTGACCCCAGCAAACTACCCAGGGGACCACAACTCTCCCTGGACTTGCAGTAGAGGCCCCAGGGTACCCCCTTGGCCTCCACCCAGGGGCCTCTGACCCCAGCAAGCTACCCAGGGGGTCCACCTCTTTCCCTGGACTTGCAGTAGAGGCCCTAGGGTACCTCCTGGCCTTCCACCTAGGGGCCTTTGACCCCAGCATGCTACCCAGGGGTCCACAACTCTCCCTGGACTTGCAGTAGAGGCCCTAGAGTGCCCCCTTGGCTTCCACCTAGGGGCCTCTAACCCAGCAAGCTACCCAGGGGTCCACAACTCTCCCTGGACTTGCAGTAGAGGCCCCAGGGTGCCCCCTTGGCCTCCACCCAGGGGCATCTGACCCCAGCAAGCTACCCAGGGGTCCACCTTTCTCCCTGGACTTGAAGTATAGGCCCAAGGGTGCCCATTGGCCATCCACCTAGGGGCCTAAGACGCCAACAAGCTACCCAGGGGTCCACAACTCTCCCTGGACTTGCAGTAGAGGCCCCAGGGTGCCCCCTGGCCCTCCACCAAGGGGCCTCTGACCCCAGCAAGCTACCCAGGGGTCCACCTCTCTCCCTGGACTTGCAGTAAAAGCCCCAGGGTGCCCCCTGGCCTTCCACCTAGGGGCCTCTGACCCCAGCAAGCTACCCAGGGGTCCATCTCTCTCCCTTGACTTGAAGTATAGGCCCCAGGGTGCCCCCTGGCACTCCACCTAGGGGACTAGGACCCAAGCAAGGTACCCAGGGGTCCACCTCTCTGCCTGGACTTGCAGTAGAGGCCCCAGGGTTCCTCCTTGACCTACACCTAGGGGCCTCTGACCCCAGCAAGCTACCCAGGGGTCCAAAACTCTCCCTGGACTTGCAGTAGAGGCCTCAGGGTGCCCACTGGCCCTCCACCTAGGGGCCTCTGACCCCAGCAAGCTACCCAGGGGTCCACCTCTCTCCCTTAACTTGCAGTATAGGCCCCAGGGTGCCCCCTGGCCCTCCACCTAGGGACTTAAGACCCCAGCAAGCTACCTAGGGGTCCACCTCTCTCCCTTGACTTGAAGTATAGGCCCCAGGGTGCCCCCTGGCCCTCCACCTAGGGGACAAGGACCCCAGCAAGCTACCCAGGGGTCCACCTCTCTGCCTGGACTTGCAGTAGAGGCCCTAGGGTGCCCCCTTGGCCTCCACCTTGGGGGCCTCTGACCCCAGCAAGCTACCCAGGGGTCCACAACTCTCCCTGGACTTGCAGTAGAGGCCCCAGGGTGCCCCCTTGGCCTCCACCCAGGGGCCTCTGACCCCAGCAAGCTACCCAGGGGTCCACCTTTCTCCCTGGACTTGAAGTATAGGCCCAAGGGTGCCCACTGGCCCTCCACTTAGGGGCCTAAGACCCCAATAAGCTACACAGGGGTCCACATCTCTCCCTGGACTTGCAGTAGAGGCCCCAGGGTGCCCCCTGGCCCTCCACCTAGGGGCCTAAGACCCCAGCAAGCTACCCAGGGGTCCACCTCTCTCCCTTGACTTGAAGTATAGGCCCCAGGGTGCCCCCTGGCCCTCCACCTAGGGGACTAGGACCCCTGCTAGCTACCCAGGGGTCCACCTCTCTGCCTGGACTTGCAGTATAGGCCCCAGGGTGCCCCTTTGCCCTACACCCAGGGGCCTCTGACCCCAGCAAGCTACCCAGGGGTCCACCTCTCTCCCTTGACTTGAAGTATAGGCCCCAGGGTGTCTCCTGGCCCTCCACCTAGGGGCCTCTGACCCCAGCAAGCTACCCAGGGGTCCACAACTCTCCCTGGACTTGAAGTAGAGGCCCCAAGGTGCCCTCTTGGCCTCAACCCAGGGGCCTGTGACCCCAGCAAGCTACCCAGGGGTCCACCTTTCTCAGTGGACTTGAAGTATAGGCCTCAGGGTGCCCACGGGCCCTCCACCCAGGGGCCTAAGACCTCAGCAAGCTACCCAGGGGTCCACAACTCTCCCTGGACTTGCAGTAGAGGCCCCAGGGTTCCCCCTGGCCCTCCACCTAGGGGCCTCTGACCCCAGCAAGCTACCCAGGGGTCCACAACTCTCCCTGGACTTGCAGTAGAGGCCCCTGGGTGCCCCCTGGCCCTCCACCTAGGGGCCTCTGACCCCAGCAAGCTACCCAGGGGTCCACCTCTCTCCCTTGACTTGCAGTATAGGCCCCAGGGTGCCCCCTGGCCCTCCACCTAGGGACCTAAGACCCCAGCAAGCTACCCAGGGGTCCACCTCTCTCCCTTGACTTGAAGTATAGGCCCCAGGGTGCCCCCTGGCCCTCCACCTAGGGGACTAGGACCCCAGCAAGCTACCCAGGGGTCCACCTCTCTGCCGGGACTTGCAATAGAGGCCCCAGGGTGCCCCCTTGGCCTCCACCTAGGGGCCTCTGACCCCAGCAAGCTACCCAGGGGTCCACAACTCTCCCTGGACTTGCAGTTGAGGCCGCAGGGTGCCCCCTTGGCCTCCACCCAGGGGCCTTTGACCCCAGCAAGCTACCCAGGGGTCCACCTCTCTCCCTGGACTTGCAGTATAGGCCCCAGGGTGCCCCCTGGCCCTCCAACTAGGGACCTAAGACCCCAGCAAGCTACCCAGGGGTCCACCTCTCTCCCTTAACTTGAAGTATAGGCCTCAGGGTGCCCCCTGGCCCTCCACCTAGGGGACTAGGACCCCAGAAAGCTACCCAGGGGTACACCTCTCTGTCTGGACTTGCAGTAGAGGCCCCAGTGTGCCCCGTGGCCTCCGCCTAGGGGCCTTTGACCCCAGCAAGCTACCCAGGGGTCCACCTCACTCCCTGGACTTGCAGTATAGGCCCCAGGGTGCCCCCTGGCCCTCCACCTATTGACCTAAGACCCCAGCAAGCTACCCAGGGGTCCACCTCTCTCCCTTGACTTGAAGTATAGGCCCCAGGGTACCCCCTGGCCCTCCACCTAGGGGACTAGGACCCCAGCAAGGTACCCAGGGGTCCACCTCTCTGCCTGGACTTGCAGTAGAGGCCCCAGGGTGCCCCCTTGGCCTCCACCTAGGGAACTCTGACCCCAGCAAGCTACCCAGGGGTCCACAACTCTCCCTGGACTTGCAATAGAGGCCCCAGGGTACCCCCTTGGCCTCCACCCAGGGGCCTCTGACCCCAGCAAGCTACCCAGGGGGTCCACCTCTTTCCCTGGACTTGCAGTAGAGGCCCTAGGGTACCTCCTGGCCCTCCACCTAGGGGCCTTTGACCCCAGCAAGCTACCCAGGGGTCCACAACTCTCCCTGGACTTGCAGTAGAGGCCCCAGGGTGCCCCCTTGGCCTCCATCTAGGGGACTCTGACCCCAGCAAGCTACCCAGGGGTCCACAACTCTCCCTGGACTTGCAGTAGAGGCCCCAGGGTGCCCCCTTGGCCTCCACCCAGGGGCCTCTGACCCCAGCAAGCTACCCAGGGGTCCACAACTCTCCCTGGACTTGCAGTAGAGGCCCCAGGGTGCCCCCTTGGCCTCCACCCAGGGGCTTCTGACCCCAGCAAGCTACCCAGGGGTCCACCTTTCTCCCTGGACTTGAAGTATAGGCCCAAGGGTGCCCACTGGCCCTCCACCTAGGGGCCTAAGACCCCAACAAGCTACACAGGGGTCCACAACTCTCCCTGGACTTGCAATAGAGGCCCCAGGGTGCCCCCTGGCCCTCCACCTAGGGGCCTAAGACCCCAGCAAGCTACCCAGGGGTCCACCTCTCTTCCTTGACTTGAAGTATAGGCCCCAGGGTGCCCCCTGGCCCTCCACCTAGGGGACTAGGACCCCAGCTAGCTACCCAGGGGTCCACCTTTCTCCTTGGACTTGACGTATAGGCCTCAGGGTGCCCACTGGCCCTCCACGTAGGGGCCTTAGACCCCAGCAAGCTACCCAGGGGTCCACCTTTCTCCGTGGACTTGAAGTAGAGGCCCCAGGGTGCCCCCTGGCCCTCCACCTAGGGACCTAAGACCCCAGCAAGCTACCCAGGGGTCCACCTCTCTCCCTTGACTTGAAGTATAGGCCCCAGGGTGCCCCCTGGCCCTCCACCTAGGGGACTAGGACCCCCGCAAGGTACCCAGGGGTCCACCTCTCTGACTGGACTTGCAGTAGAGGCCCCAGGGTGCCCCCTTGGCCTCCACCTAGGGGCCTCTGACCCCAGCAAGCTACCCAGGGGTCCACAACTCTCCCTGGACTTGCAGTAGAGGCCCCAGGGTACCCCCTTGGCCTCCACCCAGGGGCCTCTGACCCCAGAAAGCTACTCAGGGGTTCCACCTCTTTCCCTGGATTTACAGTAGAGGCCCCAGGGTGCCCCCTTGGCCTCCACCCAGGGGCCTCCGACCCCAGCAAGCTACCCAGGGGTCCACCTTTCTCCCTTGACTTGAAGTATAGGCCCAAGGGTGCCCACTGGCCCTCCACCTAGGGGCCTCTGACCCCAGCAAGCTACCCAGGGGTCCACCTCTCTCCCTGGACTTGCAGTATAGGCCCCAGGGTGCCCCCTGGCCCTCCATCTAGGCACCTAAGACCCCAGCAAGTTAACCAGGGGTCCACCTCTCTCCCTTGACTTGAAGTATAGGCTCCAGGGTGCCCCCTGGCCCTCCACCTAGGGGCCTTTGACCCCAGCAAGCTACCCAGGGGTCCACAACTCTCCCTGGACTTGCAGTAGAGGCCCCAGGGTGCCCCCTTGGCCTCCATCTAGGGGACTCTGACCCCAGCAAGCTACCCAGGGGTCCACAACTCTCCCTGGACTTGCAGTAGAGGCCCCAGGGTGCCCCCTTGGCCTCCACCCAGGGGCCTCTGACCCCAGCAAGCTACCCAGGGGTCCACAACTCTCCCTGGACTTGCAGTAGAGGCCCCAGGGTGCCCCCTTGGCCTCCACCCAGGGGCTTCTGACCCCAGCAAGCTACCCAGGGGTCCACCTTTCTCCCTGGACTTGAAGTATAGGCCCAAGGGTGCCCACTGGCCCTCCACCTAGGGGCCTAAGACCCCAACAAGCTACCCAGGGGTCCACAACTCTCCCTGGACTTGCAATAGAGGCCCCAGGGTGCCCCCTGGCCCTCCACCTAGGGGCCTAAGACCCCAGCAAGCTACCCAGGGGTCCACCTCTCTCCCTTGACTTGAAGTATAGGCCCCAGGGTGCCCCCTGGCCCTCCACCTAGGGGACTAGGACCCCAGCTAGCTACCCAGGGGTCCACCTTTCTCCTTGGACTTGACGTATAGGCCTCAGGGTGCCCACTGGCCCTCCACGTAGGGGCCTTAGACCCCAGCAAGCTACCCAGGGGTCCACCTTTCTCCGTGGACTTGAAGTAGAGGCCCCAGGGTGCCCCCTGGCCCTCCACCTAGGGACCTAAGACCCCAGCAAGCTACCCAGGGGTCCACCTCTCTCCCTTGACTTGAAGTATAGGCCCCAGGGTGCCCCCTGGCCCTCCACCTAGGGGACTAGGACCCCAGCAAGGTACCCAGGGGTCCACCTCTCTGACTGGACTTGCAGTAGAGGCCCCAGGGTGCCCCCTTGGCCTCCACCTAGGGGCCTCTGACCCCAGCAAGCTACCCAGGGGTCCACAACTCTCCCTGGACTTGCAGTAGAGGCCCCAGGGTACCCCCTTGGCCTCCACCCAGGGGCCTCTGACCCCAGAAAGCTACTCAGGGGTTCCACCTCTTTCCCTGGATTTACAGTAGAGGCCCCAGGGTGCCCCCTTGGCCTCCACCCAGGGGCCTCCGACCCCAGCAAGCTACCCAGGGGTCCACCTTTCTCCCTTGACTTGAAGTATAGGCCCAAGGGTGCCCACTGGCCCTCCACCTAGGGGCCTTTGACCCCAGCAAGCTACCCAGGGGTCCACCTCTCTCCCTGGACTTGCAGTATAGGCCCCAGGGTGCCCCCTGGCCCTCCACCTAGGCACCTAAGACCCCAGCAAGTTAACCAGGGGTCCACCTCTCTCCCTTGACTTGAAGTATAGGCTCCAGGGTGCCCCCTGGCCCTCCACCTAGGGGACAAGGACCCCAGCAAGCTACCCAGGGGTCCACAACTCTCCCTGGACTTGCAGTACAGGCCCCAGGGTGCCCCCTTGGCCTCCACCTAGGGGCCTCTGACCCCAGCAAGCTACCCAGGGGACCACAACTCTCCCTGGACTTGCAGTAGAGGCCCCAGGGTACCCCCTTGGCCTCCACCCAGGGGCCTCTGACCCCAGCAAGCTACCCAGTTGGTCCACCTCTTTCCCTGGCCTTGCAGTAGAGGCCCTAGGGTACCTCCTGGCCTTCCACCTAGGGGCCTTTGACCCCAGCAAGCTACCCAGGGGTCCACAACTCTCCCTGGACTTGCAGTAGAGGCCCCAGGGTGCCCCCTTGGCCTCCACCTAGGGGCCTCTGACCCCAGCAAGTTACCCAGGGGTCCACAACTCTCCCTGGACTTGCAGTAGAGGCCCCAGGGTGCCCCCTTGGCCTCCACCCAGGGGCCTCTGACCCCAGCAAGCTACCCAGGGGTCCACCTTTCTCCCTGGACTTGAAGTATAGGCCCAAGGGTGCCCACTGGCCATCCACCTAGGGGCCTAAGACCCCAACAAGCTACCCAGGGGTCCACAACTCTCCCTGGACTTGCAGTAGAGAACCCCAGGGTGCCCCCTGGCCCTCCACCTAGGGGCCTCTGACCCCAGCAAGCTACCCAGGGGTCCATCTCTCTCCCTGGACTTGCAGTATAGGCCCCAGGGTGCCCCCTGGCCCGCCACCTAAGGACTTAAGACCCCAGCAAGCTACCTAGGGGTCCACCTCTCTCCCTTGAATTGAAGTATAGGCCCCAGGGTGCCCCCTGGCCCTCCACCTAGGGGACAAGGACCCCAGCAAGCTACCCAGGGGTCCACCTCTCTGCCTGGACTTGCAGTAGAGGCCCCAGGGTGCCCCCTTGGCCTCCACCTAGGGGCCTCTGACCCCAGCAAGCTACCCAGGGGTCCACAACTCTCCCTGGACTTGCAGTAGAGGCCCCAGGGTGCCCCCTTGGCCTCCACCCAGGGGCCTCTGACCCCAGCAAGCTACCCAGGGGTCCACCTTTCTCCCTGGACTTGAAGTATAGGCCCAAGGGTGCCCACTGGCCCTCCACCTAGGGGCCTCTGACCCCAGCAAGCTACCCAGGGGTCCACCTCTCTCCCTGGACTTGCAGTATAGGCCCCAGGGTGCCCCCTGGCCCTCCACCTAGGCACCTAAGACCCCAGCAAGTTAACCAGGGGTCCACCTCTCTCCCTTGACTTGAAGTATAGGCTCCAGGGTGCCCCCTGGCCCTCCACCTAGGGGACAAGGACCCCAGCAAGCTACCCAGGGGTCCACAACTCTCCCTGGACTTGCAGTACAGGCCCCAGGGTGCCCCCTTGGCCTCCATCTAGGGGCCTCTGACCCCAGCAAGCTACCCAGGGGACCACAACTCTCCCTGGACTTGCAGTAGAGGCCCCAGGGTACCCCCTTGGCCTCCACCCAGGGGCCTCTGACCCCAGCAAGCTACCCAGGGGGTCCACCTCTTTCCCTGGCCTTGCAGTAGAGGCCCTAGGGTACCTCCTGGCCTTCCACCTAGGGGCCTTTGACCCCAGCAAGCTACCCAGGGGTCCACAACTCTCCCTGGACTTGCAGTAGAGGCCCCAGGGTGCCCCCTTGGCCTCCACCTAGGGGCCTCTGACCCCAGCAAGCTACCCAGGGGTCCACAACTCTCCCTGGACTTGCAGTAGAGGCCCCAGGGTGCCCCCTTGGCCTCCACCCAGGGGCCTCTGACC
This sequence comes from Danio rerio, assembly GCF_052040795.2. NCBI lineage: Eukaryota > Metazoa > Chordata > Actinopteri > Cypriniformes > Danionidae > Danio > Danio rerio. The sequence continues at coordinate 18,400,457 of NC_141040.1, forward strand.
CCAGCAAGCTACCCAGGGGTCCACCTTTCTCCCTGGACTTGAAGTATAGGCCCAAGGGTGCCCACTGGCCATCCACCTAGGGGCCTAAGACCCCAACAAGCTACCCAGGGGTCCACAACTCTCCCTGGACTTGCAGTAGAGGACCCCAGGGTGCCCCCTGGCCCTCCACCTAGGGGCCTCTGACCCCAGCAAGCTACCCAGGGGTCCATCTCTCTCCCTGGACTTGCAGTATAGGCCCCAGGGTGCCCCCTGGCCCTCCACCTAGGGACCTAAGACCCCAGCAAGCTACCTAGGGGTCCACCTCTCTCCCTTGAATTGAAGTATAGGCCCCAGGGTGCCCCCTTGCCCTCCACCTAGGGGACAAGGACCCCAGCAAGCTACCCAGGGGTCCACCTCTCTGCCTGGACTTGCAGTAGAGGCCCCAGGGTGCCCCCTTGGCCTCCACCTAGGGGCCTCTGACCCCAGCAAGCTACCCAGGGGTCCACAACTCTCCCTGGACTTGCAGTAGAGGCCCCAGGGTGCCCCCTTGGCCTCCACCCAGGGGCCTCTGACCCCAGCAAGCTACCCAGGGGTCCACCTTTCTCCCTGGACTTGAAGTATAGGCCCAAGGGTGCCCACTGGCCCTCCACCTAGGGGCCTCTGACCCCAGCAAGCTACCCAGGGGTCCACCTCTCTCCCTGGACTTGCAGTATAGGCCCCAGGGTGCCCCCTGGCCCTCCACCTAGGCACCTAAGACCCCAGCAAGTTAACCAGGGGTCCACCTCTCTCCCTTGACTTGAAGTATAGGCTCCAGGGTGCCCCCTGGCCCTCCACCTAGGGGACAAGGACCCCAGCAAGCTACCCAGGGGTCCACAACTCTCCCTGGACTTGCAGTACAGGCCCCAGGGTGCCCCCTTGGCCTCCACCTAGGGGCCTCTGACCCCAGCAAGCTACCCAGGGGACCACAACTCTCCCTGGACTTGCAGTAGAGGCCCCAGGGTACCCCCTTGGCCTCCACCCAGGGGCCTCTGACCCCAGCAAGCTACCCAGGGGGTCCACCTCTTTCCCTGGCCTTGCAGTAGAGGCCCTAGGGTACCTCCTGGCCTTCCACCTAGGGGCCTTTGACCCCAGCAAGCTACCCAGGGGTCCACAACTCTCCCTGGACTTGCAGTAGAGGCCCCAGGGTGCCCCCTTGGCCTCCACCCATGGGCCTCTGACCCCAGCAAGCTACCCAGGGGTCCACCTTTCTCCCTGGACTTGAAGTATAGGCCCAAGGGTGCCCACTGGCCATCCACCTAGGGGCCTAAGACACCAACAAGCTACCCAGGGGTCCACAACTCTCCCTGGACTTGCAATAGAGGCCCCAGGGTACCCCCTTGGCCTCCACCCAGGGGCCTCTGACCCCAGCAAGCTACCCAGGGGGTCCACCTCTTTCCCTGGACTTGCAGTAGAGGCCCTAGGGTACCTCCTGGCCCTCCACCTAGGGGCCTTTGACCCCAGCAAGCTACCCAGGGGTCCACAACTCTCCCTGGACTTGCAGTAGAGGCCCCAGGGTGCCCCCTTGGCCTCCATCTAGGGGACTCTGACCCCAGCAAGCTACCCAGGGGTCCACAACTCTCCCTGGACTTGCAGTAGAGGCCCCAGGGTGCCCCCTTGGCCTCCACCCAGGGGCCTCTGACCCCAGCAAGCTACCCAGGGGTCCACAACTCTCCCTGGACTTGCAGTAGAGGCCCCAGGGTGCCCCCTTGGCCTCCACCCAGGGGCCTCTGACCCCAGCAAGCTACCCAGGGGTCCACAACTCTCCCTGGACTTGCAGTAGAGGCCCCAGGGTGCCCCCTTGGCCTCCACCCAGGGGCCTCTGACCCCAGCAAGCTACCCAGGGGTCCACCTTTTTCCCTGGACTTGAAGTATAGGCCCAAGGGTGCCCACTGGCCCTCCACCTAGGGGCCTAAGACCCCAGCAAGCTACCCAGGGGTCCACCTCTCTTTCTTGACTTGAAGTATAGGCCCCAGGGTGCCCCCTGGCCCTCCACCTAGGGGACTAGGACCCCAGCTAGCTACCCAGGGGTCCACCTCTCTGCCTGGACTTGCAGTAGAGGCCCCAGGGTGCCCCCTTGCCCTCCACCCAGGGGCCTCTGACCCCAGCAAGCTACCCAGGGGTCCACCTCTCTCCCTTGACTTGAAGTATAGGCCCCAGGGTGTCTCCTGGCCCTCCACCTAGGGGCCTCTGACCCCAGCAAGCTACCCAGGGGTCCACAACTCTCCCTGGACTTGCAGTAGAGGCCCCAGGGTGCCCCCTTGGCCTCAACCCAGGGGCCTTTGACCCCAGCAAGCTACCCAGGGGTCCACCTTTCTCCGTGGACTTGAAGTAGAGGCCCCAGGGTGCCCCCTGGCCCTCCACCTAGGGACCTAAGACCCCAGCAAGCTACCCAGGGGTCCACCTCTCTCCCTTGACTTGAAGTATAGGCCCCAGGATGCCCCTGGCCCTCCACCTAGGGGACTAGGACCCCAGCAAGGTACCCAGGGGTCCACCTCTCTGACTGGACTTGCAGTAGAGGCCCCAGGGTGCCCCCTTGGCCTTCACCTAGGGGCCTCTGACCCCAGCAAGCTACCCAGGGGTCCACAACTCTCCCTGGACTTGCAGTAGAGGCCCCAGGGTACCCCCTTGGCCTCCACCCAGGGGCCTCTGACCCCAGAAAGCTACTCAGGGGTTCCACCTCTTTCCCTGGCCTTGCAGTAGAGGCCCTAGGGTACCTCCTGGCCTTCCACCTAGGGGCCTTTGACCCCAGCAAGCTACCCAGGGGTCCACAACTCTCCCTGGACTTGCAGTAGAGGCCCCAGTGTGCCCCCTTGGCCTCCACCCAGGGGCCTCTGACCCCAGCAAGCTACCCAGGGGTCCATCTTTCTCCCTGGACTTGAAGTATAGGCCCAAGGGTGCCCACTGGCCATCCACCTAGGGGCCTAAGACCCCAACAAGCTACCCAGGGGTCCACAACTCTCCCTGAACTTGCAGTAGAGGACCCCAGGGTGCCCCCTGGCCCTCCACCTAGGGGCCTCTTACCCCAGCAAACTACCCAGGGGTCCATCTCTCTCCCTGGACTTGCAGTATAGGCCCCAGGGTGCCCCCTGGCCCTCCACCTAGGGACCTAAGACCCCAGCAAGCTACCTAGGGGTCCACCTCTCTCCCTTGAATTGAAGTATAGGCCCCAGGGTGCCCCCTGGCCCTCCACCTAGGGGACAAGGACCCCAGCAAGCTACCCAGGGGTCCACCTCTCTGCCTGGACTTGCAGTAGAGGCCCCAGGGTGCCCCCTTGGCCTAAACCTAGGGGCCTCTGACCCCAGCAAGCTACCCAGGGGTCCACAACTCTCCCTGGACTTGCAGTAGAGGCCCCAGGGTGCCCCCTTGGCCTCCACCCAGGGGCCTCTGACCCCAGCAAGCTACCTAGGGGTCCACCTTTCTCCCTGGACTTGAAGTATAGGCCTAAGGGTGCCCACTGGCCCTCCACCTAGGGGCCTCTGACCCCAGCAAGCTACCCAGGGGTCCACCTCTCTCCCTGGACTTGCAGTAGAGGCCCCAGGGTGCCCCCTGGCCCTCCACCTAGGCACCTAAGACCCCAGCAAGTTAACCAGGGGTCCACCTCTCTCCCTTGACTTGAAGTATAGGCTCCAGGGTGCCCCCTGGCCCTCCACCTAGGGGACAAGGACCCCAGCAAGCTACCCAGGGGTCCACAACTCTCCCTGGACTTGCAGTACAGGCCCCAGGGTGCCCCCTTGGCCTCCACCTAGGGGCCTCTGACCCCAGCAAGCTACCCAGGGGACCACAACTCTCCCTGGACTTGCAGTAGAGGCCCCAGAGTACCCCCTTGGCCTCCACCCAGGGGCCTCTGACCCCAGCAAGCTACCCAGGGGGTCCACCTCTTTCCCTGGCCTTGCAGTAGAGGCCCTAGGGTACCTCCTGGCCTTCCACCTAGGGGCCTTTGACCCCAGCAAGCTACCCAGGGGTCCACAACTCTCCCTGGACTTGCAGTAGAGGCCCCAGGGTGCCCCCTTGGCCTCCACCTAGGGGCCTCTGACCCCAGCAAGCTACCCAGGGGTCCACAACTCTCCCTGGACTTGCAGTAGAGGACCCCAGGGTGCCCCCTGGCCCTCCACCTAGGGGCCTCTGACCCCAGCAAGCTACCCAGGGGTCCATCTCTCTCCCTGGACTTGCAGTATAGGCCCCAGGGTGCCCCCTGGCCCTCCACCTAGGGACCTAAGACCCCAGCAAGCTACCTAGGGGTCCACCTCTCTCCCTTGAATTGAAGTATAGGCCCCAGGGTGCCCCCTGGCCCTCCACCTAGGGGACAAGGACCCCAGCAAGCTACCCAGGGGTCCACCTCTCTGCCTGGACTTGCAGTAGAGGCCCCAGGGTGCCCCCTTGGCCTCCACCTAGGGGCCTAAGACCCCAGCAAGCTACCCAGGGGTCCACAACTCTCCCTGGACTTGCAGTAGAGGCCCCAGGGTGCCCCCTTGGCCTCCACCCAGGGGCCTCTGACCCCAGCAAGCTACCCAGGGGTCCACCTTTCTCCCTTGACTTGAAGTATAGGCCCAAGGGTGCCCACTGGCCCTTCACTTAGGGGCCTAAGACCCCAACAAGCTACCCAGGGGTTCACAACTCTCCCTGGACTTGCAGTAGAGGCCCCAGGGTGCCCCTGGCCCTCCACCTAGGGGCCTAAGACCCCAGCAAGCTACCCAGGGGTCCACCTCTCTCCCTTGACTTGAAGTAGAGGCCCCAGGGTGCCCCTTTGCCCTACACCCAGGGGCCTCTGACCCCAGCAAGCTACCCAGGGGTCCAACTCTCTCCCTTGACTTGAAGTATAGGCCTCAGGGTGCCCACTGGCCCTCCACCCAGGGGCCTAAGACCTTAGCAAGCTACCCAGGGGTCCACAACTCTCCCTGGACTTGCAGTAGAGGCCCCAGGGTTCCCCCTGGCCCTCCACCTAGGGGCCTCTGACGCCAGCAACCTACCCAGGGGTCCACAACTCTCCCTGGACTTGCAGTAGAGGCCCCTGGGTGCCCCCTGGCCCTCCACCCAGGGACCTAAGACCCCAGCAAGCTACCCAGGGGTCCACCTCTCTGCCTGGACTTGCAGTAGAGGCCCCAGGGTGCCCCCTTGGCCTCCACCTAGGGGCCTCTGACCCCAGCAAGCTACCCAGGGGTCCACAACTCTCCCTGGACTTGCAGTAGAGGCCTCAGGGTGCCCCCTTGGCCTCCACCTAGGGGCCTCTGACCCCAGCAAGCTACCCAGGGGTCCACCTTTCTCCCTGGACATGCAGTAGACGCCCCAGGGTGCCCCCTGGCCCTCCACCTAGTGGCCTTTGACCCCAGGAAGCTATCCAGGGGTCCACCTTGCTCCCTGAACTTGCAGTAGAGGCCCAAGAAGGCCACCTGGCCCTCCATCTAGTGGCCTAGGACCCCAGAAAGCTACCCAAGGGTCCACCTCTCTCCCTGGACTGGCAGTAGAGGCCCCAGGGTGCCCCCTTGCCCTCCAAAAAGGAGTCTTTGACCCCAGCAAACTACCCAGTGGTCCACCTCTCTCCCTGGACTTGGAGGATAGGCCCCAGGGTGCCCCCTGGCCCTCCACCTAGGGGCCTAAGACCCCAGCAAGCTACCCTGGGGTCCTCCTCTTTCCCTGGACTTGCAGTAGAGGCCCCAGGGTGCCCCCTTGGCCTCCACCTAGGGGCCTCTGACCCCAGCAAGCTACCCAGGGGTCCACCTTTCTCCCTGGACTTGAAGTATAGGCCCAAGGGGTCCCACTGGCCCTCCACCTAGGTTCCTAAGACCCCAACAAGCTACCCAGGGGTCCACAACTCTCCCTGGACTTGCAGTAGAGGCCCCAGGGTGCCCCCTGGCCCTCCACTTAGGGGCCTAAGACCCCAGCAAGCTACCCAGGGGTCCACCTCTCTCCCTTGACTTGAAGTATAGGCCCAAGGGTGCCCACTGGCCATCCACCTAGGGGCCTAAGACCCCAACAAGCTACCCAGGGGTCCGCAACTCTCCCTGGACTTGCAGTAGAGGCCCCAGGGTGCCCCCTGGCCCTCCACCTTGGGGCCTCTGACCCCAGCAAGCTACCCAGGGGTCCACCTCTCTCCCTTGACTTGAAGTATAGGCCCCAGGGTGCCCCCTTGCCCTCCACCCAAGGGCCTCTGACCCCAGCAAGCTACCCAGGGGTCCACCTCTCTCCCTGGACTTGCAGTAGAGGCCCTAGGATACCTCCTGGCCCTCCACCTAGGGGCCTCTGACCCCAGCAAGCTACCTAGGGGTCCACAACTCTCCCTGGACTTGCAGTAGAGGCCCAAGGGTGCCCCCTTGGCCTCCACCCAGGGGCCTCTGACCCCAGCAAGCTACCCAGGGGTCCACCTTTCTCCCTGGACTTGAAGTATAGGCCTCAGGGTGCCCACTGGCCCTCCACCTAGGGCCCTAAGACCCCAGCAAGCTACCCAGGGGTCCACAACTCTCCCTGGACTTGCAGTAGAGGCCCCAGGGTGCCCCCTTGGCTTCCACCCAGGAGCCTCTGACCCCAGCAAGCTACCCAGGGGTCCACCTTTCTCCCTGGACTTGAAGTATAGGCCTCAGGGTGCCCACTGGCCCTCCACCTAGGGGCCTAAGACCCCAGCAAGCTACCCAGGGGTCCACAACTCTCCCTGGACTTGCAGTAGTGGCCCCAGGGTGCCCCCTGGCCCTCCACCCAGGGGCCTCTGACCCCAGCAAGCTACCCAGGCGTCCACCTCTCTCCCTGGACTTGCAGTAGAGGCCCTGGGGTACCTCCTGGCCCTCCACCTAGGGGCCTCTGACCCCAGCAAGCTACCTAGGGGTCCACAACTCTCCCTGGACTTGCAGTAGAGGCCCCAGGGTGCCCCCTTGGCCTCCACCCAGGGGCCTCTGACCCCAGCAAGCTACCCAGGGGTCCACCTTTCTCCCTGGACTTGAAGTATAGGCCTCAGGGTGCCCACTGGCCCTCCACCTAGGGGCCTAAGACCCCAGCAAGCTACCCAGGGGTCCACAACTCTCCCTGGACTTGCAGTAGAGGCCCCAGGGTGCCCCCTTGGCCTCCACCCAGGGGCCTCTGACCCCAGCAAGCTACCCATGGGTCCACCTTTCTCCCTGGACTTGAAGCATAGGCCCAAGGGTGCACACTGGCCCTCCACCTAGGGGCCTAAGACCCCAACAAGCTACCCAGGGGTCCACAACTCTCCCTGGACTTGCAGTAGAGGCCCCAGGGTGCCCCCTGGCCCTCCACCTAGGGGCCTAAGACCCCAGCAAGCTACCCAGGGGTCCACCTCTCTCCCTTGACTTGAAGTATAGGCCCCAGGGTGCCCCCTGGCCCTCCACCTAGGGGACTAGGACCCCAGCTAGCTACCCAGGGGTCCACCTCTCTGCCTGGACTTGCAGTAGAGGCCCCAGGGTGCCCCCTTGCCCTCCACCCAGGGGCCTCTGACCCCAGCAAGCTACCCAGGGGTCCACCTCTCTCCCGGGACTTGCAGTAGAGGCCCTAGGGTACCTCCTGGCCCTCCACCTAGAGGCCTCTGACCCCAGCAAGCTACCCAGGGGTCCACAACTCTCCCTGGACTTGCAGTAGAGGCCCCAGGGTGCCCCCTTGGCCTCCACCCAGGGGCCTCTGACCCCAGCAAGCTACCCAGGGGTCCACCTTTCACCCTGGACTTGAAGTATAGGCCTCAGGGTGCCCACTTGCCCTCCACCTAGGGGCCTAAGACCCCAGCAAGCTACCCAGGGGTCCACAACTCTCCCTGGACTTGCAGTAGAGGCCCCAGGGTGCCCCCTTGGCCTCCACCTAGGGGCCTCTGACCCCAGCAAGCTACCCAGGGGTCCACCTCTCTCCCTGGACTTGCAGTATAGGCCCCAGGGTGCCCCCTGGTCCTCCACCTAGGGACCTAAGACCCCAGCAAGTTACCCAGGGGTCCACCTCTCTCCCTTGACTTGAAGTATAGGCTCCAGGGTGCCCCCTGGCCCTCCACCTAGGGGACAAGGACCCCAGCAAGCTACCCAGGGGTCCACAACTCTCCCTGGACTTGCAGTACAGGCCCCAGGGTGCCCCCTTGGCCTCCACCTAGGGGCCTCTGACCCCAGCAAGCTACCCAGGGGTCCACCTTTCTCCCTGAACTTGAAGTATAGGCCCAAGGGTGCCCACTGGCCATCCACCTAGGGGCCTAAGACCCCAACAAGTTACCCAGGGGTCCACAACTCTCCCTGGACTTTCAGTAGAGGACCCCAGGGTGCCCGCTGGCCCTCCACCTAGGGGCCTCTGACCCCAGCAAGCTACCCAGGGGTCCATCTCTCTCCCTGGACTTGCAGTATAGGCCCCAGGGTGCCCCCTGGCCCTACACCTAGGGACCTAAGACCCCAGCAAGCTACCCAGGGGTCCACCTCTCTCCCTTGACTTGAAGTATAGGCCCCAGGGTGCCCCTTGGCCCTCCACCTAGGGGACAAGGACCCCAGCAAGCTACCCAGGGGTCCACAACTCTCCCTGGACTTGCAATAGAGGCCCCAGGGTACCCCCTTGGCCTCCACCCAGGGGCCTCTGACCCCAGCAAGCTACCCAGGGGGTCCACCTCTTTCCCTGGACTTGCAGTAGAGGCCCTAGGGTACCTCCTGGCCCTCCACCTAGGGGCCTTTGACCCCAGCAAGCTACCCAGGGGTCCACAACTCTCCCTAGACTTGCAGTAGAGGCCCCAGGGTGCCCCCTTGGCCTCCATCTAGGGGCCTCTGACCCCAGCAAGCTACCCAGGGGTCCACAACTCTCCCTGGACTTGCAGTACAGGCCCCAGGGTGCCCCCTTGGGTTCCACCTAGGGGCCTCTGACCCCAGCAAGCTACCCAGGGGACCACAACTCTCCCTGGACTTGCAGTAGAGGCCCCAGGGTACCCCCTTGGCCTCCACCCAGGGGCCTATGACCCCAGCAAGCTACCCAGGGGGTCCACCTCTTTCCCTGGCCTTGCAGTAGAGGCCCTAGGGTACCTCCTGGCCTTCCACCTAGGGGCCTTTGACCCCAGCAAGCTACCCAGGGGTCCACAACTCTCCCTGGACTTGCAGTAGAGGCCCCAGGGTGCCCCCTTGGCCTCCACCCAGGAGCCTCTGACCCCAGCAAGCTACCCAGGGGTCCACCTTTCTCCCTGGACTTGAAGTATATGCCCCAGGGTGCCCCCTGTGCCTCCACCCAGGGGCCTCTGACCCCAGCAAGCTACTCAGGGGTTCCACCTCTTTCCCTGGACTTGCAGTAGAGGCCCCAGGGTGCCCCCTTGGCCTCCACCCAGGGGCCTCCGACCCCAGCAAGCTACCCAGGGGTCCACCTCTCTCCCTGGACTTGCAGTATAGGCCCCAGGGTGCCCCCTGGCCCTCCACCTAGGGACCTACGACCCCAGCAAGTTACCCAGGGGTCCACCTCTCTCCCTTGACTTGAAGTATGGGCTCCAGGGTGCCCCCTGGCCCTCCACCTAGGGGACAAGGACCCCAGCGAGCTACCCAGGGGTCCACAACTCTCCCTGGACTTGCAGTACAGGCCCCAGGGTGCCCCCTTGGCCTCCACCTAGGGGCCTCTGACCCCAGCAAGCTACCCAGGGGACCACAACTCTCCCTGGACTTGCAGTCGAGGCCCGAGGGTACCCCCTTGGCCTCCACCCAGGGGCCTATGACCCCAGCAAGCTACCCAGGGGGTCCACCTCTTTCCCTGGCCTTGCAGTAGAGGCCCTAGGGTACCTCCTGGCCTTCCACCTAGGGGCCTTTGACCCCAGCAAGCTACCCAGGGGTCCACAACTCTCCCTGGACTTGCAGTAGAGGCCCCAGGGTGCCCCCTTGGCCTCCACCTAGGGGCCTCTGACCCCAGCAAGCTACCCAGGGGTCCACAACTCTCCCTGGACTTGCAGTAGAGGCCCCAGGGTGCCCCCTTGGCCTCCACCCAGGAGCCTCTTTCCCCAGCAAGCTACCCAGGGGTCCACCTTTCTCCCTGGACTTGAAGTATAGGCCCAAGGGTGCCCACTGGCCATCCACCTAGGGGCCTAAGACCCCAACAAGCTACCCAGGGGTCCACAACTCTCCCTGGACTTGCAGTAGAGGACCCCAGGGTGCCCGCTGGCCCTCCACCTAGGGGCCTCTGACCCCAGCAAGCTACCCAGGGGTCCATCTCTCTCCCTTGACTTGAAGTATAGGCCCCAGGGTGTCTCCTGGCCCTCCACCTAGGGGCCTCTGACCCCAGCAAGCTACCCAGGGTTCCACCTTTCTCCGTGGACTTGAAGTAGAGGCCCCAGGGTGCCCCCTGGCCCTCCACCTAGGGACCTAAGACCCCAGCAAGCAACCCAGGGGTCCACCTCTCTCCCTTGACTTGAAGTATAGGCCCCAGGGTGCCCCCTGGCCCTCCACCTAGGGGACTAGGACCCCAGCAAGGTACCCAGGGGTCCACCTCTCTGCCTGGACTTGCAGTAGAGGCCCCAGGGTGCCCCCTTGGCCTCCACCTAGGGGCCTCTGACCCCAGCAAGCTACCCAGGGGTCCACAACTCTCCCTGGACTTGCAGTAGAGGCCCCAGGGTACCCCCTTGGCCTCCACCCAGGGGCCTCTGACCCCAGCAAGCTACTCAGGGGTTCCACCTCTTTCCCTGGACTTGCAGTAGAGGCCCCAGGGTGCCCCCTTGGCCTCCACCCAGGGGCCTCCGACCCCAGCAAGCTACCCAGGGGTCCACCTTTCTCCCTTGACTTGAAGTATAGGCCCAAGGGTGCCCACTGGCCCTCCACCTAGGGGCCTCTGACCCCAGCAAGCTACCCAGGGGTCCACCTCTCTCCCTGGACTTGCAGTGTAGGCCCCAGGGTGCCCCCTGGCCCTCCACCTAGGGACCTAAGACCCCAGCAAGTTACCCAGGGGTCCACCTCTCTCCCTTGACTTGAAGTATAGGCTCCAGGGTGCCCCATGGCCCTCCACCTAGGGGCCTCTGACCCCAGCAAGCTACCCAGGGGTCCACAACTCTCCCTGGACTTGCAGTACAGGCCCCAGGGTGCCCCCTTGGCCTCCACCTAGGGGCCTCTGACCCCAGCAAGCTACCCAGGGGACCACAACTCTCCCTGGACTAGCAGTAGAGGCCCCAGGGTACCCCCTTGGCCTCCACCCAGGGGCCTCTGACCCCAGCAAGCTACCCAGGGGGTCCACCTCTTTCCCTGGCCTTGCAGTAGAGGCCCTAGGTTACCTCCTGGCCTTCCACCTAGGGGCCTTTGACCCCAGCAAGCTACCCAGGGGTCCACAACTCTCCCTGGACTTGCAGTAGAGGCCCCAGGGTGCCCTCTTGGCCTCCACCTAGGGGCTTCTGACCCCAGCAAGCTACCCTGGGGTCCACAACTCTCCCTGGACTTGCAGTAGAGGCCCCAGGGTGCCCCCTTGGCCTCCACCCAGGAGCCTCTGACCCCAGCAAGCTACCCAGGGGTCCATCTCTCTCCCTGGACTTGCAGTATAGGCCCCAGGGTGCCCCCTGGCCCTACACCTAGGGACCTAAGACCCCAGCAAGCTACCCAGGGGTCCACCTCTCTCCCTTGACTTGAAGTATAGGCCCCAGGGTGCCCCTTGGCCCTCCACCTAGGGGACAAGGACCCCAGCAAGCTACCCAGGGGTCCACAACTCTCCCTGGACTTGCAATAGAGGCCCCAGGGTACCCCCTTGGCCTCCACCCAGGGACCTCTGACCCCAGCAAGCTACCCAGGGGGTCCACCTCTTTCCCTGGACTTGCAGTAGAGGCCCTAGGGTACATCCTGGCCCTCCACCTAGGGGCCTTTGACCCCAGCAAGCTACCCAGGGGTCCACAACTCTCCCTGGACTTGCAATAGAGGCCCCAGGGTACCCCCTTGGCCTCCACCCAGGGGCCTCTGACCCCAGCAAGCTACCCAGGGGGTCCACCTCTTTCACTGGACTTGCAGTTGAGGCCCCAGGGTACCTCCTGGCCCTCCACCTAGGGGCCTTTGACCCCAGCAAGCCACCCAGGGGTCCACAACTCTCCCTGGACTTGCAGTAGAGGCCCCAGGGTGCCCCCTTGGCCTCCACCCAGGGGCCTCCGACCCCAGCAAGCTACCCAGGGGTCCACCTTTCTCCCTTGACTTGAAGTATAGGCCCAAGGGTGCCCACTGGCCCTCCACCTAGGGGCCTCTGACCCCAGCAAGCTACCCAGGGGTCCACCTCTCTCCCTGGACTTGCAGTATAGGCCCCAGGGTGCCCCCTGGCCCTCCACCTAGGGACCTAAGACCCCAGCAAGTTACCCAGGGGTCCACCTCTCTCCCTTGACTTGAAGTATAGGCTCCAGGGTGCCCCATGGCCCTCCACCTAGGGGCCTCTGACCCCAGCAAGCTACCCAGGGGTCCACAACTCTCCCTGGACTTGCAGTACAGGCCCCAGGGTGCCCCCTTGGCCTCCACCTAGGGGCCTCTGACCCCAGCAAGCTACCCAGGGGACCACAACTCTCCCTGGACTAGCAGTAGAGGCCCCAGGGTACCCCCTTGGCCTCCACCCAGGGGCCTCTGACCCTAGCAAGCTACCCAGGGGGTCCACCTCTTTCCCTGGCCTTGCAGTAGAGGCCCTAGGTTACCTCCTGGCCTTCCACCTAGGGGCCTTTGACCCCAGCAAGCTACCCAGGGGTCCACAACTCTCCCTGGACTTGCAGTAGAGGCCCCAGGGTGCCCTCTTGGCCTCCACCTAGGGGCTTCTGACCCCAGCAAGCTACCCAGGGGTCCACAACTCTCCCTGGACTTGCAGTAGAGGCCCCAGGGTGCCCCCTTGGCCTCCACCCAGGAGCCTCTGACCCCAGCAAGCTACCCAGGGGTCCACCTTTCTCCCTGGACTTGAAGTATAGGCCCAAGCGTGCCCACTGGCCATCCACCTAGGGGCCTAAGACCCCAACAAGCTACCCAGGGGTCCACAACTCTCCCTGGACTTTCAGTAGAGGACCCCAGGATGCCCGCTGGCCCTCCACCTAGGGGCCTCTGACCCCAGCAAGCTACCCAGGGGTCCATCTCTCTCCCTGGACTTGCAGTATAGGCCCCAGGGTGCCCCCTGGCCCTACACCTAGGGACCTAAGACCCCAGCAAGCTACCCAGGGGTCCACCTCTCTCCCTTGACTTGAAGTATAGGCCCCAGGGTGCCCCTTGGCCCTCCACCTAGGGGACAAGGACCCCAGCAAGCTACCCAGGGGTCCACAACTCTCCCTGGACTTGCAATAGAGGCCCCAGGGTACCCCCTTGGCCTCCACCCAGGGACCTCTTACCCCAGCAAGCTACCCAGGGGGTCCACCTCTTTCCCTGGACATGCAGTAGAGGCCCTAGGGTACATCCTGGCCCTCCACCTAGGGGCCTTTGACCCCAGCAAGCTACCCAGGGGTCCACAACTCTCCCTGGACTTGCAATAGAGGCCCCAGGGTACCCCCTTGGCCTCCACCCAGGGGCCTCTGACCCCAGCAAGCTACCCAGGGGGTCCACCTCTTTCACTGGACTTGCAGTAGAGGCCCCAGGGTACCTCCTGGCCCTCCACCTAGGGGCCTTTGACCCCAGCAAGCCACCCAGGGGTCCACAACTCTCCCTGGACTTGCAGTAGAGGCCCCAGGGTGCCCCCTTGGCCTCCATCTAGGGGCCTCTGACCCCAGCAAGCTACCCAGGGGTCCACAACTCTCCCTGGACTTGCAATAGAGGCCCCAGGGTACCCCCTTGGCCTCCACCCAGGGGCCTCTGACCCCAGTAAGCTACCCAGGGGGTCCACCTCTTTCACTGGACTTGCAGTAGAGGCCCTGGGGTGTACCTCCTGGCCCTCCACCTAGGGGCCTTTGACCCCAGCAAGCTACCCAGGGGTCCACAACTCTCCCTGGACTTGCAGTAGAGGCACCAGGGTGCCCCCTTGGCCTCCATCTAGGGGCCTCTGACCCCAGCAAGCTACCCAGGGGTCCACAACTCTCCTTGGACTTGCAGTAGAGGCCCCAGGGTGCCCCCTTGGCCTCCACCCAGGGGCCTCTGACCCCAGCAAGCTACCCAGGGGTCCACAACTCTCCCTGGACTTGCAGTAGAGGCCCCAGGGTGCCCCCTTGGCCTCCACCCAGGGGCCTCTGACCCCAGCAAGCTACCCAGGGGTCCACCTTTCTCCCTGGACTTGAAGTATAGGCCCAAGGGTGCCCACTGGCCCTCCACCTAGGGGCCTAAGACCCCAACAAGCTACCCAGGGGTCCACAACTCTCCCTGGACTTGCAGTAGAGGCCCCAAGGTGCCCCCTGGCCCTCCACCTAGGGGCCTAAGACCCCAGCAAGCTACCCAGGGGTCCACCTCTCTCCCTTGACTTGAAGTATAGGCCCCAGGGTGCCCCCTGGCCCTCCACCTAGGGGACTAGGACCCCAGCTAGCTACCCAGGGGTCCACCTCTCTGCCTGGACTTGCAGTAGAGGCCCCAGGGTGCCCCCTTGCCCTCCACCCAGGGGCCTCTGACCCCAGCAAGCTACCCAGGGGTCCACCTCTCTCCCTTGACTTGAAGTATAGGCCCCAGGGTGTCTCCTGGCCCTCCACCTAGGGGCCTCTGACCCCAGCAAGCTACCCAGGGGTCCACAACTCTCCCTGGACTTGCAGTAGAGGCCCCAGGGTGCCCCCTTGGCCTCAACCCAGGGGCCTTTGACCCCAGCAAGCTACCCAGGGGTCCACCTTTCTCCGTGGACTTGAAGTAGAGGCCCCAGGGTGCCCCCTGGCCCTCCACCTAGGGACCTAAGACCCCAGCAAGCTACCCAGGGGTCCACCTCTCTCCCTTGACTTGAAGTATAGGCCCCAGGGTGCCACCTGGCCCTCCACCTAGGGGACTAGGACCCCAGCAAGGTACCCAGGGGTCCACCTCTCTGCTTGGACTTGCAGTAGAGGCCCCAGGGTGCCCCCTTGGCCTCCACCTAGGGGCCTCTGACCCCAGCAAGCTACCCAGGGGTCCACAACTCTCCCTGGACTTGCAGTAGAGGCCCCAGGGTACCCCCTTGGCCTCCACCCAGGGGCCTCTGACCCCAGCAAGCTACTCAGGGGTTCCACCTCTTTCTCTGGACTTGCAATAGAGGCCCCAGGGTGCCCCCTTGGCCTCCACCCAGGGGCCTCCGACCCCAGCAAGCTACCCAGGGGTCCACCATTCTCCCTTGACTTGAAGTATAGGCCCAAGGGTGCCCACTGGCCCTCCACCTAGGGGCCTCTGACCCCAGCAAGCTACCCAGGGGTCCACCTCTCTCCCTGGACTTGCAGTATAGGCCCCAGGGTGCCCCTTGGCCCTCCACCTAGGGGACAAGGACCCCAGCAAGCTACCCAGGGGTCCACAACTCTCCCTGGACTTGCAATAGAGGCTCCAGGGTACCCCCTTGGCCTCCACCCAGGGGCCTCTGACCCCAGCAAGCTACCCAGGGGGTCCACCTCTTTCCCTGGACTTGCAGTAGAGGCCCTAGGGTACATCCTGGCCCTCCACCTAGGGGCCTTTGACCCCAGCAAGCTACCCAGGGGTCCACAACTCTCCCTGGACTTGCAATAGAGGCCCCAGGGTACCCCCTTGGCCTCCACCCAGGGGCCTCTGACCCCAGCAAGCTACCCAGGGGGTCCACCTCTTTCACTGGACTTGCAGTAGAGGCCCCAGGGTACCTCCTGGCCCTCCACCTAGGGGCCTTTGACCCCAGCAAGCTACCCAGGGGTCCACAACTCTCCCTGGACTTGCAGTAGAGGCCCCAGGGTGCCCCCTTGGCCTCCATCTAGGGGCCTCTGACCCCAGCAAGCTACCCAGGGGTCCACAACTCTCCCTGGACTTGCAGTAGAGGCCCCAGGGTGCCCCCTTGGCCTCCACCCAGGGGCCTCTGACCCCAGCAAGCTACCCAGGGGTCCACCTCTCTCCCTTGACTTGAAGTATAGGCCCCAGGGTACCCCCTGGCCCTCCACCTAGGGGACTAGGACCCCAGCAAGGTACCCAGGGGTCCACCTCTCTGCCTAGACTTGCAGTAGAGGTCCCAGGGTGCCCCCTTGGCCTCCACCTAGGGGCCTCTGACCCCAGCAAGCTACCCAGGGGTCCACAACTCTCCCTGGACTTGCAATAGAGGCCCCAGGGTACCCAATTGGCCTCCACCCAGGGGCCTCTGACCCCAGTAAGCTACCCAGGGGGTCCACCTCTTTCACTGGACTTGCAGTAGAGGCCCTGGGGTACCTCCTGGCCCTCCACCTAGGGGCCTTTGACCCCAGCAAGCTACCCAGGGGTCCACAACTCTCCCTTGACTTGCAGTAGAGGCCCCAGGGTGCCCCCTTGGCCTCCATCTAGGGGCCTCTGACCCCAGCAAGCTACCCAGGGGTCCACAACTCTCCTTGGACTTGCAGTAGAGGCCCCAGGGTGCCCCCTTGGCCTCCACCCAGGGGCCTCTGACCCCAGCAAGCTACCCAGGGGTCCACAACTCTCCCTGGACTTGCAGTAGAGGCCCCAGGGTGCCCCCTTGGCCTCCACCCAGGGGCCTCTGACCCCAGCAAGCTACCCAGGGGTCCACCTTTCTCCCTGGACTTGAAGTATAGGCCCAAGGGTGCCCACTGGCCCTCCACCTAGGGGCCTCTGACCCCAGCAAGCTACCCAGGGGTCCACAACTCTCCTTGGAATTGCAGTACAGGCCCCAGGGTGCCCCCTTGGCCTCCACCTAGGGGCCTCTGACCCTAGCAAGCTACCCAGGGGACCACAACTCTCCCTGGACTAGCAGTAGAGGCCCCAGGGTACCCCCTTGGCCTCCACCCAGGGGCCTCTGACCCCAGCAAGCTACTCAGGGGTTCCACCTCTTTCTCTGGACTTGCAGTAGAGGCCCCAGGGTGCCCCCTTGGCCTCCACCCAGGGGCCTCCGACCCCAGCAAGATACCCAGGGGTCCACAACTCTCCCTGGACTAGCAGTAGAGGCCCCAGGGTACCCCCTTGGCCTCCACCCAGGGGCCTCTGACCCCAGAAAGCTACCCAGGGGTCCACCTCTCTCCCTGGACTTGCAGTAGAGGCCCCAGGGTGCCCCCTTGCCCTCCAAAAAGGAGTCTTTGACCCCAGCAACCTACCCAGTGGTCCACCTCTTTCCCTGGACTTGGAGGATAGGCCCCAGGGTGCCCCCTGGCCCTCCACCCAGGGGCCTTTGACCCCAGCAAGCTACCCTGGGGGTCCTCCTCTTTCCCTGGACTTGCAGTAGAGGCCCTAGGGTGCCCCCTTGGCCTCCACCTAAGGGCCTCTGACCCCAGCAAGCTACCCAGGGGTCCAAAACTCTCCCTGGACTTGCAGTAGAGGCCCCAGGGTGCCCCTTTGGCCTCCACCCAGGGGCCTCTGACCCCAGCAAGCTACCCAGGGGGTCCACCTTTTTCCCTGGACTTGCAGTAGAGGCCCTAGGGTACCTCCTGGCCCTCCACCTAGGGGCCTTTGACCCCAGCAAGCTACCCACGGGTCCACAACTCTCCCTGGACTTGCACTACAGGCCCCAGGGTGCCCCCTTGCCCTCCAAAAAGGAGTCTTTGACCCCAGCAACCTACCCAGTGGTCCACCTCTTTCCCTGGACTTGGAGGATAGGCCCCAGGGTGCCCCCTGGCCCTCCACCCAGGGGCCTTTGACCCCAGCAAGCTACCCTGGGGGTCCTCCTCTTTCCCTGGACTTGCAGTAGAGGCCCTAGGGTGCCCCCTTGGCCTCCACCTAAGGGCCTCTGACCCCAGCAAGCTACCCAGGGGTCCAAAACTCTCCCTGGACTTGCAGTAAAGGCCCCAGGGTGCCCCTTTGGCCTCCACCCAGGGGCCTCTGACCCCAGCAAGCTACCCAGGGGGTCCACCTCTTTCCCTGGACTTGCAGTAGAGGCCCTAGGGTACCTCCTGGCCCTCCACCTAGGGGCCTTTGACCCCAGCAAGCTACCCACGGGTCCACAACTCTCCCTGGACTTGCAGTACAGGCCCCAGGGTGCCCCCTTGGCCTCCACCTAGGGGCCTCTGACCCCAGCAAACTACCCAGGGGACCACAACTCTCCCTGGACTTGCAGTAGAGGCCCCAGGGTACCCCCTTGGCCTCCACCCAGGGGCCTCTGACCCCAGCAAGCTACCCAGGGGGTCCACCTCTTTCCCTGGACTTGCAGTAGAGGCCCTAGGGTACCTCCTGGCCTTCCACCTAGGGGCCTTTGACCCCAGCATGCTACCCAGGGGTCCACAACTCTCCCTGGACTTGCAGTAGAGGCCCTAGGGTGCCCCCTTGGCCTCCACCTAGGGGCCTCTAACCCAGCAAGCTACCCAGGGGTCCACAACTCTCCCTGGACTTGCAGTAGAGGCCCCAGGGTGCCCCCTTGGCCTCCACCCAGGGGCATCTGACCCCAGCAAGCTACCCAGGGGTCCACCTTTCTCCCTGGACTTGAAGTATAGGCCCAAGGGTGCCCATTGGCCATCCACCTAGGGGCCTAAGACGCCAACAAGCTACCCAGGGGTCCACAACTCTCCCTGGACTTGCAGTAGAGGCCCCAGGGTGCCCCCTGGCCCTCCACCAAGGGGCCTCTGACCCCAGCAAGCTACCCAGGGGTCCACCTCTCTCCCTGGACTTGCAGTAAAAGCCCCAGGGTGCCCCCTGGCCCTCCACCTAGGGGCCTCTGACCCCAGCAAGCTACCCAGGGGTCCATCTCTCTCCCTTGACTTGAAGTATAGGCCCCAGGGTGCCCCCTGGCACTCCACCTAGGGGACTAGGACCCAAGCAAGGTACCCAGGGGTCCACCTCTCTGCCTGGACTTGCAGTAGAGGCCCCAGGGTTCCTCCTTGGCCTACACCTAGGGGCCTCTGACCCCAGCAAGCTACCCAGGGGTCCAAAACTCTCCCTGGACTTGCAGTAGAGGCCTCAGGGTGCCCACTGGCCCTCCACCTAGGGGCCTCTGACCCCAGCAAGCTACCCAGGGGTCCACCTCTCTCCCTTAACTTGCAGTATAGGCCCCAGGGTGCCCCCTGGCCCTCCACCTATGGACTTAAGACCCCAGCAAGCTACCTAGGGGTCCACCTCTCTCCCTTGACTTGAAGTATAGGCCCCAGGGTGCCCCCTGGCCCTCCACCTAGGGGACAAGGACCCCAGCAAGCTACCCAGGGGTCCACCTCTCTGCCTGGACTTGCAGTAGAGGCCCCAGGGTGCCCCCTTGGCCTCCACCTTGGGGCCTCTGACCCCAGCAAGCTACCCAGGGGTCCACAACTCTCCCTGGACTTGCAGTAGAGGCCCCAGGGTGCCCCCTTGGCCTCCACCCAGGGGCCTCTGACCCCAGCAAGCTACCCAGGGGTCCACCTTTCTCCCTGGACTTGAAGTATAGGCCCAAGGGTGCCCACTGGCCCTCCACTTAGGGGCCTAAGACCCCAATAAGCTACACAGGGGTCCACATCTCTCCCTGGACTTGCAGTTGAGGCCGCAGGGTACCCCTGGCCCTCCACCTAGGGGCCTAAGACCCCAGCAAGCTACCCAGGGGTCCACCTCTCTCCCTGGACTTGCAGTATAGGCCCCAGGGTGCCCCCTGGCCCTCCACCTAGGGACCTAAGACCCCAGCAAGCTACCCAGGGGTCCACCTCTCTCCCTTAACTTGAAGTATAGGCCTCAGGGTGCCCCCTGGCCCTCCACCTAGGGGACTAGGACCCCAGAAAGCTACCCAGGGGTACACCTCTCTGTCTGGACTTGCAGTAGAGGCCCCAGTGTGCCCCGTGGCCTCCGCCTAGGGGCCTCTGACCCTAGCAAGCTACCCAGGGGTCCACCTCACTCCCTGGACTTGCAGTAAAAGCCCCAGGGTGCCCCCTGGCCCTCCACCTAGGGGCCTCTGACCCCAGCAAGCTACCCAGGGGTCCATCTCTCTCCCTTGACTTGAAGTATAGGCCCCAGGGTGCCCCCTGGCACTCCACCTAGGGGACTAGGACCCAAGCAAGGTACCCAGGGGTCCACCTCTCTGCCTGGACTTGCAGTAGAGGCCCCAGGGTTCCTCCTTGGCCTACACCTAGGGGCCTCTGACCCCAGCAAGCTACCCAGGGGTCCAAAACTCTCCCTGGACTTGCAGTAGAGGCCTCAGGGTGCCCACTGGCCCTCCACCTAGGGGCCTCTGACCCCAGCAAGCTACCCAGGGGTCCACCTCTCTCCCTTAACTTGCAGTATAGGCCCCAGGGTGCCCCCTGGCCCTCCACCTATGGACTTAAGACCCCAGCAAGCTACCTAGGGGTCCACCTCTCTCCCTTGACTTGAAGTATAGGCCCCAGGGTGCCCCCTGGCCCTCCACCTAGGGGACAAGGACCCCAGCAAGCTACCCAGGGGTCCACCTCTCTGCCTGGACTTGCAGTAGAGGCCCCAGGGTGCCCCCTTGGCCTCCACCTTGGGGCCTCTGACCCCAGCAAGCTACCCAGGGGTCCACAACTCTCCCTGGACTTGCAGTAGAGGCCCCAGGGTGCCCCCTTGGCCTCCACCCAGGGGCCTCTGACCCCAGCAAGCTACCCAGGTTTCCACCTTTCTCCCTGGACTTGAAGTATAGGCCCAAGGGTGCCCACTGGCCCTCCACTTAGGGGCCTAAGACCCCAATAAGCTACACAGGGGTCCACATCTCTCCCTGGACTTGCAGTATAGGCCCCAGGGTGCCCCCTGGCCCTCCACCTAGGGGCCTAAGACCCCAGCAAGCTACCCAGGGGTCCACCTCTCTCCCTTGACTTGAAGTATAGGCCCCAGGGTGCCCCCTGGCCCTCCACCTAGGGGACTAGGACCCCTGCTAGCTACCCAGGGGTCCACCTCTCTGCCTGGACTTGCAGTATAGGCCCCAGGGTGCCCCTTTGCCCTACACCCAGGGGCCTCTGACCCCAGCAAGCTACCCGGGGGTCCACCTCTCTCCCTTGACTTGAAGTATAGGCCCCAGGGTGTCTCCTGGCCCTCCACCTAGGGGCCTCTGACCCCAGCAAGCTACCCAGGGGTCCACAACTCTCCCTGGACTTGAAGTAGAGGCCCCAAGGTGCCCTCTTGGCCTCAACCCAGGGGCCTCTGACCCCAGCAAGCTACCCAGGGGTCCACCTTTCTCAGTGGACTTGAAGTATAAGCCTCAGGGTGCCCACGGGCCCTCCACCCAGGGGCCTAAGACCTCAGCAAGCTACCCAGGGGTCCACAACTCTCCCTGGACTTGCAGTAGAGGCCCCAGGGTTCCCCCTGGCCCTCCACCTAGGGGCCTCTGACCCCAGCAAGCTACCCAGGGGTCCACAACTCTCCCTGGACTTGCAGTAGAGGCCCCTGGGTGCCCCTTGGCCCTCCACCTAGGGGCCTCTGACCCCAGCAAGCTACCCAGGGGTCCACCTCTCTCCCTTGACTTGCAGTATAGGCCCCAGGGTGCCCCCTGGCCCTCCACCTAGGGACCTAAGACCCCAGCAAGCTACCCAGGGGTCCACCTCTCTCCCTTGACTTGAAGTATAGGCCCCAGGGTGCCCCCTGGCCCTCCACCTAGGGGACTAGGACCCCAGCAAGCTACCCAGGGGTCCACCTCTCTGCCGGGACTTGCAATAGAGGCCCCAGGGTGCCCCCTTGGCCTCCACCTAGGGGCCTCTGACCCCAGCAAGCTACCCAGGGGTCCACAACTCTCCCTGGACTTGCAGTTGAGGCCGCAGGGTGCCCCCTTGGCCTCCACCCAGGGGCCTTTGACCCCAGCAAGCTACCCAGGGGTCCACCTCTCTCCCTGGACTTGCAGTATAGGCCCCAGGGTGCCCCCTGGCCCTCCACCTAGGGACCTAAGACCCCAGCAAGCTACCCAGGGGTCCACCTCTCTCCCTTAACTTGAAGTATAGGCCTCAGGGTGCCCCCTGGCCCTCCACCTAGGGGACTAGGACCCCAGAAAGCTACCCAGGGGTACACCTCTCTGTCTGGACTTGCAGTAGAGGCCCCAGTGTGCCCCGTGGCCTCCGCCTAGGGGCCTCTGACCCTAGCAAGCTACCCAGGGGTCCACCTCACTCCCTGGACTTGCAGTATAGGCCCCAGAGTGCCCCCTGGCCCTCCACCTATTGACCTAAGACCCCAGCAAGCTACCCAGGGGTCCACCTCTCTCCCTTGACTTGAAGTATAGGCCCCAGGGTACCCCCTGGCCCTCCACCTAGGGGACTAGGACCCAAGCAAGGTACCCAGGGGTCCACCTCTCTGCCTGGACTTGCAGTAGAGGCCCCAGGGTGCCCCCTTGGCCTCCACCTAGGGAACTCTGACCCCAGCAAGCTACCCAGGGGTCCACAACTCTCCCTGGACTTGCAATAGAGGCCCCAGGGTACCCCCTTGGCCTCCACCCAGGGGCCTCTGACCCCAGCAAGCTACCCAGGGGGTCCACCTCTTTCCCTGGACTTGCAGTAGAGGCCCTAGGGTACCTCCTGGCCCTCCACCTAGGGGCCTTTGACCCCAGCAAGCTACCCAGGGGTCCACAACTCTCCCTGGACTTGCAGTAGAGGCCCCAGGGTGCCCCCTTGGCCTCCATCTAGGGGACTCTGACCCCAGCAAGCTACCCAGGGGTCCACAACTCTCCCTGGACTTGCAGTAGAGGCCCCAGGGTGCCCCCTTGGCCTCCACCCAGGGGCCTCTGACCCCAGCAAGCTACCCAGGGGTCCACAACTCTCCCTGGACTTGCAGTAGAGGCCCCAGGGTGCCCCCTTGGCCTCCACCCAGGGGCTTCTGACCCCAGCAAGCTACCCAGGGGTCCACCTTTCTCCCTGGACTTGAAGTATAGGCCCAAGGGTGCCCACTGGCCCTCCACCTAGGGGCCTAAGACCCCAACAAGCTACCCAGGGGTCCACAACTCTCCCTGGACTTGCAATAGAGGCCCCAGGGTGCCCCCTGGCCCTCCACCTAGGGGCCTAAGACCCCAGCAAGCTACCCAGGGGTCCACCTCTCTTCCTTGACTTGAAGTATAGGCCCCAGGGTGCCCCCTGGCCCTCCACCTAGGGGACTAGGACCCCAGCTAGCTACCCAGGGGTCCACCTTTCTCCTTGGACTTGACGTATAGGCCTCAGGGTGCCAACTGGCCCTCCACGTAGGGGCCTTAGACCCCAGCAAGCTACCCAGGGGTCCACCTTTCTCCGTGGACTTGAAGTAGAGGCCCCAGGGTGCCCCCTGGCCCTCCACCTAGGGACCTAAGACCCCAGCAAGCTACCCAGGGGTCCACCTCTCTCCCTTGACTTGAAGTATAGGCCCCAGGGTGCCCCCTGGCCCTCCACCTAGGGGACTAGGACCCCCGCAAGGTACCCAGGGGTCCACCTCTCTGACTGGACTTGCAGTAGAGGCCCCAGGGTGCCCCCTTGGCCTCCACCTGGGGGCCTCTGACCCAAGCAAGCTACCCAGGGGTCCACAACTCTCCCTGGACTTGCAGTAGAGGCCCCAGGGTACCCCCTTGGCCTCCACCCAGGGGCCTCTGACCCCAGAAAGCTACTCAGGGGTTCCACCTCTTTCCCTGGATTTACAGTAGAGGCCCCAGGGTGCCCCCTTGGCCTCCACCCAGGGGCCTCCGACCCCAGCAAGCTACCCAGGGGTCCACCTTTCTCCCTTGACTTGAAGTATAGGCCCAAGGGTGCCCACTGGCCCTCCACCTAGGGGCCTCTGACCCCAGCAAGCTACCCAGGGGTCCACCTCTCTCCCTGGACTTGCAGTATAGGCCCCAGGGTGCCCCCTGGCCCTCCACCTAGGCACCTAAGACCCCAGCAAGTTAACCAGGGGTCCACCTCTCTCCCTTGACTTGAAGTATAGGCTCCAGGATGCCCCCTGGCCCTCCACCTATTGGCCTTTGACCCCAGCAAGCTACCCAGGGGTCCACAACTCTCCCTGGACTTGCAGTAGAGGCCCCAGGGTGCCCCCTTGGCCTCCATCTAGGGGACTCTGACCCCAGCAAGCTACCCAGGGGTCCACAACTCTCCCTGGACTTGCAGTAGAGGCCCCAGGGTGCCCCCTTGGCCTCCACCCAGGGGCCTCTGACCCCAGCAAGCTACCCAGGGGTCCACAACTCTCCCTGGACTTGCAGTAGAGGCCCCAGGGTGCCCCCTTGGCCTCCACCCAGGGGCTTCTGACCCCAGCAAGCTACCCAGGGGTCCACCTTTCTCCCTGGACTTGAAGTATAGGCCCAAGGGTGCCCACTGGCCCTCCACCTAGGGGCCTAAGACCCCAACAAGCTACCCAGGGGTCCACAACTCTCCCTGGACTTGCAATAGAGGCCCCAGGGTGCCCCCTGGCCCTCCACCTAGGGGCCTAAGACCCCAGCAAGCTACCCAGGGGTCCACCTCTCTCCCTTGACTTGAAGTATAGGCCCCAGGGTGCCCCCTGGCCCTCCACCTAGGGGACTAGGACCCCAGCTAGCTACCCAGGGGTCCACCTTTCTCCTTGGACTTGACGTATAGGCCTCAGGGTGCCCACTGGCCCTCCACGTAGGGGCCTTAGACCCCAGCAAGCTACCCAGGGGTCCACCTTTCTCCGTGGACTTGAAGTAGAGGCCCCAGGGTGCCCCCTGGCCCTCCACCTAGGGACCTAAGACCCCAGCAAGCTACCCAGGGGTCCACCTCTCTCCCTTGACTTGAAGTATAGGCCCCAGGGTGCCCCCTGGCCCTCCACCTAGGGGACTAGGACCCCAGCAAGGTACCCAGGGGTCCACCTCTCTGACTGGACTTGCAGTAGAGGCCCCAGGGTGCCCCCTTGGCCTCCACCTAGGGGCCTCTGACCCCAGCAAGCTACCCAGGGGTCCACAACTCTCCCTGGACTTGCAGTACAGGCCCCAGGGTGCCCCCTTGGCCTCCACCTAGGGGCCTCTGACCCCAGCAAGCTACCCAGGGGACCACAACTCTCCCTGGACTTGCAGTAGAGGCCCCAGGGTACCCCCTTGGCCTCCACCCAGGGGCCTCTGACCCCAGCAAGCTACCCAGTTGGTCCACCTCTTTCCCTGGCCTTGCAGTAGAGGCCCTAGGGTACCTCCTGGCCTTCCACCTAGGGGCCTTTGACCCCAGCAAGCTACCCAGGGGTCCACAACTCTCCCTGGACTTGCAGTAGAGGCCCCAGGGTGCCCCCTTGGCCTCCACCTAGGGGCCTCTGACCCCAGCAAGCTACCCAGGGGTCCACAACTCTCCCTGGACTTGCAGTAGAGGCCCCAGGGTGCCCCCTTGGCCTCCACCCAGGGGCCTCTGACCCCAGCAAGCTACCCAGGGGTCCACCTTTCTCCCTGGACTTGAAGTATAGGCCCAAGGGTGCCCACTGGCCATCCACCTAGGGGCCTAAGACCCCAACAAGCTACCCAGGGGTCCACAACTCTCCCTGGACTTGCAGTAGAGGACCCCAGGGTGCCCCCTGGCCCTCCACCTAGGGGCCTCTGACCCCAGCAAGCTACCCAGGGGTCCATCTCTCTCCCTGGACTTGCAGTATAGGCCCCAGGGTGCCCCCTGGCCCTCCACCTAAGGACTTAAGACCCCAGCAAGCTACCTAGGGGTCCACCTCTCTCCCTTGAATTGAAGTATAGGCCCCAGGGTGCCCCCTGGCCCTCCACCTAGGGGACAAGGACCCCAGCAAGCTACCCAGGGGTCCACCTCTCTGCCTGGACTTGCAGTAGAGGCCCCAGGGTGCCCCCTTGGCCTCCACCTAGGGGCCTCTGACCCCAGCAAGCTACCCAGGGGTCCACAACTCTCCCTGGACTTGCAGTAGAGGCCCCAGGGTGCCCCCTTGGCCTCCACCCAGGGGCCTCTGACCCCAGCAAGCTACCCAGGGGTCCACCTTTCTCCCTGGACTTGAAGTATAGGCCCAAGGGTGCCCACTGGCCCTCCACCTAGGGGCCTCTGACCCCAGCAAGCTACCCAGGGGTCCACCTCTCTCCCTGGACTTGCAGTATAGGCCCCAGGGTGCCCCCTGGCCCTCCACCTAGGCACCTAAGACCCCAGCAAGTTAACCAGGGGTCCACCTCTCTCCCTTGACTTGAAGTATAGGCTCCAGGGTGCCCCCTGGCCTTCCACCTAGGGGACAAGGACCCCAGCAAGCTACCCAGGGGTCCACAACTCTCCCTGGACTTGCAGTACAGGCCCCAGGGTGCCCCCTTGGCCTCCACCTAGGGGCCTCTGACCCCAGCAAGCTACCCAGGGGACCACAACTCTCCCTGGACTTGCAGTAGAGGCCCCAGGGTACCCCCTTGGCCTCCACCCAGGGGCCTCTGACCCCAGCAAGCTACCCAGGGGGTCCACCTCTTTCCCTGGCCTTGCAGTAGAGGCCCTAGGGTACCTCCTGGCCTTCCACCTAGGGGCCTTTGACCCCAGCAAGCTACCCAGGGGTCCACAACTCTCCCTGGACTTGCAGTAGAGGCCCCAGGGTGCCCCCTTGGCCTCCACCTAGGGGCCTCTGACCCCAGCAAGCTACCCAGGGGTCCACAACTCTCCCTGGACTTGCAGTAGAGGCCCCAGGGTGCCCCCTTGGCCTCCACCCAGGGGCCTCTGACCCCAGCAAGCTACCCAGGGGTCCACCTTTCTCCCTGGACTTGAAGTATAGGCCCAAGGGTGCCCACTGGCCATCCACCTAGGGGCCTAAGAACCCAACAAGCTACCCAGGGGTCCACAACTCTCCCTGGACTTGCAGTAGAGGACCCCAGGGTGCCCCCTGGCCCTCCACCTAGGGGCTCTGACCCCAGCAAGCTACCCAGGGGTCCATCTCTCTCCCTGGACTTGCAGTATAGGCCCCAGGGTGCCCCCTGGCCCTCCACCTAGGGACCTAAGACCCCAGCAAGCTACCTAGGGGTCCACCTCTCTCCCTTGAATTGAAGTATAGGCCTCAGGGTGCCCCCTGGCCCTCCACCTATGGGCCTCTGACCCCAGCAAGCTACCCAGGGGTCCACAACTCTCCCTGGACTTGCAGTAGAGGCCCCAGGGTACCCCCTTGGCCTCCACCCAGGGGCCTCTGACCCCAGAAAGCTACTCAGGGGTTCCACCTCTTTCCCTGGACTTGCAGTAGAGGCCCCAGGGTGCCCCCTTGGCCTCCACCCAGGGGCCTCCGACCCCAGCAAGCTACCCAGGGGTCCACCTTTCTCCCTTGACTTGAAGTATAGGCCCAAGGGTGCCCACTGGCCCTCCACCTAGGGGCCTCTGACCCCAGCAAGCTACCCAGGGGTCCACCTCTCTCCCTGGACTTGCAGTATAGGCCCCAGGGTGCCCCCTGGCCTTCCACCTAGGCACCTAAGACCCCAGCAAGTTAACCAGGGGTCCACCTCTCTCCCTTGACTTGAAGTATAGGCTCCAGGGTGCCCCCTGGCCCTCCACCTAGGGGCCTCTGACCCCAGCAAGCTACCCAGGGGTCCACAACTCTCCCTGGACTTGCAGTACAGGCCCCAGAGTGCCCCCTTGGCCTCCACCTAGGGGCCTCTGACCCCAGCAAGCTACCCAGGGGACCACAACTCTCCCTGGACTTGCAGTAGAGGCCCCAGGGTACCCCCTTGGCCTCCACCCAGGGGCCTCTGACCCCAGCAAGCTACCCAGGGGGTCCACCTCTTTCCCTGGCCTTGCAGTAGAGGCCCTAGGGTACCTCCTGGCCTTCCACCTAGGGGCCTTTGACCCCAGCAAGCTACCCAGGGGTCCACAACTCTCCCTGGACTTGCAGTAGAGGCCCCAGGGTGCCCCCTTGGCCTCCACCTAGGGGCCTCTGACCCCAGCAAGCTACCCAGGGGTCCACCTTTCTCCCTGGACTTGAAGTATAGGCCCAAGGGTGCCCACTGGCCATCCACCTAGGGGCCTAAGACCCCAACAAGCTACCCAGGGGTCCACAACTCTCCCTGGACTTGCAGTAGAGGACCCCAGGGTGCCCCCTGGCCCTCCACCTAGGGGCCTCTGACCCCAGCAAGCTACCCAGGGGTCCATCTCTCTCCCTGGACTTGCAGTATAGGCCCCAGGGTGCCCCCTGGCCCTCCACCTAGGGACCTAAGACCCCAGTAAGCTACCTAGGGGTCCACCTCTCTCCCTTGAATTGAAGTATAGGCCCCAGGGTGCCCACTGGCCCTCCACCTAGGGGACAAGAACCCCAGCAAGCTACCCAGGGGTCCACCTCTCTGCCTGGACTTGCTGTAGAGGCCCCAGGGTGCCCCCTTGGCCTCCACCTAGGGGCCTCTGACCCCAGCAAGCTACCCAGGGGTCCACAACTCTCCCTGGACTTGCAGTAGAGGCCCCAGGGTGCCCCCTTGGCCTCCACCCAGGGGCCTCTGACCCCAGCAAGCTACCCAGGGGTCCACCTTTCTCCCTGGACTTGAAGTATAGGCCCAAGGGTGCCCACTGGCCCTCCACCTAGGGGCCTCTGACCCCAGCAAGCTACCCAGGGGTCCACCTTTCTCCCTGGACTTGAAGTATAGGCCCCAGGGTGCCCCCTGGCCCTCCACCTAGGCACCTAAGACCCCAGCAAGTTAACCAGGGGTCCACCTCTCTCCCTTGACTTGAAGTATAGGCTCCAGGGTGCCCCCTGGCCCTCCACCTAGGGGACAAGGACCCCAGCAAGCTACCCAGGGGTCCACAACTCTCCCTGGACTTGCAGTACAGGCCCCAGGGTGCCCCCTTGGCCTCCACCTAGGGGCCTCTGACCCCAGCAAGCTACCCAGGGGACCACAACTCTCCCTGGACTTGCAGTATAGGCCCCAGGGTACCCCCTTGGCCTCCACCCAGGGGCCTCTGACCCCAGCAAGCTACCCAGGGGGTCCACCTCTTTCCCTGGCCTTGCAGTAGAGGCCCTAGGGTACCTCCTGGCCTTCCACCTAGGGGCCTTTGACCCCAGCAAGCTACCCAGGGGTCCACAACTCTCCCTGGACTTGTAGTAGAGGCCCCAGGGTGCCCCCTTGGCCTCCACCTAGGGGCCTCTGACCCCAGCAAGCTACCCAGGGGTCCACAACTCTCCCTGGACTTGCAGTAGAGGCCCCAGGGTGCCCCCTTGGCCTCCACCCAGGGGCCTCTGACCCCAGCAAGCTACCCAGGGGTCCACCTTTCTCCCTGGACTTGAAGTATAGGCCCAAGGGTGCCCACTGGCCATCCACCTAGGGGCCTAAGACCCCAACAAGCTACCCAGGGGTCCACAACTCTCCCTGGACTTGCAGTAGAGGACCCCAGGGTGCCCCCTGGCCCTCCACCTAGGGGCCTCTGACCCCAGCAAGCTACCCAGGGGTCCATCTCTCTCCCTGGACTTGCAGTATAGGCCC
Organism: Danio rerio; assembly: GCF_052040795.2. Lineage (NCBI taxonomy): Eukaryota > Metazoa > Chordata > Actinopteri > Cypriniformes > Danionidae > Danio > Danio rerio. The sequence continues at coordinate 18,429,620 of NC_141040.1, forward strand.
CAGGGTGCCCCCTGGCCCTCCACCTAGGGAACATAAGACCCCAGCAAGCTACCTAGGGGTCCACCTCTCTCCCTTGAATTGAAGTATAGGCCCCAGGGTGCCCCCTGGCCCTCCACCTAGGGGACAAGGACCCCAGCAAGCTACCCAGGGTTCCACCTCTCTGCCTGGACTTGCAGTAGAGGCCCCAGGGTGCCCCCTTGGCCTCCACCTAGGGGCCTCTGACCCCAGCAAGCTACCCAGGGGTCCACAACTCTCCCTGGACTTGCAGTAGAGGCCCCAGGGTGCCCCCTTGGCCTCCACCCAGGGGCCTCTGACCCCAGCAAGCTACCCAGGGGTCCACCTTTCTCCCTGGACTTGAAGTATAGGCCCAAGGGTGCCCACTGGCCCTCCACTTAGGGGCCTAAGACCCCAACAAGCTACCCAGGGGTTCACAACTCTCCCTGGACTTGCAGTAGAGGCCCCAGGGTGCCCCCTGGCCCTTCACCTAGGGGCCTAAGACCCCAGCAAGCTACCCAGGGGTCCACCTCTCTCCCTTGACTTGAAGTAGAGGCCCCAGGGTGCCCCTTTGCCCTACACCTAGGGGCCTCTGACCCCAGCAAGCTACCCAGGGGTCCACCTCTCTCCCTTGACTTGAAGTATAGGCCCCAGGGTGTCTCCTGGCCCTCCACCTAGGGGCCTCTGACCCCAGCAAGCTAACCAGGGGTCCACAACTCTCCCTGGACTTGAAGTAGAGGCCCCAAGGTGCCCCCTTGGCCTCAACCCAGGGGCCTCTGACCCCAGCAAGCTACCCAGGGGTCCACCTTTCTCCGTGGACTTGAAGTATAGGCCTCAGGGTGCCCACTGGCCCTCCACCCAGGGGCCTAAGACCTCAGCAAGCTACCCAGGGGTCCACAACTCTCCCTGGACTTGCAGTAGAGGCCCCAGGGTTCCCCCTGGCCCTCCACCTAGGGGCCTCTGACCCCAGCAAGCTACCCAGGGGTCCACAACTCTCCCTGGACTTGCAGTAGAGGCCCCTGGGTGCCCCCTGGCCCTCCACCCAGGGACCTAAGACCCCAGCAAGCTACCCAGGGGTCCAGCTCTCTGCCTGGACTTGCAGTAGAGGCCCCAGGGTGCCCCCTTGGCCTCCACCTAGGGGCCTCTGACCCCAGCAAGCTACCCAGGGGTCCACAACTCTCCCTGGACTTGCAGTAGAGGCCTCAGGGTGCCCCCTTGGCCTCCACCTAGGGGCCTCTGACCCCAGCAAGCTACCCAGGGGTCCACCTTTCTCCCTGGACATGCAGTAGACGCCCCAGGGTGCCCCCTGGCCCTCCACCTAGTGGCCTTTGACCCCAGGAAGCTATCCAGGGGTCCACCTTGCTCCCTGGACTTGTAGTAGAGGCCCAAGAAGGCCACCTGGCCCTCCATCTAGTGGCCTAGGACCCCAGAAAGCTACCCAGGGGTCCACCTCTCTCCCTGGACTGGCAGTAGAGGCCCCAGGGTGCCCCCTTTCCCTCCAAAAAGGAGTCTTTGACCCCAGCAACCTACCCAGTGGTCCACCTCTCTCCCTGGACTTGGAGGATAGGCCCCAGGGTGCCCCCTGGCCCTCCACCTAGGGGCCTAAAACCCCAGCAAGCTACCCTGGGGTCCTCCTCTTTCCCTGGACTTGCAGTAGAGGCCCCAGGGTACCCCCTTGGCCTCCACCTAGGGGCCTCTGACCCCAGCAAGCTACCCAGGGGTCCACCTTTCTCCCTGGACTTGAAGTATAGGCCCAAGGGGTCCCACTGGCCCCCCACCTAGGTTCCTAAGACCCCAACAAGCTACCCAGGGGTCCACAACTCTCCCTGGACTTGCAGTAGAGGCCCCAGGGTGCCCCCTGGCCCTCCACCTAGGGGCATAAGACCCCAGCAAGCTACCCAGGGGTCCACCTCTCTCCCTTGACTTGAAGTATAGGCCCAAGGGTGCCCACTGGCCATCCACCTAGGGGCCTAAGACCCCAACAAGCTACCCAGGAGTCCGCAACTCTCCCTGGACTTGCAGTAGAGGCCCCAGGGTGCCCCCTGGCCCTCCACCTTGGGGTCTCTGACCCCAGCAAGCTACCCAGGGGTCCACCTCTCTCCCTTGACTTGAAGTATAGGCCCCAGGGTGCCCCCTGGCCCTCCACCTAGGGGACTAAGACCCCAGCAAGCTACCCAGGGGTCCACCTCTCTGCCTGGACTTGCGGTAGAGGCCCCAGGGTGCCCCCTTGGCCTCCACCTAGGGGCCTCTGACCCCAGCAAGCTACCCAGGGGTCCACAACTCTACCTGGACTTGCAGTAGAGGCCCCAGGGTGCCCCCTTGGCCTCCACCGAGGGGCCTCTGACCCCAGCAAGCTACCCAGGGGTCCACCTTTCTTCCTGGACTTGAAGTATAGGCCCAAGGGTGCCCACTGGCCCTCCACCTAGGGGACTATGACCCCAACAAGCTACCCAGGGGTCCACAACTGTCCCTGGACTTGCAGTAGAGGCCCCAGGGTGCCCCCTGGCCCTCCACCTAGGGGCCTAAGACCCCAGCAAGCTACCCAGGGGTCCACCTCTCTCCCTTGACTTGAAGTATAGGCCCCAGGGTGCCCCCTGGCCCTCCACCTAGGGGACTAGGACCCCAGCTAGCTACCCAGGGGTCCACCTCTCTGCCTGGACTTGCAGTAGAGGCCCCAGGGTGCCCCCTTGCCCTCCACCCAAGGGCCTCTGACCCCAGCAAGCTACCCAGGGGTCCACCTCTCTCCCTGGACTTGCAGTAGAGGCCCTAGGGTACCTCCTGGCCCTCCACCTAGGGGCCTCTGACCCCAGCAAGCTACCTAGGGGTCCACAACTCTCCCTGGACTTGCAGTAGAGGCCCCAGGGTGCCCCCTTGGCCTCCACCCAGGGGCCTCTGACCCCAGCAAGCTACCCAGGGGTCCACCTTTCTCCCTGGACTTGAAGTATAGGCCTCAGGGTGCCCACTGGCCCTCCACCTAGGGCCCTAAGACCCCAGCAAGCTACCCAGGGGTCCACAACTCTACCTGGACTTGCAGTAGAGGCCCCAGGGTGCCCCCTTGGCTTCCACCCAGGGGCCTCTGACCCCAGCAAGCTACCCAGGGGTCCACCTTTCTCCCTGGACTTGAAGTATAGGCCTCAGGGTGCCCACTGGCCCTCCACCTAGGGGCCTAAGACCCCAGCAAGCTACCCAGGGGTCCACAACTCTCCCTGGACTTGCAGTAGTTGCCCCAGGGTGCCCCCTGGCCCTCCACCCAGGGGCCTCTGACCCCAGCAAGCTACCCAGGCGTCCACCTCTCTCCCTGGACTTGCAGTAGAGGCCCTAGGGTACCTCCTGGCCCTCCACCTAGGGGCCTCTGACCCCAGCAAGCTACCTAGGGGTCCACAACTCTCCCTGGACTTGCAGTAGAGGCCCCAGGGTGCCCCCTTGGCCTCCACCTAGGGGCCTCTGACCCCAGCAAGCTACCCAGGGGTCCACCTTTCTCCCTGGACTTGAAGTATAGGCCTCAGGGTGCCCACTGGCCCTCCACCTAGGGGCCTAAGACCCCAGCAAGCTACCCAGGGGTCCACAACTCTCCCTGGACTTGCAGTAGAGGCCCCAGGGTGCCCCCTTGGCCTCCACCCAGGGGCCTCTGACGCCAGCAAGCTACCCATGGGTCCACCTTTCTCCCTGGACTTGAAGCATAGGCCCAAGGGTGCACACTGGCCCTCCACATAGGGGCCTAAGACCCCAACAAGCTACCCAGGGGTCCACAACTCTCCCTGGACTTGCAGTAGAGGCCCCAGGGTGCCCCCTTGGCCTCCACCCAGGGGCCTCTGACCCCAGCAAGCTACCCAGGGGTCCACCTTTCTCCCTGGACTTGAAGTATAAGCCCAAGGGTGCACACTGGCCCTCCACCTAGGGGCCTAAGACCCCAACAAGCTACCCAGGGGTCCACAACTCTCCCTGGACTTGCAGTAGAGGCCCCAGGGTGCCCCCTTGCCCTCCACCCAGGGGCCTCTGACCCCACCAAGCTACCCAGGGGGTCCACCTCTTTCCCTGGACTTGCAGTAGAGGCCCAAGGGTACCTCCTGGCCCTCCACCTAGGGGCCTTTGAACCCAGCAAGCTACCCAGGGGTCCACAACTCTCCCTGGACTAGCAGTACAGGCCCCAGGGTGCCCCCTTGGCCTCCACCTAGGGGCATCTGACCCCAGCAAGCTACCCAGGGGTCCACAACTCTCCCTGGACTTGCAGTAGAGGCCCCAGGGTACCCCCTTGGCCTCCACCCAGGGGCCTCTGACCCCAGCAAGCTACCCAGGGGGTCCACCTCTTTCCCTGGACTTGCAGTAGAGGCCCTAGGGTACCTCCTGGCCCTCCACCTAAGGGCCTTTGACCCCAGCAAGTTACCCAGGGGTCCACAACTCTCCCTGGACTTGCAGTAGAGGCCCCAGGGTGCCCCCTTGGCCTCCACCTAGGGGCCTCTGACCCCAGCAAGCTACCCAGGGGTCCACAACTCTCCCTGGACTTGCAGTAGAGGCCCCAGGGTGCCACCTTGGCCTCCACCTAGGGGCCTCTGACCCCAGCAAGCTACCCAGGGGTCCAAAATTCTCCCTGGACTTGCAGTAGAGGCCCCAGGGTACCCCCTTGGCCTCCACCCAGGGGCCTCTGACCCCAGCAAGCTACCCAGGGGGTCCACCTCTTTCCCTGGACTTGCAGTAGAGGCCCTAGGGTACCTCCTGGCCCTCCACCTAGGGGCCTTTGACCCTAGCAAGCTACCCAGGGGTCCACAACTCTCCCTGGACTTGCAGTAGAGGCCCCAGGGTGCCCCCTTGGCCTCCACCTAGGGGCCTCTGACCCCAGCAAGCTACCCAGGGGTCCACAACTCTCCCTGGACTTGCAGTAGAGGCCCCAGGGTGCCACCTTGGCCTCCACCTAGGGGCCTCTGACCCCAGCAAGCTACCCAGGGGTCCAAAATTCTCCCTGGACTTGCAGTAGAGGCCCCAGGGTGCCCCCTGGCCCTCCACCTAGGGGTCTCTGACCCCAGCAAGCTACCCTGGGGGTCCTCCTCTTTCCCTGGACTTGCAGTAGAGGCCCAAGGGTGCCCCCTTGGCCTCCACCTAGGGGCCTCTGACCCCAGCAAGCTACCCGTGGGTCCAAAACTCTCCCTGGACTTGCAGTAGAGGCCCCAATGTGCCCCCTTGGCCTCCACCCAGGGGCCTCTGACCCCAGCAAGCTACCCAGGGGGTCCACCTCTTTCCCTGGACTTGCAGTAGAGGCCCTAGGGTACCTCCTGGCCCTCCACCTAGGGGCCTTTGACCCTAGCAAGCTACCCAGGGGTCCACAACTCTCCCTGGACTTGCAGTACCGGCCCCAAGGTGCCCCCTTGGCCTCCACCTAGGGGCCTCTGACCCCAGGAAGCTACCCAGGGGTCCACAACTCTCCCTTAACTTGCAGTAGAGGCCCCAGGGTACCCCCCTTGGCCTCCACCAAGGGGCCTCTGTCCCCAGCAAGCTACCCAGGGGGTCCAACTCTTTCCCTGGACTTGCAGTAGAGGCCCTAGGGTACCTCCTGGCCCTCCACCTAGAGGCCTTTGACCCCAGCAAGCTACCCAGGGGTCCACAACTCTCCCTGGACTTGCAGTACAGGCCCCAGGGTGCCCCCTTGGCCTACACCTAGGGGCCTCTGACCCCAGCAAGCTACCCAGGGGACCACAACTCTCCCTGGACTTGCAGTAAAGGCCCCAGGGTACCCCCTTGCCCTCCACCCAGGGGCCTCTGACCCCAGCAAGGTACCCTGGGGGTCCACCTCTTTCCCTGGACTTGCAGTAGAGGCCCTAGGGTACCTCCTGGCCTTCCACCTAGGGGCCTTTGACCCCAGCAAGCTACCCAGGGGTCCACATTTCTCCCTGGACTTTAAGTAGAGGCCCCAGGGTGCCCCCTTGGCCTCCACCTAGGGGCCTCTGACCCCAGCAAGCTACCCAGGGGTCCACAACTCTCCCTGGACTTGCAGTAGAGGCCCCAGGGTGCCCCCTTGGCCTCCACCCAGGGGCCTCTGACCCCAGCAAGCTACCCAGGGGTCCACCTTTCTCCCTGGACTTGAAGTATAGGCCCAAGAGTGCCCACTGGCCATCCACCTAGGGGCCTAAGACACCAACAAGCTACCCAGGGGTCCACAACTCTCCCTGGACTTGCAGTAGAGGCCCCAGGGTGCCCCCTGGCCCTCCACCTAGGGGCCTCTGACCCCAGCAAGCTACCCAGGGGTCCACCTCACTCCCTGGACTTGCAGTATAGGCCCCAGGGTGCCCCCTGGCCCTCCACCTATGGACCTAAGACCCCAGCAAGCTACCCAGGGGTCCACCTCTCTCCCTTGACTTGAAGTATAGGCCCCAGGGTACCCCCTGGCCCTCCACCTAGGGGACTAGGACCCCAGCAAGGTACCCAGGGGTCCACCTCTCTGCCTGGACTTGCAGTAGAGGCCCCAGGGTGACCCCTTGGCCTCCACCTAGGGGCCTCTGACCCCAGCAAGCTACCCAGGGGTCCACAACTCTCCCTGGACTTGCAATAGAGGCCCCAGGGTACCCCCTTGGCCTCCACCCAGGGGCCTCTGACCCCAGCAAGCTACCCAGGGGGTCCACCTCTTTCACTGGACTTGCAGTAGAGGCCCTAGGGTACCTCCTGGCCCTCCACCTAGGGGCCTTTGACCCCAGCAAGCTACCCAGGGGTCCACAACTCTCCCTGGACTTGCAGTAGAGGCCCCAGGGTGCCCCCTTGGCCTCCATCTAGGGGCCTCTGACCCCAGCAAGCTACCCAGGGGTCCACAACTCTCCCTGGACTTGAAGTAGAGGCCCCAGGGTGCCCCCTTGGCCTCCACCCAGGGGCCTCTGACCCCAGCAAGCTACCCAGGGGTCCACAACTCTCCCTGGACTTGCAGTAGAGGCCCCAGGGTGCCCCCTTGGCCTCCACCCAGGGGCCTCTGACCCCAGCAAGCTACCCAGGGGTCCACCTTTCTCCCTGGACTTGAAGTATAGGCCCAAGGGTGCCCACTGGCCCTCCACCTAGGGGCCTAAGACCCCAACAAGCTACCCAGGGGTCCAAAACTCTCCCTGGACTTGCAGTAGAGGCCCCAAGGTGCCCCCTGGCCCTCCACCTAGGGGCCTAAGACCCCAGCAAGCTACCCAGGGGTCCACCTCTCTCCCTTGACTTGAAGTATAGGCCCCAGGGTGCCCCCTGGCCCTCCACCTAGGGGACTAGGACCCCAGCTAGCTACCCAGGGGTCCACCTCTCTGCCTGGACTTGCAGTAGAGGCCCCAGGGTGCCCCCTTGCGCTCCACCCAGGGGCCTCTGACCCCAGCAAGCTACCCAGGGGTCCACCTCTCTCCCTTGACTTGAAGTATAGGCCCCAGGGTGTCTCCTGGCCCTCCACCTAGGGGCCTCTGACCCCAGCAAGCTACCCAGGGGTCCACAACTCTCCCTGGACTTGCAGTAGAGGCCCCAGGGTGCCCCCTTGGCCTCAACCCAGGGGCCTTTGACCCCAGCAAGCTACCCAGGGGTCCACCTTTCTCCGTGGACTTGAAGTAGAGGCCCCAGGGTGCCCCCTGGCCCTCCACCTAGGGACCTAAGACCCCAGCAAGCTACCCAGGGGTCCACCTCTCTCCCTTGACTTGAAGTATAGGCCCCAGGGTGCCCCCTGGCCCTCCACCTAGGGGACTAGGACCCCAGCAAGGTACCCAGGGGTCCACCTCTCTGCCTGGACTTGCAGTAGAGGCCCCAGGGTGCCCCCTTGGCCTCCACCTAGGGGCCTCTGACCCAGCAAGCTACCCAGGGGTCCACAACTCTCCCTGGACTTGCAGTAGAGGCCCCAGGGTACCCCCTTGGCCTCCACCCAGGGGCCTCTGACCCCAGCAAGCTACTCAGGGGTTCCACCTCTTTCTCTGGACTTGCAGTAGAGGCCCCAGGGTGCCCCCTTGGCCTCCACCCAGGGGCCTCCGACCCCAGCAAGCTACCCAGGGGTCCACCATTCTCCCTGGACTTGAAGTATAGGCCCAAGGGTGCCCACTGGCCCTCCACCTAGGGGCCTAAGACCCCAACAAGCTACCCAGGGGTCCACAACTCTCCCTGGATTTGCAGTAGAGGCCCCAGGGTGCCCCCTGGCCCTCCACCTAGGGGCCTAAGACCCCAGCAAGCTACCCAGGGGTCCACCTCTCTCCCTTGACTTGAAGTATAGGCCCCAGGGTGCCCCCTGGCCCTCCACCTAGGGGACTAGGACCCCAGCTAGCTACCCAGGGGTCCACCTCTCTGCCTGGACTTGCAGTATAGGCCCCAGGCTGCCCCCTTGCCCTCCACCCAGGGGCCTCTGACCCCAGCAAGCTACCCAGGGGTCCACCTCTCTCCCTTGACTTGAAGTATAGGCCCCAGGGTGCCCCCTGGCCCTCCACCTAGGGGACTAGGACCCCAGCAAGCTACCCAGGGGTACACCTCTCTGTCTGGACTTGCAGTAGAGGCCCCAGGGTGCCCCGTGGCCTCCTTCTAGGGGCCTCTGACCCCAGCAAGCTACCCAGGGGTCCACAACTCTCCCTGGACTTGCAGTAGAGGCCTCAGGGTGCCCCCTTGGCCTCCACCTACGGGCCTCTGACCCCAGCAAGCTACCCAGGGGTCCACCTTTCTCCCTGGACATGCAGTAGACGCCCCAGGGTGCCCCCTGGCCCTCCACCTAGTGGCCTTTGACCCCAGGAAGCTATCCATGGGTCCACCTTGCTCCCTGGACTTGCAGTAGAGGCCCAAGAAGGCCACCTGGCCCTCCATCTCGAGGCCTAGGACCCCAGAAAGCTACCCAGGGGTCCACCTCTCTCACTGGACTGGCAGTAGAGGCCCCAGGGTGCCCCCTTGCCCTCCAAAAAGGAGTCTTTGACCCCAGCAACCTACCCAGTGGTCCACCTCTATCCCTGGACTTGGAGGATAGGCCCCAGGGTGCCCCCTTGGCCTCCACCTAGGGGCCTCTGACCCCAGCAAGCTACCCAGGGGTCCAAAATTCTCCCTGGACTTGCAGTAGAGGCCCCAGGGTGCCCCCTTGGCCTCCACCCAGGGGCCTCTTACCCCAGCAAGCTACCCAGGGGGTCCACCTCTTTCCCTGGACTTGCAGTAGAGGCCCTAGGGTACCTCCTGGCCCTCCACCTAGGGGCCTTTGACCCCAGCAAGCTACCCAGGGGTCCACAACTCTCCCTGGACTTGCAGTAGAGGCCCCAGGGTGCCCCCTTGGCCTCCACCTAGGGGCCTCTGACCCCAGCAAGCTACACAGGGGTCCACAACTCTCCCTGGACTTGCAGTAGAGGCCCCAGGGTGCCCCCTTGACCTCCACCTAGGGGCCTCTGACCCCAGCAAGCTACCCAGGGGTCCACAACTCTCCCTGGACTTTCAGTAGAGGCCACAGGGTGCCCCCTTGGCCTCCACCCAGGGGCCTCTGACCCCAGCAAGCTACCCAGGGGTCCACCTTTCTCCCTGGACTTGAAGTATAGGCCCAAGGGTGCCCACTGGCCCTCCACTTAGGGGCCTAAGACCCCAACAAGCTACCCAGGGGTTCACAACTCTCCCTGGACTTGAAGTAGGGGCCCCAGGGTGCCCCCTTGGCCTCCACCCAGGGGCCTCTGACCCCAGCAAGCTACCCAGGGGTCCACAACTCTCCCTGGACTTGCAGTAGAGGCCCCAGGGTGCCCCCTTGGCCTCCACCCAGGGGCCTCTGACCCCAGCAAGCTACCCAGGGGTCCACCTTTCTCCCTGGACTTGAAGTATAGGCCCAAGGGTGCCCACTGGCCCTCCACCTAGGGGCCTAAGACCCCAACAAGCTACCCAGGGGTCCAAAACTCTCCCTGGACTTGCAGTAGAGGCCCCAAGGTGCCCCCTGGCCCTCCACCTAGGGGCCTAAGACCCCAGCAAGCTACCCAGGGGTCCACCTCTCTCCCTTGACTTGAAGTATAGGCCCCAGGGTGCCCCCTGGCCCTCCACCTAGGGGACTAGGACCCCAGCTAGCTACCCAGGGGTCCACCTCTCTGCCTGGACTTGCAGTAGAGGCCCCAGGGTGCCCCCTTGCGCTCCACCCAGGGGCCTCTGACCCCAGCAAGCTACCCAGGGGTCCACCTCTCTCCCTTGACTTGAAGTATAGGCCCCAGGGTGTCTCCTGGCCCTCCACCTAGGGGCCTCTGACCCCAGCAAGCTACCCAGGGGTCCACAACTCTCCCTGGACTTGCAGTAGAGGCCCCAGGGTGCCCCCTTGGCCTCAACCCAGGGGCCTTTGACCCCAGCAAGCTACCCAGGGGTCCACCTTTCTCCGTGGACTTGAAGTAGAGGCCCCAGGGTGCCCCCTTTCCCTCCACCTAGGGGACAAGGACCCCAGCAAGCTACCCAGGGGTCCACCTCTCTCCCTTGACTTGAAGTATAGGCTCCAGGGTGCCCCCTGGCCCTCCACCTAGGGGACAAGGACCCCAGCAAGCTACCCAGGGGTCCACAACTCTCCCTGGACTTGCAGTACAGGCCCCAGGGTGCCCCCTTGGCCTCCACCTAGGGGCCTCTGACCCCAGCAAGCTACCCAGTGGACCACAACTCTCCCTGGACTTGCAGTGGAGGCCCCAGGGTACCCCCTTGGCCTCCACCCAGGGGCCTCTGACCCCAGCAAGCTACCCAGGGGGTCCAACTCTTTCCCTGGCCTTGCAGTAGAGGCCCTAGGGTACCTCCTGGCCTTCCACCTAGGGGCCTTTGACCCCAGCAAGCTACCCAGAGGTCCACAACTCTCCCTGGACTTGCAGTAGAGGCCCCAAGGTGCCCCCTTGGCCTCCACCTAGGGGCCTCTGACCCCAGCAAGCTACCCAGGGGTCCACAACTCTCCCTGGATTTGCAGTAGAGGCCCCAGGGTGCCCCCTTGGCCTCCACCCAGGGGCCTCTGACCCCAGCAAGCTACCCAGGGGTCCACCTTTCTCCCTGGACTTGAAGTATAGGCCCAAGGGTGCCCACTGGCCATCCACCTAGGGGCCTAAGACCCCAACAAGCTACCCAGGGGTCCACAACTCTCCCTGGACTTGCAGTAGAGGCCCCAGGTTGCCCCCTGGCCCTCCACCTAGGGGCCTCTGACCCCAGCAAGCTACCCAGGGGTCCACCTCTCTCCCTTGACTTGCAGTATAGGCCCCAGGGTGTCCCTGGCCCTCCACCTAGGGACCTAAGACCCCAGCAAGCTACCCAGGGGTCCACCTCTCTCCCTTGACTTGAAGTATAGGCCCCAGGGTGCCCCCTGGCCCTCCACCTAGGGGACTAGGACCCCAGCAAGCTACCCAGGGGTCCACCTCTCTGCCTGGACTTGCAGTAGAGGCCCCAGGGCTCCCTTGGCCTCCACCTAGGGGCCTCTGACCCCAGCAAGCTATTTAGGTGTCCACAACTCTCCCTGGACTTGCAGTAGAGGCCCCAGGGTGCCCCCTGGCCCTCCACCTAGGGGCCTTTGACCCAAGCAAGCTACCCTGGGGGTCCTCCTCTTTCCCTGGACTTGCAGTAGAGGCCCTAGGATGCCCCCTTGGCCTTCACCTAGGGGGCTCTGACCCCAGCAAGCTACCCAGGGGTCCAAAACTCTCCCTGGACTTTCAGTAGAGGCCCCAGGGTGCCCCCTTGGCCTCCACCCAATGGCCTCTGACCCCAGCAAGCTACCCAGGGGGTCCACCTCTTTCCCTGGACTTGCAGTAGAGGCCCTAGGGTACCTCCTGGCCCTCCACCTAGAGGGCCTTTGACCACAGCAAGCTACCCAGGGGTCCACAACTCTCCCTGGACTTGCAGTACCGGCCCCAGGGTGCCCCCTTGGCCTCCACCCAGAGGCCTCTGACCCCAGCAAGCTGCCCAGGGGGTCCACCTCTTTCCCTGGACTTGCAGTAGAGGCCCTAGGGTACCTCCTGGCCCTCCACCTAGGGGCCTTTGTCCCCAGCAAGCTACCCAGGGGTACACTACTCTCCCTGGACTTGCAGTAGAGGCCCCAGGGTGCCCCCTTGGCCTCCACCTAGGGGCCTCTGACCCCAGCAAGCTACCCAGCGGTCCACAACTCTCCCTGGACTTGCAGTAGAGGCCCCAGGGTGCCCCCTTGGCCTCCACCCAGGGGCCTCTGACCACAGCAAGCTACCCAGGGGTCCACCTTTCTCTGACCCCAACAAGCTACCCAGGGGTCCACCTCTCTCCCTTGACTTGCAGTACCGGCCCCAGGGTGCCCCCTTGGCCTCCACCTAGGGGCCTCTGTCCCCAGCAAGCTACCCAGGGGTCCACAACTCTCCCTGGACTTGCAGTAGAGGCCCCAGGGTACCCCCCTTGGCCTCCACCCAGAGGCCTCTGACCCCAGCAAGCTACCCAGGGGGTCCACCTCTTTCCCTGGACTTGCAGTAGAGGCCCTAGGGTACCTCCTGGCCCTCCACCTAGGGGCCTTTGTCCTCAGCAAGCTACCCAGGGGTACACTACTCTCCCTGGACTTGCAGTAGAGGCCCCAGGGTGCCCCCTGGCCCTCCACCTAGGGGACTAGGACCCCAGCAAGCTACCCAGGGGTCCACCTCTCTGCCGAGACTTGCAATAGAGGCCCCAGGGTGCCCCCTTGGCCTCCACCTAGTGGCCTCTGACCCCAGCAAGCTACCCAGGGGTCCACAACTCTCCCTGGATTTGCAGTTGAGGCCGCAGGGTATCCCCTTGGCCTCCACCCAGGGGCCTCTGACCCCAGCAAGCTACCCAGGGGTCCACCTTTCTCCCTGGACTAGAAGTATAGGCCCAAGGGTGCCCACTGGCCCTCCACCTAGGGGCCTAAGACCCCAACAAGCTACCCAGGGGTCCACAACTCTCCCTGGACTTGCAGTAGAGGCCCCAGGGTGCCCCATGGCCCTCCACCCAGGGGCCTAAGACCCCAGCAAGACTCCCAGGGGTCCACCTCTCTCCCTGGACATGCAGTAGACGCCCCAGGGTGCCCCCTGGCCCTCCACCTAGTGGCCTTTGACCCCAGGAAGCTATCCAGGGGTCCACCTTGCTCCCTGGACTTGCAGTAGAGGCCCAAGAAGGCCACCTGGCCCTCCATCTAGGGGACTAGGACCCCAGCAAGGTACCCAGGGGTCCACCTCTCTGACTGGACTTGCAGTAGAGGCCCCAGGGTGCCCCCTTGGCCTCCACCTAGGGGCCTCTGACCCCCGAATGCTACCCAAGGGTCCACCTCTCTCCCTGGACTTGCAGTAGAGGCCCCAGGGTGCCCCCTTTCCCTCCAAAAAGGAGTCTTTGACCCCAGCAACCTACCCAGTGGTCCACCTCTTTCCCTTGACTTGGAGGATAGGCCCCAGGGTGCCCCCTGGCCCTCCACCTAGGGGCCTTTGACCCCAGCAAGCTACCCTGGGGGTCCACAACTCTCCCTGGACGTGCAGTACAGGCCCCAGGGTGCCCCCTTGGCATCCACCTACGGGCCTCTGACCCCAGCAAACTACCCAGGGGACCACAACTCTCCCTGTACTTGCAGTAGAGGCCCCAGGTTACCCCCTTGGCCTCCACCCAGGGGCCTCTGACCCCAGCAAGCTACCCAGGGGTCCACAACTCTCCCTGGACTTGCAGTAGAGGCCCCAGGGTGCCCCCTTGGCCTCCACCCAGGGGCCTCTGACCCCAGCAAGCTACCCACGGGTCCACCTTTCTCCCTGGACTTGAAGTATAGGCCCAAGGGTGCCCACTGGCCCTCCACCTAGGGGCCTAAGACCCCAACAAGCTACCCAGGGGTCCACAACTCTCCCTGGACTTGCAGTAGAGGCCCCAGGGTGCCCCCTGGCCCTCCACCTAGGGGCCTAAGACCCCAGCAAGCTACCCAGGGGTCCACCTCTCTCCCTTGACTTGAAGTATAGGCCCCAGGGTGCCCCCTGGCCCTCCACCTAGGAGACTAGGACCCCAGCTAGCTACCCAGGGGTCCACCTCTCTGCCTGGACTTGCAGTAGAGGCCCCTGGGTGCCCCCTTGCCCTCCACCTAGGGGTCTCTGACCCCAGCAAGCTACCCAGGGGTCTAGCTCTCTCCCTGGACTTGCAGTGAAGGCCCTAGGGTACCTCCTGGCCCTCCACCTAGGGGCCCCTGACCCCAGCAAGCTACCCAGGGGTCCACCTCTCTCCCTGGACTTGCAGTAGAGGCCCCAGGGTGCCCCCTGGCCCTCCACCTAGGGGCCTCTGACCCCAGCAAGCTACCCAGGGGTCAACCTCTCTCCCTGGACTTGCAGTATAGGCCCCAGGGTGCCCTCTGGCCCTCCTCCTAGGGACCTAAGACCCCAGCAAGCTACCCAGGGGTCCACCTCTCTCCCTTGACTTGAAGTATAGGCCCCAGGGTGCCCCCTGGCCCTCCACCTAGGGGACAAGGACCCCAGCAAGCTACCCAGGGGTCCACCTCTCTGCCTGGACTTGCAGTAGAGGCCCCAGGGTGCCCCCTTGGCCTCCACCTAGGGGCCTCTGACCCCAGCAAGCTACCCAGGGGTCCACAACTCTCCCTGGACTTTCAGTAGAGGCCCCAGGGTGCCCCCTTGGCCTCCACCCAGGGGCCTCTGACCCCTGCAAGCTACCCAGGGGTCCACCTTTCTCCCTGGACTTGAAGTATAGGCCCAAGGGTGCCCACTCGCCCTCCACCTAGGGGCCTAAGACCCCAACAAGCTACCCAGGGGTCCACAACTCTCCCTGGACTTGCAGTAGAGGCCCCAGGGTGCCCCCTGGCCCTCCACCTAGTTGCCTAAGACCCCAGCAAGCTACCCAGGGGTCCACCTCTCTCCCTTGACTTGAAGTATAGGCCCCAGGGTGCCCCCTGGCCCTCCACCCAGGGGCCTCTGACCCCAGCAACCTACCCAGGGGTCCACAACTCTTCCTGGACTTGCAGTAGAGGCCCCAGGGTGCCCCCTTGGCCTCCACCCAGGGGCCTCCGACCCTAGCAAGCTACCCAGGGGTCCACCTTTCTCCCTTGACTTTAAGTATAGGCCCAAGGGTGCCCACTGGCCCTCCACCTAGGGGCCTCTGACCCCAGCAAGCTACCCAGGGGTCCACCTCTCTCCCTGGACTTGCAGTATAGGCCCCAGGGTGCCCCCTGGCCCTCCATCTAGGGACCTAAGACCCCAGCAAGCTTCCCAGGGGTCCACCTCTCTCCCTTGACTTGAAGTATAGGCCCCAGGGTGCCCCCTGGCCCTCCACCTAGGGACCTAAGACCCCAGCAAGCTACCCAGGGGTCCACCTCTCTCCCTTGACTTGAAGTATAGGCCCCAGGGTGCCCCCTGGCCCCCCACCTAGGGGACTAGGACCCAGCAAGCTACCCAGGGGTCCACCTCTCTGCCGGGACTTGCAAAAGAAGCCCCAGGGTGCCCCCTTGGCCTCCACCTAGGGGCCTCTGACCCCAGCAAGCTACCCAGGGGTCCACAACTCTCCCTGGACTTGCAGTTGAGGCCGCAGGGTGCCCCCTTGGCCTCCACCCAGGGGCCTCTGAACCCAGCAAGCTACCCTGGGGTCCACCTTTCTCTCTGGACTTGAAGTATAGGCCCAAGGGTGCCCACTGGCCCTCCACCTAGGGGCCTAAGACCCCAACAAGCTACCCAGGGGTCCACAACTCTCCCTGGACTTGCAGTAGAGGCCCCAGGGTGCCCCATGGCCCTCCACCCAGGGGCCTAAGACCCCAGCAAGCTTCCCAGGGGTCCACCTCTCTCCCTGGACATGCAGTAGACGCCCCAGGGTGCCCTCTGGCCGTCCACCTAGTGGCCTTTGACCCCAGGAAGCTATCCAGGGGTCCACCTTGCTCCCTGGACTTGCAGTAGAGGCCCAAGAAGGCCACCTGGCCCTCCATCTAGGGGCCTAGGACCCCAGAAAGCTACCCAGGGGTCCACCTCTCTCCCTGGACTTGCAGTAGAGGCCCCAGGGTGCCCCCTTGCCCTCCAAAAAGGAGTCTTTGACCCCAGCAACCTACCCAGTGGTCCACCTCTTTCCCTGGACTTGGAGGATAGGCCCCAGGGTGCCCCCTGGCCCTCCACCCAGGGGCCTTTGACCCCAGCAAGCTACCCTGGGGGTCCTCCTCTTTCCCTGGACTTGCAGTATAGGCCCTAGGGTGCCCCCTTGGCCTCCACCTAAGGGCCTCTGACCCCAGCAAGCTACCCAGGGGTCCAAAACTCTCCCTGGACTTGCAGTAGAGGCCCCAGGGTGCCCCTTTGGCCTCCACCCAGGGGCCTCTGACCCCAGCAAGCTACCCAGGGGGTCCACCTCTTTCCCTGGACTTGCAGTAGAGGCCCTAGGGTACCTCCTGGCCCTCCACCTAGGGGCCTTTGACCCCAGCAAGCTACCCACGGGTCCACAACTCTCCCTGGACTTGCAGTACAGGCCCCAGGGTGCCCCCTTGGCCTCCACCTAGGGGCCTCTGACCCCAGCAAACTACCCAGGGGACCACAACTCTCCCTGGACTTGCAGTAGAGGCCCCAGGGTACCCCCTTGGCCTCCACCCAGGGGCCTCTGACCCCAGCAAGCTACCCAGGGGGTCCACCTCTTTCCCTGGACTTGCAGTAGAGGCCCTAGGGTACCTCCTGGCCTTCCACCTAGGGGCCTTTGACCCCAGCATGCTACCCAGGGGTCCACAACTCTCCCTGGACTTGCAGTAGAGGCCCTAGAGTGCCCCCTTGGCCTCCACCTAGGGGCCTCTAACCCAGCAAACTACCCAGGGGTCCACAACTCTCCCTGGACTTGCAGTAGAGGCCCCAGGGTGCCCCCTTGGCCTCCACCCAGGGGCATCTGACCCCAGCAAGCTACCCAGGGGTCCACCTTTCTCCCTGGACTTGAAGTATAGGCCCAAGGGTGCCCATAGGCCATCCACCTAGGGGCCTAAGACGCCAACAAGCTACCCAGGGGTCCACAACTCTCCCTGGACTTGCAGTAGAGGCCCCAGGGTGCCCCCTGGCCCTCCACCAAGGGGCCTCTGACCCCAGCAAGCTACCCAGGGGTCCACCTCTCTCCCTGGACTTGCAGTAAAAGCCCCAGGGTGCCCCCTGGCCCTCCACCTAGGGGCCTCTGACCCCAGCAAGCTACCCAGGGGTCCATCTCTCTCCCTTGACTTGAAGTATAGGCCCCAGGGTGCCCCCTGGCACTCCACCTAGGGGACTAGGACCCAAGCAAGGTACCCAGGGGTCCACCTCTCTGCCTGGACTTGCAGTAGAGGCCCCAGGGTTCCTCCTTGACCTACACCTAGGGGCCTCTGACCCCAGCAAGCTACCCAGGGGTCCAAAACTCTCCCTGGACTTGCAGTAGAGGCCTCAGGGTGCCCACTGGCCCTCCACCTAGGGGCCTCTGACCCCAGCAAGCTACCCAGGGGTCCACCTCTCTCCCTTAACTTGCAGTATAGGCCCCAGGGTGCCCCCTGGCCCTCCACCTAGGGACTTAAGACCCCAGCAAGCTACCTAGGGGTCCACCTCTCTCCCTTGACTTGAAGTATAGGCCCCAGGGTGCCCCCTGGCCCTCCACCTAGGGGACAAGGACCCCAGCAAGCTACCCAGGGGTCCACCTCTCTGCCTGGACTTGCAGTAGAGGCCCTAGGGTGCCCCCTTGGCCTCCACCTTGGGGCCTCTGACCCCAGCAAGCTACCCAGGGGTCCACAACTCTCCCTGGACTTGCAGTAGAGGCCCCAGGGTGCCCCCTTGGCCTCCACCCAGGGGCCTCTGACCCCAGCAAGCTACCCAGGGGTCCACCTTTCTCCCTGGACTTGAAGTATAGGCCCAAGGGTGCCCACTGGCCCTCCACTTAGGGGCCTAAGACCCCAATAAGCTACACAGGGGTCCACATCTCTCCCTGGACTTGCAGTAGAGGCCCCAGGGTGCCCCCTGGCCCTCCACCTAGGGGCCTAAGACCCCAGCAAGCTACCCAGGGGTCCACCTCTCTCCCTTGACTTGAAGTATAGGCCCCAGGGTGCCCCCTGGCCCTCCACCTAGGGGACTAGGACCCCTGCTAGCTACCCAGGGGTCCACCTCTCTGCCTGGACTTGCAGTATAGGCCCCAGGGTGCCCCTTTGCCCTACACCCAGGGGCCTCTGACCCCAGCAAGCTACCCAGGGGTCCACCTCTCTCCCTTGACTTGAAGTATAGGCCCCAGGGTGTCTCCTGGCCCTCCACCTAGGGGCCTCTGACCCCAGCAAGCTACCCAGGGGTCCACAACTCTCCCTGGACTTGAAGTAGAGGCCCCAAGGTGCCCTCTTGGCCTCAACCCAGGGGCCTCTGACCCCAGCAAGCTACCCAGGGGTCCACAACTCTCCCTGGACTTGCAGTAGAGGCCCCAGGGTTCCCCCTGGCCCTCCACCTAGGGGCCTCTGACCCCAGCAAGCTACCCAGGGGTCCACAACTCTCCCTGGACTTGCAGTAGAGGCCCCTGGGTGCCCCCTGGCCCTCCACCTAGGGGCCTCTGACCCCAGCAAGCTACCCAGGGGTCCACCTCTCTCCCTTGACTTGCAGTATAGGCCCCAGGGTGCCCCCTGGCCCTCCACCTAGGGACCTAAGACCCCAGCAAGCTACCCAGGGGTCCACCTCTCTCCCTTGACTTGAAGTATAGGCCCCAGGGTGCCCCCTGGCCCTCCACCTAGGGGACTAGGACCCCAGCAAGCTACCCAGGGGTCCACCTCTCTGCCGGGACTTGCAATAGAGGCCCCAGGGTGCCCCCTTGGCCTCCACCTAGGGGCCTCTGACCCCAGCAAGCTACCCAGGGGTCCACAACTCTCCCTGGACTTGCAGTTGAGGCCGCAGGGTGCCCCCTTGGCCTCCACCCAGGGGCCTTTGACCCCAGCAAGCGACCCAGGGGTCCACCTCTCTCCCTGGACTTGCAGTATAGGCCCCAGGGTGCCCCCTGGCCCTCCACCTAGGGACCTAAGACCCCAGCAAGCTACCCAGGGGTCCACCTCTCTCCCTTAACTTGAAGTATAGGCCTCAGGGTGCCCCCTGGCCCTCCACCTAGGGGACTAGGACCCCAGAAAGCTACCCAGGGGTACACCTCTCTGTCTGGACTTGCAGTAGAGGCCCCAGTGTGCCCCGTGGCCTCCGCCTAGGGGCCTCTGACCCCAGCAAGCTACCCAGGGGTCCACCTCACTCCCTGGACTTGCAGTATAGGCCCCAGGGTGCCCCCTGGCCCTCCACCTATTGACCTAAGACCCCAGCAAGCTACCCAGGGGTCCACCTCTCTCCCTTGACTTGAAGTATAGGCCCCAGGGTACCCCCTGGCCCTCCACCTAGGGGACTAGGACCCCAGCAAGGTACCCAGGGGTCCACCTCTCTGCCTGGACTTGCAGTAGAGGCCCCAGGGTGCCCCCTTGGCCTCCACCTAGGGAACTCTGACCCCAGCAAGCTACCCAGGGGTCCACAACTCTCCCTGGACTTGCAATAGAGGCCCCAGGGTACCCCCTTGGCCTCCACCCAGGGGCCTCTGACCCCAGCAAGCTACCCAGGGGGTCCACCTCTTTCCCTGGACTTGCAGTAGAGGCCCTAGGGTACCTCCTGGCCCTCCACCTAGGGGCCTTTGACCCCAGCAAGCTACCCAGGGGTCCACAACTCTCCCTGGACTTGCAGTAGAGGCCCCAGGGTGCCCCCTTGGCCTCCATCTAGGGGACTCTGACCCCAGCAAGCTACCCAGGGGTCCACAACTCTCCCTGGACTTGCAGTAGAGGCCCCAGGGTGCCCCCTTGGCCTCCACCCAGGGGCCTCTGACCCCAGCAAGCTACCCAGGGGTCCACAACTCTCCCTGGACTTGCAGTAGAGGCCCCAGGGTGCCCCCTTGGCCTCCACCCAGGGGCTTCTGACCCCAGCAAGCTACCCAGGGGTCCACCTTTCTCCCTGGACTTGAAGTATAGGCCCAAGGGTGCCCACTGGCCCTCCACCTAGGGGCCTAAGACCCCAACAAGCTACACAGGGGTCCACAACTCTCCCTGGACTTGCAATAGAGGCCCCAGGGTGCCCCCTGGCCCTCCACCTAGGGGCCTAAGACCCCAGCAAGCTACCCAGGGGTCCACCTCTCTTCCTTGACTTGAAGTATAGGCCCCAGGGTGCCCCCTGGCCCTCCACCTAGGGGACTAGGACCCCAGCTAGCTACCCAGGGGTCCACCTTTCTCCTTGGACTTGACGTATAGGCCTCAGGGTGCCCACTGGCCCTCCACGTAGGGGCCTTAGACCCCAGCAAGCTACCCAGGGGTCCACCTTTCTCCGTGGACTTGAAGTAGAGGCCCCAGGGTGCCCCCTGGCCCTCCACCTAGGGACCTAAGACCCCAGCAAGCTACCCAGGGGTCCACCTCTCTCCCTTGACTTGAAGTATAGGCCCCAGGGTGCCCCCTGGCCCTCCACCTAGGGGACTAGGACCCCCGCAAGGTACCCAGGGGTCCACCTCTCTGACTGGACTTGCAGTAGAGGCCCCAGGGTGCCCCCTTGGCCTCCACCTAGGGGCCTCTGACCCCAGCAAGCTACCCAGGGGTCCACAACTCTCCCTGGACTTGCAGTAGAGGCCCCAGGGTACCCCCTTGGCCTCCACCCAGGGGCCTCTGACCCCAGAAAGCTACTCAGGGGTTCCACCTCTTTCCCTGGATTTACAGTAGAGGCCCCAGGGTGCCCCCTTGGCCTCCACCCAGGGGCCTCCGACCCCAGCAAGCTACCCAGGGGTCCACCTTTCTCCCTTGACTTGAAGTATAGGCCCAAGGGTGCCCACTGGCCCTCCACCTAGGGGCCTCTGACCCCAGCAAGCTACCCAGGGGTCCACCTCTCTCCCTGGACTTGCAGTATAGGCCCCAGGGTGCCCCCTGGCCCTCCACCTAGGCACCTAAGACCCCAGCAAGTTAACCAGGGGTCCACCTCTCTCCCTTGACTTGAAGTATAGGCTCCAGGGTGCCCCCTGGCCCTCCACCTAGGGGCCTTTGACCCCAGCAAGCTACCCAGGGGTCCACAACTCTCCCTGGACTTGCAGTAGAGGCCCCAGGGTGCCCCCTTGGCCTCCATCTAGGGGACTCTGACCCCAGCAAGCTACCCAGGGGTCCACAACTCTCCCTGGACTTGCAGTAGAGGCCCCAGGGTGCCCCCTTGGCCTCCACCCAGGGGCCTCTGACCCCAGCAAGCTACCCAGGGGTCCACAACTCTCCCTGGACTTGCAGTAGAGGCCCCAGGGTGCCCCCTTGGCCTCCACCCAGGGGCTTCTGACCCCAGCAAGCTACCCAGGGGTCCACCTTTCTCCCTGGACTTGAAGTATAGGCCCAAGGGTGCCCACTGGCCCTCCACCTAGGGGCCTAAGACCCCAACAAGCTACCCAGGGGTCCACAACTCTCCCTGGACTTGCAATAGAGGCCCCAGGGTGCCCCCTGGCCCTCCACCTAGGGGCCTAAGACCCCAGCAAGCTACCCAGGGGTCCACCTCTCTCCCTTGACTTGAAGTATAGGCCCCAGGGTGCCCCCTGGCCCTCCACCTAGGGGACTAGGACCCCAGCAAGCTACCCAGGGGTCCACCTTTCTCCTTGGACTTGACGTATAGGCCTCAGGGTGCCCACTGGCCCTCCACGTAGGGGCCTTAGACCCCAGCAAGCTACCCAGGGGTCCACCTTTCTCCGTGGACTTGAAGTAGAGGCCCCAGGGTGCCCCCTGGCCCTCCACCTAGGGACCTAAGACCCCAGCAAGCTACCCAGGGGTCCACCTCTCTCCCTTGACTTGAAGTATAGGCCCCAGGGTGCCCCCTGGCCCTCCACCTAGGGGACTAGGACCCCAGCAAGGTACCCAGGGGTCCACCTCTCTGACTGGACTTGCAGTAGAGGCCCCAGGGTGCCCCCTTGGCCTCCACCTAGGGGCCTCTGACCCCAGCAAGCTACCCAGGGGTCCACAACTCTCCCTGGACTTGCAGTAGAGGCCCCAGGGTACCCCCTTGGCCTCCACCCAGGGGCCTCTGACCCCAGAAAGCTACTCAGGGGTTTCACCTCTTTCCCTGGATTTACAGTAGAGGCCCCAGGGTGCCCCCTTGGCCTCCACCCAGGGGCCTCCGACCCCAGCAAGCTACCCAGGGGTCCACCTTTCTCCCTTGACTTGAAGTATAGGCCCAAGGGTGCCCACTGGCCCTCCACCTAGGGGCCTCTGACCCCAGCAAGCTACCCAGGGGTCCACCTCTCTCCCTGGACTTGCAGTATAGGCCCCAGGGTGCCCCCTGGCCCTCCACCTAGGCACCTAAGACCCCAGCAAGTTAACCAGGGGTCCACCTCTCTCCCTTGACTTGAAGTATAGGCTCCAGGGTGCCCCCTGGCCCTCCACCTAGGGGACAAGGACCCCAGCAAGCTACCCAGGGGTCCACAACTCTCCCTGGACTTGCAGTACAGGCCCCAGGGTGCCCCCTTGGCCTCCACCTAGGGGCCTCTGACCCCAGCAAGCTACCCAGGGGACCACAACTCTCCCTGGACTTGCAGTAGAGGCCCCAGGGTACCCCCTTGGCCTCCACCCAGGGGCCTCTGACCCCAGCAAGCTACCCAGTTGGTCCACCTCTTTCCCTGGCCTTGCAGTAGAGGCCCTAGGGTACCTCCTGGCCTTCCACCTAGGGGCCTTTGACCCCAGCAAGCTACCCAGGGGTCCACAACTCTCCCTGGACTTGCAGTAGAGGCCCCAGGGTGCCCCCTTGGCCTCCACCTAGGGGCCTCTGACCCCAGCAAGCTACCCAGGGGTCCACAACTCTCCCTGGACTTGCAGTAGAGGCCCCAGGGTGCCCCCTTGGCCTCCACCCAGGGGCCTCTGACCCCAGCAAGCTACCCAGGGGTCCACCTTTCTCCCTGGACTTGAAGTATAGGCCCAAGGGTGCCCACTGGCCATCCACCTAGGGGCCTAAGACCCCAACAAGCTACCCAGGGGTCCACAACTCTCCCTGGACTTGCAGTAGAGAACCCCAGGGTGCCCCCTGGCCCTCCACCTAGGGGCCTCTGACCCCAGCAAGCTACCCAGGGGTCCATCTCTCTCCCTGGACTTGCAGTATAGGCCCCAGGGTGCCCCCTGGCCCGCCACCTAAGGACTTAAGACCCCAGCAAGCTACCTAGGGGTCCACCTCTCTCCCTTGAATTGAAGTATAGGCCCCAGGGTGCCCCCTGGCCCTCCACCTAGGGGACAAGGACCCCAGCAAGCTACCCAGGGGTCCACCTCTCTGCCTGGACTTGCAGTAGAGGCCCCAGGGTGCCCCCTTGGCCTCCACCTAGGGGCCTCTGACCCCAGCAAGCTACCCAGGGGTCCACAACTCTCCCTGGACTTGCAGTAGAGGCCCCAGGGTGCCCCCTTGGCCTCCACCCAGGGGCCTCTGACCCCAGCAAGCTACCCAGGGGTCCACCTTTCTCCCTGGACTTGAAGTATAGGCCCAAGGGTGCCCACTGGCCCTCCACCTAGGGGCCTCTGACCCCAGCAAGCTACCCAGGGGTCCACCTCTCTCCCTGGACTTGCAGTATAGGCCCCAGGGTGCCCCCTGGCCCTCCACCTAGGCACCTAAGACCCCAGCAAGTTAACCAGGGGTCCGCCTCTCTCCCTTGACTTGAAGTATAGGCTCCAGGGTGCCCCCTGGCCCTCCACCTAGGGGACAAGGACCCCAGCAAGCTACCCAGGGGTCCACAACTCTCCCTGGACTTGCAGTACAGGCCCCAGGGTGCCCCCTTGGCCTCCATCTAGGGGCCTCTGACCCCAGCAAGCTACCCAGGGGACCACAACTCTCCCTGGACTTGCAGTAGAGGCCCCAGGGTACCCCCTTGGCCTCCACCCAGGGGCCTCTGACCCCAGCAAGCTACCCAGGGGGTCCACCTCTTTCCCTGGCCTTGCAGTAGAGGCCCTAGGGTACCTCCTGGCCTTCCACCTAGGGGCCTTTGACCCCAGCAAGCTACCCAGGGGTCCACAACTCTCCCTGGACTTGCAGTAGAGGCCCCAGGGTGCCCCCTTGGCCTCCACCTAGGGGCCTCTGACCCCAGCAAGCTACCCAGGGGTCCACAACTCTCCCTGGACTTGCAGTAGAGGCCCCAGGGTGCCCCCTTGGCCTCCACCCAGGGGCCTCTGACCCCAGCAAGCTACCCAGGGGTCCACCTTTCTCCCTGGACTTGAAGTATAGGCCCAAGGGTGCCCACTGGCCATCCACCTAGGGGCCTAAGACCCCAACAAGCTACCCAGGGGTCCACAACTCTCCCTGGACTTGCAGTAGAGGACCCCAGGGTGCCCCCTGGCACTCCACCTAGGGGCCTCTGACCCCAGCAAGCTACCCAGGGGTCCATCTCTCTCCCTGGACTTGCAGTATAGGCCCCAGGGTGCCCCCTGGCCCTCCACCTAGGGACCTCTGACCCCAGCAAGCTACCCAGGGGTCCACAACTCTCCCTGGACTTGCAGTAGAGGCCCCAGGGTGCCCCCTTGGCCTCCACCCAGGGGCCTCTGACCCCAGCAAGCTACCCAGGGGTCCACCTTTCTCCCTGGACTTGAAGTATAGGCCCAAGGGTGCCCACTGGCCCTCCACCTAGGGGCCTCTGACCCCAGCAAGCTACCCAGGGGTCCACCTCTCTCCCTGGACTTGCAGTATAGGCCCCAGGGTGCCCCCTGGCCCTCCACCTAGGCACCTAAGACCCCAGCAAGTTAACCAGGGGTCCACCTCTCTCCCTTGACTTGAAGTATAGGCTCCAGGGTGCCCCCTGGCCCTCCACCTAGGGGACAAGGACCCCAGCAAGCTACCCAGGGGTCCACAACTCTCCCTGGACTTGCAGTACAGGCCCCAGGGTGCCCCCTTGGCCTCCACCTAGGGGCCTCTGACCCCAGCAAGCTACCCAGGGGACCACAACTCTCCCTGGACTTGCAGTAGAGGCCCCAGGGTACCCCCTTGGCCTCCACCCAGGGGCCTCTGACCCCAGCAAGCTACCCAGGGGGTCCACCTCTTTCCCTGGCCTTGCAGTAGAGGCCCTAGGGTACCTCCTGGCCTTCCACCTAGGGGCCTTTGACCCCAGCAAGCTACCCAGGGGTCCACAACTCTCCCTGGACTTGCAGTAGAGGCCCCAGGGTGCCCCCTTGGCCTCCATCTAGGGGACTCTGACCCCAGCAAGCTACCCAGGGGTCCACAACTCTCCCTGGACTTGAAGTAGAGGCCCCAGGGTGCCCCCTTGGCCTCCACCCAGGGGCCTCTGACCCCAGCAAGCTACCCAGGGGTCCACAACTCTCCCTGGACTTGCAGTAGAGGCCCCAGGGTGCCCCCTTGGCCTCCACCCAGGGGCCTCTGACCCCAGCAAGCTACCCAGGGGTCCACAACTCTCCCTGGACTTGCAGTAGAGGCCCCAGGGTGCCCCCTTGGCCTCCACCCAGGGGCCTCTGACCCCAGCAAGCTACCCAGGGGTCCACCTTTTTCCCTGGACTTGAAGTATAGGCCCAAGGGTGCCCACTGGCCCTCATTCTAGGGGCCTAAGACCCCAGCAAGCTACCCAGGGGTCCACCTCTCTTTCTTGACTTGAAGTATAGGCCCCAGGGTGCCCCCTGGCCCTCCACCTAGGGGACTAGGACCCCAGCTAGCTACCCAGGGGTCCACCTCTCTGCCTGGACTTGCAGTAGAGGCCCCAGGGTGCCCCCTTGCCCTCCACCCAGGGGCCTCTGACCCCAGCAAGCTACCCAGGGGTCCACCTCTCTCCCTTGACTTGAAGTATAGGCCCCAGGGTGTCTCCTGGCCTTCCACCTAGGGGCCTCTGACCCCAGCAAGCTACCCAGGGGTCCACAACTCTCCCTGGACTTGCAGTAGAGGCCCCAGGGTGCCCCCTTGGCCTCAACCCAGGGGCCTTTGACCCCAGCAAGCTACCCAGGGGTCCACCTTTCTCCGTGGACTTGAAGTAGAGGCCCCAGGGTGCCCCCTGGCCCTCCACCTAGGGACCTAAGACCCCAGCAAGCTACCCAGGGGTCCACCTCTCTCCCTTGACTTGAAGTATAGGCCCCAGGATGCCCCTGGCCCTCCACCTAGGGGACTAGGACCCCAGCAAGGTACCCAGGGGTCCACCTCTCTGACTGGACTTGCAGTAGAGGCCCCAGGGTGCCCCCTTGGCCTTCACCTAGGGGCCTCTGACCCCAGCAAGCTACCCAGGGGTCCACAACTCTCCCTGGACTTGCAGTAGAGGCCCCAGGGTACCCCCTTGGCCTCCACCCAGGGGCCTCTGACCCCAGAAAGCTACTCAGGGGTTCCACCTCTTTCCCTGGACTTGCAGTAGAGGCCCCAGGGTACCCCCTTGGCCTCCACCCAGGGGCCTCTGACCCCAGCAAGCTACCCAGGGGGTCCACCTCTTTCCCTGGCCTTGCAGTAGAGGCCCTAGGGTACCTCCTGGCCTTCCACCTAGGGGCCTTTGACCCCAGCAAGCTACCCAGGGGTCCACAACTCTCCCTGGACTTGCAGTAGAGGCCCCAGTGTGCCCCCTTGGCCTCCACCCAGGGGCCTCTGACCCCAGCAAGCTACCCAGGGGTCCATCTTTCTCCCTGGACTTGAAGTATAGGCCCAAGGGTGCCCACTGGCCATCCACCTAGGGGCCTAAGACCCCAACAAGCTACCCAGGGGTCCACAACTCTCCCTGAACTTGCAGTAGAGGACCCCAGGGTGCCCCCTGGCCCTCCACCTAGGGGCCTCTTACCCCAGCAAACTACCCAGGGGTCCATCTCTCTCCCTGGACTTGCAGTATAGGCCCCAGGGTGCCCCCTGGCCCTCCACCTAGGGACCTAAGACCCCAGCAAGCTACCTAGGGGTCCACCTCTCTCCCTTGAATTGAAGTATAGGCCCCAGGGTGCCCCCTGGCCCTCCACCTAGGGGACAAGGACCCCAGCAAGCTACCCAGGGGTCCACCTCTCTGCCTGGACTTGCAGTAGAGGCCCCAGGGTGCCCCCTTGGCCTAAACCTAGGGGCCTCTGACCCCAGCAAGCTACCCAGGGGTCCACAACTCTCCCTGGACTTGCAGTAGAGGCCCCAGGGTGCCCCCTTGGCCTCCACCCAGGGGCCTCTGACCCCAGCAAGCTACCTAGGGGTCCACCTTTCTCCCTGGACTTGAAGTATAGGCCTAAGGGTGCCCACTGGCCCTCCACCTAGGGGCCTCTGACCCCAGCAAGCTACCCAGGGGTCCACCTCTCTCCCTGGACTTGCAGTAGAGGCCCCAGGGTGCCCCCTGGCCCTCCACCTAGGCACCTAAGACCCCAGCAAGTTAACCAGGGGTCCACCTCTCTCCCTTGACTTGAAGTATAGGCTCCAGGGTGCCCCCTGGCCCTCCACCTAGGGGACAAGGACCCCAGCAAGCTACCCAGGGGTCCACAACTCTCCCTGGACTTGCAGTACAGGCCCCAGGGTGCCCCCTTGGCCTCCACCTAGGGGCCTCTGACCCCAGCAAGCTACCCAGGGGACCACAACTCTCCCTGGACTTGCAGTAGAGGCCCCAGGGTACCCCCTTGGCCTCCACCCAGGGGCCTCTGACCCCAGCAAGCTACCCAGGGGGTCCACCTCTTTCCCTGGCCTTGCAGTAGAGGCCCTAGGGTACCTCCTGGCCTTCCACCTAGGGGCCTTTGACCCCAGCAAGCTACCCAGGGGTCCACAACTCTCCCTGGACTTGCAGTAGAGGCCCCAGGGTGCCCCCTTGGCCTCCACCTAGGGGCCTCTGACCCCAGCAAGCTACCCAGGGGTCCACAACTCTCCCTGGACTTGCAGTAGAGGACCCCAGGGTGCCCCCTGGCCCTCCACCTAGGGGCCTCTGACCCCAGCAAGCTACCCAGGGGTCCATCTCTCTCCCTGGACTTGCAGTATAGGCCCCAGGGTGCCCCCTGGCCCTCCACCTAGGGACCTAAGACCCCAGCAAGCTACCTAGGGGTCCACCTCTCTCCCTTGAATTGAAGTATAGGCCCCAGGGTGCCCCCTGGCCCTCCACCTAGGGGACAAGGACCCCAGCAAGCTACCCAGGGGTCCACCTCTCTGCCTGGACTTGCAGTAGAGGCCCCAGGGTGCCCCCTTGGCCTCCACCTAGGGGCCTAAGACCCCAGCAAGCTACCCAGGGGTCCACAACTCTCCCTGGACTTGCAGTAGAGGCCCCAGGGTGCCCCCTTGGCCTCCACCCAGGGGCCTCTGACCCCAGCAAGCTACCCAGGGGTCCACCTTTCTCCCTTGACTTGAAGTATAGGCCCAAGGGTGCCCACTGGCCCTTCACTTAGGGGCCTAAGAACCCAACAAGCTACCCAGGGGTTCACAACTCTCCCTGGACTTGCAGTAGAGGCCCCAGGGTGCCCCTGGCCCTCCACCTAGGGGCCTAAGACCCCAGCAAGCTACCCAGGGGTCCACCTCTCTCCCTTGACTTGAAGTAGAGGCCCCAGGGTGCCCCTTTGCCCTACACCCAGGGGCCTCTGACCCCAGCAAGCTACCCAGGGGTCCAACTCTCTCCCTTGACTTGAAGTATAGGCCTCAGGGTGCCCACTGGCCCTCCACCCAGGGGCCTAAGACCTTAGCAAGCTACCCAGGGGTCCACAACTCTCCCTGGACTTGCAGTAGAGGCCCCAGGGTTCCCCCTGGCCCTCCACCTAGGGGCCTCTGACGCCAGCAACCTACCCAGGGGTCCACAACTCTCCCTGGACTTGCAGTAGAGGCCCCTGGGTGCCCCCTGGCCCTCCACCCAGGGACCTAAGACCCCAGCAAGCTACCCAGGGGTCCACCTCTCTGCCTGGACTTGCAGTAGAGGCCCCAGGGTGCCCCCTTGGCCTCCACCTAGGGGCCTCTGACCCCAGCAAGCTACCCAGGGGTCCACAACTCTCCCTGGACTTGCAGTAGAGGCCTCAGGGTGCCCCCTTGGCCTCCACCTAGGGGCCTCTGACCCCAGCAAGCTACCCAGGGGTCCACCTTTCTCCCTGGACATGCAGTAGACGCCCCAGGGTGCCCCCTGGCCCTCCACCTAGTGGCCTTTGACCCCAGGAAGCTATCCAGGGGTCCACCTTGCTCCCTGAACTTGCAGGAGAGGCCCAAGAAGGCCACCTGGCCCTCCATCTAGTGGCCTAGGACCCCAGAAAGCTACCCAAGGGTCCACCTCTCTCCCTGGACTGGCAGTAGAGGCCCCAGGGTGCCCCCTTGCCCTCCAAAAAGGAGTCTTTGACCCCAGCAACCTACCCAGTGGTCCAACTCTCTCCCTGGACTTGGAGGATAGGCCCCAGGGTGCCCCCTGGCCCTCCACCTAGGGGCCTAAGACCCCAGCAAGCTACCCTGGGGTCCTCCTCTTTCCCTGGACTTGCAGTAGAGGCCCCAGGGTGCCCCCTTGGCCTCCACCTAGGGGCCTCTGACCCCAGCAAGCTACCCAGGGGTCCACCTTTCTCCCTGGACTTGAAGTATAGGCCCAAGGGGTCCCACTGGCCCTCCACCTAGGTTCCTAAGACCCCAACAAGCTACCCAGGGGTCCACAACTCTCCCTGGACTTGCAGTAGAGGCCCCAGGGTGCCCCCTGGCCCTCCACTTAGGGGCCTAAGACCCCAGCAAGCTACCCAGGGGTCCACCTCTCTCCCTTGACTTGAAGTATAGGCCCAAGGGTGCCCACTGGCCATCCACCTAGGGGCCTAAGACCCCAACAAGCTACCCAGGGGTCCGCAACTCTCCCTGGACTTGCAGTAGAGGCCCCAGGGTGCCCCCTGGCCCTCCACCTTGGGGCCTCTGACCCCAGCAAGCTACCCAGGGGTCCACCTCTCTCCCTTGACTTGAAGTATAGGCCCCAGGGTGCCCCCTTGCCCTCCACCCAAGGGCCTCTGACCCCAGCAAGCTACCCAGGGGTCCACCTCTCTCCCTTGACTTGCAGTAGAGGCCCTAGGATACCTCCTGGCCCTCCACCTAGGGGCCTCTGACCCCAGCAAGCTACCTAGGGGTCCACAACTCTCCCTGGACTTGCAGTAGAGGCCCAAGGGTGCCCCTTTGGCCTCCACCCAGGGGCCTCTGACCCCAGCAAGCTACCCAGGGGTCCACCTTTCTCCCTGGACTTGAAGTATAGGCCTCAGGGTGCCCACTGGCCCTCCACCTAGGGCCCTAAGACCCCAGCAAGCTACCCAGGGGTCCACAACTCTCCCTGGACTTGCAGTAGAGGCCCCAGGGTGCCCCCTTGGCTTCCACCCAGGAGCCTCTGACCCCAGCAAGCTACCCAGGGGTCCACCTTTCTCCCTGGACTTGAAGTATAGGCCTCAGGGTGCCCACTGGCCCTCCACCTAGGGGCCTAAGACCCCAGCAAGCTACCCAGGGGTCCACAACTCTCCCTGGACTTGCAGTAGTGGCCCCAGGGTGCCCCCTGGCCCTCCACCCAGGGGCCTCTGACCCCAGCAAGCTACCCAGGCGTCCACCTCTCTCCCTGGACTTGCAGTAGAGGCCCTGGGGTACCTCCTGGCCCTCCACCTAGGGGCCTCTGACCCCAGCAAGCTACCTAGGGGTCCACAACTCTCCCTGGACTTGCAGTAGAGGCCCCAGGGTGCCCCCTTGGCCTCCACCCAGGGGCCTCTGACCCCAGCAAGCTACCCAGGGGTCCACCTTTCTCCCTGGACTTGAAGTATAGGCCTCAGGGTGCCCACTGGCCCTCCACCTAGGGGCCTAAGACCCCAGCAAGCTACCCAGGGGTCCACAACTCTCCCTGGACTTGCAGTAGAGGCCCCAGGGTGCCCCCTTGGCCTCCACCCAGGGGCCTCTGACCCCAGCAAGCTACCCATGGGTCCACCTTTCTCCCTGGACTTGAAGCATAGGCCCAAGGGTGCACACTGGCCCTCCACCTAGGGGCCTAAGACCCCAACAAGCTACCCAGGGGTCCACAACTCTCCCTGGACTTGCAGTAGAGGCCCCAGGGTGCCCCCTGGCCCTCCACCTTGGGGCCTAAGACCCCAGCAAGCTACCCAGGGGTCCACCTCTCTCCCTTGACTTGAAGTATAGGCCCCAGGGTGCCCCCTGGCCCTCCACCTAGGGGACTAGGACCCCAGCTAGCTACCCAGGGGTCCACCTCTCTGCCTGGACTTGCAGTAGAGGCCCCAGGGTGCCCCCTTGCCCTCCACCCAGGGGCCTCTGACCCCAGCAAGCTACCCAGGGGTCCACCTCTCTCCCGGGACTTGCAGTAGAGGCCCTAGGGTACCTCCTGGCCCTCCACCTAGAGGCCTCTGACCCCAGCAAGCTACCCAGGGGTCCACAACTCTCCCTGGACTTGCAGTAGAGGCCCCAGGGTGCCCCCTTGGCCTCCACCCAGGGGCCTCTGACCCCAGCAAGCTACCCAGGGGTCCACCTTTCACCCTGGACTTGAAGTATAGGCCTCAGGGTGCCCACTTGCCCTCCACCTAGGGGCCTAAGACCCCAGCAAGCTACCCAGGGGTCCACAACTCTCCCTGGACTTGCAGTAGAGGCCCCAGGGTGCCCCCTTGGCCTCCACCTAGGGGCCTCTGACCCCAGCAAGCTACCCAGGGGTCCACCTCTCTCCCTGGACTTGCAGTATAGGCCCCAGGGTGCCCCCTGGTCCTCCACCTAGGGACCTAAGACCCCAGCAAGTTACCCAGGGGTCCACCTCTCTCCCTTGACTTGAAGTATAGGCTCCAGGGTGCCCCCTGGCCCTCCACCTAGGGGACAAGGACCCCAGCAAGCTACCCAGGGGTCCACAACTCTCCCTGGACTTGCAGTACAGGCCCCAGGGTGCCCCCTTGGCCTCCACCTAGGGGCCTCTGACCCCAGCAAGCTACCCAGGGGTCCACCTTTCTCCCTGAACTTGAAGTATAGGCCCAAGGGTGCCCACTGGCCATCCACCTAGGGGCCTAAGACCCCAACAAGTTACCCAGGGGTCCACAACTCTCCCTGGACTTTCAGTAGAGGACCCCAGGGTGCCCGCTGGCCCTCCACCTAGGGGCCTCTGACCCCAGCAAGCTACCCAGGGGTCCATCTCTCTCCCTGGACTTGCAGTATAGGCCCCAGGGTGCCCCCTGGCCCTACACCTAGGGACCTAAGACCCCAGCAAGCTACCCAGGGGTCCACCTCTCTCCCTTGACTTGAAGTATAGGCCCCAGGGTACCCCCTTGGTCTCCACCCAGGGGCCTCTGACCCCAGCAAGCTACCCAGGGGGTCCACCTCTTTCCCTGGACTTGCAGTAGAGGCCCTAGGGTACCTCCTGGCCCTCCACCTAGGGGCCTTTGACCCCAGCAAGCTACCCAGGGGTCCACAACTCTCCCTAGACTTGCAGTAGAGGCCCCAGGGTGCCCCCTTGGCCTCCATCTAGGGGCCTCTGACCCCAGCAAGCTACCCAGGGGTCCACAACTCTCCCTGGACTTGCAGTACAGGCCCCAGGGTGCCCCCTTGGGCTCCACCTAGGGGCCTCTGACCCCAGCAAGCTACCCAGGGGACCACAACTCTCCCTGGACTTGCAGTAGAGGCCCCAGGGTACCCCCTTGGCCTCCACCCAGGGGCCTATGACCCCAGCAAGCTACCCAGGGGGTCCACCTCTTTCCCTGGCCTTGCAGTAGAGGCCCTAGGGTACCTCCTGGCCTTCCACCTAGGGGCCTTTGACCCCAGCAAGCTACCCAGGGGTCCACAACTCTCCCTGGACTTGCAGTAGAGGCCCCAGGGTGCCCCCTTGGCCTCCACCCAGGAGCCTCTGACCCCAGCAAGCTACCCAGGGGTCCACCTTTCTCCCTGGACTTGAAGTATATGCCCCAGGGTGCCCCCTTGGCCTCCACCCAGGGGCCTCTGACCCCAGCAAGCTACTCAGGGGTTCCACCTCTTTCCCTGGACTTGCAGTAGAGGCCCCAGGGTGCCCCCTTGGCCTCCACCCAGGGGCCTCCGACCCCAGCAAGCTACCCAGGGGTCCACCTCTCTCCCTGGACTTGCAGTATAGGCCCCAGGGTGCCCCCTGGCCCTCCACCTAGGGACCTACGACCCCAGCAAGTTACCCAGGGGTCCACCTCTCTCCCTTGACTTGAAGTATGGGCTCCAGGGTGCCCCCTGGCCCTCCACCTAGGGGACAAGGACCCCAGCGAGCTACCCAGGGGTCCACAACTCTCCCTGGACTTGCAGTACAGGCCCCAGGGTGCCCCCTTGGCCTCCACCTAGGGGCCTCTGACCCCAGCAAGCTACCCAGGGGACCACAACTCTCCCTGGACTTGCAGTCGAGGCCCGAGGGTACCCCCTTGGCCTCCACCCAGGGGCCTATGACCCCAGCAAGCTACCCAGGGGGTCCACCTCTTTCCCTGGCCTTGCAGTAGAGGCCCTAGGGTACCTCCTGGCCTTCCACCTAGGGGCCTTTGACCCCAGCAAGCTACCCAGGGGTCCACAACTCTCCCTGGACTTGCAGTAGAGGCCCCAGGGTGCCCCCTTGGCCTCCACCTAGGGGCCTCTGACCCCAGCAAGCTACCCAGGGGTCCACAACTCTCCCTGGACTTGCAGTAGAGGCCCCAGGGTGCCCCCTTGGCCTCCACTCAGGAGCCTCTTTCCCCAGCAAGCTACCCAGGGGTCCACCTTTCTCCCTGGACTTGAAGTATAGGCCCAAGGGTGCCCACTGGCCATCCACCTAGGGGCCTAAGACCCCATCAAGCTACCCAGGGGTCCACAACTCTCCCTGGACTTGCAGTAGAGGACCCCAGGGTGCCCGCTGGCCCTCCACCTAGGGGCCTCTGACCCCAGCAAGCTACCCAGGGGTCCATCTCTCTCCCTTGACTTGAAGTATAGGCCCCAGGGTGTCTCCTGGCCCTCCACCTAGGGGCCTCTGACCCCAGCAAGCTACCCAGGGGTTCACAACTCTCCCTGGACTTGCAGTAGAGGCCCCAGGGTGCCCCCTGGCCCTTCACCTAGGGGCCTAAGACCCCAGCAAGCTACCCAGGGGTCCACCTCTCTCCCTTGACTTGAAGTAGAGGCCCCAGGGTGCCCCTTTGCCCTACACCTAGGGGCCTCTGACCCCAGCAAGCTACCCAGGGGTCCACCTCTCTCCCTTGACTTGAAGTATAGGCCCCAGGGTGTCTCCTGGCCCTCCACCTAGGGGCCTCTGACCCCAGCAAGCTAACCAGGGGTCCACAACTCTCCCTGGACTTGAAGTAGAGGCCCCAAGGTGCCCCCTTGGCCTCAACCCAGGGGCCTCTGACCCCAGCAAGCTACCCAGGGGTCCACCTTTCTCCGTGGACTTGAAGTATAGGCCTCAGGGTGCCCACTGGCCCTCCACCCAGGGGCCTAAGACCTCAGCAAGCTACCCAGGGGTCCACAACTCTCCCTGGACTTGCAGTAGAGGCCCCAGGGTTCCCCCTGGCCCTCCACCTAGGGGCCTCTGACCCCAGCAAGCTACCCAGGGGTCCACAACTCTCCCTGGACTTGCAGTAGAGGCCCCTGGGTGCCCCCTGGCCCTCCACCCAGGGACCTAAGACCCCAGCAAGCTACCCAGGGGTCCAGCTCTCTGCCTGGACTTGCAGTAGAGGCCCCAGGGTGCCCCCTTGGCCTCCACCTAGGGGCCTCTGACCCCAGCAAGCTACCCAGGGGTCCACAACTCTCCCTGGACTTGCAGTAGAGGCCTCAGGGTGCCCCCTTGGCCTCCACCTAGGGGCCTCTGACCCCAGCAAGCTACCCAGGGGTCCACCTTTCTCCCTGGACATGCAGTAGACGCCCCAGGGTGCCCCCTGGCCCTCCACCTAGTGGCCTTTGACCCCAGGAAGCTATCCAGGGGTCCACCTTGCTCCCTGGACTTGTAGTAGAGGCCCAAGAAGGCCACCTGGCCCTCCATCTAGTGGCCTAGGACCCCAGAAAGCTACCCAGGGGTCCACCTCTCTCCCTGGACTGGCAGTAGAGGCCCCAGGGTGCCCCCTTTCCCTCCAAAAAGGAGTCTTTGACCCCAGCAACCTACCCAGTGGTCCACCTCTCTCCCTGGACTTGGAGGATAGGCCCCAGGGTGCCCCCTGGCCCTCCACCTAGGGGCCTAAGACCCCAGCAAGCTACCCTGGGGTCCTCCTCTTTCCCTGGACTTGCAGTAGAGGCCCCAGGGTACCCCCTTGGCCTCCACCTAGGGGCCTCTGACCCCAGCAAGCTACCCAGGGGTCCACCTTTCTCCCTGGACTTGAAGTATAGGCCCAAGGGGTCCCACTGGCCCCCCACCTAGGTTCCTAAGACCCCAACAAGCTACCCAGGGGTCCACAACTCTCCCTGGACTTGCAGTAGAGGCCCCAGGGTGCCCCCTGGCCCTCCACCTAGGGGCATAAGACCCCAGCAAGCTACCCAGGGGTCCACCTCTCTCCCTTGACTTGAAGTATAGGCCCAAGGGTGCCCACTGGCCATCCACCTAGGGGCCTAAGACCCCAACAAGCTACCCAGGGGTCCGCAACTCTCCCTGGACTTGCAGTAGAGGCCCCAGGGTGCCCCCTGGCCCTCCACCTTGGGGTCTCTGACCCCAGCAAGCTACCCAGGGGTCCACCTCTCTCCCTTGACTTGAAGTATAGGCCCCAGGGTGCCCCCTGGCCCTCCACCTAGGGGACTAAGACCCCAGCAAGCTACCCAGGGGTCCACCTCTCTGCCTGGACTTGCGGTAGAGGCCCCAGGGTGCCCCCTTGGCCTCCACCTAGGGGCCTCTGACCCCAGCAAGCTACCCAGGGGTCCACAACTCTCCCTGGACTTGCAGTAGAGGCCCCAGGGTGCCCCCTTGGCCTCCACCGAGGGGCCTCTGACCCCAGCAAGCTACCCAGGGGTCCACCTTTCTTCCTGGACTTGAAGTATAGGCCCAAGGGTGCCCACTGGCCCTCCACCTAGGGGACTATGACCCCAACAAGCTACCCAGGGGTCCACAACTGTCCCTGGACTTGCAGTAGAGGCCCCAGGGTGCCCCCTGGCCCTCCACCTAGGGGCCTAAGACCCCAGCAAGCTACCCAGGGGTCCACCTCTCTCCCTTGACTTGAAGTATAGGCCCCAGGGTGCCCCCTGGCCCTCCACCTAGGGGACTAGGACCCCAGCTAGCTACCCAGGGGTCCACCTCTCTGCCTGGACTTGCAGTAGAGGCCCCAGGGTGCCCCCTTGCCCTCCACCCAAGGGCCTCTGACCCCAGCAAGCTACCCAGGGGTCCACCTCTCTCCCTGGACTTGCAGTAGAGGCCCTAGGGTACCTCCTGGCCCTCCACCTAGGGGCCTCTGACCCCAGCAAGCTACCTAGGGGTCCACAACTCTCCCTGGACTTGCAGTAGAGGCCCCAGGGTGCCCCCTTGGCCTCCACCCAGGGGCCTCTGACCCCAGCAAGCTACCCAGGGGTCCACCTTTCTCCCTGGACTTGAAGTATAGGCCTCAGGGTGCCCACTGGCCCTCCACCTAGGGCCCTAAGACCCCAGCAAGATACCCAGGGGTCCACAACTCTACCTGGACTTGCAGTAGAGGCCCCAGGGTGCCCCCTTGGCTTCCACCCAGGGGCCTCTGACCCCAGCAAGCTACCCAGGGGTCCACCTTTCTCCCTGGACTTGAAGTATAGGCCTCAGGGTGCCCACTGGCCCTCCACCTAGGGGCCTAAGACCCCAGCAAGCTACCCAGGGGTCCACAACTCTCCCTGGACTTGCAGTAGTTGCCCCAGGGTGCCCCCTGGCCCTCCACCCAGGGGCCTCTGACCCCAGCAAGCTACCCAGGCGTCCACCTCTCTCCCTGGACTTGCAGTAGAGGCCCTAGGGTACCTCCTGGCCCTCCACCTAGGGGCCTCTGACCCCAGCAAGCTACCTAGGGGTCCACAACTCTCCCTGGACTTGCAGTAGAGGCCCCAGGGTGCCCCCTTGGCCTCCACCCAGGGGCCTCTGACCCCAGCAAGCTACCCAGGGGTCCACCTTTCTCCCTGGACTTGAAGTATAGGCCTCAGGGTGCCCACTGGCCCTCCACCTAGGGGCCTAAGACCCCAGCAAGCTACCCAGGGGTCCACAACTCTCCCTGGACTTGCAGTAGAGGCCCCAGGGTGCCCCCTTGGCCTCCACCCAGGGGCCTCTGACGCCAGCAAGCTACCCATGGGTCCACCTTTCTCCCTGGACTTGAAGCATAGGCCCAAGGGTGCACACTGGCCCTCCACATAGGGGCCTAAGACCCCAACAAGCTACCCAGGGGTCCACAACTCTCCCTGGACTTGCAGTAGAGGCCCCAGGGTGCCCCCTTGGCCTCCACCCAGGGGCCTCTGACCCCAGCAAGCTACCCAGGGGTCCACCTTTCTCCCTGGACTTGAAGTATAAGCCCAAGGGTGCACACTGGCCCTCCACCTAGGGGCCTAAGACCCCAACAAGCTACCCAGGGGTCCACAACTCTCCCTGGACTTGCAGTAGAGGCCCCAGGGTGCCCCCTTGCCCTCCACCCAGGGGCCTCTGACCCCACCAAGCTACCCAGGGGGTCCACCTCTTTCCCTGGACTTGCAGTAGAGGCCCAAGGGTACCTCCTGGCCCTCCACCTAGGGGCCTTTGAACCCAGCAAGCTACCCAGGGGTCCACAACTCTCCCTGGACTAGCAGTACAGGCCCCAGGGTGCCCCCTTGGCCTCCACCTAGGGGCATCTGACCCCAGCAAGCTACCCAGGGGTCCACAACTCTCCCTGGACTTGCAGTAGAGGCCCCAGGGTACCCCCTTGGCCTCCACCCAGGGGCCTCTGACCCCAGCAAGCTACCCAGGGGGTCCACCTCTTTCCCTGGACTTGCAGTAGAGGCCCTAGGGTACCTCCTGGCCCTCCACCTAAGGGCCTTTGACCCCAGCAAGTTACCCAGGGGTCCACAACTCTCCCTGGACTTGCAGTAGAGGCCCCAGGGTGCCCCCTTGGCCTCCACCTAGGGGCCTCTGACCCCAGCAAGCTACCCAGGGGTCCACAACTCTCCCTGGACTTGCAGTAGAGGCCCCAGGGTGCCACCTTGGCCTCCACCTAGGGGCCTCTGACCCCAGCAAGCTACCCAGGGGTCCAAAATTCTCCCTGGACTTGCAGTAGAGGCCCCAGGGTACCCCCTTGGCCTCCACCCAGGGGCCTCTGACCCCAGCAAGCTACCCAGGGGGTCCACCTCTTTCCCTGGACTTGCAGTAGAGGCCCTAGGGTACCTCCTGGCCCTCCACCTAGGGGCCTTTGACCCTAGCAAGCTACCCAGGGGTCCACAACTCTCCCTGGACTTGCAGTAGAGGCCCCAGGGTGCCCCCTTGGCCTCCACCTAGGGGCCTCTGACCCCAGCAAGCTACCCAGGGGTCCACAACTCTCCCTGGACTTGCAGTAGAGGCCCCAGGGTGCCACCTTGGCCTCCACCTAGGGGCCTCTGACCCCAGCAAGCTACCCAGGGGTCCAAAATTCTCCCTGGACTTGCAGTAGAGGCCCCAGGGTGCCCCCTGGCCCTCCACCTAGGGGTCTCTGACCCCAGCAAGCTACCCTGGGGGTCCTCCTCTTTCCCTGGACTTGCAGTAGAGGCCCAAGGGTGCCCCCTTGGCCTCCACCTAGGGGCCTCTGACCCCAGCAAGCTACCCGTGGGTCCAAAACTCTCCCTGGACTTGCAGTAGAGGCCCCAATGTGCCCCCTTGGCCTCCACCCAGGGGCCTCTGACCCCAGCAAGCTACCCAGGGGGTCCACCTCTTTCCCTGGACTTGCAGTAGAGGCCCTAGGGTACCTCCTGGCCCTCCACCTAGGGGCCTTTGACCCTAGCAAGCTACCCAGGGGTCCACAACTCTCCCTGGACTTGCAGTACCGGCCCCAAGGTGCCCCCTTGGCCTCCACCTAGGGGCCTCTGACCCCAGGAAGCTACCCAGGGGTCCACAACTCTCCCTTAACTTGCAGTAGAGGCCCCAGGGTACCCCCCTTGGCCTCCACCAA
Organism: Danio rerio; assembly: GCF_052040795.2. Lineage (NCBI taxonomy): Eukaryota > Metazoa > Chordata > Actinopteri > Cypriniformes > Danionidae > Danio > Danio rerio. The sequence continues at coordinate 18,468,360 of NC_141040.1, forward strand.
GGGGCCTCTGTCCCCAGCAAGCTACCCAGGGGGTCCAACTCTTTCCCTGGACTTGCAGTAGAGGCCCTAGGGTACCTCCTGGCCCTCCACCTAGAGGCCTTTGACCCCAGCAAGCTACCCAGGGGTCCACAACTCTCCCTGGACTTGCAGTACAGGCCCCAGGGTGCCCCCTTGGCCTACACCTAGGGGCCTCTGACCCCAGCAAGCTACCCAGGGGACCACAACTCTCCCTGGACTTGCAGTAAAGGCCCCAGGGTACCCCCTTGCCCTCCACCCAGGGGCCTCTGACCCCAGCAAGGTACCCTGGGGGTCCACCTCTTTCCCTGGACTTGCAGTAGAGGCCCTAGGGTACCTCCTGGCCTTCCACCTAGGGGCCTTTGACCCCAGCAAGCTACCCAGGGGTCCACAACTCTCCCTGGACTTTCAGTAGAGGCCCCAGGGTGCCCCCTTGGCCTCCACCTAGGGGCCTCTGACCCCAGCAAGCTACCCAGGGGTCCACAACTCTCCCTGGACTTGCAGTAGAGGCCCCAGGGTGCCCCCTTGGCCTCCACCCAGGGGCCTCTGACCCCAGCAAGCTACCCAGGGGTCCACCTTTCTCCCTGGACTTGAAGTATAGGCCCAAGAGTGCCCACTGGCCATCCACCTAGGGGCCTAAGACACCAACAAGCTACCCAGGGGTCCACAACTCTCCCTGGACTTGCAGTAGAGGCCCCAGGGTGCCCCCTGGCCCTCCACCTAGGGGCCTCTGACCCCAGCAAGCTACCCAGGGGTCCACCTCACTCCCTGGACTTGAAGTATAGGCCCCAGGGTACCCCCTGGCCCTCCACCTAGGGGACTAGGACCCCAGCAAGGTACCCAGGGGTCCACCTCTCTGCCTGGACTTGCAGTAGAGGCCCCAGGGTGACCCCTTGGCCTCCACCTAGGGGCCTCTGACCCCAGCAAGCTACCCAGGGGTCCACAACTCTCCCTGGACTTGCAATAGAGGCCCCAGGGTACCCCCTTGGCCTCCACCCAGGGGCCTCTGACCCCAGCAAGCTACCCAGGGGGTCCACCTCTTTCACTGGACTTGCAGTAGAGGCCCTAGGGTACCTCCTGGCCCTCCACCTAGGGGCCTTTGACCCCAGCAAGCTACCCAGGGGTCCACAACTCTCCCTGGACTTGCAGTAGAGGCCCCAGGGTGCCCCCTTGGCCTCCATCTAGGGGCCTCTGACCCCAGCAAGCTACCCAGGGGTCCACAACTCTCCCTGGACTTGAAGTAGAGGCCCCAGGGTGCCCCCTTGGCCTCCACCCAGGGGCCTCTGACCCCAGCAAGCTACCCAGGGGTCCACAACTCTCCCTGGACTTGCAGTAGAGGCCCCAGGGTGCCCCCTTGGCCTCCACCCAGGGGCCTCTGACCCCAGCAAGCTACCCAGGGGTCCACCTTTCTCCCTGGACTTGAAGTATAGGCCCAAGGGTGCCCACTGGCCCTCCACCTAGGGGCCTAAGACCCCAACAAGCTACCCAGGGGTCCAAAACTCTCCCTGGACTTGCAGTAGAGGCCCCAAGGTGCCCCCTGGCCCTCCACCTAGGGGCCTAAGACCCCAGCAAGCTACCCAGGGGTCCACCTCTCTCCCTTGACTTGAAGTATAGGCCCCAGGGTGCCCCCTGGCCCTCCACCTAGGGGACTAGGACCCCAGCTAGCTACCCAGGGGTCCACCTCTCTGCCTGGACTTGCAGTAGAGGCCCCAGGGTGCCCCCTTGCGCTCCACCCAGGGGCCTCTGACCCCAGCAAGCTACCCAGGGGTCCACCTCTCTCCCTTGACTTGAAGTATAGGCCCCAGGGTGTCTCCTGGCCCTCCACCTAGGGGCCTCTGACCCCAGCAAGCTACCCAGGGGTCCACAACTCTCCCTGGACTTGCAGTAGAGGCCCCAGGGTGCCCCCTTGGCCTCAACCCAGGGGCCTTTGACCCCAGCAAGCTACCCAGGGGTCCACCTTTCTCCGTGGACTTGAAGTAGAGGCCCCAGGGTGCCCCCTGGCCCTCCACCTAGGGACCTAAGACCCCAGCAAGCTACCCAGGGGTCCACCTCTCTCCCTTGACTTGAAGTATAGGCCCCAGGGTGCCCCCTGGCCCTCCACCTAGGGGACTAGGACCCCAGCAAGGTACCCAGGGGTCCACCTCTCTGCCTGGACTTGCAGTAGAGGCCCCAGGGTGCCCCCTTGGCCTCCACCTAGGGGCCTCTGACCCAGCAAGCTACCCAGGGGTCCACAACTCTCCCTGGACTTGCAGTAGAGGCCCCAGGGTACCCCCTTGGCCTCCACCCAGGGGCCTCTGACCCCAGCAAGCTACTCAGGGGTTCCACCTCTTTCTCTGGACTTGCAGTAGAGGCCCCAGGGTGCCCCCTTGGCCTCCACCCAGGGGCCTCCGACCCCAGCAAGCTACCCAGGGGTCCACCATTCTCCCTGGACTTGAAGTATAGGCCCAAGGGTGCCCACTGGCCCTCCACCTAGGGGCCTAAGACCCCAACAAGCTACCCAGGGGTCCACAACTCTCCCTGGATTTGCAGTAGAGGCCCCAGGGTGCCCCCTGGCCCTCCACCTAGGGGCCTAAGACCCCAGCAAGCTACCCAGGGGTCCACCTCTCTCCCTTGACTTGAAGTATAGGCCCCAGGGTGCCCCCTGGCCCTCCACCTAGGGGACTAGGACCCCAGCTAGCTACCCAGGGGTCCACCTCTCTGCCTGGACTTGCAGTATAGGCCCCAGGCTGCCCCCTTGCCCTCCACCCAGGGGCCTCTGACCCCAGCAAGCTACCCAGGGGTCCACCTCTCTCCCTTGACTTGAAGTATAGGCCCCAGGGTGCCCCCTGGCCCTCCACCTAGGGGACTAGGACCCCAGCAAGCTACCCAGGGGTACACCTCTCTGTCTGGACTTGCAGTAGAGGCCCCAGGGTGCCCCGTGGCCTCCTTCTAGGGGCCTCTGACCCCAGCAAGCTACCCAGGGGTCCACAACTCTCCCTGGACTTGCAGTAGAGGCCTCAGGGTGCCCCCTTGGCCTCCACCTACGGGCCTCTGACCCCAGCAAGCTACCCAGGGGTCCACCTTTCTCCCTGGACATGCAGTAGACGCCCCAGGGTGCCCCCTGGCCCTCCACCTAGTGGCCTTTGACCCCAGGAAGCTATCCATGGGTCCACCTTGCTCCCTGGACTTGCAGTAGAGGCCCAAGAAGGCCACCTGGCCCTCCATCTCGAGGCCTAGGACCCCAGAAAGCTACCCAGGGGTCCACCTCTCTCACTGGACTGGCAGTAGAGGCCCCAGGGTGCCCCCTTGCCCTCCAAAAAGGAGTCTTTGACCCCAGCAACCTACCCAGTGGTCCACCTCTATCCCTGGACTTGGAGGATAGGCCCCAGGGTGCCCCCTTGGCCTCCACCTAGGGGCCTCTGACCCCAGCAAGCTACCCAGGGGTCCAAAATTCTCCCTGGACTTGCAGTAGAGGCCCCAGGGTGCCCCCTTGGCCTCCACCCAGGGGCCTCTTACCCCAGCAAGCTACCCAGGGGGTCCACCTCTTTCCCTGGACTTGCAGTAGAGGCCCTAGGGTACCTCCTGGCCCTCCACCTAGGGGCCTTTGACCCCAGCAAGCTACCCAGGGGTCCACAACTCTCCCTGGACTTGCAGTAGAGGCCCCAGGGTGCCCCCTTGGCCTCCACCTAGGGGCCTCTGACCCCAGCAAGCTACACAGGGGTCCACAACTCTCCCTGGACTTGCAGTAGAGGCCCCAGGGTGCCCCCTTGACCTCCACCTAGGGGCCTCTGACCCCAGCAAGCTACCCAGGGGTCCACAACTCTCCCTGGACTTTCAGTAGAGGCCACAGGGTGCCCCCTTGGCCTCCACCCAGGGGCCTCTGACCCCAGCAAGCTACCCAGGGGTCCACCTTTCTCCCTGGACTTGAAGTATAGGCCCAAGGGTGCCCACTGGCCCTCCACTTAGGGGCCTAAGACCCCAACAAGCTACCCAGGGGTTCACAACTCTCCCTGGACTTGAAGTAGGGGCCCCAGGGTGCCCCCTTGGCCTCCACCCAGGGGCCTCTGACCCCAGCAAGCTACCCAGGGGTCCACAACTCTCCCTGGACTTGCAGTAGAGGCCCCAGGGTGCCCCCTTGGCCTCCACCCAGGGGCCTCTGACCCCAGCAAGCTACCCAGGGGTCCACCTTTCTCCCTGGACTTGAAGTATAGGCCCAAGGGTGCCCACTGGCCCTCCACCTAGGGGCCTAAGACCCCAACAAGCTACCCAGGGGTCCAAAACTCTCCCTGGACTTGCAGTAGAGGCCCCAAGGTGCCCCCTGGCCCTCCACCTAGGGGCCTAAGACCCCAGCAAGCTACCCAGGGGTCCACCTCTCTCCCTTGACTTGAAGTATAGGCCCCAGGGTGCCCCCTGGCCCTCCACCTAGGGGACTAGGACCCCAGCTAGCTACCCAGGGGTCCACCTCTCTGCCTGGACTTGCAGTAGAGGCCCCAGGGTGCCCCCTTGCGCTCCACCCAGGGGCCTCTGACCCCAGCAAGCTACCCAGGGGTCCACCTCTCTCCCTTGACTTGAAGTATAGGCCCCAGGGTGTCTCCTGGCCCTCCACCTAGGGGCCTCTGACCCCAGCAAGCTACCCAGGGGTCCACAACTCTCCCTGGACTTGCAGTAGAGGCCCCAGGGTGCCCCCTTGGCCTCAACCCAGGGGCCTTTGACCCCAGCAAGCTACCCAGGGGTCCACCTTTCTCCGTGGACTTGAAGTAGAGGCCCCAGGGTGCCCCCTTTCCCTCCACCTAGGGGACAAGGACCCCAGCAAGCTACCCAGGGGTCCACCTCTCTCCCTTGACTTGAAGTATAGGCTCCAGGGTGCCCCCTGGCCCTCCACCTAGGGGACAAGGACCCCAGCAAGCTACCCAGGGGTCCACAACTCTCCCTGGACTTGCAGTACAGGCCCCAGGGTGCCCCCTTGGCCTCCACCTAGGGGCCTCTGACCCCAGCAAGCTACCCAGTGGACCACAACTCTCCCTGGACTTGCAGTGGAGGCCCCAGGGTACCCCCTTGGCCTCCACCCAGGGGCCTCTGACCCCAGCAAGCTACCCAGGGGGTCCAACTCTTTCCCTGGCCTTGCAGTAGAGGCCCTAGGGTACCTCCTGGCCTTCCACCTAGGGGCCTTTGACCCCAGCAAGCTACCCAGAGGTCCACAACTCTCCCTGGACTTGCAGTAGAGGCCCCAAGGTGCCCCCTTGGCCTCCACCTAGGGGCCTCTGACCCCAGCAAGCTACCCAGGGGTCCACAACTCTCCCTGGATTTGCAGTAGAGGCCCCAGGGTGCCCCCTTGGCCTCCACCCAGGGGCCTCTGACCCCAGCAAGCTACCCAGGGGTCCACCTTTCTCCCTGGACTTGAAGTATAGGCCCAAGGGTGCCCACTGGCCATCCACCTAGGGGCCTAAGACCCCAACAAGCTACCCAGGGGTCCACAACTCTCCCTGGACTTGCAGTAGAGGCCCCAGGTTGCCCCCTGGCCCTCCACCTAGGGGCCTCTGACCCCAGCAAGCTACCCAGGGGTCCACCTCTCTCCCTTGACTTGCAGTATAGGCCCCAGGGTGCCCCTGGCCCTCCACCTAGGGACCTAAGACCCCAGCAAGCTACCCAGGGGTCCACCTCTCTCCCTTGACTTGAAGTATAGGCCCCAGGGTGCCCCCTGGCCCTCCACCTAGGGGACTAGGACCCCAGCAAGCTACCCAGGGGTCCACCTCTCTGCCTGGACTTGCAGTAGAGGCCCCAGGGCTCCCTTGGCCTCCACCTAGGGGCCTCTGACCCCAGCAAGCTATTTAGGTGTCCACAACTCTCCCTGGACTTGCAGTAGAGGCCCCAGGGTGCCCCCTGGCCCTCCACCTAGGGGCCTTTGACCCAAGCAAGCTACCCTGGGGGTCCTCCTCTTTCCCTGGACTTGCAGTAGAGGCCCTAGGATGCCCCCTTGGCCTTCACCTAGGGGGCTCTGACCCCAGCAAGCTACCCAGGGGTCCAAAACTCTCCCTGGACTTTCAGTAGAGGCCCCAGGGTGCCCCCTTGGCCTCCACCCAATGGCCTCTGACCCCAGCAAGCTACCCAGGGGGTCCACCTCTTTCCCTGGACTTGCAGTAGAGGCCCTAGGGTACCTCCTGGCCCTCCACCTAGAGGGCCTTTGACCACAGCAAGCTACCCAGGGGTCCACAACTCTCCCTGGACTTGCAGTACCGGCCCCAGGGTGCCCCCTTGGCCTCCACCTAGGGGCCTCTGACCCCAGCAAGCTACACAGGGGTCCACAACTCTCCCTGGACTTGCAGTAGAGGCCCCAGGGTACCCCCCTTGGCCTCCACCCAGAGGCCTCTGACCCCAGCAAGCTGCCCAGGGGGTCCACCTCTTTCCCTGGACTTGCAGTAGAGGCCCTAGGGTACCTCCTGGCCCTCCACCTAGGGGCCTTTGTCCCCAGCAAGCTACCCAGGGGTACACTACTCTCCCTGGACTTGCAGTAGAGGCCCCAGGGTGCCCCCTTGGCCTCCACCTAGGGGCCTCTGACCCCAGCAAGCTACCCAGCGGTCCACAACTCTCCCTGGACTTGCAGTAGAGGCCCCAGGGTGCCCCCTTGGCCTCCACCCAGGGGCCTCTGACCACAGCAAGCTACCCAGGGGTCCACCTTTCTCTGACCCCAACAAGCTACCCAGGGGTCCACCTCTCTCCCTTGACTTGCAGTACCGGCCCCAGGGTGCCCCCTTGGCCTCCACCTAGGGGCCTCTGTCCCCAGCAAGCTACCCAGGGGTCCACAACTCTCCCTGGACTTGCAGTAGAGGCCCCAGGGTACCCCCCTTGGCCTCCACCCAGAGGCCTCTGACCCCAGCAAGCTACCCAGGGGGTCCACCTCTTTCCCTGGACTTGCAGTAGAGGCCCTAGGGTACCTCCTGGCCCTCCACCTAGGGGCCTTTGTCCTCAGCAAGCTACCCAGGGGTACACTACTCTCCCTGGACTTGCAGTAGAGGCCCCAGGGTGCCCCCTGGCCCTCCACCTAGGGGACTAGGACCCCAGCAAGCTACCCAGGGGTCCACCTCTCTGCCGAGACTTGCAATAGAGGCCCCAGGGTGCCCCCTTGGCCTCCACCTAGTGGCCTCTGACCCCAGCAAGCTACCCAGGGGTCCACAACTCTCCCTGGATTTGCAGTTGAGGCCGCAGGGTATCCCCTTGGCCTCCACCCAGGGGCCTCTGACCCCAGCAAGCTACCCAGGGGTCCACCTTTCTCCCTGGACTAGAAGTATAGGCCCAAGGGTGCCCACTGGCCCTCCACCTAGGGGCCTAAGACCCCAACAAGCTACCCAGGGGTCCACAACTCTCCCTGGACTTGCAGTAGAGGCCCCAGGGTGCCCCATGGCCCTCCACCCAGGGGCCTAAGACCCCAGCAAGACTCCCAGGGGTCCACCTCTCTCCCTGGACATGCAGTAGACGCCCCAGGGTGCCCCCTGGCCCTCCACCTAGTGGCCTTTGACCCCAGGAAGCTATCCAGGGGTCCACCTTGCTCCCTGGACTTGCAGTAGAGGCCCAAGAAGGCCACCTGGCCCTCCATCTAGGGGACTAGGACCCCAGCAAGGTACCCAGGGGTCCACCTCTCTGACTGGACTTGCAGTAGAGGCCCCAGGGTGCCCCCTTGGCCTCCACCTAGGGGCCTCTGACCCCCGAATGCTACCCAAGGGTCCACCTCTCTCCCTGGACTTGCAGTAGAGGCCCCAGGGTGCCCCCTTTCCCTCCAAAAAGGAGTCTTTGACCCCAGCAACCTACCCAGTGGTCCACCTCTTTCCCTTGACTTGGAGGATAGGCCCCAGGGTGCCCCCTGGCCCTCCACCTAGGGGCCTTTGACCCCAGCAAGCTACCCTGGGGGTCCACAACTCTCCCTGGACGTGCAGTACAGGCCCCAGGGTGCCCCCTTGGCATCCACCTACGGGCCTCTGACCCCAGCAAACTACCCAGGGGACCACAACTCTCCCTGTACTTGCAGTAGAGGCCCCAGGTTACCCCCTTGGCCTCCACCCAGGGGCCTCTGACCCCAGCAAGCTACCCAGGGGTCCACAACTCTCCCTGGACTTGCAGTAGAGGCCCCAGGGTGCCCCCTTGGCCTCCACCCAGGGGCCTCTGACCCCAGCAAGCTACCCACGGGTCCACCTTTCTCCCTGGACTTGAAGTATAGGCCCAAGGGTGCCCACTGGCCCTCCACCTAGGGGCCTAAGACCCCAACAAGCTACCCAGGGGTCCACAACTCTCCCTGGACTTGCAGTAGAGGCCCCAGGGTGCCCCCTGGCCCTCCACCTAGGGGCCTAAGACCCCAGCAAGCTACCCAGGGGTCCACCTCTCTCCCTTGACTTGAAGTATAGGCCCCAGGGTGCCCCCTGGCCCTCCACCTAGGAGACTAGGACCCCAGCTAGCTACCCAGGGGTCCACCTCTCTGCCTGGACTTGCAGTAGAGGCCCCTGGGTGCCCCCTTGCCCTCCACCTAGGGGTCTCTGACCCCAGCAAGCTACCCAGGGGTCTAGCTCTCTCCCTGGACTTGCAGTGAAGGCCCTAGGGTACCTCCTGGCCCTCCACCTAGGGGCCCCTGACCCCAGCAAGCTACCCAGGGGTCCACCTCTCTCCCTGGACTTGCAGTAGAGGCCCCAGGGTGCCCCCTGGCCCTCCACCTAGGGGCCTCTGACCCCAGCAAGCTACCCAGGGGTCAACCTCTCTCCCTGGACTTGCAGTATAGGCCCCAGGGTGCCCTCTGGCCCTCCTCCTAGGGACCTAAGACCCCAGCAAGCTACCCAGGGGTCCACCTCTCTCCCTTGACTTGAAGTATAGGCCCCAGGGTGCCCCCTGGCCCTCCACCTAGGGGACAAGGACCCCAGCAAGCTACCCAGGGGTCCACCTCTCTGCCTGGACTTGCAGTAGAGGCCCCAGGGTGCCCCCTTGGCCTCCACCTAGGGGCCTCTGACCCCAGCAAGCTACCCAGGGGTCCACAACTCTCCCTGGACTTTCAGTAGAGGCCCCAGGGTGCCCCCTTGGCCTCCACCCAGGGGCCTCTGACCCCTGCAAGCTACCCAGGGGTCCACCTTTCTCCCTGGACTTGAAGTATAGGCCCAAGGGTGCCCACTCGCCCTCCACCTAGGGGCCTAAGACCCCAACAAGCTACCCAGGGGTCCACAACTCTCCCTGGACTTGCAGTAGAGGCCCCAGGGTGCCCCCTGGCCCTCCACCTAGTTGCCTAAGACCCCAGCAAGCTACCCAGGGGTCCACCTCTCTCCCTTGACTTGAAGTATAGGCCCCAGGGTGCCCCCTGGCCCTCCACCCAGGGGCCTCTGACCCCAGCAACCTACCCAGGGGTCCACAACTCTTCCTGGACTTGCAGTAGAGGCCCCAGGGTGCCCCCTTGGCCTCCACCCAGGGGCCTCCGACCCTAGCAAGCTACCCAGGGGTCCACCTTTCTCCCTTGACTTTAAGTATAGGCCCAAGGGTGCCCACTGGCCCTCCACCTAGGGGCCTCTGACCCCAGCAAGCTACCCAGGGGTCCACCTCTCTCCCTGGACTTGCAGTATAGGCCCCAGGGTGCCCCCTGGCCCTCCATCTAGGGACCTAAGACCCCAGCAAGCTTCCCAGGGGTCCACCTCTCTCCCTTGACTTGAAGTATAGGCCCCAGGGTGCCCCCTGGCCCTCCACCTAGGGACCTAAGACCCCAGCAAGCTACCCAGGGGTCCACCTCTCTCCCTTGACTTGAAGTATAGGCCCCAGGGTGCCCCCTGGCCCCCCACCTAGGGGACTAGGACCCAGCAAGCTACCCAGGGGTCCACCTCTCTGCCGGGACTTGCAATAGAAGCCCCAGGGTGCCCCCTTGGCCTCCACCTAGGGGCCTCTGACCCCAGCAAGCTACCCAGGGGTCCACAACTCTCCCTGGACTTGCAGTTGAGGCCGCAGGGTGCCCCCTTGGCCTCCACCCAGGGGCCTCTGAACCCAGCAAGCTACCCTGGGGTCCACCTTTCTCTCTGGACTTGAAGTATAGGCCCAAGGGTGCCCACTGGCCCTCCACCTAGGGGCCTAAGACCCCAACAAGCTACCCAGGGGTCCACAACTCTCCCTGGACTTGCAGTAGAGGCCCCAGGGTGCCCCATGGCCCTCCACCCAGGGGCCTAAGACCCCAGCAAGCTTCCCAGGGGTCCACCTCTCTCCCTGGACATGCAGTAGACGCCCCAGGGTGCCCTCTGGCCGTCCACCTAGTGGCCTTTGACCCCAGGAAGCTATCCAGGGGTCCACCTTGCTCCCTGGACTTGCAGTAGAGGCCCAAGAAGGCCACCTGGCCCTCCATCTAGGGGCCTAGGACCCCAGAAAGCTACCCAGGGGTCCACCTCTCTCCCTGGACTTGCAGTAGAGGCCCCAGGGTGCCCCCTTGCCCTCCAAAAAGGAGTCTTTGACCCCAGCAACCTACCCAGTGGTCCACCTCTTTCCCTGGACTTGGAGGATAGGCCCCAGGGTGCCCCCTGGCCCTCCACCCAGGGGCCTTTGACCCCAGCAAGCTACCCTGGGGGTCCTCCTCTTTCCCTGGACTTGCAGTATAGGCCCTAGGGTGCCCCCTTGGCCTCCACCTAAGGGCCTCTGACCCCAGCAAGCTACCCAGGGGTCCAAAACTCTCCCTGGACTTGCAGTAGAGGCCCCAGGGTGCCCCTTTGGCCTCCACCCAGGGGCCTCTGACCCCAGCAAGCTACCCAGGGGGTCCACCTCTTTCCCTGGACTTGCAGTAGAGGCCCTAGGGTACCTCCTGGCCCTCCACCTAGGGGCCTTTGACCCCAGCAAGCTACCCACGGGTCCACAACTCTCCCTGGACTTGCAGTACAGGCCCCAGGGTGCCCCCTTGGCCTCCACCTAGGGGCCTCTGACCCCAGCAAACTACCCAGGGGACCACAACTCTCCCTGGACTTGCAGTAGAGGCCCCAGGGTACCCCCTTGGCCTCCACCCAGGGGCCTCTGACCCCAGCAAGCTACCCAGGGGGTCCACCTCTTTCCCTGGACTTGCAGTAGAGGCCCTAGGGTACCTCCTGGCCTTCCACCTAGGGGCCTTTGACCCCAGCATGCTACCCAGGGGTCCACAACTCTCCCTGGACTTGCAGTAGAGGCCCTAGAGTGCCCCCTTGGCCTCCACCTAGGGGCCTCTAACCCAGCAAGCTACCCAGGGGTCCACAACTCTCCCTGGACTTGCAGTAGAGGCCCCAGGGTGCCCCCTTGGCCTCCACCCAGGGGCATCTGACCCCAGCAAGCTACCCAGGGGTCCACCTTTCTCCCTGGACTTGAAGTATAGGCCCAAGGGTGCCCATTGGCCATCCACCTAGGGGCCTAAGACGCCAACAAGCTACCCAGGGGTCCACAACTCTCCCTGGACTTGCAGTAGAGGCCCCAGGGTGCCCCCTGGCCCTCCACCAAGGGGCCTCTGACCCCAGCAAGCTACCCAGGGGTCCACCTCTCTCCCTGGACTTGCAGTAAAAGCCCCAGGGTGCCCCCTGGCCCTCCACCTAGGGGCCTCTGACCCCAGCAAGCTACCCAGGGGTCCATCTCTCTCCCTTGACTTGAAGTATAGGCCCCAGGGTGCCCCCTGGCACTCCACCTAGGGGACTAGGACCCAAGCAAGGTACCCAGGGGTCCACCTCTCTGCCTGGACTTGCAGTAGAGGCCCCAGGGTTCCTCCTTGACCTACACCTAGGGGCCTCTGACCCCAGCAAGCTACCCAGGGGTCCAAAACTCTCCCTGGACTTGCAGTAGAGGCCTCAGGGTGCCCACTGGCCCTCCACCTAGGGGCCTCTGACCCCAGCAAGCTACCCAGGGGTCCACCTCTCTCCCTTAACTTGCAGTATAGGCCCCAGGGTGCCCCCTGGCCCTCCACCTAGGGACTTAAGACCCCAGCAAGCTACCTAGGGGTCCACCTCTCTCCCTTGACTTGAAGTATAGGCCCCAGGGTGCCCCCTGGCCCTCCACCTAGGGGACAAGGACCCCAGCAAGCTACCCAGGGGTCCACCTCTCTGCCTGGACTTGCAGTAGAGGCCCTAGGGTGCCCCCTTGGCCTCCACCTTGGGGCCTCTGACCCCAGCAAGCTACCCAGGGGTCCACAACTCTCCCTGGACTTGCAGTAGAGGCCCCAGGGTGCCCCCTTGGCCTCCACCCAGGGGCCTCTGACCCCAGCAAGCTACCCAGGGGTCCACCTTTCTCCCTGGACTTGAAGTATAGGCCCAAGGGTGCCCACTGGCCCTCCACTTAGGGGCCTAAGACCCCAATAAGCTACACAGGGGTCCACATCTCTCCCTGGACTTGCAGTAGAGGCCCCAGGGTGCCCCCTGGCCCTCCACCTAGGGGCCTAAGACCCCAGCAAGCTACCCAGGGGTCCACCTCTCTCCCTTGACTTGAAGTATAGGCCCCAGGGTGCCCCCTGGCCCTCCACCTAGGGGACTAGGACCCCTGCTAGCTACCCAGGGGTCCACCTCTCTGCCTGGACTTGCAGTATAGGCCCCAGGGTGCCCCTTTGCCCTACACCCAGGGGCCTCTGACCCCAGCAAGCTACCCAGGGGTCCACCTCTCTCCCTTGACTTGAAGTATAGGCCCCAGGGTGTCTCCTGGCCCTCCACCTAGGGGCCTCTGACCCCAGCAAGCTACCCAGGGGTCCACAACTCTCCCTGGACTTGAAGTAGAGGCCCCAAGGTGCCCTCTTGGCCTCAACCCAGGGGCCTCTGACCCCAGCAAGCTACCCAGGGGTCCACAACTCTCCCTGGACTTGCAGTAGAGGCCCCAGGGTTCCCCCTGGCCCTCCACCTAGGGGCCTCTGACCCCAGCAAGCTACCCAGGGGTCCACAACTCTCCCTGGACTTGCAGTAGAGGCCCCTGGGTGCCCCCTGGCCCTCCACCTAGGGGCCTCTGACCCCAGCAAGCTACCCAGGGGTCCACCTCTCTCCCTTGACTTGCAGTATAGGCCCCAGGGTGCCCCCTGGCCCTCCACCTAGGGACCTAAGACCCCAGCAAGCTACCCAGGGGTCCACCTCTCTCCCTTGACTTGAAGTATAGGCCCCAGGGTGCCCCCTGGCCCTCCACCTAGGGGACTAGGACCCCAGCAAGCTACCCAGGGGTCCACCTCTCTGCCGGGACTTGCAATAGAGGCCCCAGGGTGCCCCCTTGGCCTCCACCTAGGGGCCTCTGACCCCAGCAAGCTACCCAGGGGTCCACAACTCTCCCTGGACTTGCAGTTGAGGCCGCAGGGTGCCCCCTTGGCCTCCACCCAGGGGCCTTTGACCCCAGCAAGCGACCCAGGGGTCCACCTCTCTCCCTGGACTTGCAGTATAGGCCCCAGGGTGCCCCCTGGCCCTCCACCTAGGGACCTAAGACCCCAGCAAGCTACCCAGGGGTCCACCTCTCTCCCTTAACTTGAAGTATAGGCCTCAGGGTGCCCCCTGGCCCTCCACCTAGGGGACTAGGACCCCAGAAAGCTACCCAGGGGTACACCTCTCTGTCTGGACTTGCAGTAGAGGCCCCAGTGTGCCCCGTGGCCTCCGCCTAGGGGCCTCTGACCCCAGCAAGCTACCCAGGGGTCCACCTCACTCCCTGGACTTGCAGTATAGGCCCCAGGGTGCCCCCTGGCCCTCCACCTATTGACCTAAGACCCCAGCAAGCTACCCAGGGGTCCACCTCTCTCCCTTGACTTGAAGTATAGGCCCCAGGGTACCCCCTGGCCCTCCACCTAGGGGACTAGGACCCCAGCAAGGTACCCAGGGGTCCACCTCTCTGCCTGGACTTGCAGTAGAGGCCCCAGGGTGCCCCCTTGGCCTCCACCTAGGGAACTCTGACCCCAGCAAGCTACCCAGGGGTCCACAACTCTCCCTGGACTTGCAATAGAGGCCCCAGGGTACCCCCTTGGCCTCCACCCAGGGGCCTCTGACCCCAGCAAGCTACCCAGGGGGTCCACCTCTTTCCCTGGACTTGCAGTAGAGGCCCTAGGGTACCTCCTGGCCCTCCACCTAGGGGCCTTTGACCCCAGCAAGCTACCCAGGGGTCCACAACTCTCCCTGGACTTGCAGTAGAGGCCCCAGGGTGCCCCCTTGGCCTCCATCTAGGGGACTCTGACCCCAGCAAGCTACCCAGGGGTCCACAACTCTCCCTGGACTTGCAGTAGAGGCCCCAGGGTGCCCCCTTGGCCTCCCCCCAGGGGCCTCTGACCCCAGCAAGCTACCCAGGGGTCCACAACTCTCCCTGGACTTGCAGTAGAGGCCCCAGGGTGCCCCCTTGGCCTCCACCCAGGGGCTTCTGACCCCAGCAAGCTACCCAGGGGTCCACCTTTCTCCCTGGACTTGAAGTATAGGCCCAAGGGTGCCCACTGGCCCTCCACCTAGGGGCCTAAGACCCCAACAAGCTACACAGGGGTCCACAACTCTCCCTGGACTTGCAATAGAGGCCCCAGGGTGCCCCCTGGCCCTCCACCTAGGGGCCTAAGACCCCAGCAAGCTACCCAGGGGTCCACCTCTCTTCCTTGACTTGAAGTATAGGCCCCAGGGTGCCCCCTGGCCCTCCACCTAGGGGACTAGGACCCCAGCTAGCTACCCAGGGGTCCACCTTTCTCCTTGGACTTGACGTATAGGCCTCAGGGTGCCCACTGGCCCTCCACGTAGGGGCCTTAGACCCCAGCAAGCTACCCAGGGGTCCACCTTTCTCCGTGGACTTGAAGTAGAGGCCCCAGGGTGCCCCCTGGCCCTCCACCTAGGGACCTAAGACCCCAGCAAGCTACCCAGGGGTCCACCTCTCTCCCTTGACTTGAAGTATAGGCCCCAGGGTGCCCCCTGGCCCTCCACCTAGGGGACTAGGACCCCCGCAAGGTACCCAGGGGTCCACCTCTCTGACTGGACTTGCAGTAGAGGCCCCAGGGTGCCCCCTTGGCCTCCACCTAGGGGCCTCTGACCCCAGCAAGCTACCCAGGGGTCCACAACTCTCCCTGGACTTGCAGTAGAGGCCCCAGGGTACCCCCTTGGCCTCCACCCAGGGGCCTCTGACCCCAGAAAGCTACTCAGGGGTTCCACCTCTTTCCCTGGATTTACAGTAGAGGCCCCAGGGTGCCCCCTTGGCCTCCACCCAGGGGCCTCCGACCCCAGCAAGCTACCCAGGGGTCCACCTTTCTCCCTTGACTTGAAGTATAGGCCCAAGGGTGCCCACTGGCCCTCCACCTAGGGGCCTCTGACCCCAGCAAGCTACCCAGGGGTCCACCTCTCTCCCTGGACTTGCAGTATAGGCCCCAGGGTGCCCCCTGGCCCTCCACCTAGGCACCTAAGACCCCAGCAAGTTAACCAGGGGTCCACCTCTCTCCCTTGACTTGAAGTATAGGCTCCAGGGTGCCCCCTGGCCCTCCACCTAGGGGCCTTTGACCCCAGCAAGCTACCCAGGGGTCCACAACTCTCCCTGGACTTGCAGTAGAGGCCCCAGGGTGCCCCCTTGGCCTCCATCTAGGGGACTCTGACCCCAGCAAGCTACCCAGGGGTCCACAACTCTCCCTGGACTTGCAGTAGAGGCCCCAGGGTGCCCCCTTGGCCTCCACCCAGGGGCCTCTGACCCCAGCAAGCTACCCAGGGGTCCACAACTCTCCCTGGACTTGCAGTAGAGGCCCCAGGGTGCCCCCTTGGCCTCCACCCAGGGGCTTCTGACCCCAGCAAGCTACCCAGGGGTCCACCTTTCTCCCTGGACTTGAAGTATAGGCCCAAGGGTGCCCACTGGCCCTCCACCTAGGGGCCTAAGACCCCAACAAGCTACCCAGGGGTCCACAACTCTCCCTGGACTTGCAATAGAGGCCCCAGGGTGCCCCCTGGCCCTCCACCTAGGGGCCTAAGACCCCAGCAAGCTACCCAGGGGTCCACCTCTCTCCCTTGACTTGAAGTATAGGCCCCAGGGTGCCCCCTGGCCCTCCACCTAGGGGACTAGGACCCCAGCAAGCTACCCAGGGGTCCACCTTTCTCCTTGGACTTGACGTATAGGCCTCAGGGTGCCCACTGGCCCTCCACGTAGGGGCCTTAGACCCCAGCAAGCTACCCAGGGGTCCACCTTTCTCCGTGGACTTGAAGTAGAGGCCCCAGGGTGCCCCCTGGCCCTCCACCTAGGGACCTAAGACCCCAGCAAGCTACCCAGGGGTCCACCTCTCTCCCTTGACTTGAAGTATAGGCCCCAGGGTGCCCCCTGGCCCTCCACCTAGGGGACTAGGACCCCAGCAAGGTACCCAGGGGTCCACCTCTCTGACTGGACTTGCAGTAGAGGCCCCAGGGTGCCCCCTTGGCCTCCACCTAGGGGCCTCTGACCCCAGCAAGCTACCCAGGGGTCCACAACTCTCCCTGGACTTGCAGTAGAGGCCCCAGGGTACCCCCTTGGCCTCCACCCAGGGGCCTCTGACCCCAGAAAGCTACTCAGGGGTTTCACCTCTTTCCCTGGATTTACAGTAGAGGCCCCAGGGTGCCCCCTTGGCCTCCACCCAGGGGCCTCCGACCCCAGCAAGCTACCCAGGGGTCCACCTTTCTCCCTTGACTTGAAGTATAGGCCCAAGGGTGCCCACTGGCCCTCCACCTAGGGGCCTCTGACCCCAGCAAGCTACCCAGGGGTCCACCTCTCTCCCTGGACTTGCAGTATAGGCCCCAGGGTGCCCCCTGGCCCTCCACCTAGGCACCTAAGACCCCAGCAAGTTAACCAGGGGTCCACCTCTCTCCCTTGACTTGAAGTATAGGCTCCAGGGTGCCCCCTGGCCCTCCACCTAGGGGACAAGGACCCCAGCAAGCTACCCAGGGGTCCACAACTCTCCCTGGACTTGCAGTACAGGCCCCAGGGTGCCCCCTTGGCCTCCACCTAGGGGCCTCTGACCCCAGCAAGCTACCCAGGGGACCACAACTCTCCCTGGACTTGCAGTAGAGGCCCCAGGGTACCCCCTTGGCCTCCACCCAGGGGCCTCTGACCCCAGCAAGCTACCCAGTTGGTCCACCTCTTTCCCTGGCCTTGCAGTAGAGGCCCTAGGGTACCTCCTGGCCTTCCACCTAGGGGCCTTTGACCCCAGCAAGCTACCCAGGGGTCCACAACTCTCCCTGGACTTGCAGTAGAGGCCCCAGGGTGCCCCCTTGGCCTCCACCTAGGGGCCTCTGACCCCAGCAAGCTACCCAGGGGTCCACAACTCTCCCTGGACTTGCAGTAGAGGCCCCAGGGTGCCCCCTTGGCCTCCACCCAGGGGCCTCTGACCCCAGCAAGCTACCCAGGGGTCCACCTTTCTCCCTGGACTTGAAGTATAGGCCCAAGGGTGCCCACTGGCCATCCACCTAGGGGCCTAAGACCCCAACAAGCTACCCAGGGGTCCACAACTCTCCCTGGACTTGCAGTAGAGAACCCCAGGGTGCCCCCTGGCCCTCCACCTAGGGGCCTCTGACCCCAGCAAGCTACCCAGGGGTCCATCTCTCTCCCTGGACTTGCAGTATAGGCCCCAGGGTGCCCCCTGGCCCGCCACCTAAGGACTTAAGACCCCAGCAAGCTACCTAGGGGTCCACCTCTCTCCCTTGAATTGAAGTATAGGCCCCAGGGTGCCCCCTGGCCCTCCACCTAGGGGACAAGGACCCCAGCAAGCTACCCAGGGGTCCACCTCTCTGCCTGGACTTGCAGTAGAGGCCCCAGGGTGCCCCCTTGGCCTCCACCTAGGGGCCTCTGACCCCAGCAAGCTACCCAGGGGTCCACAACTCTCCCTGGACTTGCAGTAGAGGCCCCAGGGTGCCCCCTTGGCCTCCACCCAGGGGCCTCTGACCCCAGCAAGCTACCCAGGGGTCCACCTTTCTCCCTGGACTTGAAGTATAGGCCCAAGGGTGCCCACTGGCCCTCCACCTAGGGGCCTCTGACCCCAGCAAGCTACCCAGGGGTCCACCTCTCTCCCTGGACTTGCAGTATAGGCCCCAGGGTGCCCCCTGGCCCTCCACCTAGGCACCTAAGACCCCAGCAAGTTAACCAGGGGTCCGCCTCTCTCCCTTGACTTGAAGTATAGGCTCCAGGGTGCCCCCTGGCCCTCCACCTAGGGGACAAGGACCCCAGCAAGCTACCCAGGGGTCCACAACTCTCCCTGGACTTGCAGTACAGGCCCCAGGGTGCCCCCTTGGCCTCCATCTAGGGGCCTCTGACCCCAGCAAGCTACCCAGGGGACCACAACTCTCCCTGGACTTGCAGTAGAGGCCCCAGGGTACCCCCTTGGCCTCCACCCAGGGGCCTCTGACCCCAGCAAGCTACCCAGGGGGTCCACCTCTTTCCCTGGCCTTGCAGTAGAGGCCCTAGGGTACCTCCTGGCCTTCCACCTAGGGGCCTTTGACCCCAGCAAGCTACCCAGGGGTCCACAACTCTCCCTGGACTTGCAGTAGAGGCCCCAGGGTGCCCCCTTGGCCTCCACCTAGGGGCCTCTGACCCCAGCAAGCTACCCAGGGGTCCACAACTCTCCCTGGACTTGCAGTAGAGGCCCCAGGGTGCCCCCTTGGCCTCCACCCAGGGGCCTCTGACCCCAGCAAGCTACCCAGGGGTCCACCTTTCTCCCTGGACTTGAAGTATAGGCCCAAGGGTGCCCACTGGCCATCCACCTAGGGGCCTAAGACCCCAACAAGCTACCCAGGGGTCCACAACTCTCCCTGGACTTGCAGTAGAGGACCCCAGGGTGCCCCCTGGCACTCCACCTAGGGGCCTCTGACCCCAGCAAGCTACCCAGGGGTCTATCTCTCTCCCTGGACTTGCAGTATAGGCCCCAGGGTGCCCCCTGGCCCTCCACCTAGGGACCTCTGACCCCAGCAAGCTACCCAGGGGTCCACAACTCTCCCTGGACTTGCAGTAGAGGCCCCAGGGTGCCCCCTTGGCCTCCACCCAGGGGCCTCTGACCCCAGCAAGCTACCCAGGGGTCCACCTTTCTCCCTGGACTTGAAGTATAGGCCCAAGGGTGCCCACTGGCCCTCCACCTAGGGGCCTCTGACCCCAGCAAGCTACCCAGGGGTCCACCTCTCTCCCTGGACTTGCAGTATAGGCCCCAGGGTGCCCCCTGGCCCTCCACCTAGGCACCTAAGACCCCAGCAAGTTAACCAGGGGTCCACCTCTCTCCCTTGACTTGAAGTATAGGCTCCAGGGTGCCCCCTGGCCCTCCACCTAGGGGACAAGGACCCCAGCAAGCTACCCAGGGGTCCACAACTCTCCCTGGACTTGCAGTACAGGCCCCAGGGTGCCCCCTTGGCCTCCACCTAGGGGCCTCTGACCCCAGCAAGCTACCCAGGGGACCACAACTCTCCCTGGACTTGCAGTAGAGGCCCCAGGGTACCCCCTTGGCCTCCACCCAGGGGCCTCTGACCCCAGCAAGCTACCCAGGGGGTCCACCTCTTTCCCTGGCCTTGCAGTAGAGGCCCTAGGGTACCTCCTGGCCTTCCACCTAGGGGCCTTTGACCCCAGCAAGCTACCCAGGGGTCCACAACTCTCCCTGGACTTGCAGTAGAGGCCCCAGGGTGCCCCCTTGGCCTCCATCTAGGGGACTCTGACCCCAGCAAGCTACCCAGGGGTCCACAACTCTCCCTGGACTTGAAGTAGAGGCCCCAGGGTGCCCCCTTGGCCTCCACCCAGGGGCCTCTGACCCCAGCAAGCTACCCAGGGGTCCACAACTCTCCCTGGACTTGCAGTAGAGGCCCCAGGGTGCCCCCTTGGCCTCCACCCAGGGGCCTCTGACCCCAGCAAGCTACCCAGGGGTCCACAACTCTCCCTGGACTTGCAGTAGAGGCCCCAGGGTGCCCCCTTGGCCTCCACCCAGGGGCCTCTGACCCCAGCAAGCTACCCAGGGGTCCACCTTTTTCCCTGGACTTGAAGTATAGGCCCAAGGGTGCCCACTGGCCCTCCACCTAGGGGCCTAAGACCCCAGCAAGCTACCCAGGGGTCCACCTCTCTTTCTTGACTTGAAGTATAGGCCCCAGGGTGCCCCCTGGCCCTCCACCTAGGGGACTAGGACCCCAGCTAGCTACCCAGGGGTCCACCTCTCTGCCTGGACTTGCAGTAGAGGCCCCAGGGTGCCCCCTTGCCCTCCACCCAGGGGCCTCTGACCCCAGCAAGCTACCCAGGGGTCCACCTCTCTCCCTTGACTTGAAGTATAGGCCCCAGGGTGTCTCCTGGCCTTCCACCTAGGGGCCTCTGACCCCAGCAAGCTACCCAGGGGTCCACAACTCTCCCTGGACTTGCAGTAGAGGCCCCAGGGTGCCCCCTTGGCCTCAACCCAGGGGCCTTTGACCCCAGCAAGCTACCCAGGGGTCCACCTTTCTCCGTGGACTTGAAGTAGAGGCCCCAGGGTGCCCCCTGGCCCTCCACCTAGGGACCTAAGACCCCAGCAAGCTACCCAGGGGTCCACCTCTCTCCCTTGACTTGAAGTATAGGCCCCAGGATGCCCCTGGCCCTCCACCTAGGGGACTAGGACCCCAGCAAGGTACCCAGGGGTCCACCTCTCTGACTGGACTTGCAGTAGAGGCCCCAGGGTGCCCCCTTGGCCTTCACCTAGGGGCCTCTGACCCCAGCAAGCTACCCAGGGGTCCACAACTCTCCCTGGACTTGCAGTAGAGGCCCCAGGGTACCCCCTTGGCCTCCACCCAGGGGCCTCTGACCCCAGAAAGCTACTCAGGGGTTCCACCTCTTTCCCTGGACTTGCAGTAGAGGCCCCAGGGTACCCCCTTGGCCTCCACCCAGGGGCCTCTGACCCCAGCAAGCTACCCAGGGGGTCCACCTCTTTCCCTGGCCTTGCAGTAGAGGCCCTAGGGTACCTCCTGGCCTTCCACCTAGGGGCCTTTGACCCCAGCAAGCTACCCAGGGGTCCACAACTCTCCCTGGACTTGCAGTAGAGGCCCCAGTGTGCCCCCTTGGCCTCCACCCAGGGGCCTCTGACCCCAGCAAGCTACCCAGGGGTCCATCTTTCTCCCTGGACTTGAAGTATAGGCCCAAGGGTGCCCACTGGCCATCCACCTAGGGGCCTAAGACCCCAACAAGCTACCCAGGGGTCCACAACTCTCCCTGAACTTGCAGTAGAGGACCCCAGGGTGCCCCCTGGCCCTCCACCTAGGGGCCTCTTACCCCAGCAAACTACCCAGGGGTCCATCTCTCTCCCTGGACTTGCAGTATAGGCCCCAGGGTGCCCCCTGGCCCTCCACCTAGGGACCTAAGACCCCAGCAAGCTACCTAGGGGTCCACCTCTCTCCCTTGAATTGAAGTATAGGCCCCAGGGTGCCCCCTGGCCCTCCACCTAGGGGACAAGGACCCCAGCAAGCTACCCAGGGGTCCACCTCTCTGCCTGGACTTGCAGTAGAGGCCCCAGGGTGCCCCCTTGGCCTAAACCTAGGGGCCTCTGACCCCAGCAAGCTACCCAGGGGTCCACAACTCTCCCTGGACTTGCAGTAGAGGCCCCAGGGTGCCCCCTTGGCCTCCACCCAGGGGCCTCTGACCCCAGCAAGCTACCTAGGGGTCCACCTTTCTCCCTGGACTTGAAGTATAGGCCTAAGGGTGCCCACTGGCCCTCCACCTAGGGGCCTCTGACCCCAGCAAGCTACCCAGGGGTCCACCTCTCTCCCTGGACTTGCAGTAGAGGCCCCAGGGTGCCCCCTGGCCCTCCACCTAGGCACCTAAGACCCCAGCAAGTTAACCAGGGGTCCACCTCTCTCCCTTGACTTGAAGTATAGGCTCCAGGGTGCCCCCTGGCCCTCCACCTAGGGGACAAGGACCCCAGCAAGCTACCCAGGGGTCCACAACTCTCCCTGGACTTGCAGTACAGGCCCCAGGGTGCCCCCTTGGCCTCCACCTAGGGGCCTCTGACCCCAGCAAGCTACCCAGGGGACCACAACTCTCCCTGGACTTGCAGTAGAGGCCCCAGGGTACCCCCTTGGCCTCCACCCAGGGGCCTCTGACCCCAGCAAGCTACCCAGGGGGTCCACCTCTTTCCCTGGCCTTGCAGTAGAGGCCCTAGGGTACCTCCTGGCCTTCCACCTAGGGGCCTTTGACCCCAGCAAGCTACCCAGGGGTCCACAACTCTCCCTGGACTTGCAGTAGAGGCCCCAGGGTGCCCCCTTGGCCTCCACCTAGGGGCCTCTGACCCCAGCAAGCTACCCAGGGGTCCACAACTCTCCCTGGACTTGCAGTAGAGGACCCCAGGGTGCCCCCTGGCCCTCCACCTAGGGGCCTCTGACCCCAGCAAGCTACCCAGGGGTCCATCTCTCTCCCTGGACTTGCAGTATAGGCCCCAGGGTGCCCCCTGGCCCTCCACCTAGGGACCTAAGACCCCAGCAAGCTACCTAGGGGTCCACCTCTCTCCCTTGAATTGAAGTATAGGCCCCAGGGTGCCCCCTGGCCCTCCACCTAGGGGACAAGGACCCCAGCAAGCTACCCAGGGGTCCACCTCTCTGCCTGGACTTGCAGTAGAGGCCCCAGGGTGCCCCCTTGGCCTCCACCTAGGGGCCTAAGACCCCAGCAAGCTACCCAGGGGTCCACAACTCTCCCTGGACTTGCAGTAGAGGCCCCAGGGTGCCCCCTTGGCCTCCACCCAGGGGCCTCTGACCCCAGCAAGCTACCCAGGGGTCCACCTTTCTCCCTTGACTTGAAGTATAGGCCCAAGGGTGCCCACTGGCCCTTCACTTAGGGGCCTAAGAACCCAACAAGCTACCCAGGGGTTCACAACTCTCCCTGGACTTGCAGTAGAGGCCCCAGGGTGCCCCTGGCCCTCCACCTAGGGGCCTAAGACCCCAGCAAGCTACCCAGGGGTCCACCTCTCTCCCTTGACTTGAAGTAGAGGCCCCAGGGTGCCCCTTTGCCCTACACCCAGGGGCCTCTGACCCCAGCAAGCTACCCAGGGGTCCAACTCTCTCCCTTGACTTGAAGTATAGGCCTCAGGGTGCCCACTGGCCCTCCACCCAGGGGCCTAAGACCTTAGCAAGCTACCCAGGGGTCCACAACTCTCCCTGGACTTGCAGTAGAGGCCCCAGGGTTCCCCCTGGCCCTCCACCTAGGGGCCTCTGACGCCAGCAACCTACCCAGGGGTCCACAACTCTCCCTGGACTTGCAGTAGAGGCCCCTGGGTGCCCCCTGGCCCTCCACCCAGGGACCTAAGACCCCAGCAAGCTACCCAGGGGTCCACCTCTCTGCCTGGACTTGCAGTAGAGGCCCCAGGGTGCCCCCTTGGCCTCCACCTAGGGGCCTCTGACCCCAGCAAGCTACCCAGGGGTCCACAACTCTCCCTGGACTTGCAGTAGAGGCCTCAGGGTGCCCCCTTGGCCTCCACCTAGGGGCCTCTGACCCCAGCAAGCTACCCAGGGGTCCACCTTTCTCCCTGGACATGCAGTAGACGCCCCAGGGTGCCCCCTGGCCCTCCACCTAGTGGCCTTTGACCCCAGGAAGCTATCCAGGGGTCCACCTTGCTCCCTGAACTTGCAGGAGAGGCCCAAGAAGGCCACCTGGCCCTCCATCTAGTGGCCTAGGACCCCAGAAAGCTACCCAAGGGTCCACCTCTCTCCCTGGACTGGCAGTAGAGGCCCCAGGGTGCCCCCTTGCCCTCCAAAAAGGAGTCTTTGACCCCAGCAACCTACCCAGTGGTCCAACTCTCTCCCTGGACTTGGAGGATAGGCCCCAGGGTGCCCCCTGGCCCTCCACCTAGGGGCCTAAGACCCCAGCAAGCTACCCTGGGGTCCTCCTCTTTCCCTGGACTTGCAGTAGAGGCCCCAGGGTGCCCCCTTGGCCTCCACCTAGGGGCCTCTGACCCCAGCAAGCTACCCAGGGGTCCACCTTTCTCCCTGGACTTGAAGTATAGGCCCAAGGGGTCCCACTGGCCCTCCACCTAGGTTCCTAAGACCCCAACAAGCTACCCAGGGGTCCACAACTCTCCCTGGACTTGCAGTAGAGGCCCCAGGGTGCCCCCTGGCCCTCCACTTAGGGGCCTAAGACCCCAGCAAGCTACCCAGGGGTCCACCTCTCTCCCTTGACTTGAAGTATAGGCCCAAGGGTGCCCACTGGCCATCCACCTAGGGGCCTAAGACCCCAACAAGCTACCCAGGGGTCCGCAACTCTCCCTGGACTTGCAGTAGAGGCCCCAGGGTGCCCCCTGGCCCTCCACCTTGGGGCCTCTGACCCCAGCAAGCTACCCAGGGGTCCACCTCTCTCCCTTGACTTGAAGTATAGGCCCCAGGGTGCCCCCTTGCCCTCCACCCAAGGGCCTCTGACCCCAGCAAGCTACCCAGGGGTCCACCTCTCTCCCTTGACTTGCAGTAGAGGCCCTAGGATACCTCCTGGCCCTCCACCTAGGGGCCTCTGACCCCAGCAAGCTACCTAGGGGTCCACAACTCTCCCTGGACTTGCAGTAGAGGCCCAAGGGTGCCCCTTTGGCCTCCACCCAGGGGCCTCTGACCCCAGCAAGCTACCCAGGGGTCCACCTTTCTCCCTGGACTTGAAGTATAGGCCTCAGGGTGCCCACTGGCCCTCCACCTAGGGCCCTAAGACCCCAGCAAGCTACCCAGGGGTCCACAACTCTCCCTGGACTTGCAGTAGAGGCCCCAGGGTGCCCCCTTGGCTTCCACCCAGGAGCCTCTGACCCCAGCAAGCTACCCAGGGGTCCACCTTTCTCCCTGGACTTGAAGTATAGGCCTCAGGGTGCCCACTGGCCCTCCACCTAGGGGCCTAAGACCCCAGCAAGCTACCCAGGGGTCCACAACTCTCCCTGGACTTGCAGTAGTGGCCCCAGGGTGCCCCCTGGCCCTCCACCCAGGGGCCTCTGACCCCAGCAAGCTACCCAGGCGTCCACCTCTCTCCCTGGACTTGCAGTAGAGGCCCTGGGGTACCTCCTGGCCCTCCACCTAGGGGCCTCTGACCCCAGCAAGCTACCTAGGGGTCCACAACTCTCCCTGGACTTGCAGTAGAGGCCCCAGGGTGCCCCCTTGGCCTCCACCCAGGGGCCTCTGACCCCAGCAAGCTACCCAGGGGTCCACCTTTCTCCCTGGACTTGAAGTATAGGCCTCAGGGTGCCCACTGGCCCTCCACCTAGGGGCCTAAGACCCCAGCAAGCTACCCAGGGGTCCACAACTCTCCCTGGACTTGCAGTAGAGGCCCCAGGGTGCCCCCTTGGCCTCCACCCAGGGGCCTCTGACCCCAGCAAGCTACCCATGGGTCCACCTTTCTCCCTGGACTTGAAGCATAGGCCCAAGGGTGCACACTGGCCCTCCACCTAGGGGCCTAAGACCCCAACAAGCTACCCAGGGGTCCACAACTCTCCCTGGACTTGCAGTAGAGGCCCCAGGGTGCCCCCTGGCCCTCCACCTTGGGGCCTAAGACCCCAGCAAGCTACCCAGGGGTCCACCTCTCTCCCTTGACTTGAAGTATAGGCCCCAGGGTGCCCCCTGGCCCTCCACCTAGGGGACTAGGACCCCAGCTAGCTACCCAGGGGTCCACCTCTCTGCCTGGACTTGCAGTAGAGGCCCCAGGGTGCCCCCTTGCCCTCCACCCAGGGGCCTCTGACCCCAGCAAGCTACCCAGGGGTCCACCTCTCTCCCGGGACTTGCAGTAGAGGCCCTAGGGTACCTCCTGGCCCTCCACCTAGAGGCCTCTGACCCCAGCAAGCTACCCAGGGGTCCACAACTCTCCCTGGACTTGCAGTAGAGGCCCCAGGGTGCCCCCTTGGCCTCCACCCAGGGGCCTCTGACCCCAGCAAGCTACCCAGGGGTCCACCTTTCACCCTGGACTTGAAGTATAGGCCTCAGGGTGCCCACTTGCCCTCCACCTAGGGGCCTAAGACCCCAGCAAGCTACCCAGGGGTCCACAACTCTCCCTGGACTTGCAGTAGAGGCCCCAGGGTGCCCCCTTGGCCTCCACCTAGGGGCCTCTGACCCCAGCAAGCTACCCAGGGGTCCACCTCTCTCCCTGGACTTGCAGTATAGGCCCCAGGGTGCCCCCTGGTCCTCCACCTAGGGACCTAAGACCCCAGCAAGTTACCCAGGGGTCCACCTCTCTCCCTTGACTTGAAGTATAGGCTCCAGGGTGCCCCCTGGCCCTCCACCTAGGGGACAAGGACCCCAGCAAGCTACCCAGGGGTCCACAACTCTCCCTGGACTTGCAGTACAGGCCCCAGGGTGCCCCCTTGGCCTCCACCTAGGGGCCTCTGACCCCAGCAAGCTACCCAGGGGTCCACCTTTCTCCCTGAACTTGAAGTATAGGCCCAAGGGTGCCCACTGGCCATCCACCTAGGGGCCTAAGACCCCAACAAGTTACCCAGGGGTCCACAACTCTCCCTGGACTTTCAGTAGAGGACCCCAGGGTGCCCGCTGGCCCTCCACCTAGGGGCCTCTGACCCCAGCAAGCTACCCAGGGGTCCATCTCTCTCCCTGGACTTGCAGTATAGGCCCCAGGGTGCCCCCTGGCCCTACACCTAGGGACCTAAGACCCCAGCAAGCTACCCAGGGGTCCACCTCTCTCCCTTGACTTGAAGTATAGGCCCCAGGGTGCCCCTTGGCCCTCCACCTAGGGGACAAGGACCCCAGCAAGCTACCCAGGGGTCCACAACTCTCCCTGGACTTGCAATAGAGGCCCCAGGGTACCCCCTTGGTCTCCACCCAGGGGCCTCTGACCCCAGCAAGCTACCCAGGGGGTCCACCTCTTTCCCTGGACTTGCAGTAGAGGCCCTAGGGTACCTCCTGGCCCTCCACCTAGGGGCCTTTGACCCCAGCAAGCTACCCAGGGGTCCACAACTCTCCCTAGACTTGCAGTAGAGGCCCCAGGGTGCCCCCTTGGCCTCCATCTAGGGGCCTCTGACCCCAGCAAGCTACCCAGGGGTCCACAACTCTCCCTGGACTTGCAGTACAGGCCCCAGGGTGCCCCCTTGGGCTCCACCTAGGGGCCTCTGACCCCAGCAAGCTACCCAGGGGACCACAACTCTCCCTGGACTTGCAGTAGAGGCCCCAGGGTACCCCCTTGGCCTCCACCCAGGGGCCTATGACCCCAGCAAGCTACCCAGGGGGTCCACCTCTTTCCCTGGCCTTGCAGTAGAGGCCCTAGGGTACCTCCTGGCCTTCCACCTAGGGGCCTTTGACCCCAGCAAGCTACCCAGGGGTCCACAACTCTCCCTGGACTTGCAGTAGAGGCCCCAGGGTGCCCCCTTGGCCTCCACCCAGGAGCCTCTGACCCCAGCAAGCTACCCAGGGGTCCACCTTTCTCCCTGGACTTGAAGTATATGCCCCAGGGTGCCCCCTTGGCCTCCACCCAGGGGCCTCTGACCCCAGCAAGCTACTCAGGGGTTCCACCTCTTTCCCTGGACTTGCAGTAGAGGCCCCAGGGTGCCCCCTTGGCCTCCACCCAGGGGCCTCCGACCCCAGCAAGCTACCCAGGGGTCCACCTCTCTCCCTGGACTTGCAGTATAGGCCCCAGGGTGCCCCCTGGCCCTCCACCTAGGGACCTACGACCCCAGCAAGTTACCCAGGGGTCCACCTCTCTCCCTTGACTTGAAGTATGGGCTCCAGGGTGCCCCCTGGCCCTCCACCTAGGGGACAAGGACCCCAGCGAGCTACCCAGGGGTCCACAACTCTCCCTGGACTTGCAGTACAGGCCCCAGGGTGCCCCCTTGGCCTCCACCTAGGGGCCTCTGACCCCAGCAAGCTACCCAGGGGACCACAACTCTCCCTGGACTTGCAGTCGAGGCCCGAGGGTACCCCCTTGGCCTCCACCCAGGGGCCTATGACCCCAGCAAGCTACCCAGGGGGTCCACCTCTTTCCCTGGCCTTGCAGTAGAGGCCCTAGGGTACCTCCTGGCCTTCCACCTAGGGGCCTTTGACCCCAGCAAGCTACCCAGGGGTCCACAACTCTCCCTGGACTTGCAGTAGAGGCCCCAGGGTGCCCCCTTGGCCTCCACCTAGGGGCCTCTGACCCCAGCAAGCTACCCAGGGGTCCACAACTCTCCCTGGACTTGCAGTAGAGGCCCCAGGGTGCCCCCTTGGCCTCCACTCAGGAGCCTCTTTCCCCAGCAAGCTACCCAGGGGTCCACCTTTCTCCCTGGACTTGAAGTATAGGCCCAAGGGTGCCCACTGGCCATCCACCTAGGGGCCTAAGACCCCAACAAGCTACCCAGGGGTCCACAACTCTCCCTGGACTTGCAGTAGAGGACCCCAGGGTGCCCGCTGGCCCTCCACCTAGGGGCCTCTGACCCCAGCAAGCTACCCAGGGGTCCATCTCTCTCCCTTGACTTGAAGTATAGGCCCCAGGGTGTCTCCTGGCCCTCCACCTAGGGGCCTCTGACCCCAGCAAGCTACCCAGGGGTCCACAACTCTCCCTGGACTTGCAGTAGAGGCCCCAGGGTGCCCCCTTGGCCTCAACCCAGGGGCCTTTGACCCCAGCAAGCTACCCAGGGTTCCACCTTTCTCCGTGGACTTGAAGTAGAGGCCCCAGGGTGCCCCCTGGCCCTCCACCTAGGGACCTAAGACCCCAGCAAGCAACCCAGGGGTCCACCTCTCTCCCTTGACTTGAAGTATAGGCCCCAGGGTGCCCCCTGGCCCTCCACCTAGGGGACTAGGACCCCAGCAAGGTACCCAGGGGTCCACCTCTCTGCCTGGACTTGCAGTAGAGGCCCCAGGGTGCCCCCTTGGCCTCCACCTAGGGGCCTCTGACCCCAGCAAGCTACCCAGGGGTCCACAACTCTCCCTGGACTTGCAGTAGAGGCCCCAGGGTACCCCCTTGGCCTCCACCCAGGGGCCTCTGACCCCAGCAAGCTACTCAGGGGTTCCACCTCTTTCCCTGGACTTGCAGTAGAGGCCCCAGGGTGCCCCCTTGGCCTCCACCCAGGGGCCTCCGACCCCAGCAAGCTACCCAGGGGTCCACCTTTCTCCCTTGACTTAAAGTATAGGCCCAAGGGTGCCCACTGGCCCTCCACCTAGGGGCCTCTGACCCCAGCAAGCTACCCAGGGGTCCACCTCTCTCCCTGGACTTGCAGTGTAGGCCCCAGGGTGCCCCCTGGCCCTCCACCTAGGGACCTAAGACCCCAGCAAGTTACCCAGGGGTCCACCTCTCTCCCTTGACTTGAAGTATAGGCTCCAGGGTGCCCCATGGCCCTCCACCTAGGGGCCTCTGACCCCAGCAAGCTACCCAGGGGTCCACAACTCTCCCTGGACTTGCAGTACAGGCCCCAGGGTGCCCCCTTGGCCTCCACCTAGGGGCCTCTGACCCCAGCAAGCTACCCAGGGGACCACAACTCTCCCTGGACTAGCAGTAGAGGCCCCAGGGTACCCCCTTGGCCTCCACCCAGGGGCCTCTGACCCAAGCAAGCTACCCAGGGGGTCCACCTCTTTCCCTGGCCTTGCAGTAGAGGCCCTAGGTTACCTCCTGGCCTTCCACCTAGGGGCCTTTGACCCCAGCAAGCTACCCAGGGGTCCACAACTCTCCCTGGACTTGCAGTAGAGGCCCCAGGGTGCCCTCTTGGCCTCCACCTAGGGGCTTCTGACCCCAGCAAGCTACCCAGGGGTCCACAACTCTCCCTGGACTTGCAGTAGAGGCCCCAGGGTGCCCCCTTGGCCTCCACCCAGGAGCCTCTGACCCCAGCAAGCTACCCAGGGGTCCACCTTTCTCCCTGGACTTGAAGTATAGGCCCAAGCGTGCCCACTGGCCATCCACCTAGGGGCCTAAGACCCCAACAAGCTACCCAGGGGTCCACAACTCTCCCTGGACTTTCAGTAGAGGACCCCAGGATGCCCGCTGGCCCTCCACCTAGGGGCCTCTGACCCCAGCAAGCTACCCAGGGGTCCATCTCTCTCCCTGGACTTGCAGTATAGGCCCCAGGGTGCCCCCTGGCCCTACACCTAGGGACCTAAGACCCCAGCAAGCTACCCAGGGGTCCACCTCTCTCCCTTGACTTGAAGTATAGGCCCCAGGGTGCCCCTTGGCCCTCCACCTAGGGGACAAGGACCCCAGCAAGCTACCCAGGGGTCCACAACTCTCCCTGGACTTGCAATAGAGGCCCCAGGGTACCCCCTTGGCCTCCACCCAGGGACCTCTGACCCCAGCAAGCTACCCAGGGGGTCCACCTCTTTCCCTGGACTTGCAGTAGAGGCCCTAGGGTACATCCTGGCCCTCCACCTAGGGGCCTTTGACCCCAGCAAGCTACCCAGGGGTCCACAACTCTCCCTGGACTTGCAATAGAGGCCCCAGGGTACCCCCTTGGCCTCCACCCAGGGGCCTCTGACCCCAGCAAGCTACCCAGGGGGTCCACCTCTTTCACTGGACTTGCAGTTGAGGCCCCAGGGTACCTCCTGGCCCTCCACCTAGGGGCCTTTGACCCCAGCAAGCCACCCAGGGGTCCACAACTCTCCCTGGACTTGCAGTAGAGGCCCCAGGGTGCCCCCTTGGCCTCCACCCAGGGGCCTCCGACCCCAGCAAGCTACCCAGGGGTCCACCTTTCTCCCTTGACTTGAAGTATAGGCCCAAGGGTGCCCACTGGCCCTCCACCTAGGGGCCTCTGACCCCAGCAAGCTACCCAGGGGTCCACCTCTCTCCGTGGACTTGCAGTATAGGCCCCAGGGTGCCCCCTGGCCCTCCACCTAGGGACCTAAGACCCCAGCAAGTTACCCAGGGGTCCACCTCTCTCCCTTGACTTGAAGTATAGGCTCCAGGGTGCCCCATGGCCCTCCACCTAGGGGCCTCTGACCCCAGCAAGCTACCCAGGGGTCCACAACTCTCCCTGGACTTGCAGTACAGGCCCCAGGGTGCCCCCTTGGCCTCCACCTAGGGGCCTCTGACCCCAGCAAGCTACCCAGGGGACCACAACTCTCCCTGGACTAGCAGTAGAGGCCCCAGGGTACCCCCTTGGCCTCCACCCAGGGGCCTCTGACCCCAGCAAGCTACCCAGGGGGTCCACCTCTTTCCCTGGCCTTGCAGTAGAGGCCCTAGGTTACCTCCTGGCCTTCCACCTAGGGGCCTTTGACCCCAGCAAGCTACCCAGGGGTCCACAACTCTCCCTGGACTTGCAGTAGAGGCCCCAGGGTGCCCTCTTGGCCTCCACCTAGGGGCTTCTGACCCCAGCAAGCTACCCAGGGGTCCACAACTCTCCCTGGACTTGCAGTAGAGGCCCCAGGGTGCCCCCTTGGCCTCCACCCAGGAGCCTCTGACCCCAGCAAGCTACCCAGGGGTCCACCTTTCTCCCTGGACTTGAAGTATAGGCCCAAGCGTGCCCACTGGCCATCCACCTAGGGGCCTAAGACCCCAACAAGCTACCCAGGGGTCCACAACTCTCCCTGGACTTTCAGTAGAGGACCCCAGGATGCCCGCTGGCCCTCCACCTAGGGGCCTCTGACCCCAGCAAGCTACCCAGGGGTCCATCTCTCTCCCTGGACTTGCAGTATAGGCCCCAGGGTGCCCCCTGGCCCTACACCTAGGGACCTAAGACCCCAGCAAGCTACCCAGGGGTCCACCTCTCTCCCTTGACTTGAAGTATAGGCCCCAGGGTGCCCCTTGGCCCTCCACCTAGGGGACAAGGACCCCAGCAAGCTACCCAGGGGTCCACAACTCTCCCTGGACTTGCAATAGAGGCCCCAGGGTACCCCCTTGGCCTCCACCCAGGGACCTCTTACCCCAGCAAGCTACCCAGGGGATCCACCTCTTTCCCTGGACATGCAGTAGAGGCCCTAGGGTACATCCTGGCCCTCCACCTAGGGGCCTTTGACCCCAGCAAGCTACCCAGGGGTCCACAACTCTCCCTGGACTTGCAATAGAGGCCCCAGGGTACCCCCTTGGCCTCCACCCAGGGGCCTCTGACCCCAGCAAGCTACCCAGGGGGTCCACCTCTTTAACTGGACTTGCAGTAGAGGCCCCAGGGTACCTCCTGGCCCTCCACCTAGGGGCCTTTGACCCCAGCAAGCCACCCAGGGGTCCACAACTCTCCCTGGACTTGCAGTAGAGGCCCCAGGGTGCCCCCTTGGCCTCCATCTAGGGGCCTCTGACCCCAGCAAGCTACCCAGGGGTCCACAACTCTCCCTGGACTTGCAGTAGAGGCCCCAGGGTGCCCCCTTGGCCTCCACCCAGGGGCCTCTGACCCCAGCAAGCTACCCAGGGGTCCACCTCTCTCCCTTGACTTGAAGTATAGGCCCCAGGGTACCCCCTGGCCCTCCACCTAGGGGACTAGGACCCCAGCAAGGTACCCAGGGGTCCACCTCTCTGCCTAGACTTGCAGTAGAGGTCCCAGGGTGCCCCCTTGGCCTCCACCTAGGGGCCTCTGACCCCAGCAAGCTACCCAGGGGTCCACAACTCTCCCTGGACTTGCAATAGAGGCCCCAGGGTACCCCCTTGGCCTCCACCCAGGGGCCTCTGACCCCAGTAAGCTACCCAGGGGGTCCACCTCTTTCACTGGACTTGCAGTAGAGGCCCTGGGGTACCTCCTGGCCCTCCACCTAGGGGCCTTTGACCCCAGCAAGCTACCCAGGGGTCCACAACTCTCCCTGGACTTGCAGTAGAGGCCCCAGGGTGCCCCCTTGGCCTCCATCTAGGGGCCTCTGACCCCAGCAAGCTACCCAGGGGTCCACAACTCTCCTTGGACTTGCAGTAGAGGCCCCAGGGTGCCCCCTTGGCCTCCACCCAGGGGCCTCTGACCCCAGCAAGCTACCCAGGGGTCCACAACTCTCCCTGGACTTGCAGTAGAGGCCCCAGGGTGCCCCCTTGGCCTCCACCCAGGGGCCTCTGACCCCAGCAAGCTACCCAGGGGTCCACCTTTCTCCCTGGACTTGAAGTATAGGCCCAAGGGTGCCCACTGGCCCTCCACCTAGGGAACTAAGACCCCAACAAGCTACCCAGGGGTCCACAACTCTCCCTGGACTTGCAGTAGAGGCCCCAAGGTGCCCCCTGGCCCTCCACCTAGGGGCCTAAGACCCCAGCAAGCTACCCAGGGGTCCACCTCTCTCCCTTGACTTGAAGTATAGGCCCCAGGGTGCCCCCTGGCCCTCCACCTAGGGGACTAGGACCCCAGCTAGCTACCCAGGGGTCCACCTCTCTGCCTGGACTTGCAGTAGAGGCCCCAGGGTGCCCCCTTGCCCTCCACCCAGGGGCCTCTGACCCCAGCAAGCTACCCAGGGGTCCACCTCTCTCCCTTGACTTGAAGTATAGGCCCCAGGGTGTCTCCTGGCCCTCCACCTAGGGGCCTCTGACCCCAGCAAGCTACCCAGGGGTCCACAACTCTCCCTGGACTTGCAGTAGAGGCCCCAGGGTGCCCCCTTGGCCTCAACCCAGGGGCCTTTGACCCCAGCAAGCTACCCAGGGGTCCACCTTTCTCCGTGGACTTGAAGTAGAGGCCCCAGGGTGCCCCCTGGCCCTCCACCTAGGGACCTAAGACCCCAGCAAGCTACCCAGGGGTCCACCTCTCTCCCTTGACTTGAAGTATAGGCCCCAGGGTGCCACCTGGCCCTCCACCTAGGGGACTAGGACCCCAGCAAGGTACCCAGGGGTCCACCTCTCTGCTTGGACTTGCAGTAGAGGCCCCAGGGTGCCCCCTTGGCCTCCACCTAGGGGCCTCTGACCCCAGCAAGCTACCCAGGGGTCCACAACTCTCCCTGGACTTGCAGTAGAGGCCCCAGGGTACCCCCTTGGCCTCCACCCAGGGGCCTCTGACCCCAGCAAGCTACTCAGGGGTTCCACCTCTTTCTCTGGACTTGCAATAGAGGCCCCAGGGTGCCCCCTTGGCCTCCACCCAGGGGCCTCCGACCCCAGCAAGCTACCCAGGGGTCCACCATTCTCCCTTGACTTGAAGTATAGGCCCAAGGGTGCCCACTGGCCCTCCACCTAGGGGCCTCTGACCCCAGCAAGCTACCCAGGGGTCCACCTCTCTCCCTGGACTTGCAGTATAGGCCCCAGGGTGCCCCTTGGCCCTCCACCTAGGGGACAAGGACCCCAGCAAGCTACCCAGGGGTCCACAACTCTCCCTGGACTTGCAATAGAGGCTCCAGGGTACCCCCTTGGCCTCCACCCAGGGGCCTCTGACCCCAGCAAGCTACCCAGGGGGTCCACCTCTTTCCCTGGACTTGCAGTAGAGGCCCTAGGGTACATCCTGGCCCTCCACCTAGGGGCCTTTGACCCCAGCAAGCTACCCAGGGGTCCACAACTCTCCCTGGACTTGCAATAGAGGCCCCAGGGTACCCCCTTGGCCTCCACCCAGGGGCCTCTGACCCCAGCAAGCTACCCAGGGGGTCCACCTCTTTCACTGGACTTGCAGTAGAGGCCCCAGGGTACCTCCTGGCCCTCCACCTAGGGGCCTTTGACCCCAGCAAGCTACCCAGGGGTCCACAACTCTCCCTGGACTTGCAGTAGAGGCCCCAGGGTGCCCCCTTGGCCTCCATCTAGGGGCCTCTGACCCCAGCAAGCTACCCAGGGGTCCACAACTCTCCCTGGACTTGCAGTAGAGGCCCCAGGGTGCCCCCTTGGCCTCCACCCAGGGGCCTCTGACCCCAGCAAGCTACCCAGGGGTCCACCTCTCTCCCTTGACTTGAAGTATAGGCCCCAGGGTACCCCCTGGCCCTCCACCTAGGGGACTAGGACCCCAGCAAGGTACCCAGGGGTCCACCTCTCTGCCTAGACTTGCAGTAGAGGTCCCAGGGTGCCCCCTTGGCCTCCACCTAGGGGCCTCTGACCCCAGCAAGCTACCCAGGGGTCCACAACTCTCCCTGGACTTGCAATAGAGGCCCCAGGGTACCCAATTGGCCTCCACCCAGGGGCCTCTGACCCCAGTAAGCTACCCAGGGGGTCCACCTCTTTCACTGGACTTGCAGTAGAGGCCCTGGGGTACCTCCTGGCCCTCCACCTAGGGGCCTTTGACCCCAGCAAGCTACCCAGGGGTCCACAACTCTCCCTTGACTTGCAGTAGAGGCCCCAGGGTGCCCCCTTGGCCTCCATCTAGGGGCCTCTGACCCCAGCAAGCTACCCAGGGGTCCACAACTCTCCTTGGACTTGCAGTAGAGGCCCCAGGGTGCCCCCTTGGCCTCCACCCAGGGGCCTCTGACCCCAGCAAGCTACCCAGGGGTCCACAACTCTCCCTGGACTTGCAGTAGAGGCCCCAGGGTGCCCCCTTGGCCTCCACGCAGGGGCCTCTGACCCCAGCAAGCTACCCAGGGGTCCACCTTTCTCCCTGGACTTGAAGTATAGGCCCAAGGGTGCCCACTGGCCCTCCACCTAGGGGCCTCTGACCCCAGCAAGCTACCCAGGGGTCCACAACTCTCCTTGGACTTGCAGTACAGGCCCCAGGGTGCCCCCTTGGCCTCCACCTAGGGGCCTCTGACCCTAGCAAGCTTCCCAGGGGACCACAACTCTCCCTGGACTAGCAGTAGAGGCCCCAGGGTACCCCCTTGGCCTCCACCCAGGGGCCTCTGACCCCAGCAAGCTACTCAGGGGTTCCACCTCTTTCTCTGGACTTGCAGTAGAGGCCCCAGGGTGCCCCCTTGGCCTCCACCCAGGGGCCTCCGACCCCAGCAAGATACCCAGGGGTCCACAACTCTCCCTGGACTAGCAGTAGAGGCCCCAGGGTACCCCCTTGGCCTCCACCCAGGGGCCTCTGACCCCAGAAAGCTACCCAGGGGTCCACCTCTCTCCCTGGACTTGCAGTAGAGGCCCCAGGGTGCCCCCTTGCCCTCCAAAAAGGAGTCTTTGACCCCAGCAACCTACCCAGTGGTCCACCTCTTTCCCTGGACTTGGAGGATAGGCCCCAGGGTGCCCCCTGGCCCTCCACCCAGGGGCCTTTGACCCCAGCAAGCTACCCTGGGGGTCCTCCTCTTTCCCTGGACTTGCAGTAGAGGCCCTAGGGTGCCCCCTTGGCCTCCACCTAAGGGCCTCTGACCCCAGCAAGCTACCCAGGGGTCCAAAACTCTCCCTGGACTTGCAGTAGAGGCCCCAGGGTGCCCCTTTGGCCTCCACCCAGGGGCCTCTGACCCCAGCAAGCTACCCAAGGGGTCCACCTTTTTCCCTGGACTTGCAGTAGAGGCCCTACGGTACCTCCTGGCCCTCCACCTAGGGGCCTTTGACCCCAGCAAGCTACCCACGGGTCCACAACTCTCCCTGGACTTGCACTACAGGCCCCAGGGTGCCCCCTTGCCCTCCAAAAAGGAGTCTTTGACCCCAGCAACCTACCCAGTGGTCCACCTCTTTCCCTGGACTTGGAGGATAGGCCCCAGGGTGCCCCCTGGCCCTCCACCCAGGGGCCTTTGACCCCAGCAAGCTACCCTGGGGGTCCTCCTCTTTCCCTGGACTTGCAGTAGAGGCCCTAGGGTGCCCCCTTGGCCTCCACCTAAGGGCCTCTGACCCCAGCAAGCTACCCAGGGGTCCAAAACTCTCCCTGGACTTGCAGTAAAGGCCCCAGGGTGCCCCTTTGGCCTCCACCCAGGGGCCTCTGACCCCAGCAAGCTACCCAGGGGGTCCACCTCTTTCCCTGGACTTGCAGTAGAGGCCCTAGGGTACCTCCTGGCCTTCCACCTAGGGGCCTTTGACCCCAGCATGCTACCCAGGGGTCCACAACTCTCCCTGGACTTGCAGTAGAGGCCCTAGGGTGCCCCCTTGGCCTCCACCTAGGGGCCTCTAACCCAGCAAGCTACCCAGGGGTCCACAACTCTCCCTGGACTTGCAGTAGAGGCCCCAGGGTGCCCCCTTGGCCTCCACCCAGGGGCATCTGACCCCAGCAAGCTACCCAGGGGTCCACCTTTCTCCCTGGACTTGAAGTATAGGCCCAAGGGTGCCCATTGGCCATCCACCTAGGGGCCTAAGACGCCAACAAGCTACCCAGGGGTCCACAACTCTCCCTGGACTTGCAGTAGAGGCCCAAGGGTGCCCCCTGGCCCTCCACCAAGGGGCCTCTGACCCCAGCAAGCTACCCAGGGGTCCACCTCTCTCCCTGGACTTGCAGTAAAAGCCCCAGGGTGCCCCCTGGCCCTCCACCTAGGGGCCTCTGACCCCAGCAAGCTACCCAGGGGTCCATCTCTCTCCCTTGACTTGAAGTATAGGCCCCAGGGTGCCCCCTGGCACTCCACCTAGGGGACTAGGACCCAAGCAAGGTACCCAGGGGTCCACCTCTCTGCCTGGACTTGCAGTAGAGGCCCCAGGGTTCCTCCTTGGCCTACACCTAGGGGCCTCTGACCCCAGCAAGCTACCCAGGGGTCCAAAACTCTCCCTGGACTTGTAGTAGAGGCCTCAGGGTGCCCACTGGCCCTCCACCTAGGGGCCTCTGACCCCAGCAAGCTACCCAGGGGTCCACCTCTCTCCCTTAACTTGCAGTATAGGCCCCAGGGTGCCCCCTGGCCCTCCACCTATGGA
The DNA here is from genome assembly GCF_052040795.2 of Danio rerio. Taxonomy (NCBI): domain Eukaryota; kingdom Metazoa; phylum Chordata; class Actinopteri; order Cypriniformes; family Danionidae; genus Danio; species Danio rerio. The sequence continues at coordinate 18,505,704 of NC_141040.1, forward strand.
CTTAAGACCCCAGCAAGCTACCTAGGGGTCCACCTCTCTCCCTTGACTTGAAGTATAGGCCCCAGGGTGCCCCCTGGCCCTCCACCTAGGGGACAAGGACCCCAGCAAGCTACCCAGGGGTCCACCTCTCTGCCTGGACTTGCAGTAGAGGCCCCAGGGTGCCCCCTTGGCCTCCACCTTGGGGCCTCTGACCCCAGCAAGCTACCCAGGGGTCCACAACTCTCCCTGGACTTGCAGTAGAGGCCCCAGGGTGCCCCCTTGGCCTCCACCCAGGGGCCTCTGACCCCAGCAAGCTACCCAGGGGTCCACCTTTCTCCCTGGACTTGAAGTATAGGCCCAAGGGTGCCCACTGGCCCTCCACTTAGGGGCCTAAGACCCCAATAAGCTACACAGGGGTCCACATCTCTCCCTGGACTTGCAGTATAGGCCCCAGGGTGCCCCCTGGCCCTCCACCTAGGGGCCTAAGACCCCAGCAAGCTACCCAGGGGTCCACCTCTCTCCCTTGACTTGAAGTATAGGCCCCAGGGTGCCCCCTGGCCCTCCACCTAGGGGACTAGGACCCCTGCTAGCTACCCAGGGGTCCACCTCTCTGCCTGGACTTGCAGTATAGGCCCCAGGGTGCCCCTTTGCCCTACACCCAGGGGCCTCTGACCCCAGCAAGCTACCCAGGGGTCCACCTCTCTCCCTTGACTTGAAGTATAGGCCCCAGGGTGTCTCCTGGCCCTCCACCTAGGGGCCTCTGACCCCAGCAAGCTACCCAGGGGTCCACAACTCTCCCTGGACTTGAAGTAGAGGCCCCAAGGTGCCCTCTTGGCCTCAACCCAGGGGCCTCTGACCCCAGCAAGCTACCCAGGGGTCCACCTTTCTCAGTGGACTTGAAGTATAAGCCTCAGGGTGCCCACGGGCCCTCCACCCAGGGGCCTAAGACCTCAGCAAGCTACCCAGGGGTCCACAACTCTCCCTGGACTTGCAGTAGAGGCCCCAGGGTTCCCCCTGGCCCTCCACCTAGGGGCCTCTGACCCCAGCAAGCTACCCAGGGGTCCACAACTCTCCCTGGACTTGCAGTAGAGGCCCCTGGGTGCCCCTTGGCCCTCCACCTAGGGGCCTCTGACCCCAGCAAGCTACCCAGGGGTCCACCTCTCTCCCTTGACTTGCAGTATAGGCCCCAGGGTGCCCCCTGGCCCTCCACCTAGGGACCTAAGACCCCAGCAAGCTACCCAGGGGTCCACCTCTCTCCCTTGACTTGAAGTATAGGCCCCAGGGTGCCCCCTGGCCCTCCACCTAGGGGACTAGGACCCCAGCAAGCTACCCAGGGGTCCACCTCTCTGCCGGGACTTGCAATAGAGGCCCCAGGGTGCCCCCTTGGCCTCCACCTAGGGGCCTCTGACCCCAGCAAGCTACCCAGGGGTCCACAACTCTCCCTGGACTTGCAGTTGAGGCCGCAGGGTGCCCCCTTGGCCTCCACCCAGGGGCCTTTGACCCCAGCAAGCTACCCAGGGGTCCACCTCTCTCCCTGGACTTGCAGTATAGGCCCCAGGGTGCCCCCTGGCCCTCCACCTAGGGACCTAAGACCCCAGCAAGCTACCCAGGGGTCCACCTCTCTCCCTTAACTTGAAGTATAGGCCTCAGGGTGCCCCCTGGCCCTCCACCTAGGGGACTAGGACCCCAGAAAGCTACCCAGGGGTACACCTCTCTGTCTGGACTTGCAGTAGAGGCCCCAGTGTGCCCCGTGGCCTCCGCCTAGGGGCCTCTGACCCTAGCAAGCTACCCAGGGGTCCACCTCACTCCCTGGACTTGCAGTATAGGCCCCAGAGTGCCCCTGGCCCTCCACCTATTGACCTAAGACCCCAGCAAGCTACCCAGGGGTCCACCTCTCTCCCTTGACTTGAAGTATAGGCCCCAGGGTACCCCCTGGCCCTCCACCTAGGGGACTAGGACCCAAGCAAGGTACCCAGGGGTCCACCTCTCTGCCTGGACTTGCAGTAGAGGCCCCAGGGTGCCCCCTTGGCCTCCACCTAGGGAACTCTGACCCCAGCAAGCTACCCAGGGGTCCACAACTCTCCCTGGACTTGCAATAGAGGCCCCAGGGTACCCCCTTGGCCTCCACCCAGGGGCCTCTGACCCCAGCAAGCTACCCAGGGGGTCCACCTCTTTCCCTGGACTTGCAGTAGAGGCCCTAGGGTACCTCCTGGCCCTCCACCTAGGGGCCTTTGACCCCAGCAAGCTACCCAGGGGTCCACAACTCTCCCTGGACTTGCAGTAGAGGCCCCAGGGTGCCCCCTTGGCCTCCATCTAGGGGACTCTGACCCCAGCAAGCTACCCAGGGGTCCACAACTCTCCCTGGACTTGCAGTAGAGGCCCCAGGGTGCCCCCTTGGCCTCCACCCAGGGGCCTCTGACCCCAGCAAGCTACCCAGGGGTCCACAACTCTCCCTGGACTTGCAGTAGAGGCCCCAGGGTGCCCCCTTGGCCTCCACCCAGGGGCTTCTGACCCCAGCAAGCTACCCAGGGGTCCACCTTTCTCCCTGGACTTGAAGTATAGGCCCAAGGGTGCCCATTGGCCCTCCACCTAGGGGCCTAAGACCCCAACAAGCTACCCATGGGTCCACAACTCTCCCTGGACTTGCAATAGAGGCCCCAGGGTGCCCCCTGGCCCTCCACCTAGGGGCCTAAGACCCCAGCAAGCTACCCAGGGGTCCACCTCTCTTCCTTGACTTGAAGTATAGGCCCCAGGGTGCCCCCTGGCCCTCCACCTAGGGGACTAGGACCCCAGCTAGCTACCCAGGGGTCCACCTTTCTCCTTGGACTTGACGTATAGGCCTCAGGGTGCCCACTGGCCCTCCACGTAGGGGCCTTAGACCCCAGCAAGCTACCCAGGGGTCCACCTTTCTCCGTGGACTTGAAGTAGAGGCCCCAGGGTGCCCCCTGGCCCTCCACCTAGGGACCTAAGACCCCAGCAAGCTACCCAGGGGTCCACCTCTCTCCCTTGACTTGAAGTATAGGCCCCAGGGTGCCCCCTGGCCCTCCACCTAGGGGACTAGGACCCCCGCAAGGTACCCAGGGGTCCACCTCTCTGACTGGACTTGCAGTAGAGGCCCCAGGGTGCCCCCTTGGCCTCCACCTGGGGGCCTCTGACCCCAGCAAGCTACCCAGGGGTCCACAACTCTCCCTGGACTTGCAGTAGAGGCCCCAGGGTACCCCCTTGGCCTCCACCCAGGGGCCTCTGACCCCAGAAAGCTACTCAGGGGTTCCACCTCTTTCCCTGGATTTACAGTAGAGGCCCCAGGGTGCCCCCTTGGCCTCCACCCAGGGGCCTCCGACCCCAGCAAGCTACCCAGGGGTCCACCTTTCTCCCTTGACTTGAAGTATAGGCCCAAGGGTGCCCACTGGCCCTCCACCTAGGGGCCTCTGACCCCAGCAAGCTACCCAGGGGTCCACCTCTCTCCCTGGACTTGCAGTATAGGCCCCAGGGTGCCCCCTGGCCCTCCACCTAGGCACCTAAGAGACCAGCAAGTTAACCAGGGGTCCACCTCTCTCCCTTGACTTGAAGTATAGGCTCCAGGATGCCCCCTGGCCCTCCACCTATTGGCCTTTGACCCCAGCAAGCTACCCAGGGGTCCACAACTCTCCCTGGACTTGCAGTAGAGGCCCCAGGGTGCCCCCTTGGCCTCCATCTAGGGGACTCTGACCCCAGCAAGCTACCCAGGGGTCCACAACTCTCCCTGGACTTGCAGTAGAGGCCCCAGGGTGCCCCCTTGGCCTCCACCCAGGGGCCTCTGACCCCAGCAAGCTACCCAGGGGTCCACAACTCTCCCTGGACTTGCAGTAGAGGCCCCAGGGTGCCCCCTTGGCCTCCACCCAGGGGCTTCTGACCCCAGCAAGCTACCCAGGGGTCCACCTTTCTCCCTGGACTTGACGTATAGGCCTCAGGGTGCCCACTGGCCCTCCACGTAGGGGCCTTAGACCCCAGCAAGCTACCCAGGGGTCCACCTTTCTCCGTGGACTTGAAGTAGAGGCCCCAGGGTGCCCCCTGGCCCTCCACCTAGGGACCTAAGACCCCAGCAAGCTACCCAGGGGTCCACCTCTCTCCCTTGACTTGAAGTATAGGCCCCAGGGTGCCCCCTGGCCCTCCACCTAGGGGACTAGGACCCCAGCAAGGTACCCAGGGGTCCACCTCTCTGACTGGACTTGCAGTAGAGGCCCCAGGGTGCCCCCTTGGCCTCCACCTAGGGGCCTCTGACCCCAGCAAGCTACCCAGGGGTCCACAACTCTCCCTGGACTTGCAGTAGAGGCCCCAGGGTACCCCCTTGGCCTCCACCCAGGGGCCTCTGACCCCAGAAAGCTACTCAGGGGTTCCACCTCTTTCCCTGGATTTACAGTAGAGGCCCCAGGGTGCCCCCTTGGCCTCCACCCAGGGGCCTCCGACCCCAGCAAGCTACCCAGGGGTCCACCTTTCTCCCTTGACTTGAAGTATAGGCCCAAGGGTGCCCACTGGCCCTCCACCTAGGGGCCTCTGACCCCAGCAAGCTACCCAGGGGTCCACCTCTCTCCCTGGACTTGCAGTATAGGCCCCAGGGTGCCCCCTGGCCCTCCACCTAGGCACCTAAGACCCCAGCAAGTTAACCAGGGGTCCACCTCTCTCCCTTGACTTGAAGTATAGGCTCCAGGGTGCCCCCTGGCCCTCCACCTAGGGGACAAGGACCCCAGCAAGCTACCCAGGGGTCCACAACTCTCCCTGGACTTGCAGTACAGGCCCCAGGGTGCCCCCTTGGCCTCCACCTAGGGGCCTCTGACCCCAGCAAGCTACCCAGGGGACCACAACTCTCCCTGGACTTGCAGTAGAGGCCCCAGGGTACCCCCTTGGCCTCCACCCAGGGGCCTCTGACCCCAGCAAGCTACCCAGTTGGTCCACCTCTTTCCCTGGCCTTGCAGTAGAGGCCCTAGGGTACCTCCTGGCCTTCCACCTAGGGGCCTTTGACCCCAGCAAGCTACCCAGGGGTCCACAACTCTCCCTGGACTTGCAGTAGAGGCCCCAGGGTGCCCCCTTGGCCTCCACCTAGGGGCCTCTGACCCCAGCAAGCTACCCAGGGGTCCACAACTCTCCCTGGACTTGCAGTAGAGGCCCCAGGGTGCCCCCTTGGCCTCCACCCAGGGGCCTCTGACCCCAGCAAGCTACCCAGGGGTCCACCTTTCTCCCTGGACTTGAAGTATAGGCCCAAGGGTGCCCACTGGCCATCCACCTAGGGGCCTAAGACCCCAACAAGCTACCCAGGGGTCCACAACTCTCCCTGGACTTGCAGTAGAGAACCCCAGGGTGCCCCCTGGCCCTCCACCTAGGGGCCTCTGACCCCAGCAAGCTACCCAGGGGTCCATCTCTCTCCCTGGACTTGCAGTATAGGCCCCAGGGTGCCCCCTGGCCCACCACCTAAGGACTTAAGACCCCAGCAAGCTACCTAGGGGTCCACCTCTCTCCCTTGAATTGAAGTATAGGCCCCAGGGTGCCCCCTGGCCCTCCACCTAGGGGACAAGGACCCCAGCAAGCTACCCAGGGGTCCACCTCTCTGCCTGGACTTGCAGTAGAGGCCCCAGGGTGCCCCCTTGGCCTCCACCTAGGGGCCTCTGACCCCAGCAAGCTACCCAGGGGTCCACAACTCTCCCTGGACTTGCAGTAGAGGCCCCAGGGTGCCCCCTTGGCCTCCACCCAGGGGCCTCTGACCCCAGCAAGCTACCCAGGGGTCCACCTTTCTCCCTGGACTTGAAGTATAGGCCCAAGGGTGCCCACTGGCCCTCCACCTAGGGGCCTCTGACCCCAGCAAGCTACCCAGGGGTCCACCTCTCTCCCTGGACTTGCAGTATAGGCCCCAGGGTGCCCCCTGGCCCTCCACCTAGGCACCTAAGACCCCAGCAAGTTAACCAGGGGTCCACCTCTCTCCCTTGACTTGAAGTATAGGCTCCAGGGTGCCCCCTGGCCCTCCACCTAGGGGACAAGGACCCCAGCAAGCTACCCAGGGGTCCACAACTCTCCCTGGACTTGCAGTACAGGCCCCAGGGTGCCCCCTTGGCCTCCATCTAGGGGCCTCTGACCCCAGCAAGCTACCCAGGGGACCACAACTCTCCCTGGACTTGCAGTAGAGGCCCCAGGGTACCCCCTTGGCCTCCACCCAGGGGCCTCTGACCCCAGCAAGCTACCCAGGGGGTCCACCTCTTTCCCTGGCCTTGCAGTAGAGGCCCTAGGGTACCTCCTGGCCTTCCACCTAGGGGCCTTTGACCCCAGCAAGCTACCCAGGGGTCCACAACTCTCCCTGGACTTGCAGTAGAGGCCCCAGGGTGCCCCCTTGGCCTCCACCTAGGGGCCTCTGACCCCAGCAAGCTACCCAGGGGTCCACAACTCTCCCTGGACTTGCAGTAGAGGCCCCAGGGTGCCCCCTTGGCCTCCACCCAGGGGCCTCTGACCCCAGCAAGCTACCCAGGGGTCCACCTTTCTCCCTGGACTTGAAGTATAGGCCCAAGGGTGCCCACTGGCCATCCACCTAGGGGCCTAAGACCCCAACAAGCTACCCAGGGGTCCACAACTCTCCCTGGACTTGCAGTAGAGGACCCCAGGGTGCCCCCTGGCACTCCACCTAGGGGCCTCTGACCCCAGCAAGCTACCCAGGGGTCCATCTCTCTCCCTGGACTTGCAGTATAGGCCCCAGGGTGCCCCCTGGCCCTCCACCTAGGGACCTAAGACCCCAGCAAGCTACCTAGGGGTCCACCTCTCTCCCTTGAATTGAAGTATAGGCCCCAGGGTGCCCCCTTGCCCTCCACCTAGGGGACAAGGACCCCAGCAAGCTACCCAGGGGTCCACCTCTCTGCCTGGACTTGCAGTAGAGGCCCCAGGGTGCCCCCTTGGCCTCCACCTAGGGGCCTCTGACCCCAGCAAGCTACCCAGGGGTCCACAACTCTCCCTGGACTTGCAGTAGAGGCCCCAGGGTGCCCCCTTGGCCTCCACCCAGGGGCCTCTGACCCCAGCAAGCTACCCAGGGGTCCACCTTTCTCCCTGGACTTGAAGTATAGGCCCAAGGGTGCCCACTGGCCCTCCACCTAGGGGCCTCTGACCCCAGCAAGCTACCCAGGGGTCCACCTCTCTCCCTGGACTTGCAGTATAGGCCCCAGGGTGCCCCCTGGCCCTCCACCTAGGCACCTAAGACCCCAGCAAGTTAACCAGGGGTCCACCTCTCTCCCTTGACTTGAAGTATAGGCTCCAGGGTGCCCCCTGGCCCTCCACCTAGGGGACAAGGACCCCAGCAAGCTACCCAGGGGTCCACAACTCTCCCTGGACTTGCAGTACAGGCCCCAGGGTGCCCCCTTGGCCTCCACCTAGGGGCCTCTGACCCCAGCAAGCTACCCAGGGGACCACAACTCTCCCTGGACTTGCAGTAGAGGCCCCAGGGTACCCCCTTGGCCTCCACCCAGGGGCCTCTGACCCCAGCAAGCTACCCAGGGGGTCCACCTCTTTCCCTGGCCTTGCAGTAGAGGCCCTAGGGTACCTCCTGGCCTTCCACCTAGGGGCCTTTGACCCCAGCAAGCTACCCAGGGGTCCACAACTCTCCCTGGACTTGCAGTAGAGGCCCCAGGGTGCCCCCTTGGCCTCCACCCATGGGCCTCTGACCCCAGCAAGCTACCCAGGGGTCCACCTTTCTCCCTGGACTTGAAGTATAGGCCCAAGGGTGCCCACTGGCCATCCACCTAGGGGCCTAAGACACCAACAAGCTACCCAGGGGTCCACAACTCTCCCTGGACTTGCAATAGAGGCCCCAGGGTACCCCCTTGGCCTCCACCCAGGGGCCTCTGACCCCAGCAAGCTACCCAGGGGGTCCACCTCTTTCCCTGGACTTGCAGTAGAGGCCCTAGGGTACCTCCTGGCCCTCCACCTAGGGGCCTTTGACCCCAGCAAGCTACCCAGGGGTCCACAACTCTCCCTGGACTTGCAGTAGAGGCCCCAGGGTGCCCCCTTGGCCTCCATCTAGGGGACTCTGACCCCAGCAAGCTACCCAGGGGTCCACAACTCTCCCTGGACTTGCAGTAGAGGCCCCAGGGTGCCCCCTTGGCCTCCACCCAGGGGCCTCTGACCCCAGCAAGCTACCCAGGGGTCCACAACTCTCCCTGGACTTGCAGTAGAGGCCCCAGGGTGCCCCCTTGGCCTCCACCCAGGGGCCTCTGACCCCAGCAAGCTACCCAGGGGTCCACAACTCTCCCTGGACTTGCAGTAGAGGCCCCAGGGTGCCCCCTTGGCCTCCACCCAGGGGCCTCTGACCCCAGCAAGCTACCCAGGGGTCCACCTTTTTCCCTGGACTTGAAGTATAGGCCCAAGGGTGCCCACTGGCCCTCCACCTAGGGGCCTAAGACCCCAGCAAGCTACCCAGGGGTCCACCTCTCTTTCTTGACTTGAAGTATAGGCCCCAGGGTGCCCCCTGGCCCTCCACCTAGGGGACTAGGACCCCAGCTAGCTACCCAGGGGTCCACCTCTCTGCCTGGACTTGCAGTAGAGGCCCCAGGGTGCCCCCTTGCCCTCCACCCAGGGGCCTCTGACCCCAGCAAGCTACCCAGGGGTCCACCTCTCTCCCTTGACTTGAAGTATAGGCCCCAGGGTGTCTCCTGGCCTTCCACCTAGGGGCCTCTGACCCCAGCAAGCTACCCAGGGGTCCACAACTCTCCCTGGACTTGCAGTAGAGGCCCCAGGGTGCCCCCTTGGCCTCAACCTAGGGGACTAGGACCCCAGCAAGGTACCCAGGGGTCCACCTCTCTGACTGGACTTGCAGTAGAGGCCCCAGGGTGCCCCCTTGGCCTTCACCTAGGGGCCTCTGACCCCAGCAAGCTACCCAGGGGTCCACAACTCTCCCTGGACTTGCAGTAGAGGCCCCAGGGTACCCCCTTGGCCTCCACCCAGGGGCCTCTGACCCCAGAAAGCTACTCAGGGGTTCCACCTCTTTCCCTGGACTTGCAGTAGAGGCCCCAGGGTACCCCCTTGGCCTCCACCCAGGGGCCTCTGACCCCAGCAAGCTACCCAGGGGGTCCACCTCTTTCCCTGGCCTTGCAGTAGAGGCCCTAGGGTACCTCCTGGCCTTCCACCTAGGGGCCTTTGACCCCAGCAAGCTACCCAGGGGTCCACAACTCTCCCTGGACTTGCAGTAGAGGCCCCAGTGTGCCCCCTTGGCCTCCACCCAGGGGCCTCTGACCCCAGCAAGCTACCCAGGGGTCCATCTTTCTCCCCGGACTTGAAGTATAGGCCCAAGGGTGCCCACTGGCCATCCACCTAGGGGCCTAAGACCCCAACAAGCTACCCAGGGGTCCACAACTCTCCCTGAACTTGCAGTAGAGGACCCCAGGGTGCCCCCTGGCCCTCCACCTAGGGGCCTCTTACCCCAGCAAACTACCCAGGGGTCCATCTCTCTCCCTGGACTTGCAGTATAGGCCCCAGGGTGCCCCCTGGCCCTCCACCTAGGGACCTAAGACCCCAGCAAGCTACCTAGGGGTCCACCTCTCTCCCTTGAATTGAAGTATAGGCCCCAGGGTGCCCCCTGGCCCTCCACCTAGGGGACAAGGACCCCAGCAAGCTACCCAGGGGTCCACCTCTCTGCCTGGACTTGCAGTAGAGGCCCCAGGGTGCCCCCTTGGCCTAAACCTAGGGGCCTCTGACCCCAGCAAGCTACCCAGGGGTCCACAACTCTCCCTGGACTTGCAGTAGAGGCCCCAGGGTGCCCCCTTGGCCTCCACCCAGGGGCCTCTGACCCCAGCAAGCTACCTAGGGGTCCACCTTTCTCCCTGGACTTGAAGTATAGGCCTAAGGGTGCCCACTGGCCCTCCACCTAGGGGCCTCTGACCCCAGCAAGCTACCCAGGGGTCCACCTCTCTCCCTGGACTTGCAGTAGAGGCCCCAGGGTGCCCCCTGGCCCTCCACCTAGGCACCTAAGACCCCAGCAAGTTAACCAGGGGTCCACCTCTCTCCCTTGACTTGAAGTATAGGCTCCAGGGTGCCCCCTGGCCCTCCACCTAGGGGACAAGGACCCCAGCAAGCTACCCAGGGGTCCACAACTCTCCCTGGACTTGCAGTACAGGCCCCAGGGTGCCCCCTTGGCCTCCACCTAGGGGCCTCTGACCCCAGCAAGCTACCCAGGGGACCACAACTCTCCCTGGACTTGCAGTAGAGGCCCCAGGGTACCCCCTTGGCCTCCACCCAGGGGCCTCTGACCCCAGCAAGCTACCCAGGGGGTCCACCTCTTTCCCTGGCCTTGCAGTAGAGGCCCTAGGGTACCTCCTGGCCTTCCACCTAGGGGCCTTTGACCCCAGCAAGCTACCCAGGGGTCCACAACTCTCCCTGGACTTGCAGTAGAGGCCCCAGGGTGCCCCCTTGGCCTCCACCTAGGGGCCTCTGACCCCAGCAAGCTACCCAGGGGTCCACAACTCTCCCTGGACTTGCAGTAGAGGACCCCAGGGTGCCCCCTGGCCCTCCACCTAGGGGCCTCTGACCCCAGCAAGCTACCCAGGGGTCCATCTCTCTCCCTGGACTTGCAGTATAGGCCCCAGGGTGCCCCCTGGCCCTCCACCTAGGGACCTAAGACCCCAGCAAGCTACCTAGGGGTCCACCTCTCTCCCTTGAATTGAAGTATAGGCCCCAGGGTGCCCCCTGGCCCTCCACCTAGGGGACAAGGACCCCAGCAAGCTACCCAGGGGTCCACCTCTCTGCCTGGACTTGCAGTAGAGGCCCCAGGGTGCCCCCTTGGCCTCCACCTAGGGGCCTAAGACCCCAGCAAGCTACCCAGGGGTCCACAACTCTCCCTGGACTTGCAGTAGAGGCCCCAGGGTGCCCCCTTGGCCTCCACCCAGGGGCCTCTGACCCCAGCAAGCTACCCAGGGGTCCACCTTTCTCCCTTGACTTGAAGTATAGGCCCAAGGGTGCCCACTGGCCCTTCACTTAGGGGCCTAAGACCCCAACAAGCTACCCAGGGGTTCACAACTCTCCCTGGACTTGCAGTAGAGGCCCCAGGGTGCCCCTGGCCCTCCACCTAGGGGCCTAAGACCCCAGCAAGCTACCCAGGGGTCCACCTCTCTCCCTTGACTTGAAGTAGAGGCCCCAGGGTGCCCCTTTGCCCTACACCCAGGGGCCTCTGACCCCAGCAAGCTACCCAGGGGTCCAACTCTCTCCCTTGACTTGAAGTATAGGCCTCAGGGTGCCCACTGGCCCTCCACCCAGGGGCCTAAGACCTTAGCAAGCTACCCAGGGGTCCACAACTCTCCCTGGACTTGCAGTAGAGGCCCCAGGGTTCCCCCTGGCCCTCCACCTAGGGGCCTCTGACGCCAGCAACCTACCCAGGGGTCCACAACTCTCCCTGGACTTGCAGTAGAGGCCCCTGGGTGCCCCCTGGCCCTCCACCCAGGGACCTAAGACCCCAGCAAGCTACCCAGGGGTCCACCTCTCTGCCTGGACTTGCAGTAGAGGCCCCAGGGTGCCCCCTTGGCCTCCACCTAGGGGCCTCTGACCCCAGCAAGCTACCCAGGGGTCCACAACTCTCCCTGGACTTGCAGTAGAGGCCTCAGGGTGCCCCCTTGGCCTCCACCTAGGGGCCTCTGACCCCAGCAAGCTACCCAGGGGTCCACCTTTCTCCCTGGACATGCAGTAGACGCCCCAGGGTGCCCCCTGGCCCTCCACCTAGTGGCCTTTGACCCCAGGAAGCTATCCAGGGGTCCACCTTGCTCCCTGAACTTGCAGGAGAGGCCCAAGAAGGCCACCTGGCCCTCCATCTAGTGGCCTAGGACCCCAGAAAGCTACCCAAGGGTCCACCTCTCTCCCTGGACTGGCAGTAGAGGCCCCAGGGTGCCCCCTTGCCCTCCAAAAAGGAGTCTTTGACCCCAGCAACCTACCCAGTGGTCCAACTCTCTCCCTGGACTTGGAGGATAGGCCCCAGGGTGCCCCCTGGCCCTCCACCTAGGGGCCTAAGACCCCAGCAAGCTACCCTGGGGTCCTCCTCTTTCCCTGGACTTGCAGTAGAGGCCCCAGGGTGCCCCCTTGGCCTCCACCTAGGGGCCTCTGACCCCAGCAAGCTACCCAGGGGTCCACCTTTCTCCCTGGACTTGAAGTATAGGCCCAAGGGGTCCCACTGGCCCTCCACCTAGGTTCCTAAGACCCCAACAAGCTACCCAGGGGTCCACAACTCTCCCTGGACTTGCAGTAGAGGCCCCAGGGTGCCCCCTGGCCCTCCACTTAGGGGCCTAAGACCCCAGCAAGCTACCCAGGGGTCCACCTCTCTCCCTTGACTTGAAGTATAGGCCCAAGGGTGCCCACTGGCCATCCACCTAGGGGCCTAAGACCCCAACAAGCTACCCAGGGGTCCGCAACTCTCCCTGGACTTGCAGTAGAGGCCCCAGGGTGCCCCCTGGCCCTCCACCTTGGGGCCTCTGACCCCAGCAAGCTACCCAGGGGTCCACCTCTCTCCCTTGACTTGAAGTATAGGCCCCAGGGTGCCCCCTTGCCCTCCACCCAAGGGCCTCTGACCCCAGCAAGCTACCCAGGGGTCCACCTCTCTCCCTGGACTTGCAGTAGAGGCCCTAGGATACCTCCTGGCCCTCCACCTAGGGGCCTCTGACCCCAGCAAGCTACCTAGGGGTCCACAACTCTCCCTGGACTTGCAGTAGAGGCCCAAGGGTGCCCCCTTGGCCTCCACCCAGGGGCCTCTGACCCCAGCAAGCTACCCAGGGGTCCACCTTTCTCCCTGGACTTGAAGTATAGGCCTCAGGGTGCCCACTGGCCCTCCACCTAGGGCCCTAAGACCCCAGCAAGCTACCCAGGGGTCCACAACTCTCCCTGGACTTGCAGTAGAGGCCCCAGGGTGCCCCCTTGGCTTCCACCCAGGAGCCTCTGACCCCAGCAAGCTACCCAGGGGTCCACCTTTCTCCCTGGACTTGAAGTATAGGCCTCAGGGTGCCCACTGGCCCTCCACCTAGGGGCCTAAGACCCCAGCAAGCTACCCAGGGGTCCACAACTCTCCCTGGACTTGCAGTAGTGGCCCCAGGGTGCCCCCTGGCCCTCCACCCAGGGGCCTCTGACCCCAGCAAGCTACCCAGGCGTCCACCTCTCTCCCTGGACTTGCAGTAGAGGCCCTGGGGTACCTCCTGGCCCTCCACCTAGGGGCCTCTGACCCCAGCAAGCTACCTAGGGGTCCACAACTCTCCCTGGACTTGCAGTAGAGGCCCCAGGGTGCCCCCTTGGCCTCCACCCAGGGGCCTCTGACCCCAGCAAGCTACCCAGGGGTCCACCTTTCTCCCTGGACTTGAAGTATAGGCCTCAGGGTGCCCACTGGCCCTCCACCTAGGGGCCTAAGACCCCAGCAAGCTACCCAGGGGTCCACAACTCTCCCTGGACTTGCAGTAGAGGCCCCAGGGTGCCCCCTTGGCCTCCACCCAGGGGCCTCTGACCCCAGCAAGCTACCCATGGGTCCACCTTTCTCCCTGGACTTGAAGCATAGGCCCAAGGGTGCACACTGGCCCTCCACCTAGGGGCCTAAGACCCCAACAAGCTACCCAGGGGTCCACAACTCTCCCTGGACTTGCAGTAGAGGCCCCAGGGTGCCCCCTGGCCCTCCACCTAGGGGCCTAAGACCCCAGCAAGCTACCCAGGGGTCCACCTCTCTCCCTTGACTTGAAGTATAGGCCCCAGGGTGCCCCCTGGCCCTCCACCTAGGGGACTAGGACCCCAGCTAGCTACCCAGGGGTCCACCTCTCTGCCTGGACTTGCAGTAGAGGCCCCAGGGTGCCCCCTTGCCCTCCACCCAGGGGCCTCTGACCCCAGCAAGCTACCCAGGGGTCCACCTCTCTCCCGGGACTTGCAGTAGAGGCCCTAGGGTACCTCCTGGCCCTCCACCTAGAGGCCTCTGACCCCAGCAAGCTACCCAGGGGTCCACAACTCTCCCTGGACTTGCAGTAGAGGCCCCAGGGTGCCCCCTTGGCCTCCACCCAGGGGCCTCTGACCCCAGCAAGCTACCCAGGGGTCCACCTTTCACCCTGGACTTGAAGTATAGGCCTCAGGGTGCCCACTTGCCCTCCACCTAGGGGCCTAAGACCCCAGCAAGCTACCCAGGGGTCCACAACTCTCCCTGGACTTGCAGTAGAGGCCCCAGGGTGCCCCCTTGGCCTCCACCTAGGGGCCTCTGACCCCAGCAAGCTACCCAGGGGTCCACCTCTCTCCCTGGACTTGCAGTATAGGCCCCAGGGTGCCCCCTGGTCCTCCACCTAGGGACCTAAGACCCCAGCAAGTTACCCAGGGGTCCACCTCTCTCCCTTGACTTGAAGTATAGGCTCCAGGGTGCCCCCTGGCCCTCCACCTAGGGGACAAGGACCCCAGCAAGCTACCCAGGGGTCCACAACTCTCCCTGGACTTGCAGTACAGGCCCCAGGGTGCCCCCTTGGCCTCCACCTAGGGGCCTCTGACCCCAGCAAGCTACCCAGGGGTCCACCTTTCTCCCTGAACTTGAAGTATAGGCCCAAGGGTGCCCACTGGCCATCCACCTAGGGGCCTAAGACCCCAACAAGTTACCCAGGGGTCCACAACTCTCCCTGGACTTTCAGTAGAGGACCCCAGGGTGCCCGCTGGCCCTCCACCTAGGGGCCTCTGACCCCAGCAAGCTACCCAGGGGTCCATCTCTCTCCCTGGACTTGCAGTATAGGCCCCAGGGTGCCCCCTGGCCCTACACCTAGGGACCTAAGACCCCAGCAAGCTACCCAGGGGTCCACCTCTCTCCCTTGACTTGAAGTATAGGCCCCAGGGTGCCCCTTGGCCCTCCACCTAGGGGACAAGGACCCCAGCAAGCTACCCAGGGGTCCACAACTCTCCCTGGACTTGCAATAGAGGCCCCAGGGTACCCCCTTGGCCTCCACCCAGGGGCCTCTGACCCCAGCAAGCTACCCAGGGGGTCCACCTCTTTCCCTGGACTTGCAGTAGAGGCCCTAGGGTACCTCCTGGCCCTCCACCTAGGGGCCTTTGACCCCAGCAAGCTACCCAGGGGTCCACAACTCTCCCTAGACTTGCAGTATAGGCCCCAGGGTGCCCCCTGGCCCTCCACCTAGGGACCTAAGACCCCAGCAAGCTACCTAGGGGTCCACCTCTCTCCCTTGAATTGAAGTATAGGCCCCAGGGTGCCCCCTGGCCCTCCACCTAGGGGACAAGGACCCCAGCAAGCTACCCAGGGGTCCACCTCTCTGCCTGGACTTGCAGTAGAGGCCCCAGGGTGCCCCCTTGGCCTAAACCTAGGGGCCTCTGACCCCAGCAAGCTACCCAGGGGTCCACAACTCTCCCTGGACTTGCAGTAGAGGCCCCAGGGTGCCCCCTTGGCCTCCACCCAGGGGCCTCTGACCCCAGCAAGCTACCTAGGGGTCCACCTTTCTCCCTGGACTTGAAGTATAGGCCTAAGGGTGCCCACTGGCCCTCCACCTAGGGGCCTCTGACCCCAGCAAGCTACCCAGGGGTCCACCTCTCTCCCTGGACTTGCAGTAGAGGCCCCAGGGTGCCCCCTGGCCCTCCACCTAGGCACCTAAGACCCCAGCAAGTTAACCAGGGGTCCACCTCTCTCCCTTGACTTGAAGTATAGGCTCCAGGGTGCCCCCTGGCCCTCCACCTAGGGGACAAGGACCCCAGCAAGCTACCCAGGGGTCCACAACTCTCCCTGGACTTGCAGTACAGGCCCCAGGGTGCCCCCTTGGCCTCCACCTAGGGGCCTCTGACCCCAGCAAGCTACCCAGGGGACCACAACTCTCCCTGGACTTGCAGTAGAGGCCCCAGGGTACCCCCTTGGCCTCCACCCAGGGGCCTCTGACCCCAGCAAGCTACCCAGGGGGTCCACCTCTTTCCCTGGCCTTGCAGTAGAGGCCCTAGGGTACCTCCTGGCCTTCCACCTAGGGGCCTTTGACCCCAGCAAGCTACCCAGGGGTCCACAACTCTCCCTGGACTTGCAGTAGAGGCCCCAGGGTGCCCCCTTGGCCTCCACCTAGGGGCCTCTGACCCCAGCAAGCTACCCAGGGGTCCACAACTCTCCCTGGACTTGCAGTAGAGGACCCCAGGGTGCCCCCTGGCCCTCCACTTAGGGGCCTCTGACCCCAGCAAGCTACCCAGGGGTCCATCTCTCTCCCTGGACTTGCAGTATAGGCCCCAGGGTGCCCCCTGGCCCTCCACCTAGGGACCTAAGACCCCAGCAAGCTACCTAGGGGTCCACCTCTCTCCCTTGAATTGAAGTATAGGCCCCAGGGTGCCCCCTGGCCCTCCACCTAGGGGACAAGGACCCCAGCAAGCTACCCAGGGGTCCACCTCTCTGCCTGGACTTGCAGTAGAGGCCCCAGGGTGCCCCCTTGGCCTCCACCTAGGGGCCTAAGACCCCAGCAAGCTACCCAGGGGTCCACAACTCTCCCTGGACTTGCAGTAGAGGCCCCAGGGTGCCCCCTTGGCCTCCACCCAGGGGCCTCTGACCCCAGCAAGCTACCCAGGGGTCCACCTTTCTCCCTTGACTTGAAGTATAGGCCCAAGGGTGCCCACTGGCCCTTCACTTAGGGGCCTAAGACCCCAACAAGCTACCCAGGGGTTCACAACTCTCCCTGGACTTGCAGTAGAGGCCCCAGGGTGCCCCTGGCCCTCCACCTAGGGGCCTAAGACCCCAGCAAGCTACCCAGGGGTCCACCTCTCTCCCTTGACTTGAAGTAGAGGCCCCAGGGTGCCCCTTTGCCCTACACCCAGGGGCCTCTGACCCCAGCAAGCTACCCAGGGGTCCAACTCTCTCCCTTGACTTGAAGTATAGGCCTCAGGGTGCCCACTGGCCCTCCACCCAGGGGCCTAAGACCTTAGCAAGCTACCCAGGGGTCCACAACTCTCCCTGGACTTGCAGTAGAGGCCCCAGGGTTCCCCCTGGCCCTCCACCTAGGGGCCTCTGACGCCAGCAACCTACCCAGGGGTCCACAACTCTCCCTGGACTTGCAGTAGAGGCCCCTGGGTGCCCCCTGGCCCTCCACCCAGGGACCTAAGACCCCAGCAAGCTACCCAGGGGTCCACCTCTCTGCCTGGACTTGCAGTAGAGGCCCCAGGGTGCCCCCTTGGCCTCCACCTAGGGGCCTCTGACCCCAGCAAGCTACCCAGGGGTCCACAACTCTCCCTGGACTTGCAGTAGAGGCCTCAGGGTGCCCCCTTGGCCTCCACCTAGGGGCCTCTGACCCCAGCAAGCTACCCAGGGGTCCACCTTTCTCCCTGGACATGCAGTAGACGCCCCAGGGTGCCCCCTGGCCCTCCACCTAGTGGCCTTTGACCCCAGGAAGCTATCCAGGGGTCCACCTTGCTCCCTGAACTTGCAGGAGAGGCCCAAGAAGGCCACCTGGCCCTCCATCTAGTGGCCTAGGACCCCAGAAAGCTACCCAAGGGTCCACCTCTCTCCCTGGACTGGCAGTAGAGGCCCCAGGGTGCCCCCTTGCCCTCCAAAAAGGAGTCTTTGACCCCAGCAACCTACCCAGTGGTCCAACTCTCTCCCTGGACTTGGAGGATAGGCCCCAGGGTGCCCCCTGGCCCTCCACCTAGGGGCCTAAGACCCCAGCAAGCTACCCTGGGGTCCTCCTCTTTCCCTGGACTTGCAGTAGAGGCCCCAGGGTGCCCCCTTGGCCTCCACCTAGGGGCCTCTGACCCCAGCAAGCTACCCAGGGGTCCACCTTTCTCCCTGGACTTGAAGTATAGGCCCAAGGGGTCCCACTGGCCCTCCACCTAGGTTCCTAAGACCCCAACAAGCTACCCAGGGGTCCACAACTCTCCCTGGACTTGCAGTAGAGGCCCCAGGGTGCCCCCTGGCCCTCCACTTAGGGGCCTAAGACCCCAGCAAGCTACCCAGGGGTCCACCTCTCTCCCTTGACTTGAAGTATAGGCCCAAGGGTGCCCACTGGCCATCCACCTAGGGGCCTAAGACCCCAACAAGCTACCCAGGGGTCCGCAACTCTCCCTGGACTTGCAGTAGAGGCCCCAGGGTGCCCCCTGGCCCTCCACCTTGGGGCCTCTGACCCCAGCAAGCTACCCAGGGGTCCACCTCTCTCCCTTGACTTGAAGTATAGGCCCCAGGGTGCCCCCTTGCCCTCCACCCAAGGGCCTCTGACCCCAGCAAGCTACCCAGGGGTCCACCTCTCTCCCTGGACTTGCAGTAGAGGCCCTAGGATACCTCCTGGCCCTCCACCTAGGGGCCTCTGACCCCAGCAAGCTACCTAGGGGTCCACAACTCTCCCTGGACTTGCAGTAGAGGCCCAAGGGTGCCCCCTTGGCCTCCACCCAGGGGCCTCTGACCCCAGCAAGCTACCCAGGGGTCCACCTTTCTCCCTGGACTTGAAGTATAGGCCTCAGGGTGCCCACTGGCCCTCCACCTAGGGCCCTAAGACCCCAGCAAGCTACCCAGGGGTCCACAACTCTCCCTGGACTTGCAGTAGAGGCCCCAGGGTGCCCCCTTGGCTTCCACCCAGGAGCCTCTGACCCCAGCAAGCTACCCAGGGGTCCACCTTTCTCCCTGGACTTGAAGTATAGGCCTCAGGGTGCCCACTGGCCCTCCACCTAGGGGCCTAAGACCCCAGCAAGCTACCCAGGGGTCCACAACTCTCCCTGGACTTGCAGTAGTGGCCCCAGGGTGCCCCCTGGCCCTCCACCCAGGGGCCTCTGACCCCAGCAAGCTACCCAGGCGTCCACCTCTCTCCCTGGACTTGCAGTAGAGGCCCTGGGGTACCTCCTGGCCCTCCACCTAGGGGCCTCTGACCCCAGCAAGCTACCTAGGGGTCCACAACTCTCCCTGGACTTGCAGTAGAGGCCCCAGGGTGCCCCCTTGGCCTCCACCCAGGGGCCTCTGACCCCAGCAAGCTACCCAGGGGTCCACCTTTCTCCCTGGACTTGAAGTATAGGCCTCAGGGTGCCCACTGGCCCTCCACCTAGGGGCCTAAGACCCCAGCAAGCTACCCAGGGGTCCACAACTCTCCCTGGACTTGCAGTAGAGGCCCCAGGGTGCCCCCTTGGCCTCCACCCAGGGGCCTCTGACCCCAGCAAGCTACCCATGGGTCCACCTTTCTCCCTGGACTTGAAGCATAGGCCCAAGGGTGCACACTGGCCCTCCACCTAGGGGCCTAAGACCCCAACAAGCTACCCAGGGGTCCACAACTCTCCCTGGACTTGCAGTAGAGGCCCCAGGGTGCCCCCTGGCCCTCCACCTAGGGGCCTAAGACCCCAGCAAGCTACCCAGGGGTCCACCTCTCTCCCTTGACTTGAAGTATAGGCCCCAGGGTGCCCCCTGGCCCTCCACCTAGGGGACTAGGACCCCAGCTAGCTACCCAGGGGTCCACCTCTCTGCCTGGACTTGCAGTAGAGGCCCCAGGGTGCCCCCTTGCCCTCCACCCAGGGGCCTCTGACCCCAGCAAGCTACCCAGGGGTCCACCTCTCTCCCGGGACTTGCAGTAGAGGCCCTAGGGTACCTCCTGGCCCTCCACCTAGAGGCCTCTGACCCCAGCAAGCTACCCAGGGGTCCACAACTCTCCCTGGACTTGCAGTAGAGGCCCCAGGGTGCCCCCTTGGCCTCCACCCAGGGGCCTCTGACCCCAGCAAGCTACCCAGGGGTCCACCTTTCACCCTGGACTTGAAGTATAGGCCTCAGGGTGCCCACTTGCCCTCCACCTAGGGGCCTAAGACCCCAGCAAGCTACCCAGGGGTCCACAACTCTCCCTGGACTTGCAGTAGAGGCCCCAGGGTGCCCCCTTGGCCTCCACCTAGGGGCCTCTGACCCCAGCAAGCTACCCAGGGGTCCACCTCTCTCCCTGGACTTGCAGTATAGGCCCCAGGGTGCCCCCTGGTCCTCCACCTAGGGACCTAAGACCCCAGCAAGTTACCCAGGGGTCCACCTCTCTCCCTTGACTTGAAGTATAGGCTCCAGGGTGCCCCCTGGCCCTCCACCTAGGGGACAAGGACCCCAGCAAGCTACCCAGGGGTCCACAACTCTCCCTGGACTTGCAGTACAGGCCCCAGGGTGCCCCCTTGGCCTCCACCTAGGGGCCTCTGACCCCAGCAAGCTACCCAGGGGTCCACCTTTCTCCCTGAACTTGAAGTATAGGCCCAAGGGTGCCCACTGGCCATCCACCTAGGGGCCTAAGACCCCAACAAGTTACCCAGGGGTCCACAACTCTCCCTGGACTTTCAGTAGAGGACCCCAGGGTGCCCGCTGGCCCTCCACCTAGGGGCCTCTGACCCCAGCAAGCTACCCAGGGGTCCATCTCTCTCCCTGGACTTGCAGTATAGGCCCCAGGGTGCCCCCTGGCCCTACACCTAGGGACCTAAGACCCCAGCAAGCTACCCAGGGGTCCACCTCTCTCCCTTGACTTGAAGTATAGGCCCCAGGGTGCCCCTTGGCCCTCCACCTAGGGGACAAGGACCCCAGCAAGCTACCCAGGGGTCCACAACTCTCCCTGGACTTGCAATAGAGGCCCCAGGGTACCCCCTTGGCCTCCACCCAGGGGCCTCTGACCCCAGCAAGCTACCCAGGGGGTCCACCTCTTTCCCTGGACTTGCAGTAGAGGCCCTAGGGTACCTCCTGGCCCTCCACCTAGGGGCCTTTGACCCCAGCAAGCTACCCAGGGGTCCACAACTCTCCCTAGACTTGCAGTAGAGGCCCCAGGGTGCCCCCTTGGCCTCCATCTAGGGGCCTCTGACCCCAGCAAGCTACCCAGGGGTCCACAACTCTCCCTGGACTTGCAGTACAGGCCCCAGGGTGCCCCCTTGGGCTCCACCTAGGGGCCTCTGACCCCAGCAAGCTACCCAGGGGACCACAACTCTCCCTGGACTTGCAGTAGAGGCCCCAGGGTACCCCCTTGGCCTCCACCCAGGGGCCTATGACCCCAGCAAGCTACCCAGGGGGTCCACCTCTTTCCCTGGCCTTGCAGTAGAGGCCCTAGGGTACCTCCTGGCCTTCCACCTAGGGGCCTTTGACCCCAGCAAGCTACCCAGGGGTCCACAACTCTCCCTGGACTTGCAGTAGAGGCCCCAGGGTGCCCCCTTGGCCTCCACCCAGGAGCCTCTGACCCCAGCAAGCTACCCAGGGGTCCACCTTTCTCCCTGGACTTGAAGTATATGCCCCAGGGTGCCCCCTTGGCCTCCACCCAGGGGCCTCTGACCCCAGCAAGCTACTCAGGGGTTCCACCTCTTTCCCTGGACTTGCAGTAGAGGCCCCAGGGTGCCCCCTTGGCCTCCATCCAGGGGCCTCCGACCCCAGCAAGCTACCCAGGGGTCCACCTCTCTCCCTGGACTTGCAGTATAGGCCCCAGGGTGCCCCCTGGCCCTCCACCTAGGGACCTACGACCCCAGCAAGTTACCCAGGGGTCCACCTCTCTCCTTTGACTTGAAGTATGGGCTCCAGGGTGCCCCCTGGCCCTCCACCTAGGGGACAAGGACCCCAGCGAGCTACCCAGGGGTCCACAACTCTCCCTGGACTTGCAGTACAGGCCCCAGGGTGCCCCCTTGGCCTCCACCTAGGGGCCTCTGACCCCAGCAAGCTACCCAGGGGACCACAACTCTCCCTGGACTTGCAGTCGAGGCCCGAGGGTACCCCCTTGGCCTCCACCCAGGGGCCTATGACCCCAGCAAGCTACCCAGGGGGTCCACCTCTTTCCCTGGCCTTGCAGTAGAGGCCCTAGGGTACCTCCTGGCCTTCCACCTAGGGGCCATTGACCCCAGCAAGCTACCCAGGGGTCCACAACTCTCCCTGGACTTGCAGTAGAGGCCCCAGGGTGCCCCCTTGGCCTCCACCTAGGGGCCTCTGACCCCAGCAAGCTACCCAGGGGTCCACAACTCTCCCTGGACTTGCAGTAGAGGCCCCAGGGTGCCCCCTTGGCCTCCACTCAGGAGCCTCTTTCCCCAGCAAGCTACCCAGGGGTCCACCTTTCTCCCTGGACTTGAAGTATAGGCCCAAGGGTGCCCACTGGCCATCCACCTAGGGGCCTAAGACCCCAACAAGCTACCCAGGGGTCCACAACTCTCCCTGGACTTGCAGTAGAGGACCCCAGGGTGCCCGCTGGCCCTCCACCTAGGGGCCTCTGACCCCAGCAAGCTACCCAGGGGTCCATCTCTCTCCCTTGACTTGAAGTATAGGCCCCAGGGTGTCTCCTGGCCCTCCACCTAGGGGCCTCTGACCCCAGCAAGCTACCCAGGGGTCCACAACTCTCCCTGGACTTGCAGTAGAGGCCCCAGGGTGCCCCCTTGGCCTCAACCCAGGGGCCTTTGACCCCAGCAAGCTACCCAGGGTTCCACCTTTCTCCGTGGACTTGAAGTAGAGGCCCCAGGGTGCCCCCTGGCCCTCCACCTAGGGACCTAAGACCCCAGCAAGCAACCCAGGGGTCCACCTCTCTCCCTTGACTTGAAGTATAGGCCCCAGGGTGCCCCCTGGCCCTCCACCTAGGGGACTAGGACCCCAGCAAGGTACCCAGGGGTCCACCTCTCTGCCTGGACTTGCAGTAGAGGCCCCAGGGTGCCCCCTTGGCCTCCACCTAGGGGCCTCTGACCCCAGCAAGCTACCCAGGGGTCCACAACTCTCCCTGGACTTGCAGTAGAGGCCCCAGGGTACCCCCTTGGCCTCCACCCAGGGGCCTCTGACCCCAGCAAGCTACTCAGGGGTTCCACCTCTTTCCCTGGACTTGCAGTAGAGGCCCCAGGGTGCCCCCTTGGCCTCCACCCAGGGGCCTCCGACCCCAGCAAGCTACCCAGGGGTCCACCTTTCTCCCTTGACTTGAAGTATATGCCCAAGGGTGCCCACTGGCCCTCCACCTAGGGGCCTCTGACCCCAGCAAGCTACCCAGGGGTCCATCTCTCTCCCTTGACTTGAAGTATAGGCCCCAGGGTGTCTCCTGGCCCTCCACCTAGGGGCCTCTGACCCCAGCAAGCTACCCAGGGGTCCACAACTCTCCCTGGACTTGCAGTAGAGGCCCCAGGGTGCCCCCTTGGCCTCAACCCAGGGGCCTTTGACCCCAGCAAGCTACCCAGGGTTCCACCTTTCTCCGTGGACTTGAAGTAGAGGCCCCAGGGTGCCCCCTGGCCCTCCACCTAGGGACCTAAGACCCCAGCAAGCAACCCAGGGGTCCACCTCTCTCCCTTGACTTGAAGTATAGGCCCCAGGGTGCCCCCTGGCCCTCCACCTAGGGGACTAGGACCCCAGCAAGGTACCCAGGGGTCCACCTCTCTGCCTGGACTTGCAGTAGAGGCCCCAGGGTGCCCCCTTGGCCTCCACCTAGGGGCCTCTGACCCCAGCAAGCTACCCAGGGGTCCACAACTCTCCCTGGACTTGCAGTAGAGGCCCCAGGGTACCCCCTTGGCCTCCACCCAGGGGCCTCTGACCCCAGCAAGCTACTCAGGGGTTCCACCTCTTTCCCTGGACTTGCAGTAGAGGCCCCAGGGTGCCCCCTTGGCCTCCACCCAGGGGCCTCCGACCCCAGCAAGCTACCCAGGGGTCCACCTTTCTCCCTTGACTTGAAGTATATGCCCAAGGGTGCCCACTGGCCCTCCACCTAGGGGCCTCTGACCCCAGCAAGCTACCCAGGGGTCCACCTCTCTCCCTGGACTTGCAGTGTAGGCCCCAGGGTGCCCCCTGGCCCTCCACCTAGGGACCTAAGACCCCAGCAAGTTACCCAGGGGTCCACCTCTCTCCCTTGACTTGAAGTATAGGCTCCAGGGTGCCCCATGGCCCTCCACCTAGGGGCCTCTGACCCCAGCAAGCTACCCAGGGGTCCACAACTCTCCCTGGACTTGCAGTACAGGCCCCAGGGTGCCCCCTTGGCCTCCACCTAGGGGCCTCTGACCCCAGCAAGCTACCCAGGGGACCACAACTCTCCCTGGACTAGCAGTAGAGGCCCCAGGGTACCCCCTTGGCCTCCACCCAGGGGCCTCTGACCCAAGCAAGCTACCCAGGGGGTCCACCTCTTTCCCTGGCCTTGCAGTAGAGGCCCTAGGTTACCTCCTGGCCTTCCACCTAGGGGCCTTTGACCCCAGCAAGCTACCCAGGGGTCCACAACTCTCCCTGGACTTGCAGTAGAGGCCCCAGGGTGCCCTCTTGGCCTCCACCTAGGGGCTTCTGACCCCAGCAAGCTACCCAGGGGTCCACAACTCTCCCTGGACTTGCAGTAGAGGCCCCAGGGTGCCCCCTTGGCCTCCACCCAGGAGCCTCTGACCCCAGCAAGCTACCCAGGGGTCCACCTTTCTCCCTGGACTTGAAGTATAGGCCCAAGCGTGCCCACTGGCCATCCACCTAGGGGCCTAAGACCCCAACAAGCTACCCAGGGGTCCACAACTCTCCCTGGACTTTCAGTAGAGGACCCCAGGATGCCCGCTGGCCCTCCACCTAGGGGCCTCTGACCCCAGCAAGCTACCCAGGGGTCCATCTCTCTCCCTGGACTTGCAGTATAGGCCCCAGGGTGCCCCCTGGCCCTACACCTAGGGACCTAAGACCCCAGCAAGCTACCCAGGGGTCCACCTCTCTCCCTTGACTTGAAGTATAGGCCCCAGGGTGCCCCTTGGCCCTCCACCTAGGGGACAAGGACCCCAGCAAGCTACCCAGGGGTCCACAACTCTCCCTGGACTTGCAATAGAGGCCCCAGGGTACCCCCTTGGCCTCCACCCAGGGACCTCTGACCCCAGCAAGCTACCCAGGGGGTCCACCTCTTTCCCTGGACTTGCAGTAGAGGCCCTAGGGTACATCCTGGCCCTCCACCTAGGGGCCTTTGACCCCAGCAAGCTACCCAGGGGTCCACAACTCTCCCTGGACTTGCAATAGAGGCCCCAGGGTACCCCCTTGGCCTCCACCCAGGGGCCTCTGACCCCAGCAAGCTACCCAGGGGGTCCACCTCTTTCACTGGACTTGCAGTTGAGGCCCCAGGGTACCTCCTGGCCCTCCACCTAGGGGCCTTTGACCCCAGCAAGCCACCCAGGGGTCCACAACTCTCCCTGGACTTGCAGTAGAGGCCCCAGGGTGCCCCCTTGGCCTCCACCCAGGGGCCTCCGACCCCAGCAAGCTACCCAGGGGTCCACCTTTCTCCCTTGACTTGAAGTATAGGCCCAAGGGTGCCCACTGGCCCTCCACCTAGGGGCCTCTGACCCCAGCAAGCTACCCAGGGGTCCACCTCTCTCCGTGGACTTGCAGTATAGGCCCCAGGGTGCCCCCTGGCCCTCCACCTAGGGACCTAAGACCCCAGCAAGTTACCCAGGGGTCCACCTCTCTCCCTTGACTTGAAGTATAGGCTCCAGGGTGCCCCATGGCCCTCCACCTAGGGGCCTCTGACCCCAGCAAGCTACCCAGGGGTCCACAACTCTCCCTGGACTTGCAGTACAGGCCCCAGGGTGCCCCCTTGGCCTCCACCTAGGGGCCTCTGACCCCAGCAAGCTACCCAGGGGACCACAACTCTCCCTGGACTAGCAGTAGAGGCCCCAGGGTACCCCCTTGGCCTCCACCCAGGGGCCTCTGACCCCAGCAAGCTACCCAGGGGGTCCACCTCTTTCCCTGGCCTTGCAGTAGAGGCCCTAGGTTACCTCCTGGCCTTCCACCTAGGGGCCTTTGACCCCAGCAAGCTACCCAGGGGTCCACAACTCTCCCTGGACTTGCAGTAGAGGCCCCAGGGTGCCCTCTTGGCCTCCACCTAGGGGCTTCTGACCCCAGCAAGCTACCCAGGGGTCCACAACTCTCCCTGGACTTGCAGTAGAGGCCCCAGGGTGCCCCCTTGGCCTCCACCCAGGAGCCTCTGACCCCAGCAAGCTACCCAGGGGTCCACCTTTCTCCCTGGACTTGAAGTATAGGCCCAAGCGTGCCCACTGGCCATCCACCTAGGGGCCTAAGACCCCAACAAGCTACCCAGGGGTCCACAACTCTCCCTGGACTTTCAGTAGAGGACCCCAGGATGCCCGCTGGCCCTCCACCTAGGGGCCTCTGACCCCAGCAAGCTACCCAGGGGTCCATCTCTCTCCCTGGACTTGCAGTATAGGCCCCAGGGTGCCCCCTGGCCCTACACCTAGGGACCTAAGACCCCAGCAAGCTACCCAGGGGTCCACCTCTCTCCCTTGACTTGAAGTATAGGCCCCAGGGTGCCCCTTGGCCCTCCACCTAGGGGACAAGGACCCCAGCAAGCTACCCAGGGGTCCACAACTCTCCCTGGACTTGCAATAGAGGCCCCAGGGTACCCCCTTGGCCTCCACCCAGGGACCTCTTACCCCAGCAAGCTACCCAGGGGTCCACCTCTCTCCCTTGACTTGAAGTATAGGCCCCAGGGTGCCCCTTGGCCCTCCACCTAGGGGACAAGGACCCCAGCAAGCTACCCAGGGGTCCACAACTCTCCCTGGACTTGCAGTAGAGGCCCCAGGGTGCCCCCTTGGCCTCCACCCAGGGGCCTCTGACCCCAGCAAGCTACCCAGGGGTCCACCTCTCTCCCTTGACTTGAAGTATAGGCCCCAGGGTACCCCCTGGCCCTCCACCTAGGGGACTAGGACCCCAGCAAGGTACCCAGGGGTCCACCTCTCTGCCTAGACTTGCAGTAGAGGTCCCAGGGTGCCCCCTTGGCCTCCACCTAGGGGCCTCTGACCCCAGCAAGCTACCCAGGGGTCCACAACTCTCCCTGGACTTGCAATAGAGGCCCCAGGGTACCCCCTTGGCCTCCACCCAGGGGCCTCTGACCCCAGTAAGCTACCCAGGGGGTCCACCTCTTTCACTGGACTTGCAGTAGAGGCCCTGGGGTACCTCCTGGCCCTCCACCTAGGGGCCTTTGACCCCAGCAAGCTACCCAGGGGTCCACAACTCTCCCTGGACTTGCAGTAGAGGCCCCAGGGTGCCCCCTTGGCCTCCATCTAGGGGCCTCTGACCCCAGCAAGCTACCCAGGGGTCCACAACTCTCCTTGGACTTGCAGTAGAGGCCCCAGGGTGCCCCCTTGGCCTCCACCCAGGGGCCTCTGACCCCAGCAAGCTACCCAGGGGTCCACAACTCTCCCTGGACTTGCAGTAGAGGCCCCAGGGTGCCCCCTTGGCCTCCACCCAGGGGCCTCTGACCCCAGCAAGCTACCCAGGGGTCCACCTTTCTCCCTGGACTTGAAGTATAGGCCCAAGGGTGCCCACTGGCCCTCCACCTAGGGAACTAAGACCCCAACAAGCTACCCAGGGGTCCACAACTCTCCCTGGACTTGCAGTAGAGGCCCCAAGGTGCCCCCTGGCCCTCCACCTAGGGGCCTAAGACCCCAGCAAGCTACCCAGGGGTCCACCTCTCTCCCTTGACTTGAAGTATAGGCCCCAGGGTGCCCCCTGGCCCTCCACCTAGGGGACTAGGACCCCAGCTAGCTACCCAGGGGTCCACCTCTCTGCCTGGACTTGCAGTAGAGGCCCCAGGGTGCCCCCTTGCCCTCCACCCAGGGGCCTCTGACCCCAGCAAGCTACCCAGGGGTCCACCTCTCTCCCTTGACTTGAAGTATAGGCCCCAGGGTGTCTCCTGGCCCTCCACCTAGGGGCCTCTGACCCCAGCAAGCTACCCAGGGGTCCACAACTCTCCCTGGACTTGCAGTAGAGGCCCCAGGGTGCCCCCTTGGCCTCAACCCAGGGGCCTTTGACCCCAGCAAGCTACCCAGGGGTCCACCTTTCTCCGTGGACTTGAAGTAGAGGCCCCAGGGTGCCCCCTGGCCCTCCACCTAGGGACCTAAGACCCCAGCAAGCTACCCAGGGGTCCACCTCTCTCCCTTGACTTGAAGTATAGGCCCCAGGGTGCCACCTGGCCCTCCACCTAGGGGACTAGGACCCCAGCAAGATACCCAGGGGTCCACCTCTCTGCTTGGACTTGCAGTAGAGGCCCCAGGGTGCCCCCTTGGCCTCCACCTAGGGGCCTCTGACCCCAGCAAGCTACCCAGGGGTCCACAACTCTCCCTGGACTTGCAGTAGAGGCCCCAGGGTACCCCCTTGGCCTCCACCCAGGGGCCTCTGACCCCAGCAAGCTACTCAGGGGTTCCACCTCTTTCTCTGGACTTGCAATAGAGGCCCCAGGGTGCCCCCTTGGCCTCCACCCAGGGGCCTCCGACCCCAGCAAGCTACCCAGGGGTCCACCATTCTCCCTTGACTTGAAGTATAGGCCCAAGGGTGCCCACTGGCCCTCCACCTAGGGGCCTCTGACCCCAGCAAGCTACCCAGGGGTCCACCTCTCTCCCTGGACTTGCAGTATAGGCCCCAGGGTGCCCCTTGGCCCTCCACCTAGGGGACAAGGACCCCAGCAAGCTACCCAGGGGTCCACAACTCTCCCTGGACTTGCAATAGAGGCTCCAGGGTACCCCCTTGGCCTCCACCCAGGGGCCTCTGACCCCAGCAAGCTACCCAGGGGGTCCACCTCTTTCCCTGGACTTGCAGTAGAGGCCCTAGGGTACATCCTGGCCCTCCACCTAGGGGCCTTTGACCCCAGCAAGCTACCCAGGGGTCCACAACTCTCCCTGGACTTGCAATAGAGGCCCCAGGGTACCCCCTTGGCCTCCACCCAGGGGCCTCTGACCCCAGCAAGCTACCCAGGGGGTCCACCTCTTTCACTGGACTTGCAGTAGAGGCCCCAGGGTACCTCCTGGCCCTCCACCTAGGGGCCTTTGACCCCAGCAAGCTACCCAGGGGTCCACAACTCTCCCTGGACTTGCAGTAGAGGCCCCAGGGTGCCCCCTTGGCCTCCATCTAGGGGCCTCTGACCCCAGCAAGCTACCCAGGGGTCCACAACTCTCCCTGGACTTGCAGTAGAGGCCCCAGGGTGCCCCCTTGGCCTCCACCCAGGGGCCTCTGACCCCAGCAAGCTACCCAGGGGTCCACCTCTCTCCCTTGACTTGAAGTATAGGCCCCAGGGTACCCCCCTGGCCCTCCACCTAGGGGACTAGGACCCCAGCAAGGTACCCAGGGGTCCACCTCTCTGCCTAGACTTGCAGTAGAGGTCCCAGGGTGCCCCCTTGGCCTCCACCTAGGGGCCTCTGACCCCAGCAAGCTACCCAGGGGTCCACAACTCTCCCTGGACTTGCAATAGAGGCCCCAGGGTACCCAATTGGCCTCCACCCAGGGGCCTCTGACCCCAGTAAGCTACCCAGGGGGTCCACCTCTTTCACTGGACTTGCAGTAGAGGCCCTGGGGTACCTCCTGGCCCTCCACCTAGGGGCCTTTGACCCCAGCAAGCTACCCAGGGGTCCACAACTCTCCCTTGACTTGCAGTAGAGGCCCCAGGGTGCCCCCTTGGCCTCCATCTAGGGGCCTCTGACCCCAGCAAGCTACCCAGGGGTCCACAACTCTCCTTGGACTTGCAGTAGAGGCCCCAGGGTGCCCCCTTGGCCTCCACCCAGGGGCCTCTGACCCCAGCAAGCTACCCAGGGGTCCACAACTCTCCCTGGACTTGCAGTAGAGGCCCCAGGGTGCCCCCTTGGCCTCCACCCAGGGGCCTCTGACCCCAGCAAGCTACCCAGGGGTCCACCTTTCTCCCTGGACTTGAAGTATAGGCCCAAGGGTGCCCACTGGCCCTCCACCTAGGGGCCTCTGACCCCAGCAAGCTACCCAGGGGTCCACAACTCTCCTTGGACTTGCAGTACAGGCCCCAGGGTGCCCCCTTGGCCTCCACCTAGGGGCCTCTGACCCTAGCAAGCTACCCAGGGGACCACAACTCTCCCTGGACTGGCAGTAGAGGCCCCAGGGTACCCCCTTGGCCTCCACCCAGGGGCCTCTGACCCCAGCAAGCTACTCAGGGGTTCCACCTCTTTCTCTGGACTTGCAGTAGAGGCCCCAGGGTGCCCCCTTGGCCTCCACCCAGGGGCCTCCGACCCCAGCAAGATACCCAGGGGTCCACAACTCTCCCTGGACTAGCAGTAGAGGCCCCAGGGTACCCCCTTGGCCTCCACCCAGGGGCCTCTGACCCCAGAAAGCTACCCAGGGGTCCACCTCTCTCCCTGGACTTGCAGTAGAGGCCCCAGGGTGCCCCCTTGCCCTCCAAAAAGGAGTCTTTGACCCCAGCAACCTACCCAGTGGTCCACCTCTTTCCCTGGACTTGGAGGATAGGCCCCAGGGTGCCCCCTGGCCCTCCACCCAGGGGCCTTTGACCCCAGCAAGCTACCCTGGGGGTCCTCCTCTTTCCCTGGACTTGCAGTAGAGGCCCTAGGGTGCCCCCTTGGCCTCCACCTAAGGGCCTCTGACCCCAGCAAGCTACCCAGGGGTCCAAAACTCTCCCTGGACTTGCAGTAGAGGCCCCAGGGTGCCCCTTTGGCCTCCACCCAGGGGCCTCTGACCCCAGCAAGCTACCCAAGGGGTCCACCTTTTTCCCTGGACTTGCAGTAGAGGCCCTAGGGTACCTCCTGGCCCTCCACCTAGGGGCCTTTGACCCCAGCAAGCTACCCACGGGTCCACAACTCTCCCTGGACTTGCAGTACAGGCCCCAGGGTGCCCCCTTGGCCTCCACCTAGGGGCCTCTGACCCCAGCAAACTACCCAGGGGACCACAACTCTCCCTAGACTTGCAGTAGAGGCCCCAGGGTACCCCCTTGGCCTCCACCCAGGGGCCTCTGACCCCAGCAAGCTACCCAGGGGGTCCACCTCTTTCCCTGGACTTGCAGTAGAGGCCCTAGGGTACCTCCTGGCCTTCCACCTAGGGGCCTTTGACCCCAGCATGCTACCCAGGGGTCCACAACTCTCCCTGGACTTGCAGTAGAGGCCCTAGGGTGCCCCCTTGGCCTCCACCTAGGGGCCTCTAACCCAGCAAGCTACCCAGGGGTCCAC
The DNA here is from genome assembly GCF_052040795.2 of Danio rerio. Lineage (NCBI taxonomy): Eukaryota > Metazoa > Chordata > Actinopteri > Cypriniformes > Danionidae > Danio > Danio rerio. Next base: position 18,536,502 of record NC_141040.1, read on the forward strand.
AACTCTCCCTGGACTTGCAGTAGAGGCCCCAGGGTGCCCCCTTGGCCTCCACCCAGGGGCATCTGACCCCAGCAAGCTACCCAGGGGTCCACCTTTCTCCCTGGACTTGAAGTATAGGCCCAAGGGTGCCCATTGGCCATCCACCTAGGGGCCTAAGACGCCAACAAGCTACCCAGGGGTCCACAACTCTCCCTGGACTTGCAGTAGAGGCCCAAGGGTGCCCCCTGGCCCTCCACCAAGGGGCCTCTGACCCCAGCAAGCTACCCAGGGGTCCACCTCTCTCCCTGGACTTGCAGTAAAAGCCCCAGGGTGCCCCCTGGCCCTCCACCTAGGGGCCTCTGACCCCAGCAAGCTACCCAGGGGTCCATCTCTCTCCCTTGACTTGAAGTATAGGCCCCAGGGTGCCCCCTGGCACTCCACCTAGGGGACTAGGACCCAAGCAAGGTACCCAGGGGTCCACCTCTCTGCCTGGACTTGCAGTAGAGGCCCCAGGGTTCCTCCTTGGCCTACACCTAGGGGCCCCTGACCCCAGCAAGCTACCCAGGGGTCCAAAACTCTCCCTGGACTTGTAGTAGAGGCCTCAGGGTGCCCACTGGCCCTCCACCTAGGGGCCTCTGACCCCAGCAAGCTACCCAGGGGTCCACCTCTCTCCCTTAACTTGCAGTATAGGCCCCAGGGTGCCCCCTGGCCCTCCACCTATGGACTTAAGACCCCAGCAAGCTACCTAGGGGTCCACCTCTCTCCCTTGACTTGAAGTATAGGCCCCAGGGTGCCCCCTGGCCCTCCACCTAGGGGACAAGGACCCCAGCAAGCTACCCAGGGGTCCACCTCTCTGCCTGGACTTGCAGTAGAGGCCCCAGGGTGCCCCCTTGGCCTCCACCTTGGGGCCTCTGACCCCAGCAAGCTACCCAGGGGTCCACAACTCTCCCTGGACTTGCAGTAGAGGCCCCAGGGTGCCCCCTTGGCCTCCACCCAGGGGCCTCTGACCCCAGCAAGCTACCCAGGGGTCCACCTTTCTCCCTGGACTTGAAGTATAGGCCCAAGGGTGCCCACTGGCCCTCCACTTAGGGGCCTAAGACCCCAATAAGCTACACAGGGGTCCACATCTCTCCCTGGACTTGCAGTATAGGCCCCAGGGTGCCCCCTTGGCCTCCACTCAGGAGCCTCTTTCCCCAGCAAGCTACCCAGGGGTCCACCTTTCTCCCTGGACTTGAAGTATAGGCCCAAGGGTGCCCACTGGCCATCCACCTAGGGGCCTAAGACCCCAACAAGCTACCCAGGGGTCCACAACTCTCCCTGGACTTGCAGTAGAGGACCCCAGGGTGCCCGCTGGCCCTCCACCTAGGGGCCTCTGACCCCAGCAAGCTACCCAGGGGTCCATCTCTCTCCCTTGACTTGAAGTATAGGCCCCAGGGTGTCTCCTGGCCCTCCACCTAGGGGCCTCTGACCCCAGCAAGCTACCCAGGGGTCCACAACTCTCCCTGGACTTGCAGTAGAGGCCCCAGGGTGCCCCCTTGGCCTCAACCCAGGGGCCTTTGACCCCAGCAAGCTACCCAGGGTTCCACCTTTCTCCGTGGACTTGAAGTAGAGGCCCCAGGGTGCCCCCTGGCCCTCCACCTAGGGACCTAAGACCCCAGCAAGCAACCCAGGGGTCCACCTCTCTCCCTTGACTTGAAGTATAGGCCCCAGGGTGCCCCCTGGCCCTCCACCTAGGGGACTAGGACCCCAGCAAGGTACCCAGGGGTCCACCTCTCTGCCTGGACTTGCAGTAGAGGCCCCAGGGTGCCCCCTTGGCCTCCACCTAGGGGCCTCTGACCCCAGCAAGCTACCCAGGGGTCCACAACTCTCCCTGGACTTGCAGTAGAGGCCCCAGGGTACCCCCTTGGCCTCCACCCAGGGGCCTCTGACCCCAGCAAGCTACTCAGGGGTTCCACCTCTTTCCCTGGACTTGCAGTAGAGGCCCCAGGGTGCCCCCTTGGCCTCCACCCAGGGGCCTCCGACCCCAGCAAGCTACCCAGGGGTCCACCTTTCTCCCTTGACTTGAAGTATATGCCCAAGGGTGCCCACTGGCCCTCCACCTAGGGGCCTCTGACCCCAGCAAGCTACCCAGGGGTCCATCTCTCTCCCTTGACTTGAAGTATAGGCCCCAGGGTGTCTCCTGGCCCTCCACCTAGGGGCCTCTGACCCCAGCAAGCTACCCAGGGGTCCACAACTCTCCCTGGACTTGCAGTAGAGGCCCCAGGGTGCCCCCTTGGCCTCAACCCAGGGGCCTTTGACCCCAGCAAGCTACCCAGGGTTCCACCTTTCTCCGTGGACTTGAAGTAGAGGCCCCAGGGTGCCCCCTGGCCCTCCACCTAGGGACCTAAGACCCCAGCAAGCAACCCAGGGGTCCACCTCTCTCCCTTGACTTGAAGTATAGGCCCCAGGGTGCCCCCTGGCCCTCCACCTAGGGGACTAGGACCCCAGCAAGGTACCCAGGGGTCCACCTCTCTGCCTGGACTTGCAGTAGAGGCCCCAGGGTGCCCCCTTGGCCTCCACCTAGGGGCCTCTGACCCCAGCAAGCTACCCAGGGGTCCACAACTCTCCCTGGACTTGCAGTAGAGGCCCCAGGGTACCCCCTTGGCCTCCACCCAGGGGCCTCTGACCCCAGCAAGCTACTCAGGGGTTCCACCTCTTTCCCTGGACTTGCAGTAGAGGCCCCAGGGTGCCCCCTTGGCCTCCACCCAGGGGCCTCCGACCCCAGCAAGCTACCCAGGGGTCCACCTTTCTCCCTTGACTTGAAGTATATGCCCAAGGGTGCCCACTGGCCCTCCACCTAGGGGCCTCTGACCCCAGCAAGCTACCCAGGGGTCCACCTCTCTCCCTGGACTTGCAGTGTAGGCCCCAGGGTGCCCCCTGGCCCTCCACCTAGGGACCTAAGACCCCAGCAAGTTACCCAGGGGTCCACCTCTCTCCCTTGACTTGAAGTATAGGCTCCAGGGTGCCCCATGGCCCTCCACCTAGGGGCCTCTGACCCCAGCAAGCTACCCAGGGGTCCACAACTCTCCCTGGACTTGCAGTACAGGCCCCAGGGTGCCCCCTTGGCCTCCACCTAGGGGCCTCTGACCCCAGCAAGCTACCCAGGGGACCACAACTCTCCCTGGACTAGCAGTAGAGGCCCCAGGGTACCCCCTTGGCCTCCACCCAGGGGCCTCTGACCCAAGCAAGCTACCCAGGGGGTCCACCTCTTTCCCTGGCCTTGCAGTAGAGGCCCTAGGTTACCTCCTGGCCTTCCACCTAGGGGCCTTTGACCCCCGCAAGCTACCCAGGGGTCCACAACTCTCCCTGGACTTGCAGTAGAGGCCCCAGGGTGCCCTCTTGGCCTCCACCTAGGGGCTTCTGACCCCAGCAAGCTACCCAGGGGTCCACAACTCTCCCTGGACTTGCAGTAGAGGCCCCAGGGTGCCCCCTTGGCCTCCACCCAGGAGCCTCTGACCCCAGCAAGCTACCCAGGGGTCCACCTTTCTCCCTGGACTTGAAGTATAGGCCCAAGCGTGCCCACTGGCCATCCACCTAGGGGCCTAAGACCCCAACAAGCTACCCAGGGGTCCACAACTCTCCCTGGACTTTCAGTAGAGGACCCCAGGATGCCCGCTGGCCCTCCACCTAGGGGCCTCTGACCCCAGCAAGCTACCCAGGGGTCCATCTCTCTCCCTGGACTTGCAGTATAGGCCCCAGGGTGCCCCCTGGCCCTACACCTAGGGACCTAAGACCCCAGCAAGCTACCCAGGGGTCCACCTCTCTCCCTTGACTTGAAGTATAGGCCCCAGGGTGCCCCTTGGCCCTCCACCTAGGGGACAAGGACCCCAGCAAGCTACCCAGGGGTCCACAACTCTCCCTGGACTTGCAATAGAGGCCCCAGGGTACCCCCTTGGCCTCCACCCAGGGACCTCTGACCCCAGCAAGCTACCCAGGGGGTCCACCTCTTTCCCTGGACTTGCAGTAGAGGCCCTAGGGTACATCCTGGCCCTCCACCTAGGGGCCTTTGACCCCAGCAAGCTACCCAGGGGTCCACAACTCTCCCTGGACTTGCAATAGAGGCCCCAGGGTACCCCCTTGGCCTCCACCCAGGGGCCTCTGACCCCAGCAAGCTACCCAGGGGGTCCACCTCTTTCACTGGACTTGCAGTTGAGGCCCCAGGGTACCTCCTGGCCCTCCACCTAGGGGCCTTTGACCCCAGCAAGCCACCCAGGGGTCCACAACTCTCCCTGGACTTGCAGTAGAGGCCCCAGGGTGCCCCCTTGGCCTCCACCCAGGGGCCTCCGACCCCAGCAAGCTACCCAGGGGTCCACCTTTCTCCCTTGACTTGAAGTATAGGCCCAAGGGTGCCCACTGGCCCTCCACCTAGGGGCCTCTGACCCCAGCAAGCTACCCAGGGGTCCACCTCTCTCCGTGGACTTGCAGTATAGGCCCCAGGGTGCCCCCTGGCCCTCCACCTAGGGACCTAAGACCCCAGCAAGTTACCCAGGGGTCCACCTCTCTCCCTTGACTTGAAGTATAGGCTCCAGGGTGCCCCATGGCCCTCCACCTAGGGGCCTCTGACCCCAGCAAGCTACCCAGGGGTCCACAACTCTCCCTGGACTTGCAGTACAGGCCCCAGGGTGCCCCCTTGGCCTCCACCTAGGGGCCTCTGACCCCAGCAAGCTACCCAGGGGACCACAACTCTCCCTGGACTAGCAGTAGAGGCCCCAGGGTACCCCCTTGGCCTCCACCAAGAGGGGCCTCTGACCCCAGCAAGCTACCCAGGGGGTCCACCTCTTTCCCTGGCCTTGCAGTAGAGGCCCTAGGTTACCTCCTGGCCTTCCACCTAGGGGCCTTTGACCCCAGCAAGCTACCCAGGGGTCCACAACTCTCCCTGGACTTGCAGTAGAGGCCCCAGGGTGCCCTCTTGGCCTCCACCTAGGGGCTTCTGACCCCAGCAAGCTACCCAGGGGTCCACAACTCTCCCTGGACTTGCAGTAGAGGCCCCAGGGTGCCCCCTTGGCCTCCACCCAGGAGCCTCTGACCCCAGCAAGCTACCCAGGGGTCCACCTTTCTCCCTGGACTTGAAGTATAGGCCCAAGCGTGCCCACTGGCCATCCACCTAGGGGCCTAAGACCCCAACAAGCTACCCAGGGGTCCACAACTCTCCCTGGACTTTCAGTAGAGGACCCCAGGATGCCCGCTGGCCCTCCACCTAGGGGCCTCTGACCCCAGCAAGCTACCCAGGGGTCCATCTCTCTCCCTGGACTTGCAGTATAGGCCCCAGGGTGCCCCCTGGCCCTACACCTAGGGACCTAAGACCCCAGCAAGCTACCCAGGGGTCCACCTCTCTCCCTTGACTTGAAGTATAGGCCCCAGGGTGCCCCTTGGCCCTCCACCTAGGGGACAAGGACCCCAGCAAGCTACCCAGGGGTCCACAACTCTCCCTGGACTTGCAATAGAGGCCCCAGGGTACCCCCTTGGCCTCCACCCAGGGACCTCTTACCCCAGCAAGCTACCCAGGGGTCCACCTCTCTCCCTTGACTTGAAGTATAGGCCCCAGGGTGCCCCTTGGCCCTCCACCTAGGGGACAAGGACCCCAGCAAGCTACCCAGGGGTCCACAACTCTCCCTGGACTTGCAGTAGAGACCCCAGGGTGCCCCCTTGGCCTCCACCCAGGGGCCTCTGACCCCAGCAAGCTACCCAGGGGTCCACCTCTCTCCCTTGACTTGAAGTATAGGCCCCAGGGTACCCCCTGGCCCTCCACCTAGGGGACTAGGACCCCAGCAAGGTACCCAGGGGTCCACCTCTCTGCCTAGACTTGCAGTAGAGGTCCCAGGGTGCCCCCTTGGCCTCCACCTAGGGGCCTCTGACCCCAGCAAGCTACCCAGGGGTCCACAACTCTCCCTGGACTTGCAATAGAGGCCCCAGGGTACCCCCTTGGCCTCCACCCAGGGGCCTCTGACCCCAGTAAGCTACCCAGGGGGTCCACCTCTTTCACTGGACTTGCAGTAGAGGCCCTGGGGTACCTCCTGGCCCTCCACCTAGGGGCCTTTGACCCCAGCAAGCTACCCAGGGGTCCACAACTCTCCCTGGACTTGCAGTAGAGGCCCCAGGGTGCCCCCTTGGCCTCCATCTAGGGGCCTCTGACCCCAGCAAGCTACCCAGGGGTCCACAACTCTCCTTGGACTTGCAGTAGAGGCCCCAGGGTGCCCCCTTGGCCTCCACCCAGGGGCCTCTGACCCCAGCAAGCTACCCAGGGGTCCACAACTCTCCCTGGACTTGCAGTAGAGGCCCCAGGGTGCCCCCTTGGCCTCCACCCAGGGGCCTCTGACCCCAGCAAGCTACCCAGGGGTCCACCTTTCTCCCTGGACTTGAAGTATAGGCCCAAGGGTGCCCACTGGCCCTCCACCTAGGGAACTAAGACCCCAACAAGCTACCCAGGGGTCCACAACTCTCCCTGGACTTGCAGTAGAGGCCCCAAGGTGCCCCCTGGCCCTCCACCTAGGGGCCTAAGACCCCAGCAAGCTACCCAGGGGTCCACCTCTCTCCCTTGACTTGAAGTATAGGCCCCAGGGTGCCCCCTGGCCCTCCACCTAGGGGACTAGGACCCCAGCTAGCTACCCAGGGGTCCACCTCTCTGCCTGGACTTGCAGTAGAGGCCCCAGGGTGCCCCCTTGCCCTCCACCCAGGGGCCTCTGACCCCAGCAAGCTACCCAGGGGTCCACCTCTCTCCCTTGACTTGAAGTATAGGCCCCAGGGTGTCTCCTGGCCCTCCACCTAGGGGCCTCTGACCCCAGCAAGCTACCCAGGGGTCCACAACTCTCCCTGGACTTGCAGTAGAGGCCCCAGGGTGCCCCCTTGGCCTCAACCCAGGGGCCTTTGACCCCAGCAAGCTACCCAGGGGTCCACCTTTCTCCGTGGACTTAAAGTAGAGGCCCCAGGGTGCCCCCTGGCCCTCCACCTAGGGACCTAAGACCCCAGCAAGCTACCCAGGGGTCCACCTCTCTCCCTTGACTTGAAGTATAGGCCCCAGGGTGCCACCTGGCCCTCCACCTAGGGGACTAGGACCCCAGCAAGGTACCCAGGGGTCCACCTCTCTGCTTGGACTTGCAGTAGAGGCCCCAGGGTGCCCCCTTGGCCTCCACCTAGGGGCCTCTGACCCCAGCAAGCTACCCAGGGGTCCACAACTCTCCCTGGACTTGCAGTAGAGGCCCCAGGGTACCCCCTTGGCCTCCACCCAGGGGCCTCTGACCCCAGCAAGCTACTCAGGGGTTCCACCTCTTTCTCTGGACTTGCAATAGAGGCCCCAGGGTGCCCCCTTGGCCTCCACCCAGGGGCCTCCGACCCCAGCAAGCTACCCAGGGGTCCACCATTCTCCCTTGACTTGAAGTATAGGCCCAAGGGTGCCCACTGGCCCTCCACCTAGGGGCCTCTGACCCCAGCAAGCTACCCAGGGGTCCACCTCTCTCCCTGGACTTGCAGTATAGGCCCCAGGGTGCCCCTTGGCCCTCCACCTAGGGGACAAGGACCCCAGCAAGCTACCCAGGGGTCCACAACTCTCCCTGGACTTGCAATAGAGGCTCCAGGGTACCCCCTTGGCCTCCACCCAGGGGCCTCTGACCCCAGCAAGCTACCCAGGGGGTCCACCTCTTTCCCTGGACTTGCAGTAGAGGCCCTAGGGTACATCCTGGCCCTCCACCTAGGGGCCTTTGACCCCAGCAAGCTACCCAGGGGTCCACAACTCTCCCTGGACTTGCAATAGAGGCCCCAGGGTACCCCCTTGGCCTCCACCCAGGGGCCTCTGACCCCAGCAAGCTACCCAGGGGGTCCACCTCTTTCACTGGACTTGCAGTAGAGGCCCCAGGGTACCTCCTGGCCCTCCACCTAGGGGCCTTTGACCCCAGCAAGCTACCCAGGGGTCCACAACTCTCCCTGGACTTGCAGTAGAGGCCCCAGGGTGCCCCCTTGGCCTCCATCTAGGGGCCTCTGACCCCAGCAAGCTACCCAGGGGTCCACAACTCTCCCTGGACTTGCAGTAGAGGCCCCAGGGTGCCCCCTTGGCCTCCACCCAGGGGCCTCTGACCCCAGCAAGCTACCCAGGGGTCCACCTCTCTCCCTTGACTTGAAGTATAGGCCCCAGGGTACCCCCTGGCCCTCCACCTAGGGGACTAGGACCCCAGCAAGGTACCCAGGGGTCCACCTCTCTGCCTAGACTTGCAGTAGAGGTCCCAGGGTGCCCCCTTGGCCTCCACCTAGGGGCCTCTGACCCCAGCAAGCTACCCAGGGGTCCACAACTCTCCCTGGACTTGCAATAGAGGCCCCAGGGTACCCAATTGGCCTCCACCCAGGGGCCTCTGACCCCAGTAAGCTACCCAGGGGGTCCACCTCTTTCACTGGACTTGCAGTAGAGGCCCTGGGGTACCTCCTGGCCCTCCACCTAGGGGCCTTTGACCCCAGCAAGCTACCCAGGGGTCCACAACTCTCCCTTGACTTGCAGTAGAGGCCCCAGGGTGCCCCCTTGGCCTCCATCTAGGGGCCTCTGACCCCAGCAAGCTACCCAGGGGTCCACAACTCTCCTTGGACTTGCAGTAGAGGCCCCAGGGTGCCCCCTTGGCCTCCACCCAGGGGCCTCTGACCCCAGCAAGCTACCCAGGGGTCCACAACTCTCCCTGGACTTGCAGTAGAGGCCCCAGGGTGCCCCCTTGGCCTCCACCCAGGGGCCTCTGACCCCAGCAAGCTACCCAGGGGTCCACCTTTCTCCCTGGACTTGAAGTATAGGCCCAAGGGTGCCCACTGGCCCTCCACCTAGGGGCCTCTGACCCCAGCAAGCTACCCAGGGGTCCACAACTCTCCTTGGACTTGCAGTACAGGCCCCAGGGTGCCCCCTTGGCCTCCACCTAGGGGCCTCTGACCCTAGCAAGCTACCCAGGGGACCACAACTCTCCCTGGACTAGCAGTAGAGGCCCCAGGGTACCCCCTTGGCCTCCACCCAGGGGCCTCTGACCCCAGCAAGCTACTCAGGGGTTCCACCTCTTTCTCTGGACTTGCAGTAGAGGCCCCAGGGTGCCCCCTTGGCCTCCACCCAGGGGCCTCCGACCCCAGCAAGATACCCAGGGGTCCACAACTCTCCCTGGACTAGCAGTAGAGGCCCCAGGGTACCCCCTTGGCCTCCACCCAGGGGCCTCTGACCCCAGAAAGCTACCCAGGGGTCCACCTCTCTCCCTGGACTTGCAGTAGAGGCCCCAGGGTGCCCCCTTGCCCTCCAAAAAGGAGTCTTTGACCCCAGCAACCTACCCAGTGGTCCACCTCTTTCCCTGGACTTGGAGGATAGGCCCCAGGGTGCCCCCTGGCCCTCCACCCAGGGGCCTTTGACCCCAGCAAGCTACCCTGGGGGTCCTCCTCTTTCCCTGGACTTGCAGTAGAGGCCCTAGGGTGCCCCCTTGGCCTCCACCTAAGGGCCTCTGACCCCAGCAAGCTACCCAGGGGTCCAAAACTCTCCCTGGACTTGCAGTAGAGGCCCCAGGGTGCCCCTTTGGCCTCCACCCAGGGGCCTCTGACCCCAGCAAGCTACCCAAGGGGTCCACCTTTTTCCCTGGACTTGCAGTAGAGGCCCTAGGGTACCTCCTGGCCCTCCACCTAGGGGCCTTTGACCCCAGCAAGCTACCCACGGGTCCACAACTCTCCCTGGACTTGCAGTACAGGCCCCAGGGTGCCCCCTTGCCCTCCAAAAAGGAGTCTTTGACCCCAGCAACCTACCCAGTGGTCCACCTCTTTCCCTGGACTTGGAGGATAGGCCCCAGGGTGCCCCCTGGCCCTCCACCCAGGGGCCTTTGACCCCAGCAAGCTACCCTGGGGGTCCTCCTCTTTCCCTGGACTTGCAGTAGAGGCCCTAGGGTGCCCCCTTGGCCTCCACCTAAGGGCCTCTGACCCCAGCAAGCTACCCAGGGGTCCAAAACTCTCCCTGGACTTGCAGTAAAGGCCCCAGGGTGCCCCTTTGGCCTCCACCCAGGGGCCTCTGACCCCAGCAAGCTACCCAGGGGGTCCACCTCTTTCCCTGGACTTGCAGTAGAGGCCCTAGGGTACCTCCTGGCCCTCCACCTAGGGGCCTTTGACCCCAGCAAGCTACCCACGGGTCCACAACTCTCCCTGGACTTGCAGTACAGGCCCCAGGGTGCCCCCTTGGCCTCCACCTAGGGGCCTCTGACCCCAGCAAACTACCCAGGGGACCACAACTCTCCCTGGACTTGCAGTAGAGGCCCCAGGGTACCCCCTTGGCCTCCACCCAGGGGCCTCTGACCCCAGCAAGCTACCCAGGGGGTCCACCTCTTTCCCTGGACTTGCAGTAGAGGCCCTAGGGTACCTCCTGGCCTTCCACCTAGGGGCCTTTGACCCCAGCATGCTACCCAGGGGTCCACAACTCTCCCTGGACTTGCAGTAGAGGCCCTAGGGTGCCCCCTTGGCCTCCACCTAGGGGCCTCTAACCCAGCAAGCTACCCAGGGGTCCACAACTCTCCCTGGACTTGCAGTAGAGGCCCCAGGGTGCCCCCTTGGCCTCCACCCAGGGGCATCTGACCCCAGCAAGCTACCCAGGGGTCCACCTTTCTCCCTGGACTTGAAGTATAGGCCCAAGGGTGCCCATTGGCCATCCACCTAGGGGCCTAAGACGCCAACAAGCTACCCAGGGGTCCACAACTCTCCCTGGACTTGCAGTAGAGGCCCAAGGGTGCCCCCTGGCCCTCCACCAAGGGGCCTCTGACCCCAGCAAGCTACCCAGGGGTCCACCTCTCTCCCTGGACTTGCAGTAAAAGCCCCAGGGTGCCCCCTGGCCCTCCACCTAGGGGCCTCTGACCCCAGCAAGCTACCCAGGGGTCCATCTCTCTCCCTTGACTTGAAGTATAGGCCCCAGGGTGCCCCCTGGCACTCCACCTAGGGGACTAGGACCCAAGCAAGGTACCCAGGGGTCCACCTCTCTGCCTGGACTTGCAGTAGAGGCCCCAGGGTTCCTCCTTGGCCTACACCTAGGGGCCTCTGACCCCAGCAAGCTACCCAGGGGTCCAAAACTCTCCCTGGACTTGTAGTAGAGGCCTCAGGGTGCCCACTGGCCCTCCACCTAGGGGCCTCTGACCCCAGCAAGCTACCCAGGGGTCCACCTCTCTCCCTTAACTTGCAGTATAGGCCCCAGGGTGCCCCCTGGCCCTCCACCTATGGACTTAAGACCCCAGCAAGCTACCTAGGGGTCCACCTCTCTCCCTTGACTTGAAGTATAGGCCCCAGGGTGCCCCCTGGCCCTCCACCTAGGGGACAAGGACCCCAGCAAGCTACCCAGGGGTCCACCTCTCTGCCTGGACTTGCAGTAGAGGCCCCAGGGTGCCCCCTTGGCCTCCACCTTGGGGCCTCTGACCCCAGCAAGCTACCCAGGGGTCCACAACTCTCCCTGGACTTGCAGTAGAGGCCCCAGGGTGCCCCCTTGGCCTCCACCCAGGGGCCTCTGACCCCAGCAAGCTACCCAGGGGTCCACCTTTCTCCCTGGACTTGAAGTATAGGCCCAAGGGTGCCCACTGGCCCTCCACTTAGGGGCCTAAGACCCCAATAAGCTACACAGGGGTCCACATCTCTCCCTGGACTTGCAGTATAGGCCCCAGGGTGCCCCCTGGCCCTCCACCTAGGGGCCTAAGACCCCAGCAAGCTACCCAGGGGTCCACCTCTCTCCCTTGACTTGAAGTATAGGCCCCAGGGTGCCCCCTGGCCCTCCACCTAGGGGACTAGGACCCCTGCTAGCTACCCAGGGGTCCACCTCTCTGCCTGGACTTGCAGTATAGGCCCCAGGGTGCCCCTTTGCCCTACACCCAGGGGCCTCTGACCCCAGCAAGCTACCCAGGGGTCCACCTCTCTCCCTTGACTTGAAGTATAGGCCCCAGGGTGTCTCCTGGCCCTCCACCTAGGGGCCTCTGACCCCAGCAAGCTACCCAGGGGTCCACAACTCTCCCTGGACTTGAAGTAGAGGCCCCAAGGTGCCCTCTTGGCCTCAACCCAGGGGCCTCTGACCCCAGCAAGCTACCCAGGGGTCCACCTTTCTCAGTGGACTTGAAGTATAAGCCTCAGGGTGCCCACGGGCCCTCCACCCAGGGGCCTAAGACCTCAGCAAGCTACCCAGGGGTCCACAACTCTCCCTGGACTTGCAGTAGAGGCCCCAGGGTTCCCCCTGGCCCTCCACCTAGGGGCCTCTGACCCCAGCAAGCTACCCAGGGGTCCACAACTCTCCCTGGACTTGCAGTAGAGGCCCCTGGGTGCCCCTTGGCCCTCCACCTAGGGGCCTCTGACCCCAGCAAGCTACCCAGGGGTCCACCTCTCTCCCTTGACTTGCAGTATAGGCCCCAGGGTGCCCCCTGGCCCTCCACCTAGGGACCTAAGACCCCAGCAAGCTACCCAGGGGTCCACCTCTCTCCCTTGACTTGAAGTATAGGCCCCAGGGTGCCCCCTGGCCCTCCACCTAGGGGACTAGGACCCCAGCAAGCTACCCAGGGGTCCACCTCTCTGCCGGGACTTGCAATAGAGGCCCCAGGGTGCCCCCTTGGCCTCCACCTAGGGGCCTCTGACCCCAGCAAGCTACCCAGGGGTCCACAACTCTCCCTGGACTTGCAGTTGAGGCCGCAGGGTGCCCCCTTGGCCTCCACCCAGGGGCCTTTGACCCCAGCAAGCTACCCAGGGGTCCACCTCTCTCCCTGGACTTGCAGTATAGGCCCCAGGGTGCCCCCTGGCCCTCCACCTAGGGACCTAAGACCCCAGCAAGCTACCCAGGGGTCCACCTCTCTCCCTTAACTTGAAGTATAGGCCTCAGGGTGCCCCCTGGCCCTCCACCTAGGGGACTAGGACCCCAGAAAGCTACCCAGGGGTACACCTCTCTGTCTGGACTTGCAGTAGAGGCCCCAGTGTGCCCCGTGGCCTCCGCCTAGGGGCCTCTGACCCTAGCAAGCTACCCAGGGGTCCACCTCACTCCCTGGACTTGCAGTATAGGCCCCAGAGTGCCCCCTGGCCCTCCACCTATTGACCTAAGACCCCAGCAAGCTACCCAGGGGTCCACCTCTCTCCCTTGACTTGAAGTATAGGCCCCAGGGTACCCCCTGGCCCTCCACCTAGGGGACTAGGACCCAAGCAAGGTACCCAGGGGTCCACCTCTCTGCCTGGACTTGCAGTAGAGGCCCCAGGGTGCCCCCTTGGCCTCCACCTAGGGAACTCTGACCCCAGCAAGCTACCCAGGGGTCCACAACTCTCCCTGGACTTGCAATAGAGGCCCCAGGGTACCCCCTTGGCCTCCACCCAGGGGCCTCTGACCCCAGCAAGCTACCCAGGGGGTCCACCTCTTTCCCTGGACTTGCAGTAGAGGCCCTAGGGTACCTCCTGGCCCTCCACCTAGGGGCCTTTGACCCCAGCAAGCTACCCAGGGGTCCACAACTCTCCCTGGACTTGCAGTAGAGGCCCCAGGGTGCCCCCTTGGCCTCCATCTAGGGGACTCTGACCCCAGCAAGCTACCCAGGGGTCCACAACTCTCCCTGGACTTGCAGTAGAGGCCCCAGGGTGCCCCCTTGGCCTCCACCCAGGGGCCTCTGACCCCAGCAAGCTACCCAGGGGTCCACAACTCTCCCTGGACTTGCAGTAGAGGCCCCAGGGTGCCCCCTTGGCCTCCACCCAGGGGCTTCTGACCCCAGCAAGCTACCCAGGGGTCCACCTTTCTCCCTGGACTTGAAGTATAGGCCCAAGGGTGCCCATTGGCCCTCCACCTAGGGGCCTAAAACCCCAACAAGCTACCCAGGGGTCCACAACTCTCCCTGGACTTGCAATAGAGGCCCCAGGGTGCCCCCTGGCCCTCCACCTAGGGGCCTAAGACCCCAGCAAGCTACCCAGGGGTCCACCTCTCTTCCTTGACTTGAAGTATAGGCCCCAGGGTGCCCCCTGGCCCTCCACCTAGGGGACTAGGACCCCAGCTAGCTACCCAGGGGTCCACCTTTCTCCTTGGACTTGACGTATAGGCCTCAGGGTGCCCACTGGCCCTCCACGTAGGGGCCTTAGACCCCAGCAAGCTACCCAGGGGTCCACCTTTCTCCGTGGACTTGAAGTAGAGGCCCCAGGGTGCCCCCTGGCCCTCCACCTAGGGACCTAAGACCCCAGCAAGCTACCCAGGGGTCCACCTCTCTCCCTTGACTTGAAGTATAGGCCCCAGGGTGCCCCCTGGCCCTCCACCTAGGGGACTAGGACCCCCGCAAGGTACCCAGGGGTCCACCTCTCTGACTGGACTTGCAGTAGAGGCCCCAGGGTGCCCCCTTGGCCTCCACCTGGGGGCCTCTGACCCCAGCAAGCTACCCAGGGGTCCACAACTCTCCCTGGACTTGCAGTAGAGGCCCCAGGGTACCCCCTTGGCCTCCACCCAGGGGCCTCTGACCCCAGAAAGCTACTCAGGGGTTCCACCTCTTTCCCTGGATTTACAGTAGAGGCCCCAGGGTGCCCCCTTCGCCTCCACCCAGGGGCCTCCGACCCCAGCAAGCTACCCAGGGGTCCACCTTTCTCCCTTGACTTGAAGTATAGGCCCAAGGGTGCCCACTGGCCCTCCACCTAGGGGCCTCTGACCCCAGCAAGCTACCCAGGGGTCCACCTCTCTCCCTGGACTTGCAGTATAGGCCCCAGGGTGCCCCCTGGCCCTCCACCTAGGCACCTAAGAGACCAGCAAGTTAACCAGGGGTCCACCTCTCTCCCTTGACTTGAAGTATAGGCTCCAGGATGCCCCCTGGCCCTCCACCTATTGGCCTTTGACCCCAGCAAGCTACCCAGGGGTCCACAACTCTCCCTGGACTTGCAGTAGAGGCCCCAGGGTGCCCCCTTGGCCTCCATCTAGGGGACTCTGACCCCAGCAAGCTACCCAGGGGTCCACAACTCTCCCTGGACTTGCAGTAGAGGCCCCAGGGTGCCCCCTTGGCCTCCACCCAGGGGCCTCTGACCCCAGCAAGCTACCCAGGGGTCCACAACTCTCCCTGGACTTGCAGTAGAGGCCCCAGGGTGCCCCCTTGGCCTCCACCCAGGGGCTTCTGACCCCAGCAAGCTACCCAGGGGTCCACCTTTCTCCCTGGACTTGAAGTATAGGCCCAAGGGTGCCCACTGGCCCTCCACCTAGGGGCCTAAGACCCCAACAAGCTACCCAGGGGTCCACAACTCTCCCTGGACTTGCAATAGAGGCCCCAGGGTGCCCCCTGGCCCTCCACCTAGGGGCCTAAGACCCCAGCAAGCTACCCAGGGGTCCACCTCTCTCCCTTGACTTGAAGTATAGGCCCCAGGGTGCCCCCTGGCCCTCCACCTAGGGGACTAGGACCCCAGCTAGCTACCCAGGGGTCCACCTTTCTCCTTGGACTTGACGTATAGGCCTCAGGGTGCCCACTGGCCCTCCACGTAGGGGCCTTAGACCCCAGCAAGCTACCCAGGGGTCCACCTTTCTCCGTGGACTTGAAGTAGAGGCCCCAGGGTGCCCCCTGGCCCTCCACCTAGGGACCTAAGACCCCAGCAAGCTACCCAGGGGTCCACCTCTCTCCCTTGACTTGAAGTATAGGCCCCAGGGTGCCCCCTGGCCCTCCACCTAGGGGACTAGGACCCCAGCAAGGTACCCAGGGGTCCACCTCTCTGACTGGACTTGCAGTAGAGGCCCCAGGGTGCCCCCTTGGCCTCCACCTAGGGGCCTCTGACCCCAGCAAGCTACCCAGGGGTCCACAACTCTCCCTGGACTTGCAGTAAAGGCCCCAGGGTACCCCCTTGGCCTCCACCCAGGGGCCTCTGACCCCAGAAAGCTACTCAGGGGTTCCACCTCTTTCCCTGGATTTACAGTAGAGGCCCCAGGGTGCCCCCTTGGCCTCCACCCAGGGGCCTCCGACCCCAGCAAGCTACCCAGGGGTCCACCTTTCTCCCTTGACTTGAAGTATAGGCCCAAGGGTGCCCACTGGCCCTCCACCTAGGGGCCTCTGACCCCAGCAAGCTACCCAGGGGTCCACCTCTCTCCCTGGACTTGCAGTATAGGCCCCAAGGGTGCCCCCTGGCCCTCCACCTAGGCACCTAAGACCCCAGCAAGTTAACCAGGGGTCCACCTCTCTCCCTTGACTTGAAGTATAGGCTCCAGGGTGCCCCCTGGCCCTCCACCTAGGGGACAAGGACCCCAGCAAGCTACCCAGGGGTCCACAACTCTCCCTGGACTTGCAGTACAGGCCCCAGGGTGCCCCCTTGGCCTCCACCTAGGGGCCTCTGACCCCAGCAAGCTACCCAGGGGACCACAACTCTCCCTGGACTTGCAGTAGAGGCCCCAGGGTACCCCCTTGGCCTCCACCCAGGGGCCTCTGACCCCAGCAAGCTACCCAGTTGGTCCACCTCTTTCCCTGGCCTTGCAGTAGAGGCCCTAGGGTACCTCCTGGCCTTCCACCTAGGGGCCTTTGACCCCAGCAAGCTACCCAGGGGTCCACAACTCTCCCTGGACTTGCAGTAGAGGCCCCAGGGTGCCCCCTTGGCCTCCACCTAGGGGCCTCTGACCCCAGCAAGCTACCCAGGGGTCCACAACTCTCCCTGGACTTGCAGTAGAGGCCCCAGGGTGCCCCCTTGGCCTCCACCCAGGGGCCTCTGACCCCAGCAAGCTACCCAGGGGTCCACCTTTCTCCCTGGACTTGAAGTATAGGCCCAAGGGTGCCCACTGGCCATCCACCTAGGGGCCTAAGACCCCAACAAGCTACCCAGGGGTCCACAACTCTCCCTGGACTTGCAGTAGAGGACCCCAGGGTGCCCCCTGGCCCTCCACCTAGGGGCCTCTGACCCCAGCAAGCTACCCAGGGGTCCATCTCTCTCCCTGGACTTGCAGTATAGGCCCCAGGGTGCCCCCTGGCCCTCCACCTAAGGACTTAAGACCCCAGCAAGCTACCTAGGGGTCCACCTCTCTCCCTTGAATTGAAGTATAGGCCCCAGGGTGCCCCCTGGCCCTCCACCTAGGGGACAAGGACCCCAGCAAGCTACCCAGGGGTCCACCTCTCTGCCTGGACTTGCAGTAGAGGCCCCAGGGTGCCCCCTTGGCCTCCACCTAGGGGCCTCTGACCCCAGCAAGCTACCCAGGGGTCCACAACTCTCCCTGGACTTGCAGTAGAGGCCCCAGGGTGCCCCCTTGGCCTCCACCCAGGGGCCTCTGACCCCAGCAAGCTACCCAGGGGTCCACCTTTCTCCCTGGACTTGAAGTATAGGCCCAAGGGTGCCCACTGGCCCTCCACCTAGGGGCCTCTGACCCCAGCAAGCTACCCAGGGGTCCACCTCTCTCCCTGGACTTGCAGTATAGGCCCCAGGGTGCCCCCTGGCCCTCCACCTAGGCACCTAAGACCCCAGCAAGTTAACCAGGGGTCCACCTCTCTCCCTTGACTTGAAGTATAGGCTCCAGGGTGCCCCCTGGCCTTCCACCTAGGGGACAAGGACCCCAGCAAGCTACCCAGGGGTCCACAACTCTCCCTGGACTTGCAGTACAGGCCCCAGGGTGCCCCCTTGGCCTCCACCTAGGGGCCTCTGACCCCAGCAAGCTACCCAGGGGACCACAACTCTCCCTGGACTTGCAGTAGAGGCCCCAGGGTACCCCCTTGGCCTCCACCCAGGGGCCTCTGACCCCAGCAAGCTACCCAGGGGGTCCACCTCTTTCCCTGGCCTTGCAGTAGAGGCCCTAGGGTACCTCCTGGCCTTCCACCTAGGGGCCTTTGACCCCAGCAAGCTACCCAGGGGTCCACAACTCTCCCTGGACTTGCAGTAGAGGCCCCAGGGTGCCCCCTTGGCCTCCACCTAGGGGCCTCTGACCCCAGCAAGCTACCCAGGGGTCCACAACTCTCCCTGGACTTGCAGTAGAGGCCCCAGGGTGCCCCCTTGGCCTCCACCCAGGGGCCTCTGACCCCAGCAAGCTACCCAGGGGTCCACCTTTCTCCCTGGACTTGAAGTATAGGCCCAAGGGTGCCCACTGGCCATCCACCTAGGGGCCTAAGAACCCAACAAGCTACCCAGGGGTCCACAACTCTCCCTGGACTTGCAGTAGAGGACCCCAGGGTGCCCCCTGGCCCTCCACCTAGGGGCTCTGACCCCAGCAAGCTACCCAGGGGTCCATCTCTCTCCCTGGACTTGCAGTATAGGCCCCAGGGTGCCCCCTGGCCCTCCACCTAGGGACCTAAGACCCCAGCAAGCTACCTAGGGGTCCACCTCTCTCCCTTGAATTGAAGTATAGGCCTCAGGGTGCCCCCTGGCCCTCCACCTATGGGCCTCTGACCCCAGCAAGCTACCCAGGGGTCCACAACTCTCCCTGGACTTGCAGTAGAGGCCCCAGGGTACCCCCTTGGCCTCCACCCAGGGGCCTCTGACCCCAGAAAGCTACTCAGGGGTTCCACCTCTTTCCCTGGACTTGCAGTAGAGGCCCCAGGGTGCCCCCTTGGCCTCCACCCAGGGGCCTCCGACCCCAGCAAGCTACCCAGGGGTCCACCTTTCTCCCTTGACTTGAAGTATAGGCCCAAGGGTGCCCACTGGCCCTCCACCTAGGGGCCTCTGACCCCAGCAAGCTACCCAGGGGTCCACCTCTCTCCCTGGACTTGCAGTATAGGCCCCAGGGTGCCCCCTGGCCTTCCACCTAGGCACCTAAGACCCCAGCAAGTTAACCAGGGGTCCACCTCTCTCCCTTGACTTGAAGTATAGGCTCCAGGGTGCCCCCTGGCCCTCCACCTAGGGGCCTCTGACCCCAGCAAGCTACCCAGGGGTCCACAACTCTCCCTGGACTTGCAGTACAGGCCCCAGGGTGCCCCCTTGGCCTCCACCTAGGGGCCTCTGACCCCAGCAAGCTACCCAGGGGACCACAACTCTCCCTGGACTTGCAGTAGAGGCCCCAGGGTACCCCCTTGGCCTCCACCCAGGGGCCTCTGACCCCAGCAAGCTACCCAGGGGGTCCACCTCTTTCCCTGGCCTTGCAGTAGAGGCCCTAGGGTACCTCCTGGCCTTCCACCTAGGGGCCTTTGACCCCAGCAAGCTACCCAGGGGTCCACAACTCTCCCTGGACTTGCAGTAGAGGCCCCAGGGTGCCCCCTTGGCCTCCACCTAGGGGCCTCTGACCCCAGCAAGCTACCCAGGGGTCCACCTTTCTCCCTGGACTTGAAGTATAGGCCCAAGGGTGCCCACTGGCCATCCACCTAGGGGCCTAAGACCCCAACAAGCTACCCAGGGGTCCACAACTCTCCCTGGACTTGCAGTAGAGGACCCCAGGGTGCCCCCTGGCCCTCCACCTAGGGGCCTCTGACCCCAGCAAGCTACCCAGGGGTCCATCTCTCTCCCTGGACTTGCAGTATAGGCCCCAGGGTGCCCCCTGGCCCTCCACCTAGGGACCTAAGACCCCAGCAAGCTACCTAGGGGTCCACCTCTCTCCCTTGAATTGAAGTATAGGCCCCAGGGTGCCCCCTGGCCCTCCACCTAGGGGACAAGAACCCCAGCAAGCTACCCAGGGGTCCACCTCTCTGCCTGGACTTGCTGTAGAGGCCCCAGGGTGCCCCCTTGGCCTCCACCTAGGGGCCTCTGACCCCAGCAAGCTACCCAGGGGTCCACAACTCTCCCTGGACTTGCAGTAGAGGCCCCAGGGTGCCCCCTTGGCCTCCACCCAGGGGCCTCTGACCCCAGCAAGCTACCCAGGGGTCCACCTTTCTCCCTGGACTTGAAGTATAGGCCCAAGGGTGCCCACTGGCCCTCCACCTAGGGGCCTCTGACCCCAGCAAGCTACCCAGGGGTCCACCTTTCTCCCTGGACTTGAAGTATAGGCCCCAGGGTGCCCCCTGGCCCTCCACCTAGGCACCTAAGACCCCAGCAAGTTAACCAGGGGTCCACCTCTCTCCCTTGACTTGAAGTATAGGCTCAGGGGTGCCCCCTGGCCCTCCACCTAGGGGACAAGGACCCCAGCAAGCTACCCAGGGGTCCACAACTCTCCCTGGACTTGCAGTACAGGCCCCAGGGTGCCCCCTTGGCCTCCACCTAGGGGCCTCTGACCCCAGCAAGCTACCCAGGGGACCACAACTCTCCCTGGACTTGCAGTATAGGCCCCAGGGTACCCCCTTGGCCTCCACCCAGGGGCCTCTGACCCCAGCAAGCTACCCAGGGGGTCCACCTCTTTCCCTGGCCTTGCAGTAGAGGCCCTAGGGTACCTCCTGGCCTTCCACCTAGGGGCCTTTGACCCCAGCAAGCTACCCAGGGGTCCACAACTCTCCCTGGACTTGTAGTAGAGGCCCCAGGGTGCCCCCTTGGCCTCCACCTAGGGGCCTCTGACCCCAGCAAGCTACCCAGGGGTCCACAACTCTCCCTGGACTTGCAGTAGAGGCCCCAGGGTGCCCCCTTGGCCTCCACCCAGGGGCCTCTGACCCCAGCAAGCTACCCAGGGGTCCACCTTTCTCCCTGGACTTGAAGTATAGGCCCAAGGGTGCCCACTGGCCATCCACCTAGGGGCCTAAGACCCCAACAAGCTACCCAGGGGTCCACAACTCTCCCTGGACTTGCAGTAGAGGACCCCAGGGTGCCCCCTGGCCCTCCACCTAGGGGCCTCTGACCCCAGCAAGCTACCCAGGGGTCCATCTCTCTCCCTGGACTTGCAGTATAGGCCCCAGGGTGCCCCCTGGCCCTCCACCTAGGGAACATAAGACCCCAGCAAGCTACCTAGGGGTCCACCTCTCTCCCTTGAATTGAAGTATAGGCCCCAGGGTGCCCCCTGGCCCTCCACCTAGGGGACAAGGACCCCAGCAAGCTACCCAGGGGTCCACCTCTCTGCCTGGACTTGCAGTAGAGGCCCCAGGGTGCCCCCTTGGCCTCCACCTAGGGGCCTCTGACCCCAGCAAGCTACCCAGGGGTCCACAACTCTCCCTGGACTTGCAGTAGAGGCCCCAGGGTGCCCCCTTGGCCTCCACCCAGGGGCCTCTGACCCCAGCAAGCTACCCAGGGGTCCACCTTTCTCCCTGGACTTGAAGTATAGGCCCAAGGGTGCCCACTGGCCCTCCACTTAGGGGCCTAAGACCCCAACAAGCTACCCAGGGGTTCACAACTCTCCCTGGACTTGCAGTAGAGGCCCCAGGGTGCCCCCTGGCCCTCCACCTAGGGGCCTAAGACCCCAGCAAGCTACCCAGGGGTCCACCTCTCTCCCTTGACTTGAAGTAGAGGCCCCAGGGTGCCCCTTTGCCCTACACCTAGGGGCCTCTGACCCCAGCAAGCTACCCAGGGGTCCACCTCTCTCCCTTGACTTGAAGTATAGGCCCCAGGGTGTCTCCTGGCCCTCCACCTAGGGGCCTCTGACCCCAGCAAGCTACCCAGGGGTCCACAACTCTCCCTGGACTTGAAGTAGAGGCCCCAAGGTGCCCCCTTGGCCTCAACCCAGGGGCCTCTGACCCCAGCAAGCTACCCAGGGGTCCACCTTTCTCCGTGGACTTGAAGTATAGGCCTCAGGGTGCCCACTGGCCCTCCACCCAGGGGCCTAAGACCTCAGCAAGCTACCCAGGGGTCCACAACTCTCCCTGGACTTGCAGTAGAGGCCCCAGGGTTCCCCCTGGCCCTCCACCTAGGGGCCTCTGACCCCAGCAAGCTACCCAGGGGTCCACAACTCTCCCTGGACTTGCAGTAGAGGCCCCTGGGTGCCCCCTGGCCCTCCACCCAGGGACCTAAGACCCCAGCAAGCTACCCAGGGGTCCAGCTCTCTGCCTGGACTTGCAGTAGAGGCCCCAGGGTGCCCCCTTGGCCTCCACCTAGGGGCCTCTGACCCCAGCAAGCTACCCAGGGGTCCACAACTCTCCCTGGACTTGCAGTAGAGGCCTCAGGGTGCCCCCTTGGCCTCCACCTAGGGGCCTCTGACCCCAGCAAGCTACCCAGGGGTCCACCTTTCTCCCTGGACATGCAGTAGACGCCCCAGGGTGCCCCCTGGCCCTCCACCTAGTGGCCTTTGACCCCAGGAAGCTATCCAGGGGTCCACCTTGCTCCCTGGACTTGTAGTAGAGGCCCAAGAAGGCCACCTGGCCCTCCATCTAGTGGCCTAGGACCCCAGAAAGCTACCCAGGGGTCCACCTCTCTCCCTGGACTGGCAGTAGAGGCCCCAGGGTGCCCCCTTTCCCTCCAAAAAGGAGTCTTTGACCCCAGCAACCTACCCAGTGGTCCACCTCTCTCCCTGGACTTGGAGGATAGGCCCCAGGGTGCCCCCTGGCCCTCCACCTAGGGGCCTAAGACCCCAGCAAGCTACCCTGGGGTCCTCCTCTTTCCCTGGACTTGCAGTAGAGGCCCCAGGGTGCCCCCTTGGCCTCCACCTAGGGGCCTCTGACCCCAGCAAGCTACCCAGGGGTCCACCTTTCTCCCTGGACTTGAAGTATAGGCCCAAGGGGTCCCACTGGCCCCCCACCTAGGTTCCTAAGACCCCAACAAGCTACCCAGGGGTCCACAACTCTCCCTGGACTTGCAGTAGAGGCCCCAGGGTGCCCCCTGGCCCTCCACCTAGGGGCCTAAGACCCCAGCAAGCTACCCAGGGGTCCACCTCTCTCCCTTGACTTGAAGTATAGGCCCAAGGGTGCCCACTGGCCATCCACCTAGGGGCCTAAGACCCCAACAAGCTACCCAGGGGTCCGCAACTCTCCCTGGACTTGCAGTAGAGGCCCCAGGGTGCCCCCTGGCCCTCCACCTTGGGGTCTCTGACCCCAGCAAGCTACCCAGGGGTCCACCTCTCTCCCTTGACTTGAAGTATAGGCCCCAGGGTGCCCCCTGGCCCTCCACCTAGGGGACTAAGACCCCAGCAAGCTACCCAGGGGTCCACCTCTCTGCCTGGACTTGCGGTAGAGGCCCCAGGGTGCCCCCTTGGCCTCCACCTAGGGGCCTCTGACCCCAGCAAGCTACCCAGGGGTCCACAACTCTCCCTGGACTTGCAGTAGAGGCCCCAGGGTGCCCCCTTGGCCTCCACCCAGGGGCCTCTGACCCCAGCAAGCTACCCAGGGGTCCACCTTTCTTCCTGGACTTGAAGTATAGGCCCAAGGGTGCCCACTGGCCCTCCACCTAGGGGACTATGACCCCAACAAGCTACCCAGGGGTCCACAACTGTCCCTGGACTTGCAGTAGAGGCCCCAGGGTGCCCCCTGGCCCTCCACCTAGGGGCCTAAGACCCCAGCAAGCTACCCAGGGGTCCACCTCTCTCCCTTGACTTGAAGTATAGGCCCCAGGGTGCCCCCTGGCCCTCCACCTAGGGGACTAGGACCCCAGCTAGCTACCCAGGGGTCCACCTCTCTGCCTGGACTTGCAGTAGAGGCCCCAGGGTGCCCCCTTGCCCTCCACCCAAGGGCCTCTGACCCCAGCAAGCTACCCAGGGGTCCACCTCTCTCCCTGGACTTGCAGTAGAGGCCCTAGGGTACCTCCTGGCCCTCCACCTAGGGGCCTCTGACCCCAGCAAGCTACCTAGGGGTCCACAACTCTCCCTGGACTTGCAGTAGAGGCCCCAGGGTGCCCCCTTGGCCTCCACCCAGGGGCCTCTGACCCCAGCAAGCTACCCAGGGGTCCACCTTTCTCCCTGGACTTGAAGTATAGGCCTCAGGGTGCCCACTGGCCCTCCACCTAGGGCCCTAAGACCCCAGCAAGCTACCCAGGGGTCCACAACTCTACCTGGACTTGCAGTAGAGGCCCCAGGGTGCCCCCTTGGCTTCCACCCAGGGGCCTCTGACCCCAGCAAGCTACCCAGGGGTCCACCTTTCTCCCTGGACTTGAAGTATAGGCCTCAGGGTGCCCACTGGCCCTCCACCTAGGGGCCTAAGACCCCAGCAAGCTACCCAGGGGTCCACAACTCTCCCTGGACTTGCAGTAGTTGCCCCAGGGTGCCCCCTGGCCCTCCACCCAGGGGCCTCTGACCCCAGCAAGCTACCCAGGCGTCCACCTCTCTCCCTGGACTTGCAGTAGAGGCCCTAGGGTACCTCCTGGCCCTCCACCTAGGGGCCTCTGACCCCAGCAAGCTACCTAGGGGTCCACAACTCTCCCTGGACTTGCAGTAGAGGCCCCAGGGTGCCCCCTTGGCCTCCACCCAGGGGCCTCTGACCCCAGCAAGCTACCCAGGGGTCCACCTTTCTCCCTGGACTTGAAGTATAGGCCTCAGGGTGCCCACTGGCCCTCCACCTAGGGGCCTAAGACCCCAGCAAGCTACCCAGGGGTCCACAACTCTCCCTGGACTTGCAGTAGAGGCCCCAGGGTGCCCCCTTGGCCTCCACCCAGGGGCCTCTGACGCCAGCAAGCTACCCATGGGTCCACCTTTCTCCCTGGACTTGAAGCATAGGCCCAAGGGTGCACACTGGCCCTCCACATAGGGGCCTAAGACCCCAACAAGCTACCCAGGGGTCCACAACTCTCCCTGGACTTGCAGTAGAGGCCCCAGGGTGCCCCCTTGGCCTCCACCCAGGGGCCTCTGACCCCAGCAAGCTACCCAGGGGTCCACCTTTCTCCCTGGACTTGAAGTATAAGCCCAAGGGTGCACACTGGCCCTCCACCTAGGGGCTTAAGACCCCAACAAGCTACCCAGGGGTCCACAACTCTCCCTGGACTTGCAGTAGAGGCCCCAGGGTGCCCCCTTGCCCTCCACCCAGGGGCCTCTGACCCCACCAAGCTACCCAGGGGGTCCACCTCTTTCCCTGGACTTGCAGTAGAGGCCCAAGGGTACCTCCTGGCCCTCCACCTAGGGGCCTTTGAACCCAGCAAGCTACCCAGGGGTCCACAACTCTCCCTGGACTAGCAGTACAGGCCCCAGGGTGCCCCCTTGGCCTCCACCTAGGGGCATCTGACCCCAGCAAGCTACCCAGGGGTCCACAACTCTCCCTGGACTTGCAGTAGAGGCCCCAGGGTACCCCCTTGGCCTCCACCCAGGGGCCTCTGACCCCAGCAAGCTACCCAGGGGGTCCACCTCTTTCCCTGGACTTGCAGTAGAGGCCCTAGGGTACCTCCTGGCCCTCCACCTAAGGGCCTTTGACCCCAGCAAGTTACCCAGGGGTCCACAACTCTCCCTGGACTTGCAGTAGAGGCCCCAGGGTGCCCCCTTGGCCTCCACCTAGGGGCCTCTGACCCCAGCAAGCTACCCAGGGGTCCACAACTCTCCCTGGACTTGCAGTAGAGGCCCCAGGGTGCCACCTTGGCCTCCACCTAGGGGCCTCTGACCCCAGCAAGCTACCCAGGGGTCCAAAATTCTCCCTGGACTTGCAGTAGAGGCCCCAGGGTACCCCCTTGGCCTCCACCCAGGGGCCTCTGACCCCAGCAAGCTACCCAGGGGGTCCACCTCTTTCCCTGGACTTGCAGTAGAGGCCCTAGGGTACCTCCTGGCCCTCCACCTAGGGGCCTTTGACCCTAGCAAGCTACCCAGGGGTCCACAACTCTCCCTGGACTTGCAGTAGAGGCCCCAGGGTGCCCCCTTGGCCTCCACCTAGGGGCCTCTGACCCCAGCAAGCTACCCAGGGGTCCACAACTCTCCCTGGACTTGCAGTAGAGGCCCCAGGGTGCCACCTTGGCCTCCACCTTGGGGCCTCTGACCCCAGCAAGCTACCCAGGGGTCCAAAATTCTCCCTGGACTTGCAGTAGAGGCCCCAGGGTGCCCCCTGGCCCTCCACCTAGGGGTCTCTGACCCCAGCAAGCTACCCTGGGGGTCCTCCTCTTTCCCTGGACTTGCAGTAGAGGCCCAAGGGTGCCCCCTTGGCCTCCACCTAGGGGCCTCTGACCCCAGCAAGCTACCCGTGGGTCCAAAACTCTCCCTGGACTTGCAGTAGAGGCCCCAATGTGCCCCCTTGGCCTCCACCCAGGGGCCTCTGACCCCAGCAAGCTACCCAGGGGGTCCACCTCTTTCCCTGGACTTGCAGTAGAGGCCCTAGGGTACCTCCTGGCCCTCCACCTAGGGGCCTTTGACCCTAGCAAGCTACCCAGGGGTCCACAACTCTCCCTGGACTTGCAGTACCGGCCCCAAGGTGCCCCCTTGGCCTCCACCTAGGGGCCTCTGACCCCAGGAAGCTACCCAGGGGTCCACAACTCTCCCTTAACTTGCAGTAGAGGCCCCAGGGTACCCCCCTTGGCCTCCACCAAGGGGCCTCTGTCCCCAGCAAGCTACCCAGGGGGTCCAACTCTTTCCCTGGACTTGCAGTAGAGGCCCTAGGGTACCTCCTGGCCCTCCACCTAGAGGCCTTTGACCCCAGCAAGCTACCCAGGGGTCCACAACTCTCCCTGGACTTGCAGTACAGGCCCCAGGGTGCCCCCTTGGCCTACACCTAGGGGCCTCTGACCCCAGCAAGCTACCCAGGGGACCACAACTCTCCCTGGACTTGCAATAGAGGCCCCAGGGTACCCCCTTGGCCTCCACCCAGGGGCCTCTGACCCCAGCAAGCTACCCAGGGGGTCCACCTCTTTCCCTGGACTTGCAGTAGAGGCCCTAGGGTACCTCCTGGCCTTCCACCTAGGGGCCTTTGACCCCAGCAAGCTACCCAGGGGTCCACAACTCTCCCTGGACTTTCAGTAGAGGCCCCAGGGTGCCCCCTTGGCCTCCACCTAGGGGCCTCTGACCCCAGCAAGCTACCCAGGGGTCCACAACTCTCCCTGGACTTGCAGTAGAGGCCCCAGGGTGCCCCCTTGGCCTCCACCCAGGGGCCTCTGACCCCAGCAAGCTACCCAGGGGTCCACCTTTCTCCCTGGACTTGAAGTATAGGCCCAAGGGTGCCCACTGGCCATCCACCTAGGGGCCTAAGACACCAACAAGCTACCCAGGGGTCCACAACTCTCCCTGGACTTGCAGTAGAGGCCCCAGGGTGCCCCCTGGCCCTCCACCTAGGGGCCTCTGACCCCAGCAAGCTACCCAGGGGTCCACCTCACTCCCTGGACTTGCAGTATAGGCCCCAGGGTGCCCCCTGGCCCTCCACCTATGGACCTAAGACCCCAGCAAGCTACCCAGGGGTCCACCTCTCTCCCTTGACTTGAAGTATAGGCCCCAGGGTACCCCCTGGCCCTCCACCTAGGGGACTAGGACCCCAGCAAGGTACCCAGGGGTCCACCTCTCTGCCTGGACTTGCAGTAGAGGCCCCAGGGTGACCCCTTGGCCTCCACCTAGGGGCCTCTGACCCCAGCAAGCTACCCAGGGGTCCACAACTCTCCCTGGACTTGCAATAGAGGCCCCAGGGTACCCCCTTGGCCTCCACCCAGGGGCCTCTGACCCCAGCAAGCTACCCAGGGGGTCCACCTCTTTCACTGGACTTGCAGTAGAGGCCCTAGGGTACCTCCTGGCCCTCCACCTAGGGGCCTTTGACCCCAGCAAGCTACCCAGGGGTCCACAACTCTCCCTGGACTTGCAGTAGAGGCCCCAGGGTGCCCCCTTGGCCTCCATCTAGGGGCCTCTGACCCCAGCAAGCTACCCAGGGGTCCACAACTCTCCCTGGACTTGAAGTAGAGGCCCCAGGGTGCCCCCTTGGCCTCCACCCAGGGGCCTCTGACCCCAGCAAGCTACCCAGGGGTCCACAACTCTCCCTGGACTTGCAGTAGAGGCCCCAGGGTGCCCCCTTGGCCTCCACCCAGGGGCCTCTGACCCCAGCAAGCTACCCAGGGGTCCACCTTTCTCCCTGGACTTGAAGTATAGGCCCAAGGGTGCCCACTGGCCCTCCACCTAGGGGCCTAAGACACCAACAAGCTACCCAGGGGTCCAAAACTCTCCCTGGACTTGCAGTAGAGGCCCCAAGGTGCCCCCTGGCCCTCCACCTAGGGGCCTAAGACCCCAGCAAGCTACCCAGGGGTCCACCTCTCTCCCTTGACTTGAAGTATAGGCCCCAGGGTGCCCCCTGGCCCTCCACCTAGGGGACTAGGACCCCAGCTAGCTACCCAGGGGTCCACCTCTCTGCCTGGACTTGCAGTAGAGGCCCCAGGGTGCCCCCTTGCGCTCCACCCAGGGGCCTCTGACCCCAGCAAGCTACCCAGGGGTCCACCTCTCTCCCTTGACTTGAAGTATAGGCCCCAGGGTGTCTCCTGGCCCTCCACCTAGGGGCCTCTGACCCCAGCAAGCTACCCAGGGGTCCACAACTCTCCCTGGACTTGCAGTAGAGGCCCCAGGGTGCCCCCTTGGCCTCAACCCAGGGGCCTTTGACCCCAGCAAGCTACCCAGGGGTCCACCTTTCTCCGTGGACTTGAAGTAGAGGCCCCAGGGTGCCCCCTGGCCCTCCACCTAGGGACCTAAGACCCCAGCAAGCTACCCAGGGGTCCACCTCTCTCCCTTGACTTGAAGTATAGGCCCCAGGGTGCCCCCTGGCCCTCCACCTAGGGGACTAGGACCCCAGCAAGGTACCCAGGGGTCCACCTCTCTGCCTGGACTTGCAGTAGAGGCCCCAGGGTGCCCCCTTGGCCTCCACCTAGGGGCCTCTGACCCAGCAAGCTACCCAGGGGTCCACAACTCTCCCTGGACTTGCAGTAGAGGCCCCAGGGTACCCCCTTGGCCTCCACCCAGGGGCCTCTGACCCCAGCAAGCTACTCAGGGGTTCCACCTCTTTCTCTGGACTTGCAGTAGAGGCCCCAGGGTGCCCCCTTGGCCTCCACCCAGGGGCCTCCGACCCCAGCAAGCTACCCAGGGGTCCACCATTCTCCCTGGACTTGAAGTATAGGCCCAAGGGTGCCCACTGGCCCTCCACCTAGGGGCCTAAGACCCCAACAAGCTACCCAGGGGTCCACAACTCTCCCTGGATTTGCAGTAGAGGCCCCAGGGTGCCCCCTGGCCCTCCACCTAGGGGCCTAAGACCCCAGCAAGCTACCCAGGGGTCCACCTCTCTCCCTTGACTTGAAGTATAGGCCCCAGGGTGCCCCTGGCCCACCACCTAGGGGACTAGGACCCCAGCTAGCTACCCAGGGGTCCACCTCTCTGCCTGGACTTGCAGTATAGGCCCCAGGCTGCCCCCTTGCCCTCCACCCAGGGGCCTCTGACCCCAGCAAGCTACCCAGGGGTCCACCTCTCTCCCTTGACTTGAAGTATAGGCCCCAGGGTGCCCCCTGGCCCTCCACCTAGGGGACTAGGACCCCAGCAAGCTACCCAGGGGTACACCTCTCTGTCTGGACTTGCAGTAGAGGCCCCAGGGTGCCCCGTGGCCTCCTTCTAGGGGCCTCTGACCCCAGCAAGCTACCCAGGGGTCCACAACTCTCCCTGGACTTGCAGTAGAGGCCTCAGGGTGCCCCCTTGGCCTCCACCTACGGGCCTCTGACCCCAGCAAGCTACCCAGGGGTCCACCTTTCTCCCTGGACATGCAGTAGACGCCCCAGGGTGCCCCCTGGCCCTCCACCTAGTGGCCTTTGACCCCAGGAAGCTATCCATGGGTCCACCTTGCTCCCTGGACTTGCAGTAGAGGCCCAAGAAGGCCACCTGGCCCTCCATCTAGAGGCCTAGGACCCCAGAAAGCTACCCAGGGGTCCACCTCTCTCACTGGACTGGCAGTAGAGGCCCCAGGGTGCCCCCTTGCCCTCCAAAAAGGAGTCTTTGACCCCAGCAACCTACCCAGTGGTCCACCTCTATCCCTGGACTTGGAGGATAGGCCCCAGGGTGCCCCCTTGGCCTCCACCTAGGGGCCTCTGACCCCAGCAAGCTACCCAGGGGTCCAAAATTCTCCCTGGACTTGCAGTAGAGGCCCCAGGGTGCCCCCTTGGCCTCCACCCAGGGGCCTCTTACCCCAGCAAGCTACCCAGGGGGTCCACCTCTTTCCCTGGACTTGCAGTAGAGGCCCTAGGGTACCTCCTGGCCCTCCACCTAGGGGCCTTTGACCCCAGCAAGCTACCCAGGGGTCCACAACTCTCCCTGGACTTGCAGTAGAGGCCCCAGGGTGCCCCCTTGGCCTCCACCTAGGGGCCTCTGACCCCAGCAAGCTACCCAGGGGTCCACAACTCTCCCTGGACTTGCAGTAGAGGCCCCAGGGTGCCCCCTTGACCTCCACCTAGGGGCCTCTGACCCCAGCAAGCTACCCAGGGGTCCACAACTCTCCCTGGACTTTCAGTAGAGGCCACAGGGTGCCCCCTTGGCCTCCACCCAGGGGCCTCTGACCCCAGCAAGCTACCCAGGGGTCCACCTTTCTCCCTGGACTTGAAGTATAGGCCCAAGGGTGCCCACTGGCCCTCCACTTAGGGGCCTAAGACCCCAACAAGCTACCCAGGGGTTCACAACTCTCCCTGGACTTGAAGTAGAGGCCCCAGGGTGCCCCCTTGGCCTCCACCCAGGGGCCTCTGACCCCAGCAAGCTACCCAGGGGTCCACAACTCTCCCTGGACTTGCAGTAGAGGCCCCAGGGTGCCCCCTTGGCCTCCACCCAGGGGCCTCTGACCCCAGCAAGCTACCCAGGGGTCCACCTTTCTCCCTGGACTTGAAGTATAGGCCCAAGGGTGCCCACTGGCCCTCCACCTAGGGGCCTAAGACCCCAACAAGCTACCCAGGGGTCCAAAACTCTCCCTGGACTTGCAGTAGAGGCCCCAAGGTGCCCCCTGGCCCTCCACCTAGGGGCCTAAGACCCCAGCAAGCTACCCAGGGGTCCACCTCTCTCCCTTGACTTGAAGTATAGGCCCCAGGGTGCCCCCTGGCCCTCCACCTAGGGGACTAGGACCCCAGCTAGCTACCCAGGGGTCCACCTCTCTGCCTGGACTTGCAGTAGAGGCCCCAGGGTGCCCCCTTGCGCTCCACCCAGGGGCCTCTGACCCCAGCAAGCTACCCAGGGGTCCACCTCTCTCCCTTGACTTGAAGTATAGGCCCCAGGGTGTCTCCTGGCCCTCCACCTAGGGGCCTCTGACCCCAGCAAGCTACCCAGGGGTCCACAACTCTCCCTGGACTTGCAGTAGAGGCCCCAGGGTGCCCCCTTGGCCTCAACCCAGGGGCCTTTGACCCCAGCAAGCTACCCAGGGGTCCACCTTTCTCCGTGGACTTGAAGTAGAGGCCCCAGGGTGCCCCCTGGCCCTCCACCTAGGGACCTAAGACCCCAGCAAGCTACCCAGGGGTCCACCTCTCTCCCTTGACTTGAAGTATAGGCCCCAGGGTGCCCCCTGGCCCTCCACCTAGGGGACTAGGACCCCAGCAAGCTACCCAGGGGTCCACCTCTCTGCCTGGACTTGCAGTAGAGGCCCCAGGGTGCCCCCTTGGCCTCCACCTAGGGGCCTCTGACCCAGCAAGCTACCCAGGGGTCCACAACTCTCCCTGGACTTGCAGTAGAGGCCCCAGGGTACCCCTTTGGCCTCCACCCAGGGGCCTCTGACCCCAGCAAGCTACTCAGGGGTTCCACCTCTTTCTCTGGACTTGCAGTAGAGGCCCCAGGGTGCCCCCTTGGCCTCCACCCAGGGGCCTCCGACCCCAGCAAGCTACCCAGGGGTCCACCATTCTCCCTGGACTTGAAGAATAGGCCCAAGGGTGCCCACTGGCCCTCCACCTAGGGGCCTAAGACCCCAACAAGCTACCCAGGGGTCCACAACTCTCCCTGGATTTGCAGTAGAGGCCCCAGGGTGCCCCCTGGCCCTCCACCTAGGGGCCTAAGACCCCAGCAAGCTACCCAGGGGTCCACCTCTCTCCCTTGACTTGAAGTATAGGCCCCAGGGTGCCCCTGGCCCACCACCTAGGGGACTAGGACCCCAGCTAGCTACCCAGGGGTCCACCTCTCTGCCTGGACTTGCAGTATAGGCCCCAGGCTGCCCCCTTGCCCTCCACCCAGGGGCCTCTGACCCCAGCAAGCTACCCAGGGGTCCACCTCTCTCCCTTGACTTGAAGTATAGGCCCCAGGGTGCCCCCTGGCCCTCCACCTAGGGGACTAGGACCCCACCAAGCTACCCAGGGGTACACCTCTCTGTCTGGACTTGCAGTAGAGGCCCCAGGGTGCCCCGTGGCCTCCTTCTAGGGGCCTCCGACCCCAGCAAGCTACCCAGGGGTCCACAACTCTCCCTGGACTTGCAGTAGAGGCCTCAGGGTGCCCCCTTGGCCTCCACCTACGGGCCTCTGACCCCAGCAAGCTACCCAGGGGTCCACCTTTCTCCCTGGACATGCAGTAGACGCCCCAGGGTGCCCCCTGGCCCTCCACCTAGTGGCCTTTGACCCCAGGAAGCTATCCATGGGTCCACCTTGCTCCCTGGACTTGCAGTAGAGGCCCAAGAAGGCCACCTGGCCCTCCATCTAGGGGCCTAGGACCCCAGAAAGCTACCCAGGGGTCCACCTCTCTCACTGGACTGGCAGTAGAGGCCCCAGGGTGCCCCCTTGCCCTCCAAAAAGGAGTCTTTGACCCCAGCAACCTACCCAGTGGTCCACCTCTATCCCTGGACTTGGAGGATAGGCCCCAGGGTGCCCCCTTGGCCTCCACCTAGGGGCCTCTGACCCCAGCAAGCTACCCAGGGGTCCAAAATTCTCCCTGGACTTGCAGTAGAGGCCCCAGGGTGCCCCCTTGGCCTCCACCCAGGGGCCTCTTACCCCAGCAAGCTACCCAGGGGGTCCACCTCTTTCCCTGGACTTGCAGTAGAGGCCCTAGGGTACCTCCTGGCCCTCCACCTAGGGGCCTTTGACCCCAGCAAGCTACCCAGGGGTCCACAACTCTCCCTGGACTTGCAGTAGAGGCCCCAGGGTGCCCCCTTGGCCTCCACCTAGGGGCCTCTGACCCCAGCAAGCTACCCAGGGGTCCACAACTCTCCCTGGACTTGCAGTAGAGGCCCCAGGGTGCCCCCTTGACCTCCACCTAGGGGCCTCTGACCCCAGCAAGCTACCCAGGGGTCCACAACTCTCCCTGGACTTTCAGTAGAGGCCACAGGGTGCCCCCTTGGCCTCCACCCAGGGGCCTCTGACCCCAGCAAGCTACCCAGGGGTCCACCTTTCTCCCTGGACTTGAAGTATAGGCCCAAGGGTGCCCACTGGCCCTCCACCTAGGTTCCCAAGACCCCAACAAGCTACCCAGGGGTCCACAACTCTCCCTGGACTTGCAGTAGAGGCCCCAGGGTGCCCCCTGGCCCTCCACCTAGGGGCCTAAGACCCCAGCAAGCTACCCAGGGGTCCACCTCTCTCCCTTGACTTGAAGTAGAGGCCCCAGGGTGCCCCCTGGCCCTCCACCTAGGGGACTAGGACCCCAGCTAGCTACCCAGGGGTCCACCTCTCTGCCTGGACTTGCAGTAGAGGCCCCAGGGTGCCCCCTTGCCCTCCTCCCAGGGGCCTCTGACCCCAGCCAGCTACCCAGGGGTCCACCTCTCTCCCTGGACTTGCAGTAGAGGCCCTAGGGTACCTCCTGGCCCTCCACCTAGGGGCCTCTGACCCCAGCAAGCTACCTAGGGGTCCACAACTCTCCCTGGACTTGCAGTAGAGGCCCCAGGGTGCCCCCTGGCCCTCCACCCAGGGGCCTCTGACCCCAGCAAGCTACCCAGGGGTCCACCTCTCTCCCTGGACTTGCAGTAGAGGCCCTAGGGTACCTCCTGGCCCTCCACCTAGGGGCCTCTGACCCCAGCAAGCTACCTAGGGGTCCAGAACTCTCCCTGGACTTGCAGTAGAGGCCCCAGGGTGCCCCCTTGGCCTCCACCCAGGGGCCTCTGACCCCAGCAAGCTACCCAGGGGTCCACCTTTCTCCCTGGACTTGAAGTATAGGCCTCAGGGTGCCCACTGGCCCTCCACCTAGGGGCCTAAGACCCCAGCAAGCTACCCAGGGGTCCACAACTCTCCCTGGACTTGCAGTAGAGGCCCCAAAGTGCCCCCTTGGCCTCCACCCAGGGGCCTCTGACCCCAGCAAGCTACCCAGGGGTCCACCTTTCTCCCTGGACTTGAAGTATAGGCCCAAGGGTGCCCACTGGCCCTCCACCTAGGGGCCTCTGACCCCAGCAAGCTACCCAGGGGTCCACCTTTCTCCCTGGACTTGAAGTATAGGCCCCAGGGTGCCCCCTGGCCCTCCACCTAGGCACCTAAGACCCCAGCAAGTTAACCAGGGGTCCACCTCTCTCCCTTGACTTGAAGTATAGGCTCCAGGGTGCCCCCTGGCCCTCCACCTAGGGGACAAGGACCCCAGCAAGCTACCCAGGGGTCCACAACTCTCCCTGGACTTGCAGTACAGGCCCCAGGGTGCCCCCTTGGCCTCCACCTAGGGGCCTCTGACCCCAGCAAGCTACCCAGGGGACCACAACTCTCCCTGGACTTGCAGTATAGGCCCCAGGGTACCCCCTTGGCCTCCACCCAGGGGCCTCTGACCCCAGCAAGCTACCCAGGGGGTCCACCTCTTTCCCTGGCCTTGCAGTAGAGGCCCTAGGGTACCTCCTGGCCTTCCACCTAGGGGCCTTTGACCCCAGCAAGCTACCCAGGGGTCCACAACTCTCCCTGGACTTGTAGTAGAGGCCCCAGGGTGCCCCCTTGGCCTCCACCTAGGGGCCTCTGACCCCAGCAAGCTACCCAGGGGTCCACAACTCTCCCTGGACTTGCAGTAGAGGCCCCAGGGTGCCCCCTTGGCCTCCACCCAGGGGCCTCTGACCCCAGCAAGCTACCCAGGGGTCCACCTTTCTCCCTGGACTTGAAGTATAGGCCCAAGGGTGCCCACTGGCCATCCACCTAGGGGCCTAAGACCCCAACAAGCTACCCAGGGGTCCACAACTCTCCCTGGACTTGCAGTAGAGGACCCCAGGGTGCCCCCTGGCCCTCCACCTAGGGGCCTCTGACCCCAGCAAGCTACCCAGGGGTCCATCTCTCTCCCTGGACTTGCAGTATAGGCCCCAGGGTGCCCCCTGGCCCTCCACCTAGGGAACATAAGACCCCAGCAAGCTACCTAGGGGTCCACCTCTCTCCCTTGAATTGAAGTATAGGCCCCAGGGTGCCCCCTGGCCCTCCACCTAGGGGACAAGGACCCCAGCAAGCTACCCAGGGGTCCACCTCTCTGCCTGGACTTGCAGTAGAGGCCCCAGGGTGCCCCCTTGGCCTCCACCTAGGGGCCTCTGACCCCAGCAAGCTACCCAGGGGTCCACAACTCTCCCTGGACTTGCAGTAGAGGCCCCAGGGTGCCCCCTTGGCCTCCACCCAGGGGCCTCTGACCCCAGCAAGCTACCCAGGGGTCCACCTTTCTCCCTGGACTTGAAGTATAGGCCCAAGGGTGCCCACTGGCCCTCCACTTAGGGGCCTAAGACCCCAACAAGCTACCCAGGGGTTCACAACTCTCCCTGGACTTGCAGTAGAGGCCCCAGGGTGCCCCCTGGCCCTCCACCTAGGGGCCTAAGACCCCAGCAAGCTACCCAGGGGTCCACCTCTCTCCCTTGACTTGAAGTAGAGGCCCCAGGGTGCCCCTTTGCCCTACACCTAGGGGCCTCTGACCCCAGCAAGCTACCCAGGGGTCCACCTCTCTCCCTTGACTTGAAGTATAGGCCCCAGGGTGTCTCCTGGCCCTCCACCTAGGGGCCTCTGACCCCAGCAAGCTACCCAGGGGTCCACAACTCTCCCTGGACTTGAAGTAGAGGCCCCAAGGTGCCCCCTTGGCCTCAACCCAGGGGCCTCTGACCCCAGCAAGCTACCCAGGGGTCCACCTTTCTCCGTGGACTTGAAGTATAGGCCTCAGGGTGCCCACTGGCCCTCCACCCAGGGGCCTAAGACCTCAGCAAGCTACCCAGGGGTCCACAACTCTCCCTGGACTTGCAGTAGAGGCCCCAGGGTTCCCCCTGGCCCTCCACCTAGGGGCCTCTGACCCCAGCAAGCTACCCAGGGGTCCACAACTCTCCCTGGACTTGCAGTAGAGGCCCCTGGGTGCCCCCTGGCCCTCCACCCAGGGACCTAAGACCCCAGCAAGCTACCCAGGGGTCCAGCTCTCTGCCTGGACTTGCAGTAGAGGCCCCAGGGTGCCCCCTTGGCCTCCACCTAGGGGCCTCTGACCCCAGCAAGCTACCCAGGGGTCCACAACTCTCCCTGGACTTGCAGTAGAGGCCTCAGGGTGCCCCCTTGGCCTCCACCTAGGGGCCTCTGACCCCAGCAAGCTACCCAGGGGTCCACCTTTCTCCCTGGACATGCAGTAGACGCCCCAGGGTGCCCCCTGGCCCTCCACCTAGTGGCCTTTGACCCCAGGAAGCTATCCAGGGGTCCACCTTGCTCCCTGGACTTGTAGTAGAGGCCCAAGAAGGCCACCTGGCCCTCCATCTAGTGGCCTAGGACCCCAGAAAGCTACCCAGGGGTCCACCTCTCTCCCTGGACTGGCAGTAGAGGCCCCAGGGTGCCCCCTTTCCCTCCAAAAAGGAGTCTTTGACCCCAGCAACCTACCCAGTGGTCCACCTCTCTCCCTGGACTTGGAGGATAGGCCCCAGGGTGCCCCCTGGCCCTCCACCTAGGGGCCTAAGACCCCAGCAAGCTACCCTGGGGTCCTCCTCTTTCCCTGGACTTGCAGTAGAGGCCCCAGGGTGCCCCCTTGGCCTCCACCTAGGGGCCTCTGACCCCAGCAAGCTACCCAGGGGTCCACCTTTCTCCCTGGACTTGAAGTATAGGCCCAAGGGGTCCCACTGCCCCCCCACCTAGGTTCCTAAGACCCCAACAAGCTACCCAGGGGTCCACAACTCTCCCTGGACTTGCAGTAGAGGCCCCAGGGTGCCCCCTGGCCCTCCACCTAGGGGCCTAAGACCCCAGCAAGCTACCCAGGGGTCCACCTCTCTCCCTTGACTTGAAGTATAGGCCCAAGGGTGCCCACTGGCCATCCACCTAGGGGCCTAAGACCCCAACAAGCTACCCAGGGGTCCGCAACTCTCCCTGGACTTGCAGTAGAGGCCCCAGGGTGCCCCCTGGCCCTCCACCTTGGGGTCTCTGACCCCAGCAAGCTACCCAGGGGTCCACCTCTCTCCCTTGACTTGAAGTATAGGCCCCAGGGTGCCCCCTGGCCCTCCACCTAGGGGACTAAGACCCCAGCAAGCTACCCAGGGGTCCACCTCTCTGCCTGGACTTGCGGTAGAGGCCCCAGGGTGCCCCCTTGGCCTCCACCTAGGGGCCTCTGACCCCAGCAAGCTACCCAGGGGTCCACAACTCTCCCTGGACTTGCAGTAGAGGCCCCAGGGTGCCCCCTTGGCCTCCACCCAGGGGCCTCTGACCCCAGCAAGCTACCCAGGGGTCCACCTTTCTTCCTGGACTTGAAGTATAGGCCCAAGGGTGCCCACTGGCCCTCCACCTAGGGGACTATGACCCCAACAAGCTACCCAGGGGTCCACAACTGTCCCTGGACTTGCAGTAGAGGCCCCAGGGTGCCCCCTGGCCCTCCACCTAGGGGCCTAAGACCCCAGCAAGCTACCCAGGGGTCCACCTCTCTCCCTTGACTTGAAGTATAGGCCCCAGGGTGCCCCCTGGCCCTCCACCTAGGGGACTAGGACCCCAGCTAGCTACCCAGGGGTCCACCTCTCTGCCTGGACTTGCAGTAGAGGCCCCAGGGTGCCCCCTTGCCCTCCACCCAAGGGCCTCTGACCCCAGCAAGCTACCCAGGGGTCCACCTCTCTCCCTGGACTTGCAGTAGAGGCCCTAGGGTACCTCCTGGCCCTCCACCTAGGGGCCTCTGACCCCAGCAAGCTACCTAGGGGTCCACAACTCTCCCTGGACTTGCAGTAGAGGCCCCAGGGTGCCCCCTTGGCCTCCACCCAGGGGCCTCTGACCCCAGCAAGCTACCCAGGGGTCCACCTTTCTCCCTGGACTTGAAGTATAGGCCTCAGGGTGCCCACTGGCCCTCCACCTAGGGCCCTAAGACCCCAGCAAGCTACCCAGGGGTCCACAACTCTACCTGGACTTGCAGTAGAGGCCCCAGGGTGCCCCCTTGGCTTCCACCCAGGGGCCTCTGACCCCAGCAAGCTACCCAGGGGTCCACCTTTCTCCCTGGACTTGAAGTATAGGCCTCAGGGTGCCCACTGGCCCTCCACCTAGGGGCCTAAGACCCCAGCAAGCTACCCAGGGGTCCACAACTCTCCCTGGACTTGCAGTAGTTGCCCCAGGGTGCCCCCTGGCCCTCCACCCAGGGGCCTCTGACCCCAGCAAGCTACCCAGGCGTCCACCTCTCTCCCTGGACTTGCAGTAGAGGCCCTAGGGTACCTCCTGGCCCTCCACCTAGGGGCCTCTGACCCCAGCAAGCTACCTAGGGGTCCACAACTCTCCCTGGACTTGCAGTAGAGGCCCCAGGGTGCCCCCTTGGCCTCCACCCAGGGGCCTCTGACCCCAGCAAGCTACCCAGGGGTCCACCTTTCTCCCTGGACTTGAAGTATAGGCCTCAGGGTGCCCACTGGCCCTCCACCTAGGGGCCTAAGACCCCAGCAAGCTACCCAGGGGTCCACAACTCTCCCTGGACTTGCAGTAGAGGCCCCAGGGTGCCCCCTTGGCCTCCACCCAGGGGCCTCTGACGCCAGCAAGCTACCCATGGGTCCACCTTTCTCCCTGGACTTGAAGCATAGGCCCAAGGGTGCACACTGGCCCTCCACAAAGGGGCCTAAGACCCCAACAAGCTACCCAGGGGTCCACAACTCTCCCTGGACTTGCAGTAGAGGCCCCAGGGTGCCCCCTTGGCCTCCACCCAGGGGCCTCTGACCCCAGCAAGCTACCCAGGGGTCCACCTTTCTCCCTGGACTTGAAGTATAAGCCCAAGGGTGCACACTGGCCCTCCACCTAGGGGCCTAAGACCCCAACAAGCTACCCAGGGGTCCACAACTCTCCCTGGACTTGCAGTAGAGGCCCCAGGGTGCCCCCTTGCCCTCCACCCAGGGGCCTCTGACCCCACCAAGCTACCCAGGGGGTCCACCTCTTTCCCTGGACTTGCAGTAGAGGCCCAAGGGTACCTCCTGGCCCTCCACCTAGGGGCCTTTGAACCCAGCAAGCTACCCAGGGGTCCACAACTCTCCCTGGACTAGCAGTACAGGCCCCAGTGTGCCCCCTTGGCCTCCACCTAGGGGCATCTGACCCCAGCAAGCTACCCAGGGGTCCACAACTCTCCCTGGACTTGCAGTAGAGGCCCCAGGGTACCCCCTTGGCCTCCACCCAGGGGCCTCTGACCCCAGCAAGCTACCCAGGGGGTCCACCTCTTTCCCTGGACTTGCAGTAGAGGCCCTAGGGTACCTCCTGGCCCTCCACCTAAGGGCCTTTGACCCCAGCAAGTTACCCAGGGGTCCACAACTCTCCCTGGACTTGCAGTAGAGGCCCCAGGGTGCCCCCTTGGCCTCCACCTAGGGGCCTCTGACCCCAGCAAGCTACCCAGGGGTCCACAACTCTCCCTGGACTTGCAGTAGAGGCCCCAGGGTGCCACCTTGGCCTCCACCTAGGGGCCTCTGACCCCAGCAAGCTACCCAGGGGTCCAAAATTCTCCCTGGACTTGCAGTAGAGGCCCCAGGGTACCCCCTTGGCCTCCACCCAGGGGCCTCTGACCCCAGCAAGCTACCCAGGGGGTCCACCTCTTTCCCTGGACTTGCAGTAGAGGCCCTAGGGTACCTCCTGGCCCTCCACCTAGGGGCCTTTGACCCTAGCAAGCTACCCAGGGGTCCACAACTCTCCCTGGACTTGCAGTAGAGGCCCCAGGGTGCCCCCTTGGCCTCCACCTAGGGGCCTCTGACCCCAGCAAGCTACCCAGGGGTCCACAACTCTCCCTGGACTTGCAGTAGAGGCCCCAGGGTGCCACCTTGGCCTCCACCTAGGGGCCTCTGACCCCAGCAAGCTACCCAGGGGTCCAAAATTCTCCCTGGACTTGCAGTAGAGGCCCCAGGGTGCCCCCTGGCCCTCCACCTAGGGGTCTCTGACCCCAGCAAGCTACCCTGGGGGTCCTCCTCTTTCCCTGGACTTGCAGTAGAGGCCCAAGGGTGCCCCCTTGGCCTCCACCTAGGGGCCTCTGACCCCAGCAAGCTACCCGTGGGTCCAAAACTCTCCCTTAACTTGCAGTAGAGGCCCCAGGGTACCCCCCTTGGCCTCCACCAAGGGGCCTCTGTCCCCAGCAAGCTACCCAGGGGGTCCAACTCTTTCCCTGGACTTGCAGTAGAGGCCCTAGGGTACCTCCTGGCCCTCCACCTAGAGGCCTTTGACCCCAGCAAGCTACCCAGGGGTCCACAACTCTCCCTGGACTTGCAGTACAGGCCCCAGGGTGCCCCCTTGGCCTACACCTAGGGGCCTCTGACCCCAGCAAGCTACCCAGGGGACCACAACTCTCCCTGGACTTGCAATAGAGGCCCCAGGGTACCCCCTTGGCCTCCACCCAGGGGCCTCTGACCCCAGCAAGCTACCCAGGGGGTCCACCTCTTTCCCTGGACTTGCAGTAGAGGCCCTAGGGTACCTCCTGGCCTTCCACCTAGGGGCCTTTGACCCCAGCAAGCTACCCAGGGGTCCACAACTCTCCCTGGACTTTCAGTAGAGGCCCCAGGGTGCCCCCTTGGCCTCCACCTAGGGGCCTCTGACCCCAGCAAGCTACCCAGGGGTCCACAACTCTCCCTGGACTTGCAGTAGAGGCCCCAGGGTGCCCCCTTGGCCTCCACCCAGGGGCCTCTGACCCCAGCAAGCTACCCAGGGGTCCACCTTTCTCCCTGGACTTGAAGTATAGGCCCAAGGGTGCCCACTGGCCATCCACCTAGGGGCCTAAGACACCAACAAGCTACCCAGGGGTCCACAACTCTCCCTGGACTTGCAGTAGAGGCCCCAGGGTGCCCCCTGGCCCTCCACCTAGGGGCCTCTGACCCCAGCAAGCTACCCAGGGGTCCACCTCACTCCCTGGACTTGCAGTATAGGCCCCAGGGTGCCCCCTGGCCCTCCACCTATGGACCTAAGACCCCAGCAAGCTACCCAGGGGTCCACCTCTCTCCCTTGACTTGAAGTATAGGCCCCAGGGTACCCCCTGGCCCTCCACCTAGGGGACTAGGACCCCAGCAAGGTACCCAGGGGTCCACCTCTCTGCCTGGACTTGCAGTAGAGGCCCCAGGGTGACCCCTTGGCCTCCACCTAGGGGCCTCTGACCCCAGCAAGCTACCCAGGGGTCCACAACTCTCCCTGGACTTGCAATAGAGGCCCCAGGGTACCCCCTTGGCCTCCACCCAGGGGCCTCTGACCCCAGCAAGCTACCCAGGGGGTCCACCTCTTTCACTGGACTTGCAGTAGAGGCCCTAGGGTACCTCCTGGCCCTCCACCTAGGGGCCTTTGACCCCAGCAAGCTACCCAGGGGTCCACAACTCTCCCTGGACTTGCAGTAGAGGCCCCAGGGTGCCCCCTTGGCCTCCATCTAGGGGCCTCTGACCCCAGCAAGCTACCCAGGGGTCCACAACTCTCCCTGGACTTGAAGTAGAGGCCCCAGGGTGCCCCCTTGGCCTCCACCCAGGGGCCTCTGACCCCAGCAAGCTACCCAGGGGTCCACAACTCTCCCTGGACTTGCAGTAGAGGCCCCAGGGTGCCCCCTTGGCCTCCACCCAGGGGCCTCTGACCCCAGCAAGCTACCCAGGGGTCCACCTTTCTCCCTGGACTTGAAGTATAGGCCCAAGGGTGCCCACTGGCCCTCCACCTAGGGGCCTAAGACCCCAACAAGCTACCCAGGGGTCCAAAACTCTCCCTGGACTTGCAGTAGAGGCCCCAAGGTGCCCCCTGGCCCTCCACCTAGGGGCCTAAGACCCCAGCAAGCTACCCAGGGGTCCACCTCTCTCCCTTGACTTGAAGTATAGGCCCCAGGGTGCCCCCTGGCCCTCCACCTAGGGGACTAGGACCCCAGCTAGCTACCCAGGGGTCCACCTCTCTGCCTGGACTTGCAGTAGAGGCCCCAGGGTGCCCCCTTGCGCTCCACCCAGGGGCCTCTGACCCCAGCAAGCTACCCAGGGGTCCACCTCTCTCCCTTGACTTGAAGTATAGGCCCCAGGGTGTCTCCTGGCCCTCCACCTAGGGGCCTCTGACCCCAGCAAGCTACCCAGGGGTCCACAACTCTCCCTGGACTTGCAGTAGAGGCCCCAGGGTGCCCCCTTGGCCTCAACCCAGGGGCCTTTGACCCCAGCAAGCTACCCAGGGGTCCACCTTTCTCCGTGGACTTGAAGTAGAGGCCCCAGGGTGCCCCCTGGCCCTCCACCTAGGGACCTAAGACCCCAGCAAGCTACCCAGGGGTCCACCTCTCTCCCTTGACTTGAAGTATAGGCCCCAGGGTGCCCCCTGGCCCTCCACCTAGGGGACTAGGACCCCAGCAAGGTACCCAGGGGTCCACCTCTCTGCCTGGACTTGCAGTAGAGGCCCCAGGGTGCCCCCTTGGCCTCCACCTAGGGGCCTCTGACCCAGCAAGCTACCCAGGGGTCCACAACTCTCCCTGGACTTGCAGTAGAGGCCCCAGGGTACCCCCTTGGCCTCCACCCAGGGGCCTCTGACCCCAGCAAGCTACTCAGGGGTTCCACCTCTTTCTCTGGACTTGCAGTAGAGGCCCCAGGGTGCCCCCTTGGCCTCCACCCAGGGGCCTCCGACCCCAGCAAGCTACCCAGGGGTCCACCATTCTCCCTGGACTTGAAGTATAGGCCCAAGGGTGCCCACTGGCCCTCCACCTAGGGGCCTAAGACCCCAACAAGCTACCCAGGGGTCCACAACTCTCCCTGGATTTGCAGTAGAGGCCCCAGGGTGCCCCCTGGCCCTCCACCTAGGGGCCTAAGACCCCAGCAAGCTACCCAGGGGTCCACCTCTCTCCCTTGACTTGAAGTATAGGCCCCAGGGTGCCCCTGGCCCACCACCTAGGGGACTAGGACCCCAGCTAGCTACCCAGGGGTCCACCTCTCTGCCTGGACTTGCAGTATAGGCCCCAGGCTGCCCCCTTGCCCTCCACCCAGGGGCCTCTGACCCCAGCAAGCTACCCAGGGGTACACCTCTCTGTCTGGACTTGCAGTAGAGGCCCCAGGGTGCCCCGTGGCCTCCTTCTAGGGGCCTCTGACCCCAGCAAGCTACCCAGGGGTCCACAACTCTCCCTGGACTTGCAGTAGAGGCCTCAGGGTGCCCCCTTGGCCTCCACCTACGGGCCTCTGACCCCAGCAAGCTACCCAGGGGTCCACCTTTCTCCCTGGACATGCAGTAGACGCCCCAGGGTGCCCCCTGGCCCTCCACCTAGTGGCCTTTGACCCCAGGAAGCTATCCATGGGTCCACCTTGCTCCCTGGACTTGCAGTAGAGGC
Source organism: Danio rerio (assembly GCF_052040795.2). Taxonomy (NCBI): domain Eukaryota; kingdom Metazoa; phylum Chordata; class Actinopteri; order Cypriniformes; family Danionidae; genus Danio; species Danio rerio. Next base: position 18,579,634 of record NC_141040.1, read on the forward strand.
CCAAGAAGGCCACCTGGCCCTCCATCTAGAGGCCTAGGACCCCAGAAAGCTACCCAGGGGTCCACCTCTCTCACTGGACTGGCAGTAGAGGCCCCAGGGTGCCCCCTTGCCCTCCAAAAAGGAGTCTTTGACCCCAGCAACCTACCCAGTGGTCCACCTCTATCCCTGGACTTGGAGGATAGGCCCCAGGGTGCCCCCTTGGCCTCCACCTAGGGGCCTCTGACCCCAGCAAGCTACCCAGGGGTCCAAAATTCTCCCTGGACTTGCAGTAGAGGCCCCAGGGTGCCCCCTTGGCCTCCACCCAGGGGCCTCTTACCCCAGCAAGCTACCCAGGGGGTCCACCTCTTTCCCTGGACTTGCAGTAGAGGCCCTAGGGTACCTCCTGGCCCTCCACCTAGGGGCCTTTGACCCCAGCAAGCTACCCAGGGGTCCACAACTCTCCCTGGACTTGCAGTAGAGGCCCCAGGGTGCCCCCTTGGCCTCCACCTAGGGGCCTCTGACCCCAGCAAGCTACCCAGGGGTCCACAACTCTCCCTGGACTTGCAGTAGAGGCCCCAGGGTGCCCCCTTGACCTCCACCTAGGGGCCTCTGACCCCAGCAAGCTACCCAGGGGTCCACAACTCTCCCTGGACTTTCAGTAGAGGCCACAGGGTGCCCCCTTGGCCTCCACCCAGGGGCCTCTGACCCCAGCAAGCTACCCAGGGGTCCACCTTTCTCCCTGGACTTGAAGTATAGGCCCAAGGGTGCCCACTGGCCCTCCACTTAGGGGCCTAAGACCCCAACAAGCTACCCAGGGGTTCACAACTCTCCCTGGACTTGAAGTAGAGGCCCCAGGGTGCCCCCTTGGCCTCCACCCAGGGGCCTCTGACCCCAGCAAGCTACCCAGGGGTCCACAACTCTCCCTGGACTTGCAGTAGAGGCCCCAGGGTGCCCCCTTGGCCTCCACCCAGGGGCCTCTGACCCCAGCAAGCTACCCAGGGGTCCACCTTTCTCCCTGGACTTGAAGTATAGGCCCAAGGGTGCCCACTGGCCCTCCACCTAGGGGCCTAAGACCCCAACAAGCTACCCAGGGGTCCAAAACTCTCCCTGGACTTGCAGTAGAGGCCCCAAGGTGCCCCCTGGCCCTCCACCTAGGGGCCTAAGACCCCAGCAAGCTACCCAGGGGTCCACCTCTCTCCCTTGACTTGAAGTATAGGCCCCAGGGTGCCCCCTGGCCCTCCACCTAGGGGACTAGGACCCCAGCTAGCTACCCAGGGGTCCACCTCTCTGCCTGGACTTGCAGTAGAGGCCCCAGGGTGCCCCCTTGCGCTCCACCCAGGGGCCTCTGACCCCAGCAAGCTACCCAGGGGTCCACCTCTCTCCCTTGACTTGAAGTATAGGCCCCAGGGTGTCTCCTGGCCCTCCACCTAGGGGCCTCTGACCCCAGCAAGCTACCCAGGGGTCCACAACTCTCCCTGGACTTGCAGTAGAGGCCCCAGGGTGCCCCCTTGGCCTCAACCCAGGGGCCTTTGACCCCAGCAAGCTACCCAGGGGTCCACCTTTCTCCGTGGACTTGAAGTAGAGGCCCCAGGGTGCCCCCTGGCCCTCCACCTAGGGACCTAAGACCCCAGCAAGCTACCCAGGGGTCCACCTCTCTCCCTTGACTTGAAGTATAGGCCCCAGGGTGCCCCCTGGCCCTCCACCTAGGGGACTAGGACCCCAGCAAGCTACCCAGGGGTCCACCTCTCTGCCTGGACTTGCAGTAGAGGCCCCAGGGTGCCCCCTTGGCCTCCACCTAGGGGCCTCTGACCCAGCAAGCTACCCAGGGGTCCACAACTCTCCCTGGACTTGCAGTAGAGGCCCCAGGGTACCCCCTTGGCCTCCACCCAGGGGCCTCTGACCCCAGCAAGCTACTCAGGGGTTCCACCTCTTTCTCTGGACTTGCAGTAGAGGCCCCAGGGTGCCCCCTTGGCCTCCACCCAGGGGCCTCCGACCCCAGCAAGCTACCCAGGGGTCCACCATTCTCCCTGGACTTGAAGTATAGGCCCAAGGGTGCCCACTGGCCCTCCACCTAGGGGCCTAAGACCCCAACAAGCTACCCAGGGGTCCACAACTCTCCCTGGATTTGCAGTAGAGGCCCCAGGGTGCCCCCTGGCCCTCCACCTAGGGGCCTAAGACCCCAGCAAGCTACCCAGGGGTCCACCTCTCTCCCTTGACTTGAAGTATAGGCCCCAGGGTGCCCCTGGCCCACCACCTAGGGGACTAGGACCCCAGCTAGCTACCCAGGGGTCCACCTCTCTGCCTGGACTTGCAGTATAGGCCCCAGGCTGCCCCCTTGCCCTCCACCCAGGGGCCTCTGACCCCAGCAAGCTACCCAGGGGTCCACCTCTCTCCCTTGACTTGAAGTATAGGCCCCAGGGTGCCCCCTGGCCCTCCACCTAGGGGACTAGGACCCCACCAAGCTACCCAGGGGTACACCTCTCTGTCTGGACTTGCAGTAGAGGCCCCAGGGTGCCCCGTGGCCTCCTTCTAGGGGCCTCCGACCCCAGCAAGCTACCCAGGGGTCCACAACTCTCCCTGGACTTGCAGTAGAGGCCTCAGGGTGCCCCCTTGGCCTCCACCTACGGGCCTCTGACCCCAGCAAGCTACCCAGGGGTCCACCTTTCTCCCTGGACATGCAGTAGACGCCCCAGGGTGCCCCCTGGCCCTCCACCTAGTGGCCTTTGACCCCAGGAAGCTATCCATGGGTCCACCTTGCTCCCTGGACTTGCAGTAGAGGCCCAAGAAGGCCACCTGGCCCTCCATCTAGGGGCCTAGGACCCCAGAAAGCTACCCAGGGGTCCACCTCTCTCACTGGACTGGCAGTAGAGGCCCCAGGGTGCCCCCTTGCCCTCCAAAAAGGAGTCTTTGACCCCAGCAACCTACCCAGTGGTCCACCTCTATCCCTGGACTTGGAGGATAGGCCCCAGGGTGCCCCCTTGGCCTCCACCTAGGGGCCTCTGACCCCAGCAAGCTACCCAGGGGTCCAAAATTCTCCCTGGACTTGCAGTAGAGGCCCCAGGGTGCCCCCTTGGCCTCCACCCAGGGGCCTCTTACCCCAGCAAGCTACCCAGGGGGTCCACCTCTTTCCCTGGACTTGCAGTAGAGGCCCTAGGGTACCTCCTGGCCCTCCACCTAGGGGCCTTTGACCCCAGCAAGCTACCCAGGGGTCCACAACTCTCCCTGGACTTGCAGTAGAGGCCCCAGGGTGCCCCCTTGGCCTCCACCTAGGGGCCTCTGACCCCAGCAAGCTACCCAGGGGTCCACAACTCTCCCTGGACTTGCAGTAGAGGCCCCAGGGTGCCCCCTTGACCTCCACCTAGGGGCCTCTGACCCCAGCAAGCTACCCAGGGGTCCACAACTCTCCCTGGACTTTCAGTAGAGGCCACAGGGTGCCCCCTTGGCCTCCACCCAGGGGCCTCTGACCCCAGCAAGCTACCCAGGGGTCCACCTTTCTCCCTGGACTTGAAGTATAGGCCCAAGGGTGCCCACTGGCCCTCCACCTAGGTTCCCAAGACCCCAACAAGCTACCCAGGGGTCCACAACTCTCCCTGGACTTGCAGTAGAGGCCCCAGGGTGCCCCCTGGCCCTCCACCTAGGGGCCTAAGACCCCAGCAAGCTACCCAGGGGTCCACCTCTCTCCCTTGACTTGAAGTAGAGGCCCCAGGGTGCCCCCTGGCCCTCCACCTAGGGGACTAGGACCCCAGCTAGCTACCCAGGGGTCCACCTCTCTGCCTGGACTTGCAGTAGAGGCCCCAGGGTGCCCCCTTGCCCTCCTCCCAGGGGCCTCTGACCCCAGCCAGCTACCCAGGGGTCCACCTCTCTCCCTGGACTTGCAGTAGAGGCCCTAGGGTACCTCCTGGCCCTCCACCTAGGGGCCTCTGACCCCAGCAAGCTACCTAGGGGTCCACAACTCTCCCTTGACTTGCAGTAGAGGCCCCAGGGTGCCCCCTGGCCCTCCACCCAGGGGCCTCTGACCCCAGCAAGCTACCCAGGGGTCCACCTCTCTCCCTGGACTTGCAGTAGAGGCCCTAGGGTACCTCCTGGCCCTCCACCTAGGGGCCTCTGACCCCAGCAAGCTACCTAGGGGTCCAGAACTCTCCCTGGACTTGCAGTAGAGGCCCCAGGGTGCCCCCTTGGCCTCCACCCAGGGGCCTCTGACCCCAGCAAGCTACCCAGGGGTCCACCTTTCTCCCTGGACTTGAAGTATAGGCCTCAGGGTGCCCACTGGCCCTCCACCTAGGGGCCTAAGACCCCAGCAAGCTACCCAGGGGTCCACAACTCTCCCTGGACTTGCAGTAGAGGCCCCAAAGTGCCCCCTTGGCCTCCACCCAGGGGCCTCTGACCCCAGCAAGCTACCCAGGGGTCCACCTTTCTCCCTGGACTTGAAGTATAGGCCCAAGGGTGCCCACTGGCCCTCCACCTAGGGGCCTCTGACCCCAGCAAGCTACCCAGGGGTCCACCTTTCTCCCTGGACTTGAAGTATAGGCCCCAGGGTGCCCCCTGGCCCTCCACCTAGGCACCTAAGACCCCAGCAAGTTAACCAGGGGTCCACCTCTCTCCCTTGACTTGAAGTATAGGCTCCAGGGTGCCCCCTGGCCCTCCACCTAGGGGACAAGGACCCCAGCAAGCTACCCAGGGGTCCACAACTCTCCCTGGACTTGCAGAACAGGCCCCAGGGTGCCCCCTTGGCCTCCACCTAGGGGCCTCTGACCCCAGCAAGCTACCCAGGGGACCACAACTCTCCCTGGACTTGCAGTATAGGCCCCAGGGTACCCCCTTGGCCTCCACCCAGGGGCCTCTGACCCCAGCAAGCTACCCAGGGGGTCCACCTCTTTCCCTGGCCTTGCAGTAGAGGCCCTAGGGTACCTCCTGGCCTTCCACCTAGGGGCCTTTGACCCCAGCAAGCTACCCAGGGGTCCACAACTCTCCCTGGACTTGTAGTAGAGGCCCCAGGGTGCCCCCTTGGCCTCCACCTAGGGGCCTCTGACCCCAGCAAGCTACCCAGGGGTCCACAACTCTCCCTGGACTTGCAGTAGAGGCCCCAGGGTGCCCCCTTGGCCTCCACCCAGGGGCCTCTGACCCCAGCAAGCTACCCAGGGGTCCACCTTTCTCCCTGGACTTGAAGTATAGGCCCAAGGGTGCCCACTGGCCATCCACCTAGGGGCCTAAGACCCCAACAAGCTACCCAGGGGTCCACAACTCTCCCTGGACTTGCAGTAGAGGACCCCAGGGTGCCCCCTGGCCCTCCACCTAGGGGCCTCTGACCCCAGCAAGCTACCCAGGGGTCCATCTCTCTCCCTGGACTTGCAGTATAGGCCCCAGGGTGCCCCCTGGCCCTCCACCTAGGGAACATAAGACCCCAGCAAGCTACCTAGGGGTCCACCTCTCTCCCTTGAATTGAAGTATAGGCCCCAGGGTGCCCCCTGGCCCTCCACCTAGGGGACAAGGACCCCAGCAAGCTACCCAGGGGTCCACCTCTCTGCCTGGACTTGCAGTAGAGGCCCCAGGGTGCCCCCTTGGCCTCCACCTAGGGGCCTCTGACCCCAGCAAGCTACCCAGGGGTCCACAACTCTCCCTGGACTTGCAGTAGAGGCCCCAGGGTGCCCCCTTGGCCTCCACCCAGGGGCCTCTGACCCCAGCAAGCTACCCAGGGGTCCACCTTTCTCCCTGGACTTGAAGTATAGGCCCAAGGGTGCCCACTGGCCCTCCACTTAGGGGCCTAAGACCCCAACAAGCTACCCAGGGGTTCACAACTCTCCCTGGACTTGCAGTAGAGGCCCCAGGGTGCCCCCTGGCCCTCCACCTAGGGGCCTAAGACCCCAGCAAGCTACCCAGGGGTCCACCTCTCTCCCTTGACTTGAAGTAGAGGCCCCAGGGTGCCCCTTTGCCCTACACCTAGGTGCCTCTGACCCCAGCAAGCTACCCAGGGGTCCACCTCTCTCCCTTGACTTGAAGTATAGGCCCCAGGGTGTCTCCTGGCCCTCCACCTAGGGGCCTCTGACCCCAGCAAGCTACCCAGGGGTCCACAACTCTCCCTGGACTTGAAGTAGAGGCCCCAAGGTGCCCCCTTGGCCTCAACCCAGGGGCCTCTGACCCCAGCAAGCTACCCAGGGGTCCACCTTTCTCCGTGGACTTGAAGTATAGGCCTCAGGGTGCCCACTGGCCCTCCACCCAGGGGCCTAAGACCTCAGCAAGCTACCCAGGGGTCCACAACTCTCCCTGGACTTGCAGTAGAGGCCCCAGGGTTCCCCCTGGCCCTCCACCTAGGGGCCTCTGACCCCAGCAAGCTACCCAGGGGTCCACAACTCTCCCTGGACTTGCAGTAGAGGCCCCTGGGTGCCCCCTGGCCCACCACCCAGGGACCTAAGACCCCAGCAAGCTACCCAGGGGTCCAGCTCTCTGCCTGGACTTGCAGTAGAGGCCCCAGGGTGCCCCCTTGGCCTCCACCTAGGGGCCTCTGACCCCAGCAAGCTACCCAGGGGTCCACAACTCTCCCTGGACTTGCAGTAGAGGCCTCAGGGTGCCCCCTTGGCCTCCACCTAGGGGCCTCTGACCCCAGCAAGCTACCCAGGGGTCCACCTTTCTCCCTGGACATGCAGTAGATGCCCCAGGGTGCCCCCTGGCCCTCCACCTAGTGGCCTTTGACCCCAGGAAGCTATCCAGGGGTCCACCTTGCTCCCTGGACTTGTAGTAGAGGCCCAAGAAGGCCACCTGGCCCTCCATCTAGTGGCCTAGGACCCCAGAAAGCTACCCAGGGGTCCACCTCTCTCCCTGGACTGGCAGTAGAGGCCCCAGGGTGCCCCCTTTCCCTCCAAAAAGGAGTCTTTGACCCCAGCAACCTACCCAGTGGTCCACCTCTCTCCCTGGACTTGGAGGATAGGCCCCAGGGTGCCCCCTGGCCCTCCACCTAGGGGCCTAAGACCCCAGCAAGCTACCCTGGGGTCCTCCTCTTTCCCTGGACTTGCAGTAGAGGCCCCAGGGTGCCCCCTTGGCCTCCACCTAGGGGCCTCTGACCCCAGCAAGCTACCCAGGGGTCCACCTTTCTCCCTGGACTTGAAGTATAGGCCCAAGGGGTCCCACTGGCCCCCCACCTAGGTTCCTAAGACCCCAACAAGCTATCCAGGGGTCCACAACTCTCCCTGGACTTGCAGTAGAGGCCCCAGGGTGCCCCCTGGCCCTCCACCTAGGGGCCTAAGACCCCAGCAAGCTACCCAGGGGTCCACCTCTCTCCCTTGACTTGAAGTATAGGCCCAAGGGTGCCCACTGGCCATCCACCTAGGGGCCTAAGACCCCAACAAGCTACCCAGGGGTCCGCAACTCTCCCTGGACTTGCAGTAGAGGCCCCAGGGTGCCCCCTGGCCCTCCACCTTGGGGTCTCTGACCCCAGCAAGCTACCCAGGGGTCCACCTCTCTCCCTTGACTTGAAGTATAGGCCCCAGGGTGCCCCCTGGCCCTCCACCTAGGGGACTAAGACCCCAGCAAGCTACCCAGGGGTCCACCTCTCTGCCTGGACTTGCGGTAGAGGCCCCAGGGTGCCCCCTTGGCCTCCACCTAGGGGCCTCTGACCCCAGCAAGCTACCCAGGGGTCCACAACTCTCCCTGGACTTGCAGTAGAGGCCCCAGGGTGCCCCCTTGGCCTTCACCCAGGGGCCTCTGACCCCAGCAAGCTACCCAGGGGTCCACCTTTCTTCCTGGACTTGAAGTATAGGCCCAAGGGTTCCCACTGGCCCTCCACCTAGGGGACTATGACCCCAACAAGCTACCCAGGGGTCCACAACTGTCCCTGGACTTGCAGTAGAGGCCCCAGGGTGCCCCCTGGCCCTCCACCTAGGGGCCTAAGACCCCAGCAAGCTACCCAGGGGTCCACCTCTCTCCCTTGACTTGAAGTATAGGCCCCAGGGTGCCCCCTGGCCCTCCACCTAGGGGACTAGGACCCCAGCTAGCTACCCAGGGGTCCACCTCTCTGCCTGGACTTGCAGTAGAGGCCCCAGGGTGCCCCCTTGCCCTCCACCCAAGGGCCTCTGACCCCAGCAAGCTACCCAGGGGTCCACCTCTCTCCCTGGACTTGCAGTAGAGGCCCTAGGGTACCTCCTGGCCCTCCACCTAGGGGCCTCTGACCCCAGCAAGCTACCTAGGGGTCCACAACTCTCCCTGGACTTGCAGTAGAGGCCCCAGGGTGCCCCCTTGGCCTCCACCCAGGGGCCTCTGACCCCAGCAAGCTACCCAGGGGTCCACCTTTCTCCCTGGACTTGAAGTATAGGCCTCAGGGTGCCCACTGGCCCTCCACCTAGGGCCCTAAGACCCCAGCAAGCTACCCAGGGGTCCACAACTCTACCTGGACTTGCAGTAGAGGCCCCAGGGTGCCCCCTTGGCTTCCACCCAGGGGCCTCTGACCCCAGCAAGCTACCCAGGGGTCCACCTTTCTCCCTGGACTTGAAGTATAGGCCTCAGGGTGCCCACTGGCCCTCCACCTAGGGGCCTAAGACCCCAGCAAGCTACCCAGGGGTCCACAACTCTCCCTGGACTTGCAGTAGTTGCCCCAGGGTGCCCCCTGGCCCTCCACCCAGGGGCCTCTGACCCCAGCAAGCTACCCAGGCGTCCACCTCTCTCCCTGGACTTGCAGTAGAGGCCCTAGGGTACCTCCTGGCCCTCCACCTAGGGGCCTCTGACCCCAGCAAGCTACCTAGGGGTCCACAACTCTCCCTGGACTTGCAGTAGAGGCCCCAGGGTGCCCCCTTGGCCTCCACCCAGGGGCCTCTGACCCCAGCAAGCTACCCAGGGGTCCACCTTTCTCCCTGGACTTGAAGTATAGGCCTCAGGGTGCCCACTGGCCCTCCACCTAGGGGCCTAAGACCCCAGCAAGCTACCCAGGGGTCCACAACTCTCCCTGGACTTGCAGTAGAGGCCCCAGGGTGCCCCCTTGGCCTCCACCCAGGGGCCTCTGACGCCAGCAAGCTACCCATGGGTCCACCTTTCTCCCTGGACTTGAAGCATAGGCCCAAGGGTGCACACTGGCCCTCCACAAAGGGGCCTAAGACCCCAACAAGCTACCCAGGGGTCCACAACTCTCCCTGGACTTGCAGTAGAGGCCCCAGGGTGCCCCCTTGGCCTCCACCCAGGGGCCTCTGACCCCAGCAAGCTACCCAGGGGTCCACCTTTCTCCCTGGACTTGAAGTATAAGCCCAAGGGTGCACACTGGCCCTCCACCTAGGGGCCTAAGACCCCAACAAGCTACCCAGGGGTCCACAACTCTCCCTGGACTTGCAGTAGAGGCCCCAGGGTGCCCCCTTGCCCTCCACCCAGGGGCCTCTGACCCCACCAAGCTACCCAGGGGGTCCACCTCTTTCCCTGGACTTGCAGTAGAGGCCCAAGGGTACCTCCTGGCCCTCCACCTAGGGGCCTTTGAACCCAGCAAGCTACCCAGGGGTCCACAACTCTCCCTGGACTAGCAGTACAGGCCCCAGGGTGCCCCCTTGGCCTCCACCTAGGGGCATCTGACCCCAGCAAGCTACCCAGGGGTCCACAACTCTCCCTGGACTTGCAGTAGAGGCCCCAGGGTACCCCCTTGGCCTCCACCCAGGGGCCTCTGACCCCAGCAAGCTACCCAGGGGGTCCACCTCTTTCCCTGGACTTGCAGTAGAGGCCCTAGGGTACCTCCTGGCCCTCCACCTAAGGGCCTTTGACCCCAGCAAGTTACCCAGGGGTCCACAACTCTCCCTGGACTTGCAGTAGAGGCCCCAGGGTGCCCCCTTGGCCTCCACCTAGGGGCCTCTGACCCCAGCAAGCTACCCAGGGGTCCACAACTCTCCCTGGACTTGCAGTAGAGGCCCCAGGGTGCCACCTTGGCCTCCACCTAGGGGCCTCTGACCCCAGCAAGCTACCCAGGGGTCCAAAATTCTCCCTGGACTTGCAGTAGAGGCCCCAGGGTACCCCCTTGGCCTCCACCCAGGGGCCTCTGACCCCAGCAAGCTACCCAGGGGGTCCACCTCTTTCCCTGGACTTGCAGTAGAGGCCCTAGGGTACCTCCTGGCCCTCCACCTAGGGGCCTTTGACCCTAGCAAGCTACCCAGGGGTCCACAACTCTCCCTGGACTTGCAGTAGAGGCCCCAGGGTGCCCCCTTGGCCTCCACCTAGGGGCCTCTGACCCCAGCAAGCTACCCAGGGGTCCACAACTCTCCCTGGACTTGCAGTAGAGGCCCCAGGGTGCCACCTTGGCCTCCACCTAGGGGCCTCTGACCCCAGCAAGCTACCCAGGGGTCCAAAATTCTCCCTGGACTTGCAGTAGAGGCCCCAGGGTGCCCCCTGGCCCTCCACCTAGGGGTCTCTGACCCCAGCAAGCTACCCTGGGGGTCCTCCTCTTTCCCTGGACTTGCAGTAGAGGCCCAAGGGTGCCCCCTTGGCCTCCACCTAGGGGCCTCTGACCCCAGCAAGCTACCCGTGGGTCCAAAACTCTCCCTGGACTTGCAGTAGAGGCCCCAATGTGCCCCCTTGGCCTCCACCCAGGGGCCTCTGACCCCAGCAAGCTACCCAGGGGGTCCACCTCTTTCCCTGGACTTGCAGTAGAGGCCCTAGGGTACCTCCTGGCCCTCCACCTAGGGGCCTTTGACCCTAGCAAGCTACCCAGGGGTCCACAACTCTCCCTGGACTTGCAGTACCGGCCCCAAGGTGCCCCCTTGGCCTCCACCTAGGGGCCTCTGACCCCAGGAAGCTACCCAGGGGTCCACAACTCTCCCTTAACTTGCAGTAGAGGCCCCAGGGTACCCCCCTTGGCCTCCACCAAGGGGCCTCTGTCCCCAGCAAGCTACCCAGGGGGTCCAACTCTTTCCCTGGACTTGCAGTAGAGGCCCTAGGGTACCTCCTGGCCCTCCACCTAGAGGCCTTTGACCCCAGCAAGCTACCCAGGGGTCCACAACTCTCCCTGGACTTGCAGTACAGGCCCCAGGGTGCCCCCTTGGCCTACACCTAGGGGCCTCTGACCCCAGCAAGCTACCCAGGGGACCACAACTCTCCCTGGACTTGCAATAGAGGCCCCAGGGTACCCCCTTGGCCTCCACCCAGGGGCCTCTGACCCCAGCAAGCTACCCAGGGGGTCCACCTCTTTCCCTGGACTTGCAGTAGAGGCCCTAGGGTACCTCCTGGCCTTCCACCTAGGGGCCTTTGACCCCAGCAAGCTACCCAGGGGTCCACAACTCTCCCTGGACTTTCAGTAGAGGCCCCAGGGTGCCCCCTTGGCCTCCACCTAGGGGCCTCTGACCCCAGCAAGCTACCCAGGGGTCCACAACTCTCCCTGGACTTGCAGTAGAGGCCCCAGGGTGCCCCCTTGGCCTCCACCCAGGGGCCTCTGACCCCAGCAAGCTACCCAGGGGTCCACCTTTCTCCCTGGACTTGAAGTATAGGCCCAAGGGTGCCCACTGGCCATCCACCTAGGGGCCTAAGACACCAACAAGCTACCCAGGGGTCCACAACTCTCCCTGGACTTGCAGTAGAGGCCCCAGGGTGCCCCCTGGCCCTCCACCTAGGGGCCTCTGACCCCAGCAAGCTACCCAGGGGTCCACCTCACTCCCTGGACTTGCAGTATAGGCCCCAGGGTGCCCCCTGGCCCTCCACCTATGGACCTAAGACCCCAGCAAGCTACCCAGGGGTCCACCTCTCTCCCTTGACTTGAAGTATAGGCCCCAGGGTACCCCCTGGCCCTCCACCTAGGGGACTAGGACCCCAGCAAGGTACCCAGGGGTCCACCTCTCTGCCTGGACTTGCAGTAGAGGCCCCAGGGTGACCCCTTGGCCTCCACCTAGGGGCCTCTGACCCCAGCAAGCTACCCAGGGGTCCACAACTCTCCCTGGACTTGCAATAGAGGCCCCAGGGTACCCCCTTGGCCTCCACCCAGGGGCCTCTGACCCCAGCAAGCTACCCAGGGGGTCCACCTCTTTCACTGGACTTGCAGTAGAGGCCCTAGGGTACCTCCTGGCCCTCCACCTAGGGGCCTCTGACCCCAGCAAGCTACCCAGGGGTCCAAAATTCTCCCTGGACTTGCAGTAGAGGCCCCAGGGTGCCCCCTGGCCCTCCACCTAGGGGTCTCTGACCCCAGCAAGCTACCCTGGGGGTCCTCCTCTTTCCCTGGACTTGCAGTAGAGGCCCAAGGGTGCCCCCTTGGCCTCCACCTAGGGGCCTCTGACCCCAGCAAGCTACCCGTGGGTCCAAAACTCTCCCTGGACTTGCAGTAGAGGCCCCAATGTGCCCCCTTGGCCTCCACCCAGGGGCCTCTGACCCCAGCAAGCTACCCAGGGGGTCCACCTCTTTCCCTGGACTTGCAGTAGAGGCCCTAGGGTACCTCCTGGCCCTCCACCTAGGGGCCTTTGACCCTAGCAAGCTACCCAGGGGTCCACAACTCTCCCTGGACTTGCAGTACCGGCCCCAAGGTGCCCCCTTGGCCTCCACCTAGGGGCCTCTGACCCCAGGAAGCTACCCAGGGGTCCACAACTCTCCCTTAACTTGCAGTAGAGGCCCCAGGGTACCCCCCTTGGCCTCCACCAAGGGGCCTCTGTCCCCAGCAAGCTACCCAGGGGGTCCAACTCTTTCCCTGGACTTGCAGTAGAGGCCCTAGGGTACCTCCTGGCCCTCCACCTAGAGGCCTTTGACCCCAGCAAGCTACCCAGGGGTCCACAACTCTCCCTGGACTTGCAGTACAGGCCCCAGGGTGCCCCCTTGGCCTACACCTAGGGGCCTCTGACCCCAGCAAGCTACCCAGGGGACCACAACTCTCCCTGGACTTGCAATAGAGGCCCCAGGGTACCCCCTTGGCCTCCACCCAGGGGCCTCTGACCCCAGCAAGCTACCCAGGGGGTCCACCTCTTTCCCTGGACTTGCAGTAGAGGCCCTAGGGTACCTCCTGGCCTTCCACCTAGGGGCCTTTGACCCCAGCAAGCTACCCAGGGGTCCACAACTCTCCCTGGACTTTCAGTAGAGGCCCCAGGGTGCCCCCTTGGCCTCCACCTAGGGGCCTCTGACCCCAGCAAGCTACCCAGGGGTCCACAACTCTCCCTGGACTTGCAGTAGAGGCCCCAGGGTGCCCCCTTGGCCTCCACCCAGGGGCCTCTGACCCCAGCAAGCTACCCAGGGGTCCACCTTTCTCCCTGGACTTGAAGTATAGGCCCAAGGGTGCCCACTGGCCATCCACCTAGGGGCCTAAGACACCAACAAGCTACCCAGGGGTCCACAACTCTCCCTGGACTTGCAGTAGAGGCCCCAGGGTGCCCCCTGGCCCTCCACCTAGGGGCCTCTGACCCCAGCAAGCTACCCAGGGGTCCACCTCACTCCCTGGACTTGCAGTATAGGCCCCAGGGTGCCCCCTGGCCCTCCACCTATGGACCTAAGACCCCAGCAAGCTACCCAGGGGTCCACCTCTCTCCCTTGACTTGAAGTATAGGCCCCAGGGTACCCCCTGGCCCTCCACCTAGGGGACTAGGACCCCAGCAAGGTACCCAGGGGTCCACCTCTCTGCCTGGACTTGCAGTAGAGGCCCCAGGGTGACCCCTTGGCCTCCACCTAGGGGCCTCTGACCCCAGCAAGCTACCCAGGGGTCCACAACTCTCCCTGGACTTGCAATAGAGGCCCCAGGGTACCCCCTTGGCCTCCACCCAGGGGCCTCTGACCCCAGCAAGCTACCCAGGGGGTCCACCTCTTTCACTGGACTTGCAGTAGAGGCCCTAGGGTACCTCCTGGCCCTCCACCTAGGGGCCTTTGACCCCAGCAAGCTACCCAGGGGTCCACAACTCTCCCTGGACTTGCAGTAGAGGCCCCAGGGTGCCCCCTTGGCCTCCATCTAGGGGCCTCTGACCCCAGCAAGCTACCCAGGGGTCCACAACTCTCCCTGGACTTGAAGTAGAGGCCCCAGGGTGCCCCCTTGGCCTCCACCCAGGGGCCTCTGACCCCAGCAAGCTACCCAGGGGTCCACAACTCTCCCTGGACTTGCAGTAGAGGCCCCAGGGTGCCCCCTTGGCCTCCACCCAGGGGCCTCTGACCCCAGCAAGCTACCCAGGGGTCCACCTTTCTCCCTGGACTTGAAGTATAGGCCCAAGGGTGCCCACTGGCCCTCCACCTAGGGGCCTAAGACCCCAACAAGCTACCCAGGGGTCCAAAACTCTCCCTGGACTTGCAGTAGAGGCCCCAAGGTGCCCCCTGGCCCTCCACCTAGGGGCCTAAGACCCCAGCAAGCTACCCAGGGGTCCACCTCTCTCCCTTGACTTGAAGTATAGGCCCCAGGGTGCCCCCTGGCCCTCCACCTAGGGGACTAGGACCCCAGCTAGCTACCCAGGGGTCCACCTCTCTGCCTGGACTTGCAGTAGAGGCCCCAGGGTGCCCCCTTGCGCTCCACCCAGGGGCCTCTGACCCCAGCAAGCTACCCAGGGGTCCACCTCTCTCCCTTGACTTGAAGTATAGGCCCCAGGGTGTCTCCTGGCCCTCCACCTAGGGGCCTCTGACCCCAGCAAGCTACCCAGGGGTCCACAACTCTCCCTGGACTTGCAGTAGAGGCCCCAGGGTGCCCCCTTGGCCTCAACCCAGGGGCCTTTGACCCCAGCAAGCTACCCAGGGGTCCACCTTTCTCCGTGGACTTGAAGTAGAGGCCCCAGGGTGCCCCCTGGCCCTCCACCTAGGGACCTAAGACCCCAGCAAGCTACCCAGGGGTCCACCTCTCTCCCTTGACTTGAAGTATAGGCCCCAGGGTGCCCCCTGGCCCTCCACCTAGGGGACTAGGACCCCAGCAAGGTACCCAGGGGTCCACCTCTCTGCCTGGACTTGCAGTAGAGGCCCCAGGGTGCCCCCTTGGCCTCCACCTAGGGGCCTCTGACCCAGCAAGCTACCCAGGGGTCCACAACTCTCCCTGGACTTGCAGTAGAGGCCCCAGGGTACCCCCTTGGCCTCCACCCAGGGGCCTCTGACCCCAGCAAGCTACTCAGGGGTTCCACCTCTTTCTCTGGACTTGCAGTAGAGGCCCCAGGGTGCCCCCTTGGCCTCCACCCAGGGGCCTCCGACCCCAGCAAGCTACCCAGGGGTCCACCATTCTCCCTGGACTTGAAGTATAGGCCCAAGGGTGCCCACTGGCCCTCCACCTAGGGGCCTAAGACCCCAACAAGCTACCCAGGGGTCCACAACTCTCCCTGGATTTGCAGTAGAGGCCCCAGGGTGCCCCCTGGCCCTCCACCTAGGGGCCTAAGACCCCAGCAAGCTACCCAGGGGTCCACCTCTCTCCCTTGACTTGAAGTATAGGCCCCAGGGTGCCCCTGGCCCACCACCTAGGGGACTAGGACCCCAGCTAGCTACCCAGGGGTCCACCTCTCTGCCTGGACTTGCAGTATAGGCCCCAGGCTGCCCCCTTGCCCTCCACCCAGGGGCCTCTGACCCCAGCAAGCTACCCAGGGGTACACCTCTCTGTCTGGACTTGCAGTAGAGGCCCCAGGGTGCCCCCTGGCCTCCTTCTAGGGGCCTCTGACCCCAGCAAGCTACCCAGGGGTCCACAACTCTCCCTGGACTTGCAGTAGAGGCCTCAGGGTGCCCCCTTGGCCTCCACCTACGGGCCTCTGACCCCAGCAAGCTACCCAGGGGTCCACCTTTCTCCCTGGACATGCAGTAGACGCCCCAGGGTGCCCCCTGGCCCTCCACCTAGTGGCCTTTGACCCCAGGAAGCTATCCATGGGTCCACCTTGCTCCCTGGACTTGCAGTAGAGGCCCAAGAAGGCCACCTGGCCCTCCATCTAGAGTCCTAGGACCCCAGAAAGCTACCCAGGGGTCCACCTCTCTCACTGGACTGGCAGTAGAGGCCCCAGGGTGCCCCCTTGCCCTCCAAAAAGGAGTCTTTGACCCCAGCAACCTACCCAGTGGTCCACCTCTATCCCTGGACTTGGAGGATAGGCCCCAGGGTGCCCCCTTGGCCTCCACCTAGGGGCCTCTGACCCCAGCAAGCTACCCAGGGGTCCAAAATTCTCCCTGGACTTGCAGTAGAGGCCCCAGGGTGCCCCCTTGGCCTCCACCCAGGGGCCTCTTACCCCAGCAAGCTACCCAGGGGGTCCACCTCTTTCCCTGGACTTGCAGTAGAGGCCCTAGGGTACCTCCTGGCCCTCCACCTAGGGGCCTTTGACCCCAGCAAGCTACCCAGGGGTCCACAACTCTCCCTGGACTTGCAGTAGAGGCCCCAGGGTGCCCCCTTGGCCTCCACCTAGGGGCCTCTGACCCCAGCAAGCTACCCAGGGGTCCACAACTCTCCCTGGACTTGCAGTAGAGGCCCCAGGGTGCCCCCTTGACCTCCACCTAGGGGCCTCTGACCCCAGCAAGCTACCCAGGGGTCCACAACTCTCCCTGGACTTTCAGTAGAGGCCACAGGGTGCCCCCTTGGCCTCCACCCAGGGGCCTCTGACCCCAGCAAGCTACCCAGGGGTCCACCTTTCTCCCTGGACTTGAAGTATAGGCCCAAGGGTGCCCACTGGCCCTCCACTTAGGGGCCTAAGACCCCAACAAGCTACCCAGGGGTTCACAACTCTCCCTGGACTTGAAGTAGAGGCCCCAGGGTGCCCCCTTGGCCTCCACCCAGGGGCCTCTGACCCCAGCAAGCTACCCAGGGGTCCACAACTCTCCCTGGACTTGCAGTAGAGGCCCCAGGGTGCCCCCTTGGCCTCCACCCAGGGGCCTCTGACCCCAGCAAGCTACCCAGGGGTCCACCTTTCTCCCTGGACTTGAAGTATAGGCCCAAGGGTGCCCACTGGCCCTCCACCTAGGGGCCTAAGACCCCAACAAGCTACCCAGGGGTCCAAAACTCTCCCTGGACTTGCAGTAGAGGCCCCAAGGTGCCCCCTGGCCCTCCACCTAGGGGCCTAAGACCCCAGCAAGCTACCCAGGGGTCCACCTCTCTCCCTTGACTTGAAGTATAGGCCCCAGGGTGCCCCCTGGCCCTCCACCTAGGGGACTAGGACCCCAGCTAGCTACCCAGGGGTCCACCTCTCTGCCTGGACTTGCAGTAGAGGCCCCAGGGTGCCCCCTTGCGCTCCACCCAGGGGCCTCTGACCCCAGCAAGCTACCCAGGGGTCCACCTCTCTCCCTTGACTTGAAGTATAGGCCCCAGGGTGTCTCCTGGCCCTCCACCTAGGGGCCTCTGACCCCAGCAAGCTACCCAGGGGTCCACAACTCTCCCTGGACTTGCAGTAGAGGCCCCAGGGTGCCCCCTTGGCCTCAACCCAGGGGCCTTTGACCCCAGCAAGCTACCCAGGGGTCCACCTTTCTCCGTGGACTTGAAGTAGAGGCCCCAGGGTGCCCCCTGGCCCTCCACCTAGGGACCTAAGACCCCAGCAAGCTACCCAGGGGTCCACCTCTCTCCCTTGACTTGAAGTATAGGCCCCAGGGTGCCCCCTGGCCCTCCACCTA
Source organism: Danio rerio (assembly GCF_052040795.2). Classification (NCBI taxonomy): domain Eukaryota; kingdom Metazoa; phylum Chordata; class Actinopteri; order Cypriniformes; family Danionidae; genus Danio; species Danio rerio. The sequence goes on from NC_141040.1 coordinate 18,597,067, forward strand.
GGGGACTAGGACCCCAGCAAGCTACCCAGGGGTCCACCTCTCTGCCTGGACTTGCAGTAGAGGCCCCAGGGTGCCCCCTTGGCCTCCACCTAGGGGCCTCTGACCCAGCAAGCTACCCAGGGGTCCACAACTCCCCCTGGACTTGCAGTAGAGGCCCCAGGGTACCCCCTTGGCCTCCACCCAGGGGCCTCTGACCCCAGCAAGCTACTCAGGGGTTCCACCTCTTTCTCTGGACTTGCAGTAGAGGCCCCAGGGTGCCCCCTTGGCCTCCACCCAGGGGCCTCCGACCCCAGCAAGCTACCCAGGGGTCCACCATTCTCCCTGGACTTGAAGTATAGGCCCAAGGGTGCCCACTGGCCCTCCACCTAGGGGCCTAAGACCCCAACAAGCTACCCAGGGGTCCACAACTCTCCCTGGATTTGCAGTAGAGGCCCCAGGGTGCCCCCTGGCCCTCCACCTAGGGGCCTAAGACCCCAGCAAGCTACCCAGGGGTCCACCTCTCTCCCTTGACTTGAAGTATAGGCCCCAGGGTGCCCCTGGCCCACCACCTAGGGGACTAGGACCCCAGCTAGCTACCCAGGGGTCCACCTCTCTGCCTGGACTTGCAGTATAGGCCCCAGGCTGCCCCCTTGCCCTCCACCCAGGGGCCTCTGACCCCAGCAAGCTACCCAGGGGTCCACCTCTCTCCCTTGACTTGAAGTATAGGCCCCAGGGTGCCCCCTGGCCCTCCACCTAGGGGACTAGGACCCCACCAAGCTACCCAGGGGTACACCTCTCTGTCTGGACTTGCAGTAGAGGCCCCAGGGTGCCCCGTGGCCTCCTTCTAGGGGCCTCCGACCCCAGCAAGCTACCCAGGGGTCCACAACTCTCCCTGGACTTGCAGTAGAGGCCTCAGGGTGCCCCCTTGGCCTCCACCTACGGGCCTCTGACCCCAGCAAGCTACCCAGGGGTCCACCTTTCTCCCTGGACATGCAGTAGACGCCCCAGGGTGCCCCCTTGCCCTCCACCTAGTGGCCTTTGACCCCAGGAAGCTATCCATGGGTCCACCTTGCTCCCTGGACTTGCAGTAGAGGCCCAAGAAGGCCACCTGGCCCTCCATCTAGGGGCCTAGGACCCCAGAAAGCTACCCAGGGGTCCACCTCTCTCACTGGACTGGCAGTAGAGGCCCCAGGGTGCCCCCTTGCCCTCCAAAAAGGAGTCTTTGACCCCAGCAACCTACCCAGTGGTCCACCTCTATCCCTGGACTTGGAGGATAGGCCCCAGGGTGCCCCCTTGGCCTCCACCTAGGGGCCTCTGACCCCAGCAAGCTACCCAGGGGTCCAAAATTCTCCCTGGACTTGCAGTAGAGGCCCCAGGGTGCCCCCTTGGCCTCCACCCAGGGGCCTCTTACCCCAGCAAGCTACCCAGGGGGTCCACCTCTTTCCCTGGACTTGCAGTAGAGGCCCTAGGGTACCTCCTGGCCCTCCACCTAGGGGCCTTTGACCCCAGCAAGCTACCCAGGGGTCCACAACTCTCCCTGGACTTGCAGTAGAGGCCCCAGGGTGCCCCCTTGGCCTCCACCTAGGGGCCTCTGACCCCAGCAAGCTACCCAGGGGTCCACAACTCTCCCTGGACTTGCAGTAGAGGCCCCAGGGTGCCCCCTTGACCTCCACCTAGGGGCCTCTGACCCCAGCAAGCTACCCAGGGGTCCACAACTCTCCCTGGACTTTCAGTAGAGGCCACAGGGTGCCCCCTTGGCCTCCACCCAGGGGCCTCTGACCCCAGCAAGCTACCCAGGGGTCCACCTTTCTCCCTGGACTTGAAGTATAGGCCCAAGGGTGCCCACTGGCCCTCCACCTAGGTTCCCAAGACCCCAACAAGCTACCCAGGGGTCCACAACTCTCCCTGGACTTGCAGTAGAGGCCCCAGGGTGCCCCCTGGCCCTCCACCTAGGGGCCTAAGACCCCAGCAAGCTACCCAGGGGTCCACCTCTCTCCCTTGACTTGAAGTAGAGGCCCCAGGGTGCCCCCTGGCCCTCCACCTAGGGGACTAGGACCCCAGCTAGCTACCCAGGGGTCCACCTCTCTGCCTGGACTTGCAGTAGAGGCCCCAGGGTGCCCCCTTGCCCTCCTCCCAGGGGCCTCTGACCCCAGCCAGCTACCCAGGGGTCCACCTCTCTCCCTGGACTTGCAGTAGAGGCCCTAGGGTACCTCCTGGCCCTCCACCTAGGGGCCTCTGACCCCAGCAAGCTACCTAGGGGTCCACAACTCTCCCTTGACTTGCAGTAGAGGCCCCAGGGTGCCCCCTGGCCCTCCACCCAGGGGCCTCTGACCCCAGCAAGCTACCCAGGGGTCCACCTCTCTCCCTGGACTTGCAGTAGAGGCCCTAGGGTACCTCCTGGCCCTCCACCTAGGGGCCTCTGACCCCAGCAAGCTACCTAGGGGTCCAGAACTCTCCCTGGACTTGCAGTAGAGGCCCCAGGGTGCCCCCTTGGCCTCCACCCAGGGGCCTCTGACCCCAGCAAGCTACCCAGGGGTCCACCTTTCTCCCTGGACTTGAAGTATAGGCCTCAGGGTGCCCACTGGCCCTCCACCTAGGGGCCTAAGACCCCAGCAAGCTACCCAGGGGTCCACAACTCTCCCTGGACTTGCAGTAGAGGCCCCAAAGTGCCCCCTTGGCCTCCACCCAGGGGCCTCTGACCCCAGCAAGCTACCCAGGGGTCCACCTTTCTCCCTGGACTTGAAGTATAGGCCCAAGGGTGCCCACTGGCCCTCCACCTAGGGGCCTCTGACCCCAGCAAGCTACCCAGGGGTCCACCTTTCTCCCTGGACTTGAAGTATAGGCCCCAGGGTGCCCCCTGGCCCTCCACCTAGGCACCTAAGACCCCAGCAAGTTAACCAGGGGTCCACCTCTCTCCCTTGACTTGAAGTATAGGCTCCAGGGTGCCCCCTGGCCCTCCACCTAGAGGACAAGGACCCCAGCAAGCTACCCAGGGGTCCACAACTCTCCCTGGACTTGCAGTACAGGCCCCAGGGTGCCCCCTTGGCCTCCACCTAGGGGCCTCTGACCCCAGCAAGCTACCCAGGGGACCACAACTCTCCCTGGACTTGCAGTATAGGCCCCAGGGTACCCCCTTGGCCTCCACCCAGGGGCCTCTGACCCCAGCAAGCTACCCAGGGGGTCCACCTCTTTCCCTGGCCTTGCAGTAGAGGCCCTAGGGTACCTCCTGGCCTTCCACCTAGGGGCCTTTGACCCCAGCAAGCTACCCAGGGGTCCACAACTCTCCCTGGACTTGTAGTAGAGGCCCCAGGGTGCCCCCTTGGCCTCCACCTAGGGGCCTCTGACCCCAGCAAGCTACCCAGGGGTCCACAACTCTCCCTGGACTTGCAGTAGAGGCCCCAGGGTGCCCCCTTGGCCTCCACCCAGGGGCCTCTGACCCCAGCAAGCTACCCAGGGGTCCACCTTTCTCCCTGGACTTGAAGTATAGGCCCAAGGGTGCCCACTGGCCATCCACCTAGGGGCCTAAGACCCCAACAAGCTACCCAGGGGTCCACAACTCTCCCTGGACTTGCAGTAGAGGACCCCAGGGTGCCCCCTGGCCCTCCACCTAGGGGCCTCTGACCCCAGCAAGCTACCCAGGGGTCCATCTCTCTCCCTGGACTTGCAGTATAGGCCCCAGGGTGCCCCCTGGCCCTCCACCTAGGGAACATAAGACCCCAGCAAGCTACCTAGGGGTCCACCTCTCTCCCTTGAATTGAAGTATAGGCCCCAGGGTGCCCCCTGGCCCTCCACCTAGGGGACAAGGACCCCAGCAAGCTACCCAGGGGTCCACCTCTCTGCCTGGACTTGCAGTAGAGGCCCCAGGGTGCCCCCTTGGCCTCCACCTAGGGGCCTCTGACCCCAGCAAGCTACCCAGGGGTCCACAACTCTCCCTGGACTTGCAGTAGAGGCCCCAGGGTGCCCCCTTGGCCTCCACCCAGGGGCCTCTGACCCCAGCAAGCTACCCAGGGGTCCACCTTTCTCCCTGGACTTGAAGTATAGGCCCAAGGGTGCCCACTGGCCCTCCACTTAGGGGCCTAAGACCCCAACAAGCTACCCAGGGGTTCACAACTCTCCCTGGACTTGCAGTAGAGGCCCCAGGGTGCCCCCTGGCCCTCCACCTAGGGGCCTAAGACCCCAGCAAGCTACCCAGGGGTCCACCTCTCTCCCTTGACTTGAAGTAGAGGCCCCAGGGTGCCCCTTTGCCCTACACCTAGGGGCCTCTGACCCCAGCAAGCTACCCAGGGGTCCACCTCTCTCCCTTGACTTGAAGTATAGGCCCCAGGGTGTCTCCTGGCCCTCCACCTAGGGGCCTCTGACCCCAGCAAGCTACCCAGGGGTCCACAACTCTCCCTGGACTTGAAGTAGAGGCCCCAAGGTGCCCCCTTGGCCTCAACCCAGGGGCCTCTGACCCCAGCAAGCTACCCAGGGGTCCACCTTTCTCCGTGGACTTGAAGTATAGGCCTCAGGGTGCCCACTGGCCCTCCACCCAGGGGCCTAAGACCTCAGCAAGCTACCCAGGGGTCCACAACTCTCCCTGGACTTGCAGTAGAGGCCCCAGGGTTCCCCCTGGCCCTCCACCTAGGGGCCTCTGACCCCAGCAAGCTACCCAGGGGTCCACAACTCTCCCTGGACTTGCAGTAGAGGCCCCTGGGTGCCCCCTGGCCCTCCACCCAGGGACCTAAGACCCCAGCAAGCTACCCAGGGGTCCAGCTCTCTGCCTGGACTTGCAGTAGAGGCCCCAGGGTGCCCCCTTGGCCTCCACCTAGGGGCCTCTGACCCCAGCAAGCTACCCAGGGGTCCACAACTCTCCCTGGACTTGCAGTAGAGGCCTCAGGGTGCCCCCTTGGCCTCCACCTAGGGGCCTCTGACCCCAGCAAGCTACCCAGGGGTCCACCTTTCTCCCTGGACATGCAGTAGACGCCCCAGGGTGCCCCCTGGCCCTCCACCTAGTGGCCTTTGACCCCAGGAAGCTATCCAGGGGTCCACCTTGCTCCCTGGACTTGTAGTAGAGGCCCAAGAAGGCCACCTGGCCCTCCATCTAGTGGCCTAGGACCCCAGAAAGCTACCCAGGGGTCCACCTCTCTCCCTGGACTGGCAGTAGAGGCCCCAGGGTGCCCCCTTTCCCTCCAAAAAGGAGTCTTTGACCCCAGCAACCTACCCAGTGGTCCACCTCTCTCCCTGGACTTGGAGGATAGGCCCCAGGGTGCCCCCTGGCCCTCCACCTAGGGGCCTAAGACCCCAGCAAGCTACCCTGGGGTCCTCCTCTTTCCCTGGACTTGCAGTAGAGGCCCCAGGGTGCCCCCTTGGCCTCCACCTAGGGGCCTCTGACCCCAGCAAGCTACCCAGGGGTCCACCTTTCTCCCTGGACTTGAAGTATAGGCCCAAGGGGTCCCACTGGCCCCCCACCTAGGTTCCTAAGACCCCAACAAGCTACCCAGGGGTCCACAACTCTCCCTGGACTTGCAGTAGAGGCCCCAGGGTGCCCCCTGGCCCTCCACCTAGGGGCCTAAGACCCCAGCAAGCTACCCAGGGGTCCACCTCTCTCCCTTGACTTGAAGTATAGGCCCAAGGGTGCCCACTGGCCATCCACCTAGGGGCCTAAGACCCCAACAAGCTACCCAGGGGTCCGCAACTCTCCCTGGACTTGCAGTAGAGGCCCCAGGGTGCCCCCTGGCCCTCCACCTTGGGGTCTCTGACCCCAGCAAGCTACCCAGGGGTCCACCTCTCTCCCTTGACTTGAAGTATAGGCCCCAGGGTGCCCCCTGGCCCTCCACCTAGGGGACTAAGACCCCAGCAAGCTACCCAGGGGTCCACCTCTCTGCCTGGACTTGCGGTAGAGGCCCCAGGGTGCCCCCTTGGCCTCCACCTAGGGGCCTCTGACCCCAGCAAGCTACCCAGGGGTCCACAACTCTCCCTGGACTTGCAGTAGAGGCCCCAGGATGCCCCCTTGGCCTCCACCCAGGGGCCTCTGACCCCAGCAAGCTACCCAGGGGTCCACCTTTCTTCCTGGACTTGAAGTATAGGCCCAAGGGTGCCCACTGGCCCTCCACCTAGGGGACTATGACCCCAACAAGCTACCCAGGGGTCCACAACTGTCCCTGGACTTGCAGTAGAGGCCCCAGGGTGCCCCCTGGCCCTCCACCTAGGGGCCTAAGACCCCAGCAAGCTACCCAGGGGTCCACCTCTCTCCCTTGACTTGAAGTATAGGCCCCAGGGTGCCCCCTGGCCCTCCACCTAGGGGACTAGGACCCCAGCTAGCTACCCAGGGGTCCACCTCTCTGCCTGGACTTGCAGTAGAGGCCCCAGGGTGCCCCCTTGCCCTCCACCCAAGGGCCTCTGACCCCAGCAAGCTACCCAGGGGTCCACCTCTCTCCCTGGACTTGCAGTAGAGGCCCTAGGGTACCTCCTGGCCCTCCACCTAGGGGCCTCTGACCCCAGCAAGCTACCTAGGGGTCCACAACTCTCCCTGGACTTGCAGTAGAGGCCCCAGGGTGCCCCCTTGGCCTCCACCCAGGGGCCTCTGACCCCAGCAAGCTACCCAGGGGTCCACCTTTCTCCCTGGACTTGAAGTATAGGCCTCAGGGTGCCCACTGGCCCTCCACCTAGGGCCCTAAGACCCCAGCAAGCTACCCAGGGGTCCACAACTCTACCTGGACTTGCAGTAGAGGCCCCAGGGTGCCCCCTTGGCTTCCACCCAGGGGCCTCTGACCCCAGCAAGCTACCCAGGGGTCCACCTTTCTCCCTGGACTTGAAGTATAGGCCTCAGGGTGCCCACTGGCCCTCCACCTAGGGGCCTAAGACCCCAGCAAGCTACCCAGGGGTCCACAACTCTCCCTGGACTTGCAGTAGTTGCCCCAGGGTGCCCCCTGGCCCTCCACCCAGGGGCCTCTGACCCCAGCAAGCTACCCAGGCGTCCACCTCTCTCCCTGGACTTGCAGTAGAGGCCCTAGGGTACCTCCTGGCCCTCCACCTAGGGGCCTCTGACCCCAGCAAGCTACCTAGAGGTCCACAACTCTCCCTGGACTTGCAGTAGAGGCCCCAGGGTGCCCCCTTGGCCTCCACCCAGGGGCCTCTGACCCCAGCAAGCTACCCAGGGGTCCACCTTTCTCCCTGGACTTGAAGTATAGGCCTCAGGGTGCCCACTGGCCCTCCACCTAGGGGCCTAAGACCCCAGCAAGCTACCCAGGGGTCCACAACTCTCCCTGGACTTGCAGTAGAGGCCCCAGGGTGCCCCCTTGGCCTCCACCCAGGGGCCTCTGACGCCAGCAAGCTACCCATGGGTCCACCTTTCTCCCTGGACTTGAAGCATAGGCCCAAGGGTGCACACTGGCCCTCCACATAGGGGCCTAAGACCCCAACAAGCTACCCAGGGGTCCACAACTCTCCCTGGACTTGCAGTAGAGGCCCCAGGGTGCCCCCTTGGCCTCCACCCAGGGGCCTCTGACCCCAGCAAGCTACCCAGGGGTCCACCTTTCTCCCTGGACTTGAAGTATAAGCCCAAGGGTGCACACTGGCCCTCCACCTAGGGGCCTAAGACCCCAACAAGCTACCCAGGGGTCCACAACTCTCCCTGGACTTGCAGTAGAGGCCCCAGGGTGCCCCCTTGCCCTCCACCCAGGGGCCTCTGACCCCACCAAGCTACCCAGGGGGTCCACCTCTTTCCCTGGACTTGCAGTAGAGGCCCAAGGGTACCTCCTGGCCCTCCACCTAGGGGCCTTTGAACCCAGCAAGCTACCCATGGGTCCACAACTCTCCCTGGACTAGCAGTACAGGCCCCAGGGTGCCCCCTTGGCCTCCACCTAGGGGCATCTGACCCCAGCAAGCTACCCAGGGGTCCACAACTCTCCCTGGACTTGCAGTAGAGGCCCCAGGGTACCCCCTTGGCCTCCACCCAGGGGCCTCTGACCCCAGCAAGCTACCCAGGGGGTCCACCTCTTTCCCTGGACTTGCAGTAGAGGCCCTAGGGTACCTCCTGGCCCTCCACCTAAGGGCCTTTGACCCCAGCAAGTTACCCAGGGGTCCACAACTCTCCCTGGACTTGCAGTAGAGGCCCCAGGGTGCCCCCTTGGCCTCCACCTAGGGGCCTCTGACCCCAGCAAGCTACCCAGGGGTCCACAACTCTCCCTGGACTTGCAGTAGAGGCCCCAGGGTGCCACCTTGGCCTCCACCTAGGGGCCTCTGACCCCAGCAAGCTACCCAGGGGTCCAAAATTCTCCCTGGACTTGCAGTAGAGGCCCCAGGGTACCCCCTTGGCCTCCACCCAGGGGCCTCTGACCCCAGCAAGCTACCCAGGGGGTCCACCTCTTTCCCTGGACTTGCAGTAGAGGCCCTAGGGTACCTCCTGGCCCTCCACCTAGGGGCCTTTGACCCTAGCAAGCTACCCAGGGGTCCACAACTCTCCCTGGACTTGCAGTAGAGGCCCCAGGGTGCCCCCTTGGCCTCCACCTAGGGGCCTCTGACCCCAGCAAGCTACCCAGGGGTCCACAACTCTCCCTGGACTTGCAGTAGAGGCCCCAGGGTGCCACCTTGGCCTCCACCTAGGGGCCTCTGACCCCAGCAAGCTACCCAGGGGTCCAAAATTCTCCCTGGACTTGCAGTAGAGGCCCCAGGGTACCCCCTTGGCCTCCACCCAGGGGCCTCTGACCCCAGCAAGCTACTCAGGGGTTCCACCTCTTTCTCTGGACTTGCAGTAGAGGCCCCAGGGTGCCCCCTTGGCCTCCACCCAGGGGCCTCCGACCCCAGCAAGCTACCCAGGGGTCCACCATTCTCCCTGGACTTGAAGTATAGGCCCAAGGGTGCCCACTGGCCCTCCACCTAGGGGCCTAAGACCCCAACAAGCTACCCAGGGGTCCACAACTCTCCCTGGATTTGCAGTAGAGGCCCCAGGGTGCCCCCTGGCCCTCCACCTAGGGGCCTAAGACCCCAGCAAGCTACCCAGGGGTCCACCTCTCTCCCTTGACTTGAAGTATAGGCCCCAGGGTGCCCCTGGCCCACCACCTAGGGGACTAGGACCCCAGCTAGCTACCCAGGGGTCCACCTCTCTGCCTGGACTTGCAGTATAGGCCCCAGGCTGCCCCCTTGCCCTCCACCCAGGGGCCTCTGACCCCAGCAAGCTACCCAGGGGTCCACCTCTCTCCCTTGACTTGAAGTATAGGCCCCAGGGTGCCCCCTGGCCCTCCACCTAGGGGACTAGGACCCCACCAAGCTACCCAGGGGTACACCTCTCTGTCTGGACTTGCAGTAGAGGCCCCAGGGTGCCCCGTGGCCTCCTTCTAGGGGCCTCCGACCCCAGCAAGCTACCCAGGGGTCCACAACTCTCCCTGGACTTGCAGTAGAGGCCTCAGGGTGCCCCCTTGGCCTCCACCTACGGGCCTCTGACCCCAGCAAGCTACCCAGGGGTCCACCTTTCTCCCTGGACATGCAGTAGACGCCCCAGGGTGCCCCCTGGCCCTCCACCTAGTGGCCTTTGACCCCAGGAAGCTATCCATGGGTCCACCTTGCTCCCTGGACTTGCAGTAGAGGCCCAAGAAGGCCACCTGGCCCTCCATCTAGGGGCCTAGGACCCCAGAAAGCTACCCAGGGGTCCACCTCTCTCACTGGACTGGCAGTAGAGGCCCCAGGGTGCCCCCTTGCCCTCCAAAAAGGAGTCTTTGACCCCAGCAACCTACCCAGTGGTCCACCTCTATCCCTGGACTTGGAGGATAGGCCCCAGGGTGCCCCCTTGGCCTCCACCTAGGGGCCTCTGACCCCAGCAAGCTACCCAGGGGTCCAAAATTCTCCCTGGACTTGCAGTAGAGGCCCCAGGGTGCCCCCTTGGCCTCCACCCAGGGGCCTCTTACCCCAGCAAGCTACCCAGGGGGTCCACCTCTTTCCCTGGACTTGCAGTAGAGGCCCTAGGGTACCTCCTGGCCCTCCACCTAGGGGCCTTTGACCCCAGCAAGCTACCCAGGGGTCCACAACTCTCCCTGGACTTGCAGTAGAGGCCCCAGGGTGCCCCCTTGGCCTCCACCTAGGGGCCTCTGACCCCAGCAAGCTACCCAGGGGTCCACAACTCTCCCTGGACTTGCAGTAGAGGCCCCAGGGTGCCCCCTTGACCTCCACCTAGGGGCCTCTGACCCCAGCAAGCTACCCAGGGGTCCACAACTCTCCCTGGACTTTCAGTAGAGGCCACAGGGTGCCCCCTTGGCCTCCACCCAGGGGCCTCTGACCCCAGCAAGCTACCCAGGGGTCCACCTTTCTCCCTGGACTTGAAGTATAGGCCCAAGGGTGCCCACTGGCCCTCCACCTAGGTTCCCAAGACCCCAACAAGCTACCCAGGGGTCCACAACTCCCCCTGGACTTGCAGTAGAGGCCCCAGGGTGCCCCCTGGCCCTCCACCTAGGGGCCTAAGACCCCAGCAAGCTACCCAGGGGTCCACCTCTCTCCCTTGACTTGAAGTAGAGGCCCCAGGGTGCCCCCTGGCCCTCCACCTAGGGGACTAGGACCCCAGCTAGCTACCCAGGGGTCCACCTCTCTGCCTGGACTTGCAGTAGAGGCCCCAGGGTGCCCCCTTGCCCTCCTCCCAGGGGCCTCTGACCCCAGCCAGCTACCCAGGGGTCCACCTCTCTCCCTGGACTTGCAGTAGAGGCCCTAGGGTACCTCCTGGCCCTCCACCTAGGGGCCTCTGACCCCAGCAAGCTACCTAGGGGTCCACAACTCTCCCTTGACTTGCAGTAGAGGCCCCAGGGTGCCCCCTGGCCCTCCACCCAGGGGCCTCTGACCCCAGCAAGCTACCCAGGGGTCCACCTCTCTCCCTGGACTTGCAGTAGAGGCCCTAGGGTACCTCCTGGCCCTCCACCTAGGGGCCTCTGACCCCAGCAAGCTACCTAGGGGTCCAGAACTCTCCCTGGACTTGCAGTAGAGGCCCCAGGGTGCCCCCTTGGCCTCCACCCAGGGGCCTCTGACCCCAGCAAGCTACCCAGGGGTCCACCTTTCTCCCTGGACTTGAAGTATAGGCCTCAGGGTGCCCACTGGCCCTCCACCTAGGGGCCTTAGACCCCAGCAAGCTACCCAGGGGTCCACAACTCTCCCTGGACTTGCAGTAGAGGCCCCAAAGTGCCCCCTTGGCCTCCACCCAGGGGCCTCTGACCCCAGCAAGCTACCCAGGGGTCCACCTTTCTCCCTGGACTTGAAGTATAGGCCCAAGGGTGCCCACTGGCCCTCCACCTAGGGGCCTCTGACCCCAGCAAGCTACCCAGGGGTCCACCTTTCTCCCTGGACTTGAAGTATAGGCCCCAGGGTGCCCCCTGGCCCTCCACCTAGGCACCTAAGACCCCAGCAAGTTAACCAGGGGTCCACCTCTCTCCCTTGACTTGAAGTATAGGCTCCAGGGTGCCCCCTGGCCCTCCACCTAGGGGACAAGGACCCCAGCAAGCTACCCAGGGGTCCACAACTCTCCCTGGACTTGCAGTACAGGCCCCAGGGTGCCCCCTTGGCCTCCACCTAGGGGCCTCTGACCCCAGCAAGCTACCCAGGGGACCACAACTCTCCCTGGACTTGCAGTATAGGCCCCAGGGTACCCCCTTGGCCTCCACCCAGGGGCCTCTGACCCCAGCAAGCTACCCAGGGGGTCCACCTCTTTCCCTGGCCTTGCAGTAGAGGCCCTAGGGTACCTCCTGGCCTTCCACCTAGGGGCCTTTGACCCCAGCAAGCTACCCAGGGGTCCACAACTCTCCCTGGACTTGTAGTAGAGGCCCCAGGGTGCCCCCTTGGCCTCCACCTAGGGGCCTCTGACCCCAGCAAGCTACCCAGGGGTCCACAACTCTCCCTGGACTTGCAGTAGAGGCCCCAGGGTGCCCCCTTGGCCTCCACCCAGGGGCCTCTGACCCCAGCAAGCTACCCAGGGGTCCACCTTTCTCCCTGGACTTGAAGTATAGGCCCAAGGGTGCCCACTGGCCATCCACCTAGGGGCCTAAGACCCCAACAAGCTACCCAGGGGTCCACAACTCTCCCTGGACTTGCAGTAGAGGACCCCAGGGTGCCCCCTGGCCCTCCACCTAGGGGCCTCTGACCCCAGCAAGCTACCCAGGGGTCCATCTCTCTCCCTGGACTTGCAGTATAGGCCCCAGGGTGCCCCCTGGCCCTCCACCTAGGGAACATAAGACCCCAGCAAGCTACCTAGGGGTCCACCTCTCTCCCTTGAATTGAAGTATAGGCCCCAGGGTGCCCCCTGGCCCTCCACCTAGGGGACAAGGACCCCAGCAAGCTACCCAGGGGTCCACCTCTCTGCCTGGACTTGCAGTAGAGGCCCCAGGGTGCCCCCTTGGCCTCCACCTAGGGGCCTCTGACCCCAGCAAGCTACCCAGGGGTCCACAACTCTCCCTGGACTTGCAGTAGAGGCCCCAGGGTGCCCCCTTGGCCTCCACCCAGGGGCCTCTGACCCCAGCAAGCTACCCAGGGGTCCACCTTTCTCCCTGGACTTGAAGTATAGGCCCAAGGGTGCCCACTGGCCCTCCACTTAGGGGCCTAAGACCCCAACAAGCTACCCAGGGGTTCACAACTCTCCCTGGACTTGCAGTAGAGGCCCCAGGGTGCCCCCTGGCCCTCCACCTAGGGGCCTAAGACCCCAGCAAGCTACCCAGGGGTCCACCTCTCTCCCTTGACTTGAAGTAGAGGCCCCAGGGTGCCCCTTTGCCCTACACCTAGGGGCCTCTGACCCCAGCAAGCTACCCAGGGGTCCACCTCTCTCCCTTGACTTGAAGTATAGGCCCCAGGGTGTCTCCTGGCCCTCCACCTAGGGGCCTCTGACCCCAGCAAGCTACCCAGGGGTCCACAACTCTCCCTGGACTTGAAGTAGAGGCCCCAAGGTGCCCCCTTGGCCTCAACCCAGGGGCCTCTGACCCCAGCAAGCTACCCAGGGGTCCACCTTTCTCCGTGGACTTGAAGTATAGGCCTCAGGGTGCCCACTGGCCCTCCACCCAGGGGCCTAAGACCTCAGCAAGCTACCCAGGGGTCCACAACTCTCCCTGGACTTGCAGTAGAGGCCCCAGGGTTCCCCCTGGCCCTCCACCTAGGGGCCTCTGACCCCAGCAAGCTACCCAGGGGTCCACAACTCTCCCTGGACTTGCAGTAGAGGCCCCTGGGTGCCCCCTGGCCCTCCACCCAGGGACCTAAGACCCCAGCAAGCTACCCAGGGGTCCAGCTCTCTGCCTGGACTTGCAGTAGAGGCCCCAGGGTGCCCCCTTGGCCTCCACCTAGGGGCCTCTGACCCCAGCAAGCTACCCAGGGGTCCACAACTCTCCCTGGACTTGCAGTAGAGGCCTCAGGGTGCCCCCTTGGCCTCCACCTAGGGGCCTCTGACCCCAGCAAGCTACCCAGGGGTCCACCTTTCTCCCTGGACATGCAGTAGACGCCCCAGGGTGCCCCCTGGCCCTCCACCTAGTGGCCTTTGACCCCAGGAAGCTATCCAGGGGTCCACCTTGCTCCCTGGACTTGTAGTAGAGGCCCAAGAAGGCCACCTGGCCCTCCATCTAGTGGCCTAGGACCCCAGAAAGCTACCCAGGGGTCCACCTCTCTCCCTGGACTGGCAGTAGAGGCCCCAGGGTGCCCCCTTTCCCTCCAAAAAGGAGTCTTTGACCCCAGCAACCTACCCAGTGGTCCACCTCTCTCCCTGGACTTGGAGGATAGGCCCCAGGGTGCCCCCTGGCCCTCCACCTAGGGGCCTAAGACCCCAGCAAGCTACCCTGGGGTCCTCCTCTTTCCCTGGACTTGCAGTAGAGGCCCCAGGGTGCCCCCTTGGCCTCCACCTAGGGGCCTCTGACCCCAGCAAGCTACCCAGGGGTCCACCTTTCTCCCTGGACTTGAAGTATAGGCCCAAGGGGTCCCACTGGCCCCCCACCTAGGTTCCTAAGACCCCAACAAGCTACCCAGGGGTCCACAACTCTCCCTGGACTTGCAGTAGAGGCCCCAGGGTGCCCCCTGGCCCTCCACCTAGGGGCCTAAGACCCCAGCAAGCTACCCAGGGGTCCACCTCTCTCCCTTGACTTGAAGTATAGGCCCAAGGGTGCCCACTGGCCATCCACCTAGGGGCCTAAGACCCCAACAAGCTACCCAGGGGTCCGCAACTCTCCCTGGACTTGCAGTAGAGGCCCCAGGGTGCCCCCTGGCCCTCCACCTTGGGGTCTCTGACCCCAGCAAGCTACCCAGGGGTCCACCTCTCTCCCTTGACTTGAAGTATAGGCCCCAGGGTGCCCCCTGGCCCTCCACCTAGGGGACTAAGACCCCAGCAAGCTACCCAGGGGTCCACCTCTCTGCCTGGACTTGCGGTAGAGGCCCCAGGGTGCCCCCTTGGCCTCCACCTAGGGGCCTCTGACCCCAGCAAGCTACCCAGGGGTCCACAACTCTCCCTGGACTTGCAGTAGAGGCCCCAGGGTGCCCCCTTGGCCTCCACCCAGGGGCCTCTGACCCCAGCAAGCTACCCAGGGGTCCACCTTTCTTCCTGGACTTGAAGTATAGGCCCAAGGGTGCCCACTGGCCCTCCACCTAGGGGACTATGACCCCAACAAGCTACCCAGGGGTCCACAACTGTCCCTGGACTTGCAGTAGAGGCCCCAGGGTGCCCCCTGGCCCTCCACCTAGGGGCCTAAGACCCCAGCAAGCTACCCAGGGGTCCACCTCTCTCCCTTGACTTGAAGTATAGGCCCCAGGGTGCCCCCTGGCCCTCCACCTAGGGGACTAGGACCCCAGCTAGCTACCCAGGGGTCCACCTCTCTGCCTGGACTTGCAGTAGAGGCCCCAGGGTGCCCCCTTGCCCTCCACCCAAGGGCCTCTGACCCCAGCAAGCTACCCAGGGGTCCACCTCTCTCCCTGGACTTGCAGTAGAGGCCCTAGGGTACCTCCTGGCCCTCCACCTAGGGGCCTCTGACCCCAGCAAGCTACCTAGGGGTCCACAACTCTCCCTGGACTTGCAGTAGAGGCCCCAGGGTGCCCCCTTGGCCTCCACCCAGGGGCCTCTGACCCCAGCAAGCTACCCAGGGGTCCACCTTTCTCCCTGGACTTGAAGTATAGGCCTCAGGGTGCCCACTGGCCCTCCACCTAGGGCCCTAAGACCCCAGCAAGCTACCCAGGGGTCCACAACTCTACCTGGACTTGCAGTAGAGGCCCCAGGGTGCCCCCTTGGCTTCCACCCAGGGGCCTCTGACCCCAGCAAGCTACCCAGGGGTCCACCTTTCTCCCTGGACTTGAAGTATAGGCCTCAGGGTGCCCACTGGCCCTCCACCTAGGGGCCTAAGACCCCAGCAAGCTACCCAGGGGTCCACAACTCTCCCTGGACTTGCAGTAGTTGCCCCAGGGTGCCCCCTGGCCCTCCACCCAGGGGCCTCTGACCCCAGCAAGCTACCCAGGCGTCCACCTCTCTCCCTGGACTTGCAGTAGAGGCCCTAGGGTACCTCCTGGCCCTCCACCTAGGGGCCTCTGACCCCAGCAAGCTACCTAGGGGTCCACAACTCTCCCTGGACTTGCAGTAGAGGCCCCAGGGTGCCCCCTTGGCCTCCACCCAGGGGCCTCTGACCCCAGCAAGCTACCCAGGGGTCCACCTTTCTCCCTGGACTTGAAGTATAGGCCTCAGGGTGCCCACTGGCCCTCCACCTAGGGGCCTAAGACCCCAGCAAGCTACCCAGGGGTCCACAACTCTCCCTGGACTTGCAGTAGAGGCCCCAGGGTGCCCCCTTGGCCTCCACCCAGGGGCCTCTGACGCCAGCAAGCTACCCATGGGTCCACCTTTCTCCCTGGACTTGAAGCATAGGCCCAAGGGTGCACACTGGCCCTCCACATAGGGGCCTAAGACCCCAACAAACTACCCAGGGGTCCACAACTCTCCCTGGACTTGCAGTAGAGGCCCCAGGGTGCCCCCTTGGCCTCCACCCAGGGGCCTCTGACCCCAGCAAGCTACCCAGGGGTCCACCTTTCTCCCTGGACTTGAAGTATAAGCCCAAGGGTGCACACTGGCCCTCCACCTAGGGGCCTAAGACCCCAACAAGCTACCCAGGGGTCCACAACTCTCCCTGGACTTGCAGTAGAGGCCCCAGGGTGCCCCCTTGCCCTCCACCCAGGGGCCTCTGACCCCACCAAGCTACCCAGGGGGTCCACCTCTTTCCCTGGACTTGCAGTAGAGGCCCAAGGGTACCTCCTGGCCCTCCACCTAGGGGCCTTTGAACCCAGCAAGCTACCCAGGGGTCCACAACTCTCCCTGGACTAGCAGTACAGGCCCCAGGGTGCCCCCTTGGCCTCCACCTAGGGGCATCTGACCCCAGCAAGCTACCCAGGGGTCCACAACTCTCCCTGGACTTGCAGTAGAGGCCCCAGGGTACCCCCTTGGCCTCCACCCAGGGGCCTCTGACCCCAGCAAGCTACCCAGGGGGTCCACCTCTTTCCCTGGACTTGCAGTAGAGGCCCTAGGGTACCTCCTGGCCCTCCACCTAAGGGCCTTTGACCCCAGCAAGTTACCCAGGGGTCCACAACTCTCCCTGGACTTGCAGTAGAGGCCCCAGGGTGCCCCCTTGGCCTCCACCTAGGGGCCTCTGACCCCAGCAAGCTACCCAGGGGTCCACAACTCTCCCTGGACTTGCAGTAGAGGCCCCAGGGTGCCACCTTGGCCTCCACCTAGGGGCCTCTGACCCCAGCAAGCTACCCAGGGGTCCAAAATTCTCCCTGGACTTGCAGTAGAGGCCCCAGGGTACCCCCTTGGCCTCCACCCAGGGGCCTCTGACCCCAGCAAGCTACCCAGGGGGTCCACCTCTTTCCCTGGACTTGCAGTAGAGGCCCTAGGGTACCTCCTGGCCCTCCACCTAGGGGCCTTTGACCCTAGCAAGCTACCCAGGGGTCCACAACTCTCCCTGGACTTGCAGTAGAGGCCCCAGGGTGCCCCCTTGGCCTCCACCTAGGGGCCTCTGACCCCAGCAAGCTACCCAGGGGTCCACAACTCTCCCTGGACTTGCAGTAGAGGCCCCAGGGTGCCACCTTGGCCTCCACCTAGGGGCCTCTGACCCCAGCAAGCTACCCAGGGGTCCAAAATTCTCCCTGGACTTGCAGTAGAGGCCCCAGGGTGCCCCCTGGCCCTCCACCTAGGGGTCTCTGACCCCAGCAAGCTACCCTGGGGGTCCTCCTCTTTCCCTGGACTTGCAGTAGAGGCCCAAGGGTGCCCCCTTGGCCTCCACCTAGGGGCCTCTGACCCCAGCAAGCTACCCGTGGGTCCAAAACTCTCCCTGGACTTGCAGTAGAGGCCCCAATGTGCCCCCTTGGCCTCCACCCAGGGGCCTCTGACCCCAGCAAGCTACCCAGGGGGTCCACCTCTTTCCCTGGACTTGCAGTAGAGGCCCTAGGGTACCTCCTGGCCCTCCACCTAGGGGCCTTTGACCCTAGCAAGCTACCCAGGGGTCCACAACTCTCCCTGGACTTGCAGTACCGGCCCCAAGGTGCCCCCTTGGCCTCCACCTAGGGGCCTCTGACCCCAGGAAGCTACCCAGGGGTCCACATCTCTCCCTTAACTTGCAGTAGAGGCCCCAGGGTACCCCCCTTGGCCTCCACCAAGGGGCCTCTGTCCCCAGCAAGCTACCCAGGGGGTCCAACTCTTTCCCTGGACTTGCAGTAGAGGCCCTAGGGTACCTCCTGGCCCTCCACCTAGAGGCCTTTGACCCCAGCAAGCTACCCAGGGGTCCACAACTCTCCCTGGACTTGCAGTACAGGCCCCAGGGTGCCCCCTTGGCCTACACCTAGGGGCCTCTGACCCCAGCAAGCTACCCAGGGGACCACAACTCTCCCTGGACTTGCAATAGAGGCCCCAGGGTACCCCCTTGGCCTCCACCCAGGGGCCTCTGACCCCAGCAAGCTACCCAGGGGGTCCACCTCTTTCCCTGGACTTGCAGTAGAGGCCCTAGGGTACCTCCTGGCCTTCCACCTAGGGGCCTTTGACCCCAGCAAGCTACCCAGGGGTCCACAACTCTCCCTGGACTTTCAGTAGAGGCCCCAGGGTGCCCCCTTGGCCTCCACCTAGGGGCCTCTGACCCCAGCAAGCTACCCAGGGGTCCACAACTCTCCCTGGACTTGCAGTAGAGGCCCCAGGGTGCCCCCTTGGCCTCCACCCAGGGGCCTCTGACCCCAGCAAGCTACCCAGGGGTCCACCTTTCTCCCTGGACTTGAAGTATAGGCCCAAGGGTGCCCACTGGCCATCCACCTAGGGGCCTAAGACACCAACAAGCTACCCAGGGGTCCACAACTCTCCCTGGACTTGCAGTAGAGGCCCCAGGGTGCCCCCTGGCCCTCCACCTAGGGGCCTCTGACCCCAGCAAGCTACCCAGGGGTCCACCTCACTCCCTGGACTTGCAGTAGAGGCCCTAGGGTACCTCCTGGCCCTCCACCTAGGGGCCTTTGACCCTAGCAAGCTACCCAGGGGTCCACAACTCTCCCTGGACTTGCAGTACCGGCCCCAAGGTGCCCCCTTGGCCTCCACCTAGGGGCCTCTGACCCCAGGAAGCTACCCAGGGGTCCACAACTCTCCCTTAACTTGCAGTAGAGGCCCCAGGGTACCCCCCTTGGCCTCCACCAAGGGGCCTCTGTCCCCAGCAAGCTACCCAGGGGGTCCAACTCTTTCCCTGGACTTGCAGTAGAGGCCCTAGGGTACCTCCTGGCCCTCCACCTAGAGGCCTTTGACCCCAGCAAGCTACCCAGGGGTCCACAACTCTCCCTGGACTTGCAGTACAGGCCCCAGGGTGCCCCCTTGGCCTACACCTAGGGGCCTCTGACCCCAGCAAGCTACCCAGGGGACCACAACTCTCCCTGGACTTGCAATAGAGGCCCCAGGGTACCCCCTTGGCCTCCACCCAGGGGCCTCTGACCCCAGCAAGCTACCCAGGGGGTCCACCTCTTTCCCTGGACTTGCAGTAGAGGCCCTAGGGTACCTCCTGGCCTTCCACCTAGGGGCCTTTGACCCCAGCAAGCTACCCAGGGGTCCACAACTCTCCCTGGACTTTCAGTAGAGGCCCCAGGGTGCCCCCTTGGCCTCCACCTAGGGGCCTCTGACCCCAGCAAGCTACCCAGGGGTCCACAACTCTCCCTGGACTTGCAGTAGAGGCCCCAGGGTGCCCCCTTGGCCTCCACCCAGGGGCCTCTGACCCCAGCAAGCTACCCAGGGGTCCACCTTTCTCCCTGGACTTGAAGTATAGGCCCAAGGGTGCCCACTGGCCATCCACCTAGGGGCCTAAGACACCAACAAGCTACCCAGGGGTCCACAACTCTCCCTGGACTTGCAGTAGAGGCCCCAGGGTGCCCCCTGGCCCTCCACCTAGGGGCCTCTGACCCCAGCAAGCTACCCAGGGGTCCACCTCACTCCCTGGACTTGCAGTATAGGACCCAGGGTGCCCCCTGGCCCTCCACCTATGGACCTAAGACCCCAGCAAGCTACCCAGGGGTCCACCTCTCTCCCTTGACTTGAAGTATAGGCCCCAGGGTACCCCCTGGCCCTCCACCTAGGGGACTAGGACCCCAGCAAGGTACCCAGGGGTCCACCTCTCTGCCTGGACTTGCAGTAGAGGCCCCAGGGTGACCCCTTGGCCTCCACCTAGGGGCCTCTGACCCCAGCAAGCTACCCAGGGGTCCACAACTCTCCCTGGACTTGCAATAGAGGCCCCAGGGTACCCCCTTGGCCTCCACCCAGGGGCCTCTGACCCCAGCAAGCTACCCAGGGGGTCCACCTCTTTCACTGGACTTGCAGTAGAGGCCCTAGGGTACCTCCTGGCCCTCCACCTAGGGGCCTTTGACCCCAGCAAGCTACCCAGGGGTCCACAACTCTCCCTGGACTTGCAGTAGAGGCCCCAGGGTGCCCCCTTGGCCTCCATCTAGGGGCCTCTGACCCCAGCAAGCTACCCAGGGGTCCACAACTCTCCCTGGACTTGAAGTAGAGGCCCCAGGGTGCCCCCTTGGCCTCCACCCAGGGGCCTCTGACCCCAGCAAGCTACCCAGGGGTCCACAACTCTCCCTGGACTTGCAGTAGAGGCCCCAGGGTGCCCCCTTGGCCTCCACCCAGGGGCCTCTGACCCCAGCAAGCTACCCAGGGGTCCACCTTTCTCCCTGGACTTGAAGTATAGGCCCAAGGGTGCCCACTGGCCCTCCACCTAGGGGCCTAAGACCCCAACAAGCTACCCAGGGGTCCAAAACTCTCCCTGGACTTGCAGTAGAGGCCCCAAGGTGCCCCCTGGCCCTCCACCTAGGGGCCTAAGACCCCAGCAAGCTACCCAGGGGTCCACCTCTCTCCCTTGACTTGAAGTATAGGCCCCAGGGTGCCCCCTGGCCCTCCACCTAGGGGACTAGGACCCCAGCTAGCTACCCAGGGGTCCACCTCTCTGCCTGGACTTGCAGTAGAGGCCCCAGGGTGCCCCCTTGCGCTCCACCCAGGGGCCTCTGACGCCAGCAAGCTACCCAGGGGTCCACCTCTCTCCCTTGACTTGAAGTATAGGCCCCAGGGTGTCTCCTGGCCCTCCACCTAGGGGCCTCTGACCCCAGCAAGCTACTCAGGGGTCCACAACTCTCCCTGGACTTGCAGTAGAGGCCCCAGGGTGCCCCCTTGGCCTCAACCCAGGGGCCTTTGACCCCAGCAAGCTACCCAGGGGTCCACCTTTCTCCGTGGACTTGAAGTAGAGGCCCCAGGGTGCCCCCTGGCCCTCCACCTAGGGACCTAAGACCCCAGCAAGCTACCCAGGGGTCCACCTCTCTCCCTTGACTTGAAGTATAGGCCCCAGGGTGCCCCCTGGCCCTCCACCTAGGGGACTAGGACCCCAGCAAGGTACCCAGGGGTCCACCTCTCTGCCTGGACTTGCAGTAGAGGCCCCAGGGTGCCCCCTTGGCCTCCACCTAGGGGCCTCTGACCCAGCAAGCTACCCAGGGGTCCACAACTCTCCCTGGACTTGCAGTAGAGGCCCCAGGGTACCCCCTTGGCCTCCACCCAGGGGCCTCTGACCCCAGCAAGCTACTCAGGGGTTCCACCTCTTTCTCTGGACTTGCAGTAGAGGCCCCAGGGTGCCCCCTTGGCCTCCACCCAGGGGCCTCCGACCCCAGCAAGCTACCCAGGGGTCCACCTTTCTCCCTGGACTTGAAGTATAGGCCCAAGGGTGCCCACTGGCCCTCCACCTAGGGGCCTAAGACCCCAACAAGCTACCCAGGGGTCCACAACTCTCCCTGGATTTGCAGTAGAGGCCCCAGGGTGCCCCCTGGCCCTCCACCTAGGGGCCTAAGACCCCAGCAAGCTACCCAGGGGTCCACCTCTCTCCCTTGACTTGAAGTATAGGCCCCAGGGTGCCCCTGGCCCACCACCTAGGGGACTAGGACCCCAGCTAGCTACCCAGGGGTCCACCTCTCTGCCTGGACTTGCAGTATAGGCCCCAGGCTGCCCCCTTGCCCTCCACCCAGGGGCCTCTGACCCCAGCAAGCTACCCAGGGGTCCACCTCTCTCCCTTGACTTGAAGTATAGGCCCCAGGGTGCCCCCTGGCCCTCCACCTAGGGGACTAGGACCCCAGCAAGCTACCCAGGGGTACACCTCTCTGTCTGGACTTGCAGTAGAGGCCCCAGGGTGCCCCGTGGCCTCCTTCTAGGGGCCTCTGACCCCAGCAAGCTACCCAGGGGTCCACAACTCTCCCTGGACTTGCAGTAGAGGCCTCAGGGTGCCCCCTTGGCCTCCACCTACGGGCTTCTGACCCCAGCAAGCTACCCAGGGGTCCACCTTTCTCCCTGGACATGCAGTAGACGCCCCAGGGTGCCCCCTGGCCCTCCACCTAGTGGCCTTTGACCCCAGGAAGCTATCCATGGGTCCACCTTGCTCCCTGGACTTGCAGTAGAGGCCCAAGAAGGCCACCTGGCCCTCCATCTAGAGGCCTAGGACCCCAGAAAGCTACCCAGGGGTCCACCTCTCTCACTGGACTGGCAGTAGAGGCCCCAGGGTGCCCCCTTGCCCTCCAAAAAGGAGTCTTTGACCCCAGCAACCTACCCAGTGGTCCACCTCTATCCCTGGACTTGGAGGATAGGCCCCAGGGTGCCCCCTTGGCCTCCACCTAGGGGCCTCTGACCCCAGCAAGCTACCCAGGGGTCCAAAATTCTCCCTGGACTTGCAGTAGAGGCCCCAGGGTGCCCCCTTGGCCTCCACCCAGGGGCCTCTTACCCCAGCAAGCTACCCAGGGGGTCCACCTCTTTCCCTGGACTTGCAGTAGAGGCCCTAGGGTACCTCCTGGCCCTCCACCTAGGGGCCTTTGACCCCAGCAAGCTACCCAGGGGTCCACAACTCTCCCTGGACTTGCAGTAGAGGCCCCAGGGTGCCCCCTTGGCCTCCACCTAGGGGCCTCTGACCCCAGCAAGCTACCCAGGGGTCCACAACTCTCCCTGGACTTGCAGTAGAGGCCCCAGGGTGCCCCCTTGACCTCCACCTAGGGGCCTCTGACCCCAGCAAGCTACCCAGGGGTCCACAACTCTCCCTGGACTTTCAGTAGAGGCCACAGGGTGCCCCCTTGGCCTCCACCCAGGGGCCTCTGACCCCAGCAAGCTACCCAGGGGTCCACCTTTCTCCCTGGACTTGAAGTATAGGCCCAAGGGTGCCCACTGGCCCTCCACTTAGGGGCCTAAGACCCCAACAAGCTACCCAGGGGTTCACAACTCTCCCTGGACTTGAAGTAGAGGCCCCAGGGTGCCCCCTTGGCCTCCACCCAGGGGCCTCTGACCCCAGCAAGATACCCAGGGGTCCACAACTCTCCCTGGACTTGCAGTAGAGGCCCCAGGGTGCCCCCTTGGCCTCCACCCAGGGGCCTCTGACCCCAGCAAGCTACCCAGGGGTCCACCTTTCTCCCTGGACTTGAAGTATAGGCCCAAGGGTGCCCACTGGCCCTCCACCTAGGGGCCTAAGACCCCAACAAGCTACCCAGGGGTCCAAAACTCTCCCTGGACTTGCAGTAGAGGCCCCAAGGTGCCCCCTGGCCCTCCACCTAGGGGCCTAAGACCCCAGCAAGCTACCCAGGGGTCCACCTCTCTCCCTTGACTTGAAGTATAGGCCCCAGGGTGCCCCCTGGCCCTCCACCTAGGGGACTAGGACCCCAGCTAGCTACCCAGGGGTCCACCTCTCTGCCTGGACTTGCAGTAGAGGCCCCAGGGTGCCCCCTTGCGCTCCACCCAGGGGCCTCTGACCCCAGCAAGCTACCCAGGGGTCCACCTCTCTCCCTTGACTTGAAGTATAGGCCCCAGGGTGTCTCCTGGCCCTCCACCTAGGGGCCTCTGACCCCAGCAAGCTACCCAGGGGTCCACAACTCTCCCTGGACTTGCAGTAGAGGCCCCAGGGTGCCCCCTTGGCCTCAACCCAGGGGCCTTTGACCCCAGCAAGCTACCCAGGGGTCCACCTTTCTCCGTGGACTTGAAGTAGAGGCCCCAGGGTGCCCCCTGGCCCTCCACCTAGGGACCTAAGACCCCAGCAAGCTACCCAGGGGTCCACCTCTCTCCCTTGACTTGAAGTATAGGCCCCAGGGTGCCCCCTGGCCCTCCACCTAGGGGACTAGGACCCCAGCAAGCTACCCAGGGGTCCACCTCTCTGCCTGGACTTGCAGTAGAGGCCCCAGGGTGCCCCCTTGGCCTCCACCTAGGGGCCTCTGACCCAGCAAGCTACCCAGGGGTCCACAACTCTCCCTGGACTTGCAGTAGAGGCCCCAGGGTACCCCCTTGGCCTCCACCCAGGGGCCTCTGACCCCAGCAAGCTACTCAGGGGTTCCACCTCTTTCTCTGGACTTGCAGTAGAGGCCCAAGGGTGCCCCCTTGGCCTCCACCCAGGGGCCTCCGACCCCAGCAAGCTACCCAGGGGTCCACCATTCTCCCTGGACTTGAAGTATAGGCCCAAGGGTGCCCACTGGCCCTCCACCTAGGGGCCTAAGACCCCAACAAGCTACCCAGGGGTCCACAACTCTCCCTGGATTTGCAGTAGAGGCCCCAGGGTGCCCCCTGGCCCTCCACCTAGGGGCCTAAGACCCCAGCAAGCTACCCAGGGGTCCACCTCTCTCCCTTGACTTGAAGTATAGGCCCCAGGGTGCCCCTGGCCCACCACCTAGGGGACTAGGACCCCAGCTAGCTACCCAGGGGTCCACCTCTCTGCCTGGACTTGCAGTATAGGCCCCAGGCTGCCCCCTTGCCCTCCACCCAGGGGCCTCTGACCCCAGCAAGCTACCCAGGGGTCCACCTCTCTCCCTTGACTTGAAGTATAGGCCCCAGGGTGCCCCCTGGCCCTCCACCTAGGGGACTAGGACCCCACCAAGCTACCCAGGGGTACACCTCTCTGTCTGGACTTGCAGTAGAGGCCCCAGGGTGCCCCGTGGCCTCCTTCTAGGGGCCTCCGACCCCAGCAAGCTACCCAGGGGTCCACAACTCTCCCTGGACTTGCAGTAGAGGCCTCAGGGTGCCCCCTTGGCCTCCACCTACGGGCCTCTGACCCCAGCAAGCTACCCAGGGGTCCACCTTTCTCCCTGGACATGCAGTAGACGCCCCAGGGTGCCCCCTTGGCCTCCACCCAGGGGCCTCTTACCCCAGCAAGCTACCCAGGGGGTCCACCTCTTTCCCTGGACTTGCAGTAGAGGCCCTAGGGTACCTCCTGGCCCTCCACCTAGGGGCCTTTGACCCCAGCAAGCTACCCAGGGGTCCACAACTCTCCCTGGACTTGCAGTAGAGGCCCCAGGGTGCCCCCTTGGCCTCCACCTAGGGGCCTCTGACCCCAGCAAGCTACCCAGGGGTCCACAACTCTCCCTGGACTTGCAGTAGAGGCCCCAGGGTGCCCCCTTGACCTCCACCTAGGGGCCTCTGACCCCAGCAAGCTACCCAGGGGTCAACAACTCTCCCTGGACTTTCAGTAGAGGCCACAGGGTGCCCCCTTGGCCTCCACCCAGGGGCCTCTGACCCCAGCAAGCTACCCAGGGGTCCACCTTTCTCCCTGGACTTGAAGTATAGGCCCAAGGGTGCCCACTGGCCCTCCACCTAGGTTCCCAAGACCCCAACAAGCTACCCAGGGGTCCACAACTCTCCCTGGACTTGCAGTAGAGGCCCCAGGGTGCCCCCTGGCCCTCCACCTAGGGGCCTAAGACCCCAGCAAGCTACCCAGGGGTCCACCTCTCTCCCTTGACTTGAAGTAGAGGCCCCAGGGTGCCCCCTGGCCCTCCACCTAGGGGACTAGGACCCCAGCTAGCTACCCAGGGGTCCACCTCTCTGCCTGGACTTGCAGTAGAGGCCCCAGGGTGCCCCCTTGCCCTCCTCCCAGGGGCCTCTGACCCCAGCCAGCTACCCAGGGGTCCACCTCTCTCCCTGGACTTGCAGTAGAGGCCCTAGGGTACCTCCTGGCCCTCCACCTAGGGGCCTCTGACCCCAGCAAGCTACCTAGGGGTCCACAACTCTCCCTGGACTTGCAGTAGAGGCCCCAGGGTGCCCCCTGGCCCTCCACCCAGGGGCCTCTGACCCCAGCAAGCTACCCAGGGGTCCACCTCTCTCCCTGGACTTGCAGTAGAGGCCCTAGGGTACCTCCTGGCCCTCCACCTAGGGGCCTCTGACCCCAGCAAGCTACCTAGGGGTCCAGAACTCTCCCTGGACTTGCAGTAGAGGCCCCAGGGTGCCCCCTTGGCCTCCACCCAGGGGCCTCTGACCCCAGCAAGCTACCCAGGGGTCCACCTTTCTCCCTGGACTTGAAGTATAGGCCTCAGGGTGCCCACTGGCCCTCCACCTAGGGGCCTAAGACCCCAGCAAGCTACCCAGGGGTCCACAACTCTCCCTGGACTTGCAGTAGAGGCCCCAAAGTGCCCCCTTGGCCTCCACCCAGGGGCCTCTGACCCCAGCAAGCTACCCAGGGGTCCACCTTTCTCCCTGGACTTGAAGTATAGGCCCAAGGGTGCACACTGGCCCTCCACCTAGGGGCCTAAGACCCCAACAAGCTACCCAGGGGTCCACAACTCTCCCTGGACTTGCAGTAGAGGCCCCAGGGTGCCCCCTTGGCCTCCAACCAGGGGCCTCTGACCCCAGCAAGCTACCCAGGGGTCCGCCTTTCTCCCTGGACTTGAAGTATAGGCCCAAGGGTGCCCTCTGGCCATCCACCTAGGGGCCTAAGACCCCAACAAGCTACCCAGGGGTCCACAACTCTCCCTGGACTTGCAGTAGAGGCCCTAGGGTACCTCCTGGCCCTCCACCTAGGGGCCTCTGACCCCAGCAAGCTACCCAGGGGTCCACAACTCTCCCTGGACTTGCAATAGAGGCCCCAGGGTGCCCCCTTGGCCTCCACCCAGGGGCCTCTGACCCCAGCAAGCTACCCAGGGGTCCACCTTTCTCCCTGGACTTGAAGTATAGGCCCAAGGGTGCCCTCTGGCCATCCACCTAGGGGCCTAAGACCCCAACAAGCTACCCAGGGGTCCACAACTCTCCCTGGACTTGCAGTAGAGGCCCTAGGGTATCTCCTGGCCCTCCACCTAGGGGCCTTAGACCCCAGCAAGCTACCCAGGGGTCCACAACTCTCCCTGGACTTGCAGTAGAGGCCCCAGGGTGCCCCCTTGGCCTCCACCTAGGGGCCTATGACCCCAGCAAGCTACCCAGGGGTCCACAACTCTCCCTGGACTTGCAGTAGAGGCCCCAGGGTGCCCCCTTGGCCTCCACCCAGGGGCCTCTGACCCCAGCAAGCTACCCAGGGGTCCACCTTTCTCCCTGGACTTGAAGTATAGGCCCAAGGGTGCCCTCTGGCCATCCACCTAGGGGCCTAAGACCCCAACAAGCTACCCAGGGGTCCACAACTCTCCATGGACTTGCAGTAGAGGCCCCAGGGTGCCCCCTGGCCTTCACCTAGGGGCCTCTGACCCCAGCAAGCTACCCAGGGGTCCACCTCTCTCCCTTGACTTGAAGTATAGGCCCCAGGTTGCCCCCTGGCCCTCCACCTAGGGGACTAGGACCCCAGCAATCTACCCAGGGGTCCACCTCTCTGCCTGGACTTGCAGTAGAGGCCCCAGGGTGCCGCCTTGGCCTCCACCTAGGGGCCTCTCACCCCAGCAAGCTACCCAGGGGTCCACAACTCTCCGTGGACTTGCAGTAGAAGCCCCAGGGTGCCCCCTTGGCCTCCACCCAGGGGCCTCTGACCCCAGCAAGCTACCCAGGGGTCCACCTTTCTCCCTGGACTTGAAGTAAAGGCCCAAGGGTGCCCACTGGCCCTCCACCTAGGGGCCTAAGACCCCAACAAGCTACCCAGGGGTCCACAACTCTCCCTGGACTTGCAGTAGAGGCCCTAGGGTACCTCCTGGCCCTCCACCTAGGGGCCTCTGACCCCAGCAAGCTACCCAGGGGTCCACAACTCTCCCTGGACTTGCAGTAGAGGCCCCAAGGTGCCCCCTTGGCCTCCACCCAGAGGCCTCTGACCCCAGCAAGCTACCCAGGGGTCCACCTTTCTCCTTGGACTTGACGTATAGGCCTCAGGGTGCCCACTTGCCCTCCACCTAGGGGACTAGGACCCCAGCTAGCTACCCAGGGGTCCACCTCTCTGCCTTGTATTTGCAGTATAGGCCCCAGGCTGCCCCCTTGCCCTCCACCCAGGGGCCTCTGACCCCAGCAAGCTACCCAGGGGTCCACCTCTCTCCCTTGACTTGAAGTATAGGCCCCAGGGTGTCTCCTGGCCCTCCACCTAGGGGCCTCTGACCCCAGCAAGCTACCCAGGGGTCCACCTCTCTCCCTGGACTTGCAGTATAGGCCCCAGGGTGCCCCCTGGCCCTCCACCTAGGGACCTAAGACCCCAGCAAGTTACCCAGGGGTCCACCTCTCTCCCTTGACTTGAAGTATAGGCTCCAGGGTGCCCCCTGGCCCTCCACCTAGGGGACAAGGACCCCAGCAAGCTACCCAGGGGTCCACCTCTCTCCCTTGACTTGAAGTATAGGCTCCAGGGTGCCCCCTGGCCCTCCACCTAGGGGACAAGGACCCCAGCAAGCTACCCAGGGGTCCACAACTCTCCCTGGACTTGCAGTACAGGCCCCAGGGTGCCCCCTTGGCCTCCACCTAGGGGCCTATGACCCCAGCAAGCTACCCAGGGGTCCACAACTCTCCCTGGACTTGCAGTAGAGGCCCCAGGGTGCCCCCTTGGCCTCCACCCAGGGGCCTCTGACCCCAGCAAGCTACCCAGGGGTCCACCTTTCTCCCTGGACTTGAAGTATAGGCCCAAGGGTGCCCTCTGGCCATCCACCTAGGGGCCTAAGACCCCAACAAGCTACCCAGGGGTCCACAACTCTCCCTGGACTTGCAGTAGAGGCCCCAGGGTGCCCCCTGGCCCTCCACCTAGGGGCCTCTGACCCCAGCAAGCTACCCAGGGGTCCACCTCTCTCCTTTGACTTGAAGTATAGGCCCCAGGTTGCCCCCTGGCCCTCCACCTAGGGGACTAGGACCCCAGCAAGCTACCCAGGGGTCCACCTCTCTGCCTGGACTTGCAGTAGAGGCCCCAGGGTGCCCCCTTGGCCTCCACCTAGGGGCCTCTCACCCCAGCAAGCTACCCAGGAGTCCACACCTCTCCCTGGACTTGCAGTAGAAATCCCAGGGTGCCCCCTTGGCCTCCACCCAGGGGCCTCTGACCCCAGCAAGCTACCCAGGGGTCCACCTTTGTCCCTGGACTTGAAGTATAGGCCCAAGGGTGCCCACTGGCCCTCCACCTAGGGGCCTAAGACCCCAACAAGCTACCCAGGGGTCCACAACTCTCCCTGGACTTGCAGTAGAGGCCCTAGGGTACCTCCTGGCCCTCCACCTAGGGGCCTCTGACCCCAGCAAGCTACCCAGGGGTCCACAACTCTCAATGAACTTGCAGTAGAGGCCCCAAGGTGCCCCCTTGGCCTCCACCCAGGGGCCTCTGACCCAAGCAAGCTACCCAGGGGTCCACCTTTCTCCTTGGACTTGACGTATAGGCCTCAGGGTGCCCACTGGCCCTCCACCTAGGGGACTAGGACCCCAGCTAGCTACCCAGGGGTCCACCTCTCTGCCTGGACTTGCAGTATAGGCCCCAGGCTGCCCCCTTGCCCTCCACCCAGGGGCCTCTGACCCCAGCAAGCTACCCAGGGGTCCACCTCTCTCCCTTGACTTGAAGTATAGGCCCCAGGGTGTCTCCTGGCCCTCCACCTAGGGGCCTCTGACCCCAGCAAGCTACCCAGGGGTCCACCTCTCTCCCTGGACTTGCAGTATAGGCCCCAGGGTGCCCACTGGCCATCCACCTTGGGGCCTAAGACCCCAACAAACTACCCAGGGGTCCACCTCTCTCCCTTGACTTGAAGTATAGGCTCCAGGGTGCCCCCTGGCCCTCCACCTAGGGGACAAGGACCCCAGCAAGCTACCCAGGGGTCCACCTCTCTCCCTTGACTTGAAGTATAGGCTCCAGGGTGCCCCCTGGCCCTCCACCTAGGGGACAAGGACCCCAGCAAGCTACCCAGGGGTCCACAACTCTCCCTGGACTTGCAGTACAGGCCCCAGGGTGCCCCCTTGGCCTCCACCTAGGGGCCTCTGACCCCAGCAAGCTACCCAGTGGACCACAACTCTCACTGGACTTGCAGTAGAGGCCCCAGGGTACCCCCTTGGCCTCCACCCAGGGGCCTCTGACCCCAGCAAGCTACCCAGGGGTCCACAACTCTCCCTGGACTTGCAGTAGAGGCCCTAGGGTACCTCCTGGCCCTCCACCTAGGGGCCTCTGACCCCAGCAAGCTACCCAGGGGTCCACAACTCTCCCTGGACTTGCAGTAGAGGCCCCAAGGTGCCCCCTTGGCCTCCACCCAGGGGCCTCTGACCCCAGCAAGCTACCCAGGGGTCCACCTTTCTCCTTGGACTTGACGTATAGGCCTCAGGGTGCCCACTTGCCCTCCACCTAGGGGACTAGGACCCCAGCTAGTTACCCAGGGGTCCACCTCTCTGCCTGGACTTGCAGTATAGGCCCCAGGCTGCCCCCTTGCCCTCCACCCAGGGGCCTCTGACCCCAGCAAGCTACCCAGGGGTCCACCTCTCTCCCTTGACTTGAAGTATAGGCCCCAGGGTGTCTCCTGGCCCTCCACCTAGGGGCCTCTGACCCCAGCAAGCTACCCAGGGGTCCACCTCTCTCCCTGGACTTGCAGTATAGGCCCCAGGGTGCCCCCTGGCCCTCCACCTAGGGACCTAAGACCCCAGCAAGTTACCCAGGGGTCCACCTCTCTCCCTTGACTTGAAGTATAGGCTCCAGGGTGCCCCCTGGCCCTCCACCTAGGGGACAAGGACCCCAGCAAGCTACCCAGGGGTCCACCTCTCTCCCTTGACTTGAAGTATAGGCTCCAGGGTGCCCCCTGGCCCTCCACCTAGGCGACAAGGACCCCAGCAAGCTACCCAGGGGTCCACAACTCTCCCTGGACTTGCAGTACAGGCCCCAGGCTGCCACCTTGGCCTCCACCTAGGGGCCTATGACCCCAGCAAGCTACCCAGGGGTCCACAACTCTCCCTGGACTTGCAGTAGAGGCCCCAGGGTGCCCCCTTGGCCTCCACCCAGGGGCCTCTGACCCCAGCAAGCTACCCAGGGGTCCACCTTTCTCCCTGGACTTGAAGTATAGGCCCAAGGGTGCCCTCTGGCCATCCACCTAGGGGCCTAAGACCCCAACAAGCTACCCAGGGGTCCACAACTCTCCCTGGACTTGCAGTAGAGGCCGCAGGGTGCCCCCTGGCCCTCCACCTAGGGGCCTCTGACCCCAGCAAGCTACCCAGGGGTCCACCTCTCTCCCTTGACTTGAAGTATAGGCCCCAGGTTGCCCCCTGGCCCTCCACCTAGGGGACTAGGACCCCAGCAAGCTACCCAGGGGTCCACCTCTCTGCCTGGACTTGCAGTAGAGGCCCTAGGGTGCCCCCTTGGCCTCCACCTAGGGGCCTCTCACCCCAGCAAGCTACCCAGGGGTCCACAACTCTCCCTGGACTTGCAGTAGAAGCCCCAGGGTGCCCCCTTGGCCTCCACCCAGGGGCCTCTGACCCCAGCAAGCTACCCAGGGGTCCACCTTTCTCCCTGGACTTGAAGTATAGGCCCAAGGGTGCCCACTGGCCCTCCACCTAGGGGCCTAAGACCCCAACAAGCTACCCAGGGGTCCACAACTCTCCCTGGACTTGCAGTAGAGGCCCTAGGGTACCTCCTGGCCCTCCACCTAGGGGCCTCTGACCCCAGCAAGCTACCCAGGGGTCCACAACTCTCCCTGGACTTGCAGTAGAGGCCCCAAGGTGCCCCCTTGGCCTCCACCCAGGGGCCTCTGACCCCAGCAAGCTACCCAGGGGTCCACCTTTCTCCTTGGACTTGACGTATAGGCCTCAGGGTGCCCACTGGCCCTCCACCTAGGGGACTAGGACCCCAGCAAGCTACCCAGGGGTCCACCTCTCTCCCTTGACTTGAAGTATAGGCCCCAGGGTGTCTCCTGGCCCTCCACCTAGGGGCCTCTGACCCCAGCAAGCTACCCAGGGGTCCACCTCTCTCCCTTGACTTGAAGTATAGGCCCCAGGGTGTCTCCTGGCCCTCCACCTAGGGGCCTCTGACCCCAGCAAGCTACCCAGGGGTCCACCTCTCTCCCTGGACTTGCAGTATAGGCCCCAGGGTGCCCACTGGCCATCCACCTTGGGGCCTAAGACCCCAACAAACTACCCAGGGGTCCACCTCTGTCCCTTGACTTGAAGTATAGGCTCCAGGGTGCCCCCTTTCCCTCCACCTAGGGGACAAGGACCCCAGCAAGCTACCCAGGGGTCCACCTCTCTCCTTTGACTTGAAGTATAGGCTCCAGGGTGCCCCCTGGCCCTCCACCTAGGGGACAAGGACCCCAGCAAGCTACCCAGGGGTCCACAACTCTCCCTGGACTTGCAGTACAGGCCCCATGGTGCCCCCTTGGCCTCCACCTAGGGGCCTCTGACCCCAGCAAGCTACCCAGTGGACCACAACTCTCCCTGGACTTGCAGTGGAGGCCCCAGGGTACCCCCTTGGCCTCCACCCAGGGGCCTCTGACCCCAGCAAGCTACCCAGGGGGTCCAACTCTCCCTGGATTTGCAGTAGAGGCCCCAGGGTGCCCCCTTGGCCTCCACCCAGGGGCCTCTGACCCCAGCAAGCTACCCAGGGGTCCACCTTTCTCCCTGGACTTGAAGTATAGGCCCAAGGGTGCCCACTGGCCATCCACCTAGGGGCCTAAGACCCCAACAAGCTACCCAGGGGTCCACAACTCTCCCTGGACTTGCAGTAGAGGCCCCAGGTTGCCCCCTGGCCCTCCACCTAGGGGCCTCTGACCCCAGCAAGCTACCCAGGGGTCCACCTCTCTCCCTTGACTTGCAGTTTAGGCCCCAGGGTGCCCCTGGCCCTCCACCTAGGGACCTAAGACCCCAGCAAGCTACCCAGGGGTCCACCTCTCTCCCTTGACTTGAAGTATAGGCCCCAGGGTGCCCCCTGGCCCTCCACCTAGGGGACTAGGACCCCAGCAAGCTACCCAGGGGTCCACCTCTCTGCCTGGACTTGCAGTAGAGGCCCCAGGGCTCCCTTGGCCTCCACCTAGGGGCCTCTGACCCCAGCAAGCTACTTAGGTGTCCACAACTCTCCCTGGACTTGCAGTAGAGGCCCCAGGGCTCCCTTGGCCTCCACCTAGGGGCCTCTGACCCCAGCAAGCTACTTAGGTGTCCACAACTCTCCCTGGACTTGCAGTAGAGGCCCCAGGGTGCCCCCTTGGCCTTCACCTAGGGGGCTCTGACCCCAGCAAGCTACCCAGGGGTCCAAAACTCTCCCTGGACTTTCAGTAGAGGCCCCAGGGTGCCCCCTTGGCCTCCACCCAATGGCCTCTGACCCCAGCAAGCTACCCAGGGGGTCCACCTCTTTCCCTGGACTTGCAGTAGAGGCCCTAGGGTACCTCCTGGCCCTCCACCTAGAGGGCCTTTGACCACAGCAAGCTACCCAGGGGTCCACAACTCTCCCTGGACTTGCAGTACCGGCCCCAGGGTGCCCCCTTGGCCTCCACCTAGGGGCCTCTGACCCCAGCAAGCTACACAGGGGTCCACAACTCTCCCTGGACTTGCAGTAGAGGCCCCAGGGTACCCCCCTTGGCCTCCACCCAGAGGCCTCTGACCCCAGCAAGCTGCCCAGGGGGTCCACCTCTTTCCCTGGACTTGCAGTAGAGGCCCTAGGGTACCTCCTGGCCCTCCACCTAGGGGCCTTTGTCCCCAGCAAGCTACCCAGGGGTACACTACTCTCCCTGGACTTGCAGTAGAGGCCCCAGGGTGCCCCCTTGGCCTCCACCTAAGGGCCTCTGACCCCAGCAAGCTACCCAGCGGTCCACAACTCTCCCTGGACTTGCAGTAGAGGCCCCAGGGTGCCCCCTTGGCCTCCACCCAGGGGCCTCTGACCACAGCAAGCTACCCAGGGGTCCACCTTTCTCTGACCCCAGCAAGCTACCCAGGGGTCCACCTCTCTCCCTTGACTTGCAGTACCGGCCCCAGGGTGCCCCCTTGGCCTCCACCTAGGGGCCTCTGTCCCCAGCAAGCTACCCAGGGGTCCACAACTCTCCCTGGACTTGCAGTAGAGGCCCCAGGGTACCCCCCTTGGCCTCCACCCAGAGGCCTCTGACCCCAGCAAGCTACCCAGGGGGTCCACCTCTTTCCCTGGACTTGCAGTAGAGGCCCTAGGGTACCTCCTGGCCCTCCACCTAGGGGCCTTTGTCCTCAGCAAGCTACCCAGGGGTACACTACTCTCCCTGGACTTGCAGTAGAGGCCCCAGGGTGCCCCCTGGCCCTCCACCTAGGGGACTAGGACCCCAGCAAGCTACCCAGGGGTCCACCTCTCTGCCGAGACTTGCAATAGAGGCCCCAGGGTGCCCCCTTGGCCTCCACCTAGTGGCCTCTGACCCCAGCAAGCTACCCAGGGGTCCACAAC
Organism: Danio rerio; assembly: GCF_052040795.2. Classification (NCBI taxonomy): domain Eukaryota; kingdom Metazoa; phylum Chordata; class Actinopteri; order Cypriniformes; family Danionidae; genus Danio; species Danio rerio. The sequence continues at coordinate 18,631,017 of NC_141040.1, forward strand.
TCTCCCTGGATTTGCAGTTGAGGCCGCAGGGTATCCCCTTGGCCTCCACCTAGGGACCTAAGACCCCAGCAAGCTACCCAGGGGTCCACCTTTCTCCCTGGACTAGAAGTATAGGCCCAAGGGTGCCCACTGGCCCTCCACCTAGGGGCCTAAGACCCCAACAAGCTACCCAGGGGTCCACAACTCTCCCTGGACTTGCAGTAGAGGCCCCAGGGTGCCCCATGGCCCTCCACCCAGGGGCCTAAGACCCCAGCAAGACTCCCAGGGGTCCACCTCTCTCCCTGGACATGCAGTAGACGCCCCAGGGTGCCCCCTGGCCCTCCACCTAGTGGCCTTTGACCCCAGGAAGCTATCCAGGGGTCCACCTTGCTCCCTGGACTTGCAGTAGAGGCCCAAGAAGGCCACCTGGCCCTCCATCTAGGGGACTAGGACCCCAGCAAGGTACCCAGGGGTCCACCTCTCTGACTGGACTTGCAGTAGAGGCCCCAGGGTGCCCCCTTGGCCTCCACCTAGGGGCCTCTGACCCCCGAATGCTACCCAAGGGTCCACCTCTCTCCCTGGACTTGCAGTAGAGGCCCCAGGGTGCCCCCTTTCCCTCCAAAAAGGAGTCTTTGACCCCAGCAACCTACCCAGTGGTCCACCTCTTTCCCTTGACTTGGAGGATAGGCCCCAGGGTGCCCCCTGGCCCTCCACCTAGGGGCCTTGGACCCCAGCAAGCTACCCTGGGGGTCCACAACTCTCCCTGGACGTGCAGTACAGGCCCCAGGGTGCCCCCTTGGCATCCACCTACGGGCCTCTGACCCCAGCAAACTACCCAGGGGACCACAACTCTCCCTGTACTTGCAGTAGAGGCCCCAGGTTACCCCCTTGGCCTCCACCCAGGGGCCTCTGACCCCAGCAAGCTACCCAGGGGTCCACAACTCTCCCTGGACTTGCAGTAGAGGCCCCAGGGTGCCCCCTTGGCCTCCACCCAGGGGCCTCTGACCCCAGCAAGCTACCCACGGGTCCACCTTTCTCCCTGGACTTGAAGTATAGGCCCAAGGGTGCCCACTGGCCCTCCACCTAGGGGCCTAAGACCCCAACAAGCTACCCAGGGGTCCACAACTCTCCCTGGACTTGCAGTAGAGGCCCCAGGGTGCCCCCTGGCCCTCCACCTAGGGGCCTAAGACCCCAGCAAGCTACCCAGGGGTCCACCTCTCTCCCTTGACTTGAAGTATAGGCCCCAGGGTGCCCCCTGGCCCTCCACCTAGGAGACTAGGACCCCAGCTAGCTACCCAGGGGTCCACCTCTCTGCCTGGACTTGCAGTAGAGGCCCCTGGGTGCCCCCTTGCCCTCCACCTAGGGGTCTCTGACCCCAGCAAGCTACCCAGGGGTCTAGCTCTCTCCCTGGACTTGCAGTGAAGGCCCTAGGGTACCTCCTGGCCCTCCACCTAGGGGCCCCTGACCCCAGCAAGCTACCCAGGGGTCCACCTCTCTCCCTGGACTTGCAGTAGAGGCCCCAGGGTGCCCCCTGGCCCTCCACCTAGGGGCCTCTGACCCCAGCAAGCTACCCAGGGGTCAACCTCTCTCCCTGGACTTGCAGTATAGGCCCCAGGGTGCCCTCTGGCCCTCCTCCTAGGGACCTAAGACCCCAGCAAGCTACCCAGGGGTCCACCTCTCTCCCTTGACTTGAAGTATAGGCCCCAGGGTGCCCCCTGGCCCTCCACCTAGGGGACAAGGACCCCAGCAAGCTACCCAGGGGTCCACCTCTCTGCCTGGACTTGCAGTAGAGGCCCCAGGGTGCCCCCTTGGCCTCCACCTAGGGGCCTCTGACCCCAGCAAGCTACCCAGGGGTCCACAACTCTCCCTGGACTTTCAGTAGAGGCCCCAGGGTGCCCCCTTGGCCTCCACCCAGGGGCCTCTGACCCCTGCAAGCTACCCAGGGGTCCACCTTTCTCCCTGGACTTGAAGTATAGGCCCAAGGGTGCCCACTCGCCCTCCACCTAGGGGCCTAAGACCCCAACAAGCTACCCAGGGGTCCACAACTCTCACTGGACTTGCAGTAGAGGCCCCAGGGTGCCCCCTGGCCCTCCACCTAGTTGCCTAAGACCCCAGCAAGCTACCCAGGGGTCCACCTCTCTCCCTTGACTTGAAGTATAGGCCCCAGGGTGCCCCCTGGCCCTCCACCCAGGGGCCTCTGACCCCAGCAACCTACCCAGGGGTCCACAACTCTTCCTGGACTTGCAGTAGAGGCCCCAGGGTGCCCCCTTGGCCTCCACCCAGGGGCCTCCGACCCTAGCAAGCTACCCAGGGGTCCACCTTTCTCCCTTGACTTTAAGTATAGGCCCAAGGGTGCCCACTGGCCCTCCACCTAGGGGCCTCTGACCCCAGCAAGCTACCCAGGGGTCCACCTCTCTCCCTGGACTTGCAGTATAGGCCCCAGGGTGCCCCCTGGCCCTCCATCTAGGGACCTAAGACCCCAGCAAGCTTCCCAGGGGTCCACCTCTCTCCCTTGACTTGAAGTATAGGCCCCAGGGTGCCCCCTGGCCCTCCACCTAGGGAACTAAGACCCCAGCAAGCTACCCAGGGGTCCACCTCTCTCCCTTGACTTGAAGTATAGGCCCCAGGGTGCCCCCTGGCCCTCCACCTAGGGGACTAGGACCCAGCAAGCTACCCAGGGGTCCACCTCTCTGCCGGGACTTGCAATAGAAGCCCCAGGGTGCCCCCTTGGCCTCCACCTAGGGGCCTCTGACCCCAGCAAGCTACCCAGGGGTCCACAACTCTCCCTGGACTTGCAGTTGAGGCCGCAGGGTGCCCCCTTGGCCACCACCCAGGGGCCTCTGAACCCAGCAAGCTACCCTGGGGTCCACCTTTCTCTCTGGACTTGAAGTATAGGCCCAAGGGTGCCCACTGGCCCTCCACCTAGGGGCCTAAGACCCCAACAAGCTACCCAGGGGTCCACAACTCTCCCTGGACTTGCAGTAGAGGCCCCAGGGTGCCCCATGGCCCTCCACCCAGGGGCCTAAGACCCCCGCAAGCTTCCCAGGGGTCCACCTCTCTCCCTGGACATGCAGTAGACGCCCCAGGGTGCCCTCTGGCCGTCCACCTAGTGGCCTTTGACCCCAGGAAGCTATCCAGGGGTCCACCTTGCTCCCTGGACTTGCAGTAGAGGCCCAAGAAGGCCACCTGGCCCTCCATCTAGGGGCCTAGGACCCCAGAAAGCTACCCAGGGGTCCACCTCTCTCCCTGGACTTGCAGTAGAGGCCCCAGGGTGCCCCCTTGCCCTCCAAAAAGGAGTCTTTGACCCCAGCAACCTACCCAGTGGTCCACCTCTTTCCCTGGACTTGGAGGATAGGCCCCAGGGTGCCCCCTGGCCCTCCACCCAGGGGCCTTTGACCCCAGCAAGCTACCCTGGGGGTCCTCCTCTTTCCCTGGACTTGCAGTAGAGGCCCTAGGGTGCCCCCTTGGCCTCCACCTAAGGGCCTCTGACCCCAGCAAGCTACCCAGGGGTCCAAAACTCTCCCTGGACTTGCAGTAGAGGCCCCAGGGTGCCCCTTTGGCCTCCACCCAGGGGCCTCTGACCCCAGCAAGCTACCCAGGGGGTCCACCTCTTTCCCTGGACTTGCAGTAGAGGCCCTAGGGTACCTCCTGGCCCTCCACCTAGGGGCCTTTGACCCCAGCAAGCTACCCACAGGTCCACAACTCTCCCTGGACTTGCAGTACAGGCCCCAGGGTGCCCCCTTGGCCTCCACCTAGGGGCCTCTGACCCCAGCAAACTACCCAGGGGACCACAACTCTCCCTGGACTTGCAGTAGAGGCCCCAGGGTACCCCCTTGGCCTCCACCCAGGGGCCTCTGACCCCAGCAAGCTACCCAGGGGGTCCACCTCTTTCCCTGGACTTGCAGTAGAGGCCCTAGAGTGCCCCCTTGGCCTCCACCTAGGGGCCTCTAACCCAGCAAGCTACCCAGGGGTCCACAACTCTCCCTGGACTTGCAGTAGAGGCCCCAGGGTGCCCCCTTGGCCTCCACCCAGGGGCATCTGACCCCAGCAAGCTACCCAGGGGTCCACCTTTCTCCCTGGACTTGAAGTATAGGCCCAAGGGTGCCCATTGGCCATCCACCTAGGGGCCTAAGACGCCAACAAGCTACCCAGGGGTCCACAACTCTCCCTGGACTTGCAGTAGAGGCCCCAGGGTGCCCCCTGGCGCTCCACCAAGGGGCCTCTGACCCCAGCAAGCTACCCAGGGGTCCACCTCTCTCCCTGGACTTGCAGTAAAAGCCCCAGGGTGCCCCCTGGCCCTCCACCTAGGGGCCTCTGACCCCAGCAAGCTACCCAGGGGTCCATCTCTCTCCCTTGACTTGAAGTATAGGCCCCAGGGTGCCCCCTGGCACTCCACCTAGGGGCATCTGACCCCAGCAAGCTACCCAGGGGTCCACCTCTCTGCCTGGACTTGCAGTAGAGGCCCCAGGGTTCCTCCTTGACCTACACCTAGGGGCCTCTGACCCCAGCAAGCTACCCAGGGGTCCAAAACTCTCCCTGGACTTGCAGTAGAGGCCTCAGGGTGCCCACTGGCCCTCCACCTAGGGGCCTCTGACCCCAGCAAGCTACCCAGGGGTCCACCTCTCTCCCTTAACTTGCAGTATAGGCCCCAGGGTGCCCCCTGGCCCTCCACCTAGGGACTTAAGACCCCAGCAAGCTACCTAGGGGTCCACCTCTCTCCCTTGACTTGAAGTATAGGCCCCAGGGTGCCCCCTGGCCCTCCACCTAGGGGACAAGGACCCCAGCAAGCTACCCAGGGGTCCACCTCTCTGCCTGGACTTGCAGTAGAGGCCCTAGGGTGCCCCCTTGGCCTCCACCTTGGGGCCTCTGACCCCAGCAAGCTACCCAGGGGTCCACAACTCTCCCTGGACTTGCAGTAGAGGCCCCAGGGTGCCCCCTTGGCCTCCACCCAGGGGCCTCTGACCCCAGCAAGCTACCCAGGGGTCCACCTTTCTCCCTGGACTTGAAGTATAGGCCCAAGGGTGCCCACTGGCCCTCCACTTAGGGGCCTAAGACCCCAATAAGCTACACAGGGGTCCACATCTCTCCCTGGACTTGCAGTAGAGGCCCCAGGGTGCCCCCTGGCCCTCCACCTAGGGGCCTAAGACCCCAGCAAGCTACCCAGGGGTCCACCTTTCTCCCTGGACTTGAAGTATAGGCCCAAGGGTGCCCACTGGCCCTCCACTTAGGGGCCTAAGACCCCAATAAGCTACACAGGGGTCCACATCTCTCCCTGGACTTGCAGTAGAGGCCCCAGGGTGCCCCCTGGCCCTCCACCTAGGGGCCTAAGACCCCAGCAAGCTACCCAGGGGTCCACCTTTCTCCCTGGACTTGAAGTATAGGCCCAAGGGTGCCCACTGGCCCTCCACTTAGGGGCCTAAGACCCCAATAAGCTACACAGGGGTCCACATCTCTCCCTGGACTTGCAGTAGAGGCCCCAGGGTGCCCCCTGGCCCTCCACCTAGGGGCCTAAGACCCCAGCAAGCTACCCAGGGGTCCACCTCTCTCCCTTGACTTGAAGTATAGGCCCCAGGGTGCCCCCTGGCCCTCCACCTAGGGGACTAGGACCCCTGCTAGCTACCCAGGGGTCCACCTCTCTGCCTGGACTTGCAGTATAGGCCCCAGGGTGCCCCTTTGCCCTACACCCAGGGGCCTCTGACCCCAGCAAGCTACCCAGGGGTCCACCTCTCTCCCTTGACTTGAAGTATAGGCCCCAGGGTGTCTCCTGGCCCTCCACCTAGGGGCCTCTGACCCCAGCAAGCTACCCAGGGGTCCACAACTCTCCCTGGACTTGAAGTAGAGGCCCCAAGGTGCCCTCTTGGCCTCAACCCAGGGGCCTCTGACCCCAGCAAGCTACCCAGGGGTCCACCTTTCTCAGTGGACTTGAAGTATAGGCCTCAGGGTGCCCACGGGCCCTCCACCCAGGGGCCTAAGACCTCAGCAAGCTACCCAGGGGTCCACAACTCTCCCTGGACTTGCAGTAGAGGCCCCAGGGTTCCCCCTGGCCCTCCACCTAGGGGCCTCTGACCCCAGCAAGCTACCCAGGGGTCCACAACTCTCCCTGGACTTGCAGTAGAGGCCCCTGGGTGCCCCCTGGCCCTCCACCTAGGGGCCTCTGACCCCAGCAAGCTACCCAGGGGTCCACCTCTCTCCCTTGACTTGCAGTATAGGCCCCAGGGTGCCCCCTGGCCCTCCACCTAGGGACCTAAGACCCCAGCAAGCTACCCAGGGGTCCACCTCTCTCCCTTGACTTGAAGTATAGGCCCCAGGGTGCCCCCTGGCCCTCCACCTAGGGGACTAGGACCCCAGCAAGCTACCCAGGGGTCCACCTCTCTGCCGGGACTTGCAATAGAGGCCCCAGGGTGCCCCCTTGGCCTCCACCTAGGGGCCTCTGACCCCAGCAAGCTACCCAGGGGTCCACAACTCTCCCTGGACTTGCAGTTGAGGCCGCAGGGTGCCCCCTGGCCCTCCACCTAGGGACCTAAGACCCCAGCAAGCTACCCAGGGGTCCACCTCTCTCCCTTAACTTGAAGTATAGGCCTCAGGGTGCCCCCTGGCCCTCCACCTAGGGGACTAGGACCCCAGAAAGCTACCCAGGGGTACACCTCTCTGTCTGGACTTGCAGTAGAGGCCCCATTGTGCCCCGTGGCCTCCGCCTAGGGGCCTCTGACCCCAGCAAGCTACCCAGGGGTCCACCTCACTCCCTGGACTTGCAGTATAGGCCCCAGGGTGCCCCCTGGCCCTCCACCTATTGACCTAAGACCCCAGCAAGCTACCCAGGGGTCCACCTCTCTCCCTTGACTTGAAGTATAGGCCCCAGGGTACCCCCTGGCCCTCCACCTAGGGGACTAGGACCCCAGCAAGGTACCCAGGGGTCCACCTCTCTGCCTGGACTTGCAGTAGAGGCCCCAGGGTGCCCCCTTGGCCTCCACCTAGGGAACTCTGACCCCAGCAAGCTACCCAGGGGTCCACAACTCTCCCTGGACTTGCAATAGAGGCCCCAGGGTACCCCCTTGGCCTCCACCCAGGGGCCTCTGACCCCAGCAAGCTACCCAGGGGGTCCACCTCTTTCCCTGGACTTGCAGTAGAGGCCCTAGGGTACCTCCTGGCCCTCCACCTAGGGGCCTTTGACCCCAGCAAGCTACCCAGGGGTCCACAACTCTCCCTGGACTTGCAGTAGAGGCCCCAGGGTGCCCCCTTGGCCTCCATCTAGGGGACTCTGACCCCAGCAAGCTACCCAGGGGTCCACAACTCTCCCTGGACTTGCAGTAGAGGCCCCAGGGTGCCCCCTTGGCCTCCACCCAGGGGCCTCTGACCCCAGCAAGCTACCCAGGGGTCCACAACTCTCCCTGGACTTGCAGTAGAGGCCCCAGGGTGCCCCCTTGGCCTCCACCCAGGGGCTTCTGACCCCAGCAAGCTACCCAGGGGTCCACCTTTCTCCCTGGACTTGAAGTATAGGCCCAAGGGTGCCCACTGGCCCTCCACCTAGGGGCCTAAGACCCCAACAAGCTACACAGGGGTCCACAACTCTCCCTGGACTTGCAATAGAGGCCCCAGGGTGCCCCCTGGCCCTCCACCTAGGGGCCTAAGACCCCAGCAAGCTACCCAGGGGTCCACCTCTCTTCCTTGACTTGAAGTATAGGCCCCAGGGTGCCCCCTGGCCCTCCACCTAGGGGACTAGGACCCCAGCTAGCTACCCAGGGGTCCACCTTTCTCCTTGGACTTGACGTATAGGCCTCAGGGTGCCCACTGGCCCTCCACGTAGGGGCCTTAGACCCCAGCAAGCTACCCAGGGGTCCACCTTTCTCCGTGGACTTGAAGTAGAGGCCCCAGGGTGCCCCCTGGCCCTCCACCTAGGGACCTAAGACCCCAGCAAGCTACCCAGGGGTCCACCTCTCTCCCTTGACTTGAAGTATAGGCCCCAGGGTGCCCCCTGGCCCTCCACCTAGGGGACTAGGACCCCCGCAAGGTACCCAGGGGTCCACCTCTCTGACTGGACTTGCAGTAGAGGCCCCAGGGTGCCCCCTTGGCCTCCACCTAGGGGCCTCTGACCCCAGCAAGCTACCCAGGGGTCCACAACTCTCCCTGGACTTGCAGTAGAGGCCCCAGGGTACCCCCTTGGCCTCCACCCAGGGGCCTCTGACCCCAGAAAGCTACTCAGGGGTTCCACCTCTTTCCCTGGATTTACAGTAGAGGCCCCAGGGTGCCCCCTTGGCCTCCACCCAGGGGCCTCCGACCCCAGCAAGCTACCCAGGGGTCCACCTTTCTCCCTTGACTTGAAGTATAGGCCCAAGGGTGCCCACTGGCCCTCCACCTAGGGGCCTCTGACCCCAGCAAGCTACCCAGGGGTCCACCTCTCTCCCTGGACTTGCAGTATAGGCCCCAGGGTGCCCCCTGGCCCTCCACCTAGGCACCTAAGACCCCAGCAAGTTAACCAGGGGTCCACCTCTCTCCCTTGACTTGAAGTATAGGCTCCAGGGTGCCCCCTGGCCCTCCACCTAGGGGCCTTTGACCCCAGCAAGCTACCCAGGGGTCCACAACTCTCCCTGGACTTGCAGTAGAGGCCCCAGGGTGCCCCCTTGGCCTCCACCCAGGGGCCTCTGACCCCAGCAAGCTACCCAGGGGTCCACAACTCTCCCTGGACTTGCAGTAGAGGCCCCAGGGTGCCCCCTTGGCCTCCACCCAGGGGCTTCTGACCCCAGCAAGCTACCCAGGGGTCCACCTTTCTCCCTGGACTTGAAGTATAGGCCCAAGGGTGCCCACTGGCCCTCCACCTAGGGGCCTAAGACCCCAACAAGCTACCCAGGGGTCCACAACTCTCCCTGGACTTGCAATAGAGGCCCCAGGGTGCCCCCTGGCCCTCCACCTAGGGGCCTAAGACCCCAGCAAGCTACCCAGGGGTCCACCTCTCTCCCTTGACTTGAAGTATAGGCCCCAGGGTGCCCCCTGGCCCTCCACCTAGGGGACTAGGACCCCAGCTAGCTACCCAGGGGTCCACCTTTCTCCTTGGACTTGACGTATAGGCCTCAGGGTGCCCACTGGCCCTCCACGTAGGGGCCTTAGACCCCAGCAAGCTACCCAGGAGTCCACCTTTCTCCGTGGACTTGAAGTAGAGGCCCCAGGGTGCCCCCTGGCCCTCCACCTAGGGACCTAAGACCCCAGCAAGCTACCCAGGGGTCCACCTCTCTCCCTTGACTTGAAGTAGAGGCCCCAGGGTGCCCCCTGGCCCTCCACCTAGGGGACTAGGACCCCAGCAAGGTACCCAGGGGTCCACCTCTCTGACTGGACTTGCAGTAGAGGCCCCAGGGTGCCCCCTTGGCCTCCACCTAGGGGCCTCTGACCCCAGCAAGCTACCCAGGGGTCCACAACTCTCCCTGGACTTGCAGTAGAGGCCCCAGGGTACCCCCTTGGCCTCCACCCAGGGGCCTCTGACCCCAGAAAGCTACTCAGGGGTTCCACCTCTTTCCCTGGATTTACAGTAGAGGCCCCAGGGTGCCCCCTTGGCCTCCACCCAGGGGCCTCCGACCCCAGCAAGCTACCCAGGGGTCCACCTTTCTCCCTTGACTTGAAGTATAGGCCCAAGGGTGCCCACTGGCCCTCCACCTAGGGGCCTCTGACCCCAGCAAGCTACCCAGGGGTCCACCTCTCTCCCTGGACTTGCAGTATAGGCCCCAGGGTGCCCCCTGGCCCTCCACCTAGGCACCTAAGACCCCAGCAAGTTAACCAGGGGTCCACCTCTCTCCCTTGACTTGAAGTATAGGCTCCAGGGTGCCCCCTGGCCCTCCACCTAGGGGACAAGGACCCCAGCAAGCTACCCAGGGGTCCACAACTCTCCCTGGACTTGCAGTACAGGCCCCAGGGTGCCCCCTTGGCCTCCACCTAGGGGCCTCTGACCCCAGCAAGCTACCCAGGGGACCACAACTCTCCCTGGACTTGCAGTAGAGGCCCCAGGGTACCCCCTTGGCCTCCACCCAGGGGCCTCTGACCCCAGCAAGCTACCCAGTTGGTCCACCTCTTTCCCTGGCCTTGCAGTAGAGGCCCTAGGGTACCTCCTGGCCTTCCACCTAGGGGCCTTTGACCCCAGCAAGCTACCCAGGGGTCCACAACTCTCCCTGGACTTGCAGTAGAGGCCCCAGGGTGCCCCCTTGGCCTCCACCTAGGGGCCTCTGACCCCAGCAAGCTACCCAGGGGTCCACAACTCTCCCTGGACTTGCAGTAGAGGCCCCAGGGTGCCCCCTTGGCCTCCACCCAGGGGCCTCTGACCCCAGCAAGCTACCCAGGGGTCCACCTTTCTCCCTGGACTTGAAGTATAGGCCCAAGGGTGCCCACTGGCCATCCACCTAGGGGCCTAAGACCCCAACAAGCTACCCAGGGGTCCACAACTCTCCCTGGACTTGCAGTAGAGAACCCCAGGGTGCCCCCTGGCCCTCCACCTAGGGGCCTCTGACCCCAGCAAGCTACCCAGGGGTCCATCTCTCTCCCTGGACTTGCAGTATAGGCCCCAGGGTGCCCCCTGGCCCGCCACCTAAGGACTTAAGACCCCAGCAAGCTACCTAGGGGTCCACCTCTCTCCCTTGAATTGAAGTATAGGCCCCAGGGTGCCCCCTGGCCCTCCACCTAGGGGACAAGGACCCCAGCAAGCTACCCAGGGGTCCACCTCTCTGCCTGGACTTGCAGTAGAGGCCCCAGGGTGCCCCCTTGGCCTCCACCTAGGGGCCTCTGACCCCAGCAAGCTACCCAGGGGTCCACAACTCTCCCTGGACTTGCAGTAGAGGCCCCAGGGTGCCCCCTTGGCCTCCACCCAGGGGCCTCTGACCCCAGCAAGCTACCCAGGCGTCCACCTTTCTCCCTGGACTTGAAGTATAGGCCCAAGGGTGCCCACTGGCCCTCCACCTAGGGGCCTCTGACCCCAGCAAGCTACCCAGGGGTCCACCTCTCTCCCTGGACTTGCAGTATAGGCCCCAGGGTGCCCCCTGGCCCTCCACCTAGGCACCTAAGACCCCAGCAAGTTAACCAGGGGTCCACCTCTCTCCCTTGACTTGAAGTATAGGCTCCAGGGTGCCCCCTGGCCCTCCACCTAGGGGACAAGGACCCCAGCAAGCTACCCAGGGGTCCACAACTCTCCCTGGACTTGCAGTACAGGCCCCAGGGTGCCCCCTTGGCCTCCATCTAGGGGCCTCTGACCCCAGCAAGCTACCCAGGGGACCACAACTCTCCCTGGACTTGCAGTAGAGGCCCCAGGGTACCCCCTTGGCCTCCACCCAGGGGCCTCTGACCCCAGCAAGCTACCCAGGGGGTCCACCTCTTTCCCTGGCCTTGCAGTAGAGGCCCTAGGGTACCTCCTGGCCTTCCACCTAGGGGCCTTTGACCCCAGCAAGCTACCCAGGGGTCCACAACTCTCCCTGGACTTGCAGTAGAGGCCCCAGGGTGCCCCCTTGGCCTCCACCTAGGGGCCTCTGACCCCAGCAAGCTACCCAGGGGTCCACAACTCTCCCTGGACTTGCAGTAGAGGCCCCAGGGTGCCCCCTTGGCCTCCACCCAGGGGCCTCTGACCCCAGCAAGCTACCCAGGGGTCCACCTTTCTCCCTGGACTTGAAGTATAGGCCCAAGGGTGCCCACTGGCCATCCACCTAGGGGCCTAAGACCCCAACAAGCTACCCAGGGGTCCACAACTATCCCTGGACTTGCAGTAGAGGACCCCAGGGTGCCCCCTGGCCCTCCACCTAGGGGCCTCTGACCCCAGCAAGCTACCCAGGGGTCCATCTCTCTCCCTGGACTTGCAGTATAGGCCCCAGGGTGCCCCCTGGCCCTCCACCTAGGGACCTAAGACCCCAGCAAGCTACCTAGGGGTCCACCTCTCTCCCTTGAATTGAAGTATAGGCCCCAGGGTGCCCCCTTGCCCTCCACCTAGGGGACAAGGACCCCAGCAAGCTACCCAGGGGTCCACCTCTCTGCCTGGACTTGCAGTAGAGGCCCCAGGGTGCCCCCTTGGCCTCCACCTAGGGGCCTCTGACCCCAGCAAGCTACCCAGGGGTCCACAACTCTCCCTGGACTTGCAGTAGAGGCCCCAGGGTGCCCCCTTGGCCTCCACCCAGGGGCCTCTGACCCCAGCAAGCTACCCAGGGGTCCACCTTTCTCCCTGGACTTGAAGTATAGGCCCAAGGGTGCCCACTGGCCCTCCACCTAGGGGCCTCTGACCCCAGCAAGCTACCCAGGGGTCCACCTCTCTCCCTGGACTTGCAGTATAGGCCCCAGGGTGCCCCCTGGCCCTCCACCTAGGCACCTAAGACCCCAGCAAGTTAACCAGGGGTCCACCTCTCTCCCTTGACTTGAAGTATAGGCTCCAGGGTGCCCCCTGGCCCTCCACCTAGGGGACAAGGACCCCAGCAAGCTACCCAGGGGTCCACAACTCTCCCTGGACTTGCAGTACAGGCCCCAGGGTGCCCCCTTGGCCTCCACCTAGGGGCCTCTGACCCCAGCAAGCTACCCAGGGGACCACAACTCTCCCTGGACTTGCAGTAGAGGCCCCAGGGTACCCCCTTGGCCTCCACCCAGGGGCCTCTGACCCCAGCAAGCTACCCAGGGGGTCCACCTCTTTCCCTGGCCTTGCAGTAGAGGCCCTAGGGTACCTCCTGGCCTTCCACCTAGGGGCCTTTGACCCCAGCAAGCTACCCAGGGGTCCACAACTCTCCCTGGACTTGCAGTAGAGGCCCCAGGGTGCCCCCTTGGCCTCCACCCAGGGGCCTCTGACCCCAGCAAGCTACCCAGGGGTCCACCTTTCTCCCTGGACTTGAAGTATAGGCCCAAGGGTGCCCACTGGCCATCCACCTAGGGGCCTAAGACACCAACAAGCTACCCAGGGGTCCACAACTCTCCCTGGACTTGCAATAGAGGCCCCAGGGTACCCCCTTGGCCTCCACCCAGGGGCCTCTGACCCCAGCAAGCTACCCAGGGGGTCCACCTCTTTCCCTGGACTTGCAGTAGAGGCCCTAGGGTACCTCCTGGCCCTCCACCTAGGGGCCTTTGACCCCAGCAAGCTACCCAGGGGTCCACAACTCTCCCTGGACTTGCAGTAGAGGCCCCAGGGTGCCCCCTTGGCCTCCATCTAGGGGACTCTGACCCCAGCAAGCTACCCAGGGGTCCACAACTCTCCCTGGACTTGCAGTAGAGGCCCCAGGGTGCCCCCTTGGCCTCCACCCAGGGGCCTCTGACCCCAGCAAGCTACCCAGGGGTCCACAACTCTCCCTGGACTTGCAGTAGAGGCCCCAGGGTGCCCCCTTGGCCTCCACCCAGGGGCCTCTGACCCCAGCAAGCTACCCAGGGGTCCACAACTCTCCCTGGACTTGCAGTAGAGGCCCCAGGGTGCCCCCTTGGCCTCCACCCAGGGGCCTCTGACCCCAGCAAGCTACCCAGGGGTCCACCTTTTTCCCTGGACTTGAAGTATAGGCCCAAGGGTGCCCACTGGCCCTCCACCTAGGGGCCTAAGACCCCAGCAAGCTACCCAGGGGTCCACCTCTCTTTCTTGACTTGAAGTATAGGCCCCAGGGTGCCCCCTGGCCCTCCACCTAGGGGACTAGGACCCCAGCTAGCTACCCAGGGGTCCACCTCTCTGCCTGGACTTGCAGTAGAGGCCCCAGGGTGCCCCCTTGCCCTCCACCCAGGGGCCTCTGACCCCAGCAAGCTACCCAGGGGTCCACCTCTCTCCCTTGACTTGAAGTATAGGCCCCAGGGTGTCTCCTGGCCCTCCACCTAGGGGCCTCTGACCCCAGCAAGCTACCCAGGGGTCCACAACTCTCCCTGGACTTGCAGTAGAGGCCCCAGGGTGCCCCCTTGGCCTCAACCCAGGGGCCTTTGACCCCAGCAAGCTACCCAGGGGTCCACCTTTCTCCGTGGACTTGAAGTAGAGGCCCCAGGGTGCCCCCTGGCCCTCCACCTAGGGACCTAAGACCCCAGCAAGCTACCCAGGGGTCCACCTCTCTCCCTTGACTTGAAGTATAGGCCCCAGGATGCCCCCTGGCCCTCCACCTAGGGGACTAGGACCCCAGCAAGGTACCCAGGGGTCCACCTCTCTGACTGGACTTGCAGTAGAGGCCCCAGGGTGCCCCCTTGGCCTTCACCTAGGGGCCTCTGACCCCAGCAAGCTACCCAGGGGTCCACAACTCTCCCTGGACTTGCAGTAGAGGCCCCAGGGTACCCCCTTGGCCTCCACCCAGGGGCCTCTGACCCCAGAAAGCTACTCAGGGGTTCCACCTCTTTCCCTGGACTTGCAGTAGAGGCCCCAGGGTACCCCCTTGGCCTCCACCCAGGGGCCTCTGACCCCAGCAAGCTACCCAGGGGGTCCACCTCTTTCCCTGGCCTTGCAGTAGAGGCCCTAGGGTACCTCCTGGCCTTCCACCTAGGGGCCTTTGACCCCAGCAAGCTACCCAGGGGTCCACAACTCTCCCTGGACTTGCAGTAGAGGCCCCAGTGTGCCCCCTTGGCCTCCACCCAGGGGCCTCTGACCCCAGCAAGCTACCCAGGGGTCCATCTTTCTCCCTGGACTTGAAGTATAGGCCCAAGGGTGCCCACTGGCCATCCACCTAGGGGCCTAAGACCCCAACAAGCTACCCAGGGGTCCACAACTCTCCCTGAACTTGCAGTAGAGGACCCCAGGGTGCCCCCTGGCCCTCCACCTAGGGGCCTCTTACCCCAGCAAACTACCCAGGGGTCCATCTCTCTCCCTGGACTTGCAGTATAGGCCCCAGGGTGCCCCCTGGCCCTCCACCTAGGGACCTAAGACCCCAGCAAGCTACCTAGGGGTCCACCTCTCTCCCTTGAATTGAAGTATAGGCCCCAGGGTGCCCCCTGGCCCTCCACCTAGGGGACAAGGACCCCAGCAAGCTACCCAGGGGTCCACCTCTCTGCCTGGACTTGCAGTAGAGGCCCCAGGGTGCCCCCTTGGCCTCCACCTAGGGGCCTCTGACCCCAGCAAGCTACCCAGGGGTCCACAACTCTCCCTGGACTTGCAGTAGAGGCCCCAGGGTGCCCCCTTGGCCTCCACCCAGGGGCCTCTGACCCCAGCAAGCTACCTAGGGGTCCACCTTTCTCCCTGGACTTGAAGTATAGGCCTAAGGGTGCCCACTGGCCCTCCACCTAGGGGCCTCTGACCCCAGCAAGCTACCCAGGGGTCCACCTCTCTCCCTGGACTTGCAGTAGAGGCCCCAGGGTGCCCCCTGGCCCTCCACCTAGGCACCTAAGACCCCAGCAAGTTAACCAGGGGTCCACCTCTCTCCCTTGACTTGAAGTATAGGCTCCAGGGTGCCCCCTGGCCCTCCACCTAGGGGACAAGGACCCCAGCAAGCTACCCAGGGGTCCACAACTCTCCCTGGACTTGCAGTACAGGCCCCAGGGTGCCCCCTTGGCCTCCACCTAGGGGCCTCTGACCCCAGCAAGCTACCCAGGGGACCACAACTCTCCCTGGACTTGCAGTAGAGGCCCCAGGGTACCCCCTTGGCCTCCACCCAGTGGCCTCTGACCCCAGCAAGCTACCCAGGGGGTCCACCTCTTTCCCTGGCCTTGCAGTAGAGGCCCTAGGGTACCTCCTGGCCTTCCACCTAGGGGCCTTTGACCCCAGCAAGCTACCCAGGGGTCCACAACTCTCCCTGGACTTGCAGTAGAGGCCCCAGGGTGCCCCCTTGGCCTCCACCTAGGGGCCTCTGACCCCAGCAAGCTACCCAGGGGTCCACAACTCTCCCTGGACTTGCAGTAGAGGACCCCAGGGTGCCCCCTGGCCCTCCACCTAGGGGCCTCTGACCCCAGCAAGCTACCCAGGGGTCCATCTCTCTCCCTGGACTTGCAGTATAGGCCCCAGGGTGCCCCCTGGCCCTCCACCTAGGGACCTAAGACCCCAGCAAGCTACCTAGGGGTCCACCTCTCTCCCTTGAATTTAAGTATAGGCCCCAGGGTGCCCCCTGGCCCTCCACCTAGGGGACAAGGACCCCAGCAAGCTACCCAGGGGTCCACCTCTCTGCCTGGACTTGCAGTAGAGGCCCCAGGGTGCCCCCTTGGCCTCCACCTAGGGGCCTAAGACCCCAGCAAGCTACCCAGGGGTCCACAACTCTCCCTGGACTTGCAGTAGAGGCCCCAGGGTGCCCCCTTGGCCTCCACCCAGGGGCCTCTGACCCCAGCAAGCTACCCAGGGGTCCACCTTTCTCCCTTGACTTGAAGTATAGGCCCAAGGGTGCCCACTGGCCCTTCACTTAGGGGCCTAAGACCCCAACAAGCTACCCAGGGGTTCACAACTCTCCCTGGACTTGCAGTAGAGGCCCCAGGGTGCCCCTGGCCCTCCACCTAGGGGCCTAAGACCCCAGCAAGCTACCCAGGGGTCCACCTCTCTCCCTTGACTTGAAGTAGAGGCCCCAGGGTGCCCCTTTGCCCTACACCAAGGGGCCTCTGACCCCAGCAAGCTACCCAGGGGTCCAACTCTCTCCCTTGACTTGAAGTATAGGCCTCAGGGTGCCCACTGGCCCTCCACCCAGGGGCCTAAGACCTTAGCAAGCTACCCAGGGGTCCACAACTCTCCCTGGACTTGCAGTAGAGGCCCCAGGGTTCCCCCTGGCCCTCCACCTAGGGGCCTCTGACGCCAGCAACCTACCCAGGGGTCCACAACTCTCCCTGGACTTGCAGTAGAGGCCCCTGGGTGCCCCCTGGCCCTCCACCCAGGGACCTAAGACCCCAGCAAGCTACCCAGGGGTCCACCTCTCTGCCTGGACTTGCAGTAGAGGCCCCAGGGTGCCCCCTTGGCCTCCACCTAGGGGCCTCTGACCCCAGCAAGCTACCCAGGGGTCCACAACTCTCCCTGGACTTGCAGTAGAGGCCTCAGGGTGCCCCCTTGGCCTCCACCTAGGGGCCTCTGACCCCAGCAAGCTATCCAGGGGTCCACCTTGCTCCCTGAACTTGCAGTAGAGGCCCAAGAAGGCCACCTGGCCCTCCATCTAGTGGCCTAGGACCCCAGAAAGCTACCCAAGGGTCCACCTCTCTCCCTGGACTGGCAGTAGAGGCCCCAGGGTGCCCCCTTGCCCTCCAAAAAGGAGTCTTTGACCCCAGCAACCTACCCAGTGGTCCACCTCTCTCCCTGGACTTGGAGGATAGGCCCCAGGGTGCCCCCTGGCCCTCCACCTAGGGGCCTAAGACCCCAGCAAGCTACCCTGGGGTCCTCCTCTTTCCCTGGACTTGCAGTAGAGGCCCCAGGGTGCCCCCTTGGCCTCCACCTAGGGGCCTCTGACCCCAGCAAGCTACCCAGGGGTCCACCTTTCTCCCTGGACTTGAAGTATAGGCCCAAGGGGTCCCACTGGCCCTCCACCTAGGTTCCTAAGACCCCAACAAGCTACCCAGGGGTCCACAACTCTCCCTGGACTTGCAGTAGAGGCCCCAGGGTGCCCCCTGGCCCTCCACTTAGGGGCCTAAGACCCCAGCAAGCTACCCAGGGGTCCACCTCTCTCCCTTGACTTGAAGTATAGGCCCAAGGGTGCCCACTGGCCATCCACCTAGGGGCCTAAGACCCCAACAAGCTACCCAGGGGTCCGCAACTCTCCCTGGACTTGCAGTAGAGGCCCCAGGGTGCCCCCTGGCCCTCCACCTTGGGGCGTCTGACCCCAGCAAGCTACCCAGGGGTCCACCTCTCTCCCTTGACTTGAAGTATAGGCCCCAGGGTGCCCCCTTGCCCTCCACCCAAGGGCCTCTGACCCCAGCAAGCTACCCAGGGGTCCACCTCTCTCCCTGGACTTGCAGTAGAGGCCCTAGGATACCTCCTGGCCCTCCACCTAGGGGCCTCTGACCCCAGCAAGCTACCCAGGGGTCCACCTTTCTCCCTGGACTTGAAGTATAGGCCTCAGGGTGCCCACTGGCCCTCCACCTAGGGCCCTAAGACCCCAGCAAGCTACCCAGGGGTCCACAACTCTCCCTGGACTTGCAGTAGAGGCCCCAGGGTGCCCCCTTGGCTTCCACCCAGGAGCCTCTGACCCCAGCAAGCTACCCAGGGGTCCACCTTTCTCCCTGGACTTGAAGTATAGGCCTCAGGGTGCCCACTGGCCCTCCACCTAGGGGCCTAAGACCCCAGCAAGCTACCCAGGGGTCCACAACTCTCCCTGGACTTGCAGTAGTGGCCCCAGGGTGCCCCCTGGCCCTCCACCCAGGGGCCTCTGACCCCAGCAAGCTACCCAGGCGTCCACCTCTCTCCCTGGACTTGCAGTAGAGGCCCTGGGGTACCTCCTGGCCCTCCACCTAGGGGCCTCTGACCCCAGCAAGCTACCTAGGGGTCCACAACTCTCCCTGGACTTGCAGTAGAGGCCCCAGGGTGCCCCCTTGGCCTCCACCCAGGGGCCTCTGACCCCAGCAAGCTACCCAGGGGTCCACCTTTCTCCCTGGACTTGAAGTATAGGCCTCAGGGTGCCCACTGGCCCTCCACCTAGGGGCCTAAGACCCCAGCAAGCTACCCAGGGGTCCACAACTCTCCCTGGACTTGCAGTAGAGGCCCCAGGGTGCCCCCTTGGCCTCCACCCAGGGGCCTCTGACCCCAGCAAGCTACCCATGGGTCCACCTTTCTCCCTGGACTTGAAGCATAGGCCCAAGGGTGCACACTGGCCCTCCACCTAGGGGCCTAAGACCCCAACAAGCTACCCAGGGGTCCACAACTCTCCCTGGACTTGCAGTAGAGGCCCCAGGGTGCCCCCTGGCCCTCCACCTAGGGGCCTAAGACCCCAGCAAGCTACCCAGGGGTCCACCTCTCTCCCTTGACTTGAAGTATAGGCCCCAGGGTGCCCCCTGGCCCTCCACCTAGGGGACTAGGACCCCAGCTAGCTACCCAGGGGTCCACCTCTCTGCCTGGACTTGCAGTAGAGGCCCCAGGGTGCCCCCTTGCCCTCCACCCAGGGGCCTCTGACCCCAGCAAGCTACCCAGGGGTCCACCTCTCTCCCGGGACTTGCAGTAGAGGCCCTAGGGTACCTCCTGGCCCTCCACCTAGAGGCCTCTGACCCCAGCAAGCTACCCAGGGGTCCACAACTCTCCCTGGACTTGCAGTAGAGGCCCCAGGGTGCCCCCTTGGCCTCCACCCAGGGGCCTCTGACCCCAGCAAGCTACCCAGGGGTCCACCTTTCACCCTGGACTTGAAGTATAGGCCTCAGGGTGCCCACTTGCCCTCCACCTAGGGGCCTAAGACCCCAGCAAGCTACCCAGGGGTCCACAACTCTCCCTGGACTTGCAGTAGAGGCCCCAGGGTGCCCCCTTGGCCTCCACCTAGGGGCCTCTGACCCCAGCAAGCTACCCAGGGGTCCACCTCTCTCCCTGGACTTGCAGTATAGGCCCCAGGGTGCCCCCTGGTCCTCCACCTAGGGACCTAAGACCCCAGCAAGTTACCCAGGGGT
Source organism: Danio rerio (assembly GCF_052040795.2). Classification (NCBI taxonomy): domain Eukaryota; kingdom Metazoa; phylum Chordata; class Actinopteri; order Cypriniformes; family Danionidae; genus Danio; species Danio rerio. The sequence goes on from NC_141040.1 coordinate 18,650,436, forward strand.
CCACCTCTCTCCCTTGACTTGAAGTATAGGCTCCAGGGTGCCCCCTGGCCCTCCACCTAGGGGACAAGGACCCCAGCAAGCTACCCAGGGGTCCACAACTCTCCCTGGACTTGCAGTACAGGCCCCAGGGTGCCCCCTTGGCCTCCACCTAGGGGCCTCTGACCCCAGCAAGCTACCCAGGGGTCCACCTTTCTCCCGGAACTTGAAGTATAGGCCCAAGGGTGCCCACTGGCCATCCACCTAGGGGCCTAAGACCCCAACAAGCTACCCAGGGGTCCACAACTCTCCCTGGACTTTCAGTAGAGGACCCCAGGGTGCCCGCTGGCCCTCCACCTAGGGGCCTCTGACCCCAGCAAGCTACCCAGGGGTCCATCTCTCTCCCTGGACTTGCAGTATAGGCCCCAGGGTGCCCCCTGGCCCTACACCTAGGGACCTAAGACCCCAGCAAGCTACCCAGGGGTCCACCTCTCTCCCTTGACTTGAAGTATAGGCCCCAGGGTGCCCCTTGGCCCTCCACCTAGGGGACAAGGACCCCAGCAAGCTACCCAGGGGTCCACAACTCTCCCTGGACTTGCAATAGAGGCCCCAGGGTACCCCCTTGGCCTCCACCCAGGGGCCTCTGACCCCAGCAAGCTACCCAGGGGGTCCACCTCTTTCCCTGGACTTGCAGTAGAGGCCCTAGGGTACCTCCTGGCCCTCCACCTAGGGGCCTTTGACCCCAGCAAGCTACCCAGGGGTCCACAACTCTCCCTAGACTTGCAGTAGAGGCCCCAGGGTGCCCCCTTGGCCTCCATCTAGGGGCCTCTGACCCCAGCAAGCTACCCAGGGGTCCACAACTCTCCCTGGACTTGCAGTACAGGCCCCAGGGTGCCCCCTTGGGCTCCACCTAGGGGCCTCTGACCCCAGCAAGCTACCCAGGGGACCACAACTCTCCCTGGACTTGCAGTAGAGGCCCCAGGGTACCCCCTTGGCCTCCACCCAGGGGCCTATGACCCCAGCAAGCTACCCAGGGGGTCCACCTCTTTCCCTGGCCTTGCAGTAGAGGCCCTAGGGTACCTCCTGGCCTTCCACCTAGGGGCCTTTGACCCCAGCAAGCTACCCAGGGGTCCACAACTCTCCCTGGACTTGCAGTAGAGGCCCCAGGGTGCCCCCTTGGCCTCCACCCAGGAGCCTCTGACCCCAGCAAGCTACCCAGGGGTCCACCTTTCTCCCTGGACTTGAAGTATATGCCCCAGGGTGCCCCCTTGGCCTCCACCCAGGGGCCTCTGACCCCAGCAAGCTACTCAGGGGTTCCACCTCTTTCCCTGGACTTGCAGTAGAGGCCCCAGGGTGCCCCCTTGGCCTCCACCCAGGGGCCTCCGACCCCAGCAAGCTACCCAGGGGTCCACCTCTCTCCCTGGACTTGCAGTATAGGCCCCAGGGTGCCCCCTGGCCCTCCACCTAGGGACCTAAGACCCCAGCAAGTTACCCAGGGGTCCACCTCTCTCCCTTGACTTGAAGTATGGGCTCCAGGGTGCCCCCTGGCCCTCCACCTAGGGGACAAGGACCCCAGCGAGCTACCCAGGGGTCCACAACTCTCCCTGGACTTGCAGTACAGGCCCCAGGGTGCCCCCTTGGCCTCCACCTAGGGGCCTCTGACCCCAGCAAGCTACCCAGGGGACCACAACTCTCCCTGGACTTGCAGTCGAGGCCCGAGGGTACCCCCTTGGCCTCCACCCAGGGGCCTATGACCCCAGCAAGCTACCCAGGGGGTCCACCTCTTTCCCTGGCCTTGCAGTAGAGGCCCTAGGGTACCTCCTGGCCTTCCACCTAGGGGCCTTTGACCCCAGCAAGCTACCCAGGGGTCCACAACTCTCCCTGGACTTGCAGTAGAGGCCCCAGGGTGCCCCCTTGGCCTCCACCTAGGGGCCTCTGACCCCAGCAAGCTACCCAGGGGTCCACAACTCTCCCTGGACTTGCAGTAGAGGCCCCAGGGTGCCCCCTTGGCCTCCACCCAGGAGCCTCTTTCCCCAGCAAGCTACCCAGGGGTCCACCTTTCTCCCTGGACTTGAAGTATAGGCCCAAGGGTGCCCACTGGCCATCCACCTAGGGGCCTAAGACCCCAACAAGCTACCCAGGGGTCCACAACTCTCCCTGGACTTGCAGTAGAGGACCCCAGGGTGCCCGCTGGCCCTCCACCTAGGGGCCTCTGACCCCAGCAAGCTACCCAGGGGTCCATCTCTCTCCCTTGACTTGAAGTATAGGCCCCAGGGTGTCTCCTGGCCCTCCACCTAGGGGCCTCTGACCCCAGCAAGCTACCCAGGGGTCCACAACTCTCCCTGGACTTGCAGTAGAGGCCCCAGGGTGCCCCCTTGGCCTCAACCCAGGGGCCTTTGACCCCAGCAAGCTACCCAGGGTTCCACCTTTCTCCGTGGACTTGAAGTAGAGGCCCCAGGGTGCCCCCTGGCCCTCCACCTAGGGACCTAAGACCCCAGCAAGCAACCCAGGGGTCCACCTCTCTCCCTTGACTTGAAGTATAGGCCCCAGGGTGCCCCCTGGCCCTCCACCTAGGGGACTAGGACCCCAGCAAGGTACCCAGGGGTCCACCTCTCTGCCTGGACTTGCAGTAGAGGCCCCAGGGTGCCCCCTTGGCCTCCACCTAGGGGCCTCTGACCCCAGCAAGCTACCCAGGGGTCCACAACTCTCCCTGGACTTGCAGTAGAGGCCCCAGGGTACCCCCTTGGCCTCCACCCAGGGGCCTCTGACCCCAGCAAGCTACTCAGGGGTTCCACCTCTTTCCCTGGACTTGCAGTAGAGGCCCCAGGGTGCCCCCTTGGCCTCCACCCAGGGGCCTCCGACCCCAGCAAGCTACCCAGGGGTCCACCTTTCTCCCTTGACTTGAAGTATAGGCCCAAGGGTGCCCACTGGCCCTCCACCTAGGGGCCTCTGACCCCAGCAAGCTACCCAGGGGTCCACCTCTCTCCCTGGACTTGCAGTGTAGGCCCCAGGGTGCCCCCTGGCCCTCCACCTAGGGACCTAAGACCCCAGCAAGTTACCCAGGGGTCCACCTCTCTCCCTTGACTTGAAGTATAGGCTCCAGGGTGCCCCATGGCCCTCCACCTAGGGGCCTCTGACCCCAGCAAGCTACCCAGGGGTCCACAACTCTCCCTGGACTTGCAGTACAGGCCCCAGGGTGCCCCCTTGGCCTCCACCTAGGGGCCTCTGACCCCAGCAAGCTACCCAGGGGACCACAACTCTCCCTGGACTAGCAGTAGAGGCCCCAGGGTACCCCCTTGGCCTCCACCCAGGGGCCTCTGACTCCAGCAAGCTACCCAGGGGGTCCACCTCTTTCCCTGGCCTTGCAGTAGAGGCCCTAGGTTACCTCCTGGCCTTCCACCTAGGGGCCTTTGACCCCAGCAAGCTACCCAGGGGTCCACAACTCTCCCTGGACTTGCAGTAGAGGCCCCAGGGTGCCCTCTTGGCCTCCACCTAGGGGCTTCTGACCCCAGCAAGCTACCCAGGGGTCCACAACTCTCCCTGGACTTGCAGTAGAGGCCCCAGGGTGCCCCCTTGGCCTCCACCCAGGAGCCTCTGACCCCAGCAAGCTACCCAGGGGTCCACCTTTCTCCCTGGACTTGAAGTATAGGCCCAAGCGTGCCCACTGGCCATCCACCTAGGGGCCTAAGACCCCAACAAGCTACCCAGGGGTCCACAACTCTCCCTGGACTTTCAGTAGAGGACCCCAGGATGCCCGCTGGCCCTCCACCTAGGGGCCTCTGACCCCAGCAAGCTACCCAGGGGTCCATCTCTCTCCCTGGACTTGCAGTATAGGCCCCAGGGTGCCCCCTGGCCCTACACCTAGGGACCTAAGACCCCAGCAAGCTACCCAGGGGTCCACCTCTCTCCCTTGACTTGAATTATAGGCCCCAGGGTGCCCCTTGGCCCTCCACCTAGGGGACAAGGACCCCAGCAAGCTACCCAGGGGTCCACAACTCTCCCTGGACTTGCAATAGAGGCCCCAGGGTACCCCCTTGGCCTCCACCCAGGGGCCTCTGACCCCAGCAAGCTACCCAGGGGGTCCACCTCTTTCACTGGACTTGCAGTTGAGGCCCCAGGGTACCTCCTGGCCCTCCACCTAGGGGCCTTTGACCCCAGCAAGCCACCCAGGGGTCCACAACTCTCCCTGGACTTGCAGTAGAGGCCCCAGGGTGCCCCCTTGGCCTCCACCCAGGGGCCTCCGACCCCAGCAAGCTACCCAGGGGTCCACCTTTCTCCCTTGACTTGAAGTATAGGCCCAAGGGTGCCCACTGGCCCTCCACCTAGGGGCCTCTGACCCCAGCAAGCTACCCAGGGGTCCACCTCTCTCCCTGGACTTGCAGTATAGGCCCCAGGGTGCCCCCTGGCCCTCCACCTAGGGACCTAAGACCCCAGCAAGTTACCCAGGGGTCCACCTCTCTCCCTTGACTTGAAGTATAGGCTCCAGGGTGCCCCATGGCCCTCCACCTAGGGGCCTCTGACCCCAGCAAGCTACCCAGGGGTCCACAACTCTCCCTGGACTTGCAGTACAGGCCCCAGGGTGCCCCCTTGGCCTCCACCTAGGGGCCTCTGACCCCAGCAAGCTACCCAGGGGACCACAACTCTCCCTGGACTAGCAGTAGAGGCCCCAGGGTACCCCCTTGGCCTCCACCCAGGGGCCTCTGACCCCAGCAAGCTACCCAGGGGGTCCACCTCTTTCCCTGGCCTTGCAGTAGAGGCCCTAGGTTACCTCCTGGCCTTCCACCTAGGGGCCTTTGACCCCAGCAAGCTACCCAGGGGTCCACAACTCTCCCTGGACTTGCAGTAGAGGCCCCAGGGTGCCCTCTTGGCCTCCACCTAGGGGCTTCTGACCCCAGCAAGCTACCCAGGGGTCCACAACTCTCCCTGGACTTGCAGTAGAGGCCCCAGGGTGCCCCCTTGGCCTCCACCCAGGAGCCTCTGACCCCAGCAAGCTACCCAGGGGTCCACCTTTCTCCCTGGACTTGAAGTATAGGCCCAAGCGTGCCCACTGGCCATCCACCTAGGGGCCTAAGACCCCAACAAGCTACCCAGGGGTCCACAACTCTCCCTGGACTTTCAGTAGAGGACCCCAGGATGCCCGCTGGCCCTCCACCTAGGGGCCTCTGACCCCAGCAAGCTACCCAGGGGTCCATCTCTCTCCCTGGACTTGCAGTATAGGCCCCAGGGTGCCCCCTGGCCCTACACCTAGGGACCTAAGACCCCAGCAAGCTACCCAGGGGTCCACCTCTCTCCCTTGACTTGAAGTATAGGCCCCAGGGTGCCCCTTGGCCCTCCACCTAGGGGACAAGGACCCCAGCAAGCTACCCAGGGGTCCACAACTCTCCCTGGACTTGCAATAGAGGCCCCAGGATACCCCCTTGGCCTCCACCCAGGGACCTCTTACCCCAGCAAGCTACCCAGGGGGTCCACCTCTTTCCCTGGACTTGCAGTAGAGGCCCTAGGGTACATCCTGGCCCTCCACCTAGGGGCCTTTGACCCCAGCAAGCTACCCAGGGGTCCACAACTCTCCCTGGACTTGCAATAGAGGCCCCAGGGTACCCCCTTGGCCTCCACCCAGGGGCCTCTGACCCCAGCAAGCTACCCAGGGGGTCCACCTCTTTCACTGGACTTGCAGTAGAGGCCCCAGGGTACCTCCTGGCCCTCCACCTAGGGGCCTTTGACCCCAGCAAGCCACCCAGGGGTCCACAACTCTCCCTGGACTTGCAGTAGAGGCCCCAGGGTGCCCCCTTGGCCTCCATCTAGGGGCCTCTGACCCCAGCAAGCTACCCAGGGGTCCACAACTCTCCCTGGACTTGCAGTAGAGGCCCCAGGGTGCCCCCTTGGCCTCCACCCAGGGGCCTCTGACCCCAGCAAGCTACCCAGGGGTCCACCTCTCTCCCTTGACTTGAAGTATAGGCCCCAGGGTACCCCCTGGCCCTCCACCTAGGGGACTAGGACCCCAGCAAGGTACCCAGGGGTCCACCTCTCTGCCTAGACTTGCAGTAGAGGTCCCAGGGTGCCCCCTTGGCCTCCACCTAGGGGCCTCTGACCCCAGCAAGCTACCCAGGGGTCCACAACTCTCCCTGGACTTGCAATAGAGGCCCCAGGGTACCCCCTTGGCCTCCACCCAGGGGCCTCTGACCCCAGTAAGCTACCCAGGGGGTCCACCTCTTTCACTGGACTTGCAGTAGAGGCCCTGGGGTACCTCCTGGCCCTCCACCTAGGGGCCTTTGACCCCAGCAAGCTACCCAGGGGTCCACAACTCTCCCTGGACTTGCAGTAGAGGCCCCAGGGTGCCCCCTTGGCCTCCACCCAGGGGCCTCTGACCCCAGCAAGCTACCCAGGGGTCCACCTTTCTCCCTGGACTTGAAGTATAGGCCCAAGGGTGCCCCCTGGCCCTCCACCTAGGGGCCTAAGACCCCAACAAGCTACCCAGGGGTCCACAACTCTCCCTGGACTTGCAGTAGAGGCCCCAAGGTGCCCCCTGGCCCTCCACCTAGGGGCCTAAGACCCCAGCAAGCTACCCAGGGGTCCACCTCTCTCCCTTGACTTGAAGTATAGGCCCCAGGGTGCCCCCTGGCCCTCCACCTAGGGGACTAGGACCCCAGCTAGCTACCCAGGGGTCCACCTCTCTGCCTGGACTTGCAGTAGAGGCCCCAGGGTGCCCCCTTGCCCTCCACCCAGGGGCCTCTGACCCCAGCAAGCTACCCAGGGGTCCACCTCTCTCCCTTGACTTGAAGTATAGGCCCCAGGGTGTCTCCTGGCCCTCCACCTAGGGGCCTCTGACCCCAGCAAGCTACCCAGGGGTCCACAACTCTCCCTGGACTTGCAGTAGAGGCCCCAGGGTGCCCCCTTGGCCTCAACCCAGGGGCCTTTGACCCCAGCAAGCTACCCAGGGGTCCACCTTTCTCCGTGGACTTGAAGTAGAGGCCCCAGGGTGCCCCCTGGCCCTCCACCTAGGGACCTAAGACCCCAGCAAGCTACCCAGGGGTCCACCTCTCTCCCTTGACTTGAAGTATAGGCCCCAGGGTGCCACCTGGCCCTCCACCTAGGGGACTAGGACCCCAGCAAGGTACCCAGGGGTCCACCTCTCTGCTTGGACTTGCAGTAGAGGCCCCAGGGTGCCCCCTTGGCCTCCACCTAGGGGCCTCTGACCCCAGCAAGCTACCCAGGGGTCCACAACTCTCCCTGGACTTGCAGTAGAGGCCCCAGGGTACCCCCTTGGCCTCCACCCAGGGGCCTCTGACCCCAGCAAGCTACTCAGGGGTTCCACCTCTTTCTCTGGACTTGCAATAGAGGCCCCAGGGTGCCCCCTTGGCCTCCACCCAGGGGCCTCCGACCCCAGCAAGCTACCCAGGGGTCCACCATTCTCCCTTGACTTGAAGTATAGGCCCAAGGGTGCCCACTGGCCCTCCACCTAGGGGCCTCTGACCCCAGCAAGCTACCCAGGGGTCCACCTCTCTCCCTGGACTTGCAGTATAGGCCCCAGGGTGCCCCTTGGCCCTCCACCTAGGGGACAAGGACCCCAGCAAGCTACCCAGGGGTCCACAACTCTCCCTGGACTTGCAATAGAGGCTCCAGGGTACCCCCTTGGCCTCCACCCAGGGGCCTCTGACCCCAGCAAGCTACCCAGGGGGTCCACCTCTTTCCCTGGACTTGCAGTAGAGGCCCTAGGGTACATCCTGGCCCTCCACCTAGGGGCCTTTGACCCCAGCAAGCTACCCAGGGGTCCACAACTCTCCCTGGACTTGCAATAGAGGCCCCAGGGTACCCCCTTGGCCTCCACCCAGGGGCCTCTGACCCCAGCAAGCTACCCAGGGGGTCCACCTCTTTCACTGGACTTGCAGTAGAGGCCCCAGGGTACCTCCTGGCCCTCCACCTAGGGGCCTTTGACCCCAGCAAGCTACCCAGGGGTCCACAACTCTCCCTGGACTTGCAGTAGAGGCCCCAGGGTGCCCCCTTGGCCTCCATCTAGGGGCCTCTGACCGCAGCAAGCTACCCAGGGGTCCACAACTCTCCCTGGACTTGCAGTAGAGGCCCCAGGGTGCCCCCTTGGCCTCCACCCAGGGGCCTCTGACCCCAGCAAGCTACCCAGGGGTCCACCTCTCTCCCTTGACTTGAAGTATAGGCCCCAGGGTACCCCCTGGCCCTCCACCTAGGGGACTAGGACCCCAGCAAGGTACCCAGGGGTCCACCTCTCTGCCTAGACTTGCAGTAGAGGTCCCAGGGTGCCCCTTTGGCCTCCACCTAGGGTCTCTGACCCCAGCAAGCTACCCAGGGGTCCACAACTCTCCCTGGACTTGCAATAGAGGCCCCAGGGTACCCAATTGGCCTCCACCCAGGGGCCTCTGACCCCAGTAAGCTACCCAGGGGGTCCACCTCTTTCACTGGACTTGCAGTAGAGGCCCTGGGGTACCTCCTGGCCCTCCACCTAGGGGCCTTTGACCCCAGCAAGCTACCCAGGGGTCCACAACTCTCCCTTGACTTGCAGTAGAGGCCCCAGGGTGCCCCCTTGGCCTCCATCTAGGGGCCTCTGACCCCAGCAAGCTACCCAGGGGTCCACAACTCTCCCTGGACTTGCAGTAGAGGCCCCAGGGTGCCCCCTTGGCCTCCACCCAGGGGCCTCTGACCCCAGCAAGCTACCCAGGGGTCCACAACTCTCCCTGGACTTGCAGTAGAGGCCCCAGGGTGCCCCCTTGGCCTCCACCCAGGGGCCTCTGACCCCAGCAAGCTACCCAGGGGTCCACCTTTCTCCCTGGACTTGAAGTATAGGCCCAAGGGTGCCCACTGGCCCTCCACCTAGGGGCCTCTGACCCCAGCAAGCTACCCAGGGGTCCACAACTCTCCTTGGACTTGCAGTACAGGCCCCAGGGTGCCCCCTTGGCCTCCACCTAGGGGCCTCTGACCCTAGCAAGCTACCCAGGGGACCACAACTCTCCCTGGACTAGCAGTAGAGGCCCCAGGGTACCCCCTTGGCCTCCACCCAGGGGCCTCTGACCCCAGCAAGCTACTCAGGGGTTCCACCTCTTTCTCTGGACTTGCAGTAGAGGCCCCAGGGTGCCCCCTTGGCCTCCACCCAGGGGCCTCCGACCCCAGCAAGATACCCAGGGGTCCACCATTCTCCCTTGACTTGAAGTATAGGCCCAAGGGTGCCCACTGGCCCTCCACCTAGGGGCCTCTGACCCCAGCAAGCTACCCAGGGGTCCACCTCTCTCCCTGGACTTGCAGTATAGGCCCCAGGGTGCCCCCTGGCCCTCCACCTAGGGACCTAAGACCCCAGCAAGTTACCCAGGGGTCCACCTCTCTCCCTTGACTTGAAGTATAGGCCCCAGGGTGCCCCCTGGCCCTCCACCTAGGGACCTAAGACCCCAGCAAGCTACCCAGGGGTCCACCTCTCTCCCTTAACTTGAAGTATAGGCCCCAGGGTGCCCCCTGGCCCTCCACCTAGGGGACTAGGACCCCAGCAAGCTACCCAGGGGTACACCTCTCTGTCTGGACTTGCAGTAGAGGCCCCAGTGTGCCCCGTGGCCTCCGCCTAGGGGCCTCTGACCCCAGCAAGCTACCCAGGGATCCACAACTCTCCCTGGACTTGCAGTAGAGGCCTCAGGGTGCCCCCTGGCCCTCCACCTAGGGGCCTCTGACCCCAGCAAGGTACCCTGGGGGTCCACCTCTTTCCCTGGACTTGCAGTAGAGGCCCCAGTGTGCCCCGTGGCCTCCACCTAGGGGCCTCTGACCCCAGCAAGCTACCCAGGGGTCCACCTCTCTCCCTGGACTTGCAGTATAGGCCCCAGGGTGCCCCCTGGCCCTCCACCTAGGGACCTAAGACCCCAGCAAGCTACCCAGGGGTCCACCTCTCTCCCTTAACTTGAAGTATAGGCCTCAGGGTGCCCCCTGGCCCTCCACCTAGGGGACTAGGACCCCAGAAAGCTACCCAGGGGTACACCTCTCTGTCTGGACTTGCAGTAGAGGCCCCAGTGTGCCCCGTGGCCTCCGCCTAGGGGCCTCTGACCCCAGCAAGCTACCCAGGGGTCCACAACTCTCCCTGGACTTGCAGTAGAGGCCCCAGGGTGCCCCCTTGGCCTCCACCCAGGGGCCTCTGACCCCAGCAAGCTACCCAGGGGTCCACCTTTCTCCTTGGACTTGACGTATAGGCCTCAGGGTGCCCACTGGCCCTCCACGTAGGGGCCTTAGACCCCAGCAAGCTACCCAGGGGTCCACAACTCTCCCTGGACTTGCAGTAGAGGCCCCAGGGTGCCCCCTTTGCCTCCACCTAGGGGCCTCTGACCCCAGCAAGCTACCCAGGGGTCCACAACTCTCCCTGGACTTGCAGTAGAAGCCCCAGGGTGACCCCTTGGCCTCCACCCAGGGGCCTCTGACCTCAGCAAGCTACCCAGGGGTCCACCTTTCTCCCTGGACTTGAAGTATAGGCCCAAGGGTGCCCACTGGCCATCCACCTAGGGGCCTAAGACACCAACAAGCTACCCAGGGGTCCACAACTGTCCCTGGACTTGCATTAGAGGCCCCAGGGTGCCCCCTGGACCTCCACCCAGGGGCCTCTGACCCCAGCAAGCTACCCAGGGGTCCACCTCACTCCCTGGACTTGCAGTATAGGCCCCAGGGTGCCCCCTGGCCCTCCACCTAGGGACCTAAGACCCCAGCAAGCAACCCAGGGGTCCACCTCTCTCCCTTGACTTGAAGTATAGGCCCCAGGGTACCCCCTGGCCCTCCACCTAGGGGACTAGGACCCCAGCAAGGTACCCAGGGGTCCACCTCTCTGCCTGGACTTGCAGTAGAGGCCCCAGGGTGCCCCCTTGGCCTCCACCTAGGGAACTCTGACCCCAGCAAGCTACCCAGGGGTCCACAACTCTCCCTGGACTTGCAATAGAGGCCCCAGGGTACCCCCTTGGCCTCCACCCAGGGGCCTCTGACCCCAGCAAGCTACCCAGGGGGTCCACCTCTTTCCCTGGACTTGCAGTAGAGGCCATAGGGTACCTCCTGGCCCTCCACCTAGGGGCCTTTGACCCCAGCAAGCTACCCAGAGGTCCACCTTTCTCCTTGGACTTGACGTATAGGCCTCAGGGTGCCCACTGGCCCTCCACGTAGGGGCCTTAGACCCCAGCAAGCTACCCAGGGGTCCACCTTTCTCCGTGGACTTGAAGTAGAGGCCCCAGGGTGCCCCCTGGCCCTCCACCTAGGGACCTAAGACCCCAGCAAGGTACCCAGGGGTCCACCTCTCTGCCTGGACTTGCAGTAGAGGCCCCAGGGTACCCCCTTGGCCTCCACCCAGGGGCCTCTGACCCCAGAAAGCTACTCAGGGGTTCCACCTCTTTCCCTGGACTTACAGTAGAGGCCCCAGGGTGCCCCCTTGGCCTCCACCCAGGGGCCTCCGACCCCAGCAAGCTACCCAGGGGTCCACCTTTCTCCCTTGACTTGAAGTATAGGCCCAAGGGTGCCCACTGGCCCTCCACCTAGGGGCCTCTGACCCCAGCAAGCTACCCAGGGGTCCACCTCTCTCCCTGGACTTGCAGTATAGGCCCCAGGGTGCCCCCTGGCCCTCCACCTAGGCACCTAAGACCCCAGCAAGTTAACCAGGGGTCCACCTCTCTCCCTTGACTTGAAGTATAGGCTCCAGGGTGCCCCCTGGCCCTCCACCTAGGGGACAAGGACCCCAGCAAGCTACCCAGGGGTCCACAACTCTCCCTGGACTTGCAGTACAGGCCCCAGGGTGCCCCCTTGGCCTCCACCTAGGGGCCTCTGACCCCAGCAAGCTACCCAGGGGACCACAACTCTCCCTGGACTTGCAGTAGAGGCCCCAGGGTACCCCCTTGGCCTCCACCCAGGGGCCTCTGACCCCAGCAAGCTACCCAGGGGGTCCACCTCTTTCCCTGGCCTTGCAGTAGAGGCCCTAGGGTACCTCCTGGCCTTCCACCTAGGGGCCTTTGACCCCAGCAAGCTACCCAGGGGTCCACAACTCTCCCTGGACTTGCAGTAGAGGCCCCAGGGTGCCCCCTTGGCCTCCACCTAGGGGCCTCTGACCCCAGCAAGCTACCCAGGGGTCCACAACTCTCCCTGGACTTGCAGTATAGGCCCCAGGGTACCCCCTTGGCCTCCACCCAGGGGCCTCTGACCCCAGCAAGCTACCCAGGGGGTCCACCTCTTTCCCTGGCCTTGCAGTAGAGGCCCTAGGGTACCTCCTGGCCTTCCACCTAGGGGCCTTTGACCCCAGCAAGCTACCCAGGGGTCCACAACTCTCCCTGGACTTGCAGTAGAGGCCCCAGTGTGCCCCCTTGGCCTCCACCCAGGGGCCTCTGACCCCAGCAAGCTACCCAGGGGTCCATCTTTCTCCCTGGACTTGAAGTATAGGCCCAAGGGTGCCCACTGGCCATCCACCTAGGGGCCTAAGACCCCAACAAGCTACCCAGGGGTCCACAACTCTCCCTGAACTTGCAGTAGAGGACCCCAGGGTGCCCCCTGGCCCTCCACCTAGGGGCCTCTTACCCCAGCAAACTACCCAGGGGTCCATCTCTCTCCCTGGACTTGCAGTATAGGCCCCAGGGTGCCCCCTGGCCCTCCACCTAGGGACCTAAGACCCCAGCAAGCTACCTAGGGGTCCACCTCTCTCCCTTGAGTTGAAGTATAGGCCCCAGGGTGCCCCCTGGCCCTCCACCTAGGGGACAAGGACCCCAGCAAGCTACCCAGGGGTCCACCTCTCTGCCTGGACTTGCAGTAGAGGCCCCAGGGTGCCCCCTTGGCCTCCACCTAGGGGCCTCTGACCCCAGCAAGCTACCCAGGGGTCCACAACTCTCCCTGGACTTGCAGTAGAGGCCCCAGGGTGCCCCCTTGGCCTCCACCCAGGGGCCTCTGACCCCAGCAAGCTACCTAGGGGTCCACCTTTCTCCCTGGACTTGAAGTATAGGCCTAAGGGTGCCCACTGGCCCTCCACCTAGGGGCCTCTGACCCCAGCAAGCTACCCAGGGGTCCACCTCTCTCCCTGGACTTGCAGTAGAGGCCCCAGGGTGCCCCCTGGCCCTCCACCTAGGCACCTAAGACCCCAGCAAGTTAACCAGGGGTCCACCTCTCTCCCTTGACTTGAAGTATAGGCTCCAGGGTGCCCCCTGGCCCTCCACCTAGGGGACAAGGACCCCAGCAAGCTACCCAGGGGTCCACAACTCTCCCTGGACTTGCAGTACAGGCCCCAGGGTGCCCCCTTGGCCTCCACCTAGGGGCCTCTGACCCCAGCAAGCTACCCAGGGGACCACAACTCTCCCTGGACTTGCAGTAGAGGCCCCAGGGTACCCCCTTGGCCTCCACCCAGTGGCCTCTGACCCCAGCAAGCTACCCAGGGGGTCCACCTCTTTCCCTGGCCTTGCAGTAGAGGCCCTAGGGTACCTCCTGGCCTTCCACCTAGGGGCCTTTGACCCCAGCAAGCTACCCAGGGGTCCACAACTCTCCCTGGACTTGCAGTAGAGGCCCCAGGGTGCCCCCTTGGCCTCCACCTAGGGGCCTCTGACCCCAGCAAGCTACCCAGGGGTCCACAACTCTCCCTGGACTTGCAGTAGAGGACCCCAGGGTGCCCCCTGGCCCTCCACCTAGGGGCCTCTGACCCCAGCAAGCTACCCAGGGGTCCATCTCTCTCCCTGGACTTGCAGTATAGGCCCCAGGGTGCCCCCTGGCCCTCCACCTAGGGACCTAAGACCCCAGCAAGCTACCTAGGGGTCCACCTCTCTCCCTTGAATTGAAGTATAGGCCCCAGGGTGCCCCCTGGCCCTCCACCTAGGGGACAAGGACCCCAGCAAGCTACCCAGGGGTCCACCTCTCTGCCTGGACTTGCAGTAGAGGCCCCAGGGTGCCCCCTTGGCCTCCACCTAGGGGCCTAAGACCCCAGCAAGCTACCCAGGGGTCCACAACTCTCCCTGGACTTGCAGTAGAGGCCCCAGGGTGCCCCCTTGGCCTCCACCCAGGGGCCTCTGACCCCAGCAAGCTACCCAGGGGTCCACCTTTCTCCCTTGACTTGAAGTATAGGCCCAAGGGTGCCCACTGGCCCTTCACTTAGGGGCCTAAGACCCCAACAAGCTACCCAGGGGTTCACAACTCTCCCTGGACTTGCAGTAGAGGCCCCAGGGTGCCCCTGGCCCTCCACCTAGGGGCCTAAGACCCCAGCAAGCTACCCAGGGGTCCACCTCTCTCCCTTGACTTGAAGTAGAGGCCCCAGGGTGCCCCTTTGCCCTACACCAAGGGGCCTCTGACCCCAGCAAGCTACCCAGGGGTCCAACTCTCTCCCTTGACTTGAAGTATAGGCCTCAGGGTGCCCACTGGCCCTCCACCCAGGGGCCTAAGACCTTAGCAAGCTACCCAGGGGTCCACAACTCTCCCTGGACTTGCAGTAGAGGCCCCAGGGTTCCCCCTGGCCCTCCACCTAGGGGCCTCTGACGCCAGCAACCTACCCAGGGGTCCACAACTCTCCCTGGACTTGCAGTAGAGGCCCCTGGGTGCCCCCTGGCCCTCCACCCAGGGACCTAAGACCCCAGCAAGCTACCCAGGGGTCCACCTCTCTGCCTGGACTTGCAGTAGAGGCCCCAGGGTGCCCCCTTGGCCTCCACCTAGGGGCCTCTGACCCCAGCAAGCTACCCAGGGGTCCACAACTCTCCCTGGACTTGCAGTAGAAGCCTCAGGGTGCCCCCTTGGCCTCCACCTAGGGGCCTCTGACCCCAGCAAGCTATCCAGGGGTCCACCTTGCTCCCTGAACTTGCAGTAGAGGCCCAAGAAGGCCACCTGGCCCTCCATCTAGTGGCCTAGGACCCCAGAAAGCTACCCAAGGGTCCACCTCTCTCCCTGGACTGGCAGTAGAGGCCCCAGGGTGCCCCCTTGCCCTCCAAAAAGGAGTCTTTGACCCCAGCAACCTACCCAGTGGTCCACCTCTCTCCCTGGACTTGGAGGATAGGCCCCAGGGTGCCCCCTGGCCCTCCACCTAGGGGCCTAAGACCCCAGCAAGCTACCCTGGGGTCCTCCTCTTTCCCTGGACTTACAGTAGAGGCCCCAGGGTGCCCCCTTGGCCTCCACCTAGGGGCCTCTGACCCCAGCAAGCTACCCAGGGGTCCACCTTTCTCCCTGGACTTGAAGTATAGGCCCAAGGGGTCCCACTGGCCCTCCACCTAGGTTCCTAAGACCCCAACAAGCTACCCAGGGGTCCACAACTCTCCCTGGACTTGCAGTAGAGGCCCCAGGGTGCCCCCTGGCCCTCCACCTAGGGGCCTAAGACCCCAGCAAGCTACCCAGGGGTCCACCTCTCTCCCTTGACTTGAAGTATAGGCCCAAGGGTGCCCACTGGCCATCCACCTAGGGGCCTAAGACCCCAACAAGCTACCCAGGGGTCCGCAACTCTCCCTGGACTTGCAGTAGAGGCCCCAGGGTGCCCCCTGGCCCTCCACCTTGGGGCGTCAGACCCCAGCAAGCTACCCAGGGGTCCACCTCTCTCCCTTGACTTGAAGTATAGGCCCCAGGGTGCCCCCTTGCCCTCCACCCAAGGGCCTCTGACCCCAGCAAGCTACCCAGGGGTCCACCTCTCTCCCTGGACTTGCAGTAGAGGCCCTAGGATACCTCCTGGCCCTCCACCTAGGGGCCTCTGACCCCAGCAAGCTACCTAGGGGTCCACAACTCTCCCTGGACTTGCAGTAGAGGCCCAAGGGTGCCCCCTTGGCCTCCACCCAGGGGCCTCTGACCCCAGCAAGCTACCCAGGGGTCCACCTTTCTCCCTGGACTTGAAGTATAGGCCTCAGGGTGCCCACTGGCCCTCCACCTAGGGCCCTAAGACCCCAGCAAGCTACCCAGGGGTCCACAACTCTCCCTGGACTTGCAGTAGAGGCCCCAGGGTGCCCCCTTGGCTTCCACCCAGGAGCCTCTGACCCCAGCAAGCTACCCAGGGGTCC
The DNA here is from genome assembly GCF_052040795.2 of Danio rerio. Lineage (NCBI taxonomy): Eukaryota > Metazoa > Chordata > Actinopteri > Cypriniformes > Danionidae > Danio > Danio rerio. The sequence continues at coordinate 18,666,377 of NC_141040.1, forward strand.
ACCTTTCTCCCTGGACTTGAAGTATAGGCCTCAGGGTGCCCACTGGCCCTCCACCTAGGGGCCTAAGACCCCAGCAAGCTACCCAGGGGTCCACAACTCTCCCTGGACTTGCAGTAGTGGCCCCAGGGTGCCCCCTGGCCCTCCACCCAGGGGCCTCTGACCCCAGCAAGCTACCCAGGCGTCCACCTCTCTCCCTGGACTTGCAGTAGAGGCCCTGGGGTACCTCCTGGCCCTCCACCTAGGGGCCTCTGACCCCAGCAAGCTACCTAGGGGTCCACAACTCTCCCTGGACTTGCAGTAGAGGCCCCAGGGTGCCCCCTTGGCCTCCACCCAGGGGCCTCTGACCCCAGCAAGCTACCCAGGGGTCCACCTTTCTCCCTGGACTTGAAGTATAGGCCTCAGGGTGCCCACTGGCCCTCCACCTAGGGGCCTAAGACCCCAGCAAGCTACCCAGGGGTCCACAACTCTCCCTGGACTTGCAGTAGAGGCCCCAGGGTGCCCCCTTGGCCTCCACCCAGGGGCCTCTGACCCCAGCAAGCTACCCATGGGTCCACCTTTCTCCCTGGACTTGAAGCATAGGCCCAAGGGTGCACACTGGCCCTCCACCTAGGGGCCTAAGACCCCAACAAGCTACCCAGGGGTCCACAACTCTCCCTGGACTTGCAGTAGAGGCCCCAGGGTGCCCCCTGGCCCTCCACCTAGGGGCCTAAGACCCCAGCAAGCTACCCAGGGGTCCACCTCTCTCCCTTGACTTGAAGTATAGGCCCCAGGGTGCCCCCTGGCCCTCCACCTAGGGGACTAGGACCCCAGCTAGCTACCCAGGGGTCCACCTCTCTGCCTGGACTTGCAGTAGAGGCCCCAGGGTGCCCCCTTGCCCTCCACCCAGGGGCCTCTGACCCCAGCAAGCTACCCAGGGGTCCACCTCTCTCCCGGGACTTGCAGTAGAGGCCCTAGGGTACCTCCTGGCCCTCCACCTAGAGGCCTCTGACCCCAGCAAGCTACCCAGGGGTCCACAACTCTCCCTGGACTTGCAGTAGAGGCCCCAGGGTGCCCCCTTGGCCTCCACCCAGGGGCCTCTGACCCCAGCAAGCTACCCAGGGGTCCACCTTTCACCCTGGACTTGAAGTATAGGCCTCAGGGTGCCCACTTGCCCTCCACCTAGGGGCCTAAGACCCCAGCAAGCTACCCAGGGGTCCACAACTCTCCCTGGACTTGCAGTAGAGGCCCCAGGGTGCCCCCTTGGCCTCCACCTAGGGGCCTCTGACCCCAGCAAGCTACCCAGGGGTCCACCTCTCTCCCTGGACTTGCAGTATAGGCCCCAGGGTGCCCCCTGGTCCTCCACCTAGGGACCTAAGACCCCAGCAAGTTACCCAGGGGTCCACCTCTCTCCCTTGACTTGAAGTATAGGCTCCAGGGTGCCCCCTGGCCCTCCACCTAGGGGACAAGGACCCCAGCAAGCTACCCAGGGGTCCACAACTCTCCCTGGACTTGCAGTACAGGCCCCAGGGTGCCCCCTTGGCCTCCACCTAGGGGCCTCTGACCCCAGCAAGCTACCCAGGGGTCCACCTTTCTCCCGGAACTTGAAGTATAGGCCCAAGGGTGCCCACTGGCCATCCACCTAGGGGCCTAAGACCCCAACAAGCTACCCAGGGGTCCACAACTCTCCCTGGACTTTCAGTAGAGGACCCCAGGGTGCCCGCTGGCCCTCCACCTAGGGGCCTCTGACCCCAGCAAGCTACCCAGGGGTCCATCTCTCTCCCTGGACTTGCAGTATAGGCCCCAGGGTGCCCCCTGGCCCTACACCTAGGGACCTAAGACCCCAGCAAGCTACCCAGGGGTCCACCTCTCTCCCTTGACTTGAAGTATAGGCCCCAGGGTGCCCCTTGGCCCTCCACCTAGGGGACAAGGACCCCAGCAAGCTACCCAGGGGTCCACAACTCTCCCTGGACTTGCAATAGAGGCCCCAGGGTACCCCCTTGGCCTCCACCCAGGGGCCTCTGACCCCAGCAAGCTACCCAGGGGGTCCACCTCTTTCCCTGGACTTGCAGTAGAGGCCCTAGGGTACCTCCTGGCCCTCCACCTAGGGGCCTTTGACCCCAGCAAGCTACCCAGGGGTCCACAACTCTCCCTAGACTTGCAGTAGAGGCCCCAGGGTGCCCCCTTGGCCTCCATCTAGGGGCCTCTGACCCCAGCAAGCTACCCAGGGGTCCACAACTCTCCCTGGACTTGCAGTACAGGCCCCAGGGTGCCCCCTTGGGCTCCACCTAGGGGCCTCTGACCCCAGCAAGCTACCCAGGGGACCACAACTCTCCCTGGACTTGCAGTAGAGGCCCCAGGGTACCCCCTTGGCCTCCACCCAGGGGCCTATGACCCCAGCAAGCTACCCAGGGGGTCCACCTCTTTCCCTGGCCTTGCAGTAGAGGCCCTAGGGTACCTCCTGGCCTTCCACCTAGGGGCCTTTGACCCCAGCAAGCTACCCAGGGGTCCACAACTCTCCCTGGACTTGCAGTAGAGGCCCCAGGGTGCCCCCTTGGCCTCCACCCAGGAGCCTCTGACCCCAGCAAGCTACCCAGGGGTCCACCTTTCTCCCTGGACTTGAAGTATATGCCCCAGGGTGCCCCCTTGGCCTCCACCCAGGGGCCTCTGACCCCAGCAAGCTACTCAGGGGTTCCACCTCTTTCCCTGGACTTGCAGTAGAGGCCCCAGGGTGCCCCCTTGGCCTCCACCCAGGGGCCTCCGACCCCAGCAAGCTACCCAGGGGTCCACCTCTCTCCCTGGACTTGCAGTATAGGCCCCAGGGTGCCCCCTGGCCCTCCACCTAGGGACCTAAGACCCCAGCAAGTTACCCAGGGGTCCACCTCTCTCCCTTGACTTGAAGTATGGGCTCCAGGGTGCCCCCTGGCCCTCCACCTAGGGGACAAGGACCCCAGCGAGCTACCAAGGGGTCCACAACTCTCCCTGGACTTGCAGTACAGGCCCCAGGGTGCCCCCTTGGCCTCCACCTAGGGGCCTCTGACCCCAGCAAGCTACCCAGGGGACCACAACTCTCCCTGGACTTGCAGTCGAGGCCCGAGGGTACCCCCTTGGCCTCCACCCAGGGGCCTATGACCCTAGCAAGCTACCCAGGGGGTCCACCTCTTTCCCTGGCCTTGCAGTAGAGGCCCTAGGGTACCTCCTGGCCTTCCACCTAGGGGCCTTTGACCCCAGCAAGCTACCCAGGGGTCCACAACTCTCCCTGGACTTGCAGTAGAGGCCCCAGGGTGCCCCCTTGGCCTCCACCTAGGGGCCTCTGACCCCAGCAAGCTACCCAGGGGTCCACAACTCTCCCTGGACTTGCAGTAGAGGCCCCAGGGTGCCCCCTTGGCCTCCACCCAGGAGCCTCTTTCCCCAGCAAGCTACCCAGGGGTCCACCTTTCTCCCTGGACTTGAAGTATAGGCCCAAGGGTGCCCACTGGCCATCCACCTAGGGGCCTAAGACCCCAACAAGCTACCCAGGGGTCCACAACTCTCCCTGGACTTGCAGTAGAGGACCCCAGGGTGCCCGCTGGCCCTCCACCTAGGGGCCTCTGACCCCAGCAAGCTACCCAGGGGTCCATCTCTCTCCCTTGACTTGAAGTATAGGCCCCAGGGTGTCTCCTGGCCCTCCACCTAGGGGCCTCTGACCCCAGCAAGCTACCCAGGGGTCCACAACTCTCCCTGGACTTGCAGTAGAGGCCCCAGGGTGCCCCCTTGGCCTCAACCCAGGGGCCTTTGACCCCAGCAAGCTACCCAGGGTTCCACCTTTCTCCGTGGACTTGAAGTAGAGGCCCCAGGGTGCCCCCTGGCCCTCCACCTAGGGACCTAAGACCCCAGCAAGCAACCCAGGGGTCCACCTCTCTCCCTTGACTTGAAGTATAGGCCTCAGGGTGCCCCCTGGCCCTCCACCTAGGGGACTAGGACCCCAGCAAGGTACCCAGGGGTCCACCTCTCTGCCTGGACTTGCAGTAGAGGCCCCAGGGTGCCCCCTTGGCCTCCACCTAGGGGCCTCTGACCCCAGCAAGCTACCCAGGGGTCCACAACTCTCCCTGGACTTGCAGTAGAGGCCCCAGGGTACCCCCTTGGCCTCCACCCAGGGGCCTCTGACCCCAGCAAGCTACTCAGGGGTTCCACCTCTTTCCCTGGACTTGCAGTAGAGGCCCCAGGGTGCCCCCTTGGCCTCCACCCAGGGGCCTCCGACCCCAGCAAGCTACCCAGGGGTCCACCTTTCTCCCTTGACTTGAAGTATAGGCCCAAGGGTGCCCACTGGCCCTCCACCTAGGGGCCTCTGACCCCAGCAAGCTACCCAGGGGTCCACCTCTCTCCCTGGACTTGCAGTGTAGGCCCCAGGGTGCCCCCTGGCCCTCCACCTAGGGACCTAATACCCCAGCAAGTTACCCAGGGGTCCACCTCTCTCCCTTGACTTGAAGTATAGGCTCCAGGGTGCCCCATGGCCCTCCACCTAGGGGCCTCTGACCCCAGCAAGCTACCCAGGGGTCCACAACTCTCCCTGGACTTGCAGTACAGGCCCCAGGGTGCCCCCTTGGCCTCCACCTAGGGGCCTCTGACCCCAGCAAGCTACCCAGGGGACCACAACTCTCCCTGGACTAGCAGTAGAGGCCCCAGGGTACCCCCTTGGCCTCCACCCAGGGGCCTCTGACCCCAGCAAGCTACCCAGGGGGTCCACCTCTTTCCCTGGCCTTGCAGTAGAGGCCCTAGGTTACCTCCTGGCCTTCCACCTAGGGGCCTTTGACCCCAGCAAGCTACCCAGGGGTCCACAACTCTCCCTGGACTTGCAGTAGAGGCCCCAGGGTGCCCTCTTGGCCTCCACCTAGGGGCTTCTGACCCCAGCAAGCTACCCAGGGGTCCACAACTCTCCCTGGACTTGCAGTAGAGGCCCCAGGGTGCCCCCTTGGCCTCCACCCAGGAGCCTCTGACCCCAGCAAGCTACCCAGGGGTCCACCTTTCTCCCTGGACTTGAAGTATAGGCCCAAGCGTGCCCACTGGCCATCCACCTAGGGGCCTAAGACCCCAACAAGCTACCCAGGGGTCCACAACTCTCCCTGGACTTTCAGTAGAGGACCCCAGGATGCCCGCTGGCCCTCCACCTAGGGGCCTCTGACCCCAGCAAGCTACCCAGGGGTCCATCTCTCTCCCTGGACTTGCAGTATAGGCCCCAGGGTGCCCCCTGGCCCTACACCTAGGGACCTAAGACCCCAGCAAGCTACCCAGGGGTCCACCTCTCTCCCTTGACTTGAAGTATAGGCCCCAGGGTGCCCCTTGGCCCTCCACCTAGGGGACAAGGACCCCAGCAAGCTACCCAGGGGTCCACAACTCTCCCTGGACTTGCAATAGAGGCCCCAGGGTACCCCCTTGGCCTCCACCCAGGGGCCTCTGACCCCAGCAAGCTACCCAGGGGGTCCACCTCTTTCACTGGACTTGCAGTTGAGGCCCCAGGGTACCTCCTGGCCCTCCACCTAGGGGCCTTTGACCCCAGCAAGCCACCCAGGGGTCCACAACTCTCCCTGGACTTGCAGTAGAGGCCCCAGGGTGCCCCCTTGGCCTCCACCCAGGGGCCTCCGACCCCAGCAAGCTACCCAGGGGTCCACCTTTCTCCCTTGACTTGAAGTATAGGCCCAAGGGTGCCCACTGGCCCTCCACCTAGGGGCCTCTGACCCCAGCAAGCTACCCAGGGGTCCACCTCTCTCCCTGGACTTGCAGTATAGGCCCCAGGGTGCCCCCTGGCCCTCCACCTAGGGACCTAAGACCCCAGCAAGTTACCCAGGGGTCCACCTCTCTCCCTTGACTTGAAGTATAGGCTCCAGGGTGCCCCATGGCCCTCCACCTAGGGGCCTCTGACCCCAGCAAGCTACCCAGGGGTCCACAACTCTCCCTGGACTTGCAGTACAGGCCCCAGGGTGCCCCCTTGGCCTCCACCTAGGGGCCTCTGACCCCAGCAAGCTACCCAGGGGACCACAACTCTCCCTGGACTAGCAGTAGAGGCCCCAGGGTACCCCCTTGGCCTCCACCCAGGGGCCTCTGACCCCAGCAAGCTACCCAGGGGGTCCACCTCTTTCCCTGGCCTTGCAGTAGAGGCCCTAGGTTACCTCCTGGCCTTCCACCTAGGGGCCTTTGACCCCAGCAAGCTACCCAGGGGTCCACAACTCTCCCTGGACTTGCAGTAGAGGCCCCAGGGTGCCCTCTTGGCCTCCACCTAGGGGCTTCTGACCCCAGCAAGCTACCCAGGGGTCCACAACTCTCCCTGGACTTGCAGTAGAGGCCCCAGGGTGCCCCCTTGGCCTCCACCCAGGAGCCTCTGACCCCAGCAAGCTACCCAGGGGTCCACCTTTCTCCCTGGACTTGAAGTATAGGCCCAAGCGTGCCCACTGGCCATCCACCTAGGGGCCTAAGACCCAACAAGCTACCCAGGGGTCCACAACTCTCCCTGGACTTTCAGTAGAGGACCCCAGGATGCCCGCTGGCCCTCCACCTAGGGGCCTCTGACCCCAGCAAGCTACCCAGGGGTCCATCTCTCTCCCTGGACTTGCAGTATAGGCCCCAGGGTGCCCCCTGGCCCTACACCTAGGGACCTAAGACCCCAGCAAGCTACCCAGGGGTCCACCTCTCTCCCTTGACTTGAAGTATAGGCCCCAGGGTGCCCCTTGGCCCTCCACCTAGGGGACAAGGACCCCAGCAAGCTACCCAGGGGTCCACAACTCTCCCTGGACTTGCAATAGAGGCCCCAGGATACCCCCTTGGCCTCCACCCAGGGACCTCTTACCCCAGCAAGCTACCCAGGGGGTCCACCTCTTTCCCTGGACTTGCAGTAGAGGCCCTAGGGTACATCCTGGCCCTCCACCTAGGGGCCTTTGACCCCAGCAAGCTACCCAGGGGTCCACAACTCTCCCTGGACTTGCAATAGAGGCCCCAGGGTACCCCCTTGGCCTCCACCCAGGGGCCTCTGACCCCAGCAAGCTACCCAGGGGGTCCACCTCTTTCACTGGACTTGCAGTAGAGGCCCCAGGGTACCTCCTGGCCCTCCACCTAGGGGCCTTTGACCCCAGCAAGCCACCCAGGGGTCCACAACTCTCCCTGGACTTGCAGTAGAGGCCCCAGGGTGCCCCCTTGGCCTCCATCTAGGGGCCTCTGACCCCAGCAAGCTACCCAGGGGTCCACAACTCTCCCTGGACTTGCAGTAGAGGCCCCAGGGTGCCCCCTTGGCCTCCACCCAGGGGCCTCTGACCCCAGCAAGCTACCCAGGGGTCCACCTCTCTCCCTTGACTTGAAGTATAGGCCCCAGGGTACCCCCTGGCCCTCCACCTAGGGGACTAGGACCCCAGCAAGGTACCCAGGGGTCCACCTCTCTGCCTAGACTTGCAGTAGAGGTCCCAGGGTGCCCCCTTGGCCTCCACCTAGGGGCCTCTGACCCCAGCAAGCTACCCAGGGGTCCACAACTCTCCCTGGACTTGCAATAGAGGCCCCAGGGTACCCCCTTGGCCTCCACCCAGGGGCCTCTGACCCCAGTAAGCTACCCAGGGGGTCCACCTCTTTCACTGGACTTGCAGTAGAGGCCCTGGGGTACCTCCTGGCCCTCCACCTAGGGGCCTTTGACCCCAGCAAGCTACCCAGGGGTCCACAACTCTCCCTGGACTTGCAGTAGAGGCCCCAGGGTGCCCCCTTGGCCTCCACCCAGGGGCCTCTGACCCCAGCAAGCTACCCAGGGGTCCACAACTCTCCCTGGACTTGCAGTAGAGGCCCCAGGGTGCCCCCTTGGCCTCCACCCAGGGGCCTCTGACCCCAGCAAGCTACCCAGGGGTCCACCTTTCTCCCTGGACTTGAAGTATAGGCCCAAGGGTGCCCCCTGGCCCTCCACCTAGGGGCCTAAGACCCCAACAAGCTACCCAGGGGTCCACAACTCTCCCTGGACTTGCAGTAGAGGCCCCAAGGTGCCCCCTGGCCCTCCACCTAGGGGCCTAAGACCCCAGCAAGCTACCCAGGGGTCCACCTCTCTCCCTTGACTTGAAGTATAGGCCCCAGGGTGCCCCCTGGCCCTCCACCTAGGGGACTAGGACCCCAGCTAGCTACCCAGGGGTCCACCTCTCTGCCTGGACTTGCAGTAGAGGCCCCAGGGTGCCCCCTTGCCCTCCACCCAGGGGCCTCTGACCCCAGCAAGCTACCCAGGGGTCCACCTCTCTCCCTTGACTTGAAGTATAGGCCCCAGGGTGTCTCCTGGCCCTCCACCTAGGGGCCTCTGACCCCAGCAAGCTACCCAGGGGTCCACAACTCTCCCTGGACTTGCAGTAGAGGCCCCAGGGTGCCCCCTTGGCCTCAACCCAGGGGCCTTTGACCCCAGCAAGCTACCCAGGGGTCCACCTTTCTCCGTGGACTTGAAGTAGAGGCCCCAGGGTGCCCCCTGGCCCTCCACCTAGGGACCTAAGACCCCAGCAAGCTACCCAGGGGTCCACCTCTCTCCCTTGACTTGAAGTATAGGCCCCAGGGTGCCACCTGGCCCTCCACCTAGGGGACTAGGACCCCAGCAAGGTACCCAGGGGTCCACCTCTCTGCTTGGACTTGCAGTAGAGGCCCCAGGGTGCCCCCTTGGCCTCCACCTAGGGGCCTCTGACCCCAGCAAGCTACCCAGGGGTCCACAACTCTCCCTGGACTTGCAGTAGAGGCCCCAGGGTACCCCCTTGGCCTCCACCCAGGGGCCTCTGACCCCAGCAAGCTACTCAGGGGTTCCACCTCTTTCTCTGGACTTGCAATAGAGGCCCCAGGGTGCCCCCTTGGCCTCCACCCAGGGGCCTCCGACCCCAGCAAGCTACCCAGGGGTCCACCATTCTCCCTTGACTTGAAGTATAGGCCCAAGGGTGCCCACTGGCCCTCCACCTAGGGGCCTCTGACCCCAGCAAGCTACCCAGGGGTCCACCTCTCTCCCTGGACTTGCAGTATAGGCCCCAGGGTGCCCCTTGGCCCTCCACCTAGGGGACAAGGACCCCAGCAAGCTACCCAGGGGTCCACAACTCTCCCTGGACTTGCAATAGAGGCTCCAGGGTACCCCCTTGGCCTCCACCCAGGGGCCTCTGACCCCAGCAAGCTACCCAGGGGGTCCACCTCTTTCCCTGGACTTGCAGTAGAGGCCCTAGGGTACATCCTGGCCCTCCACCTAGGGGCCTTTGACCCCAGCAAGCTACCCAGGGGTCCACAACTCTCCCTGGACTTGCAATAGAGGCCCCAGGGTACCCCCTTGGCCTCCACCCAGGGGCCTCTGACCCCAGCAAGCTACCCAGGGGGTCCACCTCTTTCACTGGACTTGCAGTAGAGGCCCCAGGGTACCTCCTGGCCCTCCACCTAGGGGCCTTTGACCCCAGCAAGCTACCCAGGGGTCCACAACTCTCCCTGGACTTGCAGTAGAGGCCCCAGGGTGCCCCCTTGGCCTCCATCTAGGGGCCTCTGACCCCAGCAAGCTACCCAGGGGTCCACAACTCTCCCTGGACTTGCAGTAGAGGCCCCAGGGTGCCCCCTTGGCCTCCACCCAGGGGCCTCTGACCCCAGCAAGCTACCCAGGGGTCCACCTCTCTCCCTTGACTTGAAGTATAGGCCCCAGGGTACCCCCTGGCCCTCCACCTAGGGGACTAGGACCCCAGCAAGGTACCCAGGGGTCCACCTCTCTGCCTAGACTTGCAGTAGAGGTCCCAGGGTGCCCCTTTGGCCTCCACCTAGGGTCTCTGACCCCAGCAAGCTACCCAGGGGTCCACAACTCTCCCTGGACTTGCAATAGAGGCCCCAGGGTACCCAATTGGCCTCCACCCAGGGGCCTCTGACCCCAGTAAGCTACCCAGGGGGTCCACCTCTTTCACTGGACTTGCAGTAGAGGCCCTGGGGTACCTCCTGGCCCTCAACCTAGGGGCCTTTGACCCCAGCAAGCTACCCAGGGGTCCACAACTCTCCCTTGACTTGCAGTAGAGGCCCCAGGGTGCCCCCTTGGCCTCCATCTAGGGGCCTCTGACCCCAGCAAGCTACCCAGGGGTCCACAACTCTCCCTGGACTTGCAGTAGAGGCCCCAGGGTGCCCCCTTGGCCTCCACCCAGGGGCCTCTGACCCCAGCAAGCTACCCAGGGGTCCACAACTCTCCCTGGACTTGCAGTAGAGGCCCCAGGGTGCCCCCTTGGCCTCCACCCAGGGGCCTCTGACCCCAGCAAGCTACCCAGGGGTCCACCTTTCTCCCTGGACTTGAAGTATAGGCCCAAGGGTGCCCACTGGCCCTCCACCTAGGGGCCTCTGACCCCAGCAAGCTACCCAGGGGTCCACAACTCTCCTTGGACTTGCAGTACAGGCCCCAGGGTGCCCCCTTGGCCTCCACCTAGGGGCCTCTGACCCTAGCAAGCTACCCAGGGGACCACAACTCTCCCTGGACTAGCAGTAGAGGCCCCAGGGTACCCCCTTGGCCTCCACCCAGGGGCCTCTGACCCCAGCAAGCTACTCAGGGGTTCCACCTCTTTCTCTGGACTTGCAGTAGAGGCCCCAGGGTGCCCCCTTGGCCTCCACCCAGGGGCCTCCGACCCCAGCAAGATACCCAGGGGTCCACCATTCTCCCTTGACTTGAAGTATAGGCCCAAGGGTGCCCACTGGCCCTCCACCTAGGGGCCTCTGACCCCAGCAAGCTACCCAGGGGTCCACCTCTCTCCCTGGACTTGCAGTATAGGCCCCAGGGTGCCCCCTGGCCCTCCACCTAGGGACCTAAGACCCCAGCAAGTTACCCAGGGGTCCACCTCTCTCCCTTGACTTGAAGTATAGGCCCCAGGGTGCCCCCTGGCCCTCCACCTAGGGACCTAAGACCCCAGCAAGCTACCCAGGGGTCCACCTCTCTCCCTTAACTTGAAGTATAGGCCCCAGGGTGCCCCCTGGCCCTCCACCTAGGGGACTAGGACCCCAGCAAGCTACCCAGGGGTACACCTCTCTGTCTGGACTTGCAGTAGAGGCCCCAGTGTGCCCCGTGGCCTCCGCCTAGGGGCCTCTGACCCCAGCAAGCTACCCAGGGGACCACAACTCTCCCTGGACTTGCAGTATAGGCCCCAGGGTACCCCCTTGGCCTCCACCCAGGGGCCTCTGACCCCAGCAAGCTACCCAGGGGGTCCACCTCTTTCCCTGGCCTTGCAGTAGAGGCCCTAGGGTACCTCCTGGCCTTCCACCTAGGGGCCTTTGACCCCAGCAAGCTACCCAGGGGTCCACAACTCTCCCTGGACTTGCAGTAGAGGCCCCAGGGTGCCCCCTTGGCCTCCACCTAGGGGCCTCTGACCCCAGCAAGCTACCCAGGGGTCCACAACTCTCCCTGGACTTGCAGTAGAGGCCCCAGGGTGCCCCCTTGGCCTCCACCCAGGGGCCTCTGACCCCAGCAAGCTACCCAGGGGTCCACCTTTCTCCCTGGACTTGAAGTATAGGCCCAAGGGTGCCCACTGGCCATCCACCTAGGGGCCTAAGACCCCAACAAGCTACCCAGGGGTCCACAACTCTCCCTGGACTTGCAGTAGAGGACCCCAGGGTGCCCCCTGGCCCTCCACCTAGGGGCCTCTGACCCCAGCAAGCTACCCAGGGGTCCATCTCTCTCCCTGTACTTGCAGTATAGGCCCCAGGGTGCCCCCTGGCCCTCCACCTAGGGAACATAAGACCCCAGCAAGCTACCTAGGGGTCCACCTCTCTCCCTTGAATTGAAGTATAGGCCCCAGGGTGCCCCCTGGCCCTCCACCTAGGGGACAAGGACCCCAGCAAGCTACCCAGGGGTCCACCTCTCTGCCTGGACTTGCAGTAGAGGCCCCAGGGTGCCCCCTTGGCCTCCACCTAGGGGCCTCTGACCCCAGCAAGCTACCCAGGGGTCCACAACTCTCCCTGGACTTGCAGTAGAGGCCCCAGGGTGCCCCCTTGGCCTCCACCCAGGGGCCTCTGACCCCAGCAAGCTACCCAGGGGTCCACCTTTCTCCCTGGACTTGAAGTATAGGCCCAAGGGTGCCCACTGGCCCTCCACTTAGGGGCCTAAGACCCCAACAAGCTACCCAGGGGTTCACAACTCTCCCTGGACTTGCAGTAGAGGCCCCAGGGTGCCCCCTGGCCCTCCACCTAGGGGCCTAAGACCCCAGCAAGCTACCCAGGGGTCCACCTCTCTCCCTTGACTTGAAGTAGAGGCCCCAGGGTTCCCCTTTGCCCTACACCCAGGGGCCTCTGACCCCAGCAAGCTACCCAGGGGTCCACCTCTCTCCCTTGACTTGAAGTATAGGCCCCAGGGTGTCTCCTGGCCCTCCACCTAGGGGCCTCTGACCCCAGCAAGCTACCCAGGGGTCCACAACTCTCCCTGGACTTGAAGTAGAGGCCCCAAGGTGCCCCCTTGGCCTCAACCCAGGGGCCTCTGACCCCAGCAAGCTACCCAGGGGTCCACCTTTCTCCGTGGACTTGAAGTATAGGCCTCAGGGTTCCCACTGGCCCTCCACCCAGGGGCCTAAGACCTCAGCAAGCTACCCAGGGGTCCACAACTCTCCCTGGACTTGCAGTAGAGGCCCCAGGGTTCCCCCTGGCCCTCCACCTAGGGGCCTCTGACCCCAGCAAGCTACCCAGGGGTCCACAACTCTCCCTGGACTTGCAGTAGAGGCCCCTGGGTGCCCCCTGGCCCTCCACCCAGGGACCTAAGACCCCAGCAAGCTACCCAGGGGTCCAGCTCTCTGCCTGGACTTGCAGTAGAGGCCCCAGGGTGCCCCCTTGGCCTCCACCTAGGGGCCTCTGACCCCAGCAAGCTACCCAGGGGTCCACAACTCTCCCTGGACTTGCAGTAGAGGCCTCAGGGTGCCCCCTTGGCCTCCACCTAGGGGCCTCTGACCCCAGCAAGCTACCCAGGGGTCCACCTTTCTCCCTGGACATGCAGTAGATGCCCCAGGGTGCCCCCTGGCCCTCCACCTAGTGGCCTTTGACCCCAGGAAGCTATCCAGGGGTCCACCTTGCTCCCTGGACTTGCAGTAGAGGCCCAAGAAGGCCACCTGGCCCTCCATCTAGTGGCCTAGGACCCCAGAAAGCTACCCAGGGGTCCACCTCTCTCCCTGGACTGGCAGTAGAGGCCCCAGGGTGCCCCCTTTCCCTCCAAAAAGGAGTCTTTGACCCCAGCAACCTACCCAGTGGTCCACCTCTCTCCCTGGACTTGGAGGATAGGCCCCAGGGTGCCCCCTGGCCCTCCACCTAGGGGCCTAAGACCCCAGCAAGCTACCCTGGGGTCCTCCTCTTTCCCTGGACTTGCAGTAGAGGCCCCAGGGTGCCCCCTTGGCCTCCACCTAGGGGCCTCTGACCCCAGCAAGCTACCCAGGGGTCCACCTTTCTCCCTGGACTTGAAGTATAGGCCCAAGGGGTCCCACTGGCCCCCCACCTAGGTTCCTAAGACCCCAACAAGCTACCCAGGGGTCCACAACTCTCCCTGGACTTGCAGTAGAGGCCCCAGGGTGCCCCCTGGCCCTCCACCTAGGGGCCTAAGACCCCAGCAAGCTACCCAGGGGTCCACCTCTCTCCCTTGACTTGAAGTATAGGCCCAAGGGTGCCCACTGGCCATCCACCTAGGGGCCTAAGACCCCAACAAGCTACCCAGGGGTCCGCAACTCTCCCTGGACTTGCAGTAGAGGCCCCAGGGTGCCCCCTGGCCCTCCACCTAGGGGCCTCTGACCCCAGCAAGCTACCCAGGGGTCCACAACTCTCCCTGGACTTGCAGTAGAGGCCCCAGGGTGCCCCCTTGGCCTCCATCTGGGGGACTCTGACCCCAGCAAGCTACCCAGGGGTCCACAACTCTTCCTGGACTTGCAGTAGAGGCCCCAGGGTGCCCCCTTGGCCTCCACCCAGGGGCCTCTGACCCCAGCAAGCTACCCAGGGGTCCACAACTCTCCCTGGACTTGCAGTAGAGGCCCCAGGGTGCCCCCTTGGCCTCCACCCAGGGGCCTCTGACCCCAGCAAGCTACCCAGGGGTCCACCTTTCTCCCTGGACTTGAAGTATAGGCCCAAGGGTGCCCACTGGCCCTCCACCTAGGGGCCTAAGACCCCAACAAGCTACCCAGGGGTCCACAACTCTCCCTGGACTTGCAATAGAGGCCCCAGGGTGCCCCCTGGCCCTCCACCTAGGGGCCTAAGACCCCAGCAAGCTACCCAGGGGTCCACCTCTCTCCCTTGACTTGAAGTATAGGCCCCAGGGTGCCCCCTGGCCCTCCACCTAGGGGACTAGGACCCCAGCTAGCTACCCAGGGGTCCACCTTTCTCCTTAGACTTGACGTATAGGCCTCAGGGTGCCCACTGGCCCTCCACGTTGGGGCCTTAGACCCCAGCAAGCTACCCAGGGGTCCACAACTCTCCCTGGACTTGCAGTAGAGGCCCCAGGGTGCCCCCTTGGCCTCCACCTAGGGGCCTCTGACCCCAGCAAGCTACCCAGGGGTCCACCTCTCTCCCTTGACTTGAAGTATAGGCCCCAGGGTACCCCCTGGCCCTCCACCTAGGGGACTAGGACCCCAGCAAGGTACCCAGGGGTCCACCTCTCTGCCTGGACTTGCAGTAGAGGCCCCAGGGTGCCCCCTTGGCCTACACCTAGGGAACTCTGACCCCAGCAAGCTACCCAGGGGTCCACAACTCTCCCTGGACTTGCAATAGAGGCCCCAGGGTACCCCCTTGGCCTCCACCCAGGGGCCTCTGACCCCAGCAAGCTACCCAGGGGGTCCACCTCTTTCCCTGGACTTGCAGTAGAGGCCCTAGGGTACCTCCTGGCCCTCCACCTAGGGGCCTTTGACCCCAGCAAGCTACCCAGGGGTCCACAACTCTCCCTGGACTTGCAGTAGAGGCCCCAGGGTGCCCCCTTGGCCTCCACCCAGGGGCCTCTGACCCCAGCAAGCTACCCAGGGGTCCACAACTCTCCCTGGACTTGCAGTAGAGGCCCCAGGGTGCCCCCTTGGCCTCCACCCAGGGGCCTCTGACCCCAGCAAGCTACCCAGGGGTCCACCTTTTTCCCTGGACTTGAAGTATAGGCCCAAGGGTGCCCACTGGCCCTCCACCTAGGGGCCTAAGACCCCAACAAGCTACCCAGGGGTCCACAACTCTCCCTGGACTTGCAATAGAGGCCCCAGGGTGCCCCCTGGCCCTCCACCTAGGGGCCTAAGACCCCAGCAAGCTACCCAGGGGTCCACCTCTCTTTCTTGACTTGAAGTATATGCCCCAGGGTGCCCCCTGGCCTTCCACCTAGGGGACTAGGACCCCAGCTAGCTACCCAGGGGTCCACCTCTCTGCCTGGACTTGCAGTAGAGGCCCCAGGGTGCCCCCTTGCCCTCCACCCAGGGGCCTCTGACCCCAGCAAGCTACCCAGGGGTCCACCTCTCTCCCTTGACTTGAAGTATAGGCCCCAGGGTGTCTCCTGGCCCTCCACCTAGGGGCCTCTGACCCCAGCAAGCTACCCAGGGGTCCACAACTCTCCCTGGACTTGCAGTAGAGGCCCCAGGGTGCCCCCTTGGCCTCAACCCAGCGGCCTTTGACCCCAGCAAGCTACCCAGGGGTCCACCTTTCTCCGTGGACTTGAAGTAGAGGCCCCAGGGTGCCCCCTGGCCCTCCACCTAGGGACCTAAGACCCCAGCAAGCTACCCAGGGGTCCACCTCTCTCCCTTGACTTGAAGTATAGGCCCCAGGATGCCCCCTGGCCCTCCACCTAGGGGACTAGGACCCCAGCAAGGTACCCAGGGGTCCACCTCTCTGACTGGACTTGCAGTAGAGGCCCCATGGTGCCCCCTTGGCCTTCACCTAGGGGCCTCTGACCCCAGCAAGCTACCCAGGGGTCCACAACTCTCCCTGGACTTGCAGTAGAGGCCCCAGGGTACCCCCTTGGCCTCCACCCAGGGGCCTCTGACCCCAGAAAGCTACTCAGGGGTTCCACCTCTTTCCCTGGACTTGCAGTAAAGGCCCCAGGGTGCCCCCTTGGCCTTCACCCAGGGGCCTCCGACCCCAGCAAGCTACCCAGGGGTCCACCTTTCTCCTTTGACTTGAAGTATAGGCCCAAGGGTGCCCACTGGCCCTCCACCTAGGGGCCTCTGACTCCAGCAAGCTACCCAGGGGTCCACCTCTCTCCCTGGACTTGCAGTATAGGCCCCAGGGTGCCCCCTGGCCCTCCACCTAGGCACCTAAGACCCCAGCAAGTTAACCAGGGGTCCACCTCTCTCCCTTGACTTGAAGTATAGGCTCCAGGGTGCCCCCTGGCCCTCCACCTAGGGGACAAGGACCCCAGCAAGCTACCCAAGGGTCCACAACTCTCCCTGGACTTGCAGTACAGGCCCCAGGGTGCCCCCTTGGCCTCCACCTAGGGGCCTCTGACCCCAGCAAGCTACCCAGGGGACCACAACTCTCCCTGGACTTTCAGTAGAGGCCCCAGGGTACCCCCTTGGCCTCCACCCAGGGGCCTCTGACCCCAGCAAGCTACCCAGGGGGTCCACCTCTTTCCCTGGCCTTGCAGTAGAGGCCCTAGGGTACCTCCTGGCCTTCCACTAGGGGCCTTTGACCCCAGCAAGCTACCCAGGGGTCCACAACTCTCCCTGGACTTGCAGTAGAGGCCCCAGGGTGCCCCCTTGGCCTCCACCCAGGGGCCTCTGACCCCAGCAAGCTACCCAGGGGTCCACCTTTCTCCCTGGACTTGAAGTATAGGCCCAAGGGTGCCCACTGGCCATCCACCTAGGGGCCTAAGACCCCAACAAGCTACCCAGGGGTCCACAACTCTCCCTGAACTTGCAGTAGAGGACCCCAGGGTGCCCCCTGGCCCTCCACCTAGGGGCCTCTTACCCCAGCAAGCTACCCAGGGGTCCATCTCTCTCCCTGGACTTGCAGTATAGGCCCCAGGGTGCCCCCTGGCCCTCCACCTAGGGACCTAAGACCCCAGCAAGCTACCTAGGGGTCCACCTCTCTCCCTTGAATTGAAGTATAGGCCCCAGGGTGCCCCCTGGCCCTCCACCTAGGGGACAAGGACCCCAGCAAGCTACCCAGGGGTCCACCTCTCTGCCTGGACTTGCAGTAGAGGCCCCAGGGTGTCCCCTTGGCCTCCACCTAGGGGCCTCTGACCCCAGCAAGCTACCCAGGGGTCCACAACTCTCCCTGGACTTGCAGTAGAGGCCCCAGGGTGCCCCCTTAGCCTCCACCCAGGGGCCTCTGACCCCAGCAAGCTACCTAGGGGTCCACCTTTCTCCCTGGACTTGAAGTATAGGCCTAAGGGTGCCCACTGGCCCTCCACCTAGGGGCCTCTGACCCCAGCAAGCTACCCAGGGGTCCACCTCTCTCCCTGGACTTGCAGTAGAGGCCCCAGGGTGCCCCCTGGCCCTCCACCTAGGCACCTAAGACCCCAGCAAGTTAACCAGGGGTCCACCTCTCTCCCTTGACTTGAAGTATAGGCTCCAGGGTGCCCCCTGGCCCTCCACCTAGGGGACAAGGACCCCAGCAAGCTACCCAGGGGTCCGCAACTCTCCCTGGACTTGCAGTACAGGCCCCAGGGTGCCCCCTTGGCCTCCACCTAGGGGCCTCTGACCCCAGCAAGCTACCTAGGGGACCACAACTCTCCCTGGACTTGCAGTAGAGGCCCCAGCAAGCTACCCACCCAGAGGCCTCTGACCCCAGCAAGCTACCCAGGGGGTCCACCTCTTTCCCTGGCCTTGCAGTAGAGTCCCTAGGGTACCTCCTGGCCTTCCACCTAGGGGCCTTTGACCCCAGCAAGCTACCCAGGGGTCCACAACTCTCCCTGGACTTGCAGTAGAGGCCCCAGGGTGCCCCCTTGGCCTCCACCCAGGGGCTTCTGACCCCAGCAAGCTACCCAGGGGTCCACCTTTCTCCCTGGACTTGAAGTATAGGCCCAAGGGTGCCCACTGGCCATCCACCTAGGGGCCTAAGACACCAACAAGCTACCCAGGGGTCCACAACTCTCCCTGGACTTGCAATAGAGGCCCCAGGGTACCCCCTTGGCCTCCACCCAGGGGCCTCTGACCCCAGCAAGCTTCCCAGGGGGTCCACCTCTTTCCCTGGACTTGCAGTAGAGGCCCTAGGGTACCTCCTGGCCCTCCACCTAGGGGCCTTTGACCCCAGCAAGCTACCCAGTGGTCCACAACTCTCCCTGGACTTGCAGTAGAGGCCCCAGGGTGCCCCCTTGGCCTCCATCTAGGGGACTCTGACCCCAGCAAGCTACCCAGGGGTCCACAACTCTCCCTGGACTTGCAGTAGAGGCCCCAGGGTGCCCCCTTGGCCTCCACCCAGGGGCCTCTGACCCCAGCAAGCTACCCAGGGGTCCACAACTCTCCCTGGACTTGCAGTAGAGGCCCCAGGGTGCCCCCTTGGCCTCCACCCAGGGGCCTCTGACCCCAGCAAGCTACCCAGGGGTCCACCTTTTTCCCTGGACTTGAAGTATAGGCCCAAGGGTGCCCACTGGCCCTCCACCTAGGGGCCTAAGACCCCAACAAGCTACCCAGGGGTCCACAACTCTCCCTGGACTTGCAATAGAGGCCCCAGGGTGCCCCCTGGCCCTCCACCTAGGGGCCTAAGACCCCAGCAAGCTACCCAGGGGTCCACCTCTCTTTCTTGACTTGAAGTATAGGCCCCAGGGTGCCCCCTGGCCCTCCACCTAGGGGACTAGGACCCCAGCTAGCTACCCAGGGGTCCACCTCTCTGCCTGGACTTGCAGTAGAGGCCCCAGGGTGCCCCCTTGCCCTCCACCCAGGGGCCTCTGACCCCAGCAAGCTACCCAGGGGTCCACAACTCTCCCTGGACTTGCAGTAGAGGCCCCAGGGTGCCCCCTTGGCCTCAACCCAGGGGCCTTTGACCCCAGCAAGCTACCCAGGGGTCCACCTTTCTCCGTGGACTTGAAGTAGAGGCCCCAGGGTGCCCCCTGGCACTCCACCTAGGGACCTAAGACCCCAGCAAGCTACCCAGGGGTCCACCTCTCTCCCTTGACTTGAAGTATAGGCCCCAGGATGCCCCCTTGTCCTCCTCCTAGGGGACTAGGACCCCAGCAAGGTACCCAGGGGTCCACCTCTCTGACTGGACTTGCAGTAGAGGCCCCAGGGTACCCCCTTGGCCTCCACCCAGGGGCCTCTGACCCCAGAAAGCTACTCAGGGGTTCCACCTCTTTCCCTGGACTTGCAGTAGAGGCCCCAGGGTGCCCCCTTGGCCTTCACCCAGGGGCCTCCGACCCCAGCAAGCTACCCAGGGGTCCACCTTTCTCCCTTGACTTGAAGTATAGGCCCAAGGGTGCCCACTGGCCCTCCACCTAGGGGCCTCTGACCCCAGCAAGCTACCCAGGGGTCCACCTCTCTCCCTGGACTTGCAGTATAGGCCCCAGGGTGCCCCCTGGCCCTCCACCTAGGCACCTAAGACCCCAGCAAGTTAACCAGGGGTCCACCTCTCTCCCTTGACTTGAAGTATAGGCTCCAGGGTGCCCCCTGGCCCTCCACCTAGGGGACAAGGACCCCAGCAAGCTACCCAGGGGTCCACCTCTCTGCCTGGACTTGCAGTAGAGGCCCCAGGGTGCCCCCTTGGCCTCCACCTAGGGGCCTCTGACCTCAGCAAGCTACCCAGGGGTCCACAACTCTCCCTGGACTTGCAGTAGAGGCCCCAGGGTGCCCCCTTGGCCTCCACCCAGGGGCCTCTGACCCCAGCAAGCTACCCAGGGGTCCACAACTCTCCCTGGACTTGCAGTAGAGGCCCCAGGGTGCCCCCTTGGCCTCAATCTAGGGGCCTCTGACACCAGCAAGCTACCCAGGGGTCCACAACTCTCCCTGGACTTGCAGTAGAGGCCCCAGGGTGCCCCCTTGGCCTCCACCCAGGGGCCTCTGACCCCAGCAAGCTACCCAGGGGTCCACCTCTCTCCCTTGACTTGAAGTATAGGCCCCAGGGTACCCCCTGGCCCTCCACCTAGGGGACTAGGACCCCAGCAAGGTACCCAGGGGTCCACCTCTCTGCCTAGACTTGCAGTAGAGGTCCCAGGGTGCCCCCTTGGCCTCCACCTAGGGGCCTCTGACCCCAGCAAGCTACCCAGGGGTCCACAACTCTCCCTGGACTTGCAATAGAGGCCCCAGGGTACCCCCTTGGCCTCCACCCAGGGGCCTCTGACCCCAGTAAGCTACCCAGGGGGTCCACCTCTTTCACTGGACTTGCAGTAGAGGCCCTGGGGTACCTCCTGGCCCTCCACCTAGGGGCCTTTGACCCCAGCAAGCTACCCAGGGGTCCACAACTCTCCCTGGACTTGCAGTAGAGGCCCCAGGGTGCCCCCTTGGCCTCCACCCAGGGGCCTCTGACCCCAGCAAGCTACCCAGGGGTCCACAACTCTCCCTGGACTTGCAGTAGAGGCCCCAGGGTGCCCCCTTGGCCTCCACCCAGGGGCCTCTGACCCCAGCAAGCTACCCAGGGGTCCACCTTTCTCCCTGGACTTGAAGTAGAGGCCCCAAGGTGCCCCCTGGCCCTCCACCTAGGGGCCTAAGACCCCAGCAAGCTACCCAGGGGTCCACCTCTCTCCCTTGACTTGAAGTATAGGCCCCAGGGTGCCCCCTGGCCCTCCACCTAGGGGACTAGGACCCCAGCTAGCTACCCAGGGGTCCACCTCTCTGCCTGGACTTGCAGTAGAGGCCCCAGGGTGCCCCCTTGCCCTCCACCCAGGGGCCTCTGACCCCAGCAAGCTACCCAGGGGTTCACCTCTCTCCCTTGACTTGAAGTATAGGCCCCAGGGTGTCTCCTGGCCCTCCACCTAGGGGCCTCTGACCCCAGCAAGCTACCCAGGGGTCCACAACTCTCCCTGGACTTGCAGTAGAGGCCCCAGGGTGCCCCCTTGGCCTCAACCCAGGGGCCTTTGACCCCAGCAAGCTACCCAGGGGTCCACCTTTCTCCGTGGACTTGAAGTAGAGGCCCCAGGGTGCCCCCTGGCCCTCCACCTAGGGACCTAAGACCCCAGCAAGCTACCCAGGGGTCCACCTCTCTCCCTTGACTTGAAGTATAGGCCCCAGGGTGCCACCTGGCCCTCCACCTAGGGGACTAGGACCCCAGCAAGGTACCCAGGGGTCCACCTCTCTGCTTGGACTTGCAGTAGAGGCCCCAGGGTGCCCCCTTGGCCTCCACCTAGGGGCCTCTGACCCCAGCAAGCTACCCAGGGGTCCACAACTCTCCCTGGACTTGCAGTAGAGGCCCCAGGGTACCCCCTTGGCCTCCACCCAGGGGCCTCTGACCCCAGCAAGCTACTCAGGGGTTCCACCTCTTTCTCTGGACTTGCAATAGAGGCCCCAGGGTGCCCCCTTGGCCTCCACCCAGGGGCCTCCGACCCCAGCAAGCTACCCAGGGGTCCACCATTCTCCCTTGACTTGAAGTATAGGCCCAAGGGTGCCCACTGGCCCTCCACCTAGGGGCCTCTGACCCCAGCAAGCTACCCAGGGGTCCACCTCTCTCCCTGGACTTGCAGTATAGGCCCCAGGGTGCCCCTTGGCCCTCCACCTAGGGGACAAGGACCCCAGCAAGCTACCCAGGGGTCCACAACTCTCCCTGGACTTGCAATAGAGGCTCCAGGGTACCCCCTTGGCCTCCACCCAGGGGCCTCTGACCCCAGCAAGCTACCCAGGGGGTCAACCTCTTTCCCTGGACTTGCAGTAGAGGCCCTAGGGTACATCCTGGCCCTCCACCTAGGGGCCTTTGACCCCAGCAAGCTACCCAGGGGTCCACAACTCTCCCTGGACTTGCAATAGAGGCCCCAGGGTACCCCCTTGGCCTCCACCCAGGGGCCTCTGACCCCAGCAAGCTACCCAGGGGGTCCACCTCTTTCACTGGACTTGCAGTAGAGGCCCCAGGGTACCTCCTGGCCCTCCACCTAGGGGCCTTTGACCCCAGCAAGCTACCCAGGGGTCCACAACTCTCCCTGGACTTGCAGTAGAGGCCCCAGGGTGCCCCCTTGGCCTCCATCTAGGGGCCTCTGACCCCAGCAAGCTACCCAGGGGTCCACAACTCTCCCTGGACTTGCAGTAGAGGCCCCAGGGTGCCCCCTTGGCCTCCACCCAGGGGCCTCTGACCCCAGCAAGCTACCCAGGGGTCCACCTCTCTCCCTTGACTTGAAGTATAGGCCCCAGGGTACCCCCTGGCCCTCCACCTAGGGGACTAGGACCCCAGCAAGGTACCCAGGGGTCCACCTCTCTGCCTAGACTTGCAGTAGAGGTCCCAGGGTGCCCCCTTGGCCTCCACCTAGGGGCCTCTGACCCCAGCAAGCTACCCAGGGGTCCACAACTCTCCCTGGACTTGCAATAGAGGCCCCAGGGTACCCAATTGGCCTCCACCCAGGGGCCTCTGACCCCAGTAAGCTACCCAGGGGGTCCACCTCTTTCACTGGACTTGCAGTAGAGGCCCTGGGGTACCTCCTGGCCCTCCACCTAGGGGCCTTTGACCCCAGCAAGCTACCCAGGGGTCCACAACTCTCCCTTGACTTGCAGTAGAGGCCCCAGGGTGCCCCCTTGGCCTCCATCTAGGGGCCTCTGACCCCAGCAAGCTACCCAGGGGTCCACAACTCTCCTTGGACTTGCAGTAGAGGCCCCAGGGTGCCCCCTTGGCCTCCACCCAGGGGCCTCTGACCCCAGCAAGCTACCCAGGGGTCCACAACTCTCCCTGGACTTGCAGTAGAGGCCCCAGGGTGCCCCCTTGGCCTCCACCCAGGGGCCTCTGACCCCAGCAAGCTACCCAGGGGTCCACCTTTCTCCCTGGACTTGAAGTATAGGCCCAAGGGTGCCCACTGGCCCTCCACCTAGGGGCCTCTGACCCCAGCAAGCTACCCAGGGGTCCACAACTCTCCTTGGACTTGCAGTACAGGCCCCAGGGTGCCCCCTTGGCCTCCACCTAGGGGCCTCTGACCCTAGCAAGCTACCCAGGGGACCACAACTCTCCCTGGACTAGCAGTAGAGGCCCCAGGGTACCCCCTTGGCCTCCACCCAGGGGCCTCTGACCCCAGCAAGCTACTCAGGGGTTCCACCTCTTTCTCTGGACTTGCAGTAGAGGCCCCAGGGTGCCCCCTTGGCCTCCACCCAGGGGCCTCCGACCCCAGCAAGATACCCAGGGGTCCACCATTCTCCCTTGACTTGAAGTATAGGCCCAAGGGTGCCCACTGGCCCTCCACCTAGGGGCCTCTGACCCCAGCAAGCTACCCAGGGGTCCACCTCTCTCCCTGGACTTGCAGTATAGGCCCCAGGGTGCCCCCTGGCCCTCCACCTAGGGACCTAAGACCCCAGCAAGTTACCCAGGGGTCCACCTCTCTCCCTTGACTTGAAGTATAGGCCCCAGGGTGCCCCCTGGCCCTCCACCTAGGGACCTAAGACCCCAGCAAGCTACCCAGGGGTCCACCTCTCTCCCTTAACTTGAAGTATAGGCCCCAGGGTGCCCCCTGGCCCTCCACCTAGGGGACTAGGACCCCAGCAAGCTACCCAGGGGTACACCTCTCTGTCTGGACTTGCAGTAGAGGCCCCAGTGTGCCCCGTGGCCTCCGCCTAGGGGCCTCTGACCCCAGCAAGCTACCCAGGGATCCACAACTCTCCCTGGACTTGCAGTAGAGGCCTCAGGGTGCCCCCTGGCCCTCCACCTAGGGGCCTCTGACCCCAGCAAGGTACCCTGGGGGTCCACCTCTTTCCCTGGACTTGCAGTAGAGGCCCCAGTGTGCCCCGTGGCCTCCACCTAGGGGCCTCTGACCCCAGCAAGGTACCCTGGGGGTCCACCTCTTTCCCTGGACTTGCAGTAGAGGCCCCAGTGTGCCCCGTGGCCTCCACCTAGGGGCCTCTGACCCCAGCAAGCTACCCAGGGGTCCACCTCTCTCCCTGGACTTGCAGTATAGGCCCCAGGGTGCCCCCTGGCCCTCCACCTAGGGACCTAAGACCCCAGCAAGCTACCCAGGGGTCCACCTCTCTCCCTTAACTTGAAGTATAGGCCTCAGGGTGCCCCCTGGCCCTCCACCTAGGGGACTAGGACCCCAGAAAGCTACCCAGGGGTACACCTCTCTGTCTGGACTTGCAGTAGAGGCCCCAGTGTGCCCCGTGGCCTCCGCCTAGGGGCCTCTGACCCCAGCAAGCTACCCAGGGGTCCACAACTCTCCCTGGACTTGCAGTAGAGGCCCCAGGGTGCCCCCTTGGCCTCCACCCAGGGGCCTCTGACCCCAGCAAGCTACCCAGGGGTCCACCTTTCTCCTTGGACTTGACGTATAGGCCTCAGGGTGCCCACTGGCCCTCCACGTAGGGGCCTTAGACCCCAGCAAGCTACCCAGGGGTCCACAACTCTCCCTGGACTTGCAGTAGAGGCCCCAGGGTGCCCCCTTTGCCTCCACCTAGGGGCCTCTGACCCCAGCAAGCTACCCAGGGGTCCACAACTCTCCCTGGACTTGCAGTAGAAGCCCCAGGGTGACCCCTTGGCCTCCACCCAGGGGCCTCTGACCTCAGCAAGCTACCCAGGGGTCCACCTTTCTCCCTGGACTTGAAGTATAGGCCCAAGGGTGCCCACTGGCCATCCACCTAGGGGCCTAAGACACCAACAAGCTACCCAGGGGTCCACAACTCTCCCTGGACTTGCAGTAGAGGCCCCAGGGTGCCCCCTGGACCTCCACCCAGGGGCCTCTGACCCCAGCAAGCTACCCAGGGGTCCACCTCACTCCCTGGACTTGCAGTATAGGCCCCAGGGTGCCCCCTGGCCCTCCACCTAGGGACCTAAGACCCCAGCAAGCAACCCAGGGGTCCACCTCTCTCCCTTGACTTGAAGTATAGGCCCCAGGGTACCCCCTGGCCCTCCACCTAGGGGACTAGGACCCCAGCAAGGTACCCAGGGGTCCACCTCTCTGCCTGGACTTGCAGTAGAGGCCCCAGGGTGCCCCCTTGGCCTCCACCTAGGGAACTCTGACCCCAGCAAGCTACCCAGGGGTCCACAACTCTCCCTGGACTTGCAATAGAGGCCCCAGGGTACCCCCTTGGCCTCCACCCAGGGGCCTCTGACCCCAGCAAGCTACCCAGGGGGTCCACCTCTTTCCCTGGACTTGCAGTAGAGGCCCTAGGGTACCTCCTGGCCCTCCACCTAGGGGCCTTTGACCCCAGCAAGCTACCCAGAGGTCCACCTTTCTCCTTGGACTTGACGTATAGGCCTCAGGGTGCCCACTGGCCCTCCACGTAGGGGCCTTAGACCCCAGCAAGCTACCCAGGGGTCCACCTTTCTCCGTGGACTTGAAGTAGAGGCCCCAGGGTGCCCCCTGGCCCTCCACCTAGGGACCTAAGACCCCAGCAAGGTACCCAGGGGTCCACCTCTCTGCCTGGACTTGCAGTAGAGGCCCCAGGGTACCCCCTTGGCCTCCACCCAGGGGCCTCTGACCCCAGAAAGCTACTCAGGGGTTCCACCTCTTTCCCTGGACTTACAGTAGAGGCCCCAGGGTGCCCCCTTGGCCTCCACCCAGGGGCCTCCGACCCCAGCAAGCTACCCAGGGGTCCACCTTTCTCCCTTGACTTGAAGTATAGGCCCAAGGGTGCCCACTGGCCCTCCACCTAGGGGCCTCTGACCCCAGCAAGCTACCCAGGGGTCCACCTCTCTCCCTGGACTTGCAGTATAGGCCCCAGGGTGCCCCCTGGCCCTCCACCTAGGCACCTAAGACCCCAGCAAGTTAACCAGGGGTCCACCTCTCTCCCTTGACTTGAAGTATAGGCTCCAGGGTGCCCCCTGGCCCTCCACCTAGGGGACAAGGACCCCAGCAAGCTACCCAGGGGTCCACAACTCTCCCTGGACTTGCAGTACAGGCCCCAGGGTGCCCCCTTGGCCTCCACCTAGGGGCCTCTGACCCCAGCAAGCTACCCAGGGGACCACAACTCTCCCTGGACTTGCAGTAGAGGCCCCAGGGTACCCCCTTGGCCTCCACCCAGGGGCCTCTGACCCCAGCAAGCTACCCAGGGGGTCCACCTCTTTCCCTGGCCTTGCAGTAGAGGCCCTAGGGTACCTCCTGGCCTTCCACCTAGGGGCCTTTGACCCCAGCAAGCTACCCAGGGGTCCACAACTCTCCCTGGACTTGCAGTAGAGGCCCCAGGGTGCCCCCTTGGCCTCCACCTAGGGGCCTCTGACCCCAGCAAGCTACCCAGGGGTCCACAACTCTCCCTGGACTTGCAGTATAGGCCCCAGGGTGCCCCCTGGCCCTCCACCTAGGGACCTAAGACCCCAGCAAGCTACCTAGGGGTCCACCTCTCTCCCTTGAATTGAAGTATAGGCCCCAGGGTGCCCCCTGGCCCTCCACCTAGGGGACAAGGACCCCAGCAAGCTACCCAGGGGTCCACCTCTCTGCCTGGACTTGCAGTAGAGGCCCCAGGGTGCCCCCTTGGCCTCCACCTAGGGGCCTCTGACCCCAGCAAGCTACCCAGGGGTCCACAACTCTCCCTGGACTTGCAGTAGAGGCCCCAGGGTGCCCCCTTGGCCTCCACCCAGGGGCCTCTGACCCCAGCAAGCTACCCAGGGGTCCACCTTTCTCCCTGGACTTGAAGTATAGGCCCAAGGGTGCCCACTGGCCCTCCACCTAGGGGCCTCTGACCCCAGCAAGCTACCCAGGGGTCCACCTCTCTCCCTGGACTTGCAGTATAGGCCCCAGGGTGCCCCCTGGCCCTCCACCTAGGCACCTAAGACCCCAGCAAGTTAACCAGGGGTCCACCTCTCTCCCTTGACTTGAAGTATAGGCTCCAGGGTGCCCCCTCGCCCTCCACCTAGGGGACAAGGACCCCAGCAAGCTACCCAGGGGTCCACAACTCTCCCTGGACTTGCAGTACAGGCCCCAGGGTGCCCCCTTGGCCTCCACCTAGGGGCCTCTGACCCCAGCAAGCTACCCAGGGGACCACAACTCTCCCTGGACTTGCAGTAGAGGCCCCAGGGTACCCCCTTGGCCTCCACCCAGGGGCCTCTGACCCCAGCAAGCTACCCAGGGGGTCCACCTCTTTCCCTGGCCTTGCAGTAGAGGCCCTAGGGTACCTCCTGGCCTTCCACCTAGGGGCCTTTGACCCCAGCAAGCTACCCAGGGGTCCACAACTCTCCCTGGACTTGCAGTAGAGGCCCCAGGGTGCCCCCTTGGCCTCCACCTAGGGGCCTCTGACCCCAGCAAGCTACCCAGGGGTCCACAACTCTCCCTGGACTTGCAGTAGAGGCCCCAGGGTGCCCCCTTGGCCTCCACCCAGGGGCCGCTGACCCCAGCAAGCTACCCAGGGGTCCACCTTTCTCCCTGGACTTGAAGTATAGGCCCAAGGGTGCCCACTGGCCATCCACCTAGGGGCCTAAGACCCCAACAAGCTACACAGGGGTCCACAACTCTCCCTGGACTTGCAGTAGAGGACCCCAGGGTGCCCCCTGGCCCTCCACCTAGGGGCTCTGACCCCAGCAAGCTACCCAGGGGTCCATCTCTCTCCCTGGACTTGCAATATAGGCCCCAGGGTGCCCCCTGGCCCTCCACCTAGGGACCTAAGACCCCAGCAAGCTACCTAGGGGTCCACCTCTCTCCCTTGAATTGAAGTATAGGCCTCAGGGTGCCCCCTGGCCCTCCACCTAGGGGCCTCTGACCCCAGCAAGCTACCCAGGGGTCCACAACTCTCCCTGGACTTGCAGTAGAGGCCCCAGGGTACCCCCTTGGCCTCCACCCAGGGGCCTCTGACCCCAGAAAGCTACTCAGGGGTTCCACCTCTTTCCCTGGACTTGCAGTAGAGGCCCCAGGGTGCCCCCTTGGCCTCCACCCAGGGGCCTCCGACCCCAGCAAGCTACCCAGGGGTCCACCTTTCTCCCTTGACTTGAAGTATAGGCCCAAGGGTGCCCACTGGCCCTCCACCTAGGGGCCTCTGACCCCAGCAAGCTACCCAGGGGTCCACCTCTCTCCCTGGCCTTGCAGTATAGGCCCCAGGGTGCCCCCTGGCCTTCCACCTAGGCACCTAAGACCCCAGCAAGTTAACCAGGGGTCCACCTCTCTCCCTTGACTTGAAGTATAGGCTCCAGGGTGCCCCCTGGCCCTCCACCTAGGGGCCTCTGACCCCAGCAAGCTACCCAGGGGTCCACAACTCTCCCTGGACTTGCAGTACAGGCCCCAGGGTGCCCCCTTGGCCTCCACCTAGGGGCCTCTGACCCCAGCAAGCTACCCAGAGGACCACAACTCTCCCTGGACTTGCAGTAGAGGCCCCAGGGTACCCCCTTGGCCTCCACCCAGGGGCCTCTGACCCCAGCAAGCTACCCAGGGGGTCCACCTCTTTCCCTGGCCTTGCAGTAGAGGCCCTAGGGTACCTCCTGGCCTTCCACCTAGGGGCCTTTGACCCCAGCAAGCTACCCAGGGGTCCACAACTCTCCCTGGACTTGCAGTAGAGGCCCCAGGGTGCCCCCTTGGCCTCCACCTAGGGGCCTCTGACCCCAGCAAGCTACCCAGGGGTCCACAACTCTCCCTGGACTTGCAGTAGAGGCCCCAGGGTGCCCCCTTGGCCTCCACCCAGGGGCCTCTGACCCCAGCAAGCTACCCAGGGGTCCACCTTTCTCCCTGGACTTGAAGTATAGGCCCAAGGGTGCCCACTGGCCATCCACCTAGGGGCCTAAGACCCCAACAAGCTACCCAGGGGTCCACAACTCTCCCTGGACTTGCAGTAGAGGACCCCAGGGTGCCCCCTGGCCCTCCACCTAGGGGCCTCTGACCCCAGCAAGCTACCCAGGGGTCCATCTCTCTCCCTGGACTTGCAGTATAGGCCCCAGGGTGCCCCCTGGCCCTCCACCTAGGGACCTAAGACCCCAGCAAGCTACCTAGGGGTCCACCTCTCTCCCTTGAATTGAAGTATAGGCCCCAGGGTGCCCCCTGGCCCGCCACCTAGGGGACAAGAACCCCAGCAAGCTACCCAGGGGTCCACCTCTCTGCCTGGACTTGCTGTAGAGGCCCCAGGGTGCCCCCTTGGCCTCCACCTAGGGGCCTCTGACCCCAGCAAGCTACCCAGGGGTCCACAACTCTCCCTGGACTTGCAGTAGAGGCCCCAGGGTGCCCCCTTGGCCTCCACCCAGGGGCCTCTGACCCCAGCAAGCTACCCAGGGGTCCACCTTTCTCCCTGGACTTGAAGTATAGGCCCAAGGGTGCCCACTGGCCCTCCACCTAGGGGCCTCTGACCCCAGCAAGCTACCCAGGGGTCCACCTTTCTCCCTGGACTTGAAGTATAGGCCCCAGGGTGCCCCCTGGCCCTCCACCTAGGCACCTAAGACCCCAGCAAGTTAACCAGGGGTCCACCTCTCTCCCTTGACTTGAAGTATAGGCTCCAGGGTGCCCCCTGGCCCTCCACCTAGGGGACAAGGACCCCAGCAAGCTACCCAGGGGTCCACAACTCTCCCTGGACTTGCAGTACAGGCCCCAGGGTGCCCCCTTGGCCTCCACCTAGGGGCCTCTGACCCCAGCAAGCTACCCAGGGGACCACAACTCTCCCTGGACTTGCAGTATAGGCCCCAGGGTACCCCCTTGGCCTCCACCCAGGAGCCTCTGACCCCAGCAAGCTACCCAGGGGGTCCACCTCTTTCCCTGGCCTTGCAGTAGAGGCCCTAGGGTACCTCCTGGCCTTCCACCTAGGGGCCTTTGACCCCAGCAAGCTACCCAGGGGTCCACAACTCTCCCTGGACTTGCAGTAGAGGCCCCAGGGTGCCCCCTTGGCCTCCACCTAGGGGCCTCTGACCCCAGCAAGCTACCCAGGGGTCCACAACTCTCCCTGGACTTGCAGTAGAGGCCCCAGGGTGCCCCCTTGGCCTCCACCCAGGGGCCTCTGACCCCAGCAAGCTACCCAGGGGTCCACCTTTCTCCCTGGACTTGAAGTATAGGCCCAAGGGTGCCCACTGGCCATCCACCTAGGGGCCTAAGACCCCAGCAAGCTACCCAGGGGTCCACAACTCTCCCTGGACTTGCAGTACAGGCCCCAGGGTGCCCCCTTGGCCTCCACCTAGGGGCCTCTGACCCCAGCAAGCTACCCAGGGGACCACAACTCTCCCTGGACTTGCAGTAGAGGCCCCAGGGTACCCCCTTGGCCTCCACCCAGGGGCCTCTGACCCCAGCAAGCTACCCAGGGGGTCCACCTCTTTCCCTGGCCTTGCAGTAGAGGCCCTAGGGTACCTCCTGGCCTTCCACCTAGGGGCCTTTGACCCCAGCAAGCTACCCAGGGGTCCACAACTCTCCCTGGACTTGCAGTAGAGGCCCCAGGGTGCCCCCTTGGCCTCCACCTAGGGGCCTCTGACCCCAGCAAGCTACCCAGGGGTCCACAACTCTCCCTGGACTTGCAGTAGAGGCCCCAGGGTGCCCCCTTGGCCTCCACCCAGGGGCCGCTGACCCCAGCAAGCTACCCAGGGGTCCACCTTTCTCCCTGGACTTGAAGTATAGGCCCAAGGGTGCCCACTGGCCATCCACCTAGGGGCCTAAGACCCCAACAAGCTACACAGGGGTCCACAACTCTCCCTGGACTTGCAGTAGAGGACCCCAGGGTGCCCCCTGGCCCTCCACCTAGGGGCTCTGACCCCAGCAAGCTACCCAGGGGTCCATCTCTCTCCCTGGACTTGCAATATAGGCCCCAGGGTGCCCCCTGGCCCTCCACCTAGGGACCTAAGACCCCAGCAAGCTACCTAGGGGTCCACCTCTCTCCCTTGAATTGAAGTATAGGCCTCAGGGTGCCCCCTGGCCCTCCACCTAGGGGCCTCTGACCCCAGCAAGCTACCCAGGGGTCCACAACTCTCCCTGGACTTGCAGTAGAGGCCCCAGGGTACCCCCTTGGCCTCCACCCAGGGGCCTCTGACCCCAGAAAGCTACTCAGGGGTTCCACCTCTTTCCCTGGACTTGCAGTAGAGGCCCCAGGGTGCCCCCTTGGCCTCCACCCAGGGGCCTCCGACCCCAGCAAGCTACCCAGGGGTCCACCTTTCTCCCTTGACTTGAAGTATAGGCCCAAGGGTGCCCACTGGCCCTCCACCTAGGGGCCTCTGACCCCAGCAAGCTACCCAGGGGTCCACCTCTCTCCCTGGACTTGCAGTATAGGCCCCAGGGTGCCCCCTGGCCTTCCACCTAGGCACCTAAGACCCCAGCAAGTTAACCAGGGGTCCACCTCTCTCCCTTGACTTGAAGTATAGGCTCCAGGGTGCCCCCTGGCCCTCCACCTAGGGGCCTCTGACCCCAGCAAGCTACCCAGGGGTCCACAACTCTCCCTGGACTTGCAGTACAGGCCCCAGGGTGCCCCCTTGGCCTCCACCTAGGGGCCTCTGACCCCAGCAAGCTACCCAGAGGACCACAACTCTCCCTGGACTTGCAGTAGAGGCCCCAGGGTACCCCCTTGGCCTCCACCCAGGGGCCTCTGACCCCAGCAAGCTACCCAGGGGGTCCACCTCTTTCCCTGGCCTTGCAGTAGAGGCCCTAGGGTACCTCCTGGCCTTCCACCTAGGGGCCTTTGACCCCAGCAAGCTACCCAGGGGTCCACAACTCTCCCTGGACTTGCAGTAGAGGCCCCAGGGTGCCCCCTTGGCCTCCACCTAGGGGCCTCTGACCCCAGCAAGCTACCCAGGGGTCCACAACTCTCCCTGGACTTGCAGTAGAGGCCCCAGGGTGCCCCCTTGGCCTCCACCCAGGGGCCTCTGACCCCAGCAAGCTACCCAGGGGTCCACCTTTCTCCCTGGACTTGAAGTATAGGCCCAAGGGTGCCCACTGGCCATCCACCTAGGGGCCTAAGACCCCAACAAGCTACCCAGGGGTCCACAACTCTCCCTGGACTTGCAGTAGAGGACCCCAGGGTGCCCCCTGGCCCTCCACCTAGGGGCCTCTGACCCCAGCAAGCTACCCAGGGGTCCATCTCTCTCCCTGGACTTGCAGTATAGGCCCCAGGGTGCCCCCTGGCCCTCCACCTAGGGACCTAAGACCCCAGCAAGCTACCTAGGGGTCCACCTCTCTCCCTTGAATTGAAGTATAGGCCCCAGGGTGCCCCCTGGCCCGCCACCTAGGGGACAAGAACCCCAGCAAGCTACCCAGGGGTCCACCTCTCTGCCTGGACTTGCTGTAGAGGCCCCAGGGTGCCCCCTTGGCCTCCACCTAGGGGCCTCTGACCCCAGCAAGCTACCCAGGGGTCCACAACTCTCCCTGGACTTGCAGTAGAGGCCCCAGGGTGCCCCCTTGGCCTCCACCCAGGGGCCTCTGACCCCAGCAAGCTACCCAGGGGTCCACCTTTCTCCCTGGACTTGAAGTATAGGCCCAAGGGTGCCCACTGGCCCTCCACCTAGGGGCCTCTGACCCCAGCAAGCTACCCAGGGGTCCA
This sequence comes from Danio rerio, assembly GCF_052040795.2. Taxonomy (NCBI): domain Eukaryota; kingdom Metazoa; phylum Chordata; class Actinopteri; order Cypriniformes; family Danionidae; genus Danio; species Danio rerio. The sequence continues at coordinate 18,698,704 of NC_141040.1, forward strand.
CCTTTCTCCCTGGACTTGAAGTATAGGCCCCAGGGTGCCCCCTGGCCCTCCACCTAGGCACCTAAGACCCCAGCAAGTTAACCAGGGGTCCACCTCTCTCCCTTGACTTGAAGTATAGGCTCCAGGGTGCCCCCTGGCCCTCCACCTAGGGGACAAGGACCCCAGCAAGCTACCCAGGGGTCCACAACTCTCCCTGGACTTGCAGTACAGGCCCCAGGGTGCCCCCTTGGCCTCCACCTAGGGGCCTCTGACCCCAGCAAGCTACCCAGGGGACCACAACTCTCCCTGGACTTGCAGTATAGGCCCCAGGGTACCCCCTTGGCCTCCACCCAGGAGCCTCTGACCCCAGCAAGCTACCCAGGGGGTCCACCTCTTTCCCTGGCCTTGCAGTAGAGGCCCTAGGGTACCTCCTGGCCTTCCACCTAGGGGCCTTTGACCCCAGCAAGCTACCCAGGGGTCCACAACTCTCCCTGGACTTGCAGTAGAGGCCCCAGGGTGCCCCCTTGGCCTCCACCTAGGGGCCTCTGACCCCAGCAAGCTACCCAGGGGTCCACAACTCTCCCTGGACTTGCAGTAGAGGCCCCAGGGTGCCCCCTTGGCCTCCACCCAGGGGCCTCTGACCCCAGCAAGCTACCCAGGGGTCCACCTTTCTCCCTGGACTTGAAGTATAGGCCCAAGGGTGCCCACTGGCCATCCACCTAGGGGCCTAAGACCCCAACAAGCTACCCAGGGGTCCACAACTCTCCCTGGACTTGCAGTAGAGGACCCCAGGGTGCCCCCTGGCCCTCCACCTAGGGGCCTCTGACCCCAGCAAGCTACCCAGGGGTCCATCTCTCTCCCTGGACTTGCAGTATAGGCCCCAGGGTGCCCCCTGGCCCTCCACCTAGGGAACATAAGACCCCAGCAAGCTACCTAGGGGTCCACCTCTCTCCCTTGAATTGAAGTATAGGCCCCAGGGTGCCCCCTGGCCTCCACCTAGGGGACAAGGACCCCAGCAAGCTACCCAGGGGTCCACCTCTCTGCCTGGACTTGCAGTAGAGGCCCCAGGGTGCCCCCTTGGCCTCCACCTAGGGGCCTCTGACCCCAGCAAGCTACCCAGGGGTCCACAACTCTCCCTGGACTTGCAGTAGAGGCCCCAGGGTGCCCCCTTGGCCTCCACCCAGGGGCCTCTGACCCCAGCAAGCTACCCAGGGGTCCACCTTTCTCCCTGGACTTGCAGTAGAGGCCCCAGGGTGCCCCCTGGCCCTCCACCTAGGGGCCTAAGACCCCAGCAAGCTACCCAGGGGTCCACCTCTCTCCCTTGACTTGAAGTAGAGGCCCCAGGGTGCCCCTTTGCCCTACACCCAGGGGCCTCTGACCCCAGCAAGCTACCCAGGGGTCCACCTCTCTCCCTTGACTTGAAGTATAGGCCCCAGGGTGTCTCCTGGCCCTCCACCTAGGGGCCTCTGACCCCAGCAAGCTACCCAGGGGTCCACAACTCTCCCTGGACTTGAAGTAGAGGCCCCAAGGTGCCCCCTTGGCCTCAACCCAGGGGCCTCTGACCCCAGCAAGCTACCCAGGGGTCCACCTTTCTCCGTGGACTTGAAGTATAGGTCTCAGGGTTCCCACTGGCCCTCCACCCAGGGGCCTAAGACCTCAGCAAGCTACCCAGGGGTCCACAACTCTCCCTGGACTTGCAGTAGAGGCCCCAGGGTTCCCCCTGGCCCTCCACCTAGGGGCCTCTGACCCCAGCAAGCTACCCAGGGGTCCACAACTCTCCCTGGACTTGCAGTAGAGGCCGCTGGGTGCCCCCTGGCCCTCCACCCAGGGACCTAAGACCCCAGCAAGCTACCCAGGGGTCCAGCTCTCTGCCTGGACTTGCAGTAGAGGCCCCAGGGTGCCCCCTTGGCCTCCACCTAGGGGCCTCTGACCCCAGCAAGCTACCCAGGGGTCCACAACTCTCCCTGGACTTGCAGTAGAGGCCTCAGGGTGCCCCCTTGGCCTCCACCTAGGGGCCTCTGACGCCAGCAAGCTACCCAGGGGTCCACCTTTCTCCCTGGACATGCAGTAGATGCCCCAGGGTGCCACCTGGCCCTCCACCTAGTGGCCTTTGACCCCAGGAAGCTATCCAGGGGTCCACCTTGCTCCCTGGACTTGCAGTAGAGGCCCAAGAAGGCCACCTGGCCCTCCATCTAGTGGCCTAGGACCCCAGAAAGCTACCCAGGGGTCCACCTCTCTCCCTGGACTGGCAGTAGAGGCCCCAGGGTGCCCCCTTTCCCTCCAAAAAGGAGTCTTTGACCCCAGCAACCTACCCAGTGGTCCACCTCTCTCCCTGGACTTGGAGGATAGGCCCCAGGGTGCCCCCTGGCCCTCCACCTAGGGGCCTAAGACCCCAGCAAGCTACCCTGGGGTCCTCCTCTTTCCCTGGACTTGCAGTAGAGGCCCCAGGGTGCCCCCTTGGCCTCCACCTAGGGGCCTCTGACCCCAGCAAGCTACCCAGGGGTCCACCTTTCTCCCTGGACTTGAAGTATAGGCCCAAGGGGTCCCACTGGCCCCCCACCTAGGTTCCTAAGACCCCAACAAGCTACCCAGGGGTCCACAACTCTCCCTGGACTTGCAGTAGAGGCCCCAGGGTGCCCCCTGGCCCTCCACCTAGGGGCCTAAGACCCCAGCAAGCTACCCAGGGGTCCACCTCTCTCCCTTGACTTGAAGTATAGGCCCAAGGGTGCCCACTGGCCATCCACCTAGGGGCCTAAGACCCCAACAAGCTACCCAGGGGTCCGCAACTCTCCCTGGACTTGCAGTAGAGGCCCCAGGGTGCCCCCTGGCCCTCCACCTAGGGGCCTCTGACCCCAGCAAGCTACCCAGGGGTCCACAACTCTCCCTGGACTTGCAGTAGAGGCCCCAGGGTGCCCCCTTGGCCTCCATCTGGGGGACTCTGACCCCAGCAAGCTACCCAGGGGTCCACAACTCTTCCTGGACTTGCAGTAGAGGCCCCAGGGTGCCCCCTTGGCCTCCACCCAGGGGCCTCTGACCCCAGCAAGCTACCCAGGGGTCCACAACTCTCCCTGGACTTGCAGTAGAGGCCCCAGGGTGCCCCCTTGGCCTCCACCCAGGGGCCTCTGACCCCAGCAAGCTACCCAGGGGTCCACCTTTCTCCCTGGACTTGAAGTATAGGCCCAAGGGTGCCCACTGGCCCTCCACCTAGGGGCCTAAGACCCCAACAAGCTACCCAGGGGTCCACAACTCTCCCTGGACTTGCAATAGAGGCCCCAGGGTGCCCCCTGGCCCTCCACCTAGGGGCCTAAGACCCCAGCAAGCTACCCAGGGGTCCACCTCTCTCCCTTGACTTGAAGTATAGGCCCCAGGGTGCCCCCTGGCCCTCCACCTAGGGGACTAGGACCCCAGCTAGCTACCCAGGGGTCCACCTTTCTCCTTAGACTTGACGTATAGGCCTCAGGGTGCCCACTGGCCCTCCACGTTGGGGCCTTAGACCCCAGCAAGCTACCCAGGGGTCCATAACTCTCCATGGACTTGCAGTAGAGGCCCCAGGGTGCCCCCTTGGCCTCCACCTAGGGGCCTCTGACCCCAGCAAGCTACCCAGGGGTCCACCTCTCTCCCTTGACTTGAAGTATAGGCCCCAGGGTACCCCCTGGCCCTCCACCTAGGGGACTAGGACCCCAGCAAGGTACCCAGGGGTCCACCTCTCTGCCTGGACTTGCAGTAGAGGCCCCAGGGTGCCCCCTTGGCCTACACCTAGGGAACTCTGACCCCAGCAAGCTACCCAGGGGTCCACAACTCTCCCTGGACTTGCAATAGAGGCCCCAGGGTACCCCCTTGGCCTCCACCCAGGGGCCTCTGACCCCAGCAAGCTACCCAGGGGGTCCACCTCTTTCCCTGGACTTGCAGTAGAGGCCCTAGGGTACCTCCTGGCCCTCCACCTAGGGGCCTTTGACCCCAGCAAGCTACCCAGGGGTCCACAACTCTCCCTGGACTTGCAGTAGAGGCCCCAGGGTGCCCCCTTGGCCTCCACCCAGGGGCCTCTGACCCCAGCAAGCTACCCAGGGGTCCACAACTCTCCCTGGACTTGCAGTAGAGGCCCCAGGGTGCCCCCTTGGCCTCCACCCAGGGGCCTCTGACCCCAGCAAGCTACCCAGGGGTCCACCTTTTTCCCTGGACTTGAAGTATAGGCCCAAGGGTGCCCACTGGCCCTCCACCTAGGGGCCTAAGACCCCAACAAGCTACCCAGGGGTCCACAACTCTCCCTGGACTTGCAATAGAGGCCCCAGGGTGCCCCCTGGCCCTCCACCTAGGGGCCTAAGACCCCAGCAAGCTACCCAGGGGTCCACCTCTCTTTCTTGACTTGAAGTATATGCCCCAGGGTGCCCCCTGGCCTTCCACCTAGGGGACTAGGACCCCAGCTAGCTACCCAGGGGTCCACCTCTCTGCCTGGACTTGCAGTAGAGGCCCCAGGGTGCCCCCTTGCCCTCCACCCAGGGGCCTCTGACCCCAGCAAGCTACCCAGGGGTCCACCTCTCTCCCTTGACTTGAAGTATAGGCCCCAGGGTGTCTCCTGGCCCTCCACCTAGGGGCCTCTGACCCCAGCAAGCTACCCAGGGGTCCACAACTCTCCCTGGACTTGCAGTAGAGGCCCCAGGGTGCCCCCTTGGCCTCAACCCAGGGGCCTTTGACCCCAGCAAGCTACCCAGGGGTCCACCTTTCTCCGTGGACTTGAAGTAGAGGCCCCAGGGTGCCCCCTGGCCCTCCACCTAGGGACCTAAGACCCCAGCAAGCTACCCAGGGGTCCACAACTCTCCCTTGACTTGAAGTATAGGCCCCAGGATGCCCCCTGGCCCTCCAACTAGGGGACTAGGACCCCAGCAAGGTACCCAGGGGTCCACCTCTCTGACTGGACTTGCAGTAGAGGCCCCAGGGTGCCCCCTTGGCCTTCACCTAGGGGCCTCTGACCCCAGCAAGCTACCCAGGGGTCCACAACTCTCCCTGGACTTGCAGTAGAGGCCCCAGGGTACCCCCTTGGCCTCCACCCAGGGGCCTCTGACCCCAGAAAGCTACTCAGGGGTTCCACCTCTTTCCCTGGACTTGCAGTAAAGGCCCCAGGGTGCCCCCTTGGCCTTCACCCAGGAGCCTCCGACCCCAGCAAGCTACCCAGGGGTCCACCTTTCTCCTTTGACTTGAAGTATAGGCCCAAGGGTGCCCACTGGCCCTCCACCTAGGGGCCTCTGACCCCAGCAAGCTACCCAGGGGTCCACCTCTCTCCCTGGACTTGCAGTATAGGCCCCAGGGTGCCCCCTGGCCCTCCACCTAGGCACCTAAGACCCCAGCAAGTTAACCAGGGGTCCACCTCTCTCCCTTGACTTGAAGTATAGGCTCCAGGGTGCCCCCTGGCCCTCCACCTAGGGGACAAGGACCCCAGCAAGCTACCCAAGGGTCCACAACTCTCCCTGGACTTGCAGTACAGGCCCCAGGGTGCCCCCTTGGCCTCCACCTAGGGGCCTCTGACCCCAGCAAGCTACCCAGGGGACCACAACTCTCCCTGGACTTTCAGTAGAGGCCCCAGGGTACCCCCTTGGCCTCCACCCAGGGGCCTCTGACCCCAGCAAGCTACCCAGGGGGTCCACCTCTTTCCCTGGCCTTGCAGTAGAGGCCCTAGGGTACCTCCTGGCCTTCCACTAGGGGCCTTTGACCCCAGCAAGCTACCCAGGGGTCCACAACTCTCCCTGGACTTGCAGTAGAGGCCCCAGGGTGCCCCCTTGGCCTCCACCCAGGGGCCTCTGACCCCAGCAAGCTACCCAGGGGTCCACCTTTCTCCCTGGACTTGAAGTATAGGCCCAAGGGTGCCCACTGGCCATCCACCTAGGGGCCTAAGACCCCAACAAGCTACCCAGGGGTCCACCTCTCTGCCGGGACTTGCAATAGAAGCCCCAGGGTGCCCCCTTGGCCTCCACCTAGGGGCCTCTGACCCCAGCAAGCTACCCAGGGGTCCACAACTCTCCCTGGACTTGCAGTTGAGGCCGCAGGGTGCCCCCTTGGCCTCCACCCAGGGGCCTCTGAACCCAGCAAGCTACCCTGGGGTCCACCTTTCTCTCTGGACTTGAAGTATAGGCCCAAGGGTGCCCACTGGCCCTCCACCTAGGGGCCTAAGACCCCAACAAGCTACCCAGGGGTCCACAACTCTCCCTGGACTTGCAGTAGAGGCCCCAGGGTGCCCCATGGCCCTCCACCCAGGGGCCTAAGACCCCCGCAAGCTTCCCAGGGGTCCACCTCTCTCCCTGGACATGCAGTAGACGCCCCAGGGTGCCCTCTGGCCGTCCACCTAGTGGCCTTTGACCCCAGGAAGCTATCCAGGGGTCCACCTTGCTCCCTGGACTTGCAGTAGAGGCCCAAGAAGGCCACCTGGCCCTCCATCTAGGGGCCTAGGACCCCAGAAAGCTACCCAGGGGTCCACCTCTCTCCCTGGACTTGCAGTAGAGGCCCCAGGGTGCCCCCTTGCCCTCCAAAAAGGAGTCTTTGACCCCAGCAACCTACCCAGTGGTCCACCTCTTTCCCTGGACTTGGAGGATAGGCCCCAGGGTGCCCCCTGGCCCTCCACCCAGGGGCCTTTGACCCCAGCAAGCTACCCTGGGGGTCCTCCTCTTTCCCTGGACTTGCAGTAGAGGCCCTAGGGTGCCCCCTTGGCCTCCACCTAAGGGCCTCTGACCCCAGCAAGCTACCCAGGGGTCCAAAACTCTCCCTGGACTTGCAGTAGAGGCCCCAGGGTGCCCCTTTGGCCTCCACCCAGGGGCCTCTGACCCCAGCAAGCTACCCAGGGGGTCCACCTCTTTCCCTGGACTTGCAGTAGAGGCCCTAGGGTACCTCCTGGCCCTCCACCTAGGGGCCTTTGACCCCAGCAAGCTACCCACGGGTCCACAACTCTCCCTGGACTTGCAGTACAGGCCCCAGGGTGCCCCCTTGGCCTCCACCTAGGGGCCTCTGACCCCAGCAAACTACCCAGGGGACCACAACTCTCCCTGGACTTGCAGTAGAGGCCCCAGGGTACCCCCTTGGCCTCCACCCAGGGGCCTCTGACCCCAGCAAGCTACCCAGGGGGTCCACCTCTTTCACTGGACTTGCAGTAGAGGCCCTAGAGTGCCCCCTTGGCCTCCACCTAGGGGCCTCTAACCCAGCAAGCTACCCAGGGGTCCACAACTCTCCCTGGACTTGCAGTAGAGGCCCCAGGGTGCCCCCTTGGCCTCCACCCAGGGGCATCTGACCCCAGCAAGCTACCCAGGGGTCCACCTTTCTCCCTGGACTTGAAGTATAGGCCCAAGGGTGCCCATTGGCCATCCACCTAGGGGCCTAAGACGCCAACAAGCTACCCAGGGGTCCACAACTCTCCCTGGACTTGCAGTAGAGGCCCCAGGGTGCCCCCTGGCCCTCCACCAAGGGGCCTCTGACCCCAGCAAGCTACCCAGGGGTCCACCTCTCTCCCTGGACTTGCAGTAAAAGCCCCAGGGTGCCCCCTGGCCCTCCACCTAGGGGCCTCTGACCCCAGCAAGCTACCCAGGGGTCCATCTCTCTCCCTTGACTTGAAGTATAGGCCCCAGGGTGCCCCCTGGCACTCCACCTAGGGGACTAGGACCCAAGCAAGGTACCCAGGGGTCCACCTCTCTGCCTGGACTTGCAGTAGAGGCCCCAGGGTTCCTCCTTGACCTACACCTAGGGGCCTCTGACCCCAGCAAGCTACCCAGGGGTCCAAAACTCTCCCTGGACTTGCAGTAGAGGCCTCAGGGTGCCCACTGGCCCTCCACCTAGGGGCCTCTGACCCCAGCAAGCTACCCAGGGGTCCACCTCTCTCCCTTAACTTGCAGTATAGGCCCCAGGGTGCCCCCTGGCCCTCCACCTAGGGACTTAAGACCCCAGCAAGCTACCTAGGGGTCCACCTCTCTCCCTTGACTTGAAGTATAGGCCCCAGGGTGCCCCCTGGCCCTCCACCTAGGGGACAAGGACCCCAGCAAGCTACCCAGGGGTCCACCTCTCTGCCTGGACTTGCAGTAGAGGCCCTAGGGTGCCCCCTTGGCCTCCACCTTGGGGCCTCTGACCCCAGCAAGCTACCCAGGGGTCCAAAACTCTCCCTGGACTTGCAGTAGAGGCCCCAGGGTGCCCCCTTGGCCTCCACCCAGGGGCCTCTGACCCCAGCAAGCTACCCAGGGGTCCACCTTTCTCCCTGGACTTGAAGTATAGGCCCAAGGGTGCCCACTGGCCCTCCACTTAGGGGCCTAAGACCCCAATAAGCTACACAGGGGTCCACATCTCTCCCTGGACTTGCAGTAGAGGCCCCAGGGTGCCCCCTGGCCCTCCACCTAGGGGCCTAAGACCCCAGCAAGCTACCCAGGGGTCCACCTTTCTCCCTGGACTTGAAGTATAGGCCCAAGGGTGCCCACTGGCCCTCCACTTAGGGGCCTAAGACCCCAATAAGCTACACAGGGGTCCACATCTCTCCCTGGACTTGCAGTAGAGGCCCCAGGGTGCCCCCTGGCCCTCCACCTAGGGGCCTAAGACCCCAGCAAGCTACCCAGGGGTCCACCTTTCTCCCTGGACTTGAAGTATAGGCCCAAGGGTGCCCACTGGCCCTCCACTTAGGGGCCTAAGACCCCAATAAGCTACACAGGGGTCCACATCTCTCCCTGGACTTGCAGTAGAGGCCCCAGGGTGCCCCCTGGCCCTCCACCTAGGGGCCTAAGACCCCAGCAAGCTACCCAGGGGTCCACCTCTCTCCCTTGACTTGAAGTATAGGCCCCAGGGTGCCCCCTGGCCCTCCACCTAGGGGACTAGGACCCCTGCTAGCTACCCAGGGGTCCACCTCTCTGCCTGGACTTGCAGTATAGGCCCCAGGGTGCCCCTTTGCCCTACACCCAGGGGCCTCTGACCCCAGCAAGCTACCCAGGGGTCCACCTCTCTCCCTTGACTTGAAGTATAGGCCCCAGGGTGTCTCCTGGCCCTCCACCTAGGGGCCTCTGACCCCAGCAAGCTACCCAGGGGTCCACAACTCTCCCTGGACTTGAAGTAGAGGCCCCAAGGTGCCCTCTTGGCCTCAACCCAGGGGCCTCTGACCCCAGCAAGCTACCCAGGGGTCCACCTTTCTCAGTGGACTTGAAGTATAGGCCTCAGGGTGCCCACGGGCCCTCCACCCAGGGGCCTAAGACCTCAGCAAGCTACCCAGGGGTCCACAACTCTCCCTGGACTTGCAGTAGAGGCCCCAGGGTTCCCCCTGGCCCTCCACCTAGGGGCCTCTGACCCCAGCAAGCTACCCAGGGGTCCACAACTCTCCCTGGACTTGCAGTAGAGGCCCCTGGGTGCCCCCTGGCCCTCCACCTAGGGGCCTCTGACCCCAGCAAGCTACCCAGGGGTCCACCTCTCTCCCTTGACTTGCAGTATAGGCCCCAGGGTGCCCCCTGGCCCTCCACCTAGGGACCTAAGACCCCAGCAAGCTACCCAGGGGTCCACCTCTCTCCCTTGACTTGAAGTATAGGCCCCAGGGTGCCCCCTGGCCCTCCACCTAGGGGACTAGGACCCCAGCAAGCTACCCAGGGGTCCACCTCTCTGCCGGGACTTGCAATAGAGGCCCCAGGGTGCCCCCTTGGCCTCCACCTAGGGGCCTCTGACCCCAGCAAGCTACCCAGGGGTCCACAACTCTCCCTGGACTTGCAGTTGAGGCCGCAGGGTGCCCCCTTGGCCTCCACCCAGGGGCCTTTGACCCCAGCAAGCTACCCAGGGGTCCACCTCTCTCCCTGGACTTGCAGTATAGGCCCCAGGGTGCCCCCTGGCCCTCCACCTAGGGACCTAAGACCCCAGCAAGCTACCCAGGGGTCCACCTCTCTCCCTTAACTTGAAGTATAGGCCTCAGGGTGCCCCCTGGCCCTCCACCTAGGGGACTAGGACCCCAGAAAGCTACCCAGGGGTACACCTCTCTGTCTGGACTTGCAGTAGAGGCCCCAGTGTGCCCCGTGGCCTCCGCCTAGGGGCCTCTGACCCCAGCAAGCTACCCAGGGGTCCACCTCACTCCCTGGACTTGCAGTATAGGCCCCAGGGTGCCCCCTGGCCCTCCACCTATTGACCTAAGACCCCAGCAAGCTACCCAGGGGTCCACCTCTCTCCCTTGACTTGAAGTATAGGCCCCAGGGTACCCCCTGGCCCTCCACCTAGGGGACTAGGACCCCAGCAAGGTACCCAGGGGTCCACCTCTCTGCCTGGACTTGCAGTAGAGGCCCCAGGGTGCCCCCTTGGCCTCCACCTAGGGAACTCTGACCCCAGCAAGCTACCCAGGGGTCCACAACTCTCCCTGGACTTGCAATAGAGGCCCCAGGGTACCCCCTTGGCCTCCACCCAGGGGCCTCTGACCCCAGCAAGCTACCCAGGGGGTCCACCTCTTTCCCTGGACTTGCAGTAGAGGCCCTAGGGTACCTCCTGGCCCTCCACCTAGGGGCCTTTGACCCCAGCAAGCTACCCAGGGGTCCACAACTCTCCCTGGACTTGCAGTAGAGGCCCCAGGGTGCCCCCTTGGCCTCCATCTAGGGGACTCTGACCCCAGCAAGCTACCCAGGGGTCCACAACTCTCCCTGGACTTGCAGTAGAGGCCCCAGGGTGCCCCCTTGGCCTCCACCCAGGGGCCTCTGACCCCAGCAAGCTACCCAGGGGTCCACAACTCTCCCTGGACTTGCAGTAGAGGCCCCAGGGTGCCCCCTTGGCCTCCACCCAGGGGCTTCTGACCCCAGCAAGCTACCCAGGGGTCCACCTTTCTCCCTGGACTTGAAGTATAGGCCCAAGGGTGCCCACTGGCCCTCCACCTAGGGGCCTAAGACCCCAACAAGCTACACAGGGGTCCACAACTCTCCCTGGACTTGCAATAGAGGCCCCAGGGTGCCCCCTGGCCCTCCACCTAGGGGCCTAAGACCCCAGCAAGCTACCCAGGGGTCCACCTCTCTTCCTTGACTTGAAGTATAGGCCCCAGGGTGCCCCCTGGCCCTCCACCTAGGGGACTAGGACCCCAGCTAGCTACCCAGGGGTCCACCTTTCTCCTTGGACTTGACGTATAGGCCTCAGGGTGCCCACTGGCCCTCCACGTAGGGGCCTTAGACCCCAGCAAGCTACCCAGGGGTCCACCTTTCTCCGTGGACTTGAAGTAGAGGCCCCAGGGTGCCCCCTGGCCCTCCACCTAGGGACCTAAGACCCCAGCAAGCTACCCAGGGGTCCACCTCTCTCCCTTGACTTGAAGTATAGGCCCCAGGGTGCCCCCTGGCCCTCCACCTAGGGGACTAGGACCCCCGCAAGGTACCCAGGGGTCCACCTCTCTGACTGGACTTGCAGTAGAGGCCCCAGGGTGCCCCCTTGGCCTCCACCTAGGGGCCTCTGACCCCAGCAAGCTACCCAGGGGTCCACAACTCTCCCTGGACTTGCAGTAGAGGCCCCAGGGTACCCCCTTGGCCTCCACCCAGGGGCCTCTGACCCCAGAAAGCTACTCAGGGGTTCCACCTCTTTCCCTGGATTTACAGTAGAGGCCCCAGGGTGCCCCCTTGGCCTCCACCCAGGGGCCTCCGACCCCAGCAAGCTACCCAGGGGTCCACCTTTCTCCCTTGACTTGAAGTATAGGCCCAAGGGTGCCCACTGGCCCTCCACCTAGGGGCCTCTGACCCCAGCAAGCTACCCAGGGGTCCACCTCTCTCCCTGGACTTGCAGTATAGGCCCCAGGGTGCCCCCTGGCCCTCCACCTAGGCACCTAAGACCCCAGCAAGTTAACCAGGGGTCCACCTCTCTCCCTTGACTTGAAGTATAGGCTCCAGGGTGCCCCCTGGCCCTCCACCTAGGGGACAAGGACCCCAGCAAGCTACCCAGGGGTCCACAACTCTCCCTGGACTTGCAGTACAGGCCCCAGGGTGCCCCCTTGGCCTCCACCTAGGGGCCTCTGACCCCAGCAAGCTACCCAGGGGACCACAACTCTCCCTGGACTTGCAGTAGAGGCCCCAGGGTACCCCCTTGGCCTCCACCCAGGGGCCTCTGACCCCAGCAAGCTACCCAGTTGGTCCACCTCTTTCCCTGGCCTTGCAGTAGAGGCCCTAGGGTACCTCCTGGCCTTCCACCTAGGGGCCTTTGACCCCAGCAAGCTACCCAGGGGTCCACAACTCTCCCTGGACTTGCAGTAGAGGCCCCAGGGTGCCCCCTTGGCCTCCACCTAGGGGCCTCTGACCCCAGCAAGCTACCCAGGGGTCCACAACTCTCCCTGGACTTGCAGTAGAGGCCCCAGGGTGCCCCCTTGGCCTCCACCCAGGGGCCTCTGACCCCAGCAAGCTACCCAGGGGTCCACCTTTCTCCCTGGACTTGAAGTATAGGCCCAAGGGTGCCCACTGGCCATCCACCTAGGGGCCTAAGACCCCAACAAGCTACCCAGGGGTCCACAACTCTCCCTGGACTTGCAGTAGAGAACCCCAGGGTGCCCCCTGGCCCTCCACCTAGGGGCCTCTGACCCCAGCAAGCTACCCAGGGGTCCATCTCTCTCCCTGGACTTGCAGTATAGGCCCCAGGGTGCCCCCTGGCCCGCCACCTAAGGACTTAAGACCCCAGCAAGCTACCTAGGGGTCCACCTCTCTCCCTTGAATTGAAGTATAGGCCCCAGGGTGCCCCCTGGCCCTCCACCTAGGGGACAAGGACCCCAGCAAGCTACCCAGGGGTCCACCTCTCTGCCTGGACTTGCAGTAGAGGCCCCAGGGTGCCCCCTTGGCCTCCACCTAGGGGCCTCTGACCCCAGCAAGCTACCCAGGGGTCCACAACTCTCCCTGGACTTGCAGTAGAGGCCCCAGGGTGCCCCCTTGGCCTCCACCCAGGGGCCTCTGACCCCAGCAAGCTACCCAGGGGGTCCACCTCTTTCCCTGGCCTTGCAGTAGAGGCCCTAGGGTACCTCCTGGCCTTCCACCTAGGGGCCTTTGACCCCAGCAAGCTACCCAGGGGTCCACAACTCTCCCTGGACTTGCAGTAGAGGCCCCAGGGTGCCCCCTTGGCCTCCACCTAGGGGCCTCTGACCCCAGCAAGCTACCCAGGGGTCCACAACTCTCCCTGGACTTGCAGTAGAGGCCCCAGGGTGCCCCCTTGGCCTCCACCCAGGGGCCTCTGACCCCAGCAAGCTACCCAGGGGTCCACCTTTCTCCCTGGACTTGAAGTATAGGCCCAAGGGTGCCCACTGGCCATCCACCTAGGGGCCTAAGACCCCAACAAGCTACCCAGGGGTCCACAACTCTCCCTGGACTTGCAGTAGAGGACCCCAGGGTGCCCCCTGGCCCTCCACCTAGGGGCCTCTGACCCCAGCAAGCTACCCAGGGGTCCATCTCTCTCCCTGGACTTGCAGTATAGGCCCCAGGGTGCCCCCTGGCCCTCCACCTAGGGACCTAAGACCCCAGCAAGCTACCTAGGGGTCCACCTCTCTCCCTTGAATTGAAGTATAGGCCCCAGGGTGCCCCCTTGCCCTCCACCTAGGGGACAAGGACCCCAGCAAGCTACCCAGGGGTCCACCTCTCTGCCTGGACTTGCAGTAGAGGCCCCAGGGTGCCCCCTTGGCCTCCACCTAGGGGCCTCTGACCCCAGCAAGCTACCCAGGGGTCCACAACTCTCCCTGGACTTGCAGTAGAGGCCCCAGGGTGCCCCCTTGGCCTCCACCCAGGGGCCTCTGACCCCAGCAAGCTACCCAGGGGTCCACCTTTCTCCCTGGACTTGAAGTATAGGCCCAAGGGTGCCCACTGGCCCTCCACCTAGGGGCCTCTGACCCCAGCAAGCTACCCAGGGGTCCACCTCTCTCCCTGGACTTGCAGTATAGGCCCCAGGGTGCCCCCTGGCCCTCCACCTAGGCACCTAACACCCCAGCAAGTTAACCAGGGGTCCACCTCTCTCCCTTGACTTGAAGTATAGGCTCCAGGGTGCCCCCTGGCCCTCCACCTAGGGGACAAGGACCCCAGCAAGCTACCCAGGGGTCCACAACTCTCCCTGGACTTGCAGTACAGGCCCCAGGGTGCCCCCTTGGCCTCCACCTAGGGGCCTCTGACCCCAGCAAGCTACCCAGGGGACCACAACTCTCCCTGGACTTGCAGTAGAGGCCCCAGGGTACCCCCTTGGCCTCCACCCAGAGGCCTCTGACCCCAGCAAGCTACCCAGGGGGTCCACCTCTTTCCCTGGCCTTGCAGTAGAGGCCCTAGGGTACCTCCTGGCCTTCCACCTAGGGGCCTTTGACCCCAGCAAGCTACCCAGGGGTCCACAACTCTCCCTGGACTTGCAGTAGAGGCCCCAGGGTGCCCCCTTGGCCTCCACCCAGGGGCCTCTGACCCCAGCAAGCTACCCAGGGGTCCACCTTTCTCCCTGGACTTGAAGTATAGGCCCAAGGGTGCCCACTGGCCATCCACCTAGGGGCCTAAGACACCAACAAGCTACCCAGGGGTCCACAACTCTCCCTGGACTTGCAATAGAGGCCCCAGGGTACCCCCTTGGCCTCCACCCAGGGGCCTCTGACCCCAGCAAGCTACCCAGGGGGTCCACCTCTTTCCCTGGACTTGCAGTAGAGGCCCTAGGGTACCTCCTGGCCCTCCACCTAGGGGCCTTTGACCCCAGCAAGCTACCCAGGGGTCCACAACTCTCCCTGGACTTGCAGTAGAGGCCCCAGGGTGCCCCCTTGGCCTCCATCTAGGGGACTCTGACCCCAGCAAGCTACTCAGGGGTCCACAACTCTCCCTGGACTTGCAGTAGAGGCCCCAGGGTGCCCCCTTGGCCTCCACCCAGGGGCCTCTGACCCCAGCAAGCTACCCAGGGGTCCACAACTCTCCCTGGACTTGCAGTAGAGGCCCCAGGGTGCCCCCTTGGCCTCCACCCAGGGGCCTCTGACCCCAGCAAGCTACCCAGGGGTCCACAACTCTCCCTGGACTTGCAGTAGAGGCCCCAGGGTGCCCCCTTGGCCTCCACCCAGGGGCCTCTGACCCCAGCAAGCTACCCAGGGGTCCACCTTTTTCCCTGGACTTGAAGTATAGGCCCAAGGGTGCCCACTGGCCCTCCACCTAGGGGCCTAAGACCCCAGCAAGCTACCCAGGGGTCCACCTCTCTTTCTTGACTTGAAGTATAGGCCCCAGGGTGCCCCCTGGCCCTCCACCTAGGGGACTAGGACCCCAGCTAGCTACCCAGGGGTCCACCTCTCTGCCTGGACTTGCAGTAGAGGCCCCAGGGTGCCCCCTTGCCCTCCACCCAGGGGCCTCTGACCCCAGCAAGCTACCCAGGGGTCCACCTCTCTCCCTTGACTTGAAGTATAGGCCCCAGGGTGTCTCCTGGCCCTCCACCTAGGGGCCTCTGACCCCAGCAAGCTACCCAGGGGTCCACAACTCTCCCTGGACTTGCAGTAGAGGCCCCAGGGTGCCCCCTTGGCCTCAACCCAGGGGCCTTTGACCCCAGCAAGCTACCCAGGGGTCCACCTTTCTCCGTGGACTTGAAGTAGAGGCCCCAGGGTGCCCCCTGGCCCTCCACCTAGGGACCTAAGACCCCAG
The DNA here is from genome assembly GCF_052040795.2 of Danio rerio. Taxonomy (NCBI): domain Eukaryota; kingdom Metazoa; phylum Chordata; class Actinopteri; order Cypriniformes; family Danionidae; genus Danio; species Danio rerio. Next base: position 18,714,246 of record NC_141040.1, read on the forward strand.
CAAGCTACCCAGGGGTCCACCTCTCTCCCTTGACTTGAAGTATAGGCCCCAGGATGCCCCCTGGCCCTCCACCTAGGGGACTAGGACCCCAGCAAGGTACCCAGGGGTCCACCTCTCTGACTGGACTTGCAGTAGAGGCCCCAGGGTGCCCCCTTGGCCTTCACCTAGGGGCCTCTGACCCCAGCAAGCTACCCAGGGGTCCACAACTCTCCCTGGACTTGCAGTAGAGGCCCCAGGGTACCCCCTTGGCCTCCACCCAGGGGCCTCTGACCCCAGAAAGCTACTCAGGGGTTCCACCTCTTTCCCTGGACTTGCAGTAGAGGCCCCAGGGTACCCCCTTGGCCTCCACCCAGGGGCCTCTGACCCCAGCAAGCTACCCAGGGGGTCCACCTCTTTCCCTGGCCTTGCAGTAGAGGCCCTAGGGTACCTCCTGGCCTTCCACCTAGGGGCCTTTGACCCCAGCAAGCTACCCAGGGGTCCACAACTCTCCCTGGACTTGCAGTAGAGGCCCCAGTGTGCCCCCTTGGCCTCCACCCAGGGGCCTCTGACCCCAGCAAGCTACCCAGGGGTCCATCTTTCTCCCTGGACTTGAAGTATAGGCCCAAGGGTGCCCACTGGCCATCCACCTAGGGGCCTAAGACCCCAACAAGCTACCCAGGGGTCCACAACTCTCCCTGAACTTGCAGTAGAGGACCCCAGGGTGCCCCCTGGCCCTCCACCTAGGGGCCTCTTACCCCAGCAAACTACCCAGGGGTCCATCTCTCTCCCTGGACTTGCAGTATAGGCCCCAGGGTGCCCCCTGGCCCTCCACCTAGGGACCTAAGACCCCAGCAAGCTACCTAGGGGTCCACCTCTCTCCCTTGAATTGAAGTATAGGCCCCAGGGTGCCCCCTGGCCCTCCACCTAGGGGACAAGGACCCCAGCAAGCTACCCAGGGGTCCACCTCTCTGCCTGGACTTGCAGTAGAGGCCCCAGGGTGCCCCCTTGGCCTCCACCTAGGGGCCTCTGACCCCAGCAAGCTACCCAGGGGTCCACAACTCTCCCTGGACTTGCAGTAGAGGCCCCAGGGTGCCCCCTTGGCCTCCACCCAGGGGCCTCTGACCCCAGCAAGCTACCTAGGGGTCCACCTTTCTCCCTGGACTTGAAGTATAGGCCTAAGGGTGCCCACTGGCCCTCCACCCAGGGGCCTCTGACCCCAGCAAGCTACCCAGGGGTCCACCTCTCTCCCTGGACTTGCAGTAGAGGCCCCAGGGTGCCCCCTGGCCCTCCACCTAGGCACCTAAGACCCCAGCAAGTTAACCAGGGGTCCACCTCTCTCCCTTGACTTGAAGTATAGGCTCCAGGGTGCCCCCTGGCCCTCCACCTAGGGGACAAGGACCCCAGCAAGCTACCCAGGGGTCCACAACTCTCCCTGGACTTGCAGTACAGGCCCCAGGGTGCCCCCTTGGCCTCCACCTAGGGGCCTCTGACCCCAGCAAGCTACCCAGGGGACCACAACTCTCCCTGGACTTGCAGTAGAGGCCCCAGGGTACCCCCTTGGCCTCCACCCAGTGGCCTCTGACCCCAGCAAGCTACCCAGGGGGTCCACCTCTTTCCCTGGCCTTGCAGTAGAGGCCCTAGGGTACCTCCTGGCCTTCCACCTAGGGGCCTTTGACCCCAGCAAGCTACCCAGGGGTCCACAACTCTCCCTGGACTTGCAGTAGAGGCCCCAGGGTGCCCCCTTGGCCTCCACCTAGGGGCCTCTGACCCCAGCAAGCTACCCAGGGGTCCACAACTCTCCCTGGACTTGCAGTAGAGGACCCCAGGGTGCCCCCTGGCCCTCCACCTAGGGGCCTCTGACCCCAGCAAGCTACCCAGGGGTCCATCTCTCTCCCTGGACTTGCAGTATAGGCCCCAGGGTGCCCCCTGGCCCTCCACCTAGGGACCTAAGACCCCAGCAAGCTACCTAGGGGTCCACCTCTCTCCCTTGAATTGAAGTATAGGCCCCAGGGTGCCCCCTGGCCCTCCACCTAGGGGACAAGGACCCCAGCAAGCTACCCAGGGGTCCACCTCTCTGCCTGGACTTGCAGTAGAGGCCCCAGGGTGCCCCCTTGGCCTCCACCTAGGGGCCTAAGACCCCAGCAAGCTACCCAGGGGTCCACAACTCTCCCTGGACTTGCAGTAGAGGCCCCAGGGTGCCCCCTTGGCCTCCACCCAGGGGCCTCTGACCCCAGCAAGCTACCCAGGGGTCCACCTTTCTCCCTTGACTTGAAGTATAGGCCCAAGGGTGCCCACTGGCCCTTCACTTAGGGGCCTAAGACCCCAACAAGCTACCCAGGGGTTCACAACTCTCCCTGGACTTGCAGTAGAGGCCCCAGGGTGCCCCTGGCCCTCCACCTAGGGGCCTAAGACCCCAGCAAGCTACCCAGGGGTCCACCTCTCTCCCTTGACTTGAAGTAGAGGCCCCAGGGTGCCCCTTTGCCCTACACCAAGGGGCCTCTGACCCCAGCAAGCTACCCAGGGGTCCAACTCTCTCCCTTGACTTGAAGTATAGGCCTCAGGGTGCCCACTGGCCCTCCACCCAGGGGCCTAAGACCTTAGCAAGCTACCCAGGGGTCCACAACTCTCCCTGGACTTGCAGTAGAGGCCCCAGGGTTCCCCCTGGCCCTCCACCTAGGGGCCTCTGACGCCAGCAACCTACCCAGGGGTCCACAACTCTCCCTGGACTTGCAGTAGAGGCCCCTGGGTGCCCCCTGGCCCTCCACCCAGGGACCTAAGACCCCAGCAAGCTACCCAGGGGTCCACCTCTCTGCCTGGACTTGCAGTAGAGGCCCCAGGGTGCCCCCTTGGCCTCCACCTAGGGGCCTCTGACCCCAGCAAGCTACCCAGGGGTCCACAACTCTCCCTGGACTTGCAGTAGAGGCCTCAGGGTGCCCCCTTGGCCTCCACCTAGGGGCCTCTGACCCCAGCAAGCTACCCAGGGGTCCACCTTTCTCCCTGGACATGCAATAGACGCCCCAGGGTGCCCCCTGGCCCTCCACCTAGTGGCCTTTGACCCCAGGAAGCTATCCAGGGGTCCACCTTGCTCCCTGAACTTGCAGTAGAGGCCCAAGAAGGCCACCTGGCCCTCCATCTAGTGGCCTAGGACCCCAGAAAGCTACCCAAGGGTCCACCTCTCTCCCTGGACTGGCAGTAGAGGCCCCAGGGTGCCCCCTTGCCCTCCAAAAAGGAGTCTTTGACCCCAGCAACCTACCCAGTGGTCCACCTCTCTCCCTGGACTTGGAGGATAGGCCCCAGGGTGCCCCCTGGCCCTCCACCTAGGGGCCTAAGACCCCAGCAAGCTACCCTGGGGTCCTCCTCTTTCCCTGGACTTGCAGTAGAGGCCCCAGGGTGCCCCCTTGGCCTCCACCTAGGGGCCTCTGACCCCAGCAAGCTACCCAGGGGTCCACCTTTCTCCCTGGACTTGAAGTATAGGCCCAAGGGGTCCCACTGGCCCTCCACCTCGGTTCCTAAGACCCCAACAAGCTACCCAGTGGTCCACAACTCTCCCTGGACTTGCAGTAGAGGCCCCAGGGTGCCCCCTGGCCCTCCACTTAGGGGCCTAAGACCCCAGCAAGCTACCCAGGGGTCCACCTCTCTCCCTTGACTTGAAGTATAGGCCCAAGGGTGCCCACTGGCCATCCACCTAGGGGCCTAAGACCCCAACAAGCTACCCAGGGGTCCGCAACTCTCCCTGGACTTGCAGTAGAGGCCCCAGGGTGCCCCCTGGCCCTCCACCTTGGGGCCTCTGACCCCAGCAAGCTACCCAGGGGTCCACCTCTCTCCCTTGACTTGAAGTATAGGCCCCAGGGTGCCCCCTTGCCCTCCACCCAAGGGCCTCTGACCCCAGCAAGCTACCCAGGGGTCCACCTCTCTCCCTGGACTTGCAGTAGAGGCCCTAGGATACCTCCTGGCCCTCCACCTAGGGGCCTCTGACCCCAGCAAGCTACCTAGGGGTCCACAACTCTCCCTGGACTTGCAGTAGAGGCCCAAGGGTGCCCCCTTGGCCTCCACCCAGGGGCCTCTGACCCCAGCAAGCTACCCAGGGGTCCACCTTTCTCCCTGGACTTGAAGTATAGGCCTCAGGGTGCCCACTGGCCCTCCACCTAGGGCCCTAAGACCCCAGCAAGCTACCCAGGGGTCCACAACTCTCCCTGGACTTGCAGTAGAGGCCCCAGGGTGCCCCCTTGGCTTCCACCCAGAAGCCTCTGACCCCAGCAAGCTACCCAGGGGTCCACCTTTCTCCCTGGACTTGAAGTATAGGCCTCAGGGTGCCCACTGGCCCTCCACCTAGGGGCCTAAGACCCCAGCAAGCTACCCAGGGGTCCACAACTCTCCCTGGACTTGCAGTAGTGGCCCCAGGGTGCCCCCTGGCCCTCCACCCAGGGGCCTCTGACCCCAGCAAGCTACCCAGGCGTCCACCTCTCTCCCTGGACTTGCAGTAGAGGCCCTGGGGTACCTCCTGGCCCTCCACCTAGGGGCCTCTGACCCCAGCAAGCTACCTAGGGGTCCACAACTCTCCCTGGACTTGCAGTAGAGGCCCCAGGGTGCCCCCTTGGCCTCCACCCAGGGGCCTCTGACCCCAGCAAGCTACCCAGGGGTCCACCTTTCTCCCTGGACTTGAAGTATAGGCCTCAGGGTGCCCACTGGCCCTCCACCTAGGGGCCTAAGACCCCAGCAAGCTACCCAGGGGTCCACAACTCTCCCTGGACTTGCAGTAGAGGCCCCAGGGTGCCCCCTTGGCCTCCACCCAGGGGCCTTTGACCCCAGCAAGCTACCCATGGGTCCACCTTTCTCCCTGGACTTGAAGCATAGGCCCAAGGGTGCACACTGGCCCTCCACCTAGGGGCCTAAGACCCCAACAAGCTACCCAGGGGTCCACAACTCTCCCTGGACTTGCAGTAGAGGCCCCAGGGTGCCCCCTGGCCCTCCACCTAGGGGCATAAGACCCCAGCAAGCTACCCAGGGGTCCACCTCTCTCCCTTGACTTGAAGTATAGGCCCCAGGGTGCCCCCTGGCCCTCCACCTAGGGGACTAGGACCCCAGCTAGCTACCCAGGGGTCCACCTCTCTGCCTGGACTTGCAGTAGAGGCCCCAGGGTGCCCCCTTGCCCTCCACCCAGGGGCCTCTGACCCCAGCAAGCTACCCAGGGGTCCACCTCTCTCCCGGGACTTGCAGTAGAGGCCCTAGGGTACCTCCTGGCCCTCCACCTAGAGGCCTCTGACCCCAGCAAGCTACCCAGGGGTCCACAACTCTCCCTGGACTTGCAGTAGAGGCCCCAGGGTGCCCCCTTGGCCTCCACCCAGGGGCCTCTGACCCCAGCAAGCTACCCAGGGGTCCACCTTTCACCCTGGACTTGAAGTATAGGCCTCAGGGTGCCCACTTGCCCTCCACCTAGGGGCCTAAGACCCCAGCAAGCTACCCAGGGGTCCACAACTCTCCCTGGACTTGCAGTAGAGGCCCCAGGGTGCCCCCTTGGCCTCCACCTAGGGGCCTCTGACCCCAGCAAGCTACCCAGGGGTCCACCTCTCTCCCTGGACTTGCAGTATAGGCCCCAGGGTGCCCCCTGGTCCTCCACCTAGGGACCTAAGACCCCAGCAAGTTACCCAGGGGTCCACCTCTCTCCCTTGACTTGAAGTATAGGCTCCAGGGTGCCCCCTGGCCCTCCACCTAGGGGACAAGGACCCCAGCAAGCTACCCAGGGGTCCACAACTCTCCCTGGACTTGCAGTACAGGCCCCAGGGTGCCCCCTTGGCCTCCACCTAGGGGCCTCTGACCCCAGCAAGCTACCCAGGGGTCCACCTTTCTCCCTGAACTTGAAGTATAGGCCCAAGGGTGCCCACTGGCCATCCACCTAGGGGCCTAAGACCCCAACAAGCTACCCAGGGGTCCACAACTCTCCCTGGACTTTCAGTAGAGGACCCCAGGGTGCCCGCTGGCCCTCCACCTAGGGGCCTCTGACCCCAGCAAGCTACCCAGGGGTCCATCTCTCTCCCTGGACTTGCAGTATAGGCCCCAGGGTGCCCCCTGGCCCTACACCTAGGGACCTAAGACCCCAGCAAGCTACCCAGGGGTCCACCTCTCTCCCTTGACTTGAAGTATAGGCCCCAGGGTGCCCCTTGGCCCTCCACCTAGGGGACAAGGACCCCAGCAAGCTACCCAGGGGTCCACAACTCTCCCTGGACTTGCAATAGAGGCCCCAGGGTACCCCCTTGGCCTCCACCCAGGGGCCTCTGACCCCAGCAAGCTACCCAGGGGGTCCACCTCTTTCCCTGGACTTGCAGTAGAGGCCCTAGGGTACCTCCTGGCCCTCCACCTAGGGGCCTTTGACCCCAGCAAGCTACCCAGGGGTCCACAACTCTCCCTAGACTTGCAGTAGAGGCCCCAGGGTGCCCCCTTGGCCTCCATCTAGGGGCCTCTGACCCCAGCAAGCTACCCAGGGGTCCACAACTCTCCCTGGACTTGCAGTACAGGCCCCAGGGTGCCCCCTTGGGCTCCACCTAGGGGCCTCTGACCCCAGCAAGCTACCCAGGGGACCACAACTCTCCCTGGACTTGCAGTAGAGGCCCCAGGGTACCCCCTTGGCCTCCACCCAGGGGCCTATGACCCCAGCAAGCTACCCAGGGGGTCCACCTCTTTCCCTGGCCTTGCAGTAGAGGCCCTAGGGTGCCTCCTGGCCTTCCACCTAGGGGCCTTTGACCCCAGCAAGCTACCCAGGGGTCCACAACTCTCCCTGGACTTGCAGTAGAGGCCCCAGGGTGCCCCCTTGGCCTCCACCCAGGAGCCTCTGACCCCAGCAAGCTACCCAGGGGTCCACCTTTCTCCCTGGACTTGAAGTATATGCCCCAGGGTGCCCCCTTGGCCTCCACCCAGGGGCCTCTGACCCCAGCAAGCTACTCAGGGGTTCCACCTCTTTCCCTGGACTTGCAGTAGAGGCCCCAGGGTGCCCCCTTGGCCTCCACCCAGGGGCCTCCGACCCCAGCAAGCTACCCAGGGGTCCACCTCTCTCCCTGGACTTGCAGTATAGGCCCCAGGGTGCCCCCTGGCCCTCCACCTAGGGACCTAAGACCCCAGCAAGTTACCCAGGGGTCCACCTCTCTCCCTTGACTTGAAGTATGGGCTCCAGGGTGCCCCCTGGCCCTCCACCTAGGGGACAAGGACCCCAGCGAGCTACCCAGGGGTCCACAACTCTCCCTGGACTTGCAGTACAGGCCCCAGGGTGCCCCCTTGGCCTCCACCTAGGGGCCTCTGACCCCAGCAAGCTACCCAGGGGACCACAACTCTCCCTGGACTTGCAGTCGAGGCCCGAGGGTACCCCCTTGGCCTCCACCCAGGGGCCTATGACCCCAGCAAGCTACCCAGGGGGTCCACCTCTTTCCCTGGCCTTGCAGTAGAGGCCCTAGGGTACCTCCTGGCCTTCCACCTAGGGGCCTTTGACCCCAGCAAGCTACCCAGGGGTCCACAACTCTCCCTGGACTTGCAGTAGAGGCCCCAGGGTGCCCCCTTGGCCTCCACCTAGGGGCCTCTGACCCCAGCAAGCTACCCAGGGGTCCACAACTCTCCCTGGACTTGCAGTAGAGGCCCCAGGGTGCCCCCTTGGCCTCCACCCAGGAGCCTCTTTCCCCAGCAAGCTACCCAGGGGTCCACCTTTCTCCCTGGACTTGAAGTATAGGCCCAAGGGTGCCCACTGGCCATCCACCTAGGGGCCTAAGACCCCAACAAGCTACCCAGGGGTCCACAACTCTCCCTGGACTTGCAGTAGAGGACCCCAGGGTGCCCGCTGGCCCTCCACCTAGGGGCCTCTGACCCCAGCAAGCTACCCAGGGGTCCATCTCTCTCCCTTGACTTGAAGTATAGGCCCCAGGGTGTCTCCTGGCCCTCCACCTAGGGGCCTCTGACCCCAGCAAGCTACCCAGGGGTCCACAACTCTCCCTGGACTTGCAGTAGAGGCCCCAGGGTGCCCCCTTGGCCTCAACCCAGGGGCCTTTGACCCCAGCAAGCTACCCAGGGTTCCACCTTTCTCCGTGGACTTGAAGTAGAGGCCCCAGGGTGCCCCCTGGCCCTCCACCTAGGGACCTAAGACCCCAGCAAGCAACCCAGGGGTCCACCTCTCTCCCTTGACTTGAAGTATAGGCCCCAGGGTGCCCCCTGGCCCTCCACCTAGGGGACTAGGACCCCAGCAAGGTACCCAGGGGTCCACCTCTCTGCCTGGACTTGCAGTAGAGGCCCCAGGGTGCCCCCTTGGCCTCCACCTAGGGGCCTCTGACCCCAGCAAGCTACCCAGGGGTCCACAACTCTCCCTGGACTTGCAGTAGAGGCCCCAGGGTACCCCCTTGGCCTCCACCCAGGGGCCTCTGACCCCAGCAAGCTACTCAGGGGTTCCACCTCTTTCCCTGGACTTGCAGTAGAGGCCCCAGGGTGCCCCCTTGGCCTCCACCCAGGGGCCTCCGACCCCAGCAAGCTACCCAGGGGTCCACCTTTCTCCCTTGACTTGAAGTATAGGCCCAAGGGTGCCCACTGGCCCTCCACCTAGGGGCCTCTGACCCCAGCAAGCTACCCAGGGGTCCACCTCTCTCCCTGGACTTGCAGTGTAGGCCCCAGGGTGCCCCCTGGCCCTCCACCTAGGGACCTAAGACCCCAGCAAGTTACCCAGGGGTCCACCTCTCTCCCTTGACTTGAAGTATAGGCTCCAGGGTGCCCCATGGCCCTCCACCTAGGGGCCTCTGACCCCAGCAAGCTACCCAGGGGTCCACAACTCTCCCTGGACTTGCAGTACAGGCCCCAGGGTGCCCCCTTGGCCTCCACCTAGGGGCCTCTGACCCCAGCAAGCTACCCAGGGGACCACAACTCTCCCTGGACTAGCAGTAGAGGCCCCAGGGTACCCCCTTGGCCTCCACCCAGGGGCCTCTGACCCCAGCAAGCTACCCAGGGGGTCCACCTCTTTCCCTGGCCTTGCAGTAGAGGCCCTAGGTTACCTCCTGGCCTTCCACCTAGGGGCCTTTGACCCCAGCAAGCTACCCAGGGGTCCACAACTCTCCCTGGACTTGCAGTAGAGGCCCCAGGGTGCCCTCTTGGCCTCCACCTAGGGGCTTCTGACCCCAGCAAGCTACCCAGGGGTCCACAACTCTCCCTGGACTTGCAGTAGAGGCCCCAGGGTGCCCCCTTGGCCTCCACCCAGGAGCCTCTGACCCCAGCAAGCTACCCAGGGGTCCACCTTTCTCCCTGGACTTGAAGTATAGGCCCAAACGTGCCCACTGGCCATCCACCTAGGGGCCTAAGACCCCAACAAGCTACCCAGGGGTCCACAACTCTCCCTGGACTTTCAGTAGAGGACCCCAGGATGCCCGCTGGCCCTCCACCTAGGGGCCTCTGACCCCAGCAAGCTACCCAGGGGTCCATCTCTCTCCCTGGACTTGCAGTATAGGCCCCAGGGTGCCCCCTGGCCCTACACCTAGGGACCTAAGACCCCAGCAAGCTACCCAGGGGTCCACCTCTCTCCCTTGACTTGAAGTATAGGCCCCAGGGTGCCCCTTGGCCCTCCACCTAGGGGACAAGGACCCCAGCAAGCTACCCAGGGGTCCACAACTCTCCCTGGACTTGCAATAGAGGCCCCAGGGTACCCCCTTGGCCTCCACCCAGGGGCCTCTGACCCCAGCAAGCTACCCAGGGGGTCCACCTCTTTCACTGGACTTGCAGTTGAGGCCCCAGGGTACCTCCTGGCCCTCCACCTAGGGGCCTTTGACCCCAGCAAGCCACCCAGGGGTCCACAACTCTCCCTGGACTTGCAGTAGAGGCCCCAGGGTGCCCCCTTGGCCTCCACCCAGGGGCCTCCGACCCCAGCAAGCTACCCAGGGGTCCACCTTTCTCCCTTGACTTGAAGTATAGGCCCAAGGGTGCCCACTGGCCCTCCACCTAGGGGCCTCTGACCCCAGCAAGCTACCCAGGGGTCCACCTCTCTCCCTGGACTTGCAGTATAGGCCCCAGGGTGCCCCCTGGCCCTCCACCTAGGGACCTAAGACCCCAGCAAGTTACCCAGGGGTCCACAACTCTCCCTGGACTTGCAGTACAGGCCCCAGGGTGCCCCCTTGGCCTCCACCTAGGGGCCTCTGACCCCAGCAAGCTACCCAGGGGACCACAACTCTCCCTGGACTAGCAGTAGAGGCCCCAGGGTACCCCCTTGGCCTCCACCCAGGGGCCTCTGACCCCAGCAAGCTACCCAGGGGGTCCACCTCTTTCCCTGGCCTTGCAGTAGAGGCCCTAGGTTACCTCCTGGCCTTCCACCTAGGGGCCTTTGACCCCAGCAAGCTACCCAGGGGTCCACCTTTCTCCCTGGACTTGAAGTATAGGCCCAAGGGTGCCCACTGGCCCTCCACTTAGGGGCCTAAGACCCCAATAAGCTACACAGGGGTCCACATCTCTCCCTGGACTTGCAGTAGAGGCCCCAGGGTGCCCCCTGGCCCTCCACCTAGGGGCCTAAGACCCCAGCAAGCTACCCAGGGGTCCACCTTTCTCCCTGGACTTGAAGTATAGGCCCAAGGGTGCCCACTGGCCCTCCACTTAGGGGCCTAAGACCCCAATAAGCTACACAGGGGTCCACATCTCTCCCTGGACTTGCAGTAGAGGCCCCAGGGTGCCCCCTGGCCCTCCACCTAGGGGCCTAAGACCCCAGCAAGCTACCCAGGGGTCCACCTCTCTCCCTTGACTTGAAGTATAGGCCCCAGGGTGCCCCCTGGCCCTCCACCTAGGGGACTAGGACCCCTGCTAGCTACCCAGGGGTCCACCTCTCTGCCTGGACTTGCAGTATAGGCCCCAGGGTGCCCCTTTGCCCTACACCCAGGGGCCTCTGACCCCAGCAAGCTACCCAGGGGTCCACCTCTCTCCCTTGACTTGAAGTATAGGCCCCAGGGTGTCTCCTGGCCCTCCACCTAGGGGCCTCTGACCCCAGCAAGCTACCCAGGGGTCCACAACTCTCCCTGGACTTGAAGTAGAGGCCCCAAGGTGCCCTCTTGGCCTCAACCCAGGGGCCTCTGACCCCAGCAAGCTACCCAGGGGTCCACCTTTCTCAGTGGACTTGAAGTATAGGCCTCAGGGTGCCCACGGGCCCTCCACCCAGGGGCCTAAGACCTCAGCAAGCTACCCAGGGGTCCACAACTCTCCCTGGACTTGCAGTAGAGGCCCCAGGGTTCCCCCTGGCCCTCCACCTAGGGGCCTCTGACCCCAGCAAGCTACCCAGGGGTCCACAACTCTCCCTGGACTTGCAGTAGAGGCCCCTGGGTGCCCCCTGGCCCTCCACCTAGGGGCCTCTGACCCCAGCAAGCTACCCAGGGGTCCACCTCTCTCCCTTGACTTGCAGTATAGGCCCCAGGGTGCCCCCTGGCCCTCCACCTAGGGACCTAAGACCCCAGCAAGCTACCCAGGGGTCCACCTCTCTCCCTTGACTTGAAGTATAGGCCCCAGGGTGCCCCCTAGGCCCTCCACCTAGGGGACTAGGACCCCAGCAAGCTACCCAGGGGTCCACCTCTCTGCCGGGACTTGCAATAGAGGCCCCAGGGTGCCCCCTTGGCCTCCACCTAGGGGCCTCTGACCCCAGCAAGCTACCCAGGGGTCCACAACTCTCCCTGGACTTGCAGTTGAGGCCGCAGGGTGCCCCCTTGGCCTCCACCCAGGGGCCTTTGACCCCAGCAAGCTACCCAGGGGTCCACCTCTCTCCCTGGACTTGCAGTATAGGCCCCAGGGTGCCCCCTGGCCCTCCACCTAGGGACCTAAGACCCCAGCAAGCTACCCAGGGGTCCACCTCTCTCCCTTAACTTGAAGTATAGGCCTCAGGGTGCCCCCTGGCCCTCCACCTAGGGGACTAGGACCCCAGAAAGCTACCCAGGGGTACACCTCTCTGTCTGGACTTGCAGTAGAGGCCCCAGTGTGCCCCGTGGCCTCCGCCTAGGGGCCTCTGACCCCAGCAAGCTACCCAGGGGTCCACCTCACTCCCTGGACTTGCAGTATAGGCCCCAGGGTGCCCCCTGGCCCTCCACCTATTGACCTAAGACCCCAGCAAGCTACCCAGGGGTCCACCTCTCTCCCTTGACTTGAAGTATAGGCCCCAGGGTACCCCCTGGCCCTCCACCTAGGGGACTAGGACCCCAGCAAGGTACCCAGGGGTCCACCTCTCTGCCTGGACTTGCAGTAGAGGCCCCAGGGTGCCCCCTTGGCCTCCACCTAGGGAACTCTGACCCCAGCAAGCTACCCAGGGGTCCACAACTCTCCCTGGACTTGCAATAGAGGCCCCAGGGTACCCCCTTGGCCTCCACCCAGGGGCCTCTGACCCCAGCAAGCTACCCAGGGGGTCCACCTCTTTCCCTGGACTTGCAGTAGAGGCCCTAGGGTACCTCCTGGCCCTCCACCTAGGGGCCTTTGACCCCAGCAAGCTACCCAGGGGTCCACAACTCTCCCTGGACTTGCAGTAGAGGCCCCAGGGTGCCCCCTTGGCCTCCATCTAGGGGACTCTGACCCCAGCAAGCTACCCAGGGGTCCACAACTCTCCCTGGACTTGCAGTAGAGGCCCCAGGGTGCCCCCTTGGCCTCCACCCAGGGGCCTCTGACCCCAGCAAGCTACCCAGGGGTCCACAACTCTCCCTGGACTTGCAGTAGAGGCCCCAGGGTGCCCCCTTGGCCTCCACCCAGGGGCTTCTGACCCCAGCAAGCTACCCAGGGGTCCACCTTTCTCCCTGGACTTGAAGTATAGGCCCAAGGGTGCCCACTGGCCCTCCACCTAGGGGCCTAAGACCCCAACAAGCTACACAGGGGTCCACAACTCTCCCTGGACTTGCAATAGAGGCCCCAGGGTGCCCCCTGGCCCTCCACCTAGGGGCCTAAGACCCCAGCAAGCTACCCAGGGGTCCACCTCTCTTCCTTGACTTGAAGTATAGGCCCCAGGGTGCCCCCTGGCCCTCCACCTAGGGGACTAGGTCCCCAGCTAGCTACCCAGGGGTCCACCTTTCTCCTTGGACTTGACGTATAGGCCTCAGGGTGCCCACTGGCCCTCCACGTAGGGGCCTTAGACCCCAGCAAGCTACCCAGGGGTCCACCTTTCTCCGTGGACTTGAAGTAGAGGCCCCAGGGTGCCCCCTGGCCCTCCACCTAGGGACCTAAGACCCCAGCAAGCTACCCAGGGGTCCACCTCTCTCCCTTGACTTGAAGTATAGGCCCCAGGGTGCCCCCTGGCCCTCCACCTAGGGGACTAGGACCCCCGCAAGGTACCCAGGGGTCCACCTCTCTGACTGGACTTGCAGTAGAGGCCCCAGGGTGCCCCCTTGGCCTCCACCTAGGGGCCTCTGACCCCAGCAAGCTACCCAGGGGTCCACAACTCTCCCTGGACTTGCAGTAGAGGCCCCAGGGTACCCCCTTGGCCTCCACCCAGGGGCCTCTGACCCCAGAAAGCTACTCAGGGGTTCCACCTCTTTCCCTGGATTTACAGTAGAGGCCCCAGGGTGCCCCCTTGGCCTCCACCCAGGGGCCTCCGACCCCAGCAAGCTACCCAGGGGTCCACCTTTCTCCCTTGACTTGAAGTATAGGCCCAAGGGTGCCCACTGGCCCTCCACCTAGGGGCCTCTGACCCCAGCAAGCTACCCAGGGGTCCACCTCTCTCCCTGGACTTGCAGTATAGGCCCCAGGGTGCCCCCTGGCCCTCCACCTAGGCACCTAAGACCCCAGCAAGTTAACCAGGGGTCCACCTCTCTCCCTTGACTTGAAGTATAGGCTCCAGGGTGCCCCCTGGCCCTCCACCTAGGGGACAAGGACCCCAGCAAGCTACCCAGGGGTCCACAACTCTCCCTGGACTTGCAGTACAGGCCCCAGGGTGCCCCCTTGGCCTCCACCTAGGGGCCTCTGACCCCAGCAAGCTACCCAGGGGACCACAACTCTCCCTGGACTTGCAGTAGAGGCCCCAGGGTACCCCCTTGGCCTCCACCCAGGGGCCTCTGACCCCAGCAAGCTACCCAGTTGGTCCACCTCTTTCCCTGGCCTTGCAGTAGAGGCCCTAGGGTACCTCCTGGCCTTCCACCTAGGGGCCTTTGACCCCAGCAAGCTACCCAGGGGTCCACAACTCTCCCTGGACTTGCAGTAGAGGCCCCAGGGTGCCCCCTTGGCCTCCACCTAGGGGCCTCTGACCCCAGCAAGCTACCCAGGGGTCCACAACTCTCCCTGGACTTGCAGTAGAGGCCCCAGGGTGCCCCCTTGGCCTCCACCCAGGGGCCTCTGACCCCAGCAAGCTACCCAGGGGTCCACATTTCTCCCTGGACTTGAAGTATAGGCCCAAGGGTGCCCACTGGCCATCCACCTAGGGGCCTAAGACCCCAACAAGCTACCCAGGGGTCCACAACTCTCCCTGGACTTGCAGTAGAGAACCCCAGGGTGCCCCCTGGCCCTCCACCTAGGGGCCTCTGACCCCAGCAAGCTACCCAGGGGTCCATCTCTCTCCCTGGACTTGCAGTATAGGCCCCAGGGTGCCCCCTGGCCCGCCACCTAAGGACTTAAGACCCCAGCAAGCTACCTAGGGGTCCACCTCTCTCCCTTGAATTGAAGTATAGGCCCCAGGGTGCCCCCTGGCCCTCCACCTAGGGGACAAGGACCCCAGCAAGCTACCCAGGGGTCCACCTCTCTGCCTGGACTTGCAGTAGAGGCCCCAGGGTGCCCCCTTGGCCTCCACCTAGGGGCCTCTGACCCCAGCAAGCTACCCAGGGGTCCACAACTCTCCCTGGACTTGCAGTAGAGGCCCCAGGGTGCCCCCTTGGCCTCCACCCAGGGGCCTCTGACCCCAGCAAGCTACCCAGGGGTCCACCTTTCTCCCTGGACTTGAAGTATAGGCCCAAGGGTGCCCACTGGCCCTCCACCTAGGGGCCTCTGACCCCAGCAAGCTACCCAGGGGTCCACCTCTCTCCCTGGACTTGCAGTATAGGCCCCAGGGTGCCCCCTGGCCCTCCACCTAGGCACCTAAGACCCCAGCAAGTTAACCAGGGGTCCACCTCTCTCCCTTGACTTGAAGTATAGGCTCCAGGGTGCCCCCTGGCCCTCCACCTAGGGGACAAGGACCCCAGCAAGCTACCCAGGGGTCCACAACTCTCCCTGGACTTGCAGTACAGGCCCCAGGGTGCCCCCTTGGCCTCCATCTAGGGGCCTCTGACCCCAGCAAGCTACCCAGGGGACCACAACTCTCCCTGGACTTGCAGTAGAGGCCCCAGGGTACCCCCTTGGCCTCCACCCAGGGGCCTCTGACCCCAGCAAGCTACCCAGGGGGTCCACCTCTTTCCCTGGCCTTGCAGTAGAGGCCCTAGGGTACCTCCTGGCCTTCCACCTAGGGGCCTTTGACCCCAGCAAGCTACCCAGGGGTCCACAACTCTCCCTGGACTTGCAGTAGAGGCCCCAGGGTGCCCCCTTGGCCTCCACCTAGGGGCCTCTGACCCCAGCAAGCTACCCAGGGGTCCACAACTCTCCCTGGACTTGCAGTAGAGGCCCCAGGGTGCCCCCTTGGCCTCCACCCAGGGGCCTCTGACCCCAGCAAGCTACCCAGGGGTCCACCTTTCTCCCTGGACTTGAAGTATAGGCCCAAGGGTGCCCACTGGCCATCCACCTAGGGGCCTAAGACCCCAACAAGCTACCCAGGGGTCCACAACTCTCCCTGGACTTGCAGTAGAGGACCCCAGGGTGCCCCCTGGCCCTCCACCTAGGGGCCTCTGACCCCAGCAAGCTACCCAGGGGTCCATCTCTCTCCCTGGACTTGCAGTATAGGCCCCAGGGTGCCCCCTGGCCCTCCACCTAGGGACCTAAGACCCCAGCAAGCTACCTAGGGGTCCACCTCTCTCCCTTGAATTGAAGTATAGGCCCCAGGGTGCCCCCTTGCCCTCCACCTAGGGGACAAGGACCCCAGCAAGCTACCCAGGGGTCCACCTCTCTGCCTGGACTTGCAGTAGAGGCCCCAGGGTGCCCCCTTGGCCTCCACCTAGGGGCCTCTGACCCCAGCAAGCTACTCAGGGGTCCACAACTCTCCCTGGACTTGCAGTAGAGGCCCCAGGGTGCCCCCTTGGCCTCCACCCAGGGGCCTCTGACCCCAGCAAGCTACCCAGGGGTCCACCTTTCTCCCTGGACTTGAAGTATAGGCCCAAGGGTGCCCACTGGCCCTCCACCTAGGGGCCTCTGACCCCAGCAAGCTACCCAGGGGTCCACCTCTCTCCCTGGACTTGCAGTATAGGCCCCAGGGTGCCCCCTGGCCCTCCACCTAGGCACCTAAGACCCCAGCAAGTTAACCAGGGGTCCACCTCTCTCCCTTGACTTGAAGTATAGGCTCCAGGGTGCCCCCTGGCCCTCCACCTAGGGGACAAGGACCCCAGCAAGCTACCCAGGGGTCCACAACTCTCCCTGGACTTGCAGTACAGGCCCCAGGGTGCCCCCTTGGCCTCCACCTAGGGGCCTCTGACCCCAGCAAGCTACCCAGGGGACCACAACTCTCCCTGGACTTGCAGTAGAGGCCCCAGGGTACCCCCTTGGCCTCCACCCAGGGGCCTCTGACCCCAGCAAGCTACCCAGGGGGTCCACCTCTTTCCCTGGCCTTGCAGTAGAGGCCCTAGGGTACCTCCTGGCCTTCCACCTAGGGGCCTTTGACCCCAGCAAGCTACCCAGGGGTCCACAACTCTCCCTGGACTTGCAGTAGAGGCCCCAGGGTGCCCCCTTGGCCTCCACCCAGGGGCCTCTGACCCCAGCAAGCTACCCAGGGGTCCACCTTTCTCCCTGGACTTGAAGTATAGGCCCAAGGGTGCCCACTGGCCATCCACCTAGGGGCCTAAGACACCAACAAGCTACCCAGGGGTCCACAACTCTCCCTGGACTTGCAATAGAGGCCCCAGGGTACCCCCTTGGCCTCCACCCAGGGGCCTCTGACCCCAGCAAGCTACCCAAGGGGTCCACCTCTTTCCCTGGACTTGCAGTAGAGGCCCTAGGGTACCTCCTGGCCCTCCACCTAGGGGCCTTTGACCCCAGCAAGCTACCCAGGGGTCCACAACTCTCCCTGGACTTGCAGTAGAGGCCCCAGGGTGCCCCCTTGGCCTCCATCTAGGGGACTCTGACCCCAGCAAGCTACCCAGGGGTCCACAACTCTCCCTGGACTTGCAGTAGAGGCCCCAGGGTGCCCCCTTGGCCTCCACCCAGGGGCCTCTGACCCCAGCAAGCTACCCAGGGGTCCACAACTCTCCCTGGACTTGCAGTAGAGGCCCCAGGGTGCCCCCTTGGCCTCCACCCAGGGGCCTCTGACCCCAGCAAGCTACCCAGGGGTCCACAACTCTCCCTGGACTTGCAGTAGAGGCCCCAGGGTGCCCCCTTGGCCTCCACCCAGGGGCCTCTGACCCCAGCAAGCTACCCAGGGGTCCACCTTTTTCCCTGGACTTGAAGTATAGGCCCAAGGGTGCCCACTGGCCCTCCACCTAGGGGCCTAAGACCCCAGCAAGCTACCCAGGGGTCCACCTCTCTTTCTTGACTTGAAGTATAGGCCCCAGGGTGCCCCCTGGCCCTCCACCTAGGGGACTAGGACCCCAGCTAGCTACCCAGGGGTCCACCTCTCTGCCTGGACTTGCAGTAGAGGCCCCAGGGTTCCCCCTTGCCCTCCACCCAGGGGCCTCTGACCCCAGCAAGCTACCCAGGGGTCCACCTCTCTCCCTTGACTTGAAGTATAGGCCCCAGGGTGTCTCCTGGCCCTCCACCTAGGGGCCTCTGACCCCAGCAAGCTACCCAGGGGTCCACAACTCTCCCTGGACTTGCAGTAGAGGCCCCAGGGTGCCCCCTTGGCCTCAACCCAGGGGCCTTTGACCCCAGCAAGCTACCCAGGGGTCCACCTTTCTCCGTGGACTTGAAGTAGAGGCCCCAGGGTGCCCCCTGGCCCTCCACCTAGGGACCTAAGACCCCAGCAAGCTACCCAGGGGTCCACCTCTCTCCCTTGACTTGAAGTATAGGCCCCAGGATGCCCCCTGGCCCTCCACCTAGGGGACTAGGACCCCAGCAAGGTACCCAGGGGTCCACCTCTCTGACTGGACTTGCAGTATAGGCCCCAGGGTGCCCCCTTGGCCTTCACCTAGGGGCCTCTGACCCCAGCAAGCTACCCAGGGGTCCACAACTCTCCCTGGACTTGCAGTAGAGGCCCCAGGGTACCCCCTTGGCCTCCACCCAGGGGCCTCTGACCCCAGAAAGCTACTCAGGGGTTCCACCTCTTTCCCTGGACTTGCAGTAGAGGCCCCAGGGTACCCCCTTGGCCTCCACCCAGGGGCCTCTGACCCCAGCAAGCTACCCAGGGGGTCCACCTCTTTCCCTGGCCTTGCAGTAGAGGCCCTAGGGTACCTCCTGGCCTTCCACCTAGGGGCCTTTGACCCCAGCAAGCTACCCAGGGGTCCACAACTCTCCCTGGACTTGCAGTAGAGGCCCCAGTGTGCCCCCTTGGCCTCCACCCAGGGGCCTCTGACCCCAGCAAGCTACCCAGGGGTCCATCTTTCTCCCTGGACTTGAAGTATAGGCCCAAGGGTGCCCACTGGCCATCCACCTAGGGGCCTAAGACCCCAACAAGCTACCCAGGGGTCCACAACTCTCCCTGAACTTGCAGTAGAGGACCCCAGGGTGCCCCCTGGCCCTCCACCTAGGGGCCTCTTACCCCAGCAAACTACCCAGGGGTCCATCTCTCTCCCTGGACTTGCAGTATAGGCCCCAGGGTGCCCCCTGGCCCTCCACCTAGGGACCTAAGACCCCAGCAAGCTACCTAGGGGTCCACCTCTCTCCCTTGAATTGAAGTATAGGCCCCAGGGTGCCCCCTGGCCCTCCACCTAGGGGACAAGGACCCCAGCAAGCTACCCAGGGGTCCACCTCTCTGCCTGGACTTGCAGTAGAGGCCCCAGGGTGCCCCCTTGGCCTCCACCCAGGGGCCTCTGACCCCAGCAAGCTACCTAGGGGTCCACCTTTCTCCCTGGACTTGAAGTATAGGCCTAAGGGTGCCCACTGGCCCTCCACCTAGGGGCCTCTGACCCCAGCAAGCTACCCAGGGGTCCACCTCTCTCCCTGGACTTGCAGTAGAGGCCCCAGGGTGCCCCCTGGCCCTCCACCTAGGCACCTAAGACCCCAGCAAGTTAACCAGGGGTCCACCTCTCTCCCTTGACTTGAAGTATAGGCTCCAGGGTGCCCCCTGGCCCTCCACCTAGGGGACAAGGACCCCAGCAAGCTACCCAGGGGTCCACAACTCTCCCTGGACTTGCAGTACAGGCCCCAGGGTGCCCCCTTGGCCTCCACCTAGGGGCCTCTGACCCCAGCAAGCTACCCAGGGGACCACAACTCTCCCTGGACTTGCAGTAGAGGCCCCAGGGTACCCCCTTGGCCTCCACCCAGTGGCCTCTGACCCCAGCAAGCTACCCAGGGGGTCCACCTCTTTCCCTGGCCTTGCAGTAGAGGCCCTAGGGTACCTCCTGGCCTTCCACCTAGGGGCCTTTGACCCCAGCAAGCTACCCAGGGGTCCACAACTCTCCCTGGACTTGCAGTAGAGGCCCCAGGGTGCCCCCTTGGCCTCCACCTAGGGGCCTCTGACCCCAGCAAGCTACCCAGGGGTCCACAACTCTCCCTGGACTTGCAGTAGAGGACCCCAGGGTGCCCCCTGGCCCTCCACCTAGGGGCCTCTGACCCCAGCAAGCTACCCAGGGGTCCATCTCTCTCCCTGGACTTGCAGTATAGACCCCAGGGTGCCCCCTGGCCCTCCACCTAGGGACCTAAGACCCCAGCAAGCTACCTAGGGGTCCACCTCTCTCCCTTGAATTGAAGTATAGGCCCCAGGGTGCCCCCTGGCCCTCCACCTAGGGGACAAGGACCCCAGCAAGCTACCCAGGGGTCCACCTCTCTGCCTGGACTTGCAGTAGAGGCCCCAGGGTGCCCCCTTGGCCTCCACCTAGGGGCCTAAGACCCCAGCAAGCTACCCAGGGGTCCACAACTCTCCCTGGACTTGAAGTATAGGCCCAAGGGTGCCCACTGGCCCTTCACTTAGGGGCCTAAGACCCCAACAAGCTACCCAGGGGTTCACAACTCTCCCTGGACTTGCAGTAGAGGCCCCAGGGTGCCCCTGGCCCTCCACCTAGGGGCCTAAGACCCCAGCAAGCTACCCAGGGGTCCACCTCTCTCCCTTGACTTGAAGTAGAGGCCCCAGGGTGCCCCTTTGCCCTACACCAAGGGGCCTCTGACCCCAGCAAGCTACCCAGGGGTCCAACTCTCTCCCTTGACTTGAAGTATAGGCCTCAGGGTGCCCACTGGCCCTCCACCCAGGGGCCTAAGACCTTAGCAAGCTACCCAGGGGTCCACAACTCTCCCTGGACTTGCAGTAGAGGCCCCAGGGTTCCCCCTGGCCCTCCACCTAGGGGCCTCTGACGCCAGCAACCTACCCAGGGGTCCACAACTCTCCCTGGACTTGCAGTAGAGGCCCCTGGGTGCCCCCTGGCCCTCCACCCAGGGACCTAAGACCCCAGCAAGCTACCCAGGGGTCCACCTCTCTGCCTGGACTTGCAGTAGAGGCCCCAGGGTGCCCCCTTGGCCTCCACCTAGGGGCCTCTGACCCCAGCAAGCTACCCAGGGGTCCACAACTCTCCCTGGACTTGCAGTAGAGGCCTCAGGGTGCCCCCTTGGCCTCCACCTAGGGGCCTCTGACCCCAGCAAGCTACCCAGGGGTCCACCTTTCTCCCTGGACATGCAATAGACGCCCCAGGGTGCCCCCTGGCCCTCCACCTAGTGGCCTTTGACCCCAGGAAGCTATCCAGGGGTCCACCTTGCTCCCTGAACTTGCAGTAGAGGCCCAAGAAGGCCACCTGGCCCTCCATCTAGTGGCCTAGGACCCCAGAAAGCTACCCAAGGGTCCACCTCTCTCCCTGGACTGGCAGTAGAGGCCCCAGGGTGCCCCCTTGCCCTCCAAAAAGGAGTCTTTGACCCCAGCAACCTACCCAGTGGTCCACCTCTCTCCCTGGACTTGGAGGATAGGCCCCAGGGTGCCCCCTGGCCCTCCACCTAGGGGCCTAAGACCCCAGCAAGCTACCCTGGGGTCCTCCTCTTTCCCTGGACTTGCAGTAGAGGCCCCAGGGTGCCCCCTTGGCCTCCACCTAGGGGCCTCTGACCCCAGCAAGCTACCCAGGGGTCCACCTTTCTCCCTGGACTTGAAGTATAGGCCCAAGGGGTCCCACTGGCCCTCCACCTAGGTTCCTAAGACCCCAACAAGCTACCCAGGGGTCCACAACTCTCCCTGGACTTGCAGTAGAGGCCCCAGGGTGCCCCCTGGCCCTCCACTTAGGGGCCTAAGACCCCAGCAAGCTACCCAGGGGTCCACCTCTCTCCCTTGACTTGAAGTATAGGCCCAAGGGTGCCCACTGGCCATCCACCTAGGGGCCTAAGACCCCAACAAGCTACCCAGGGGTCCGCAACTCTCCCTGGACTTGCAGTAGAGGCCCCAGGGTGCCCCCTGGCCCTCCACCTTGGGGCCTCTGACCCCAGCAAGCTACCCAGGGGTCCACCTCTCTCCCTTGACTTGAAGTATAGGCCCCAGGGTGCCCCCTTGCCCTCCACCCAAGGGCCTCTGACCCCAGCAAGCTACCCAGGGGTCCACCTCTCTCCCTGGACTTGCAGTAGAGGCCCTAGGATACCTCCTGGCCCTCCACCTAGGGGCCTCTGACCCCAGCAAGCTACCTAGGGGTCCACAACTCTCCCTGGACTTGCAGTAGAGGCCCAAGGGTGCCCCCTTGGCCTCCACCCAGGGGCCTCTGACCCCAGCAAGCTACCCAGGGGTCCACCTTTCTCCCTGGACTTGAAGTATAGGCCTCAGGGTGCCCACTGGCCCTCCACCTAGGGCCCTAAGACCCCAGCAAGCTACCCAGGGGTCCACAACTCTCCCTGGACTTGCAGTAGAGGCCCCAGGGTGCCCCCTTGGCTTCCACCCAGGAGCCTCTGACCCCAGCAAGCTACCCAGGGGTCCACCTTTCTCCCTGGACTTGAAGTATAGGCCTCAGGGTGCCCACTGGCCCTCCACCTAGGGGCCTAAGACCCCAGCAAGCTACCCAGGGGTCCACAACTCTCCCTGGACTTGCAGTAGTGGCCCCAGGGTGCCCCCTGGCCCTCCACCCAGGGGCCTCTGACCCCAGCAAGCTACCCAGGCGTCCACCTCTCTCCCTGGACTTGCAGTAGAGGCCCTGGGGTACCTCCTGGCCCTCCACCTAGGGGCCTCTGACCCCAGCAAGCTACCTAGGGGTCCACAACTCTCCCTGGACTTGCAGTAGAGGCCCCAGGGTGCCCCCTTGGCCTCCACCCAGGGGCCTCTGACCCCAGCAAGCTACCCAGGGGTCCACCTTTCTCCCTGGACTTGAAGTATAGGCCTCAGGGTGCCCACTGGCCCTCCACCTAGGGGCCTAAGACCCCAGCAAGCTACCCAGGGGTCCACAACTCTCCCTGGACTTGCAGTAGAGGCCCCAGGGTGCCCCCTTGGCCTCCACCCAGGGGCCTCTGACCCCAGCAAGCTACCCATGGGTCCACCTTTCTCCCTGGACTTGAAGCATAGGCCCAAGGGTGCACACTGGCCCTCCACCTAGGGGCCTAAGACCCCAACAAGCTACCCAGGGGTCCACAACTCTCCCTGGACTTGCAGTAGAGGCCCCAGGGTGCCCCCTGGCCCTCCACCTAGGGGCCTAAGACCCCAGCAAGCTACCCAGGGGTCCACCTCTCTCCCTTGACTTGAAGTATAGGCCCCAGGGTGCCCCCTGGCCCTCCACCTAGGGGACTAGGACCCCAGCTAGCTACCCAGGGGTCCACCTCTCTGCCTGGACTTGCAGTAGAGGCCCCAGGGTGCCCCCTTGCCCTCCACCCAGGGGCCTCTGACCCCAGCAAGCTACCCAGGGGTCCACCTCTCTCCCGGGACTTGCAGTAGAGGCCCTAGGGTACCTCCTGGCCCTCCACCTAGAGGCCTCTGACCCCAGCAAGCTACCCAGGGGTCCACAACTCTCCCTGGACTTGCAGTAGAGGCCCCAGGGTGCCCCCTTGGCCTCCACCCAGGGGCCTCTGACCCCAGCAAGCTACCCAGGGGTCCACCTTTCACCCTGGACTTGAAGTATAGGCCTCAGGGTGCCCACTTGCCCTCCACCTAGGGGCCTAAGACCCCAGCAAGCTACCCAGGGGTCCACAACTCTCCCTGGACTTGCAGTAGAGGCCCCAGGGTGCCCCCTTGGCCTCCACCTAGGGGCCTCTGACCCCAGCAAGCTACCCAGGGGTCCACCTCTCTCCCTGGACTTGCAGTATAGGCCCCAGGGTGCCCCCTGGTCCTCCACCTAGGGACCTAAGACCCCAGCAAGTTACCCAGGGGTCCACCTCTCTCCCTTGACTTGAAGTATAGGCTCCAGGGTGCCCCCTGGCCCTCCACCTAGGGGACAAGGACCCCAGCAAGCTACCCAGGGGTCCACAACTCTCCCTGGACTTGCAGTACAGGCCCCAGGGTGCCCCCTTGGCCTCCACCTAGGGGCCTCTGACCCCAGCAAGCTACCCAGGGGTCCACCTTTCTCCCTGAACTTGAAGTATAGGCCCAAGGGTGCCCACTGGCCATCCACCTAGGGGCCTAAGACCCCAACAAGCTACCCAGGGGTCCACAACTCTCCCTGGACTTTCAGTAGAGGACCCCAGGGTGCCCGCTGGCCCTCCACCTAGGGGCCTCTGACCCCAGCAAGCTACCCAGGGGTCCATCTCTCTCCCTGGACTTGCAGTATAGGCCCCAGGGTGCCCCCTGGCCCTACACCTAGGGACCTAAGACCCCAGCAAGCTACCCAGGGGTCCACCTCTCTCCCTTGACTTGAAGTATAGGCCCCAGGGTGCCCCTTGGCCCTCCACCTAGGGGACAAGGACCCCAGCAAGCTACCCAGGGGTCCACAACTCTCCCTGGACTTGCAATAGAGGCCCCAGGGTACCCCCTTGGCCTCCACCCAGGGGCCTCTGACCCCAGCAAGCTACCCAGGGGGTCCACCTCTTTCCCTGGACTTGCAGTAGAGGCCCTAGGGTACCTCCTGGCCCTCCACCTAGGGGCCTTTGACCCCAGCAAGCTACCCAGGGGTCCACAACTCTCCCTAGACTTGCAGTAGAGGCCCCAGGGTGCCCCCTTGGCCTCCATCTAGGGGCCTCTGACCCCAGCAAGCTACCCAGGGGTCCACAACTCTCCCTGGACTTGCAGTACAGGCCCCAGGGTGCCCCCTTGGGCTCCACCTAGGGGCCTCTGACCCCAGCAAGCTACCCAGGGGACCACAACTCTCCCTGGACTTGCAGTAGAGGCCCCAGGGTACCCCCTTGGCCTCCACCCAGGGGCCTATGACCCCAGCAAGCTACCCAGGGGGTCCACCTCTTTCCCTGGCCTTGCAGTAGAGGCCCTAGGGTACCTCCTGGCCTTCCACCTAGGGGCCTTTGACCCCAGCAAGCTACCCAGGGGTCCACAACTCTCCCTGGACTTGCAGTAGAGGCTCCAGGGTGCCCCCTTGGCCTCCACCCAGGAGCCTCTGACCCCAGCAAGCTACCCAGGGGTCCACCTTTCTCCCTGGACTTGAAGTATATGCCCCAGGGTGCCCCCTTGGCCTCCACCCAGGGGCCTCTGACCCCAGCAAGCTACTCAGGGGTTCCACCTCTTTCCCTGGACTTGCAGTAGAGGCCCCAGGGTGCCCCCTTGGCCTCCACCCAGGGGCCTCCGACCCCAGCAAGCTACCCAGGGGTCCACCTCTCTCCCTGGACTTGCAGTATAGGCCCCAGGGTGCCCCCTGGCCCTCCACCTAGGGACCTAAGACCCCAGCAAGTTACCCAGGGGTCCACCTCTCTCCCTTGACTTGAAGTATGGGCTCCAGGGTGCCCCCTGGCCCTCCACCTAGGGGACAAGGACCCCAGCGAGCTACCCAGGGGTCCACAACTCTCCCTGGACTTGCAGTACAGGCCCCAGGGTGCCCCCTTGGCCTCCACCTAGGGGCCTCTGACCCCAGCAAGCTACCCAGGGGACCACAACTCTCCCTGGACTTGCAGTCGAGGCCCGAGGGTACCCCCTTGGCCTCCACCCAGGGGCCTATGACCCCAGCAAGCTACCCAGGGGGTCCACCTCTTTCCCTGGCCTTGCAGTAGAGGCCCTAGGGTACCTCCTGGCCTTCCACCTAGGGGCCTTTGACCCCAGCAAGCTACCCAGGGGTCCACAACTCTCCCTGGACTTGCAGTAGAGGCCCCAGGGTGCCCCCTTGGCCTCCACCTAGGGGCCTCTGACCCCAGCAAGCTACCCAGGGGTCCACAACTCTCCCTGGACTTGCAGTAGAGGCCCCAGGGTGCCCCCTTGGCCTCCACCCAGGAGCCTCTTTCCCCAGCAAGCTACCCAGGGGTCCACCTTTCTCCCTGGACTTGAAGTATAGGCCCAAGGGTGCCCACTGGCCATCCACCTAGGGGCCTAAGACCCCAACAAGCTACCCAGGGGTCCACAACTCTCCCTGGACTTGCAGTAGAGGACCCCAGGGTGCCCGCTGGCCCTCCACCTAGGGGCCTCTGACCCCAGCAAGCTACCCAGGGGTCCATCTCTCTCCCTTGACTTGAAGTATAGGCCCCAGGGTGTCTCCTGGCCCTCCACCTAGGGGCCTCTGACCCCAGCAAGCTACCCAGGGGTCCACAACTCTCCCTGGACTTGCAGTAGAGGCCCCAGGGTGCCCCCTTGGCCTCAACCCAGGGGCCTTTGACCCCAGCAAGCTACCCAGGGTTCCACCTTTCTCCGTGGACTTGAAGTAGAGGCCCCAGGGTGCCCCCTGGCCCTCCACCTAGGGACCTAAGACCCCAGCAAGCAACCCAGGGGTCCACCTCTCTCCCTTGACTTGAAGTATAGGCCCCAGGGTGCCCCCTGGCCCTCCACCTAGGGGACTAGGACCCCAGAAAGGTACCCAGGGGTCCACCTCTCTGCCTGGACTTGCAGTAGAGGCCCCAGGGTGCCCCCTTGGCCTCCACCTAGGGGCCTCTGACCCCAGCAAGCTACCCAGGGGTCCACAACTCTCTCTGGACTTGCAGTAGAGGCCCCAGGGTACCCCCTTGGCCTCCACCCAGGGGCCTCTGACCCCAGCAAGCTACTCAGGGGTTCCACCTCTTTCCCTGGACTTGCAGTAGAGGCCCCAGGGTGCCCCCTTGGCCTCCACCCAGGGGCCTCCGACCCCAGCAAGCTACCCAGGGGTCCACCTTTCTCCCTTGACTTGAAGTATAGGCCCAAGGGTGCCCACTGGCCCTCCACCTAGGGGCCTCTGACCCCAGCAAGCTACCCAGGGGTCCACCTCTCTCCCTGGACTTGCAGTGTAGGCCCCAGGGTGCCCCCTGGCCCTCCACCTAGGGACCTAAGACCCCAGCAAGTTACCCAGGGGTCCACCTCTCTCCCTTGACTTGAAGTATAGGCTCCAGGGTGCCCCATGGCCCTCCACCTAGGGGCCTCTGACCCCAGCAAGCTACCCAGGGGTCCACAACTCTCCCTGGACTTGCAGTACAGGCCCCAGGGTGCCCCCTTGGCCTCCACCTAGGGGCCTCTGACCCCAGCAAGCTACCCAGGGGACCACAACTCTCCCTGGACTAGCAGTAGAGGCCCCAGGGTACCCCCTTGGCCTCCACCCAGGGGCCTCTGACCCCAGCAAGCTACCCAGGGGGTCCACCTCTTTCCCTGGCCTTGCAGTAGAGGCCCTAGGTTACCTCCTGGCCTTCCACCTAGGGGCCTTTGACCCCAGCAAGCTACCCAGGGGTCCACCTTTCTCCCTGGACTTGAAGTATAGGCCCAAGGGTGCCCACTGGCCCTCCACTTAGGGGCCTCTGACCCCAGCAAGCTACCCAGGGGACCACAACTCTCCCTGGACTTGCAGTCGAGGCCCGAGGGTACCCCCTTGGCCTCCACCCAGGGGCCTATGACCCCAGCAAGCTACCCAGGGGGTCCACCTCTTTCCCTGGCCTTGCAGTAGAGGCCCTAGGGTACCTCCTGGCCTTCCACCTAGGGGCCTTTGACCCCAGCAAGCTACCCAGGGGTCCACAACTCTCCCTGGACTTGCAGTAGAGGCCCCAGGGTGCCCCCTTGGCCTCCACCTAGGGGCCTCTGACCCCAGCAAGCTACCCAGGGGTCCACAACTCTCCCTGGACTTGCAGTAGAGGCCCCAGGGTGCCCCCTTGGCCTCCACCCAGGAGCCTCTTTCCCCAGCAAGCTACCCAGGGGTCCACCTTTCTCCCTGGACTTGAAGTATAGGCCCAAGGGTGCCCACTGGCCATCCACCTAGGGGCCTAAGACCCCAACAAGCTACCCAGGGGTCCACAACTCTCCCTGGACTTGCAGTAGAGGACCCCAGGGTGCCCGCTGGCCCTCCACCTAGGGGCCTCTGACCCCAGCAAGCTACCCAGGGGTCCATCTCTCTCCCTTGACTTGAAGTATAGGCCCCAGGGTGTCTCCTGGCCCTCCACCTAGGGGCCTCTGACCCCAGCAAGCTACCCAGGGGTCCACAACTCTCCCTGGACTTGCAGTAGAGGCCCCAGGGTGCCCCCTTGGCCTCAACCCAGGGGCCTTTGACCCCAGCAAGCTACCCAGGGTTCCACCTTTCTCCGTGGACTTGAAGTAGAGGCCCCAGGGTGCCCCCTGGCCCTCCACCTAGGGACCTAAGACCCCAGCAAGCAACCCAGGGGTCCACCTCTCTCCCTTGACTTGAAGTATAGGCCCCAGGGTGCCCCCTGGCCCTCCACCTAGGGGACTAGGACCCCAGAAAGGTACCCAGGGGTCCACCTCTCTGCCTGGACTTGCAGTAGAGGCCCCAGGGTGCCCCCTTGGCCTCCACCTAGGGGCCTCTGACCCCAGCAAGCTACCCAGGGGTCCACAACTCTCTCTGGACTTGCAGTAGAGGCCCCAGGGTACCCCCTTGGCCTCCACCCAGGGGCCTCTGACCCCAGCAAGCTACTCAGGGGTTCCACCTCTTTCCCTGGACTTGCAGTAGAGGCCCCAGGGTGCCCCCTTGGCCTCCACCCAGGGGCCTCCGACCCCAGCAAGCTACCCAGGGGTCCACCTTTCTCCCTTGACTTGAAGTATAGGCCCAAGGGTGCCCACTGGCCCTCCACCTAGGGGCCTCTGACCCCAGCAAGCTACCCAGGGGTCCACCTCTCTCCCTGGACTTGCAGTGTAGGCCCCAGGGTGCCCCCTGGCCCTCCACCTAGGGACCTAAGACCCCAGCAAGTTACCCAGGGGTCCACCTCTCTCCCTTGACTTGAAGTATAGGCTCCAGGGTGCCCCATGGCCCTCCACCTAGGGGCCTCTGACCCCAGCAAGCTACCCAGGGGTCCACAACTCTCCCTGGACTTGCAGTACAGGCCCCAGGGTGCCCCCTTGGCCTCCACCTAGGGGCCTCTGACCCCAGCAAGCTACCCAGGGGACCACAACTCTCCCTGGACTAGCAGTAGAGGCCCCAGGGTACCCCCTTGGCCTCCACCCAGGGGCCTCTGACCCCAGCAAGCTACCCAGGGGGTCCACCTCTTTCCCTGGCCTTGCAGTAGAGGCCCTAGGTTACCTCCTGGCCTTCCACCTAGGGGCCTTTGACCCCAGCAAGCTACCCAGGGGTCCACAACTCTCCCTGGACTTGCAGTAGAGGCCCCAGGGTGCCCTCTTGGCCTCCACCTAGGGGCTTCTGACCCCAGCAAGCTACCCAGGGGTCCACAACTCTCCCTGGACTTGCAGTAGAGGCCCCAGGGTGCCCCCTTGGCCTCCACCCAGGAGCCTCTGACCCCAGCAAGCTACCCAGGGGTCCACCTTTCTCCCTGGACTTGAAGTATAGGCCCAAACGTGCCCACTGGCCATCCACCTAGGGGCCTAAGACCCCAACAAGCTACCCAGGGGTCCACAACTCTCCCTGGACTTGCAGTAGAGGACCCCAGGGTGCCCGCTGGCCCTCCACCTAGGGGCCTCTGACCCCAGCAAGCTACCCAGGGGTCCATCTCTCTCCCTTGACTTGAAGTATAGGCCCCAGGGTGTCTCCTGGCCCTCCACCTAGGGGCCTCTGACCCCAGCAAGCTACCCAGGGGTCCACAACTCTCCCTGGACTTGCAGTAGAGGCCCCAGGGTGCCCCCTTGGCCTCAACCCAGGGGCCTTTGACCCCAGCAAGCTACCCAGGGTTCCACCTTTCTCCGTGGACTTGAAGTAGAGGCCCCAGGGTGCCCCCTGGCCCTCCACCTAGGGACCTAAGACCCCAGCAAGCAACCCAGGGGTCCACCTCTCTCCCTTGACTTGAAGTATAGACCCCAGGGTGCCCCCTGGCCCTCCACCTAGGGGACTAGGACCCCAGCAAGGTACCCAGGGTGCCCCCTTGGCCTCCACTCAGGGGCCTCTGACCCCAGCAAGCTACCCAGGGGTCCACAACTCTCCCTGGACTTGCAGTAGAGGCCCCAGGGTACCCCCTTGGCCTCCACCCAGGGACCTCTGACCCCAGCAAGCTACTCAGGGGTTCCACCTCTTTTCCTGGACTTGCAGTAGAGGCCCCAGGGTGCCCCCTTGGCCTCCACCCAGGGGCCTCCGACCCCAGCAAGCTACCCAGGGGTCCACCTTTCTCCCTTGACTTGAAGTATAGGCCCAAGGGTGCCCACTGGCCCTCCACCTAGGGGCCTCTGACCCCAGCAAGCTACCCAGGGGTCCACCTCTCTCCCTGGACTTGCAGTGTAGGCCCCAGGGTGCCCCCTGGCCCTCCACCTAGGGACCTAAGACCCCAGCAAGTTACCCAGGGGTCCACCTCTCTCCCTTGACTTGAAGTATAGGCTCCAGGGTGCCCCATGGCCCTCCACCTAGGGGCCTCTGACCCCAGCAAGCTACCCAGGGGTCCACAACTCTCCCTGGACTTGCAGTACAGGCCCCAGGGTGCCCCCTTGGCCTCCACCTAGGGGCCTCTGACCCCAGCAAGCTACCCAGGGGTCCACAACTCTCCCTGGACTAGCAGTAGAGGCCCCAGGGTACCCCCTTGGCCTCCACCCAGGGGCCTCTGACCCCAGCAAGCTACCCAGGGGGTCCACCTCTTTCCCTGGCCTTGCAGTAGAGGCCCTAGGTTACCTCCTGGCCTTCCACCTAGGGGCCTTTGACCCCAGCAAGCTACCCAGGGGTCCACAACTCTCCCTGGACTTGCAGTAGAGGCCCCAGGGTGCCCTCTTGGCCTCCACCTAGGGGCTTCTGACCCCAGCAAGCTACCCAGGGGTCCACAACTCTCCCTGGACTTGCAGTAGAGGCCCCAGGGTGCCCCCTTGGCCTCCACCCAGGAGCCTCTGACCCCAGCAAGCTACCCAGGGGTCCACCTTTCTCCCTGGACTTGAAGTATAGGCCCAAACGTGCCCACTGGCCATCCACCTAGGGGCCTAAGACCCCAACAAGCTACCCAGGGGTCCACAACTCTCCCTGGACTTTCAGTAGAGGACCCCAGGATGCCCGCTGGCCCTCCACCTAGGGGCCTCTGACCCCAGCAAGCTACCCAGGGGTCCATCTCTCTCCCTGGACTTGCAGTATAGGCCCCAGGGTGCCCCCTGGCCCTACACCTAGGGACCTAAGACCCCAGCAAGCTACCCAGGGGTCCACCTCTCTCCCTTGACTTGAAGTATAGGCCCCAGGGTGCCCCTTGGCCCTCCACCTAGGGGACAAGGACCCCAGCAAGCTACCCAGGGGTCCACAACTCTCCCTGGACTTGCAATAGAGGCCCCAGGGTACCCCCTTGGCCTCCACCCAGGGGCCTCTCACCCCAGCAAGCTACCCAGGGGGTCCACCTCTTTCACTGGACTTGCAGTTGAGGCCCCAGGGTACCTCCTGGCCCTCCACCTAGGGGCCTTTGACCCCAGCAAGCCACCCAGGGGTCCACAACTCTCCCTGGACTTGCAGTAGAGGCCCCAGGGTGCCCCCTTGGCCTCCACCCAGGGGCCTCCGACCCCAGCAAGCTACCCAGGGGTCCACCTTTCTCCCTTGACTTGAAGTATAGGCCCAAGGGTGCCCACTGGCCCTCCACCTAGGGGCCTCTGACCCCAGCAAGCTACCCAGGGGTCCACCTCTCTCCCTGGACTTGCAGTATAGGCCCCAGGGTGCCCCCTGGCCCTCCACCTAGGGACCTAAGACCCCAGCAAGTTACCCAGGGGTCCACCTCTCTCCCTTGACTTGAAGTATAGGCTCCAGGGTGCCCCATGGCCCTCCACCTAAGGGCCTCTGACCCCAGCAAGCTACCCAGGGGTCCACAACTCTCCCTGGACTTGCAGTACAGGCCCCAGGGTGCCCCCTTGGCCTCCACCTAGGGGCCTCTGACCCCAGCAAGCTACCCAGGGGACCACAACTCTCCCTGGACTAGCAGTAGAGGCCCCAGGGTACCCCCTTGGCCTCCACCCAGGGGCCTCTGACCCCAGCAAGCTACCCAGGGGGTCCACCTCTTTCCCTGGCCTTGCAGTAGAGGCCCTAGGTTACCTCCTGGCCTTCCACCTAGGGGCCTTTGACCCCAGCAAGCTACCCAGGGGTCCACCTTTCTCCCTGGACTTGAAGTATAGGCCCAAGGGTGCCCACTGGCCCTCCACTTAGGGGCCTAAGACCCCAATAAGCTACACAGGGGTCCACATCTCTCCCTGGACTTGCAGTAGAGGCCCCAGGGTGCCCCCTGGCCCTCCACCTAGGGGCCTAAGACCCCAGCAAGCTACCCAGGGGTCCACCTTTCTCCCTGGACTTGAAGTATAGGCCCAAGGGTGCCCACTGGCCCTCCACTTAGGGGCCTAAGACCCCAATAAGCTACACAGGGGTCCACATCTCTCCCTGGACTTGCAGTAGAGGCCCCAGGGTGCCCCCTGGCCCTCCACCTAGGGGCCTAAGACCCCAGCAAGCTACCCAGGGGTCCACCTCTCTCCCTTGACTTGAAGTATAGGCCCCAGGGTGCCCCCTGGCCCTCCACCTAGGGGACTAGGACCCCTGCTAGCTACCCAGGGGTCCACCTCTCTGCCTGGACTTGCAGTATAGGCCCCAGGGTGCCCCTTTGCCCTACACCCAGGGGCCTCTGACCCCAGCAAGCTACCCAGGGGTCCACCTCTCTCCCTTGACTTGAAGTATAGGCCCCAGGGTGTCTCCTGGCCCTCCACCTAGGGGCCTCTGACCCCAGCAAGCTACCCAGGGGTCCACAACTCTCCCTGGACTTGAAGTAGAGGCCCCAAGGTGCCCTCTTGGCCTCAACCCAGGGGCCTCTGACCCCAGCAAGCTACCCAGGGGTCCACCTTTCTCAGTGGACTTGAAGTATAGGCCTCAGGGTGCCCACGGGCCCTCCACCCAGGGGCCTAAGACCTCAGCAAGCTACCCAGGGGTCCACAACTCTCCCTGGACTTGCAGTAGAGGCCCCAGGGTTCCCCCTGGCCCTCCACCTAGGGGCCTCTGACCCCAGCAAGCTACCCAGGGGTCCACAACTCTCCCTGGACTTGCAGTAGAGGCCCCTGGGTGCCCCCTGGCCCTCCACCTAGGGGCCTCTGACCCCAGCAAGCTACCCAGGGGTCCACCTCTCTCCCTTGACTTGCAGTATAGGCCCCAGGGTGCCCCCTGGCCCTCCACCTAGGGACCTAAGACCCCAGCAAGCTACCCAGGGGTCCACCTCTCTCCCTTGACTTGAAGTATAGGCCTCAGGGTGCCCCCTGGCCCTCCACCTAGGGGACTAGGACCCCAGAAAGCTACCCAGGGGTACACCTCTCTGTCTGGACTTGCAGTAGAGGCCCCAGTGTGCCCCGTGGCCTCCGCCTAGGGGCCTCTGACCCCAGCAAGCTACCCAGGGGTCCACCTCACTCCCTGGACTTGCAGTATAGGCCCCAGGGTGCCCCCTGGCCCTCCACCTATTGACCTAAGACCCCAGCAAGCTACCCAGGGGTCCACCTCTCTCCCTTGACTTGAAGTATAGGCCCCAGGGTACCCCCTGGCCCTCCACCTAGGGGACTAGGACCCCAGCAAGGTACCCAGGGGTCCACCTCTCTGCCTGGACTTGCAGTAGAGGCCCCAGGGTGCCCCCTTGGCCTCCACCTAGGGAACTCTGACCCCAGCAAGCTACCCAGGGGTCCACAACTCTCCCTGGACTTGCAATAGAGGCCCCAGGGTACCCCCTTGGCCTCCACCCAGGGGCCTCTGACCCCAGCAAGCTACCCAGGGGGTCCACCTCTTTCCCTGGACTTGCAGTAGAGGCCCTAGGGTACCTCCTGGCCCTCCACCTAGGGGCCTTTGACCCCAGCAAGCTACCCAGGGGTCCAAAACTCTCCCTGGACTTGCAGTAGAGGCCCCAGGGTGCCCCCTTGGCCTCCATCTAGGGGACTCTGACCCCAGCAAGCTACCCAGGGGTCCACAACTCTCCCTGGACTTGCAGTAGAGGCCCCAGGGTGCCCCCTTGGCCTCCACCCAGGGGCCTCTGACCCCAGCAAGCTACCCAGGGGTCCACAACTCTCCCTGGACTTGCAGTAGAGGCCCCAGGGTGCCCCCTTGGCCTCCACCCAGGGGCTTCTGACCCCAGCAAGCTACCCAGGGGTCCACCTTTCTCCCTGGACTTGAAGTATAGGCCCAAGGGTGCCCACTGGCCCTCCACCTAGGGGCCTAAGACCCCAACAAGCTACACAGGGGTCCACAACTCTCCCTGGACTTGCAATAGAGGCCCCAGGGTGCCCCCTGGCCCTCCACCTAGGGGCCTAAGACCCCAGCAAGCTACCCAGGGGTCCACCTCTCTTCCTTGACTTGAAGTATAGGCCCCAGGGTGCCCCCTGGCCCTCCACCTAGGGGACTAGGACCCCAGCTAGCTACCCAGGGGTCCACCTTTCTCCTTGGACTTGACGTATAGGCCTCAGGGTGCCCACTGGCCCTCCACGTAGGGGCCTTAGACCCCAGCAAGCTACCCAGGGGTCCACCTTTCTCCGTGGACTTGAAGTAGAGGCCCCAGGGTGCCCCCTGGCCCTCCACCTAGGGACCTAAGACCCCAGCAAGCTACCCAGGGGTCCACCTCTCTCCCTTGACTTGAAGTATAGGCCCCAGGGTGCCCCCTGGCCCTCCACCTAGGGGACTAGGACCCCCGCAAGGTACCCAGGGGTCCACCTCTCTGACTGGACTTGCAGTAGAGGCCCCAGGGTGCCCCCTTGGCCTCCACCTAGGGGCCTCTGACCCCAGCAAGCTACCCAGGGGTCCACAACTCTCCCTGGACTTGCAGTAGAGGCCCCAGGGTACCCCCTTGGCCTCCACCCAGGGGCCTCTGACCCCAGAAAGCTACTCAGGGGTTCCACCTCTTTCCCTGGATTTACAGTAGAGGCCCCAGGGTGCCCCCTTGGCCTCCACCCAGGGGCCTCCGACCCCAGCAAGCTACCCAGGGGTCCACCTTTCTCCCTTGACTTGAAGTATAGGCCCAAGGGTGCCCACTGGCCCTCCACCTAGGGGCCTCTGACCCCAGCAAGCTACCCAGGGGTCCACCTCTCTCCCTGGACTTGCAGTATAGGCCCCAGGGTGCCCCCTGGCCCTCCACCTAGGCACCTAAGACCCCAGCAAGTTAACCAGGGGTCCACCTCTCTCCCTTGACTTGAAGTATAGGCTCCAGGGTGCCCCCTGGCCCTCCACCTAGGGGACAAGGACCCCAGCAAGCTACCCAGGGGTCCACAACTCTCCCTGGACTTGCAGTACAGGCCCCAGGGTGCCCCCTTGGCCTCCACCTAGGGGCCTCTGACCCCAGCAAGCTACCCAGGGGACCCCAACTCTACCTGGACTTGCAGTAGAGGCCCCAGGGTACCCCCTTGGCCTCCACCCAGGGGCCTCTGACCCCAGCAAGCTACCCAGTTGGTCCACCTCTTTCCCTGGCCTTGCAGTAGAGGCCCTAGGGTACCTCCTGGCCTTCCACCTAGGGGCCTTTGACCCCAGCAAGCTACCCAGGGGTCCACAACTCTCCCTGGACTTGCAGTAGAGGCCCCAGGGTGCCCCCTTGGCCTCCACCTAGGGGCCTCTGACCCCAGCAAGCTACCCAGGGGTCCACAACTCTCCCTGGACTTGCAGTAGAGGCCCCAGGGTGCCCCCTTGGCCTCCACCCAGGGGCCTCTGACCCCAGCAAGCTACCCAGGGGTCCACCTTTCTCCCTGGACTTGAAGTATAGGCCCAAGGGTGCCCACTGGCCATCCACCTAGGGGCCTAAGACCCCAACAAGCTACCCAGGGGTCCACAACTCTCCCTGGACTTGCAGTAGAGAACCCCAGGGTGCCCCCTGGCCCTCCACCTAGGGGCCTCTGACCCCAGCAAGCTACCCAGGGGTCCATCTCTCTCCCTGGACTTGCAGTATAGGCCCCAGGGTGCCCCCTGGCCCGCCACCTAAGGACTTAAGACCCCAGCAAGCTACCTAGGGGTCCACCTCTCTCCCTTGAATTGAAGTATAGGCCCCAGGGTGCCCCCTGGCCCTCCACCTAGGGGACAAGGACCCCAGCAAGCTA
This sequence comes from Danio rerio, assembly GCF_052040795.2. Taxonomy (NCBI): domain Eukaryota; kingdom Metazoa; phylum Chordata; class Actinopteri; order Cypriniformes; family Danionidae; genus Danio; species Danio rerio. The sequence goes on from NC_141040.1 coordinate 18,749,773, forward strand.
CCCAGGGGTCCACCTCTCTGCCTGGACTTGCAGTAGAGGCCCCAGGGTGCCCCCTTGGCCTCCACCTAGGGGCCTCTGACCCCAGCAAGCTACCCAGGGGTCCACAACTCTCCCTGGACTTGCAGTAGAGGCCCCAGGGTGCCCCCTTGGCCTCCACCCAGGGGCCTCTGACCCCAGCAAGCTACCCAGGGGTCCACCTTTCTCCCTGGACTTGAAGTATAGGCCCAAGGGTGCCCACTGGCCCTCCACCTAGGGGCCTCTGACCCCAGCAAGCTACCCAGGGGTCCACCTCTCTCCCTGGACTTGCAGTATAGGCCCCAGGGTGCCCCCTGGCCCTCCACCTAGGCACCTAAGACCCCAGCAAGTTAACCAGGGGTCCACCTCTCTCCCTTGACTTGAAGTATAGGCTCCAGGGTGCCCCCTGGCCCTCCACCTAGGGGACAAGGACCCCAGCAAGCTACCCAGGGGTCCACAACTCTCCCTGGACTTGCAGTACAGGCCCCAGGGTGCCCCCTTGGCCTCCATCTAGGGGCCTCTGACCCCAGCAAGCTACCCAGGGGACCACAACTCTCCCTGGACTTGCAGTAGAGGCCCCAGGGTACCCCCTTGGCCTCCACCCAGGGGCCTTTGACCCCAGCAAGCTACCCAGGGGGTCCACCTCTTTCCCTGGCCTTGCAGTAGAGGCCCTAGGGTACCTCCTGGCCTTCCACCTAGGGGCCTTTGACCCCAGCAAGCTACCCAGGGGTCCACAACTCTCCCTGGACTTGCAGTAGAGGCCCCAGGGTGCCCCCTTGGCCTCCACCTAGGGGCCTCTGACCCCAGCAAGCTACCCAGGGGTCCACAACTCTCCCTGGACTTGCAGTAGAGGCCCCAGGGTGCCCCCTTGGCCTCCACCCAGGGGCCTCTGACCCCAGCAAGCTACCCAGGGGTCCACCTTTCTCCCTGGACTTGAAGTATAGGCCCAAGGGTGCCCACTGGCCATCCACCTAGGGGCCTAAGACCCCAACAAGCTACCCAGGGGTCCACAACTCTCCCTGGACTTGCAGTAGAGGACCCCAGGGTGCCCCCTGGCCCTCCACCTAGGGGCCTCTGACCCCAGCAAGCTACCCAGGGGTCCATCTCTCTCCCTGGACTTGCAGTATAGGCCCCAGGGTGCCCCCTGGCCCTCCACCTAGGGACCTAAGACCCCAGCAAGCTACCTAGGGGTCCACCTCTCTCCCTTGAATTGAAGTATAGGCCCCAGGGTGCCCCCTTGCCCTCCACCTAGGGGACAAGGACCCCAGCAAGCTACCCAGGGGTCCACCTCTCTGCCTGGACTTGCAGTAGAGGCCCCAGGGTGCCCCCTTGGCCTCCACCTAGGGGCCTCTGACCCCAGCAAGCTACCCAGGGGTCCACAACTCTCCCTGGACTTGCAGTAGAGGCCCCAGGGTGCCCCCTTGGCCTCCACCCAGGGGCCTCTGACCCCAGCAAGCTACCCAGGGGTCCACCTTTCTCCCTGGACTTGAAGTATAGGCCCAAGGGTGCCCACTGGCCCTCCACCTAGGGGCCTCTGACCCCAGCAAGCTACCCAGGGGTCCACCTCTCTCCCTGGACTTGCAGTATAGGCCCCAGGGTGCCCCCTGGCCCTCCACCTAGGCACCTAAGACCCCAGCAAGTTAACCAGGGGTCCACCTCTCTCCCTTGACTTGAAGTATAGGCTCCAGGGTGCCCCCTGGCCCTCCACCTAGGGGACAAGGACCCCAGCAAGCTACCCAGGGGTCCACAACTCTCCCTGGACTTGCAGTACAGGCCCCAGGGTGCCCCCTTGGCCTCCACCTAGGGGCCTCTGACCCCAGCAAGCTACCCAGGGGACCACAACTCTCCCTGGACTTGCAGTAGAGGCCCCAGGGTACCCCCTTGGCCTCCACCCAGGGGCCTCTGACCCCAGCAAGCTACCCAGGGGGTCCACCTCTTTCCCTGGCCTTGCAGTAGAGGCCCTAGGGTACCTCCTGGCCTTCCACCTAGGGGCCTTTGACCCCAGCAAGCTACCCAGGGGTCCACAACTCTCCCTGGACTTGCAGTAGAGGCCCCAGGGTGCCCCCTTGGCCTCCACCCAGGGGCCTCTGACCCCAGCAAGCTACCCAGGGGTCCACCTTTCTCCCTGGACTTGAAGTATAGGCCCAAGGGTGCCCACTGGCCATCCACCTAGGGGCCTAAGACACCAACAAGCTACCCAGGGGTCCACAACTCTCCCTGGACTTGCAATAGAGGCCCCAGGGTACCCCCTTGGCCTCCACCCAGGGGCCTCTGACCCCAGCAAGCTACCCAGGGGGTCCACCTCTTTCCCTGGACTTGCAGTAGAGGCCCTAGGGTACCTCCTGGCCCTCCACCTAGGGGCCTTTGACCCCAGCAAGCTACCCAGGGGTCCACAACTCTCCCTGGACTTGCAGTAGAGGCCCCAGGGTGCCCCCTTGGCCTCCATCTAGGGGACTCTGACCCCAGCAAGCTACCCAGGGGTCCACAACTCTCCCTGGACTTGCAGTAGAGGCCCCAGGGTGCCCCCTTGGCCTCCACCCAGGGGCCTCTGACCCCAGCAAGCTACCCAGGGGTCCACAACTCTCCCTGGACTTGCAGTAGAGGCCCCAGGGTGCCCCCTTGGCCTCCACCCAGGGGCCTCTGACCCCAGCAAGCTACCCAGGGGTCCACAACTCTCCCTGGACTTGCAGTAGAGGCCCCAGGGTGCCCCCTTGGCCTCCACCCAGGGGCCTCTGACCCCAGCAAGCTACCCAGGGGTCCACCTTTTTCCCTGGACTTGAAGTATAGGCCCAAGGGTGCCCACTGGCCCTCCACCTAGGGGCCTAAGACCCCAGCAAGCTACCCAGGGGTCCACCTCTCTTTCTTGACTTGAAGTATAGGCCCCAGGGTGCCCCCTGGCCCTCCACCTAGGGGACTAGGACCCCAGCTAGCTACCCAGGGGTCCACCTCTCTGCCTGGACTTGCAGTAGAGGCCCCAGGGTGCCCCCTTGCCCTCCACCCAGGGGCCTCTGACCCCAGCAAGCTACCCAGGGGTCCACCTCTCTCCCTTGACTTGAAGTATAGGCCCCAGGGTGTCTCCTGGCCCTCCACCTAGGGGCCTCTGACCCCAGCAAGCTACCCAGGGGTCCACAACTCTCCCTGGACTTGCAGTAGAGGCCCCAGGGTGCCCCCTTGGCCTCAACCCAGGGGCCTTTGACCCCAGCAAGCTACCCAGGGGTCCACCTTTCTCCGTGGACTTGAAGTAGAGGCCCCAGGGTGCCCCCTGGCCCTCCACCTAGGGACCTAAGACCCCAGCAAGCTACCCAGGGGTCCACCTCTCTCCCTTGACTTGAAGTATAGGCCCCAGGATGCCCCCTGGCCCTCCACCTAGGGGACTAGGACCCCAGCAAGGTACCCAGGGGTCCACCTCTCTGACTGGACTTGCAGTAGAGGCCCCAGGGTGCCCCCTTGGCCTTCACCTAGGGGCCTCTGACCCCAGCAAGCTACCCAGGGGTCCACAACTCTCCCTGGACTTGCAGTAGAGGCCCCAGGGTACCCCCTTGGCCTCCACCCAGGGGCCTCTGACCCCAGAAAGCTACTCAGGGGTTCCACCTCTTTCCCTGGACTTGCAGTAGAGGCCCCAGGGTACCCCCTTGGCCTCCACCCAGGGGCCTCTGACCCCAGCAAGCTACCCAGGGGGTCCACCTCTTTCCCTGGCCTTGCAGTAGAGGCCCTAGGGTACCTCCTGGCCTTCCACCTAGGGGCCTTTGACCCCAGCAAGCTACCCAGGGGTCCACAACTCTCCCTGGACTTGCAGTAGAGGCCCCAGTGTGCCCCCTTGGCCTCCACCCAGGGGCCTCTGACCCCAGCAAGCTACCCAGGGGTCCATCTTTCTCCCTGGACTTGAAGTATAGGCCCAAGGGTGCCCACTGGCCATCCACCTAGGGGCCTAAGACCCCAACAAGCTACCCAGGGGTCCACAACTCTCCCTGAACTTGCAGTAGAGGACCCCAGGGTGCCCCCTGGCCCTCCACCTAGGGGCCTCTTACCCCAGCAAACTACCCAGGGGTCCATCTCTCTCCCTGGACTTGCAGTATAGGCCCCAGGGTGCCCCCTGGCCCTCCACCTAGGGACCTAAGACCCCAGCAAGCTACCTAGGGGTCCACCTCTCTCCCTTGAATTGAAGTATAGGCCCCAGGGTGCCCCCTGGCCCTCCACCTAGGGGACAAGGACCCCAGCAAGCTACCCAGGGGTCCACCTCTCTGCCTGGACTTGCAGTAGAGGCCCCAGGGTGCCCCCTTGGCCTCCACCTAGGGGCCTCTGACCCCAGCAAGCTACCCAGGGGTCCACAACTCTCCCTGGACTTGCAGTAGAGGCCCCAGGGTGCCCCCTTGGCCTCCACCCAGGGGCCTCTGACCCCAGCAAGCTACCTAGGGGTCCACCTTTCTCCCTGGACTTGAAGTATAGGCCTAAGGGTGCCCACTGGCCCTCCACCTAGGGGCCTCTGACCCCAGCAAGCTACCCAGGGGTCCACCTCTCTCCCTGGACTTGCAGTAGAGGCCCCAGGGTGCCCCCTGGCCCTCCACCTAGGCACCTAAGACCCCAGCAAGTTAACCAGGGGTCCACCTCTCTCCCTTGACTTGAAGTATAGGCTCCAGGGTGCCCCCTGGCCCTCCACCTAGGGGACAAGGACCCCAGCAAGCTACCCAGGGGTCCACAACTCTCCCTGGACTTGCAGTACAGGCCCCAGGGTGCCCCCTTGGCCTCCACCTAGGGGCCTCTGACCCCAGCAAGCTACCCAGACCCTCAGCAAGCTACCACAGGGGACCCCAGCAAGCTACCCAGGGGTCCACAACTCTCCCTGGACTTGCAGTAGAGGCCCCAGGGTGCCCCCTGGCCCTCCACCTAGGGGCCTCTGACCCCAGCAAGCTACCCAGGGGTCCATCTCTCTCCCTGGACTTGCAGTAGAGGCCCCAGGGTGCCCCCTGGCCCTCCACCTAGGGGCCTTTGACCCCAGCAAGCTACCCAGGGGTCCACAACTCTCCCTGGACTTGCAGTAGAGGCCCCAGGGTGCCCCCTTGGCCTCCACCTAGGGGCCTCTGACCCCAGCAAGCTACCCAGGGGTCCACAACTCTCCCTGGACTTGCAGTAGAGGCCCCAGGGTGCCCCCTGGCCCTCCACCTAGGGGCCTCTGACCCCAGCAAGCTACCCAGGGGTCCACCTCTCTCCCTGGACTTGCAGTATAGGCCCCAGGGTGCCCCCTGGCCCTCCACCTAGGGGCCTAAGACCCCAGCAAGCTACCCAGGGGTCCACCTCTCTCCCTTGACTTGAAGTAGAGGCCCCAGGGTGCCCCCTGGCCTCCACCTAGGGGCCTCTGACCCCAGCAAGCTACCCAGGGGTCCACAACTCTCCCTGGACTTGCAGTAGAGGCCCCAGGGTGCCCCCTTGGCCTCCACCTAGGGGCCTCTGACCCCAGCAAGCTACCCAGGGGTCCACAACTCTCCCTGGACTTGCAGTAGAGGCCCCAGGGTGCCCCCTTGGCCTCCACCTAGGGGCCTCTGACCCCAGCAAGCTACCCAGGGGTCCACCTCTTCTCCCTTTACTTGAAGTATAGGCCCAAGGGTGCCCACTGCCCTTCCACCTAGGGGCCTTTGACCCCAACAAGCTACCCAGGGGTCCACAACTCTCCCTGGACTTGCAGTAGAGGCCCCAGGGTGCCCCCTTGGCCTCCACCCAGGGGCCTCTGACCCCAGCAAGCTACCCAGGGGTCCACCTCTCTCCCTTGACTTGAAGTAGAGGCCCCAGGGTGCCCCTTTGGCCTCCACCAAGGGGCCTCTGACCCCAGCAAGCTACCCAGGGGTCCAACTCTCTCCCTGGACTTGAAGTAGAGGCCCCAGGGTGCCCCTGGCCTCCACCCAGGGGCCTCTGACCCCAGCAAGCTACCCAGGGGTCCACAACTCTCCCTGGACTTGCAGTAGAGGCCCCAGGGTGCCCCCTGGCCCTCCACCTAGGGGCCTCTGACCCCAGCAAGCTACCCAGGGGTCCACCTCTCTCCCTTGACTTGAAGTAGGGCCCCTGGGTGCCCCCTGGCCCTCCACCTAGGGACCTAAGACCCCAGCAAGCTACCCAGGGGTCCACAACTCTCCCTGGACTTGCAGTACAGGCCCCAGGGTGCCCCCTTGGCCTCCACCTAGGGGCCTCTGACCCCAGCAAGCTACCCAGGGGACCACAACTCTCCCTGGACTTGCAGTCGAGGCCCGAGGGTACCCCCTTGGCCTCCACCCAGGGGCCTATGACCCCAGCAAGCTACCCAGGGGGTCCACCTCTTTCCCTGGCCTTGCAGTAGAGGCCCTAGGGTACCTCCTGGCCTTCCACCTAGGGGCCTTTGACCCCAGCAAGCTACCCAGGGGTCCACAACTCTCCCTGGACTTGCAGTAGAGGCCCCAGGGTGCCCCCTTGGCCTCCACCTAGGGCCTCTGACCCCAGCAAGCTACCCAGGGGTCCACAACTCTCCCTGGACTTGCAGTAGAGGCCCCAGGGTGCCCCCTTGGCCTCCACCCAGGAGCCTCTTTCCCCAGCAAGCTACCCAGGGGTCCACCTTTCTCCCTGGACTTGAAGTATAGGCCCAAGGGTGCCCACTGGCCATCCACCTAGGGGCCTAAGACCCCAACAAGCTACCCAGGGGTCCACAACTCTCCCTGGACTTGCAGTAGAGGACCCCAGGGTGCCCGCTGGCCCTCCACCTAGGGGCCTCTGACCCCAGCAAGCTACCCAGGGGTCCATCTCTCTCCCTTGACTTGAAGTATAGGCCCCAGGGTGTCTCCTGGCCCTCCACCTAGGGGCCTCTGACCCCAGCAAGCTACCCAGGGGTCCACAACTCTCCCTGGACTTGCAGTAGAGGCCCCAGGGTGCCCCCTTGGCCTCAACCCAGGGGCCTTTGACCCCAGCAAGCTACCCAGGGTTCCACCTTTCTCCGTGGACTTGAAGTAGAGGCCCCAGGGTGCCCCCTGGCCCTCCACCTAGGGACCTAAGACCCCAGCAAGCAACCCAGGGGTCCACCTCTCTCCCTTGACTTGAAGTATAGGCCCCAGGGTGCCCCCTGGCCCTCCACCTAGGGGACTAGGACCCCAGCAAGGTACCCAGGGGTCCACCTCTCTGCCTGGACTTGCAGTAGAGGCCCCAGGGTGCCCCCTTGGCCTCCACCTAGGGCCTCTGACCCCAGCAAGCTACCCAGGGGTCCACAACTCTCTCTGGACTTGCAGTAGAGGCCCCAGGGTACCCCTTGGCCTCCACCCAGGGGCCTCTGACCCCAGCAAGCTACCCAGGGGTCCACCTCTTTCCCTGGCCTTGCAGTAGAGGCCCTAGGGTACCTCCTGGCCTTCCACCTAGGGGCCTTTGACCCCAGCAAGCTACCCAGGGGTCCACAACTCTCCCTGGACTTGCAGTAGAGGCCCCAGTGTGCCCCCTTGGCCTCCACCCAGGGGCCTCTGACCCCAGCAAGCTACCCAGGGGTCCATCTTTCTCCCTGGACTTGAAGTATAGGCCCAAGGGTGCCCACTGGCCATCCACCTAGGGGCCTAAGACCCCAACAAGCTACCCAGGGGTCCACAACTCTCCCTGAACTTGCAGTAGAGGACCCCAGGGTGCCCCCTGGCCCTCCACCTAGGGGCCTCTTACCCCAGCAAACTACCCAGGGGTCCATCTCTCTCCCTGGACTTGCAGTATAGGCCCCAGGGTGCCCCCTGGCCCTCCACCTAGGGACCTAAGACCCCAGCAAGCTACCTAGGGGTCCACCTCTCTCCCTTGAATTGAAGTATAGGCCCCAGGGTGCCCCCTGGCCCTCCACCTAGGGGACAAGGACCCCAACAAGCTACCCAGGGGTCCACCTCTCTGCCTGGACTTGCAGTAGAGGCCCCAGGGTGCCCCCTTGGCCTCCACCTAGGGGCCTCTGACCCCAGCAAGCTACCCAGGGGTCCACAACTCTCCCTGGACTTGCAGTAGAGGCCCCAGGGTGCCCCCTTGGCCTCCACCCAGGGGCCTCTGACCCCAGCAAGCTACCTAGGGGTCCACCTTTCTCCCTGGACTTGAAGTATAGGCCTAAGGGTGCCCACTGGCCCTCCACCTGGGGGCCTCTGACCCCAGCAAGCTACCCAGGGGTCCACCTCTCTCCCTGGACTTGCAGTAGAGGCCCCAGGGTGCCCCCTGGCCCTCCACCTAGGGACCTAAGACCCCAGCAAGTTACCCAGGGGTCCACCTCTCTCCCTTGACTTGAAGTATAGGCTCCAGGGTGCCCCATGGCCCTCCACCTAGGGGCCTCTGACCCCAGCAAGCTACCCAGGGGTCCACAACTCTCCCTGGACTTGCAGTACAGGCCCCAGGGTGCCCCCTTGGCCTCCACCTAGGGGCCTCTGACCCCAGCAAGCTACCCAGGGGACCACAACTCTCCCTGGACTAGCAGTAGAGGCCCCAGGGTACCCCCTTGGCCTCCACCCAGGGGCCTCTGACCCCAGCAAGCTACCCAGGGGGTCCACCTCTTTCCCTGGCCTTGCAGTAGAGGCCCTAGGTTACCTCCTGGCCTTCCACCTAGGGGCCTTTGACCCCAGCAAGCTACCCAGGGGTCCACAACTCTCCCTGGACTTGCAGTAGAGGCCCCAGGGTGCCCTCTTGGCCTCCACCTAGGGGCTTCTGACCCCAGCAAGCTACCCAGGGGTCCACAACTCTCCCTGGACTTGCAGTAGAGGCCCCAGGGTGCCCCCTTGGCCTCCACCCAGGAGCCTCTGACCCCAGCAAGCTACCCAGGGGTCCACCTTTCTCCCTGGACTTGAAGTATAGGCCCAAACGTGCCCACTGGCCATCCACCTAGGGGCCTAAGACCCCAACAAGCTACCCAGGGGTCCACAACTCTCCCTGGACTTTCAGTAGAGGACCCCAGGATGCCCGCTGGCCCTCCACCTAGGGGCCTCTGACCCCAGCAAGCTACCCAGGGGTCCATCTCTCTCCCTGGACTTGCAGTATAGGCCCCAGGGTGCCCCCTGGCCCTACACCTAGGGACCTAAGACCCCAGCAAGCTACCCAGGGGTCCACCTCTCTCCCTTGACTTGAAGTATAGGCCCCAGGGTGCCCCTTGGCCCTCCACCTAGGGGACAAGGACCCCAGCAAGCTACCCAGGGGTCCACAACTCTCCCTGGACTTGCAATAGAGGCCCCAGGGTACCCCCTTGGCCTCCACCCAGGGGCCTCTGACCCCAGCAAGCTACCCAGGGGGTCCACCTCTTTCACTGGACTTGCAGTTGAGGCCCCAGGGTACCTCCTGGCCCTCCACCTAGGGGCCTTTGACCCCAGCAAGCCACCCAGGGGTCCACAACTCTCCCTGGACTTGCAGTAGAGGCCCCAGGGTGCCCCCTTGGCCTCCACCCAGGGGCCTCCGACCCCAGCAAGCTACCCAGGGGTCCACCTTTCTCCCTTGACTTGAAGTATAGGACCAAGGGTGCCCACTGGCCCTCCACCTAGGGGCCTCTGACCCCAGCAAGCTACCCAGGGGTCCACCTCTCTCCCTGGACTTGCAGTATAGGCCCCAGGGTGCCCCCTGGCCCTCCACCTAGGGACCTAAGACCCCAGCAAGTTACCCAGGGGTCCACCTCTCTCCCTTGACTTGAAGTATAGGCTCCAGGGTGCCCCATGGCCCTCCACCTAAGGGCCTCTGACCCCAGCAAGCTACCCAGGGGTCCACAACTCTCCCTGGACTTGCAGTACAGGCCCCAGGGTGCCCCCTTGGCCTCCACCTAGGGGCCTCTGACCCCAGCAAGCTACCCAGGGGACCACAACTCTCCCTGGACTAGCAGTAGAGGCCCCAGGGTACCCCCTTGGCCTCCACCCAGGGGCCTCTGACCCCAGCAAGCTACCCAGGGGGTCCACCTCTTTCCCTGGCCTTGCAGTAGAGGCCCTAGGTTACCTCCTGGCCTTCCACCTAGGGGCCCTTGACCCCAGCAAGCTACCCAGGGGTCCACAACTCTCCCTGGACTTGCAGTAGAGGCCCCAGGGTGCCCTCTTGGCCTCCACCTAGGGGCTTCTGACCCCAGCAAGCTACCCAGGGGTCCACAACTCTCCCTGGACTTGCAGTAGAGGCCCCAGGGTGCCCCCTTGGCCTCCACCCAGGAGCCTCTGACCCCAGCAAGCTACCCAGGGGTCCACCTTTCTCCCTGGACTTGAAGTATAGGCCCAAGCGTGCCCACTGGCCATCCACCTAGGGGCCTAAGACCCCAACAAGCTACCCAGGGGTCCACAACTCTCCCTGGACTTTCAGTAGAGGACCCCAGGATGCCCGCTGGCCCTCCACCTAGGGGCCTCTGACCCCAGCAAGCTACCCAGGGGTCCATCTCTCTCCCTGGACTTGCAGTATAGGCCCCAGGGTGCCCCCTGGCCCTACACCTAGGGACCTAAGACCCCAGCAAGCTACCCAGGGGTCCACCTCTCTCCCTTGACTTGAAGTATAGGCCCCAGGGTGCCCCTTGGCCCTCCACCTAGGGGACAAGGACCCCAGCAAGCTACCCAGGGGTCCACAACTCTCCCTGGACTTGCAATAGAGGCCCCAGGGTACCCCCTTGGCCTCCACCCAGGGACCTCTTACCCCAGCAAGCTACCCAGGGGGTCCACCTCTTTCCCTGGACTTGCAGTAGAGGCCCTAGGGTACATCCTGGCCCTCCACCTAGGGGCCTTTGACCCCAGCAAGCTACCCAGGGGTCCACAACTCTCCCTGGACTTGCAATAGAGGCCCCAGGGTACCCCCTTGGCCTCCACCCAGGGGCCTCTGACCCCAGCAAGCTACCCAGGGGTCCACCTCTTTCACTGGACTTGCAGTAGAGGCCCCAGGGTACCTCCTGGCCCTCCACCTAGGGGCCTTTGACCCCAGCAAGCCACCCAGGGGTCCACAACTCTCCCTGGACTTGCAGTAGAGGCCCCAGGGTGCCCCCTTGGCCTCCATCTAGGGGCCTCTGACCCCAGCAAGCTACCCAGGGGTCCACAACTCTCCCTGGACTTGCAGTAGAGGCCCCAGGGTGCCCCCTTGGCCTCCAGCCAGGGGCCTCTGACCCCAGCAAGCTACCCAGGGGTCCACCTCTCTCCCTTGACTTGAAGTATAGGCCCCAGGGTACCCCCTGGCCCTCCACCTAGGGGACTAGGACCCCAGCAAGGTACCCAGGGGTCCACCTCTCTGCCTAGACTTGCAGTAGAGGTCCCAGGGTGCCCCCTTGGCCTCCACCTAGGGGCCTCTGACCCCAGCAAGCTACCCAGGGGTCCACAACTCTCCCTGGACTTGCAATAGAGGCCCCAGGGTACCCCCTTGGCCTCCACCCAGGGGCCTCTGACCCCAGTAAGCTACCCAGGGGGTCCACCTCTTTCACTGGACTTGCAGTAGAGGCCCTGGGGTACCTCCTGGCCCTCCACCTAGGGGCCTTTGACCCCAGCAAGCTACCCAGGGGTCCACAACTCTCCCTGGACTTGCAGTAGAGGCCCCAGGGTGCCCCCTTGGCCTCCACCCAGGGGCCTCTGACCCCAGCAAGCTACCCAGGGGTCCACAACTCTCCCTGGACTTGCAGTAGAGGCCCCAGGGTGCCCCCTTGGCCTCCACCTAGGGGCCTCTGACCCCAGCAAGCTACCCAGGGGTCCACCTTTCTCCCTGGACTTGAAGAATAGGCCCAAGGGTGCCCCTGGCCCTCCACCTAGGGGCCTAAGACCCCAACAAGCTACCCAGGGGTCCACAACTCTCCCTGGACTTGCAGTATAGGCCCCAAGGTGCCCCCTGGCCCTCCACCTAGGGGCCTAAGACCCCAGCAAGCTACCCAGGGGTCCACCTCTCTCCCTTGACTTGAAGTATAGGCCCCAGGGTGCCCCCTGGCCCTCCACCTAGGGGACTAGGACCCCAGCTAGCTACCCAGGGGTCCACCTCTCTGCCTGGACTTGCAGTAGAGGCCCCAGGGTGCCCCCTTGCCCTCCACCCAGGGGCCTCTGACCCCAGCAAGCTACCCAGGGGTCCACCTCTCTCCCTTGACTTGAAGTATAGGCCCCAGGGTGTCTCCTGGCCCTCCACCTAGGGGCCTCTGACCCCAGCAAGCTACCCAGGGGTCCACAACTCTCCCTGGACTTGCAGTAGAGGCCCCAGGGTGCCCCCTTGGCCTCAACCCAGGGGCCTTTGACCCCAGCAAGCTACCCAGGGGTCCACCTTTCTCCGTGGACTTGAAGTAGAGGCCCCAGGGTGCCCCCTGGCCCTCCACCTAGGGACCTAAGACCCCAGCAAGCTACCCAGGGGTCCACCTCTCTCCCTTGACTTGAAGTATAGGCCCCAGGGTGCCACCTGGCCCTCCACCTAGGGGACTAGGACCCCAGCAAGGTACCCAGGGGTCCACCTCTCTGCTTGGACTTGCAGTAGAGGCCCCAGGGTGCCCCCTTGGCCTCCACCTAGGGGCCTCTGACCCCAGCAAGCTACCCAGGGGTCCACAACTCTCCCTGGACTTGCAGTAGAGGCCCCAGGGTACCCCCTTGGCCTCCACCCAGGGGCCTCTGACCCCAGCAAGCTACTCAGGGGTTCCACCTCTTTCTCTGGACTTGCAATAGAGGCCCCAGGGTGCCCCCTTGGCCTCCACCCAGGGGCCTCCGACCCCAGCAAGCTACCCAGGGGTCCGCCATTCTCCCTTGACTTGCAGTAGAGGCCCCAGGGTGCCCCCTTGGCCTCCATCTAGGGGCCTCTGACCCCAGCAAGCTACCCAGGGGTCCACAACTCTCCCTGGACTTGCAGTAGAGGCCCCAGGGTGCCCCCTTGGCCTCCACCCAGGGGCCTCTGACCCCAGCAAGCTACCCAGGGGTCCACCTCTCTCCCTTGACTTGAAGTATAGGCCCCAGGGTACCCCCTGGCCCTCCACCTAGGGGACTAGGACCCCAGCAAGGTACCCAGGGGTCCACCTCTCTGCCTAGACTTGCAGTAGAGGTCCCAGGGTGCCCCCTTGGCCTCCACCTAGGGGCCTCTGACCCCAGCAAGCTACCCAGGGGTCCACAACTCTCCCTGGACTTGCAATAGAGGCCCCAGGGTACCCCCTTGGCCTCCACCCAGGGGCCTCTGACCCCAGTAAGCTACCCAGGGGGTCCACCTCTTTCACTGGACTTGCAGTAGAGGCCCTGGGGTACCTCCTGGCCCTCCACCTAGGGGCCTTTGACCCCAGCAAGCTACCCAGGGGTCCACAACTCTCCCTGGACTTGCAGTAGAGGCCCCAGGGTGCCCCCTTGGCCTCCACCCAGGGGCCTCTGACCCCAGCAAGCTACCCAGGGGTCCACAACTCTCCCTGGACTTGCAGTAGAGGCCCCAGGGTGCCCCCTTGGCCTCCACCCAGGGGCCTCTGACCCCAGCAAGCTACCCAGGGGTCCACCTTTCTCCCTGGACTTGAAGAATAGGCCCAAGGGTGCCCCCTGGCCCTCCACCTAGGGGCCTAAGACCCCAACAAGCTACCCAGGGGTCCACAACTCTCCCTGGACTTGCAGTATAGGCCCCAAGGTGCCCCCTGGCCCTCCACCTAGGGGCCTAAGACCCCAGCAAGCTACCCAGGGGTCCACCTCTCTCCCTTGACTTGAAGTATAGGCCCCAGGGTGCCCCCTGGCCCTCCACCTAGGGGACTAGGACCCCAGCTAGCTACCCAGGGGTCCACCTCTCTGCCTGGACTTGCAGTAGAGGCCCCAGGGTGCCCCCTTGCCCTCCACCCAGGGGCCTCTGACCCCAGCAAGCTACCCAGGGGTCCACCTCTCTCCCTTGACTTGAAGTATAGGCCCCAGGGTGTCTCCTGGCCCTCCACCTAGGGGCCTCTGACCCCAGCAAGCTACCCAGGGGTCCACAACTCTCCCTGGACTTGCAGTAGAGGCCCCAGGGTGCCCCCTTGGCCTCAACCCAGGGGCCTTTGACCCCAGCAAGCTACCCAGGGGTCCACCTTTCTCCGTGGACTTGAAGTAGAGGCCCCAGGGTGCCCCCTGGCCCTCCACCTAGGGACCTAAGACCCCAGCAAGCTACCCAGGGGTCCACCTCTCTCCCTTGACTTGAAGTATAGGCCCCAGGGTGCCACCTGGCCCTCCACCTAGGGGACTAGGACCCCAGCAAGGTACCCAGGGGTCCACCTCTCTGCTTGGACTTGCAGTAGAGGCCCCAGGGTGCCCCCTTGGCCTCCACCTAGGGGCCTCTGACCCCAGCAAGCTACCCAGGGGTCCACAACTCTCCCTGGACTTGCAGTAGAGGCCCCAGGGTACCCCCTTGGCCTCCACCCAGGGGCCTCTGACCCCAGCAAGCTACTCAGGGGTTCCACCTCTTTCTCTGGACTTGCAATAGAGGCCCCAGGGTGCCCCCTTGGCCTCCACCCAGGGGCCTCCGACCCCAGCAAGCTACCCAGGGGTCCACCATTCTCCCTTGACTTGAAGTATAGGCCCAAGGGTGCCCACTGGCCCTCCACCTAGGGGCCTCTGACCCCAGCAAGCTACCCAGGGGTCCACCTCTCTCCCTGGACTTGCAGTATAGGCCCCAGGGTGCCCCTTGGCCCTCCACCTAGGGGACAAGGACCCCAGCAAGCTACCCAGGGGTCCACAACTCTCCCTGGACTTGCAATAGAGGCTCCAGGGTACCCCCTTGGCCTCCACCCAGGGGCCTCTGACCCCAGCAAGCTACCCAGGGGGTCCACCTCTTTCCCTGGACTTGCAGTAGAGGCCCTAGGGTACATCCTGGCCCTCCACCTAGGGGCCTTTGACCCCAGCAAGCTACCCAGGGGTCCACAACTCTCCCTGGACTTGCAATAGAGGCCCCAGGGTACCCCCTTGGCCTCCACCCAGGGGCCTCTGACCCCAGCAAGCTACCCAGGGGGTCCACCTCTTTCACTGGACTTGCAGTAGAGGCCCCAGGGTACCTCCTGGCCCTCCACCTAGGGGCCTTTGACCCCAGCAAGCTACCCAGGGGTCCACAACTCTCCCTGGACTTGCAGTAGAGGCCCCAGGGTGCCCCCTTGGCCTCCATCTAAGGGCCTCTGACCCCAGCAAGCTACCCAGGGGTCCACAACTCTCCCTGGACTTGCAGTAGAGGCCCCAGGGTGCCCCCTTGGCCTCCACCCAGGGGCCTCTGACCCCAGCAAGCTACCCAGGGGTCCACCTCTCTCCCTTGACTTGAAGTATAGGCCCCACGGTACCCCCTGGCCCTCCACCTAGGGGACTAGGACCCCAGCAAGGTACCCAGGGGTCCACCTCTCTGCCTAGACTTGCAGTAGAGGTCCCAGGGTGCCCCTTTGGCCTCCACCTAGGGTCTCTGACCCCAGCAAGCTACCCAGGGGTCCACAACTCTCCCTGGACTTGCAATAGAGGCCCCAGGGTACCCAATTGGCCTCCACCCAGGGGCCTCTGACCCCAGTAAGCTACCCAGGGGGTCCACCTCTTTCACTGGACTTGCAGTAGAGGCCCTGGGGTACCTCCTGGCCCTCCACCTAGGGGCCTTTGACCCCAGCAAGCTACCCAGGGGTCCACAACTCTCCCTTGACTTGCAGTAGAGGCCCCAGGGTGCCCCCTTGGCCTCCATCTAGGGGCCTCTGACCCCAGCAAGCTACCCAGGGGTCCACAACTCTCCTTGGACTTGCAGTAGAGGCCCCAGGGTGCCCCCTTGGCCTCCACCCAGGGGCCTCTGACCCCAGCAAGCTACCCAGGGGTCCACAACTCTCCCTGGACTTGCAGTAGAGGCCCCAGGGTGCCCCCTTGGCCTCCACCCAGGGGCCTCTGACCCCAGCAAGCTACCCAGGGGTCCACCTTTCTCCCTGGACTTGAAGTATAGGCCCAAGGGTGCCGACTGGCCCTCCACCTAGGGGCCTCTGACCCCAGCAAGCTACCCAGGGGTCCACAACTCTCCTTGGACTTGCAGTACAGGCCCCAGGGTGCCCCCTTGGCCTCCACCTAGGGGCCTCTGACCCTAGCAAGCTACCCAGGGGACCACATCTCTCCCTGGACTAGCAGTAGAGGCCCCAGGGTACCCCCTTGGCCTCCACCCAGGGGCCTCTGACCCCAGCAAGCTACTCAGGGGTTCCACCTCTTTCTCTGGACTTGCAGTAGAGGCCCCAGGGTGCCCCCTTGGCCTCCACCCAGGGACCTCCGACCCCAGCAAGATACCCAGGGGTCCACCATTCTCCCTTGACTTGAAGTATAGGCCCAAGGGTGCCCACTGGCCCTCCACCTAGGGGCCTCTGACCCCAGCAAGCTACCCAGGGGTCCACCTCTCTCCCTGGACTTGCAGTATAGGCCCCAGGGTGCCCCCTGGCCCTCCACCTAGGGACCTAAGACCCCAGCAAGTTACCCAGGGGTCCACCTCTCTCCCTTGACTTGAAGTATAGGCCCCAGGGTGCCCCCTGGCCCTCCACCTAGGGACCTAAGACCCCAGCAAGCTACCCAGGGGTCCACCTCTCTCCCTTAACTTGAAGTATAGGCCCCAGGGTGCCCCCTGGCCCTCCACCTAGGGGACTAGGACCCCAGCAAGCTACCCAGGGGTACACCTCTCTGTCTGGACTTGCAGTAGAGGCCCCAGTGTGCCCCGTGGCCTCCGCCTAGGGGCCTCTGACCCCAGCAAGCTACCCAGGGATCCACAACTCTCCCTGGACTTGCAGTAGAGGCCTCAGGGTGCCCCCTGGCCCTCCACCTAGGGGCCTCTGACCCCAGCAAGGTACCCTGGGGGTCCACCTCTTTCCCTGGACTTGCAGTAGAGGCCCCAGTGTGCCCCGTGGCCTCCACCTAGGGGCCTCTGACCCCAGCAAGCTACCCAGGGGTCCACCTCTCTCCCTGGACTTGCAGTATAGGCCCCAGGGTGCCCCCTGGCCCTCCACCTAGGGACCTAAGACCCCAGCAAGCTACCCAGGGGTCCACCTCTCTCCCTTAACTTGAAGTATAGGCCTCAGGGTGCCCCCTGGCCCTCCACCTAGGGGACTAGGACCCCAGAAAGCTACCCAGGGGTACACCTCTCTGTCTGGACTTGCAGTAGAGGCCCCAGTGTGCCCCGTGGCCTCCGCCTAGGGGCCTCTGACCCCAGCAAGCTACCCAGGGGTCCACAACTCTCCCTGGACTTGCAGTAGAGGCCCCAGGGTGCCCCCTTGGCCTCCACCCAGGGGCCTCTGACCCCAGCAAGCTACCCAGGGGTCCACCTTTCTCCTTGGACTTGACGTATAGGCCTCAGGGTGCCCACTGGCCCTCCACGTAGGGGCCTTAGACCCCAGCAAGCTACCCAGGGGTCCACAACTCTCCCTGGACTTGCAGTAGAGGCCCCAGGGTGCCCCCTTTGCCTCCACCCAGGGGCCTCTGACCCCAGCAAGCTACCCAGGGGTCCACAACTCTCCCTGGACTTGCAGTAGAAGCCCCAGGGTGACCCCTTGGCCTCCACCCAGGGGCCTCTGACCTCAGCAAGCTACCCAGGGGTCCACCTTTCTCCCTGGACTTGAAGTATAGGCCCAAGGGTGCCCACTGGCCATCCACCTAGGGGCCTAAGACACCAACAAGCTACCCAGGGGTCCACAACTCTCCCTGGACTTGCAGTAGAGGCCCCAGGGTGCCCCCTGGACCTCCACCCAGGGGCCTCTGACCCCAGCAAGCTACCCAGGGGTCCACCTCACTCCCTGGACTTGCAGTATAGGCCCCAGGGTGCCCCCTGGCCCTCCACCTAGGGACCTAAGACCCCAGCAAGCAACCCAGGGGTCCACCTCTCTCCCTTGACTTGAAGTATAGGCCCCAGGGTACCCCCTGGCCCTCCACCTAGGGGACTAGGACCCCAGCAAGGTACCCAGGGGTCCACCTCTCTGCCTGGACTTGCAGTAGAGGCCCCAGGGTGCCCCCTTGGCCTCCACCTAGGGAACTCTGACCCCAGCAAGCTACCCAGGGGTCCACAACTCTCCCTGGACTTGCAATAGAGGCCCCAGGGTACCCCCTTGGCCTCCACCCAGGGGCCTCTGACCCCAGCAAGCTACCCAGGGGGTCCACCTCTTTCCCTGGACTTGCAGTAGAGGCCCTAGGGTACCTCCTGGCCCTCCACCTAGGGGCCTTTGACCCCAGCAAGCTACCCAGAGGTCCACCTTTCTCCTTGGACTTGACGTATAGGCCTCAGGGTGCCCACTGGCCCTCCACGTAGGGGCCTTAGACCCCAGCAAGCTACCCAGGGGTCCACCTTTCTCCGTGGACTTGAAGTAGAGGCCCCAGGGTGCCCCCTGGCCCTCCACCTAGGGACCTAAGACCCCAGCAAGGTACCCAGGGGTCCACCTCTCTGCCTGGACTTGCAGTAGAGGCCCCAGGGTACCCCCTTGGCCTCCACCTAGGGGCCTCTGACCCCAGAAAGCTACTCAGGGGTTCCACCTCTTTCCCTGGACTTACAGTAGAGGCCCCAGGGTGCCCCCTTGGCCTCCACCCAGGGGCCTCCGACCCCAGCAAGCTACCCAGGGGTCCACCTTTCTCCCTTGACTTGAAGTATAGGCCCAAGGGTGCCCACTGGCCCTCCACCTAGGGGCCTCTGACCCCAGCAAGCTACCCAGGGGTCCACCTCTCTCCCTGGACTTGCAGTATAGGCCCCAGGGTGCCCCCTGGCCCTCCACCTAGGCACCTAAGACCCCAGCAAGTTAACCAGGGGTCCACCTCTCTCCCTTGACTTGAAGTATAGGCTCCAGGGTGCCCCCTGGCCCTCCACCTAGGGGACAAGGACCCCAGCAAGCTACCCAGGGGTCCACAACTCTCCCTGGACTTGCAGTACAGGCCCCAGGGTGCCCCCTTGGCCTCCACCTAGGGGCCTCTGACCCCAGCAAGCTACCCAGGGGACCACAACTCTCCCTGGACTTGCAGTAGAGGCCCCAGGGTACCCCCTTGGCCTCCACCCAGGGGCCTCTGACCCCAGCAAGCTACCCAGGGGGTCCACCTCTTTCCCTGGCCTTGCAGTAGAGGCCCTAGGGTACCTCCTGGCCTTCCACCTAGGGGCCTTTGACCCCAGCAAGCTACCCAGGGGTCCACAACTCTCCCTGGACTTGCAGTAGAGGCCCCAGGGTGCCCCCTTGGCCTCCACCTAGGGGCCTCTGACCCCAGCAAGCTACCCAGGGGTCCACAACTCTCCCTGGACTTGCAGTATAGGCCCCAGGGTGCCCCCTGGCCCTCCACCTAGGGACCTAAGACCCCAGCAAGCTACCTAGGGGTCCACCTCTCTCCCTTGAATTGAAGTATAGGCCCCAGGGTGCCCCCTGGCCCTCCACCTAGGGGACAAGGACCCCAGCAAGCTACCCAGGGGTCCACCTCTCTGCCTGGACTTGCAGTAGAGGCCCCAGGGTGCCCCCTTGGCCTCCACCTAGGGGCCTCTGACCCCAGCAAGCTACCCAGGGGTCCACAACTCTCCCTGGACTTGCAGTAGAGGCCCCAGGGTGCCCCCTTGGCCTCCACCCAGGGGCCTCTGACCCCAGCAAGCTACCCAGGGGTCCACCTTTCTCCCTGGACTTGAAGTATAGGCCCAAGGGTGCCCACTGGCCCTCCACCTAGGGGCCTCTGACCCCAGCAAGCTACCCAGGGGTCCACCTCTCTCCCTGGACTTGCAGTATAGGCCCCAGGGTGCCCCCTGGCCCTCCACCTAGGCACCTAAGACCCCAGCAAGTTAACCAGGGGTCCACCTCTCTCCCTTGACTTGAAGTATAGGCTCCAGGGTGCCCCCTCGCCCTCCACCTAGGGGACAAGGACCCCAGCAAGCTACCCAGGGGTCCACAACTCTCCCTGGACTTGCAGTACAGGCCCCAGGGTGCCCCCTTGGCCTCCACCTAGGGGCCTCTGACCCCAGCAAGCTACCCAGGGGACCACAACTCTCCCTGGACTTGCAGTAGAGGCCCCAGGGTACCCCCTTGGCCTCCACCCAGGGGCCTCTGACCCCAGCAAGCTACCCAGGGGGTCCACCTCTTTCCCTGGCCTTGCAGTAGAGGCCCTAGGGTACCTCCTGGCCTTCCACCTAGGGGCCTTTGACCCCAGCAAGCTACCCAGGGGTCCACAACTCTCCCTGGACTTGCAGTAGAGGCCCCATAGTGCCCCCTTGGCCTCCACCTAGGGGCTCTGACCCCAGCAAGCTACCCAGGGGTCCATCTCTCTCCCTGGACTTGCAATATAGGCCCCAGGGTGCCCCCTGGCCCTCCACCTAGGGACCTAAGACCCCAGCAAGCTACCTAGGGGTCCACCTCTCTCCCTTGAATTGAAGTATAGGCCTCAGGGTGCCCCCTGGCCCTCCACCTAGGGGCCTCTGACCCCAGCAAGCTACCCAGGGGTCCACAACTCTCCCTGGACTTGCAGTAGAGGCCCCAGGGTACCCCCTTGGCCTCCACCCAGGGGCCTCTGACCCCAGAAAGCTACTCAGGGGTTCCACCTCTTTCCCTGGACTTGCAGTAGAGGCCCCAGGGTGCCCCCTTGGCCTCCACCCAGGGGCCTCCGACCCCAGCAAGCTACCCAGGGGTCCACCTTTCTCCCTTGACTTGAAGTATAGGCCCAAGGGTGCCCACTGGCCCTCCACCTAGGGGCCTCTGACCCCAGCAAGCTACCCAGGGGTCCACCTCTCTCCCTGGACTTGCAGTATAGGCCCCAGGGTGCCCCCTGGCCTTCCACCTAGGCACCTAAGACCCCAGCAAGTTAACCAGGGGTCCACCTCTCTCCCTTGACTTGAAGTATAGGCTCCAGGGTGCCCCCTGGCCCTCCACCTAGGGGCCTCTGACCCCAGCAAGCTACCCAGGGGTCCACAACTCTCCCTGGACTTGCAGTACAGGCCCCAGGGTGCCCCCTTGGCCTCCACCTAGGGGCCTCTGACCCCAGCAAGCTACCCAGAGGACCACACCTCTCCCTGGACTTGCAGTAGAGGCCCCAGGGTACCCCCTTGGCCTCCACCCAGGGGCCTCTGACCCCAGCAAGCTACCCAGGGGGTCCACCTCTTTCCCTGGCCTTGCAGTAGAGGCCCTAGGGTACCTCCTGGCCTTCCACCTAGGGGCCTTTGACCCCAGCAAGCTACCCAGGGGTCCACAACTCTCCCTGGACTTGCAGTAGAGGCCCCAGGGTGCCCCCTTGGCCTCCACCTAGGGGCCTCTGACCCCAGCAAGCTACCCAGGGGTCCACAACTCTCCCTGGACTTGCAGTAGAGGCCCCAGGGTGCCCCCTTGGCCTCCACCCAGGGGCCTCTGACCCCAGCAAGCTACCCAGGGGTCCACCTTTCTCCCTGGACTTGAAGTATAGGCCCAAGGGTGCCCACTGGCCATCCACCTAGGGGCCTAAGACCCCAACAAGCTACCCAGGGGTCCACAACTCTCCCTGGACTTGCAGTAGAGGACCCCAGGGTGCCCCCTGGCCCTCCACCTAGGGGCCTCTGACCCCAGCAAGCTACCCAGGGGTCCATCTCTCTCCCTGGACTTGCAGTATAGGCCCCAGGGTGCCCCCTGGCCCTCCACCTAGGGACCTAAGACCCCAGCAAGCTACCTAGGGGTCCACCTCTCTCCCTTGAATTGAAGTATAGGCCCCAGGGTGCCCCCTGGCCCGCCACCAAGGGGACAAGAACCCCAGCAAGCTACCCAGGGGTCCACCTCTCTGCCTGGACTTGCTGTAGAGGCCCCAGGGTGCCCCCTTGGCCTCCACCTAGGGGCCTCTGACCCCAGCAAGCTACCCAGGGGTCCACAACTCTCCCTGGACTTGCAGTAGAGGCCCCAGGGTGCCCCCTTGGCCTCCACCCAGGGGCCTCTGACCCCAGCAAGCTACCCAGGGGTCCACCTTTCTCCCTGGACTTGAAGTATAGGCCCAAGGGTGCCCACTGGCCCTCCACCTAGGGGCCTCTGACCCCAGCAAGCTACCCAGGGGTCCACCTTTCTCCCTGGACTTGAAGTATAGGCCCCAGGGTGCCCCCTGGCCCTCCACCTAGGCACCTAAGACCCCAGCAAGTTAACCAGGGGTCCACCTCTCTCCCTTGACTTGAAGTATAGGCTCCAGGGTGCCCCCTGGCCCTCCACCTAGGGGACAAGGACCCCAGCAAGCTACCCAGGGGTCCACAACTCTCCCTGGACTTGCAGTACAGGCCCCAGGGTGCCCCCTTGGCCTCCACCTAGGGGCCTCTGACCCCAGCAAGCTACCCAGGGGACCACAACTCTCCCTGGACTTGCAGTATAGGCCCCAGGGTACCCCCTTGGCCTCCACCCAGGGGCCTCTGACCCCAGCAAGCTACCCAGGGGGTCCACCTCTTTCCCTGGCCTTGCAGTAGAGGCCCTAGGGTACCTCCTGGCCTTCCACCTAGGGGCCTTTGACCCCAGCAAGCTACCCAGGGGTCCACAACTCTCCCTGGACTTGCAGTAGAGGCCCCAGGGTGCCCCCTTGGCCTCCACCTAGGGGCCTCTGACCCCAGCAAGCTACCCAGGGGTCCACAACTCTCCCTGGACTTGCAGTAGAGGCCCCAGGGTGCCCCCTTGGCCTCCACCCAGGGGCCTCTGACCCCAGCAAGCTACCCAGGGGTCCACCTTTCTCCCTGGACTTGAAGTATAGGCCCAAGGGTGCCCACTGGCCATCCACCTAGGGGCCTAAGACCCCAACAAGCTACCCAGGGGTCCACAAATCTCCCTGGACTTGCAGTAGAGGACCCCAGGGTGCCCCCTGGCCCTCCACCTAGGGGCCTCTGACCCCAGCAAGCTACCCAGGGGTCCATCTCTCTCCCTGGACTTGCAGTATAGGCCCCAGGGTGCCCCCTGGCCCTCCACCTAGGGAACATAAGACCCCAGCAAGCTACCTAGGGGTCCACCTCTCTCCCTTGAATTGAAGTATAGGCCCCAGGGTGCCCCCTGGCCCTCCACCTAGGGGACAAGGACCCCAGCAAGCTACCCAGGGGTCCACCTCTCTGCCTGGACTTGCAGTAGAGGCCCCAGGGTGCCCCCTTGGCCTCCACCTAGGGGCCTCTGACCCCAGCAAGCTACCCAGGGGTCCACAACTCTCCCTGGACTTGCAGTAGAGGCCCCAGGGTGCCCCCTTGGCCTCCACCCAGGGGCCTCTGACCCCAGCAAGCTACCCAGGGGTCCACCTTTCTCCCTGGACTTGAAGTATAGGCCCAAGGGTGCCCACTGGCCCTCCACTTAGGGGCCTAAGACCCCAACAAGCTACCCAGGGGTTCACAACTCTCCCTGGACTTGCAGTAGAGGCCCCAGGGTGCCCCCTGGCCCTCCACCTAGGGGCCTAAGACCCCAGCAAGCTACCCAGGGGTCCACCTCTCTCCCTTGACTTGAAGTAGAGGCCCCAGGGTGCCCCTTTGCCCTACACCCAGGGGCCTCTGACCCCAGCAAGCTACCCAGGGGTCCACCTCTCTCCCTTGACTTGAAGTATAGGCCCCAGGGTGTCTCCTGGCCCTCCACCTAGGGGCCTCTGACCCCAGCAAGCTACCCAGGGGTCCACAACTCTCCCTGGACTTGAAGTAGAGGCCCCAAGGTGCCCCCTTGGCCTCAACCCAGGGGCCTCTGACCCCAGCAAGCTACCCAGGGGTCCACCTTTCTCCGTGGACTTGAAGTATAGGCCTCAGGGTTCCCACTGGCCCTCCACCCAGGGGCCTAAGACCTCAGCAAGCTACCCAGGGGTCCACAACTCTCCCTGGACTTGCAGTAGAGGCCCCAGGGTTCCCCCTGGCCCTCCACCTAGGGGCCTCTGACCCCAGCAAGCTACCCAGGGGTCCACAACTCTCCCTGGACTTGCAGTAGAGGCCCCTGGGTGCCCCCTGGACCTCCACCCAGGGACCTAAGACCCCAGCAAGCTACCCAGGGGTCCAGCTCTCTGCCTGGACTTGCAGTAGAGGCCCCAGGGTGCCCCCTTGGCCTCCACCTAGGGGCCTCTGACCCCAGCAAGCTACCCAGAGGTCCACCTTTCTCCCTGGACATGCAGTAGATGCCCCAGGGTGCCACCTGGCCCTCCACCTAGTGGCCTTTGACCCCAGGAAGCTATCCAGGGGTCCACCTTGCTCCCTGGACTTGCAGTAGAGGCCCAAGAAGGCCACCTGGCCCTCCATCTAGTGGCCTAGGACCCCAGAAAGCTACCCAGGGGTCCACCTCTCTCCCTGGACTGGCAGTAGAGGCCCCAGGGTGCCCCCTTTCCCTCCAAAAAGGAGTCTTTGACCCCAGCAACCTACCCAGTGGTCCACCTCTCTCCCTGGACTTGGAGGATAGGCCCCAGGGTGCCCCCTGGCCCTCCACCTAGGGGCCTAAGACCCCAGCAAGCTACCTTGGGGTCCTCCTCTTTCCCTGGACTTGCAGTAGAGGCCCCAGGGTGCCCCCTTGGCCTCCACCTAGGGGCCTCTGACCCCAGCAAGCTACCCAGGGGTCCACCTTTCTCCCTGGACTTGAAGTATAGGCCCAAGGGGTCCCACTGGCCCCCCACCTAGGTTCCTAAGACCCCAACAAGCTACCCAGGGGTCCACAACTCTCCCTGGACTTGCAGTAGAGGCCCCAGGGTGCCCCCTGGCCCTCCACCTAGGGGCCTAAGACCCCAGCAAGCTACCCAGGGGTCCACCTCTCTCCCTTGACTTGAAGTATAGGCCCAAGGGTGCCCACTGGCCATCCACCTAGGGGCCTAAGACCCCAACAAGCTACCCAGGGGTCCGCAACTCTCCCTGGACTTGCAGTAGAGGCCCCAGGGTGCCCCCTGGCCCTCCACCTAGGGGCCTCTGACCCCAGCAAGCTACCCAGGGGTCCACAACTCTCCCTGGACTTGCAGTAGAGGCCCCAGGGTGCCCCCTTGGCCTCCATCTGGGGGACTCTGACCCCAGCAAGCTACCCAGGGGTCCACAACTCTTCCTGGACTTGCAGTAGAGGCCCCAGGGTGCCCCCTTGGCCTCCACCCAGGGGCCTCTGACCCCAGCAAGCTACCCAGGGGTCCACAACTCTCCCTGGACTTGCAGTAGAGGCCCCAGGGTGCCCCCTTGGCCTCCACCCAGGGGCCTCTGACCCCAGCAAGCTACCCAGGGGTCCACCTTTCTCCCTGGACTTGAAGTATAGGCCCAAGGGTGCCCACTGGCCCTCCACCTAGGGGCCTAAGACCCCAACAAGCTACCCAGGGGTCCACAACTCTCCCTGGACTTGCAATAGAGGCCCCAGGGTGCCCCCTGGCCCTCCACCTAGGGGCCTAAGACCCCAGCAAGCTACCCAGGGGTCCACCTCTCTCCCTTGACTTGAAGTATAGGCCCCAGGGTGCCCCCTGGCCCTCCACCTAGGGGACTAGGACCCCAGCTAGCTACCCAGGGGTCCACCTTTCTCCTTAGACTTGACGTATAGGCCTCAGGGTGCCCACTGGCCCTCCACGTTGGGGCCTTAGACCCCAGCAAGCTACCCAGGGGTCCACAACTCTCCCTGGACTTGCAGTAGAGGCCCCAGGGTGCCCCCTTGGCCTCCACCTAGGGGCCTCTGACCCCAGCAAGCTACCCAGGGGTCCACCTCTCTCCCTTGACTTGAAGTATAGGCCCCAGGGTACCCCCTGGCCCTCCACCTAGGGGACTAGGACCCCAGCAAGGTACCCAGGGGTCCACCTCTCTGCCTGGACTTGCAGTAGAGGCCCCAGGGTGCCCCCTTGGCCTACACCTAGGGAACTCTGACCCCAGCAAGCTACCCAGGGGTCCACAACTCTCCCTGGACTTGCAATAGAGGCCCCAGGGTACCCCCTTGGCCTCCACCCAGGGGCCTCTGACCCCAGCAAGCTACCCAGGGGGTCCACCTCTTTCCCTGGACTTGCAGTAGAGGCCCTAGGGTACCTCCTGGCCCTCCACCTAGGGGCCTTTGACCCCAGCAAGCTACCCAGGGGTCCACAACTCTCCCTGGACTTGCAGTAGAGGCCCCAGGGTGCCCCCTTGGCCTCCACCCAGGGGCCTCTGACCCCAGCAAGCTACCCAGGGGTCCACAACTCTCCCTGGACTTGCAGTAGAGGCCCCAGGGTGCCCCCTTGGCCTCCACCCATGGGCCTCTGACCCCAGCAAGCTACCCAGGGGTCCACCTTTTTCCCTGGACTTGAAGTATAGGCCCAAGGGTGCCCACTGGCCCTCCACCTAGGGGCCTAAGACCCCAACAAGCTACCCAGGGGTCCACAACTCTCCCTGGACTTGCAATAGAGGCCCCAGGGTGCCCCCTGGCCCTCCACCTAGGGGCCTAAGACCCCAGCAAGCTACCCAGGGGTCCACCTCTCTTTCTTGACTTGAAGTATATGCCCCAGGGTGCCCCCTGGCCTTCCACCTAGGGGACTAGGACCCCAGCTAGCTACCCAGGGGTCCACCTCTCTGCCTGGACTTGCAGTAGAGGCCCCAGGGTGCCCCCTTGCCCTCCACCCAGGGGCCTCTGACCCCAGCAAGCTACCCAGGGGTCCACCTCTCTCCCTTGACTTGAAGTATAGGCCCCAGGGTGTCTCCTGGCCCTCCACCTAGGGGCCTCTGACCCCAGCAAGCTACCCAGGGGTCCACAACTCTCCCTGGACTTGCAGTAGAGGCCCCAGGGTGCCCCCTTGGCCTCAACCCAGGGGCCTTTGACCCCAGCAAGCTACCCAGGGGTCCACCTTTCTCCGTGGACTTGAAGTAGAGGCCCCAGGGTGCCCCCTGGCCCTCCACCTAGGGACCTAAGACCCCAGCAAGCTACCCAGGGGTCCACAACTCTCCCTTGACTTGAAGTATAGGCCCCAGGATGCCCCCTGGCCCTCCACCTAGGGGACTAGGACCCCAGCAAGGTACCCAGGGGTCCACCTCTCTGACTGGACTTGCAGTAGAGGCCCCAGGGTGCCCCCTTGGCCTTCACCTAGGGGCCTCTGACCCCAGCAAGCTACCCAGGGGTCCACAACTCTCCCTGGACTTGCAGTAGAGGCCCCAGGGTACCCCCTTGGCCTCCACCCAGGGGCCTCTGACCCCAGAAAGCTACTCAGGGGTTCCACCTCTTTCCCTGGACTTGCAGTAAAGGCCCCAGGGTGCCCCCTTGGCCTTCACCCAGGGGCCTCCGACCCCAGCAAGCTACCCAGGGGTCCACCTTTCTCCTTTGACTTGAAGTATAGGCCCAAGGGTGCCCACTGGCCCTCCACCTAGGGGCCTCTGACCCCAGCAAGCTACCCAGGGGTCCACCTCTCTCCCTGGACTTGCAGTATAGGCCCCAGGGTGCCCCCTGGCCCTCCACCTAGGCACCTAAGACCCCAGCAAGTTAACCAGGGGTCCACCTCTCTCCCTTGACTTGAAGTATAGGCTCCAGGGTGCCCCCTGGCCCTCCACCTAGGGGACAAGGACCCCAGCAAGCTACCCAAGGGTCCACAACTCTCCCTGGACTTGCAGTACAGGCCCCAGGGTGCCCCCTTGGCCTCCACCTAGGGGCCTCTGACCCCAGCAAGCTACCCAGGGGACCACAACTCTCCCTGGACTTTCAGTAGAGGCCCCAGGGTACCCCCTTGGCCTCCACCCAGGGGCCTCTGACCCCAGCAAGCTACCCAGGGGGTCCACCTCTTTCCCTGGCCTTGCAGTAGAGGCCCTAGGGTACCTCCTGGCCTTCCACTAGGGGCCTTTGACCCCAGCAAGCTACCCAGGGGTCCACAACTCTCCCTGGACTTGCAGTAGAGGCCCCAGGGTGCCCCCTTGGCCTCCACCCAGGGGCCTCTGACCCCAGCAAGCTACCCAGGGGTCCACCTTTCTCCCTGGACTTGAAGTATAGGCCCAAGGGTGCCCACTGGCCATCCACCTAGGGGCCTAAGACCCCAACAAGCTACCCAGGGGTCCACAACTCTCCCTGAACTTGCAGTAGAGGACCCCAGGGTGCCCCCTGGCCCTCCACCTAGGGGCCTCTTACCCCAGCAAGCTACCCAGGGGTCCATCTCTCTCCCTGGACTTGCAGTATAGGCCCCAGGGTGCCCCCTGGCCCTCCACCTAGGGACCTAAGACCCCAGCAAGCTACCTAGGGGTCCACCTCTCTCCCTTGAATTGAAGTATAGGCCCCAGGGTGCCCCCTGGCCCTCCACCTAGGGGACAAGGACCCCAGCAAGCTACCCAGGGGTCCACCTCTCTGCCTGGACTTGCAGTAGAGGCCCCAGGGTGTCCCCTTGGCCTCCACCTAGGGGCCTCTGACCCCAGCAAGCTACCCAGGGGTCCACAACTCTCCCTGGACTTGCAGTAGAGGCCCCAGGGTGCCCCCTTAGCCTCCACCCAGGGGCCTCTGACCCCAGCAAGCTACCTAGGGGTCCACCTTTCTCCCTGGACTTGAAGTATAGGCCTAAGGGTGCCCACTGGCCCTCCACCTAGGGGCCTCTGACCCCAGCAAGCTACCCAGGGGTCCACCTCTCTCCCTGGACTTGCAGTAGAGGCCCCAGGGTGCCCCCTGGCCCTCCACCTAGGCACCTAAGACCCCAGCAAGTTAACCAGGGGTCCACCTCTCTCCCTTGACTTGAAGTATAGGCTCCAGGGTGCCCCCTGGCCCTCCACCTAGGGGACAAGGACCCCAGCAAGCTACCCAGGGGTCCACAACTCTCCCTGGACTTGCAGTACAGGCCCCAGGGTGCCCCCTTGGCCTCCACCTAGGGGCCTCTGACCCCAGCAAGCTACCCAGGGGACCACAACTCTCCCTGGACTTGCAGTAGAGGCCCCAGCAAGCTACCCACCCAGAGGCCTCTGACCCCAGCAAGCTACCCAGGGGGTCCACCTCTTTCCCTGGCCTTGCAGTAGAGTCCCTAGGGTACCTCCTGGCCTTCCACCTAGGGGCCTTTGACCCCAGCAAGCTACCCAGGGGTCCACAACTCTCCCTGGACTTGCAGTAGAGGCCCCAGGGTGCCCCCTTGGCCTCCACCCAGGGGCTTCTGACCCCAGCAAGCTACCCAGGGGTCCACCTTTCTCCCTGGACTTGAAGTATAGGCCCAAGGGTGCCCACTGGCCATCCACCTAGGGGCCTAAGACACCAACAAGCTACCCAGGGGTCCACAACTCTCCCTGGACTTGCAATAGAGGCCCCAGGGTACCCCCTTGGCCTCCACCCAGGGGCCTCTGACCCCAGCAAGCTTCCCAGGGGGTCCACCTCTTTCCCTGGACTTGCAGTAGAGGCCCTAGGGTACCTCCTGGCCCTCCACCTAGGGGCCTTTGACCCCAGCAAGCTACCCAGTGGTCCACAACTCTCCCTGGACTTGCAGTAGAGGCCCCAGGGTGCCCCCTTGGCCTCCATCTAGGGGACTCTGACCCCAGCAAGCTACCCAGGGGTCCACAACTCTCCCTGGACTTGCAGTAGAGGCCCCAGGGTGCCCCCTTGGCCTCCACCCAGGGGCCTCTGACCCCAGCAAGCTACCCAGGGGTCCACAACTCTCCCTGGACTTGCAGTAGAGGCCCCAGGGTGCCCCCTTGGCCTCCACCCAGGGGCCTCTGACCCCAGCAAGCTACCCAGGGGTCCACCTTTTTCCCTGGACTTGAAGTATAGGCCCAAGGGTGCCCACTGGCCCTCCACCTAGGGGCCTAAGACCCCAACAAGCTACCCAGGGGTCCACAACTCTCCCTGGACTTGCAATAGAGGCCCCAGGGTGCCCCCTGGCCCTCCACCTAGGGGCCTAAGACCCCAGCAAGCTACCCAGGGGTCCACCTCTCTTTCTTGACTTGAAGTATAGGCCCCAGGGTGCCCCCTGGCCCTCCACCTAGGGGACTAGGACCCCAGCTAGCTACCCAGGGGTCCACCTCTCTGCCTGGACTTGCAGTAGAGGCCCCAGGGTGCCCCCTTGCCCTCCACCCAGGGGCCTCTGACCCCAGCAAGCTACCCAGGGGTCCACAACTCTCCCTGGACTTGCAGTAGAGGCCCCAGGGTGCCCCCTTGGCCTCAACCCAGGGGCCTTTGACCCCAGCAAGCTACCCAGGGGTCCACCTTTCTCCGTGGACTTGAAGTAGAGGCCCCAGGGTGCCCCCTGGCACTCCACCTAGGGACCTAAGACCCCAGCAAGCTACCCAGGGTTCCACCTCTCTCCCTTGACTTGAAGTATAGGCCCCAGGATGCCCCCTGGCCCTCCTCCTAGGGGACTAGGACCCCAGCAAGGTACCCAGGGGTCCACCTCTCTGACTGGACTTGCAGTAGAGGCCCCAGGGTGCCCCCTTGGCCTTCACCTAGGGGCCTCTGACCCCAGCAAGCTACCCAGGGGTCCACAACTCTCCCTGGACTTGCAGTAGAGGCCCCAGGGTACCCCCTTGGCCTCCACCCAGGGGCCTCTGACCCCAGAAAGCTACTCAGGGGTTCCACCTCTTTCCCTGGACTTGCAGTAGAGGCCCCAGGGTGCCCCCTTGGCCTTCACCCAGGGGCCTCCGACCCCAGCAAGCTACCCAGGGGTCCACCTTTCTCCCTTGACTTGAAGTATAGGCCCAAGGGTGCCCACTGGCCCTCCACCTAGGGGCCTCTGACCCCAGCAAGCTACCCAGGGGTCCACCTCTCTCCCTGGACTTGCAGTATAGGCCCCAGGGTGCCCCCTGGCCCTCCACCTAGGCACCTAAGACCCCAGCAAGTTAACCAGGGGTCCACCTCTCTCCCTTGACTTGAAGTATAGGCTCCAGGGTGCCCCCTGGCCCTCCACCTAGGGGACAAGGACCCCAGCAAGCTACCCAAGGGTCCACAACTCTCCCTGGACTTGCAGTACAGGCCCCAGGGTGCCCCCTTGGCCTCCACCTAGGGGCCTCTGACCCCAGCAAGCTACCCAGGGGACCACAACTCTCCCTGGACTTTCAGTAGAGGCCCCAGGGTACCCCCTTGGCCTCCACCCAGGGGCCTCTGACCCCAGCAAGCTACCCAGGGGGTCCACCTCTTTCCCTGGCCTTGCAGTAGAGGCCCTAGGGTACCTCCTGGCCTTCCACCTAGGGGCCTTTGACCCCAGCAAGCTACCCAGGGGTCCACAACTCTCCCTGGACTTGCAGTAGAGGCCCCAGGGTGCCCCCTTGGCCTCCACCCAGGGGCCTCTGACCCCAGCAAGCTACCCAGGGGTCCACCTTTCTCCCTGGACTTGAAGTATAGGCCCAAGGGTGCCCACTGGCCATCCACCTAGGGGCCTAAGACCCCAACAAGCTACCCAGGGGTCCACAACTCTCCCTGAACTTGCAGTAGAGGACCCCAGGGTGCCCCCTGGCCCTCCACCTAGGGGCCTCTTACCCCAGCAAGCTACCCAGGGGTCCATCTCTCTCCCTGGACTTGCAGTATAGGCCCCAGGGTGCCCCCTGGCCCTCCACATAGGGACCTAAGACCCCAGCAAGCTACCTAGGGGTCCACCTCTCTCCCTTGAATTGAAGTATAGGCCCCAGGGTGCCCCCTGGCCCTCCACCTAGGGGACAAGGACCCCAGCAAGCTACCCAGGGGTCCACCTCTCTGCCTGGACTTGCAGTAGAGGCCCCAGGGTGCCCCCTTGGCCTCCACCTAGGGGCCTCTGACCCCAGCAAGCTACCCAGGGGTCCACAACTCTCCCTGGACTTGCAGTAGAGGCCCCAGGGTGCCCCCTTGGCCTCCACCCAGGGGCCTCTGACCCCAGCAAGCTACCTAGGGGTCCACCTTTCTCCCTGGACTTGAAGTATAGGCCTAAGGGTGCCCACTGGCCCTCCACCTAGGGGCCTCTGACCCCAGCAAGCTACCCAGGGGTCCACCTCTCTCCCTGGACTTGCAGTAGAGGCCCCAGGGTGCCCCCTGGCCCTCCACCTAGGCACCTAAGACCTCAGCAAGTTAACCAGGGGTCCACCTCTCTCCCTTGACTTGAAGTATAGGCTCCAGGGTGCCCCCTGGCCCTCCACCTAGGGGACAAGGACCACAGCAAGCTACCCAGGGGTCCACAACTCTCCCTGGACTTGCAGTACAGGCCCCAGGGTGCCCCCTTGGCCTCCACCTAGGGGCCTCTGACCCCAGCAAGCTACCCAGGGGACCACAACTCTCCCTGGACTTGCAGTAGAGGCCCCAGGGTACCCCCTTGGCCTCCACCCAGGGGCCTCTGACCCCAGCAAGCTACCCAGGGGGTCCACCTCTTTCCCTGGCCTTGCAGTAGAGGCCCTAGGGTACCTCCTGGCCTTCCACCTAGGGGCCTTTGACCCCAGCAAGCTACCCAGGGGTCCACAACTCTCCCTGGACTTGCAGTAGAGGCCCCAGGGTGCCCCCTTGGCCTCCACCCAGGGGCCTCTGACCCCAGCAAGCTACCCAGGGGTCCACCTTTCTCCCTGGACTTGAAGTATAGGCCCAAGGGTGCCCACTGGCCATCCACCTAGGGGCCTAAGACACCAACAAGCTACCCAGGGGTCCACAACTCTCCCTGGACTTGCAATAGAGGCCCCAGGGTACCCCCTTGGCCTCCACCCAGGGGCCTCTGACCCCAGCAAGCTACCCAGGGGGTCCACCTCTTTCCCTGGACTTGCAGTAGAGGCCCTAGGGTACCTCCTGGCCCTCCACCTAGGGGCCTTTGACCCCAGCAAGCTACCCAGGGGTCCACAACTCTCCCTGGACTTGCAGTAGAGGCCCCAGGGTGCCCCCTTGGCCTCCATCTAGGGGACTCTGACCCCAGCAAGCTACCCAGGGGTCCACAACTCTCCCTGGACTTGCAGTAGAGGCCCCAGGGTGCCCCCTTGGCCTCCACCCAGGGGCCTCTGACCCCAGCAAGCTACCCAGGGGTCCACAACTCTCCCTGGACTTGCAGTAGAGGCCCCAGGGTGCCCCCTTGGCCTCCACCCAGGGGCCTCTGACCCCAGCAAGCTACCCAGGGGTCCACCTTTTTCCCTGGACTTGAAGTATAGGCCCAAGGGTGCCCACTGGCCCTCCACCTAGGGGCCTAAGACCCCAACAAGCTACCCAGGGGTCCACAACTCTCCCTGGACTTGCAATAGAGGCCCCAGGGTGCCCCCTGGCCCTCCACCTAGGGGCCTAAGACCCCAGCAAGCTACCCAGGGGTCCACCTCTCTTTCTTGACTTGAAGTATAGGCCCCAGGGTGCCCCCTGGCCCTCCACCTAGGGGACTAGGACCCCAGCTAGCTACCCAGGGGTCCACCTCTCTGCCTGGACTTGCAGTAGAGGCCCCAGGGTGCCCCCTTGCCCTCCACCCAGGGGCCTCTGACCCCAGCAAGCTACCCAGGGGTCCACCTCTCTCCCTTGACTTGAAGTATAGGCCCCAGGGTGTCTCCTGGCCCTCCACCTAGGGGCCTCTGACCCCAGCAAGCTACCCAGGGGTCCACAACTCTCCCTGGACTTGCAGTAGAGGCCCCAGGGTGCCCCCTTGGCCTCAACCCAGGGGCCTTTGACCCCAGCAAGCTACCCAGGGGTCCACCTTTCTCCGTGGACTTGAAGTAGAGGCCCCAGGGTGCCCCTTGGCCCTCCACCTAGGGACCTAAGACCCCAGCAAGCTACCCAGGGGTCCACCTCTCTCCCTTGACTTGAAGTATAGGCCCCAGGATGCCCCCTGGCCCTCCACCTAGGGGACTAGGACCCCAGCAAGGTACCCAGGGGTCCACCTCTCTGACTGGACTTGCAGTAGAGGCCCCAGGGTGCCCCCTTGGCCTTCACCTAGGGGCCTCTGACCCCAGCAAGCTACCCAGGGGTCCACAACTCTCCCTGGACTTGCAGTAGAGGCCCCAGGATACCCCCTTGGCCTCCACCCAGGGGCCTCTGACCCCAGCAAGCTACTCAGGGGTTCCACCTCTTTCCCTGGACTTGCAGTAGAGGCCCCAGGGTGCCCCCTTGGCCTTCACCCAGGGGCCTCCGACCCCAGCAAGCTACCCAGGGGTCCACCTTTCTCCCTTGACTTGAAGTATAGGCCCAAGGGTGCCCACTGGCCCTCCACCTAGGGGCCTCTGACCCCAGCAAGCTACCCAGGGGTCCACCTCTCTCCCTGGACTTGCAGTATAGGCCCCAGGGTGCCCCCTGGCCCTCCACCTAGGCACCTAAGACCCCAGCAAGCTACCTAGGGGTCCACCTCTCTCCCTTGAATTGAAGTATAGGCCCCAGGGTGCCCCCTGGCCCTCCACCTAGGGGACAAGGACCCAGGCAAGCTACCCAGGGGTCCACCTCTCTGCCTGGACTTGCAGTAGAGGCCCCAGGGTGCCCCCTTGGCCTCCACCTAGGGGCCTCTGACCCCAGCAAGCTACCCAGGGGTCCACAACTCTCCCTGGACTTGCAGTAGAGGCCCCAGGGTGCCCCCTTGCCCTCCACCCAGGGGCCTCTGACCCCAGCAAGCTACCTAGGGGTCCACCTTTCTCCCTGGACTTGAAGTATAGGCCTAAGGGTGCCCACTGGCCCTCCACCTAGGGGCCTCTGACCCCAGCAAGCTACCCAGGGGTCCACCTCTCTCCCTGGACTTGCAGTAGAGGCCCCAGGGTGCCCCCTGGCCGTCCACCTAGGCACCTAAGACCCCAGCAAGTTAACCAGGGGTCCACCTCTCTCCCTTGACTTGAAGTATAGGCTCCAGGGTGCCCCCTGGCCCTCCACCTAGGGGACAAGGACGCCAGCAAGCTACCCAGGGGTCCACAACTCTCCCTGGACTTGCAGTACAGGCCCCAGGGTGCCCCCTTGGCCTCCACCTAGGGGCCTCTGACCCCAGCAAGCTACCCAGGGGACCACAACTCTCCCTGGACTTGCAGTAGAGGCCCCAGGGTACCCCCTTGGCCTCCACCCAGGGGCCTCTGACCCCAGCAAGCTACCCAGGGGGTCCACCTCTTTCCCTGGCCTTGCAGTAGAGGCCCTAGGGTACGTCCTGGCCTTCCATCTAGGGGCCTTTGACCCCAGCAAGCTACCCAGGGGTCCACAACTCTCCCTGGACTTGCAGTAGAGGCCCCAGGGTGCCCCCTTGGCCTCCACCTAGGGGCCTCTGACCCCAGCAAGCTACCCAGGGGTCCACAACTCTCCCTGGACTTGCAGTAGAGGACCCCAGGGTGCCCCCTGGCCCACCACCTAGGGGCCTCTGACCCCAGCAAGCTACCCAGGGGTCCATCTCTCTCCCTGGACTTGCAGTATAGGCCCCAGGGTGCCCCCTGGCCCTCCACCTAGGGGCCTAAGACCCCAGCAAGCTACCCAGGGGTCCACAACTCTCCCTGGACTTGCAGTAGAGGCCCCAGGGTTCCCCCTGGCCCTCCACCTAGGGGCCTCTGACGCCAGCAAGCTACCCAGGGGTCCACAACTCTCCCTGGACTTGCAGTAGAGGCCCCTGGGTGCCCCCTGGCCCTCCACCCAGGGACCTAAGACCCCAGCAAGCTACCCAGGGGTCCACCTCTCTGCCTGGACTTGCAGTAGAGGCCCCAGGGTGCCCCCTTGGCCTCCACCTAGGGGCCTCTGACCCCAGCAAGCTACCCAGGGGTCCACAACTCTCCCTGGACTTGCAGTAGAGGCCTCAGGGTGCCCCCTTGGCCTCCACCTAGGGGCCTCTGACCCCAGCAAGCTACCCTGGGGTCCACCTTTCTCCCTGGACATGCAGTAGACGCCCCAGGGTGCCCCCTGGCCCTCCACCTAGTGGCCTTTGACCCCAGGAAGCTATCCAGGGGTCCACCTTGCTCCCTGGACTTGCAGTAGAGGCCCAAGAAGGCCACCTGGCCCTCCATCTAGTGGCCTAGGACCCCAGAAAGCTACCCAGGGGTCCACCTCTCTCCCTGGACTGGCAGTAGAGGCCCCAGGGTGCCCCCTTGCCCTCCAAAAAGGAGTGTTTGACCCCAGCAACCTACCCAGTGGTCCACCTCTCTCCCTGGACTTGGAGGATAGGCCCCAGGGTGCCCCCTGGCCCTCCACCTAGGGGCCTAAGACCCCAGCAAGCTACCCTGGGGTCCTCCTCTTTCCCTGGACTTGCAGTAGAGGCCCCAGGGTGCCCCCTTGGCCTCCACCTAGGGGCCTCTGACCCCAGCAAGCTACCCAGGGGTCCACCTTTCTCCCTGGACTTGAAGTATAGGCCCAAGGGGTCCCACTGGCCCTCCACCTAGGTTCCTAAGACCCCAACAAGCTACCCAGGGGTCCACAACTCTCCCTGGACTTGCAGTAGAGGCCCCAGGGTGCCCCCTGGCCCTCCACTTAGGGGCCTAAGACCCCAGCAAGCTACCCAGGGGTCCACCTCTCTCCCTGGACTTGCAGTAGAGGCCCTAGGATACCTCCTGGCCCTCCACCTAGGGGCCTCTGACCCCAGCAAGCTACCTAGGGGTCCACAACTCTCCCTGGACTTGCAGTAGAGGCCCAAGGGTGCCCCCTTGGCCTCCACCCAGGGGCCTCTGACCCCAGCAAGCTACCCAGGGGTCCACCTTTCTCCCTGGACTTGAAGTATAGGCCTCAGGGTGCCCACTGGCCCTCCACCTAGGGCCCTAAGACCCCAGCAAGCTACCCAGGGGTCCACAACTCTCCCTGGACTTGCAGTAGAGGCCCCAGGGTGCCCCCTTGGCTTCCACCCAGGAGCCTCTGACCCCAGCAAGCTACCCAGGGGTCCACCTTTCTCCCTGGACTTGAAGTATAGGCCTTAGGGTGCCCACTGGCCCTCCACCTAGGGGCCTAAGACCCCAGCAAGCTACCCTGGGGTCCTCCTCTTTCCCTGGACTTGCAGTAGAGGCCCCAGGGTGCCCCCTTGGCCTCCACCTAGGGGCCTCTGACCCCAGCAAGCTACCCAGGGGTCCACCTTTCTCCCTGGACTTGAAGTATAGGCCCAAGGGGTCCCACTGGCCCTCCACCTAGGTTCCTAAGACCCCAACAAGCTACCCAGGGGTCCACAACTCTCCCTGGACTTGCAGTAGAGGCCCCAGGGTGCCCCCTGGCCCTCCACTTAGGGGCCTAAGACCCCAGCAAGCTACCCAGGGGTCCACCTCTCTCCCTGGACTTGCAGTAGAGGCCCTAGGATACCTCCTGGCCCTCCACCTAGGGGCCTCTGACCCCAGCAAGCTACCTAGGGGTCCACAACTCTCCCTGGACTTGCAGTAGAGGCCCAAGGGTGCCCCCTTGGCCTCCACCCAGGGGCCTCTGACCCCAGCAAGCTACCCAGGGGTCCACCTTTCTCCCTGGACTTGAAGTATAGCTTCAGGGTGCCCACTGGCCCTCCACCTAGGGCCCTAAGACCCCAGCAAGCTACCCAGGGGTCCACAACTCTCCCTGGACTTGCAGTAGAGGCCCCAGGGTGCCCCCTTGGCTTCCACCCAGGAGCCTCTGACCCCAGCAAGCTACCCAGGGGTCCACCTTTCTCCCTGGACTTGAAGTATAGGCCTCAGGGTGCCCACTGGCCCTCCACCTAGGGGCCTAAGACCCCAGCAAGCTACCCAGGGGTCCACAACTCTCCCTGGACTTGCAGTAGTGGCCCCAGGGTGCCCCCTGGCCCTCCACCCAGGGGCCTCTGACCCCAGCAAGCTACCCAGGCGTCCACCTCTCTCCCTGGACTTGCAGTAGAGGCCCTGGGGTACCTCCTGGCCCTCCACCTAGGGGCCTCTGACCCCAGCAAGCTACCTAGGGGTCCACAACTCTCCCTGGACTTGCAGTAGAGGCCCCAGGGTGCCCCCTTGGCCTCCACCCAGGGGCCTCTGACCCCAGCAAGCTACCCAGGGGTCCACCTTTCTCCCTGGACTTGAAGTATAGGCCTCAGGGTGCCCACTGGCCCTCCACCTAGGGGCCTAAGACCCCAGCAAGCTACCCAGGGGTCCACAACTCTCCCTGGACTTGCAGTAGAGGCCCCAGGGCGCCCCCTTGGCCTCCACCCAGGGGCCTCTGACCCCAGCAAGCTACCCATGGGTCCACCTTTGTCCCTGGACTTGAAGCATAGGCCCAAGGGTGCACACTGGCCCTCCACCTAGGGGCCTAAGACCCCAACAAGCTACCCAGGGGTCCACAACTCTCCCTGGACTTGCAGTAGAGGCCCCAGGGTGCCCCCTGGCCCTCCACCTAGGGGCCTAAGACCCCAGCAAGCTACCCAGGGGTCCACCTCTCTCCCTTGACTTGAAGTATAGGCCCCAGGGTGCCCCCTGGCCCTCCACCTAGGGGACTAGGACCCCAGCTAGCTACCCAGGGGTCCACCTCTCTGCCTGGACTTGCAGTAGAGGCCCCAGGGTGCCCCCTTGCCCTCCACCCAGGGGCCTCTGACCCCAGCAAGCTACCCAGGGGTCCACCTCTCTCCCGGGACTTGCAGTAGAGGCCCTAGGGTACCTCCTGGCCCTCCAACTAGAGGCCTCTGACCCCAGCAAGCTACCCAGGGGTCCACAACTCTCCCTGGACTTGCAGTAGAGGCCCCAGGGTGCCCCCTTGGCCTCCACCCAGGGGCCTCTGACCCCAGCAAGCTACCCAGGGGTCCACCTTTCACCCTGGACTTGAAGTATAGGCCTCAGGG
Source organism: Danio rerio (assembly GCF_052040795.2). Taxonomy (NCBI): domain Eukaryota; kingdom Metazoa; phylum Chordata; class Actinopteri; order Cypriniformes; family Danionidae; genus Danio; species Danio rerio. Next base: position 18,788,070 of record NC_141040.1, read on the forward strand.
TGCCCACTTGCTCTCCACCTAGGGGCCTAAGACCCCAGCAAGCTACCCAGGGGTCCACAACTCTCCCTGGACTTGCAGTAGAGGCCCCAGGGTGCCCCCTTGGCCTCCACCTAGGGGCCTCTGACCCCAGCAAGCTACCCAGGGGTCCACCTCTCTCCCTGGACTTGCAGTATAGGCCCCAGGGTGCCCCCTGGTCCTCCACCTAGGGACCTAAGACCCCAGCAAGTTACCCAGGGGTCCACCTCTCTCCCTTGACTTGAAGTATAGGCTCCAGGGTGCCCCTTGGCCCTCCACCTAGGGGACAAGGACCCCAGCAAGCTACCCAGGGGTCCACAACTCTCCCTGGACTTGCAATAGAGGCCCCAGGGTACCCCCTTGGCCTCCACCCAGGGGCCTCTGACCCCAGCAAGCTACCCAGGGGGTCCACCTCTTTCCCTGGACTTGCAGTAGAGGCCCTAGGGTACCTCCTGGCCCTCCACCTAGGGGCCTTTGACCCCAGCAAGCTACCCAGGGGTCCACAACTCTCCCTGGACTTGCAGTAGAGGCCCCAGGGTGCCCCCTTGGCCTCCATCTAGGGGCCTCTGACCCCAGCAAGCTACCCAGGGGTCCACAACTCTCCCTGGACTTGCAGTACAGGCCCCAGGGTGCCCCCTTGGCCTCCACCTAGGGGCCTCTGACCCCAGCAAGCTACCCAGGGGACCACAACTCTCCCTGGACTTGCAGTAGAGGCCCCAGGGTACCCCCTTGGCCTCCACCCAGGGGCCTATGACCCCAGCAAGCTACCCAGGGGGTCCACCTCTTTCCCTGGACTTGCAGTAGAGGCCCTAGGGTACCTCCTGGCCTTCCACCTAGGGGCCTTTGACCCCAGCAAGCTACCCAGGGGTCCACAACTCTCCCTGGACTTGCAGTAGAGGCCCCAGGGTGCCCCCTTGGCCTCCACCTAGGGGCCTCTGACCCCAGCAAGCTACCCAGGGGTCCACAACTCTCCCTGGACTTGCAGTAGAGGCCCCAGGGTGCCCCCTTGGCCTCCACCCAGGAGCCTCTGACCCCAGCAAGCTACCCAGGGGTCCACCTTTCTCCCTGGACTTGAAGTATATGCCCCAGGGTGCCCCCTTGGCCTCCACCCAGGGGCCTCTGACCCCAGCAAGCTACTCAGGGGTTCCACCTCTTTCCCTGGACTTGCAGTAGAGGCCCCAGGGTGCCCCCTTGGCCTCCACCCAGGGGCCTCCGACCCCAGCAAGCTACCCAGGGGTCCACCTCTCTCCCTGGACTTGCAGTATAGGCCCCAGGGTGCCCCCTGGCCCTCCACCTAGGGACCTAAGACCCCAGCAAGTTACCCAGGGGTCCACCTCTCTCCCTTGACTTGAAGTATGGGCTCCAGGGTGCCCCCTGGCCCTCCACCTAGGGGACAAGGACCCCAGCGAGCTACCCAGGGGTCCACAACTCTCCCTGGACTTGCAGTACAGGCCCCAGGGTGCCCCCTTGGCCTCCACCTAGGGGCCTCTGACCCCAGCAAGCTACCCAGGGGACCACAACTCTCCCTGGACTTGCAGTCGAGGCCCGAGGGTACCCCCTTGGCCTCCACCCAGGGGCCTATGACCCCAGCAAGCTACCCAGGGGGTCCACCTCTTTCCCTGGCCTTGCAGTAGAGGCCCTAGGGTACCTCCTGGCCTTCCACCTAGGGGCCTTTGACCCCAGCAAGCTACCCAGGGGTCCACAACTCTCCCTGGACTTGCAGTAGAGGCCCCAGGGTGCCCCCTTGGCCTCCACCTAGGGGCCTCTGACCCCAGCAAGCTACCCAGGGGTCCACAACTCTCCCTGGACTTGCAGTAGAGGCCCCAGGGTGCCCCCTTGGCCTCCACCCAGGAGCCTCTTTCCCCAGCAAGCTACCCAGGGGTCCACCTTTCTCCCTGGACTTGAAGTATAGGCCCAAGGGTGCCCACTGGCCATCCACCTAGGGGCCTAAGACCCCAACAAGCTACCCAGGGGTCCACAACTCTCCCTGGACTTGCAGTAGAGGACCCCAGGGTGCCCGCTGGCCCTCCACCTAGGGGCCTCTGACCCCAGCAAGCTACGCAGGGGTCCATCTCTCTCCCTTGACTTGAAGTATAGGCCCCAGGGTGTCTCCTGGCCCTCCACCTAGGGGCCTCTGACCCCAGCAAGCTACCCAGGGGTCCACAACTCTCCCTGGACTTGCAGTAGAGGCCCCAGGGTGCCCCCTTGGCCTCAACCCAGGGGCCTTTGACCCCAGCAAGCTACCCAGGGTTCCACCTTTCTCCGTGGACTTGAAGTAGAGGCCCCAGGGTGCCCCCTGGCCCTCCACCTAGGGACCTAAGACCCCAGCAAGCAACCCAGGGGTCCACCTCTCTCCCTTGACTTGAAGTATAGGCCCCAGGGTGCCCCCTGGCCCTCCACCTAGGGGACTAGGACCCCAGCAAGGTACCCAGGGGTCCACCTCTCTGCCTGGACTTGCAGTAGAGGCCCCAGTGTGCCCCCTTGGCCTCCACCTAGGGGCCTCTGACCCCAGCAAGCTACCCAGGGGTCCACAACTCTCCCTGGACTTGCAGTAGAGGCCCCAGGGTACCCCCTTGGCCTCCACCCAGGGGCCTCCGACCCCAGCAAGCTACCCAGGGGTCCACCTTTCTCCCTTGACTTGAAGTATAGGCCCAAGGGTGCCCACTGGCCCTCCACCTAGGGGCCTCTGACCCCAGCAAGCTACCCAGGGGTCCACCTCTCTCCCTGGACTTGCAGTATAGGCCCCAGGGTGCCCCCTGGCCCTCCACCTAGGGACCTAAGACCCCAGCAAGTTACCCAGGGGTCCACCTCTCTCCCTTGACTTGAAGTATAGGCTCCAGGGTGCCCCATGGCCCTCCACCTAGGGGACAAGGACCCCAGCAAGCTACCCAGGGGTCCACAACTCTCCCTGGACTTGCAGTACAGGCCCCAGGGTGCCCCCTTGGCCTCCACCTAGGGGCCTCTGACCCCAGCAAGCTACCCAGGGGACCACAACTCTCCCTGGACTAGCAGTGAAGGCCCCAGGGTACCCCCTTGGCCTCCACCCAGGGGCCTCTGACCCCAGCAAGCTACCCAGGCGGTCCACCTCTTTCCCTGGCCTTGCAGTAGAGGCCCTAGGTTACCTCCTGGCCTTCCACCTAGGGGCCTCTGACCCCAGCAAGCTACCCAGGGGTCCACAACTCTCCCTGGACTTGCAGTAGAGGCCCCAGGGTGCCCTCTTGGCCTCCACCTAGGGGCTTCTGACCCCAGCAAGCTACCCAGGGGTCCACAACTCTCCCTGGACTAGCAGTAGAGGCCCCAGGGTGCCCCCTTGGCCTCCACCCAGGAGCCTCTGACCCCAGCAAGCTACCCAGGGGTCCACCTTTCTCCCTGGACTTGAAGTATAGGCCCAAGCGTGCCCACTGGCCATCCACCTAGGGGCCTAAGACCCCAACAAGCTACCCAGGGGTCCACAACTCTCCCTGGACTTTCAGTAGAGGACCCCAGGATGCCCGCTGGCCCTCCACCTAGGGGCCTCTGACCCCAGCAAGCTACCCAGGGGTCCATCTCTCTCCCTGGACTTGCAGTATAGGCCCCAGGGTGCCCCCTGGCCCTACACCTAGGGACCTAAGACCCCAGCAAGCTACCCAGGGGTCCACCTCTCTCCCTTGACTTGAAGTATAGGCCCCAGGGTGCCCCTTGGCCCTCCACCTAGGGGACAAGGACCCCAGCAAGCTACCCAGGGGTCCACAACTCTCCCTGGACTTGCAATAGAGGCCCCAGGGTACCCCCTTGGCCTCCACCCAGGGACCTCTGACCCCAGCAAGCTACCCAGGGGGTCCACCTCTTTCCCTGGACTTGCAGTAGAGGCCCTAGGGTACATCCTTGCCCTCCACCTAGGGGCCTTTGACCCCAGCAAGCTACCCAGGGGTCCACAACTCTCCCTGGACTTGCAATAGAGGCCCCAGGGTACCCCCTTGGCCTCCACCCAGGGGCCTCTGACCCCAGCAAGCTACCCAGGGGGTCCACCTCTTTCACTGGACTTGCAGTAGAGGCCCCAGGGTACCTCCTGGCCCTCCACCTAGGGGCCTTTGACCCCAGCAAGCCACCCAGGGGTCCACAACTCTCCCTGGACTTGCAGTAGAGGCCCCAGGGTGCCCCCTTGGCCTCCATCTAGGGGCCTCTGACCCCAGCAAGCTACCCAGGGGTCCACAACTCTCCCTGGACTTGCAGTAGAGGCCCCAGGGTGCCCCCTTGGCCTCCACCCAGGGGCCTCTGACCCCAGCAAGCTACCCAGGGGTCCACCTCTCTCCCTTGACTTGAAGTATAGGCCCCAGGGTACCCCCTGGCCCTCCACCTAGGGGACTAGGACCCCAGCAAGCTACCCAGGGGTCCACCTCTCTGCCTAGACTTGCAGTAGAGGTCCCAGGGTGCCCCCTTGGCCTCCACCTAGGGGCCTCTGACCCCAGCAAGCTACCCAGGGGTCCACAACTCTCCCTGGACTTGCAATAGAGGCCCCAGGGTACCCCCTTGGCCTCCACCCAGGGGCCTCTGACCCCAGTAAGCTACCCAGGGGGTCCACCTCTTTCACTGGACTTGCAGTAGAGGCCCTGGGGTACCTCCTGGCCCTCCACCTAGGGGCCTTTGACCCCAGCAAGCTACCCAGGGGTCCACAACTCTCCCTGGACTTGCAGTAGAGGCCCCAGGGTGCCCCCTTGGCCTCCACCCAGGGGCCTCTGACCCCAGTAAGCTACCCAGGGGGTCCACCTCTTTCACTGGACTTGCAGTAGAGGCCCTAGGTTACCTCCTGGCCTTCCACCTAGGGGCCTCTGACCCCAGCAAGCTACCCAGGGGTCCACAACTCTCCCTGGACTTGCAGTAGAGGCCCCAGGGTGCCCTCTTGGCCTCCACCTAGGGGCTTCTGACCCCAGCAAGCTACCCAGGGGTCCACAACTCTCCCTGGACTAGCAGTAGAGGCCCCAGGGTGCCCCCTTGGCCTCCACCCAGGAGCCTCTGACCCCAGCAAGCTACCCAGGGGTCCACCTTTCTCCCTGGACTTGAAGTATAGGCCCAAGCGTGCCCACTGGCCATCCACCTAGGGGCCTAAGACCCCAACAAGCTACCCAGGGGTCCACAACTCTCCCTGGACTTTCAGTAGAGGACCCCAGGATGCCCGCTGGCCCTCCACCTAGGGGCCTCTGACCCCAGCAAGCTACCCAGGGGTCCATCTCTCTCCCTGGACTTGCAGTATAGGCCCCAGGGTGCCCCCTGGCCCTACACCTAGGGACCTAAGACCCCAGCAAGCTACCCAGGGGTCCACCTCTCTCCCTTGACTTGAAGTCTAGGCCCCAGGGTGCCCCTTGGCCCTCCACCTAGGGGACAAGGACCCCAGCAAGCTACCCAGGGGTCCACAACTCTCCCTGGACTTGCAATAGAGGCCCCAGGGTACCCCCTTGGCCTCCACCCAGGGACCTCTGACCCCAGCAAGCTACCCAGGGGGTCCACCTCTTTCCCTGGACTTGCAGTAGAGGCCCTAGGGTACATCCTTGCCCTCCACCTAGGGGCCTTTGACCCCAGCAAGCTACCCAGGGGTCCACAACTCTCCCTGGACTTGCAATAGAGGCCCCAGGGTACCCCCTTGGCCTCCACCCAGGGGCCTCTGACCCCAGCAAGCTACCCAGGGGGTCCACCTCTTTCACTGGACTTGCAGTAGAGGCCCCAGGGTACCTCCTGGCCCTCCACCTAGGGGCCTTTGACCCCAGCAAGCCACCCAGGGGTCCACAACTCTCCCTGGACTTGCAGTAGAGGCCCCAGGGTGCCCCCTTGGCCTCCATCTAGGGGCCTCTGACCCCAGCAAGCTACCCAGGGGTCCACAACTCTCCCTGGACTTGCAGTAGAGGCCCCAGGGTGCCCCCTTGGCCTCCACCCAGGGGCCTCTGACCCCAGCAAGCTACCCAGGGGTCCACCTCTCTCCCTTGACTTGAAGTATAGGCCCCAGGGTACCCCCTGGCCCTCCACCTAGGGGACTAGGACCCCAGCAAGCTACCCAGGGGTCCACCTCTCTGCCTAGACTTGCAGTAGAGGTCCCAGGGTGCCCCCTTGGCCTCCACCTAGGGGCCTCTGACCCCAGCAAGCTACCCAGGGGTCCACAACTCTCCCTGGACTTGCAATAGAGGCCCCAGGGTACCCCCTTGGCCTCCACCCAGGGGCCTCTGACCCCAGTAAGCTACCCAGGGGGTCCACCTCTTTCACTGGACTTGCAGTAGAGGCCCTGGGGTACCTCCTGGCCCTCCACCTAGGGGCCTTTGACCCCAGCAAGCTACCCAGGGGTCCACAACTCTCCCTGGACTTGCAGTAGAGGCCCCAGGGTGCCCCCTTGGCCTCCATCTAGGGGCCTCTGACCCCAGCAAGCTACCCAGGGGTCCACAACTCTCCTTGGACTTGCAGTAGAGGCCCCAGGGTGCCCCCTTGGCCTCCACCCAGGGGCCTCTGACCCCAGCAAGCTACCCAGGGGTCCACAACTCTCCCTGGACTTGCAGTAGAGGCCCCAGGGTGCCCCCTTGGCCTCCACCCAGGGGCCTCTGACCCCAGCAAGCTACCCAGGGGTCCACCTTTCTCCCTGGACTTGAAGTATAGGCCCAAGGGTGCCCACTGGCCCTCCACCTAGGGGCCTAAGACCCCAACAAGCTACCCAGGGGTCCACAACTCTCCCTGGACTTGCAGTAGAGGCCCCAAGGTGCCCCCTGGCCCTCCACCTAGGGGCCTAAGACCCCAGCAAGCTACCCAGGGGTCCACCTCTCTCCCTTGACTTGAAGTATAGGCCCCAGGGTGCCCCCTGGCCCTCCACCTAGGGGACTAGGACCCCAGCTAGCTACCCAGGGGTCCACCTCTCTGCCTGGACTTGCAGTAGAGGCCCCAGGGTGCCCCCTTGCCCTCCACCCAGGGGCCTCTGACCCCAGCAAGCTACCCAGGGGTCCACCTCTCTCCCTTGACTTGAAGTATAGGCCCCAGGGTGTCTCCTGGCCCTCCACCTAGGGGCCTCTGACCCCAGCAAGCTACCCAGGGGTCCACAACTCTCCCTGGACTTGCAGTAGAGGCCCCAGGGTGCCCCCTTGGCCTCAACCCAGGGGCCTTTGACCCCAGCAAGCTACCCAGGGGTCCACCTTTCTCCGTGGACTTGAAGTAGAGGCCCCAGGGTGCCCCCTGGCCCTCCACCTAGGGACCTAAGACCCCAGCAAGCTACCCAGGGGTCCACCTCTCTCCCTTGACTTGAAGTATAGGCCCCAGGGTGCCACCTGGCCCTCCACCTAGGGGACTAGGACCCCAGCAAGGTACCCAGGGGTCCACCTCTCTGCTTGGACTTGCAGTAGAGGCCCCAGGGTGCCCCCTTGGCCTCCACCTAGGGGCCTCTGACCCCAGCAAGCTACCCAGGGGTCCACAACTCTCCCTGGACTTGCAGTAGAGGCCCCAGGGTACCCCCTTGGCCTCCACCCAGGGGCCTCTGACCCCAGCAAGCTACTCAGGGGTTCCACCTCTTTCTCTGGACTTGCAATAGAGGCCCCAGGGTGCCCCCTTGGCCTCCACCCAGGGGCCTCCGACCCCAGCAAGCTATCCAGGGGTCCACCATTCTCCCTTGACTTGAAGTATAGGCCCAAGGGTGCCCACTGGCCCTCCACCTAGGGGCCTCTGACCCCAGCAAGCTACCCAGGGGTCCACCTCTCTCCCTGGACTTGCAGTATAGGCCCCAGGGTGCCCCTTGGCCCTCCACCAGGGGACAAGGACCCCAGCAAGCCACCCAGGGGTCCACAACTCTCCCTGGACTTGCAGTAGAGGCCCCAGGGTGCCCCCTTGGCCTCCATCTAGGGGCCTCTGACCCCAGCAAGCTACCCAGGGGTCCACAACTCTCCCTGGACTTGCAGTAGAGGCCCCAGGGTGCCCCCTTGGCCTCCACCCAGGGGCCTCTGACCCCAGCAAGCTACCCAGGGGTCCACCTCTCTCCCTTGACTTGAAGTATAGGCCCCAGGGTACCCCCTGGCCCTCCACCTAGGGGACTAGGACCCCAGCAAGCTACCCAGGGGTCCACCTCTCTGCCTAGACTTGCAGTAGAGGTCCCAGGGTGCCCCCTTGGCCTCCACCTAGGGGCCTCTGACCCCAGCAAGCTACCCAGGGGTCCACAACTCTCCCTGGACTTGCAATAGAGGCCCCAGGGTACCCCCTTGGCCTCCACCCAGGGGCCTCTGACCCCAGTAAGCTACCCAGGGGGTCCACCTCTTTCACTGGACTTGCAGTAGAGGCCCTGGGGTACCTCCTGGCCCTCCACCTAGGGGCCTTTGACCCCAGCAAGCTACCCAGGGGTCCACAACTCTCCCTAGACTTGCAGTAGAGGCCCCAGGGTGCCCCCTTGGCCTCCATCTAGGGGCCTCTGACCCCAGCAAGCTACCCAGGGGTCCACAACTCTCCTTGGACTTGCAGTAGAGGCCCCAGGGTGCCCCCTTGGCCTCCACCCAGGGGCCTCTGACCCCAGCAAGCTACCCAGGGGTCCACAACTCTCCCTGGACTTGCAGTAGAGGCCCCAGGGTGCCCCCTTGGCCTCCACCCAGGGGCCTCTGACCCCAGCAAGCTACCCAGGGGTCCACCTTTCTCCCTGGACTTGAAGTATAGGCCCAAGGGTGCCCACTGGCCCTCCACCTAGGGGCCTAAGACCCCAACAAGCTACCCAGGGGTCCACAACTCTCCCTGGACTTGCAGTAGAGGCCCCAAGGTGCCCCCTGGCCCTCCACCTAGGGGCCTAAGACCCCAGCAAGCTACCCAGGGGTCCACCTCTCTCCCTTGACTTGAAGTATAGGCCCCAGGGTGCCCCCTGGCCCTCCACCTAGGGGACTAGGACCCCAGCTAGCTACCCAGGGGTCCACCTCTCTGCCTGGACTTGCAGTAGAGGCCCCAGGGTGCCCCCTTGCCCTCCACCCAGGGGCCTCTGACCCCAGCAAGCTACCCAGGGGTCCACCTCTCTCCCTTGACTTGAAGTATAGGCCCCAGGGTGTCTCCTGGCCCTCCACCTAGGGGCCTCTGACCCCAGCAAGCTACCCAGGGGTCCACAACTCTCCCTGGACTTGCAGTAGAGGCCCCAGGGTGCCCCCTTGGCCTCAACCCAGGGGCCTTTGACCCCAGCAAGCTACCCAGGGGTCCACCTTTCTCCGTGGACTTGAAGTAGAGGCCCCAGGGTGCCCCCTGGCCCTCCACCTAGGGACCTAAGACCCCAGCAAGCTACCCAGGGGTCCACCTCTCTCCCTTGACTTGAAGTATAGGCCCCAGGGTGCCACCTGGCCCTCCACCTAGGGGACTAGGACCCCAGCAAGGTACCCAGGGGTCCACCTCTCTGCTTGGACTTGCAGTAGAGGCCCCAGGGTGCCCCCTTGGCCTCCACCTAGGGGCCTCTGACCCCAGCAAGCTACCCAGGGGTCCACAACTCTCCCTGGACTTGCAGTAGAGGCCCCAGGGTACCCCCTTGGCCTCCACCCAGGGGCCTCTGACCCCAGCAAGCTACTCAGGGGTTCCACCTCTTTCTCTGGACTTGCAATAGAGGCCCCAGGGTGCCCCCTTGGCCTCCACCCAGGGGCCTCCGACCCCAGCAAGCTATCCAGGGGTCCACCATTCTCCCTTGACTTGAAGTATAGGCCCAAGGGTGCCCACTGGCCCTCCACCTAGGGGCCTCTGACCCCAGCAAGCTACCCAGGGGTCCACCTCTCTCCCTGGACTTGCAGTATAGGCCCCAGGGTGCCCCTTGGCCCTCCACCAGGGGACAAGGACCCCAGCAAGCTACCCAGGGGTCCACAACTCTCCCTGGACTTGCAATAGAGGCTCCAGGGTACCCCCTTGGCCTCCACCCAGGGGCCTCTGACCCCAGCAAGCTACCCAGGGGGTCCACCTCTTTCCCTGGACTTGCAGTAGAGGCCCTAGGGTACATCCTGGCCCTCCACCTAGGGGCCTTTGACCCCAGCAAGCTACCCAGGGGTCCACAACTCTCCCTGGACTTGCAATAGAGGCCCCAGGGTACCCCCTTGGCCTCCACCCAGGGGCCTCTGACCCCAGCAAGCTACCCAGGGGGTCCACCTCTTTCACTGGACTTGCAGTAGAGGCCCCAGGGTACCTCCTGGCCCTCCACCTAGGGGCCTTTGACCCCAGCAAGCTACCCAGGGGTCCACAACTCTCCCTGGACTTGCAGTATAGGCCCCAGGGTGCCCCCTTGGCCTCCATCTAGGGGCCTCTGACCCCAGCAAGCTACCCAGGGGTCCACAACTCTCCCTGGACTTGCAGTAGAGGCCCCAGGGTGCCCCCTTGGCCTCCACCCAGGGGCCTCTGACCCCAGCAAGCTACCCAGGGGTCCACCTCTCTCCCTTGACTTGAAGTATAGGCCCCAGGGTACCCCCTGGCCCTCCACCTAGGGGACTAGGACCCCAGCAAGGTACCCAGGGGTCCACCTCTCTGCCTAGACTTGCAGTAGAGGTCCCAGGGTGCCCCCTTGGCCTCCACCTAGGGGCCTCTGACCCCAGCAAGCTACCCAGGGGTCCACAACTCTCCCTGGACTTGCAATAGAGGCCCCAGGGTACCCAATTGGCCTCCACCCAGGGGCCTCTGACCCCAGTAAGCTACCCAGGGGGTCCACCTCTTTCACTGGACTTGCAGTAGAGGCCCTGGGGTACCTCCTGGCCCTCCACCTAGGGGCCTTTGACCCCAGCAAGCTACCCAGGGGTCCACAACTCTCCCTTGACTTGCAGTAGAGGCCCCAGGGTGCCCCCTTGGCCTCCATCTAGGGGCCTCTGACCCCAGCAAGCTACCCAGGGGTCCACAACTCTCCTTGGACTTGCAGTAGAGGCCCCAGGGTGCCCCCTTGGCCTCCACCCAGGGGCCTCTGACCCCAGCAAGCTACCCAGGGGTCCACAACTCTCCCTGGACTTGCAGTAGAGGCCCCAGGGTGCCTCCTTGGCCTCCACCCAGGGGCCTCTGACCACAGCAAGCTACCCAGGGGTCCACCTTTCTCCCTGGACTTGAAGTATAGGCCCAAGGGTGCCCACTGGCCCTCCACCTAGGGGCCTCTGACCCCAGCAAGCTACCCAGGGGTCCACAACTCTCCTTGGACTTGCAGTACAGGCCCCAGGGTGCCCCCTTGGCCTCCACCTAGGGGCCTCTGACCCTAGCAAGCTACCCAGGGGACCACAACTCTCCCTGGACTAGCAGTAGAGGCCCCAGGGTACCCCCTTGGCCTCCACCCAGGGGCCTCTGACCCCAGCAAGCTACTCAGGGGTTCCACCTCTTTCTCTGGACTTGCAGTAGAGGCCCCAGGGTGCCACCTTGGCCTCCACCCAGGGGCCTCCGACCCCAGCAAGCTACCCAGGGGTCCACCATTCTCCCTTGACTTGAAGTATAGGCCCAAGGGTGCCCACTGGCCCTCCACCTAGGGGCCTCTGACCCCAGCAAGGTACCCAGGGGTCCACCTCTCTCCCTGGACTTGCAGTATAGGCCCCAGGGTGCCCGCTGGCCCTCCACCTAGGGACCTAAGACCCCAGCAAGTTACCCAGGGGTCCACCTCTCTCCCTTGACTTGAAGTATAGGCCCCAGGGTGCCACCTGGCCCTCCACCTAGGGACCTAAGACCCCAGCAAGCTACCCAGGGGTCCACCTCTCTCCCTTAACTTGAAGTATAGGCCCCAGGGTGCCCCCTGGCCCTCCACCTAGGGGACTAGGACCCCAGCAAGCTACCCAGGGGTACACTTCTCTGTCTGGACTTGCAGTAGAGGCCCCAGTGTGCCCCGTGGCCTCCGCCTAGGGGCCTCTGACCCCAGCAAGCTACCCAGGGATCCACAACTCTCCCTGGACTTGCAGTAGAGGCCTCAGGGTGCCCCCTGGCCCTCCAGCTAGGGGCCTCTGACCCCAGCAAGGTACCCTGGGGGTCCACCTCTTTCCCTGGACTTGCAGTAGAGGCCCCAGTGTGCCCCATGGCCTCCACCTAGGGGCCTCTGACCCCAGCAAGCTACCCAGGGGTCCACCTCTCTCCCTGGACTTGCAGTATAGGCCCCAGGGTGCCCCCTGGCCCTCCACCTAGGGACCTAAGACCCCAGCAAGCTACCCAGGGGTCCACCTCTCTCCCTTAACTTGAAGTATAGGCCTCAGGGTGCCCCCTGGCCCTCCACCTAGGGGACTAGGACCCCAGAAAGCTACCCAGGGGTACACCTCTCTGTCTGGACTTGCAGTAGAGGCCCCAGTGTGCCCCGTGGCCTCCGCCTAGGGGCCTCTGACCCCAGCAAGCTACCCAGGGGTCCACAACTCTCCCTGGACTTGCAGTAGAGGCCCCAGGGTGCCCCCTTGGCCTCCACCCAGGGGCCTCTGACCCCAGCAAGCTACCCAGGGGTCCACCTTTCTCCTTGGACTTGACGTATAGGCCTCAGGGTGCCCACTGGCCCTCCACGTAGGGGCCTTAGACCCCAGCAAGCTACCCAGGGGTCCACAACTCTCCCTGGACTTTCAGTAGAGGCCCCAGGGTGCCCCCTTTGCCTCCACCTAGGGGCCTCTGACCCCAGCAAGCTACCCAGGGGTCCACAACTCTCCCTGGACTTGCAGTAGAAACCCCAGGGTGACCCCTTGGCCTCCACCCAGGGGCCTCTGACCTCAGCAAGCTACCCAGGGGTCCACCTTTCTCCCTGGACTTGAAGTATAGGCCCAAGGGTGCCCACTGGCCATCCACCTAGGGGCCTAAGACACCAACAAGCTACCCAGGGGTCCACAACTCTCCCTGGACTTGCAGTAGAGGCCACAGGGTGCCCCCTGGACCTCCACCCAGGGGCCTCTGACCCCAGCAAGCTACCCAGGGGTCCACCTCACTCCCTGGACTTGCAGTATAGGCCCCAGGGTGCCCCCTGGCCCTCCACCTAGGGACCTAAGACCCCAGCAAGCTACCCAGGGGTCCACCTCTCTCCCTTGACTTGAAGTATAGGCCCCAGGGTACCCCCTGGCCCTCCACCTAGGGGACTAGGACCCCAGCAAGGTACCCAGGGGTCCACCTCTCTGCCTGGACTTGCAGTAGAGGCCCCAGGGTGCCCCCTTGGCCTCCACCTAGGGAACTCTGACCCCAGCAAGCTACCCAGGGGTCCACAACTCTCCCTGGACTTGCAATAGAGGCCCCAGGGTACCCCCTTGGCCTCCACCCAGGGGCCTCTGACCCCAGCAAGCTACCCAGGGGGTCCACCTCTTTCCCTGGACTTGCAGTAGAGGCCCTAGGGTACCTCCTGGCCCTCCACCTAGGGGCCTTTGACCCCAGCAAGCTACCCAGGGGTCCACAACTCTCCCTGGACTTGCAGTAGAGGCCCCAGGGTGCCCCCTTGGCCTCCATCTAGGGGACTCTGACCCCAGCAAGCTACCCAGGGGTCCACAACTCTCCCTGGACTTGCAGTAGAGGCCCCAGGGTGCCCCCTTGGCCTCCACCCAGGGGCCTCTGACCCCAGCAAGCTACCCAGGGGTCCACAACTCTCCCTGGACTTGCAGTAGAGGCCCCAGGGTGCCCCCTTGGCCTCCACCCAGGGGCCTCTGACCCCAGCAAGCTACCCAGGGGTCCACCTTTCTCCCTGGACTTGAAGTATAGGCCCAAGGGTGCCCACTGGCCCTCCACCTAGGGGCCTAAGACCCCAACAAGCTACCCAGGGGTCAACAACTCTCCCTGGACTTGCAATAGAGGCCCCAGGGTGCCCCCTGGCCCTCCACCTAGGGGCCTAAGACCCCAGCAAGCTACCCAGGGGTCCACCTCTCTCCCTTGACTTGAAGTATAGGCCCCAGGGTGCCCCCTGGCCCTCCACCTAGGGGACTAGGACCCCAGCTAGCTACCCAGGGGTCCACCTTTCTCCTTGGACTTGACGTATAGGCCTCAGGGTGCCCACTGGCCCTCCACGTAGGGGCCTTAGACCCCAGCAAGCTACCCAGGGGTCCACCTTTCTCCGTGGACTTGAAGTAGAGGCCCCAGGGTGCCCCCTGGCCCTCCACCTAGGGACCTAAGACCCCAGCAAGCTACCCAGGGGTCCACCTCTCTCCCTTGACTTGAAGTATAGGCCCCAGGGTGCCCCCTTGCCCTCCACCTAGGGGACTAGGACCCCAGCAAGGTACCCAGGGGTCCACCTCTCTGACTGGACTTGCAGTAGAGGCCCCAGGGTGCCCCCTTGGCCTCCACCTAGGGGCCTCTGACCGCAGCAAGCTACCCAGGGGTCCACAACTCTCCCTGGACTTGCAGTAGAGGCCCCAGGGTACCCCCTTGGCCTCCACCCAGGGGCCTCTGACCCCAGAAAGCTACTCAGGGGTTCCACCTCTTTCCCTGGACTTACAGTAGAGGCCCCAGGGTGCCCCCTTGGCCTCCACCCAGGGGCCTCCGACCCCAGCAAGCTACCCAGGGGTCCACCTTTCTCCCTTGACTTGAAGTATAGGCCCAAGGGTGCCCACTGGCCCTCCACCTAGGGGCCTCTGACCCCAGCAAGCTACCCAGGGGTCCACCTCTCTCCCTGGACTTGCAGTATAGGCCCCAGGGTGCCCCCTGGCCCTCCACCTAGGCACCTAAGACCCCAGCAAGTTAACCAGGGGTCCACCTCTCTCCCTTGACTTGAAGTATAGGCTCCAGGGTGCCCCCTGGCCCTCCACCTAGGGGACAAGGACCCCAGCAAGCTACCCAGGGGTCCACAACTCTCCCTGGACTTGCAGTACAGGCCCCAGGGTGCCCCCTTGGCCTCCACCTAGGGGCCTCTGACCCCAGCAAGCTACCCAGGGGACCACAACTCTCCCTGGACTTGCAGTAGAGGCCCCAGGGTACCCCCTTGGCCTCCACCCAGGGGCCTCTGACCCCAGCAAGCTACCCAGGGGGTCCACCTCTTTCCCTGGCCTTGCAGTAGAGGCCCTAGGGTACCTCCTGGCCTTCCACCTAGGGGCCTTTGACCCCAGCAAGCTACCCAGGGGTCCACAACTCTCCCTGGACTTGCAGTAGAGGCCCCAGGGTGCCCCCTTGGCCTCCACCTAGGGGCCTCTGACCCCAGCAAGCTACCCAGGGGTCCACAACTCTCCCTGGACTTGCAGTAGAGGCCCCAGGGTGCCCCCTTGGCCTCCACCCAGGGGCCTCTGACCCCAGCAAGCTACCCAGGGGTCCACCTTTCTTCCTGGACTTGAAGTATAGGCCCAAGGGTGCCCACTGGCCCTCCACCTAGGGGACTATGACCCCAACAAGCTACCCAGGGGTCCACAACTGTCCCTGGACTTGCAGTAGAGGCCCCAGGGTGCCCCCTGGCCCTCCACCTAGGGGCCTAAGACCCCAGCAAGCTACCCAGGGGTCCACCTCTCTCCCTTGACTTGAAGTA
This sequence comes from Danio rerio, assembly GCF_052040795.2. Taxonomy (NCBI): domain Eukaryota; kingdom Metazoa; phylum Chordata; class Actinopteri; order Cypriniformes; family Danionidae; genus Danio; species Danio rerio. The sequence continues at coordinate 18,803,443 of NC_141040.1, forward strand.
TAGGCCCCAGGGTGCCCCCTGGCCCTCCACCTAGGGGACTAGGACCCCAGCTAGCTACCCAGGGGTCCACCTCTCTGCCTGGACTTGCAGTAGAGGCCCCAGGGTGCCCCCTTGCCCTCCACCCAAGGGCCTCTGACCCCAGCAAGCTACCCAGGGGTCCACCTCTCTCCCTGGACTTGCAGTAGAGGCCCTAGGGTACCTCCTGGCCCTCCACCTAGGGGCCTCTGACCCCAGCAAGCTACCTAGGGGTCCACAACTCTCCCTGGACTTGCAGTAGAGGCCCCAGGGTGCCCCCTTGGCCTCCACCCAGGGGCCTCTGACCCCAGCAAGCTACCCAGGGTTCCACCTTTCTCCCTGGACTTGAAGTATAGGCCTCAGGGTACCCACTGGCCCTCCACCTAGGGCCCTAAGACCCCAGCAAGCTACCCAGGGGTCCACAACTCTCCCTGGACTTGCAGTAGAGGCCCCAGGGTGCCCCCTTGGCTTCCACCCAGGGGCCTCTGACCCCAGCAAGCTACCCAGGGGTCCACCTTTCTCCCTGGACTTGAAGTATAGGCCTCAGGGTGCCCACTGGCCCTCCACCTAGGGGCCTAAGACCCCAGCAAGCTACCCAGGGGTCCACAACTCTCCCTGGACTTGCAGTAGTTGCCCCAGGGTGCCCCCTGGCCCTCCACCCAGGGGCCTCTGACCCCAGCAAGCTACCCAGGCGTCCACCTCTCTCCCTGGACTTGCAGTAGAGGCCCTAGGGTACCTCCTGGCCCTCCACCTAGGGGCCTCTGACCCCAGCAAGCTACCTAGGGGTCCACAACTCTCCCTGGACTTGCAGTAGAGGCCCCAGGGTGCCCCCTTGGCCTCCACCCAGGGGCCTCTGACCCCAGCAAGCTACCCAGGGGTCCACCTTTCTCCCTGGACTTGAAGTATAGGCCTCAGGGTGCCCACTGGCCCTCCACCTAGGGGCCTAAGACCCCAGCAAGCTACCCAGGGGTCCACAACTCTCCCTGGACTTGCAGTAGAGGCCCCAGGGTGCCCCCTTGGCCTCCACCCAGGGGCCTCTGACGCCAGCAAGCTACCCATGGGTCCACCTTTCTCCCTGGACTTGAAGCATAGGCCCAAGGGTGCACACTGGCACTCCACCTAGGGGCCTAAGACCCCAACAAGCTACCCAGGGGTCCACAACTCTCCCTGGACTTGCAGTAGAGGCCCCAGGGTGCCCCCTTGGCCTCCACCCAGGGGCCTCTGACCCCAGCAAGCTACCCAGGGGTCCACCTTTCTCCCTGGACTTGAAGTATAAGCCCAAGGGTGCACACTGGCCCTCCACCTAGGGGCCTAAGACCCCAACAAGCTACCCAGGGGTCCACAACTCTCCCTGGACTTGCAGTAGAGGCCCCAGGGTGCCCCCTTGCCCTCCACCCAGGGGCCTCTGACCCCACCAAGCTACCCAGGGGGTCCACCTCTTTCCCTGGACTTGCAGTAGAGGCCCAAGGGTACCTCCTGGCGCTCCACCTAGGGGCCTTTGAACCCAGCAAGCTACCCAGGGGTCCACAACTCTCCCTGGACTAGCAGTACAGGCCCCAGGGTGCCCCCTTGGCCTCCACCTAGGGGCATCTGACCCCAGCAAGCTACCCAGGGGTCCACAACTCTCCCTGGACTTGCAGTAGAGGCCCCAGGGTACCCCTTTGGCCTCCACCCAGGGGCCTCTGACCCCAGCAAGCTACCCAGGGGTCCACCTTTCTCCCTGGACTTGAAGTATAAGCCCAAGGGTGCACACTGGCCCTCCACCTAGGGGCCTTTGAACCCAGCAAGCTACCCAGGGGTCCACAACTCTCCCTGGACTAGCAGTACAGGCCCCAGGGTGCCCCCTTGGCCTCCACCTAGGGGCATCTGACCCCAGCAAGCTACCCAGGGGTCCACAACTCTCCCTGGACTTGCAGTAGAGGCCCCAGGGTACCCCTTTGGCCTCCACCCAGGGGCCTCTGACCCCAGCAAGCTACCCAGGGGGTCCACCTCTTTCCCTGGACTTGCAGTAGAGGCCCTAGGGTACCTCCTGGCCCTCCACCTAGGGGCCTTTGACCCCAGCAAGTTACCCAGGGGTCCACAACTCTCCCTGGACTTGCAGTAGAGGCCCCAGGGTGCCCCCTTGGCCTCCACCTAGGGGCCTCTGACCCCAGCAAGCTACCCAGGGGTCCACAACTCTCCCTGGACTTGCAGTAGAGGCCCCAGGGTGCCACCTTGGCCTCCACCTAGGGGCCTCTGACCCCAGCAAGCTACCCAGGGGTCCAAAATTCTCCCTGGACTTGCAGTAGAGGCCTCAGGGTACCCCCTTGGCCTCCACCCAGGGGCCTCTGACCCCAGCAAGCTACCCAGGGGGTCCACCTCTTTCCCTGGACTTGCAGTAGAGGCCCTAGGGTACCTCCTGGCCCTCCACCTAGGGGCCTCTGACCCTAGCAAGCTACCCAGGGGTCCACAACTCTCCCTGGACTTGCAGTAGAGGCCCCAGGGTGCCCCCTTGGCCTCCACCTAGGGGCCTCTGACCCCAGCAAGCTACCCAGGGGTCCACAACTCTCCCTGGACTTGCAGTAGAGGCCCCAGGGTGCCACGTTGGCCTCCACCTAGGGGTCTCTGACCCCAGCAAGCTACCCAGGGGTCCAAAATTCTCCCTGGACTTGCAGTAGAGGCCCCAGGGTGCCCCCTGGCCCTCCACCTAGGGGTCTCTGACCCCAGCAAGCTACCCTGGGGGTCCTCCTCTTTCCCTGGACTTGCAGTAGAGGCCCAAGGGTGCCCCCTTGGCCTCCACCTAGGGGCCTCTGACCCCAGCAAGCTACCCGTGGGTCCAAAACTCTCCCTGGACTTGCAGTAGAGGCCCCAATGTGCCCCCTTGGCCTCCACCCAGGGGCCTCTGACCCCAGCAAGCTACCCAGGGGGTCCACCTCTTTCCCTGGACTTGCAGTAGAGGCCCTAGGGTACCTCCTGGCCCTCCACCTAGGGGCCTTTGACCCTAGCAAGCTACCCAGGGGTCCACAACTCTCCCTGGACTTGCAGTACCGGCCCCAAGGTGCCCCCTTGGCCTCCACCTAGGGGCCTCTGACCAAAGGAAGCTACCCAGGGGTCCACAACTCTCCCTTAACTTGCAGTAGAGGCCCCAGGGTACCCCCCTTGGCCTCCACCAAGGGGCCTCTGTCCCCAGCAAGCTACCCAGGGGGTCCAACTCTTTCCCTGGACTTGCAGTAGAGGCCCTAGGGTACCTCCTGGCCCTCCACCTAGAGGCCTTTGACCCCAGCAAGCTACCCAGGGGTCCACAACTCTCCCTGGACTTGCAGTACAGGCCCCAGGGTGCCCCCTTGGCCTACACCTAGGGGCCTCTGACCCCAGCAAGCTACCCAGGGGACCACAACTCTCCCTGGACTTGCAGTAGAGGCCCCAGGGTGCCCCCTTGGCCTCCACCTAGGGGCCTCTGACCCCAGCAAGCTACCCAGGGGTCCACAACTCTCCCTGGACTTGCAGTGGAGGCCCCAGGGTACCCCCTTGGCCTCCACCCAGGGGCCTCTGACCCCAGCAAGCTACCCAGGGGGTCCAACTCTTTCCCTGGCCTTGCAGTAGAGGCCCTAGGGTACCTCCTGGCCTTCCACCTAGGGGCCTTTGACCCCAGCAAGCTACCCAGAGGTCCACAACTCTCCCTGGACTTGCAGTAGAGGCCCCAAGGTGCCCCCTTGGCCTCCACCTAGGGGCCTCTGACCCCAGCAAGCTACCCAGGGGTCCACAACTCTCCCTGGACTTGCAGTAGAGGCCCCAGGGTGCCCCCTTGGCCTCCACCCAGGGGCCTCTGACCCCAGCAAGCTACCCAGGGGTCCACCTTTCTCCCTGGACTTGAAGTATAGGCCCAAGGGTGCCCACTGGCCATCCACCTAGGGGCCTAAGACCCCAACAAGCTACCCAGGGGTCCACAACTCTCCCTGGACTTGCAGTAGAGGCCCCAGGTTGCCCCCTGGCCCTCCACCTAGGGGCCTCTGACCCCAGCAAGCTACCCAGGGGTCCACCTCTCTCCCTTGACTTGCAGTATAGGCCCCAGGGTGCCCCTGGCCCTCCACCTAGGGACCTAAGACCCCAGCAAGCTACCCAGGGGTCCACCTCTCTCCCTTGACTTGAAGTATAGGCCCCAGGGTGCCCCCTGGCCCTCCACCTAGGGGACTAGGACCCCAGCAAGCTACCCAGGGGTCCACCTCTCTGCCTGGACTTGCAGTAGAGGCCCCAGGGCTCCCTTGGCCTCCACCTAGGGGCCTCTGACCCCAGCAAGCTACTTAGGTGTCCACAACTCTCCCTGGACTTGCAGTAGAGGCCCCAGGGTGCCCCCTGGCCCTCCACATAGGGGCCTTTGACCCCAGCAAGCTACCCTGGGGGTCCTCCTCTTTCCCTGGACTTGCAGTAGAGGCCCTAGGATGCCCCCTTGGCCTTCACCTAGGGGGCTCTGACCCCAGCAAGCTACCCAGGGGTCCAAAACTCTCCCTGGACTTTCAGTAGAGGCCCCAGGGTGCCCCCTTGGCCTCCACCCAATGGCCTCTGACCCCAGCAAGCTACCCAGGGGGTCCACCTCTTTCCCTGGACTTGCAGTAGAGGCCCTAGGGTACCTCCTGGCCCTCCACCTAGAGGGCCTTTGACCACAGCAAGCTACCCAGGGGTCCACAACTCTCCCTGGACTTGCAGTACCGGCCCCAGGGTGCCCCCTTGGCCTCCACCTAGGGGCCTCTGACCCCAGCAAGCTACACAGGGGTCCACAACTCTCCCTGGACTTGCAGTAGAGGCCCCAGGGTACCCCCCTTGGCCTCCACCCAGAGGCCTCTGACCCCAGCAAGCTACCCAGGGGGTCCACCTCTTTCCCTGGACTTGCAGTAGAGGCCCTAGGGTACCTCCTGGCCCTCCACCTAGGGGCCTTTGTCCCCAGCAAGCTACCCAGGGGTACACTACTCTCCCTGGACTTGCAGTAGAGGCCCCAGGGTGCCCCCTTGGCCTCCACCTAGGGGCCTCTGACCCCAGCAAGCTACCCAGCGGTCCACAACTCTCCCTGGACTTGCAGTAGAGGCCCCAGGGTGCCCCCTTGGCCTCCACCCAGGGGCCTCTGACCACAGCAAGCTACCCAGGGGTCCACCTTTCTCTGACCCCAGCAAGCTACCCAGGGGTCCACCTCTCTCCCTTGACTTGCAGTACCGGCCCCAGGGTGCCCCCTTGGCCTCCACCTAGGGGCCTCTGTCCCCAGCAAGCTACCCAGGGGTCCACAACTCTCCCTGGACTTGCAGTAGAGGCCCCAGGGTACCCCCCTTGGCCTCCACCCAGAGGCCTCTGACCCCAGCAAGCTACCCAGGGGGTCCACCTCTTTCCCTGGACTTGCAGTAGAGGCCCTAGGGTACCTCCTGGCCCTCCACCTAGGGGCCTTTGTCCTCAGCAAGCTACCCAGGGGTACACTACTCTCCCTGGACTTGCAGTAGAGGCCCCAGGGTGCCCCCTGGCCCTCCACCTAGGGGACTAGGACCCCAGCAAGCTACCCAGGGGTCCACCTCTCTGCCGAGACTTGCAATAGAGGCCCCAGGGTGCCCCCTTGGCCTCCACCTAGTGGCCTCTGACCCCAGCAAGCTACCCAGGGGTCCACCTTTCTCCCTGGACTAGAAGTATAGGCCCAAGGGTGCCCACTGGCCCTCCACCTAGGGGCCTAAGACCCCAACAAGCTACCCAGGGGTCCACAACTCTCCCTGGACTTGCAGTAGAGGCCCCAGGGTGCCCCATGGCCCTCCACCCAGGGGCCTAAGACCCCAGCAAGACTCCCAGGGGTCGACCTCTCTCCCTGGACATGCAGTAGACGCCCCAGGGTGCCCCCTGGCCCTCCACCTAGTGGCCTTTGACCCCAGGAAGCTATCCAGGGGTCCACCTTGCTCCCTGGACTTGCAGTAGAGGCCCAAGAAGGCCACCTGGCCCTCCATCTAGGGGACTAGGACCCCAGCAAGATACCCAGGGGTCCACCTCTCTGACTGGACTTGCAGTAGAGGCCCAAGGGTGCCCCCTTGGCCTCCACCTAGGGGCCTCTGACCCCCGAATGCTACCCAGGGGTCCACCTCTCTCCCTGGACTTGCAGTAGAGGCCCCAGGGTGCCCCCTTTCCCTCCAAAAAGGAGTCTTTGACCCCAGCAACCTACCCAGTGGTCCACCTCTTTCCCTTGACTTGGAGGATAGGCCCCAGGGTGCCCCCTGGCCCTCCACCTAGGGGCCTTTGACCCCAGCAAGCTACCCTGGGGGTCCACAACTCTCCCTGGACGTGCAGTACAGGCCCCAGGGTGCCCCCTTGGCATCCACCTACGGGCCTCTGACCCCAGCAAACTACCCAGGGGACCACAACTCTCCCTGTACTTGCAGTAGAGGCCCCAGGTTACCCCCTTGGCCTCCACCCAGGGGCCTCTGACCCCAGCAAGCTACCCAGGGGTCCACAACTCTCCCTGGACTTGCAGTAGAGGCCCCAGGGTGCCCCCTTGGCCTCCACCCAGGGGCCTCTGACCTCAGCAAGCTACCCAGGGGTCCACCTTTCTCCTTGGACTTGAAGTATAGGCCCAAGGGTGCCCACTGGCCCTCCACCTAGGGGCCTAAGACCCCAACAAGCTACCCAGGGGTCCACAACTCTCCCTGGACTTGCAGTAGAGGCCCCAGGGTGCCCCCTGGCCCTCCACCTAGGGGCTTAAGACCCCAGCAAGCTACCCAGGGGTCCACCTCTCTCCCTTGACTTGAAGTATAGGCCCCAGGGTGCCCCCTGGCCCTCCACCTAGGAGACTAGGACCCCAGCTAGCTACCCAGGGGTCCACCTCTCTGCCTGGACTTGCAGTAGAGGCCCCTGGGTGCCCCCTTGCCCTCCACCTAGGGGTCTCTGACCCCAGCAAGCTACCCAGGGGTCCACCTCTCTCCCTGGACTTGCAGTAGAGGCCCCAGGGTGCCCCCTTTCCCTCCAAAAAGGAGTCTTTGACCCCAGCAACCTACCCAGTGGTCCACCTCTTTCCCTTGACTTGGAGGATAGGCCCTAGGGTGCCCCCTGGCCCTCCACCTAGGGGCCTTTGACCCCAGCAAGCTACCCTGGGGGTCCACAACTCTCCCTGGACGTGCAGTACAGGCCCCAGGGTGCCCCCTTGGCATCCACCTACGGGCCTCTGACCCCAGCAAACTACCCAGGGGACCACAACTCTCCCTGTACTTGCAGTAGAGGCCCCAGGTTACCCCCTTGGCCTCCACCCAGGGGCCTCTGACCCCAGCAAGCTACCCAGGGGTCCACAACTCTCCCTGGACTTGCAGTAGAGGCCCCAGGGTGCCCCCTTGGCCTCCACCCAGGGGCCTCTGACCCCAGCAAGCTACCCAGGGGTCCACCTTTCTCCCTGGACTTGAAGTATAGGCCCAAGGGTGCCCACTGGCCCTCCACCTAGGGGCCTAAGACCCCAACAAGCTACCCAGGGGTCCACAACTCTCCCTGGACTTGCAGTAGAGGCCCCAGGGTGCCCCCTGGCCCTCCACCTAGGGGCCTAAGACCCCAGCAAGCTACCCAGGGGTCCACCTCTCTCCCTTGACTTGAAGTATAGGCCCCAGGGTGCCCCCTGGACCTCCACCTAGGAGACTAGGACCCCAGCTAGCTACCCAGGGGTCCACCTCTCTGCCTGGACTTGTAGTAGAGGCCCCTGGGTGCCCCCTTGCCCTCCACCTAGGGGTCTCTGACCCCAGCAAGCTACCCAGGGGTCTAGCTCTCTCCCTGGACTTGCAGTGAAGGCCCTAGGGTACCTCCTGGCCCTCCACCTAGGGGCCCCTGACCCCAGCAAGCTACCCAGGGGTCCACAACTCTCCCTGGACTTGCAGTAGAGGCCCCAGGGTGCCCCCTTGGCCTCCACCCAGGGGCCTCCGACCCCAGCAAGCTACCCAGGGGTCCACCTTTCTCCCTTGACTTGAAGTATAGGCCCAAGGGTGCCCACTGGCCCTCCACCTAGGGGCCTCTGACACCAACAAGCTACCCAGGGGTCCACCTCTCTCCCTGGACTTGCAGTAGAGGCCCCAGGGTGCCCCCTGGCCCTCCACCTAGGGGCCTCTGACCCCAGCAAGCTACCCAGGGGTCAACCTCTCTCCCTGGACTTGCAGTATAGGCCCCAGGGTGCCCTCTGGCCCTCCTCCTAGGGACCTAAGACCCCAGCAAGCTACCCAGGGGTCCACCTCTCTCCCTTGACTTGAAGTATAGGCCCCAGGGTGCCCCCTGGCCCTCCACCTAGGGGACAAGGACCCCAGCAAGCTACCCAGGGGTCCACCTCTCTGCCTGGACTTGCAGTAGAGGCCCCAGGGTGCCCCCTTGGCCTCCACCTAGGGGCCTCTGACCCCAGCAAGCTACCCAGGGGTCCACAACTCTCCCTGGACTTTCAGTAGAGGCCCCAGGGTGCCCCCTTGGCCTCCACCCAGGGGCCTCTGACCCCTGCAAGCTACCCAGGGGTCCACCTTTCTCCCTGGACTTGAAGTATAGGCCCAAGGGTGCCCACTCGCCCTCCACCTAGGGGCCTAAGACCCCAACAAGCTACCCAGGGGTCCACAACTCTCCCTGGACTTGCAGTAGAGGCCCCAGGGTGCCCCCTGGCCCTCCACCTAGTTGCCTAAGACCCCAGCAAGCTACCCAGGGGTCCACCTCTCTCCCTTGACTTGAAGTATAGGCCCCAGGGTGCCCCCTGGCCCTCCACCCAGGGGCCTCTGACCCCAGCAACCTACCCAGGGGTCCACAACTCTTCCTGGACTTGCAGTAGAGGCCCCAGGGTGCCCCCTTGGCCTCCACCCAGGGGCCTCCGACCCTAGCAAGCTACCCAGGGGTCCACCTTTCTCCCTTGACTTTAAGTATAGGCCCAAGGGTGCCCACTGGCCCTCCACCTAGGGGCCTCTGACCCCAGCAAGCTACCCAGGGGTCCACCTCTCTCCCTGGACTTGCAGTATAGGCCCCAGGGTGCCCCCTGGCCCTCCATCTAGGGACCTAAGACCCCAGCAAGCTACCCAGGGGTCCACCTCTCTCCCTTGACTTGAAGTATAGGCCCCAGGGTGCCCCCTGGCCCTCCACCTAGGGACCTAAGACCCCAGCAAGCTACCCAGGGGTCCACCTCTCTCCCTTGACTTGAAGTATAGGCCCCAGGGTGCCCCCTGGCCCTCCACCTAGGGGACTAGGACCCAGCAAGCTACCCAGGGGTCCACCTCTCTGCCGGGACTTGCAATAGAAGCCCCAGGGTGCCCCCTTGGCCTCCACCTAGGGGCCTCTGACCCCAGCAAGCTACCCAGGGGTCCACAACTCTCCCTGGACTTGCAGTTGAGGCCGCAGGGTGCCCCCTTGGCCTCCACCCAGGGGCCTCTGAACCCAGCAAGCTACCCTGGGGTCCACCTTTCTCTCTGGACTTGAAGTATAGGCCCAAGGGTGCCCACTGGCCCTCCACCTAGGGGCCTAAGACCCCAACAAGCTACCCAGGGGTCCACAACTCTCCCTGGACTTGCAGTAGAGGCCCCAGGGTGCCCCATGGCCCTCCACCCAGGGGCCTAAGACCCCCGCAAGCTTCCCAGGGGTCCACCTCTCTCCCTGGACATGCAGTAGACGCCCCAGGGTGCCCTCTGGCCGTCCACCTAGTGGCCTTTGACCCCAGGAAGCTATCCAGGGGTCCACCTTGCTCCCTGGACTTGCAGTAGAGGCCCAAGAAGGCCACCTGGCCCTCCATCTAGGGGCCTAGGACCCCAGAAAGCTTCCCAGGGGTCCACCTCTCTCCCTGGACTTGCAGTAGAGGCCCCAGGGTGCCCCCTTGCCCTCCACCTAGGGGACTAGGACCCAGCAAGCTACCCAGGGGTCCACCTCTCTGCCGGGACTTGCAATAGAAGCCCCAGGGTGCCCCCTTGGCCTCCACCTAGGGGCCTCTGACCCCAGCAAGCTACCCAGGGGTCCACAACTCTCCCTGGACTTGCAGTTGAGGCCGCAGGGTGCCCCCTTGGCCTCCACCCAGGGGCCTCTGAACCCAGCAAGCTACCCTGGGGTCCACCTTTCTCTCTGGACTTGAAGTATAGGCCCAAGGGTGCCCACTGGCCCTCCACCTAGGGGCCTAAGACCCCAACAAGCTACCCAGGGGTCCACAACTCTCCCTGGACTTGCAGTAGAGGCCCCAGGGTGCCCCATGGCCCTCCACCCAGGGGCCTAAGACCCCCGCAAGCTTCCCAGGGGTCCACCTCTCTCCCTGGACATGCAGTAGACGCCCCAGGGTGCCCTCTGGCCGTCCACCTAGTGGCCTTTGACCCCAGGAAGCTATCCAGGGGTCCACCTTGCTCCCTGGACTTGCAGTAGAGGCCCAAGAAGGCCACCTGGCCTTCCATCTAGGGGCCTAGGACCCCAGAAAGCTTCCCAGGGGTCCACCTCTCTCCCTGGACTTGCAGTAGAGGCCCCAGGGTGCCCCCTTGCCCTCCAAAAAGGAGTCTTTGACCCCAGCAACCTACCCAGTGGTCCACCTCTTTCCCTGGACTTGGAGGATAGGCCCCAGGGTGCCCCCTGGCCCTCCACCCAGGGGCCTCTGACCCCAGCAAGCTACCCAGGGGGTCCACCTCTTTCCCTGGACTTGCAGTAGAGGCCCTAGGGTACCTCCTGGCCCTCCACCTAGGGGCCTTTGACCCCAGCAAGCTACCCACGGGTCCACAACTCTCCCTGGACTTGCAGTACAGGCCCCAGGGTGCCCCCTTGGCCTCCACCTAGGGGCCTCTGACCCCAGCAAACTACCCAGGGGACCACAACTCTCCCTGGACTTGCAGTAGAGGCCCCAGGGTACCCCCTTGGCCTCCACCCAGGGGCCTCTGACCCCAGCAAGCTACCCAGGGGGTCCACCTCTTTCCCTGGACTTGCAGTAGAGGCCCTAGGGTACCTCCTGGCCTTCCACCTAGGGGCCTTTGACCCCAGCATGCTACCCAGGGGTCCACAACTCTCCCTGGACTTGCAGTAGAGGACCTAGGGTGCCCCCTTGGCCTCCACCTAGGGGCCTCTAACCCAGCAAGCTACCCAGGGGTCCACAACTCTCCCTGGACTTGCAGTAGAGGCCCCAGGGTGCCCCCTTGGCCTCCACCCAGGGGCATCTGACCCCAGCAAGCTACCCAGGGGTCCACCTTTCTCCCTGGACTTGAAGTATAGGCCCAAGGGTGCCCATTGGCCATCCACCTAGGGGCCTAAGACGCCAACAAGCTACCCAGGGGTCCACAACTCTCCCTGGACTTGCAGTAGAGGCCCCAGGGTGCCCCCTGGCCCTCCACCAAGGGGCCTCTGACCCCAGCAAGCTACCCAGGGGTCCACCTCTCTCCCTGGACTTGCAGTAAAAGCCCCAGGGTGCCCCCTGGCCCTCCACCTAGGGGCCTCTGACCCCAGCAAGCTACCCAGGGGTCCATCTCTCTCCCTTGACTTGAAGTATAGGCCCAAGGGTGCCCACTGGCCCTCCACCTAGGGGCCTAAGACCCCAACAAGCTACCCAGGGGTCCACAACTCTCCCTGGACTTTCAGTAGAGGCCCCAGGGTGCCCCCTTTGCCTCCACCTAGGGGCCTCTGACCCCAGCAAGCTACCCAGGGGTCCACAACTCTCCCTGGACTTGCAGTAGAAACCCCAGGGTGACCCCTTGGCCTCCACCCAGGGGCCTCTGACCTCAGCAAGCTACCCAGGGGTCCACCTTTCTCCCTGGACTTGAAGTATAGGCCCAAGGGTGCCCACTGGCCATCCACCTAGGGGCCTAAGACACCAACAAGCTACCCAGGGGTCCACAACTCTCCCTGGACTTGCAGTAGAGGCCACAGGGTGCCCCCTGGACCTCCACCCAGGGGCCTCTGACCCCAGCAAGCTACCCAGGGGTCCACCTCACTCCCTGGACTTGCAGTATAGGCCCCAGGGTGCCCCCTGGCCCTCCACCTAGGGACCTAAGACCCCAGCAAGCTACCCAGGGGTCCACCTCTCTCCCTTGACTTGAAGTATAGGCCCCAGGGTACCCCCTGGCCCTCCACCTAGGGGACTAGGACCCCAGCAAGGTACCCAGGGGTCCACCTCTCTGCCTGGACTTGCAGTAGAGGCCCCAGGGTGCCCCCTTGGCCTCCACCTAGGGAACTCTGACCCCAGCAAGCTACCCAGGGGTCCACAACTCTCCCTGGACTTGCAATAGAGGCCCCAGGGTACCCCCTTGGCCTCCACCCAGGGGCCTCTGACCCCAGCAAGCTACCCAGGGGGTCCACCTCTTTCCCTGGACTTGCAGTAGAGGCCCTAGGGTACCTCCTGGCCCTCCACCTAGGGGCCTTTGACCCCAGCAAGCTACCCAGGGGTCCACAACTCTCCCTGGACTTGCAGTAGAGGCCCCAGGGTGCCCCCTTGGCCTCCATCTAGGGGACTCTGACCCCAGCAAGCTACCCAGGGGTCCACAACTCTCCCTGGACTTGCAGTAGAGGCCCCAGGGTGCCCCCTTGGCCTCCACCCAGGGGCCTCTGACCCCAGCAAGCTACCCAGGGGTCCACAACTCTCCCTGGACTTGCAGTAGAGGCCCCAGGGTGCCCCCTTGGCCTCCACCCAGGGGCCTCTGACCCCAGCAAGCTACCCAGGGGTCCACCTTTCTCCCTGGACTTGAAGTATAGGCCCAAGGGTGCCCACTGGCCCTCCACCTAGGGGCCTAAGACCCCAACAAGCTACCCAGGGGTCAACAACTCTCCCTGGACTTGCAATAGAGGCCCCAGGGTGCCCCCTGGCCCTCCACCTAGGGGCCTAAGACCCCAGCAAGCTACCCAGGGGTCCACCTCTCTCCCTTGACTTGAAGTATAGGCCCCAGGGTGCCCCCTGGCCCTCCACCTAGGGGACTAGGACCCCAGCTAGCTACCCAGGGGTCCACCTTTCTCCTTGGACTTGACGTATAGGCCTCAGGGTGCCCACTGGCCCTCCACGTAGGGGCCTTAGACCCCAGCAAGCTACCCAGGGGTCCACCTTTCTCCGTGGACTTGAAGTAGAGGCCCCAGGGTGCCCCCTGGCCCTCCACCTAGGGACCTAAGACCCCAGCAAGCTACCCAGGGGTCCACCTCTCTCCCTTGACTTGAAGTATAGGCCCCAGGGTGCCCCCTTGCCCTCCACCTAGGGGACTAGGACCCCAGCAAGGTACCCAGGGGTCCACCTCTCTGACTGGACTTGCAGTAGAGGCCCCAGGGTGCCCCCTTGGCCTCCACCTAGGGGCCTCTGACCGCAGCAAGCTACCCAGGGGTCCACAACTCTCCCTGGACTTGCAGTAGAGGCCCCAGGGTACCCCCTTGGCCTCCACCCAGGGGCCTCTGACCCCAGAAAGCTACTCAGGGGTTCCACCTCTTTCCCTGGACTTACAGTAGAGGCCCCAGGGTGCCCCCTTGGCCTCCACCCAGGGGCCTCCGACCCCAGCAAGCTACCCAGGGGTCCACCTTTCTCCCTTGACTTGAAGTATAGGCCCAAGGGTGCCCACTGGCCCTCCACCTAGGGGCCTCTGACCCCAGCAAGCTACCCAGGGGTCCACCTCTCTCCCTGGACTTGCAGTATAGGCCCCAGGGTGCCCCCTGGCCCTCCACCTAGGCACCTAAGACCCCAGCAAGTTAACCAGGGGTCCACCTCTCTCCCTTGACTTGAAGTATAGGCTCCAGGGTGCCCCCTGGCCCTCCACCTAGGGGACAAGGACCCCAGCAAGCTACCCAGGGGTCCACAACTCTCCCTGGACTTGCAGTACAGGCCCCAGGGTGCCCCCTTGGCCTCCACCTAGGGGCCTCTGACCCCAGCAAGCTACCCAGGGGACCACAACTCTCCCTGGACTTGCAGTAGAGGCCCCAGGGTACCCCCTTGGCCTCCACCCAGGGGCCTCTGACCCCAGCAAGCTACCCAGGGGGTCCACCTCTTTCCCTGGCCTTGCAGTAGAGGCCCTAGGGTACCTCCTGGCCTTCCACCTAGGGGCCTTTGACCCCAGCAAGCTACCCAGGGGTCCACAACTCTCCCTGGACTTGCAGTAGAGGCCCCAGGGTGCCCCCTTGGCCTCCACCTAGGGGCCTCTGACCCCAGCAAGCTACCCAGGGGTCCACAACTCTCCCTGGACTTGCAGTAGAGGCCCCAGGGTGCCCCCTTGGCCTCCACCCAGGGGCCTCTGACCCCAGCAAGCTACCCAGGGGTCCACCTTTCTTCCTGGACTTGAAGTATAGGCCCAAGGGTGCCCACTGGCCCTCCACCTAGGGGACTATGACCCCAACAAGCTACCCAGGGGTCCACAACTGTCCCTGGACTTGCAGTAGAGGCCCCAGGGTGCCCCCTGGCCCTCCACCTAGGGGCCTAAGACCCCAGCAAGCTACCCAGGGGTCCACCTCTCTCCCTTGACTTGAAGTATAGGCCCCAGGGTGCCCCCTGGCCCTCCACCTAGGGGACTAGGACCCCAGCTAGCTACCCAGGGGTCCACCTCTCTGCCTGGACTTGCAGTAGAGGCCCCAGGGTGCCCCCTTGCCCTCCACCCAAGGGCCTCTGACCCCAGCAAGCTACCCAGGGGTCCACCTCTCTCCCTGGACTTGCAGTAGAGGCCCTAGGGTACCTCCTGGCCCTCCACCTAGGGGCCTCTGACCCCAGCAAGCTACCTAGGGGTCCACAACTCTCCCTGGACTTGCAGTAGAGGCCCCAGGGTGCCCCCTTGGCCTCCACCCAGGGGCCTCTGACCCCAGCAAGCTACCCAGGGTTCCACCTTTCTCCCTGGACTTGAAGTATAGGCCTCAGGGTACCCACTGGCCCTCCACCTAGGGCCCTAAGACCCCAGCAAGCTACCCAGGGGTCCACAACTCTCCCTGGACTTGCAGTAGAGGCCCCAGGGTGCCCCCTTGGCTTCCACCCAGGGGCCTCTGACCCCAGCAAGCTACCCAGGGGTCCACCTTTCTCCCTGGACTTGAAGTATAGGCCTCAGGGTGCCCACTGGCCCTCCACCTAGGGGCCTAAGACCCCAGCAAGCTACCCAGGGGTCCACAACTCTCCCTGGACTTGCAGTAGTTGCCCCAGGGTGCCCCCTGGCCCTCCACCCAGGGGCCTCTGACCCCAGCAAGCTACCCAGGCGTCCACCTCTCTCCCTGGACTTGCAGTAGAGGCCCTAGGGTACCTCCTGGCCCTCCACCTAGGGGCCTCTGACCCCAGCAAGCTACCTAGGGGTCCACAACTCTCCCTGGACTTGCAGTAGAGGCCCCAGGGTGCCCCCTTGGCCTCCACCCAGGGGCCTCTGACCCCAGCAAGCTACCCAGGGGTCCACCTTTCTCCCTGGACTTGAAGTATAGGCCTCAGGGTGCCCACTGGCCCTCCACCTAGGGGCCTAAGACCCCAGCAAGCTACCCAGGGGTCCACAACTCTCCCTGGACTTGCAGTAGAGGCCCCAGGGTGCCCCCTTGGCCTCCACCCAGGGGCCTCTGACGCCAGCAAGCTACCCATGGGTCCACCTTTCTCCCTGGACTTGAAGCATAGGCCCAAGGGTGCACACTGGCACTCCACCTAGGGGCCTAAGACCCCAACAAGCTACCCAGGGGTCCACAACTCTCCCTGGACTTGCAGTAGAGGCCCCAGGGTGCCCCCTTGGCCTCCACCCAGGGGCCTCTGACCCCAGCAAGCTACCCAGGGGTCCACCTTTCTCCCTGGACTTGAAGTATAAGCCCAAGGGTGCACACTGGCCCTCCACCTAGGGGCCTAAGACCCCAACAAGCTACCCAGGGGTCCACAACTCTCCCTGGACTTGCAGTAGAGGCCCCAGGGTGCCCCCTTGCCCTCCACCCAGGGGCCTCTGACCCCACCAAGCTACCCAGGGGGTCCACCTCTTTCCCTGGACTTGCAGTAGAGGCCCAAGGGTACCTCCTGGCCCTCCACCTAGGGGCCTTTGAACCCAGCAAGCTACCCAGGGGTCCACAACTCTCCCTGGACTAGCAGTACAGGCCCCAGGGTGCCCCCTTGGCCTCCACCTAGGGGCATCTGACCCCAGCAAGCTACCCAGGGGTCCACAACTCTCCCTGGACTTGCAGTAGAGGCCCCAGGGTACCCCTTTGGCCTCCACCCAGGGGCCTCTGACCCCAGCAAGCTACCCAGGGGTCCACCTTTCTCCCTGGACTTGAAGTATAAGCCCAAGGGTGCACACTGGCCCTCCACCTAGGGGCCTTTGAACCCAGCAAGCTACCCAGGGGTCCACAACTCTCCCTGGACTAGCAGTACAGGCCCCAGGGTGCCCCCTTGGCCTCCACCTAGGGGCATCTGACCCCAGCAAGCTACCCAGGGGTCCACAACTCTCCCTGGACTTGCAGTAGAGGCCCCAGGGTACCCCTTTGGCCTCCACCCAGGGGCCTCTGACCCCAGCAAGCTACCCAGGGGGTCCACCTCTTTCCCTGGACTTGCAGTAGAGGCCCTAGGGTACCTCCTGGCCCTCCACCTAGGGGCCTTTGACCCCAGCAAGTTACCCAGGGGTCCACAACTCTCCCTGGACTTGCAGTAGAGGCCCCAGGGTGCCCCCTTGGCCTCCACCTAGGGGCCTCTGACCCCAGCAAGCTACCCAGGGGTCCACAACTCTCCCTGGACTTGCAGTAGAGGCCCCAGGGTGCCACCTTGGCCTCCACCTAGGGGCCTCTGACCCCAGCAAGCTACCCAGGGGTCCAAAATTCTCCCTGGACTTGCAGTAGAGGCCTCAGGGTACCCCCTTGGCCTCCACCCAGGGGCCTCTGACCCCAGCAAGCTACCCAGGGGGTCCACCTCTTTCCCTGGACTTGCAGTAGAGGCCCTAGGGTACCTCCTGGCCCTCCACCTAGGGGCCTTTGACCCTAGCAAGCTACCCAGGGGTCCACAACTCTCCCTGGACTTGCAGTAGAGGCCCCAGGGTGCCCCCTTGGCCTCCACCTAGGGGCCTCTGACCCCAGCAAGCTACCCAGGGGTCCACAACTCTCCCTGGACTTGCAGTAGAGGCCCCAGGGTGCCACGTTGGCCTCCACCTAGGGGCCTCTGACCCCAGCAAGCTACCCAGGGGTCCAAAATTCTCCCTGGACTTGCAGTAGAGGCCCCAGGGTGCCCCCTGGCCCTCCACCTAGGGGTCTCTGACCCCAGCAAGCTACCCTGGGGGTCCTCCTCTTTCCCTGGACTTGCAGTAGAGGCCCAAGGGTGCCCCCTTGGCCTCCACCTAGGGGCCTCTGACCCCAGCAAGCTACCCGTGGGTCCAAAACTCTCCCTGGACTTGCAGTAGAGGCCCCAATGTGCCCCCTTGGCCTCCACCCAGGGGCCTCTGACCCCAGCAAGCTACCCAGGGGGTCCACCTCTTTCCCTGGACTTGCAGTAGAGGCCCTAGGGTACCTCCTGGCCCTCCACCTAGGGGCCTTTGACCCTAGCAAGCTACCCAGGGGTCCACAACTCTCCCTGGACTTGCAGTACCGGCCCCAAGGTGCCCCCTTGGCCTCCACCTAGGGGCCTCTGACCAAAGGAAGCTACCCAGGGGTCCACAACTCTCCCTTAACTTGCAGTAGAGGCCCCAGGGTACCCCCCTTGGCCTCCACCAAGGGGCCTCTGTCCCCAGCAAGCTACCCAGGGGGTCCAACTCTTTCCCTGGACTTGCAGTAGAGGCCCTAGGGTACCTCCTGGCCCTCCACCTAGAGGCCTTTGACCCCAGCAAGCTACCCAGGGGTCCACAACTCTCCCTGGACTTGCAGTACAGGCCCCAGGGTGCCCCCTTGGCCTACACCTAGGGGCCTCTGACCCCAGCAAGCTACCCAGGGGACCACAACTCTCCCTGGACTTGCAGTAGAGGCCCCAGGGTGCCCCCTTGGCCTCCACCTAGGGGCCTCTGACCCCAGCAAGCTACCCAGGGGTCCACAACTCTCCCTGGACTTGCAGTGGAGGCCCCAGGGTACCCCCTTGGCCTCCACCCAGGGGCCTCTGACCCCAGCAAGCTACCCAGGGGGTCCAACTCTTTCCCTGGCCTTGCAGTAGAGGCCCTAGGGTACCTCCTGGCCTTCCACCTAGGGGCCTTTGACCCCAGCAAGCTACCCAGAGGTCCACAACTCTCCCTGGACTTGCAGTAGAGGCCCCAAGGTGCCCCCTTGGCCTCCACCTAGGGGCCTCTGACCCCAGCAAGCTACCCAGGGGTCCACAACTCTCCCTGGACTTGCAGTAGAGGCCCCAGGGTGCCCCCTTGGCCTCCACCCAGGGGCCTCTGACCCCAGCAAGCTACCCAGGGGTCCACCTTTCTCCCTGGACTTGAAGTATAGGCCCAAGGGTGCCCACTGGCCATCCACCTAGGGGCCTAAGACCCCAACAAGCTACCCAGGGGTCCACAACTCTCCCTGGACTTGCAGTAGAGGCCCCAGGTTGCCCCCTGGCCCTCCACCTAGGGGCCTCTGACCCCAGCAAGCTACCCAGGGGTCCACCTCTCTCCCTTGACTTGCAGTATAGGCCCCAGGGTGCCCCTGGCCCTCCACCTAGGGACCTAAGACCCCAGCAAGCTACCCAGGGGTCCACCTCTCTCCCTTGACTTGAAGTATAGGCCCCAGGGTGCCCCCTGGCCCTCCACCTAGGGGACTAGGACCCCAGCAAGCTACCCAGGGGTCCACCTCTCTGCCTGGACTTGCAGTAGAGGCCCCAGGGCTCCCTTGGCCTCCACCTAGGGGCCTCTGACCCCAGCAAGCTACTTAGGTGTCCACAACTCTCCCTGGACTTGCAGTAGAGGCCCCAGGGTGCCCCCTGGCCCTCCACATAGGGGCCTTTGACCCCAGCAAGCTACCCTGGGGGTCCTCCTCTTTCCCTGGACTTGCAGTAGAGGCCCTAGGATGCCCCCTTGGCCTTCACCTAGGGGGCTCTGACCCCAGCAAGCTACCCAGGGGTCCAAAACTCTCCCTGGACTTTCAGTAGAGGCCCCAGGGTGCCCCCTTGGCCTCCACCCAATGGCCTCTGACCCCAGCAAGCTACCCAGGGGGTCCACCTCTTTCCCTGGACTTGCAGTAGAGGCCCTAGGGTACCTCCTGGCCCTCCACCTAGAGGGCCTTTGACCACAGCAAGCTACCCAGGGGTCCACAACTCTCCCTGGACTTGCAGTACCGGCCCCAGGGTGCCCCCTTGGCCTCCACCTAGGGGCCTCTGACCCCAGCAAGCTACACAGGGGTCCACAACTCTCCCTGGACTTGCAGTAGAGGCCCCAGGGTACCCCCCTTGGCCTCCACCCAGAGGCCTCTGACCCCAGCAAGCTACCCAGGGGGTCCACCTCTTTCCCTGGACTTGCAGTAGAGGCCCTAGGGTACCTCCTGGCCCTCCACCTAGGGGCCTTTGTCCCCAGCAAGCTACCCAGGGGTACACTACTCTCCCTGGACTTGCAGTAGAGGCCCCAGGGTGCCCCCTTGGCCTCCACCTAGGGGCCTCTGACCCCAGCAAGCTACCCAGCGGTCCACAACTCTCCCTGGACTTGCAGTAGAGGCCCCAGGGTGCCCCCTTGGCCTCCACCCAGGGGCCTCTGACCACAGCAAGCTACCCAGGGGTCCACCTTTCTCTGACCCCAGCAAGCTACCCAGGGGTCCACCTCTCTCCCTTGACTTGCAGTACCGGCCCCAGGGTGCCCCCTTGGCCTCCACCTAGGGGCCTCTGTCCCCAGCAAGCTACCCAGGGGTCCACAACTCTCCCTGGACTTGCAGTAGAGGCCCCAGGGTACCCCCCTTGGCCTCCACCCAGAGGCCTCTGACCCCAGCAAGCTACCCAGGGGGTCCACCTCTTTCCCTGGACTTGCAGTAGAGGCCCTAGGGTACCTCCTGGCCCTCCACCTAGGGGCCTTTGTCCTCAGCAAGCTACCCAGGGGTACACTACTCTCCCTGGACTTGCAGTAGAGGCCCCAGGGTGCCCCCTGGCCCTCCACCTAGGGGACTAGGACCCCAGCAAGCTACCCAGGGGTCCACCTCTCTGCCGAGACTTGCAATAGAGGCCCCAGGGTGCCCCCTTGGCCTCCACCTAGTGGCCTCTGACCCCAGCAAGCTACCCAGGGGTCCACCTTTCTCCCTGGACTAGAAGTATAGGCCCAAGGGTGCCCACTGGCCCTCCACCTAGGGGCCTAAGACCCCAACAAGCTACCCAGGGGTCCACAACTCTCCCTGGACTTGCAGTAGAGGCCCCAGGGTGCCCCATGGCCCTCCACCCAGGGGCCTAAGACCCCAGCAAGACTCCCAGGGGTCGACCTCTCTCCCTGGACATGCAGTAGACGCCCCAGGGTGCCCCCTGGCCCTCCACCTAGTGGCCTTTGACCCCAGGAAGCTATCCAGGGGTCCACCTTGCTCCCTGGACTTGCAGTAGAGGCCCAAGAAGGCCACCTGGCCCTCCATCTAGGGGACTAGGACCCCAGCAAGATACCCAGGGGTCCACCTCTCTGACTGGACTTGCAGTAGAGGCCCAAGGGTGCCCCCTTGGCCTCCACCTAGGGGCCTCTGACCCCCGAATGCTACCCAGGGGTCCACCTCTCTCCCTGGACTTGCAGTAGAGGCCCCAGGGTGCCCCCTTTCCCTCCAAAAAGGAGTCTTTGACCCCAGCAACCTACCCAGTGGTCCACCTCTTTCCCTTGACTTGGAGGATAGGCCCCAGGGTGCCCCCTGGCCCTCCACCTAGGGGCCTTTGACCCCAGCAAGCTACCCTGGGGGTCCACAACTCTCCCTGGACGTGCAGTACAGGCCCCAGGGTGCCCCCTTGGCATCCACCTACGGGCCTCTGACCCCAGCAAACTACCCAGGGGACCACAACTCTCCCTGTACTTGCAGTAGAGGCCCCAGGTTACCCCCTTGGCCTCCACCCAGGGGCCTCTGACCCCAGCAAGCTACCCAGGGGTCCACAACTCTCCCTGGACTTGCAGTAGAGGCCCCAGGGTGCCCCCTTGGCCTCCACCCAGGGGCCTCTGACCTCAGCAAGCTACCCAGGGGTCCACCTTTCTCCCTGGACTTGAAGTATAGGCCCAAGGGTGCCCACTGGCCCTCCACCTAGGGGCCTAAGACCCCAACAAGCTACCCAGGGGTCCACAACTCTCCCTGGACTTGCAGTAGAGGCCCCAGGGTGCCCCCTGGCCCTCCACCTAGGGGCTTAAGACCCCAGCAAGCTACCCAGGGGTCCACCTCTCTCCCTTGACTTGAAGTATAGGCCCCAGGGTGCCCCCTGGCCCTCCACCTAGGAGACTAGGACCCCAGCTAGCTACCCAGGGGTCCACCTCTCTGCCTGGACTTGCAGTAGAGGCCCCTGGGTGCCCCCTTGCCCTCCACCTAGGGGTCTCTGACCCCAGCAAGCTACCCAGGGGTCCACCTCTCTCCCTGGACTTGCAGTAGAGGCCCCAGGGTGCCCCCTTTCCCTCCAAAAAGGAGTCTTTGACCCCAGCAACCTACCCAGTGGTCCACCTCTTTCCCTTGACTTGGAGGATAGGCCCTAGGGTGCCCCCTGGCCCTCCACCTAGGGGCCTTTGACCCCAGCAAGCTACCCTGGGGGTCCACAACTCTCCCTGGACGTGCAGTACAGGCCCCAGGGTGCCCCCTTGGCATCCACCTACGGGCCTCTGACCCCAGCAAACTACCCAGGGGACCACAACTCTCCCTGTACTTGCAGTAGAGGCCCCAGGTTACCCCCTTGGCCTCCACCCAGGGGCCTCTGACCCCAGCAAGCTACCCAGGGGTCCACAACTCTCCCTGGACTTGCAGTAGAGGCCCCAGGGTGCCCCCTTGGCCTCCACCCAGGGGCCTCTGACCCCAGCAAGCTACCCAGGGGTCCACCTTTCTCCCTGGACTTGAAGTATAGGCCCAAGGGTGCCCACTGGCCCTCCACCTAGGGGCCTAAGACCCCAACAAGCTACCCAGGGGTCCACAACTCTCCCTGGACTTGCAGTAGAGGCCCCAGGGTGCCCCCTGGCCCTCCACCTAGGGGCCTAAGACCCCAGCAAGCTACCCAGGGGTCCACCTCTCTCCCTTGACTTGAAGTATAGGCCCCAGGGTGCCCCCTGGACCTCCACCTAGGAGACTAGGACCCCAGCTAGCTACCCAGGGGTCCACCTCTCTGCCTGGACTTGTAGTAGAGGCCCCTGGGTGCCCCCTTGCCCTCCACCTAGGGGTCTCTGACCCCAGCAAGCTACCCAGGGGTCTAGCTCTCTCCCTGGACTTGCAGTGAAGGCCCTAGGGTACCTCCTGGCCCTCCACCTAGGGGCCCCTGACCCCAGCAAGCTACCCAGGGGTCCACAACTCTCCCTGGACTTGCAGTAGAGGCCCCAGGGTGCCCCCTTGGCCTCCACCCAGGGGCCTCCGACCCCAGCAAGCTACCCAGGGGTCCACCTTTCTCCCTTGACTTGAAGTATAGGCCCAAGGGTGCCCACTGGCCCTCCACCTAGGGGCCTCTGACACCAACAAGCTACCCAGGGGTCCACCTCTCTCCCTGGACTTGCAGTAGAGGCCCCAGGGTGCCCCCTGGCCCTCCACCTAGGGGCCTCTGACCCCAGCAAGCTACCCAGGGGTCAACCTCTCTCCCTGGACTTGCAGTATAGGCCCCAGGGTGCCCTCTGGCCCTCCTCCTAGGGACCTAAGACCCCAGCAAGCTACCCAGGGGTCCACCTCTCTCCCTTGACTTGAAGTATAGGCCCCAGGGTGCCCCCTGGCCCTCCACCTAGGGGACAAGGACCCCAGCAAGCTACCCAGGGGTCCACCTCTCTGCCTGGACTTGCAGTAGAGGCCCCAGGGTGCCCCCTTGGCCTCCACCTAGGGGCCTCTGACCCCAGCAAGCTACCCAGGGGTCCACAACTCTCCCTGGACTTTCAGTAGAGGCCCCAGGGTGCCCCCTTGGCCTCCACCCAGGGGCCTCTGACCCCTGCAAGCTACCCAGGGGTCCACCTTTCTCCCTGGACTTGAAGTATAGGCCCAAGGGTGCCCACTCGCCCTCCACCTAGGGGCCTAAGACCCCAACAAGCTACCCAGGGGTCCACAACTCTCCCTGGACTTGCAGTAGAGGCCCCAGGGTGCCCCCTGGCCCTCCACCTAGTTGCCTAAGACCCCAGCAAGCTACCCAGGGGTCCACCTCTCTCCCTTGACTTGAAGTATAGGCCCCAGGGTGCCCCCTGGCCCTCCACCCAGGGGCCTCTGACCCCAGCAACCTACCCAGGGGTCCACAACTCTTCCTGGACTTGCAGTAGAGGCCCCAGGGTGCCCCCTTGGCCTCCACCCAGGGGCCTCCGACCCTAGCAAGCTACCCAGGGGTCCACCTTTCTCCCTTGACTTTAAGTATAGGCCCAAGGGTGCCCACTGGCCCTCCACCTAGGGGCCTCTGACCCCAGCAAGCTACCCAGGGGTCCACCTCTCTCCCTGGACTTGCAGTATAGGCCCCAGGGTGCCCCCTGGCCCTCCATCTAGGGACCTAAGACCCCAGCAAGCTACCCAGGGGTCCACCTCTCTCCCTTGACTTGAAGTATAGGCCCCAGGGTGCCCCCTGGCCCTCCACCTAGGGACCTAAGACCCCAGCAAGCTACCCAGGGGTCCACCTCTCTCCCTTGACTTGAAGTATAGGCCCCAGGGTGCCCCCTGGCCCTCCACCTAGGGGACTAGGACCCAGCAAGCTACCCAGGGGTCCACCTCTCTGCCGGGACTTGCAATAGAAGCCCCAGGGTGCCCCCTTGGCCTCCACCTAGGGGCCTCTGACCCCAGCAAGCTACCCAGGGGTCCACAACTCTCCCTGGACTTGCAGTTGAGGCCGCAGGGTGCCCCCTTGGCCTCCACCCAGGGGCCTCTGAACCCAGCAAGCTACCCTGGGGTCCACCTTTCTCTCTGGACTTGAAGTATAGGCCCAAGGGTGCCCACTGGCCCTCCACCTAGGGGCCTAAGACCCCAACAAGCTACCCAGGGGTCCACAACTCTCCCTGGACTTGCAGTAGAGGCCCCAGGGTGCCCCATGGCCCTCCACCCAGGGGCCTAAGACCCCCGCAAGCTTCCCAGGGGTCCACCTCTCTCCCTGGACATGCAGTAGACGCCCCAGGGTGCCCTCTGGCCGTCCACCTAGTGGCCTTTGACCCCAGGAAGCTATCCAGGGGTCCACCTTGCTCCCTGGACTTGCAGTAGAGGCCCAAGAAGGCCACCTGGCCCTCCATCTAGGGGCCTAGGACCCCAGAAAGCTTCCCAGGGGTCCACCTCTCTCCCTGGACTTGCAGTAGAGGCCCCAGGGTGCCCCCTTGCCCTCCACCTAGGGGACTAGGACCCAGCAAGCTACCCAGGGGTCCACCTCTCTGCCGGGACTTGCAATAGAAGCCCCAGGGTGCCCCCTTGGCCTCCACCTAGGGGCCTCTGACCCCAGCAAGCTACCCAGGGGTCCACAACTCTCCCTGGACTTGCAGTTGAGGCCGCAGGGTGCCCCCTTGGCCTCCACCCAGGGGCCTCTGAACCCAGCAAGCTACCCTGGGGTCCACCTTTCTCTCTGGACTTGAAGTATAGGCCCAAGGGTGCCCACTGGCCCTCCACCTAGGGGCCTAAGACCCCAACAAGCTACCCAGGGGTCCACAACTCTCCCTGGACTTGCAGTAGAGGCCCCAGGGTGCCCCATGGCCCTCCACCCAGGGGCCTAAGACCCCCGCAAGCTTCCCAGGGGTCCACCTCTCTCCCTGGACATGCAGTAGACGCCCCAGGGTGCCCTCTGGCCGTCCACCTAGTGGCCTTTGACCCCAGGAAGCTATCCAGGGGTCCACCTTGCTCCCTGGACTTGCAGTAGAGGCCCAAGAAGGCCACCTGGCCTTCCATCTAGGGGCCTAGGACCCCAGAAAGCTTCCCAGGGGTCCACCTCTCTCCCTGGACTTGCAGTAGAGGCCCCAGGGTGCCCCCTTGCCCTCCAAAAAGGAGTCTTTGACCCCAGCAACCTACCCAGTGGTCCACCTCTTTCCCTGGACTTGGAGGATAGGCCCCAGGGTGCCCCCTGGCCCTCCACCCAGGGGCCTCTGACCCCAGCAAGCTACCCAGGGGGTCCACCTCTTTCCCTGGACTTGCAGTAGAGGCCCTAGGGTACCTCCTGGCCCTCCACCTAGGGGCCTTTGACCCCAGCAAGCTACCCACGGGTCCACAACTCTCCCTGGACTTGCAGTACAGGCCCCAGGGTGCCCCCTTGGCCTCCACCTAGGGGCCTCTGACCCCAGCAAACTACCCAGGGGACCACAACTCTCCCTGGACTTGCAGTAGAGGCCCCAGGGTACCCCCTTGGCCTCCACCCAGGGGCCTCTGACCCCAGCAAGCTACCCAGGGGGTCCACCTCTTTCCCTGGACTTGCAGTAGAGGCCCTAGGGTACCTCCTGGCCTTCCACCTAGGGGCCTTTGACCCCAGCATGCTACCCAGGGGTCCACAACTCTCCCTGGACTTGCAGTAGAGGACCTAGGGTGCCCCCTTGGCCTCCACCTAGGGGCCTCTAACCCAGCAAGCTACCCAGGGGTCCACAACTCTCCCTGGACTTGCAGTAGAGGCCCCAGGGTGCCCCCTTGGCCTCCACCCAGGGGCATCTGACCCCAGCAAGCTACCCAGGGGTCCACCTTTCTCCCTGGACTTGAAGTATAGGCCCAAGGGTGCCCATTGGCCATCCACCTAGGGGCCTAAGACGCCAACAAGCTACCCAGGGGTCCACAACTCTCCCTGGACTTGCAGTAGAGGCCCCAGGGTGCCCCCTGGCCCTCCACCAAGGGGCCTCTGACCCCAGCAAGCTACCCAGGGGTCCACCTCTCTCCCTGGACTTGCAGTAAAAGCCCCAGGGTGCCCCCTGGCCCTCCACCTAGGGGCCTCTGACCCCAGCAAGCTACCCAGGGGTCCATCTCTCTCCCTTGACTTGAAGTATAGGCCCCAGGGTGCCCCCTGGCACTCCACCTAGGGGACTAGGACCCAAGCAAGGTACCCAGGGGTCCACCTCTCTGCCTGGACTTGCAGTAGAGGCCCCAGGGTTCCTCCTTGGCCTACACCTAGGGGCCTCTGACCCCAGCAAGCTACCCAGGGGTCCAAAACTCTCCCTGGACTTGCAGTAGAGGCCTCAGGGTGCCCACTGGCCCTCCACCTAGGGGCCTCTGACCCCAGCAAGCTACCCAGGGGTCCACCTCTCTCCCTTAACTTGCAGTATAGGCCCCAGGGTGCCCCCTGGCCCTCCACCTAGGGACTTAAGACCCCAGCAAGCTACCTAGGGGTCCACCTCTCTCCCTTGACTTGAAGTATAGGCCCCAGGGTGCCCCCTGGCCCTCCACCTAGGGGACAAGGACCCCAGCAAGCTACCCAGGGGTCCACCTCTCTCCCTGGACTTGCAGTAGAGGCCCCAGGGTGCCCCCTTGGCCTCCACCTTGGGGCCTCTGACCCCAGCAAGCTACCCAGGGGTCCACAACTCTCCCTGGACTTGCAGTAGAGGCCCCAGGGTGCCCCCTTGGCCTCCACCCAGGGGCCTCTGACCCCAGCAAGCTACCCAGGGGTCCACCTTTCTCCCTGGACTTGAAGTATAGGCCCAAGGGTGCCCACTGGCCCTCCACTTAGGGGCCTAAGACCCCAATAAGCTACACAGGGGTCCACATCTCTCCCCGGACTTGCAGTAGAGGCCCCAGGGTGCCCCCTGGCCCTCCACCTAGGGGCCTAAGACCCCAGCAAGCTACCCAGGGGTCCACCTCTCTCCCTTAACTTGAAGTATAGGCCCCAGGGTGCCCCCTGGCCCTCCACCTAGGGGACTAGGACCCCTGCTAGCTACCCAGGGGTCCACCTCTCTGCCTGGACTTGCAGTATAGGCCCCAGGGTGCCCCTTTGCCCTACACCCAGGGGCCTCTGACCCCAGCAAGCTACCCAGGGGTCCACCTCTCTCCCTTGACTTGAAGTATAGGCCCCAGGGTGTCTCCTGGCCCTCCACCTAGGGGCCTCTGACCCCAGCAAGCTACCCAGGGGTCCACAACTCTCCCTGGACTTGAAGTAGAGGCCCCAAGGTGCCCTCTTGGCCTCAACCCAGGGGCCTCTGACCCCAGCAAGCTACCCAGGGGTCCACCTTTCTCAGTGGACTTGAAGTATAGGCCTCAGGGTGCCCACGGGCCCTCCACCCAGGGGCCTAAGACCTCAGCAAGCTACCCAGGGGTCCACAACTCTCCCTGGACTTGCAGTAGAGGCCCCAGGGTTCCCCCTGGCCCTCCACCTAGGGGCCTCTGACCCCAGCAAGCTACCCAGGGGTCCACAACTCTCCCTGGACTTGCAGTAGAGGCCCCTGGGTGCCCCCTGGCCCTCCACCTAGGGGCCTCTGACCCCAGCAAGCTACCCAGGGGTCCACCTCTCTCCCTTGACTTGCAGTATAGGCCCCAGGGTGCCCCCTGGCCCTCCACCTAGGGACCTAAGACCCCAGCAAGCTACCCAGGGGTCCACCTCTCTCCCTTGACTTGAAGTATAGGCCCCAGGGTGCCCCCTGGCCCTCCACCTAGGGGACTAGGACCCCAGAAAGCTACCCAGGGGTCCACCTCTCTGCCGGGACTTGCAATAGAGGCCCCAGGGTGCCCCCTTGGCCTCCACCTAGGGGCCTCTGACCCCAGCAAGCTACCCAGGGGTCCACAACTCTCCCTGGACTTGCAGTTGAGGCCGCAGGGTGCCCCCTTGGCCTCCACCCAGGGGCCTTTGACCCCAGCAAGCTACCCAGGGGTCCACCTCTCTCCCTGGACTTGCAGTATAGGCCCCAGGGTGCCCCCTGGCCCTCCACCTAGGGACCTAAGACCCCAGCAAGCTACCCAGGGGTCCACCTCTCTCCCTTAACTTGAAGTATAGGCCTCAGGGTGCCCCCTGGCCCTCCACCTAGGGGACTAGGACCCCAGAAAGCTACCCAGGGGTACACCTCTCTGTCTGGACTTGCAGTAGAGGCCCCAGTGTGCCCCGTGGCCTCCGCCTAGGGGCCTCTGACCCCAGCAAGCTACCCAGGGGTCCACCTCACTCCCTGGACTTGCAGTATAGGCCCCAGGGTGCCCCCTGGCCCTCCACCTATTGACCTAAGACCCCAGCAAGCTACCCAGGGGTCCACCTCTCTCCCTTGACTTGAAGTATAGGCCCCAGGGTACCCCCTGGCCCTCCACCTAGGGGACTAGGACCCCAGCAAGGTACCCAGGGGTCCACCTCTCTGCCTGGACTTGCAGTAGAGGCCCCAGGGTGCCCCCTTGGCCTCCACCTAGGGAACTCTGACCCCAGCAAGCTACCCAGGGGTCCACAACTCTCCCTGGACTTGCAATAGAGGCCCCAGGGTACCCCCTTGGCCTCCACCCAGGGGCCTCTGACCCCAGCAAGCTACCCAGGGGGTCCACCTCTTTCCCTGGACTTGCAGTAGAGGCCCTAGGGTACCTCCTGGCCCTCCACCTAGGGGCCTTTGACCCCAGCAAGCTACCCAGGGGTCCACAACTCTCCCTGGACTTGCAGTAGAGGCCCCAGGGTGCCCCCTTGGCCTCCATCTAGGGGACTCTGACCCCAGCAAGCTACCCAGGGGTCCACAACTCTCCCTGGACTTGCAGTAGAGGCCCCAGGGTGCCCCCTTGGCCTCCACCCAGGGGCCTCTGACCCCAGCAAGCTACCCAGGGGTCCACAACTCTCCCTGGACTTGCAGTAGAGGCCCCAGGGTGCCCCCTTGGCCTCCACCCAGGGGCTTCTGACCCCAGCAAGCTACCCAGGGGTCCACCTTTCTCCCTGGACTTAAAGTATAGGCCCAAGGGTGCCCACTGGCCCTCCACCTAGGGGCCTAAGACCCCAACAAGCTACCCAGGGGTCCACAACTCTCCCTGGACTTGCAATAGAGGCCTCAGGGGGCCCCCTGGCCCTCCACCTAGGGGCCTAAGACCCCAGCAAGCTACCCAGGGGTCCACCTCTCTTCCTTGACTTGAAGTATAGGCCCCAGGGTGCCCCCTGGCCCTCCACCTAGGGGACTAGGACCCCAGCTAGCTACCCAGGGGTCCACCTTTCTCCTTGGACTTGACGTATAGGCCTCAGGGTGCCCACTGGCCCTCCACGTAGGGGCCTTAGACCCCAGCAAGCTACCCAGGGGTCCACCTTTCTCCGTGGACTTGAAGTAGAGGCCCCAGGGTGCCCACTGGCCCTCCACCTAGGGACCTAAGACCCCAGCAAGCTACCCAGGGGTCCACCTCTCTCCCTTGACTTGAAGTATAGGCCCCAGGGTGCCCCCTGGCCCTCCACCTAGGGGACTAGGACCCCCGCAAGGTACCCAGGGGTCCACCTCTCTGACTGGACTTGCAGTAGAGGCCCCAGGGTGCCCCCTTGGCCTCCACCTAGGGGCCTCTGACCCCAGCAAGCTACCCAGGGGTCCACAACTCTCCCTGGACTTGCAGTAGAGGCCCCAGGGTACCCCCTTGGCCTCCACCCAGGGGCCTCTGACCCCAGAAAGCTACTCAGGGGTTCCACCTCTTTCCCTGGATTTACAGTAGAGGCCCCAGGGTGCCCCCTTGGCCTCCACCCAGGGGCCTCCGACCCCAGCAAGCTACCCAGGGGTCCACCTTTCTCCCTTGACTTGAAGTATAGGCCCAAGGGTGCCCACTGGCCCTCCACCTAGGGGCCTCTGACCCCAGCAAGCTACCCAGGGGTCCACCTCTCTCCCTGGACTTGCAGTATAGGCCCCAGGGTGCCCCCTGGCCCTCCACCTAGGCACCTAAGACCCCAGCAAGTTAACCAGGGGTCCACCTCTCTCCCTTGACTTGAAGTATAGGCTCCAGGGTGCCCCCTGGCCCTCCACCTAGGGGCCTTTGACCCCAGCAAGCTACCCAGGGGTCCACAACTCTCCCTGGACTTGCAGTAGAGGCCCCAGGGTGCCCCCTTGGCCTCCATCTAGGGGACTCTGACCCCAGCAAGCTACCCAGGGGTCCACAACTCTCCCTGGACTTGCAGTAGAGGCCCCAGGGTGCCCCCTTGGCCTCCACCCAGGGGCCTCTGACCCCAGCAAGCTACCCAGGGGTCCACAACTCTCCCTGGACTTGCAGTAGAGGCCCCAGGGTGCCCCCTTGGCCTCCACCCAGGGGCTTCTGACCCCAGCAAGCTACCCAGGGGTCCACAACTCTCCCTGGACTTGCAGTAGAGGCCCCAGGGTGCCCCCTTGGCCTCCACCTAGGGGCCTCTGACCCCAGCAAGCTACCCAGGGGTCCACAACTCTCCCTGGACTTGCAGTAGAGGCCCCAGGGTGCCCCCTTGGCCTCCACCCAGGGGCCTCTGACCCCAGCAAGCTACCCAGGGGTCCACCTTTCTTCCTGGACTTGAAGTATAGGCCCAAGGGTGCCCACTGGCCCTCCACCTAGGGGACTATGACCCCAACAAGCTACCCAGGGGTCCACAACTGTCCCTGGACTTGCAGTAGAGGCCCCAGGGTGCCCCCTGGCCCTCCACCTAGGGGCCTAAGACCCCAGCAAGCTACCCAGGGGTCCACCTCTCTCCCTTGACTTGAAGTATAGGCCCCAGGGTGCCCCCTGGCCCTCCACCTAGGGGACTAGGACCCCAGCTAGCTACCCAGGGGTCCACCTCTCTGCCTGGACTTGCAGTAGAGGCCCCAGGGTGCCCCCTTGCCCTCCACCCAAGGGCCTCTGACCCCAGCAAGCTACCCAGGGGTCCACCTCTCTCCCTGGACTTGCAGTAGAGGCCCTAGGGTACCTCCTGGCCCTCCACCTAGGGGCCTCTGACCCCAGCAAGCTACCTAGGGGTCCACAACTCTCCCTGGACTTGCAGTAGAGGCCCCAGGGTGCCCCCTTGGCCTCCACCCAGGGGCCTCTGACCCCAGCAAGCTACCCAGGGTTCCACCTTTCTCCCTGGACTTGAAGTATAGGCCTCAGGGTACCCACTGGCCCTCCACCTAGGGCCCTAAGACCCCAGCAAGCTACCCAGGGGTCCACAACTCTCCCTGGACTTGCAGTAGAGGCCCCAGGGTGCCCCCTTGGCTTCCACCCAGGGGCCTCTGACCCCAGCAAGCTACCCAGGGGTCCACCTTTCTCCCTGGACTTGAAGTATAGGCCTCAGGGTGCCCACTGGCCCTCCACCTAGGGGCCTAAGACCCCAGCAAGCTACCCAGGGGTCCACAACTCTCCCTGGACTTGCAGTAGTTGCCCCAGGGTGCCCCCTGGCCCTCCACCCAGGGGCCTCTGACCCCAGCAAGCTACCCAGGCGTCCACCTCTCTCCCTGGACTTGCAGTAGAGGCCCTAGGGTACCTCCTGGCCCTCCACCTAGGGGCCTCTGACCCCAGCAAGCTACCTAGGGGTCCACAACTCTCCCTGGACTTGCAGTAGAGGCCCCAGGGTGCCCCCTTGGCCTCCACCCAGGGGCCTCTGACCCCAGCAAGCTACCCAGGGGTCCACCTTTCTCCCTGGACTTGAAGTATAGGCCTCAGGGTGCCCACTGGCCCTCCACCTAGGGGCCTAAGACCCCAGCAAGCTACCCAGGGGTCCACAACTCTCCCTGGACTTGCAGTAGAGGCCCCAGGGTGCCCCCTTGGCCTCCACCCAGGGGCCTCTGACGCCAGCAAGCTACCCATGGGTCCACCTTTCTCCCTGGACTTGAAGCATAGGCCCAAGGGTGCACACTGGCACTCCACCTAGGGGCCTAAGACCCCAACAAGCTACCCAGGGGTCCACAACTCTCCCTGGACTTGCAGTAGAGGCCCCAGGGTGCCCCCTTGGCCTCCACCCAGGGGCCTCTGACCCCAGCAAGCTACCCAGGGGTCCACCTTTCTCCCTGGACTTGAAGTATAAGCCCAAGGGTGCACACTGGCCCTCCACCTAGGGGCCTAAGACCCCAACAAGCTACCCAGGGGTCCACAACTCTCCCTGGACTTGCAGTAGAGGCCCCAGGGTGCCCCCTTGCCCTCCACCCAGGGGCCTCTGACCCCACCAAGCTACCCAGGGGGTCCACCTCTTTCCCTGGACTTGCAGTAGAGGCCCAAGGGTACCTCCTGGCCCTCCACCTAGGGGCCTTTGAACCCAGCAAGCTACCCAGGGGTCCACAACTCTCCCTGGACTAGCAGTACAGGCCCCAGGGTGCCCCCTTGGCCTCCACCTAGGGGCATCTGACCCCAGCAAGCTACCCAGGGGTCCACAACTCTCCCTGGACTTGCAGTAGAGGCCCCAGGGTACCCCTTTGGCCTCCACCCAGGGGCCTCTGACCCCAGCAAGCTACCCAGGGGTCCACCTTTCTCCCTGGACTTGAAGTATAAGCCCAAGGGTGCACACTGGCCCTCCACCTAGGGGCCTTTGAACCCAGCAAGCTACCCAGGGGTCCACAACTCTCCCTGGACTAGCAGTACAGGCCCCAGGGTGCCCCCTTGGCCTCCACCTAGGGGCATCTGACCCCAGCAAGCTACCCAGGGGTCCACAACTCTCCCTGGACTTGCAGTAGAGGCCCCAGGGTACCCCTTTGGCCTCCACCCAGGGGCCTCTGACCCCAGCAAGCTACCCAGGGGGTCCACCTCTTTCCCTGGACTTGCAGTAGAGGCCCTAGGGTACCTCCTGGCCCTCCACCTAGGGGCCTTTGACCCCAGCAAGTTACCCAGGGGTCCACAACTCTCCCTGGACTTGCAGTAGAGGCCCCAGGGTGCCCCCTTGGCCTCCACCTAGGGGCCTCTGACCCCAGCAAGCTACCCAGGGGTCCACAACTCTCCCTGGACTTGCAGTAGAGGCCCCAGGGTGCCACCTTGGCCTCCACCTAGGGGCCTCTGACCCCAGCAAGCTACCCAGGGGTCCAAAATTCTCCCTGGACTTGCAGTAGAGGCCCCAGGGTACCCCCTTGGCCTCCACCCAGGGGCCTCTGACCCCAGCAAGCTACCCAGGGGGTCCACCTCTTTCCCTTTACTTGCAGTAGAGGCCCTAGGGTACCTCCTGGCCCTCCACCTAGGGGCCTTTGACCCTAGCAAGCTACCCAGGGGTCCACAACTCTCCCTGGACTTGCAGTAGAGGCCCCAGGGTGCCCCCTTGGCCTCCACCTAGGGGCCTCTGACCCCAGCAAGCTACCCAGGGGTCCACAACTCTCCCTGGACTTGCAGTAGAGGCCCCAGGGTGCCACGTTGGCCTCCACCTAGGGGCCTCTGACCCCAGCAAGCTACCCAGGGGTCCAAAATTCTCCCTGGACTTGCAGTAGAGGCCCCAGGGTGCCCCCTGGCCCTCCACCTAGGGGTCTCTGACCCCAGCAAGCTACCCTGGGGGTCCTCCTCTTTCCCTGGACTTGCAGTAGAGGCCCAAGGGTGCCCCCTTGGCCTCCACCTAGGGGCCTCTGACCCCAGCAAGCTACCCGTGGGTCCAAAACTCTCCCTGGACTTGCAGTAGAGGCCCCAATGTGCCCCCTTGGCCTCCACCCAGGGGCCTCTGACCCCAGCAAGCTACCCAGGGGGTCCACCTCTTTCCCTGGACTTGCAGTAGAGGCCCTAGGGTACCTCCTGGCCCTCCACCTAGGGGCCTTTGACCCTAGCAAGCTACCCAGGGGTCCACAACTCTCCCTGGACTTGCAGTACCGGCCCCAAGGTGCCCCCTTGGCCTCCACCTAGGGGCCTCTGACCAAAGGAAGCTACCCAGGGGTCCACAACTCTCCCTTAACTTGCAGTAGAGGCCCCAGGGTACCCCCCTTGGCCTCCACCAAGGGGCCTCTGTCCCCAGCAAGCTACCCAGGGGGTCCAACTCTTTCCCTGGACTTGCAGTAGAGGCCCTAGGGTACCTCCTGGCCCTCCACCTAGAGGCCTTTGACCCCAGCAAGCTACCCAGGGGTCCACAACTCTCCCTGGACTTGCAGTACAGGCCCCAGGGTGCCCCCTTGGCCTACACCTAGGGGCCTCTGACCCCAGCAAGCTACCCAGGGGACCACAACTCTCCCTGGACTTGCAGTAGAGGCCCCAGGGTGCCCCCTTGGCCTCCACCTAGGGGCCTCTGACCCCAGCAAGCTACCCAGGGGTCCACAACTCTCCCTGGACTTGCAGTGGAGGCCCCAGGGTACCCCCTTGGCCTCCACCCAGGGGCCTCTGACCCCAGCAAGCTACCCAGGGGGTCCAACTCTTTCCCTGGCCTTGCAGTAGAGGCCCTAGGGTACCTCCTGGCCTTCCACCTAGGGGCCTTTGACCCCAGCAAGCTACCCAGAGGTCCACAACTCTCCCTGGACTTGCAGTAGAGGCCCCAAGGTGCCCCCTTGGCCTCCACCTAGGGGCCTCTGACCCCAGCAAGCTACCCAGGGGTCCACAACTCTCCCTGGACTTGCAGTAGAGGCCCCAGGGTGCCCCCTTGGCCTCCACCCAGGGGCCTCTGACCCCAGCAAGCTACCCAGGGGTCCACCTTTCTCCCTGGACTTGAAGTATAGGCCCAAGGGTGCCCACTGGCCATCCACCTAGGGGCCTAAGACCCCAACAAGCTACCCAGGGGTCCACAACTCTCCCTGGACTTGCAGTAGAGGCCCCAGGTTGCCCCCTGGCCCTCCACCTAGGGGCCTCTGACCCCAGCAAGCTACCCAGGGGTCCACCTCTCTCCCTTGACTTGCAGTATAGGCCCCAGGGTGCCCCTGGCCCTCCACCTAGGGACCTAAGACCCCAGCAAGCTACCCAGGGGTCCACCTCTCTCCCTTGACTTGAAGTATAGGCCCCAGGGTGCCCCCTGGCCCTCCACCTAGGGGACTAGGACCCCAGCAAGCTACCCAGGGGTCCACCTCTCTGCCTGGACTTGCAGTAGAGGCCCCAGGGCTCCCTTGGCCTCCACCTAGGGGCCTCTGACCCCAGCAAGCTACTTAGGTGTCCACAACTCTCCCTGGACTTGCAGTAGAGGCCCCAGGGTGCCCCCTGGCCCTCCACATAGGGGCCTTTGACCCCAGCAAGCTACCCTGGGGGTCCTCCTCTTTCCCTGGACTTGCAGTAGAGGCCCTAGGATGCCCCCTTGGCCTTCACCTAGGGGGCTCTGACCCCAGCAAGCTACCCAGGGGTCCAAAACTCTCCCTGGACTTTCAGTAGAGGCCCCAGGGTGCCCCCTTGGCCTCCACCCAATGGCCTCTGACCCCAGCAAGCTACCCAGGGGGTCCACCTCTTTCCCTGGACTTGCAGTAGAGGCCCTAGGGTACCTCCTGGCCCTCCACCTAGAGGGCCTTTGACCACAGCAAGCTACCCAGGGGTCCACAACTCTCCCTGGACTTGCAGTACCGGCCCCAGGGTGCCCCCTTGGCCTCCACCTAGGGGCCTCTGACCCCAGCAAGCTACACAGGGGTCCACAACTCTCCCTGGACTTGCAGTAGAGGCCCCAGGGTACCCCCCTTGGCCTCCACCCAGAGGCCTCTGACCCCAGCAAGCTACCCAGGGGGTCCACCTCTTTCCCTGGACTTGCAGTAGAGGCCCTAGGGTACCTCCTGGCCCTCCACCTAGGGGCCTTTGTCCCCAGCAAGCTACCCAGGGGTACACTACTCTCCCTGGACTTGCAGTAGAGGCCCCAGGGTGCCCCCTTGGCCTCCACCTAGGGGCCTCTGACCCCAGCAAGCTACCCAGCGGTCCACAACTCTCCCTGGACTTGCAGTAGAGGCCCCAGGGTGCCCCCTTGGCCTCCACCCAGGGGCCTCTGACCACAGCAAGCTACCCAGGGGTCCACCTTTCTCTGACCCCAGCAAGCTACCCAGGGGTCCACCTCTCTCCCTTGACTTGCAGTACCGGCCCCAGGGTGCCCCCTTGGCCTCCACCTAGGGGCCTCTGTCCCCAGCAAGCTACCCAGGGGTCCACAACTCTCCCTGGACTTGCAGTAGAGGCCCCAGGGTACCCCCCTTGGCCTCCACCCAGAGGCCTCTGACCCCAGCAAGCTACCCAGGGGGTCCACCTCTTTCCCTGGACTTGCAGTAGAGGCCCTAGGGTACCTCCTGGCCCTCCACCTAGGGGCCTTTGTCCTCAGCAAGCTACCCAGGGGTACACTACTCTCCCTGGACTTGCAGTAGAGGCCCCAGGGTGCCCCCTGGCCCTCCACCTAGGGGACTAGGACCCCAGCAAGCTACCCAGGGGTCCACCTCTCTGCCGAGACTTGCAATAGAGGCCCCAGGGTGCCCCCTTGGCCTCCACCTAGTGGCCTCTGACCCCAGCAAGCTACCCAGGGGTCCACCTTTCTCCCTGGACTAGAAGTATAGGCCCAAGGGTGCCCACTGGCCCTCCACCTAGGGGCCTAAGACCCCAACAAGCTACCCAGGGGTCCACAACTCTCCCTGGACTTGCAGTAGAGGCCCCAGGGTGCCCCATGGCCCTCCACCCAGGGGCCTAAGACCCCAGCAAGACTCCCAGGGGTCCACCTCTCTCCCTGGACATGCAGTAGACGCCCCAGGGTGCCCCCTGGCCCTCCACCTAGTGGCCTTTGACCCCAGGAAGCTATCCAGGGGTCCACCTTGCTCCCTGGACTTGCAGTAGAGGCCCAAGAAGGCCACCTGGCCCTCCATCTAGGGGACTAGGACCCCAGCAAGATACCCAGGGGTCCACCTCTCTGACTGGACTTGCAGTAGAGGCCCAAGGGTGCCCCCTTGGCCTCCACCTAGGGGCCTCTGACCCCCGAATGCTACCCAGGGGTCCACCTCTCTCCCTGGACTTGCAGTAGAGGCCCCAGGGTGCCCCCTTTCCCTCCAAAAAGGAGTCTTTGACCCCAGCAACCTACCCAGTGGTCCACCTCTTTCCCTTGACTTGGAGGATAGGCCCCAGGGTGCCCCCTGGCCCTCCACCTAGGGGCCTTTGACCCCAGCAAGCTACCCTGGGGGTCCACAACTCTCCCTGGACGTGCAGTACAGGCCCCAGGGTGCCCCCTTGGCATCCACCTACGGGCCTCTGACCCCAGCAAACTACCCAGGGGACCACAACTCTCCCTGTACTTGCAGTAGAGGCCCCAGGTTACCCCCTTGGCCTCCACCCAGGGGCCTCTGACCCCAGCAAGCTACCCAGGGGTCCACAACTCTCCCTGGACTTGCAGTAGAGGCCCCAGGGTGCCCCCTTGGCCTCCACCCAGGGGCCTCTGACCTCAGCAAGCTACCCAGGGGTCCACCTTTCTCCCTGGACTTGAAGTATAGGCCCAAGGGTGCCCACTGGCCCTCCACCTAGGGGCCTAAGACCCCAACAAGCTACCCAGGGGTCCACAACTCTCCCTGGACTTGCAGTAGAGGCCCCAGGGTGCCCCCTGGCCCTCCACCTAGGGGCTTAAGACCCCAGCAAGCTACCCAGGGGTCCACCTCTCTCCCTTGACTTGAAGTATAGGCCCCAGGGTGCCCCCTGGCCCTCCACCTAGGAGACTAGGACCCCAGCTAGCTACCCAGGGGTCCACCTCTCTGCCTGGACTTGCAGTAGAGGCCCCTGGGTGCCCCCTTGCCCTCCACCTAGGGGTCTCTGACCCCAGCAAGCTACCCAGGGGTCCACCTCTCTCCCTGGACTTGCAGTAGAGGCCCCAGGGTGCCCCCTTTCCCTCCAAAAAGGAGTCTTTGACCCCAGCAACCTACCCAGTGGTCCACCTCTTTCCCTTGACTTGGAGGATAGGCCCTAGGGTGCCCCCTGGCCCTCCACCTAGGGGCCTTTGACCCCAGCAAGCTACCCTGGGGGTCCACAACTCTCCCTGGACGTGCAGTACAGGCCCCAGGGTGCCCCCTTGGCATCCACCTACGGGCCTCTGACCCCAGCAAACTACCCAGGGGACCACAACTCTCCCTGTACTTGCAGTAGAGGCCCCAGGTTACCCCCTTGGCCTCCACCCAGGGGCCTCTGACCCCAGCAAGCTACCCAGGGGTCCACAACTCTCCCTGGACTTGCAGTAGAGGCCCCAGGGTGCCCCCTTGGCCTCCACCCAGGGGCCTCTGACCCCAGCAAGCTACCCAGGGGTCCACCTTTCTCCCTGGACTTGAAGTATAGGCCCAAGGGTGCCCACTGGCCCTCCACCTAGGGGCCTAAGACCCCAACAAGCTACCCAGGGGTCCACAACTCTCCCTGGACTTGCAGTAGAGGCCCCAGGGTGCCCCCTGGCCCTCCACCTAGGGGCCTAAGACCCCAGCAAGCTACCCAGGGGTCCACCTCTCTCCCTTGACTTGAAGTATAGGCCCCAGGGTGCCCCCTGGCCCTCCACCTAGGAGACTAGGACCCCAGCTAGCTACCCAGGGGTCCACCTCTCTGCCTGGACTTGCAGTAGAGGCCCCTGGGTGCCCCCTTGCCCTCCACCTAGGGGTCTCTGACCCCAGCAAGCTACCCAGGGGTCTAGCTCTCTCCCTGGACTTGCAGTGAAGGCCCTAGGGTACCTCCTGGCCCTCCACCTAGGGGCCCCTGACCCCAGCAAGCTACCCAGGGGTCCACAACTCTCCCTGGACTTGCAGTAGAGGCCCCAGGGTGCCCCCTTGGCCTCCACCCAGGGGCCTCCGACCCCAGCAAGCTACCCAGGGGTCCACCTTTCTCCCTTGACTTGAAGTATAGGCCCAAGGGTGCCCACTGGCCCTCCACCTAGGGGCCTCTGACCCCAGCAAGCTACCCAGGGGTCCACCTCTCTCCCTGGACTTGCAGTAGAGGCCCCAGGGTGCCCCCTGGCCCTCCACCTAGGGGCCTCTGACCCCAGCAAGCTACCCAGGGGTCAACCTCTCTCCCTGGACTTGCAGTATAGGCCCCAGGGTGCCCTCTGGCCCTCCTCCTAGGGACCTAAGACCCCAGCAAGCTACCCAGGGGTCCACCTCTCTCCCTTGACTTGAAGTATAGGCCCCAGGGTGCCCCCTGGCCCTCCACCTAGGGGACAAGGACCCCAGCAAGCTACCCAGGGGTCCACCTCTCTGCCTGGACTTGCAGTAGAGGCCCCAGGGTGCCCCCTTGGCCTCCACCTAGGGGCCTCTGACCCCAGCAAGCTACCCAGGGGTCCACAACTCTCCCTGGACTTTCAGTAGAGGCCCCAGGGTGCCCCCTTGGCCTCCACACAGGGGCCTCTGACCCCTGCAAGCTACCCAGGGGTCCACCTTTCTCCCTGGACTTGAAGTATAGGCCCAAGGGTGCCCACTCGCCCTCCACCTAGGGGCCTAAGACCCCAACAAGCTACCCAGGGGTCCACAACTCTCCCTGGACTTGCAGTAGAGAACCCAGGGTGCCCCCTGGCCCTCCACCTAGTTGCCTAAGACCCCAGCAAGCTACCCAGGGGTCCACCTCTCTCCCTTGACTTGAAGTATAGGCCCCAGGGTGCCCCCTGGCCCTCCACCCAGGGGCCTCTGACCCCAGCAACCTACCCAGGGGTCCACAACTCTTCCTGGACTTGCAGTAGAGGCCCCAGGGTGCCCCCTTGGCCTCCACCCAGGGGCCTCCGACCCTAGCAAGCTACCCAGGGGTCCACCTTTCTCCCTTGACTTTAAGTATAGGCCCAAGGGTGCCCACTGGCCCTCCACCTAGGGGCCTCTGACCCCAGCAAGCTACCCAGGGGTCCACCTCTCTCCCTGGACTTGCAGTATAGGCCCCAGGGTGCCCCCTGGCCCTCCATCTAGGGACCTAAGACCCCAGCAAGCTACCCAGGGGTCCACCTCTCTCCCTTGACTTGAAGTATAGGCCCCAGGGTGCCCCCTGGCCCTCCACCTAGGGACCTAAGACCCCAGCAAGCTACCCAGGGGTCCACCTCTCTCCCTTGACTTGAAGTATAGGCCCCAGGGTGCCCCCTGGCCCTCCACCTAGGAGACTAGGACCCCAGCTAGCTACCCAGGGGTCCACCTCTCTGCCTGGACTTGCAGTAGAGGCCCCTGGGTGCCCCCTTGCCCTCCACCTAGGGGTCTCTGACCCCAGCAAGCTACCCAGGGGTCCACCTCTCTCCCTGGACTTGCAGTAGAGGCCCCAGGGTGCCCCCTTTCCCTCCAAAAAGGAGTCTTTGACCCCAGCAACCTACCCAGTGGTCCACCTCTTTCCCTTGACTTGGAGGATAGGCCCTAGGGTGCCCCCTGGCCCTCCACCTAGGGGCCTTTGACCCCAGCAAGCTACCCTGGGGGTCCACAACTCTCCCTGGACGTGCAGTACAGGCCCCAGGGTGCCCCCTTGGCATCCACCTACGGGCCTCTGACCCCAGCAAACTACCCAGGGGACCACAACTCTCCCTGTACTTGCAGTAGAGGCCCCAGGTTACCCCCTTGGCCTCCACCCAGGGGCCTCTGACCCCAGCAAGCTACCCAGGGGTCCACAACTCTCCCTGGACTTGCAGTAGAGGCCCCAGGGTGCCCCCTTGGCCTCCACCCAGGGGCCTCTGACCCCAGCAAGCTACCCAGGGGTCCACCTTTCTCCCTGGACTTGAAGTATAGGCCCAAGGGTGCCCACTGGCCCTCCACCTAGGGGCCTAAGACCCCAACAAGCTACCCAGGGGTCCACAACTCTCCCTGGACTTGCAGTAGAGGCCCCAGGGTGCCCCCTGGCCCTCCACCTAGGGGCCTAAGACCCCAGCAAGCTACCCAGGGGTCCACCTCTCTCCCTTGACTTGAAGTATAGGCCCCAGGGTGCCCCCTTGCCCTCCACCTAGGGGTCTCTGACCCCAGCAAGCTACCCAGGGGTCTAGCTCTCTCCCTGGACTTGCAGTGAAGGCCCTAGGGTACCTCCTGGCCCTCCACCTAGGGGCCCCT
Source organism: Danio rerio (assembly GCF_052040795.2). Lineage (NCBI taxonomy): Eukaryota > Metazoa > Chordata > Actinopteri > Cypriniformes > Danionidae > Danio > Danio rerio. Next base: position 18,844,026 of record NC_141040.1, read on the forward strand.
GACCCCAGCAAACTACCCAGGGGACCACAACTCTCCCTGTACTTGCAGTAGAGGCCCCAGGTTACCCCCTTGGCCTCCACCCAGGGGCCTCTGACCCCAGCAAGCTACCCAGGGGTCCACAACTCTCCCTGGACTTGCAGTAGAGGCCCCAGGGTGCCCCCTTGGCCTCCACCCAGGGGCCTCTGACCCCAGCAAGCTACCCAGGGGTCCACCTTTCTCCCTGGACTTGAAGTATAGGCCCAAGGGTGCCCACTGGCCCTCCACCTAGGGGCCTAAGACCCCAACAAGCTACCCAGGGGTCCACAACTCTCCCTGGACTTGCAGTAGAGGCCCCAGGGTGCCCCCTGGCCCTCCACCTAGGGGCCTAAGACCCCAGCAAGCTACCCAGGGGTCCACCTCTCTCCCTTGACTTGAAGTATAGGCCCCAGGGTGCCCCCTTGCCCTCCACCTAGGGGTCTCTGACCCCAGCAAGCTACCCAGGGGTCTAGCTCTCTCCCTGGACTTGCAGTGAAGGCCCTAGGGTACCTCCTGGCCCTCCACCTAGGGGCCCCTGACCCCAGCAAGCTACCCAGGGGTCCACAACTCTCCCTGGACTTGCAGTAGAGGCCCCAGGGTGCCCCCTTGGCCTCCACCCAGGGGCCTCCGACCCCAGCAAGCTACCCAGGGGTCCACCTTTCTCCCTTGACTTGAAGTATAGGCCCAAGGGTGCCCACTGGCCCTCCACCTAGGGGCCTCTGACCCCAGCAAGCTACCCAGGGGTCCACCTCTCTCCCTGGACTTGCAGTAGAGGCCCCAGGGTGCCCCCTGGCCCTCCACCTAGGGGCCTCTGACCCCAGCAAGCTACCCAGGGGTCAACCTCTCTCCCTGGACTTGCAGTATAGGCCCCAGGGTGCCCTCTGGCCCTCCTCCTAGGGACCTAAGACCCCAGCAAGCTACCCAGGGGTCCACCTCTCTCCCTTGACTTGAAGTATAGGCCCCAGGGTGCCCCCTGGCCCTCCACCTAGGGGACAAGGACCCCAGCAAGCTACCCAGGGGTCCACCTCTCTGCCTGGACTTGCAGTAGAGGCCCCAGGGTGCCCCCTTGGCCTCCACCTAGGGGCCTCTGACCCCAGCAAGCTACCCAGGGGTCCACAACTCTCCCTGGACTTTCAGTAGAGGCCCCAGGGTGCCCCCTTGGCCTCCACCCAGGGGCCTCTGACCCCTGCAAGCTACCCAGGGGTCCACCTTTCTCCCTGGACTTGAAGTATAGGCCCCAGGGTGCCCACTCGCCCTCCACCTAGGGGCCTAAGACCCCAACAAGCTACCCAGGGGTCCACAACTCTCCCTGGACTTGCAGTAGAGGCCCCAGGGTGCCCCCTGGCCCTCCACCTAGTTGCCTAAGACCCCAGCAAGCTACCCAGGGGTCCACCTCTCTCCCTTGACTTGAAGTATAGGCCCCAGGGTGCCCCCTGGCCCTCCACCTAGGGACCTAAGACCCCAGCAAGCTACCCAGGGGTCCACCTCTCTCCCTTGACTTGAAGTATAGGCCCCAGGGTGCCCCCTGGCCCTCCACCTAGGGGACTAGGACCCAGCAAGCTACCCAGGGGTCCACCTCTCTGCCGGGACTTGCAATAGAAGCCCCAGGGTGCCCCCTTGGCCTCCACCTAGGGGCCTCTGACCCCAGCAAGCTACCCAGGGGTCCACAACTCTCCCTGGACTTGCAGTTGAGGCCGCAGGGTGCCCCCTTGGCCTCCACCCAGGGGCCTCTGAACCCAGCAAGCTACCCTGGGGTCCACCTTTCTCTCTGGACTTGAAGTATAGGCCCAAGGGTGCCCACTGGCCCTCCACCTAGGGGCCTAAGACCCCAACAAGCTACCCAGGGGTCCACAACTCTCCCTGGACTTGCAGTAGAGGCCCCAGGGTGCCCCATGGCCCTCCACCCAGGGGCCTAAGACCCCCGCAAGCTTCCCAGGGGTCCACCTCTCTCCCTGGACATGCAGTAGACGCCCCAGGGTGCCCTCTGGCCGTCCACCTAGTGGCCTTTGACCCCAGGAAGCTATCCAGGGGTCCACCTTGCTCTCTGGACTTGCAGTAGAGGCCCAAGAAGGCCACCTGGCCCTCCATCTAGGGGCCTAGGACCCCAGAAAGCTTCCCAGGGGTCCACCTCTCTCCCTGGACTTGCAGTAGAGGCCCCAGGGTGCCCCCTTGCCCTCCACCTAGGGGACTAGGACCCAGCAAGCTACCCAGGGGTCCACCTCTCTGCCGGGACTTGCAATAGAAGCCCCAGGGTGCCCCCTTGGCCTCCACCTAGGGGCCTCTGACCCCAGCAAGCTACCCAGGGGTCCACAACTCTCCCTGGACTTGCAGTTGAGGCCGCAGGGTGCCCCCTTGGCCTCCACCCAGGGGCCTCTGAACCCAGCAAGCTACCCTGGGGTCCACCTTTCTCTCTGGACTTGAAGTATAGGCCCAAGGGTGCCCACTGGCCCTCCACCTAGGGGCCTAAGACCCCAACAAGCTACCCAGGGGTCCACAACTCTCCCTGGACTTGCAGTAGAGGCCCCAGGGTGCCCCATGGCCCTCCACCCAGGGGCCTAAGACCCCCGCAAGCTTCCCAGGGGTCCACCTCTCTCCCTGGACATGCAGTAGACGCCCCAGGGTGCCCTCTGGCCGTCCACCTAGTGGCCTTTGACCCCAGGAAGCTATCCAGGGGTCCACCTTGCTCCCTGGACTTGCAGTAGAGGCCCAAGAAGGCCACCTGGCCCTCCATCTAGGGGCCTAGGACCCCAGAAAGCTTCCCAGGGGTCCACCTCTCTCCCTGGACTTGCAGTAGAGGCCCCAGGGTGCCCCCTTGCCCTCCAAAAAGGAGTCTTTGACCCCAGCAACCTACCCAGTGGTCCACCTCTTTCCCTGGATTTGGAGGATAGGCCCCAGGGTGCCCCCTGGCCCTCCACCCAGGGGCCTCTGACCCCAGCAAGCTACCCAGGGGGTCCACCTCTTTCCCTGGACTTGCAGTAGAGGCCCTAGGGTACCTCCTGGCCCTCCACCTAGGGGCCTTTGACCCCAGCAAGCTACCCACGGGTCCACAACTCTCCCTGGACTTGCAGTACAGGCCCCAGGGTGCCCCCTTGGCCTCCACCTAGGGGCCTCTGACCCCAGCAAACTACCCAGGGGACCACAACTCTCCCTGGACTTGCAGTAGAGGCCCCAGGGTACCCCCTTGGCCTCCACCCAGGGGCCTCTGACCCCAGCAAGCTACCCAGGGGGTCCACCTCTTTCCCTGGACTTGCAGTAGAGGCCCTAGGGTACCTCCTGGCCTTCCACCTAGGGGCCTTTGACCCCAGCATGCTACCCAGGGGTCCACAACTCTCCCTGGACTTGCAGTAGAGGCCCTAGGGTGCCCCCTTGGCCTCCACCTAGGGGCCTCTAACCCAGCAAGCTACCCAGGGGTCCACAACTCTCCCTGGACTTGCAGTAGAGGCCCCAGGGTGCCCCCTTGGCCTCCACCCAGGGGCATCTGACCCCAGCAAGCTACCCAGGGGTCCACCTTTCTCCCTGGACTTGAAGTATAGGCCCAAGGGTGCCCATTGGCCATCCACCTAGGGGCCTAAGACGCCAACAAGCTACCCAGGGGTCCACAACTCTCCCTGGACTTGCAGTAGAGGCCCCAGGGTGCCCCCTGGCCCTCCACCAAGGGGCCTCTGACCCCAGCAAGCTACCCAGGGGTCCACCTCTCTCCCTGGACTTGCAGTAAAAGCCCCAGGGTGCCCCCTGGCCCTCCACCTAGGGGCCTCTGACCCCAGCAAGCTACCCAGGGGTCCATCTCTCTCCCTTGACTTGAAGTATAGGCCCCAGGGTGCCCCCTGGCACTCCACCTAGGGGACTAGGACCCAAGCAAGGTACCCAGGGGTCCACCTCTCTGCCTGGACTTGCAGTAGAGGCCCCAGGGTTCCTCCTTGGCCTACACCTAGGGGCCTCTGACCCCAGCAAGCTACCCAGGGGTCCAAAACTCTCCCTGGACTTGCAGTAGAGGCCTCAGGGTGCCCACTGGCCCTCCACCTAGGGGCCTCTGACCCCAGCAAGCTACCCAGGGGTCCACCTCTCTCCCTTAACTTGCAGTATAGGCCCCAGGGTGCCCCCTGGCCCTCCACCTAGGGACTTAAGACCCCAGCAAGCTACCTAGGGGTCCACCTCTCTCCCTTGACTTGAAGTATAGGCCCCAGGGTGCCCCCTGGCCCTCCACCTAGGGGACAAGGACCCCAGCAAGCTACCCAGGGGTCCACCTCTCTCCCTGGACTTGCAGTAGAGGCCCCAGGGTGCCCCCTTGGCCTCCACCTTGGGGCCTCTGACCCCAGCAAGCTACCCAGGGGTCCACAACTCTCCCTGGACTTGCAGTAGAGGCCCCAGGGTGCCCCCTTGGCCTCCACCCAGGGGCCTCTGACCCCAGCAAGCTACCCAGGGGTCCACCTTTCTCCCTGGACTTGAAGTATAGGCCCAAGGGTGCCCACTGGCCCTCCACTTAGGGGCCTAAGACCCCAATAAGCTACACAGGGGTCCACATCTCTCCCCGGACTTGCAGTAGAGGCCCCAGGGTGCCCCCTGGCCCTCCACCTAGGGGCCTAAGACCCCAGCAAGCTACCCAGGGGTCCACCTCTCTCTTTTGACTTGAAGTATAGGCCCCAGGGTGCCCCCTGGCCCTCCACCTAGGGGACTAGGACCCCTGCTAGCTACCCAGGGGTCCACCTCTCTGCCTGGACTTGCAGTATAGGCCCCAGGGTGCCCCTTTGCCCTACACCCAGGGGCCTCTGACCCCAGCAAGCTACCCAGGGGTCCACCTCTCTCCCTTGACTTGAAGTATAGGCCCCAGGGTGTCTCCTGGCCCTCCACCTAGGGGCCTCTGACCCCAGCAAGCTACCCAGGGGTCCACAACTCTCCCTGGACTTGAAGTAGAGGCCCCAAGGTGCCCTCTTGGCCTCAACCCAGGGGCCTCTGACCCCAGCAAGCTACCCAGGGGTCCACCTTTCTCAGTGGACTTGAAGTATAGGCCTCAGGGTGCCCACGGGCCCTCCACCCAGGGGCCTAAGACCTCAGCAAGCTACCCAGGGGTCCACAACTCTCCCTGGACTTGCAGTAGAGGCCCCAGGGTTCCCCCTGGCCCTCCACCTAGGGGCCTCTGACCCCAGCAAGCTACCCAGGGGTCCACAACTCTCCCTGGACTTGCAGTAGAGGCCCCTGGGTGCCCCCTGGCCCTCCACCTAGGGGCCTCTGACCCCAGCAAGCTACCCAGGGGTCCACCTTTCTCCCTGGACTTGAAGTATAGGCCCAAGGGTGCCCACTGGCCCTCCACCTAGGGGCCTAAGACCCCAACAAGCTACCCAGGGGTCCACAACTCTCCCTGGACTTGCAGTAGAGGCCCCAGGGTGCCCCCTGGCCCTCCACCTAGGGGCTTAAGACCCCAGCAAGCTACCCAGGGGTCCACCTCTCTCCCTTGACTTGAAGTATAGGCCCCAGGGTGCCCCCTGGCCCTCCACCTAGGAGACTAGGACCCCAGCTAGCTACCCAGGGGTCCACCTCTCTGCCTGGACTTGCAGTAGAGGCCCCTGGGTGCCCCCTTGCCCTCCACCTAGGGGTCTCTGACCCCAGCAAGCTACCCAGGGGTCCACCTCTCTCCCTGGACTTGCAGTAGAGGCCCCAGGGTGCCCCCTTTCCCTCCAAAAAGGAGTCTTTGACCCCAGCAACCTACCCAGTGGTCCACCTCTTTCCCTTGACTTGGAGGATAGGCCCTAGGGTGCCCCCTGGCCCTCCACCTAGGGGCCTTTGACCCCAGCAAGCTACCCTGGGGGTCCACAACTCTCCCTGGACGTGCAGTACAGGCCCCAGGGTGCCCCCTTGGCATCCACCTACGGGCCTCTGACCCCAGCAAACTACCCAGGGGACCACAACTCTCCCTGTACTTGCAGTAGAGGCCCCAGGTTACCCCCTTGGCCTCCACCCAGGGGCCTCTGACCCCAGCAAGCTACCCAGGGGTCCACAACTCTCCCTGGACTTGCAGTAGAGGCCCCAGGGTGCCCCCTTGGCCTCCACCCAGGGGCCTCTGACCCCAGCAAGCTACCCAGGGGTCCACCTTTCTCCCTGGACTTGAAGTATAGGCCCAAGGGTGCCCACTGGCCCTCCACCTAGGGGCCTAAGACCCCAACAAGCTACCCAGGGGTCCACAACTCTCCCTGGACTTGCAGTAGAGGCCCCAGGGTGCCCCCTGGCCCTCCACCTAGGGGCCTAAGACCCCAGCAAGCTACCCAGGGGTCCACCTCTCTCCCTTGACTTGAAGTATAGGCCCCAGGGTGCCCCCTGGACCTCCACCTAGGAGACTAGGACCCCAGCTAGCTACCCAGGGGTCCACCTCTCTGCCTGGACTTGTAGTAGAGGCCCCTGGGTGCCCCCTTGCCCTCCACCTAGGGGTCTCTGACCCCAGCAAGCTACCCAGGGGTCTAGCTCTCTCCCTGGACTTGCAGTGAAGGCCCTAGGGTACCTCCTGGCCCTCCACCTAGGGGCCCCTGACCCCAGCAAGCTACCCAGGGGTCCACAACTCTCCCTGGACTTGCAGTAGAGGCCCCAGGGTGCCCCCTTGGCCTCCACCCAGGGGCCTCCGACCCCAGCAAGCTACCCAGGGGTCCACCTTTCTCCCTTGACTTGAAGTATAGGCCCAAGGGTGCCCACTGGCCCTCCACCTAGGGGCCTCTGACACCAACAAGCTACCCAGGGGTCCACCTCTCTCCCTGGACTTGCAGTAGAGGCCCCAGGGTGCCCCCTGGCCCTCCACCTAGGGGCCTCTGACCCCAGCAAGCTACCCAGGGGTCAACCTCTCTCCCTGGACTTGCAGTATAGGCCCCAGGGTGCCCTCTGGCCCTCCTCCTAGGGACCTAAGACCCCAGCAAGCTACCCAGGGGTCCACCTCTCTCCCTTGACTTGAAGTATAGGCCCCAGGGTGCCCCCTGGCCCTCCACCTAGGGGACAAGGACCCCAGCAAGCTACCCAGGGGTCCACCTCTCTGCCTGGACTTGCAGTAGAGGCCCCAGGGTGCCCCCTTGGCCTCCACCTAGGGGCCTCTGACCCCAGCAAGCTACCCAGGGGTCCACAACTCTCCCTGGACTTTCAGTAGAGGCCCCAGGGTGCCCCCTTGGCCTCCACCCAGGGGCCTCTGACCCCTGCAAGCTACCCAGGGGTCCACCTTTCTCCCTGGACTTGAAGTATAGGCCCAAGGGTGCCCACTCGCCCTCCACCTAGGGGCCTAAGACCCCAACAAGCTACCCAGGGGTCCACAACTCTCCCTGGACTTGCAGTAGAGGCCCCAGGGTGCCCCCTGGCCCTCCACCTAGTTGCCTAAGACCCCAGCAAGCTACCCAGGGGTCCACCTCTCTCCCTTGACTTGAAGTATAGGCCCCAGGGTGCCCCCTGGCCCTCCACCCAGGGGCCTCTGACCCCAGCAACCTACCCAGGGGTCCACAACTCTTCCTGGACTTGCAGTAGAGGCCCCAGGGTGCCCCCTTGGCCTCCACCCAGGGGCCTCCGACCCTAGCAAGCTACCCAGGGGTCCACCTTTCTCCCTTGACTTTAAGTATAGGCCCAAGGGTGCCCACTGGCCCTCCACCTAGGGGCCTCTGACACCAGCAAGCTACCCAGGGGTCCACCTCTCTCCCTGGACTTGCAGTATAGGCCCCAGGGTGCCCCCTGGCCCTCCATCTAGGGACCTAAGACCCCAGCAAGCTACCCAGGGGTCCACCTCTCTCCCTTGACTTGAAGTATAGGCCCCAGGGTGCCCCCTGGCCCTCCACCTAGGGACCTAAGACCCCAGCAAGCTACCCAGGGGTCCACCTCTCTCCCTTGACTTGAAGTATAGGCCCCAGGGTGCCCCCTGGCCCTCCACCTAGGGGACTAGGACCCAGCAAGCTACCCAGGGGTCCACCTCTCTGCCGGGACTTGCAATAGAAGCCCCAGGGTGCCCCCTTGGCCTCCACCTAGGGGCCTCTGACCCCAGCAAGCTACCCAGGGGTCCACAACTCTCCCTGGACTTGCAGTTGAGGCCGCAGGGTGCCCCCTTGGCCTCCACCCAGGGGCCTCTGAACCCAGCAAGCTACCCTGGGGTCCACCTTTCTCTCTGGACTTGAAGTATAGGCCCAAGGGTGCCCACTGGCCCTCCACCTAGGGGCCTAAGACCCCAACAAGCTACCCAGGGGTCCACAACTCTCCCTGGACTTGCAGTAGAGGCCCCAGGGTGCCCCATGGCCCTCCACCCAGGGGCCTAAGACCCCCGCAAGCTTCCCAGGGGTCCACCTCTCTCCCTGGACATGCAGTAGACGCCCCAGGGTGCCCTCTGGCCGTCCACCTAGTGGCCTTTGACCCCAGGAAGCTATCCAGGGGTCCACCTTGCTCCCTGGACTTGCAGTAGAGGCCCAAGAAGGCCACCTGGCCCTCCATCTAGGGGCCTAGGACCCCAGAAAGCTTCCCAGGGGTCCACCTCTCTCCCTGGACTTGCAGTAGAGGCCCCAGGGTGCCCCCTTGCCCTCCACCTAGGGGACTAGGACCCAGCAAGCTACCCAGGGGTCCACCTCTCTGCCGGGACTTGCAATAGAAGCCCCAGGGTGCCCCCTTGGCCTCCACCTAGGGGCCTCTGACCCCAGCAAGCTACCCAGGGGTCCACAACTCTCCCTGGACTTGCAGTTGAGGCCGCAGGGTGCCCCCTTGGCCTCCACCCAGGGGCCTCTGAACCCAGCAAGCTACCCTGGGGTCCACCTTTCTCTCTGGACTTGAAGTATAGGCCCAAGGGTGCCCACTGGCCCTCCACCTAGGGGCCTAAGACCCCAACAAGCTACCCAGGGGTCCACAACTCTCCCTGGACTTGCAGTAGAGGCCCCAGGGTGCCCCATGGCCCTCCACCCAGGGGCCTAAGACCCCCGCAAGCTTCCCAGGGGTCCACCTCTCTCCCTGGACATGCAGTAGACGCCCCAGGGTGCCCTCTGGCCGTCCACCTAGTGGCCTTTGACCCCAGGAAGCTATCCAGGGGTCCACCTTGCTCCCTGGACTTGCAGTAGAGGCCCAAGAAGGCCACCTGGCCTTCCATCTAGGGGCCTAGGACCCCAGAAAGCTTCCCAGGGGTCCACCTCTCTCCCTGGACTTGCAGTAGAGGCCCCAGGGTGCCCCCTTGCCCTCCAAAAAGGAGTCTTTGACCCCAGCAACCTACCCAGTGGTCCACCTCTTTCCCTGGACTTGGAGGATAGGCCCCAGGGTGCCCCCTGGCCCTCCACCCAGGGGCCTCTGACCCCAGCAAGCTACCCAGGGGGTCCACCTCTTTCCCTGGACTTGCAGTAGAGGCCCTAGGGTACCTCCTGGCCCTCCACCTAGGGGCCTTTGACCCCAGCAAGCTACCCACGGGTCCACAACTCTCCCTGGACTTGCAGTACAGGCCCCAGGGTGCCCCCTTGGCCTCCACCTAGGGGCCTCTGACCCCAGCAAACTACCCAGGGGACCACAACTCTCCCTGGACTTGCAGTAGAGGCCCCAGGGTACCCCCTTGGCCTCCACCCAGGGGCCTCTGACCCCAGCAAGCTACCCAGGGGGTCCACCTCTTTCCCTGGACTTGCAGTAGAGGCCCTAGGGTACCTCCTGGCCTTCCACCTAGGGGCCTTTGACCCCAGCATGCTACCCAGGGGTCCACAACTCTCCCTGGACTTGCAGTAGAGGACCTAGGGTGCCCCCTTGGCCTCCACCTAGGGGCCTCTAACCCAGCAAGCTACCCAGGGGTCCACAACTCTCCCTGGACTTGCAGTAGAGGCCCCAGGGTGCCCCCTTGGCCTCCACCCAGGGGCATCTGACCCCAGCAAGCTACCCAGGGGTCCACCTTTCTCCCTGGACTTAAAGTATAGGCCCAAGGGTGCCCATTGGCCATCCACCTAGGGGCCTAAGACGCCAACAAGCTACCCAGGGGTCCACAACTCTCCCTGGACTTGCAGTAGAGGCCCCAGGGTGCCCCCTGGCCCTCCACCAAGGGGCCTCTGACCCCAGCAAGCTACCCAGGGGTCCACCTCTCTCCCTGGACTTGCAGTAAAAGCCCCAGGGTGCCCCCTGGCCCTCCACCTAGGGGCCTCTGACCCCAGCAAGCTACCCAGGGGTCCATCTCTCTCCCTTGACTTGAAGTATAGGCCCCAGGGTGCCCCCTGGCACTCCACCTAGGGGACTAGGACCCAAGCAAGGTACCCAGGGGTCCACCTCTCTGCCTGGACTTGCAGTAGAGGCCCCAGGGTTCCTCCTTGGCCTACACCTAGGGGCCTCTGACCCCAGCAAGCTACCCAGGGGTCCAAAACTCTCCCTGGACTTGCAGTAGAGGCCTCAGGGTGCCCACTGGCCCTCCACCTAGGGGCCTCTGACCCCAGCAAGCTACCCAGGGGTCCACCTCTCTCCCTTAACTTGCAGTATAGGCCCCAGGGTGCCCCCTGGCCCTCCACCTAGGGACTTAAGACCCCAGCAAGCTACCTAGGGGTCCACCTCTCTCCCTTGACTTGAAGTATAGGCCCCAGGGTGCCCCCTGGCCCTCCACCTAGGGGACAAGGACCCCAGCAAGCTACCCAGGGGTCCACCTCTCTCCCTGGACTTGCAGTAGAGGCCCCAGGGTGCCCCCTTGGCCTCCACCTTGGGGCCTCTGACCCCAGCAAGCTACCCAGGGGTCCACAACTCTCCCTGGACTTGCAGTAGAGGCCCCAGGGTGCCCCCTTGGCCTCCACCCAGGGGCCTCTGACCCCAGCAAGCTACCCAGGGGTCCACCTTTCTCCCTGGACTTGAAGTATAGGCCCAAGGGTGCCCACTGGCCCTCCACTTAGGGGCCTAAGACCCCAATAAGCTACACAGGGGTCCACATCTCTCCCCGGACTTGCAGTAGAGGCCCCAGGGTGCCCCCTGGCCCTCCACCTAGGGGCCTAAGACCCCAGCAAGCTACCCAGGGGTCCACCTCTCTCCCTTAACTTGAAGTATAGGCCCCAGGGTGCCCCCTGGCCCTCCACCTAGGGGACTAGGACCCCTGCTAGCTACCCAGGGGTCCACCTCTCTGCCTGGACTTGCAGTATAGGCCCCAGGGTGCCCCTTTGCCCTACACCCAGGGGCCTCTGACCCCAGCAAGCTACCCAGGGGTCCACCTCTCTCCCTTGACTTGAAGTATAGGCCCCAGGGTGTCTCCTGGCCCTCCACCTAGGGGCCTCTGACCCCAGCAAGCTACCCAGGGGTCCACAACTCTCCCTGGACTTGAAGTAGAGGCCCCAAGGTGCCCTCTTGGCCTCAACCCAGGGGCCTCTGACCCCAGCAAGCTACCCAGGGGTCCACCTTTCTCAGTGGACTTGAAGTATAGGCCTCAGGGTGCCCACGGGCCCTCCACCCAGGGGCCTAAGACCTCAGCAAGCTACCCAGGGGTCCACAACTCTCCCTGGACTTGCAGTAGAGGCCCCAGGGTTCCCCCTGGCCCTCCACCTAGGGGCCTCTGACCCCAGCAAGCTACCCAGGGGTCCACAACTCTCCCTGGACTTGCAGTAGAGGCCCCTGGGTGCCCCCTGGCCCTCCACCTAGGGGCCTCTGACCCCAGCAAGCTACCCAGGGGTCCACCTCTCTCCCTTGACTTGCAGTATAGGCCCCAGGGTGCCCCCTGGCCCTCCACCTAGGGACCTAAGACCCCAGCAAGCTACCCAGGGGTCCACCTCTCTCCCTTGACTTGAAGTATAGGCCCCAGGGTGCCCCCTGGCCCTCCACCTAGGGGACTAGGACCCCAGAAAGCTACCCAGGGGTCCACCTCTCTGCCGGGACTTGCAATAGAGGCCCCAGGGTGCCCCCTTGGCCTCCACCTAGGGGCCTCTGACCCCAGCAAGCTACCCAGGGGTCCACAACTCTCCCTGGACTTGCAGTTGAGGCCGCAGGGTGCCCCCTTGGCCTCCACCCAGGGGCCTTTGACCCCAGCAAGCTACCCAGGGGTCCACCTCTCTCCCTGGACTTGCAGTATAGGCCCCAGGGTGCCCCCTGGCCCTCCACCTAGGGACCTAAGACCCCAGCAAGCTACCCAGGGGTCCACCTCTCTCCCTTAACTTGAAGTATAGGCCTCAGGGTGCCCCCTGGCCCTCCACCTAGGGGACTAGGACCCCAGAAAGCTACCCAGGGGTACACCTCTCTGTCTGGACTTGCAGTAGAGGCCCCAGTGTGCCCCGTGGCCTCCGCCTAGGGGCCTCTGACCCCAGCAAGCTACCCAGGGGTCCACCTCACTCCCTGGACTTGCAGTATAGGCCCCAGGGTGCCCCCTGGCCCTCCACCTATTGACCTAAGACCCCAGCAAGCTACCCAGGGGTCCACCTCTCTCCCTTGACTTGAAGTATAGGCCCCAGGGTACCCCCTGGCCCTCCACCTAGGGGACTAGGACCCCAGCAAGGTACCCAGGGGTCCACCTCTCTGCCTGGACTTGCAGTAGAGGCCCCAGGGTGCCCCCTTGGCCTCCACCTAGGGAACTCTGACCCCAGCAAGCTACCCAGGGGTCCACAACTCTCCCTGGACTTGCAATAGAGGCCCCAGGGTACCCCCTTGGCCTCCACCCAGGGGCCTCTGACCCCAGCAAGCTACCCAGGGGGTCCACCTCTTTCCCTGGACTTGCAGTAGAGGCCCTAGGGTACCTCCTGGCCCTCCACCTAGGGGCCTTTGACCCCAGCAAGCTACCCAGGGGTCCACAACTCTCCCTGGACTTGCAGTAGAGGCCCCAGGGTGCCCCCTTGGCCTCCATCTAGGGGACTCTGACCCCAGCAAGCTACCCAGGGGTCCACAACTCTCCCTGGACTTGCAGTAGAGGCCCCAGGGTGCCCCCTTGGCCTCCACCCAGGGGCCTCTGACCCCAGCAAGCTACCCAGGGGTCCACAACTCTCCCTGGACTTGCAGTAGAGGCCCCAGGGTGCCCCCTTGGCCTCCACCCAGGGGCTTCTGACCCCAGCAAGCTACCCAGGGGTCCACCTTTCTCCCTGGACTTAAAGTATAGGCCCAAGGGTGCCCACTGGCCCTCCACCTAGGGGCCTAAGACCCCAACAAGCTACCCAGGGGTCCACAACTCTCCCTGGACTTGCAATAGAGGCCCCAGGGGGCCCCCTGGCCCTCCACCTAGGGGCCTAAGACCCCAGCAAGCTACCCAGGGGTCCACCTCTCTTCCTTGACTTGAAGTATAGGCCCCAGGGTGCCCCCTGGCCCTCCACCTAGGGGACTAGGACCCCAGCTAGCTACCCAGGGGTCCACCTTTCTCCTTGGACTTGACGTATAGGCCTCAGGGTGCCCACTGGCCCTCCACGTAGGGGCCTTAGACCCCAGCAAGCTACCCAGGGGTCCACCTTTCTCCGTGGACTTGAAGTAGAGGCCCCAGGGTGCCCACTGGCCCTCCACCTAGGGACCTAAGACCCCAGCAAGCTACCCAGGGGTCCACCTCTCTCCCTTGACTTGAAGTATAGGCCCCAGGGTGCCCCCTGGCCCTCCACCTAGGGGACTAGGACCCCCGCAAGGTACCCAGGGGTCCACCTCTCTGACTGGACTTGCAGTAGAGGCCCCAGGGTGCCCCCTTGGCCTCCACCTAGGGGCCTCTGACCCCAGCAAGCTACCCAGGGGTCCACAACTCTCCCTGGACTTGCAGTAGAGGCCCCAGGGTACCCCCTTGGCCTCCACCCAGGGGCCTCTGACCCCAGAAAGCTACTCAGGGGTTCCACCTCTTTCCCTGGATTTACAGTAGAGGCCCCAGGGTGCCCCCTTGGCCTCCACCCAGGGGCCTCCGACCCCAGCAAGCTACCCAGGGGTCCACCTTTCTCCCTTGACTTGAAGTATAGGCCCAAGGGTGCCCACTGGCCCTCCACCTAGGGGCCTCTGACCCCAGCAAGCTACCCAGGGGTCCACCTCTCTCCCTGGACTTGCAGTATAGGCCCCAGGGTGCCCCCTGGCCCTCCACCTAGGCACCTAAGACCCCAGCAAGTTAACCAGGGGTCCACCTCTCTCCCTTGACTTGAAGTATAGGCTCCAGGGTGCCCCCTGGCCCTCCACCTAGGGGCCTTTGACCCCAGCAAGCTACCCAGGGGTCCACAACTCTCCCTGGACTTGCAGTAGAGGCCCCAGGGTGCCCCCTTGGCCTCCATCTAGGGGACTCTGACCCCAGCAAGCTACCCAGGGGTCCACAACTCTCCCTGGACTTGCAGTAGAGGCCCCAGGGTGCCCCCTTGGCCTCCACCCAGGGGCCTCTGACCCCAGCAAGCTACCCAGGGGTCCACAACTCTCCCTGGACTTGCAGTAGAGGCCCCAGGGTGCCCCCTTGGCCTCCACCCAGGGGCTTCTGACCCCAGCAAGCTACCCAGGGGTCCACAACTCTCCCTGGACTTGCAGTAGAGGCCCCAGGGTGCCCCCTTGGCCTCCACCTAGGGGCCTCTGACCCCAGCAAGCTACCCAGGGGTCCACAACTCTCCCTGGACTTGCAGTAGAGGCCCCAGGGTGCCCCCTTGGCCTCCACCCAGGGGCCTCTGACCCCAGCAAGCTACCCAGGGGTCCACCTTTCTTCCTGGACTTGAAGTATAGGCCCAAGGGTGCCCACTGGCCCTCCACCTAGGGGACTATGACCCCAACAAGCTACCCAGGGGTCCACAACTGTCCCTGGACTTGCAGTAGAGGCCCCAGGGTGCCCCCTGGCCCTCCACCTAGGGGCCTAAGACCCCAGCAAGCTACCCAGGGGTCCACCTCTCTCCCTTGACTTGAAGTATAGGCCCCAGGGTGCCCCCTGGCCCTCCACCTAGGGGACTAGGACCCCAGCTAGCTACCCAGGGGTCCACCTCTCTGCCTGGACTTGCAGTAGAGGCCCCAGGGTGCCCCCTTGCCCTCCACCCAAGGGCCTCTGACCCCAGCAAGCTACCCAGGGGTCCACCTCTCTCCCTGGACTTGCAGTAGAGGCCCTAGGGTACCTCCTGGCCCTCCACCTAGGGGCCTCTGACCCCAGCAAGCTACCTAGGGGTCCACAACTCTCCCTGGACTTGCAGTAGAGGCCCCAGGGTGCCCCCTTGGCCTCCACCCAGGGGCCTCTGACCCCAGCAAGCTACCCAGGGTTCCACCTTTCTCCCTGGACTTGAAGTATAGGCCTCAGGGTACCCACTGGCCCTCCACCTAGGGCCCTAAGACCCCAGCAAGCTACCCAGGGGTCCACAACTCTCCCTGGACTTGCAGTAGAGGCCCCAGGGTGCCCCCTTGGCTTCCACCCAGGGGCCTCTGACCCCAGCAAGCTACCCAGGGGTCCACCTTTCTCCCTGGACTTGAAGTATAGGCCTCAGGGTGCCCACTGGCCCTCCACCTAGGGGCCTAAGACCCCAGCAAGCTACCCAGGGGTCCACAACTCTCCCTGGACTTGCAGTAGTTGCCCCAGGGTGCCCCCTGGCCCTCCACCCAGGGGCCTCTGACCCCAGCAAGCTACCCAGGCGTCCACCTCTCTCCCTGGACTTGCAGTAGAGGCCCTAGGGTACCTCCTGGCCCTCCACCTAGGGGCCTCTGACCCCAGCAAGCTACCTAGGGGTCCACAACTCTCCCTGGACTTGCAGTAGAGGCCCCAGGGTGCCCCCTTGGCCTCCACCCAGGGGCCTCTGACCCCAGCAAGCTACCCAGGGGTCCACCTTTCTCCCTGGACTTGAAGTATAGGCCTCAGGGTGCCCACTGGCCCTCCACCTAGGGGCCTAAGACCCCAGCAAGCTACCCAGGGGTCCACAACTCTCCCTGGACTTGCAGTAGAGGCCCCAGGGTGCCCCCTTGGCCTCCACCCAGGGGCCTCTGACGCCAGCAAGCTACCCATGGGTCCACCTTTCTCCCTGGACTTGAAGCATAGGCCCAAGGGTGCACACTGGCACTCCACCTAGGGGCCTAAGACCCCAACAAGCTACCCAGGGGTCCACAACTCTCCCTGGACTTGCAGTAGAGGCCCCAGGGTGCCCCCTTGGCCTCCACCCAGGGGCCTCTGACCCCAGCAAGCTACCCAGGGGTCCACCTTTCTCCCTGGACTTGAAGTATAAGCCCAAGGGTGCACACTGGCCCTCCACCTAGGGGCCTAAGACCCCAACAAGCTACCCAGGGGTCCACAACTCTCCCTGGACTTGCAGTAGAGGCCCCAGGGTGCCCCCTTGCCCTCCACCCAGGGGCCTCTGACCCCACCAAGCTACCCAGGGGGTCCACCTCTTTCCCTGGACTTGCAGTAGAGGCCCAAGGGTACCTCCTGGCCCTCCACCTAGGGGCCTTTGAACCCAGCAAGCTACCCAGGGGTCCACAACTCTCCCTGGACTAGCAGTACAGGCCCCAGGGTGCCCCCTTGGCCTCCACCTAGGGGCATCTGACCCCAGCAAGCTACCCAGGGGTCCACAACTCTCCCTGGACTTGCAGTAGAGGCCCCAGGGTACCCCTTTGGCCTCCACCCAGGGGCCTCTGACCCCAGCAAGCTACCCAGGGGTCCACCTTTCTCCCTGGACTTGAAGTATAAGCCCAAGGGTGCACACTGGCCCTCCACCTAGGGGCCTTTGAACCCAGCAAGCTACCCAGGGGTCCACAACTCTCCCTGGACTAGCAGTACAGGCCCCAGGGTGCCCCCTTGGCCTCCACCTAGGGGCATCTGACCCCAGCAAGCTACCCAGGGGTCCACAACTCTCCCTGGACTTGCAGTAGAGGCCCCAGGGTACCCCTTTGGCCTCCACCCAGGGGCCTCTGACCCCAGCAAGCTACCCAGGGGGTCCACCTCTTTCCCTGGACTTGCAGTAGAGGCCCTAGGGTACCTCCTGGCCCTCCACCTAGGGGCCTTTGACCCCAGCAAGTTACCCAGGGGTCCACAACTCTCCCTGGACTTGCAGTAGAGGCCCCAGGGTGCCCCCTTGGCCTCCACCTAGGGGCCTCTGACCCCAGCAAGCTACCCAGGGGTCCACAACTCTCCCTGGACTTGCAGTAGAGGCCCCAGGGTGCCACCTTGGCCTCCACCTAGGGGCCTCTGACCCCAGCAAGCTACCCAGGGGTCCAAAATTCTCCCTGGACTTGCAGTAGAGGCCCCAGGGTACCCCCTTGGCCTCCACCCAGGGGCCTCTGACCCCAGCAAGCTACCCAGGGGGTCCACCTCTTTCCCTTTACTTGCAGTAGAGGCCCTAGGGTACCTCCTGGCCCTCCACCTAGGGGCCTTTGACCCTAGCAAGCTACCCAGGGGTCCACAACTCTCCCTGGACTTGCAGTAGAGGCCCCAGGGTGCCCCCTTGGCCTCCACCTAGGGGCCTCTGACCCCAGCAAGCTACCCAGGGGTCCACAACTCTCCCTGGACTTGCAGTAGAGGCCCCAGGGTGCCACGTTGGCCTCCACCTAGGGGCCTCTGACCCCAGCAAGCTACCCAGGGGTCCAAAATTCTCCCTGGACTTGCAGTAGAGGCCCCAGGGTGCCCCCTGGCCCTCCACCTAGGGGTCTCTGACCCCAGCAAGCTACCCTGGGGGTCCTCCTCTTTCCCTGGACTTGCAGTAGAGGCCCAAGGGTGCCCCCTTGGCCTCCACCTAGGGGCCTCTGACCCCAGCAAGCTACCCGTGGGTCCAAAACTCTCCCTGGACTTGCAGTAGAGGCCCCAATGTGCCCCCTTGGCCTCCACCCAGGGGCCTCTGACCCCAGCAAGCTACCCAGGGGGTCCACCTCTTTCCCTGGACTTGCAGTAGAGGCCCTAGGGTACCTCCTGGCCCTCCACCTAGGGGCCTTTGACCCTAGCAAGCTACCCAGGGGTCCACAACTCTCCCTGGACTTGCAGTACCGGCCCCAAGGTGCCCCCTTGGCCTCCACCTAGGGGCCTCTGACCAAAGGAAGCTACCCAGGGGTCCACAACTCTCCCTTAACTTGCAGTAGAGGCCCCAGGGTACCCCCCTTGGCCTCCACCAAGGGGCCTCTGTCCCCAGCAAGCTACCCAGGGGGTCCAACTCTTTCCCTGGACTTGCAGTAGAGGCCCTAGGGTACCTCCTGGCCCTCCACCTAGAGGCCTTTGACCCCAGCAAGCTACCCAGGGGTCCACAACTCTCCCTGGACTTGCAGTACAGGCCCCAGGGTGCCCCCTTGGCCTACACCTAGGGGCCTCTGACCCCAGCAAGCTACCCAGGGGACCATAACTCTCCCTGGACTTGCAGTAGAGGCCCCAGGGTGCCCCCTTGGCCTCCACCTAGGGGCCTCTGACCCCAGCAAGCTACCCAGGGGTCCACAACTCTCCCTGGACTTGCAGTGGAGGCCCCAGGGTACCCCCTTGGCCTCCACCCAGGGGCCTCTGACCCCAGCAAGCTACCCAGGGGGTCCAACTCTTTCCCTGGCCTTGCAGTAGAGGCCCTAGGGTACCTCCTGGCCTTCCACCTAGGGGCCTTTGACCCCAGCAAGCTACCCAGAGGTCCACAACTCTCCCTGGACTTGCAGTAGAGGCCCCAAGGTGCCCCCTTGGCCTCCACCTAGGGGCCTCTGACCCCAGCAAGCTACCCAGGGGTCCACAACTCTCCCTGGACTTGCAGTAGAGGCCCCAGGGTGCCCCCTTGGCCTCCACCCAGGGGCCTCTGACCCCAGCAAGCTACCCAGGGGTCCACCTTTCTCCCTGGACTTGAAGTATAGGCCCAAGGGTGCCCACTGGCCATCCACCTAGGGGCCTAAGACCCCAACAAGCTACCCAGGGGTCCACAACTCTCCCTGGACTTGCAGTAGAGGCCCCAGGTTGCCCCCTGGCCCTCCACCTAGGGGCCTCTGACCCCAGCAAGCTACCCAGGGGTCCACCTCTCTCCCTTGACTTGCAGTATAGGCCCCAGGGTGCCCCTGGCCCTCCACCTAGGGACCTAAGACCCCAGCAAGCTACCCAGGGGTCCACCTCTCTCCCTTGACTTGAAGTATAGGCCCCAGGGTGCCCCCTGGCCCTCCACCTAGGGGACTAGGACCCCAGCAAGCTACCCAGGGGTCCACCTCTCTGCCTGGACTTGCAGTAGAGGCCCCAGGGCTCCCTTGGCCTCCACCTAGGGGCCTCTGACCCCAGCAAGCTACTTAGGTGTCCACAACTCTCCCTGGACTTGCAGTAGAGGCCCCAGGGTGCCCCCTGGCCCTCCACATAGGGGCCTTTGACCCCAGCAAGCTACCCTGGGGGTCCTCCTCTTTCCCTGGACTTGCAGTAGAGGCCCTAGGATGCCCCCTTGGCCTTCACCTAGGGGGCTCTGACCCCAGCAAGCTACCCAGGGGTCCAAAACTCTCCCTGGACTTTCAGTAGAGGCCCCAGGGTGCCCCCTTGGCCTCCACCCAATGGCCTCTGACCCCAGCAAGCTACCCAGGGGGTCCACCTCTTTCCCTGGACTTGCAGTAGAGGCCCTAGGGTACCTCCTGGCCCTCCACCTAGAGGGCCTTTGACCACAGCAAGCTACCCAGGGGTCCACAACTCTCCCTGGACTTGCAGTACCGGCCCCAGGGTGCCCCCTTGGCCTCCACCTAGGGGCCTCTGACCCCAGCAAGCTACACAGGGGTCCACAACTCTCCCTGGACTTGCAGTAGAGGCCCCAGGGTACCCCCCTTGGCCTCCACCCAGAGGCCTCTGACCCCAGCAAGCTACCCAGGGGGTCCACCTCTTTCCCTGGACTTGCAGTAGAGGCCCTAGGGTACCTCCTGGCCCTCCACCTAGGGGCCTTTGTCCCCAGCAAGCTACCCAGGGGTACACTACTCTCCCTGGACTTGCAGTAGAGGCCCCAGGGTGCCCCCTTGGCCTCCACCTAGGGGCCTCTGACCCCAGCAAGCTACCCAGCGGTCCACAACTCTCCCTGGACTTGCAGTAGAGGCCCCAGGGTGCCCCCTTGGCCTCCACCCAGGGGCCTCTGACCACAGCAAGCTACCCAGGGGTCCACCTTTCTCTGACCCCAGCAAGCTACCCAGGGGTCCACCTCTCTCCCTTGACTTGCAGTACCGGCCCCAGGGTGCCCCCTTGGCCTCCACCTAGGGGCCTCTGTCCCCAGCAAGCTACCCAGGGGTCAACAACTCTCCCTGGACTTGCAGTAGAGGCCCCAGGGTACCCCCCTTGGCCTCCACCCAGAGGCCTCTGACCCCAGCAAGCTACCCAGGGGGTCCACCTCTTTCCCTGGACTTGCAGTAGAGGCCCTAGGGTACCTCCTGGCCCTCCACCTAGGGGCCTTTGTCCTCAGCAAGCTACCCAGGGGTACACTACTCTCCCTGGACTTGCAGTAGAGGCCCCAGGGTGCCCCCTGGCCCTCCACCTAGGGGACTAGGACCCCAGCAAGCTACCCAGGGGTCCACCTCTCTGCCGAGACTTGCAATAGAGGCCCCAGGGTGCCCCCTTGGCCTCCACCTAGTGGCCTCTGACCCCAGCAAGCTACCCAGGGGTCCACCTTTCTCCCTGGACTAGAAGTATAGGCCCAAGGGTGCCCACTGGCCCTCCACCTAGGGGCCTAAGACCCCAACAAGCTACCCAGGGGTCCACAACTCTCCCTGGACTTGCAGTAGAGGCCCCAGGGTGCCCCATGGCCCTCCACCCAGGGGCCTAAGACCCCAGCAAGACTCCCAGGGGTCCACCTCTCTCCCTGGACATGCAGTAGACGCCCCAGGGTGCCCCCTGGCCCTCCACCTAGTGGCCTTTGACCCCAGGAAGCTATCCAGGGGTCCACCTTGCTCCCTGGACTTGCAGTAGAGGCCCAAGAAGGCCACCTGGCCCTCCATCTAGGGGACTAGGACCCCAGCAAGATACCCAGGGGTCCACCTCTCTGACTGGACTTGCAGTAGAGGCCCAAGGGTGCCCCCTTGGCCTCCACCTAGGGGCCTCTGACCCCCGAATGCTACCCAGGGGTCCACCTCTCTCCCTGGACTTGCAGTAGAGGCCCCAGGGTGCCCCCTTTCCCTCCAAAAAGGAGTCTTTGACCCCAGCAACCTACCCAGTGGTCCACCTCTTTCCCTTGACTTGGAGGATAGGCCCCAGGGTGCCCCCTGGCCCTCCACCTAGGGGCCTTTGACCCCAGCAAGCTACCCTGGGGGTCCACAACTCTCCCTGGACGTGCAGTACAGGCCCCAGGGTGCCCCCTTGGCATCCACCTACGGGCCTCTGACCCCAGCAAACTACCCAGGGGACCACAACTCTCCCTGTACTTGCAGTAGAGGCCCCAGGTTACCCCCTTGGCCTCCACCCAGGGGCCTCTGACCCCAGCAAGCTACCCAGGGGTCCACAACTCTCCCTGGACTTGCAGTAGAGGCCCCAGGGTGCCCCCTTGGCCTCCACCCAGGGGCCTCTGACCTCAGCAAGCTACCCAGGGGTCCACCTTTCTCCCTGGACTTGAAGTATAGGCCCAAGGGTGCCCACTGGCCCTCCACCTAGGGGCCTAAGACCCCAACAAGCTACCCAGGGGTCCACAACTCTCCCTGGACTTGCAGTAGAGGCCCCAGGGTGCCCCCTGGCCCTCCACCTAGGGGCTTAAGACCCCAGCAAGCTACCCAGGGGTCCACCTCTCTCCCTTGACTTGAAGTATAGGCCCCAGGGTGCCCCCTGGCCCTCCACCTAGGAGACTAGGACCCCAGCTAGCTACCCAGGGGTCCACCTCTCTGCCTGGACTTGCAGTAGAGGCCCCTGGGTGCCCCCTTGCCCTCCACCTAGGGGTCTCTGACCCCAGCAAGCTACCCAGGGGTCCACCTCTCTCCCTGGACTTGCAGTAGAGGCCCCAGGGTGCCCCCTTTCCCTCCAAAAAGGAGTCTTTGACCCCAGCAACCTACCCAGTGGTCCACCTCTTTCCCTTGACTTGGAGGATAGGCCCTAGGGTGCCCCCTGGCCCTCCACCTAGGGGCCTTTGACCCCAGCAAGCTACCCTGGGGGTCCACAACTCTCCCTGGACGTGCAGTACAGGCCCCAGGGTGCCCCCTTGGCATCCACCTACGGGCCTCTGACCCCAGCAAACTACCCAGGGGACCACAACTCTCCCTGTACTTGCAGTAGAGGCCCCAGGTTACCCCCTTGGCCTCCACCCAGGGGCCTCTGACCCCAGCAAGCTACCCAGGGGTCCACAACTCTCCCTGGACTTGCAGTAGAGGCCCCAGGGTGCCCCCTTGGCCTCCACCCAGGGGCCTCTGACCCCAGCAAGCTACCCAGGGGTCCACCTTTCTCCCTGGACTTGAAGTATAGGCCCAAGGGTGCCCACTGGCCCTCCACCTAGGGGCCTAAGACCCCAACAAGCTACCCAGGGGTCCACAACTCTCCCTGGACTTGCAGTAGAGGCCCCAGGGTGCCCCCTGGCCCTCCACCTAGGGGCCTAAGACCCCAGCAAGCTACCCAGGGGTCCACCTCTCTCCCTTGACTTGAAGTATAGGCCCCAGGGTGCCCCCTGGCCCTCCACCTAGGAGACTAGGACCCCAGCTAGCTACCCAGGTGTCCACCTCTCTGCCTGGACTTGCAGTAGAGGCCCCTGGGTGCCCCCTTGCCCTCCACCTAGGGGTCTCTGACCCCAGCAAGCTACCCAGGGGTCTAGCTCTCTCCCTGGACTTGCAGTGAAGGCCCTAGGGTACCTCCTGGCCCTCCACCTAGGGGTCTCTGACCCCAGCAAGCTACCCAGGGGTCTAGCTCTCTCCCTGGACTTGCAGTGAAGGCCCCAGGGTGCCCCCTGGCCCTCCACCTAGGAGACTAGGACCCCAGCTAGCTACCCAGGGGTCCACCTCTCTGCCTGGACTTGCAGTAGAGGCCCCTGGGTGCCCCCTTGCCCTCCACCTAGGGGTCTCTGACCCCAGCAAGCTACCCAGGGGTCCACAACTCTCCCTGGACTTGCAGTAGAGGCCCCAGGGTGCCCCCTTGGCCTCCACCCAGGGGCCTCCGACCCCAGCAAGCTACCCAGGGGTCCACCTTTCTCCCTTGACTTGAAGTATAGGCCCAAGGGTGCCCACTGGCCCTCCACCTAGGGGCCTCTGACCCCAGCAAGCTACCCAGGGGTCCACCTCTCTCCCTGGACTTGCAGTAGAGGCCCCAGGGTGCCCCCTGGCCCTTCACCTAGGGGCCTCTGACCCCAGCAAGCTACCCAGGGGTCAACCTCTCTCCCTGGACTTGCAGTATAGGCCCCAGGGTGCCCTCTGGCCCTCCTCCTAGGGACCTAAGACCCCAGCAAGCTACCCAGGGGTCCACCTCTCTCCCTTGACTTGAAGTATAGGCCCCAGGGTGCCCCCTGGCCCTCCACCTAGGGGACAAGGACCCCAGCAAGCTACCCAGGGGTCCACCTCTCTGCCTGGACTTGCAGTAGAGGCCCCAGGGTGCCCCCTTGGCCTCCACCTAGGGGCCTCTGACCCCAGCAAGCTACCCAGGGGTCCACAACTCTCCCTGGACTTTCAGTAGAGGCCCCAGGGTGCCCCCTTGGCCTCCACACAGGGGCCTCTGACCCCTGCAAGCTACCCAGGGGTCCACCTTTCTCCCTGGACTTGAAGTATAGGCCCAAGGGTGCCCACTCGCCCTCCACCTAGGGGCCTAAGACCCCAACAAGCTACCCAGGGGTCCACAACTCTCCCTGGACTTGCAGTAGAGGCCCCAGGGTGCCCCCTGGCCCTCCACCTAGTTGCCTAAGACCCCAGCAAGCTACCCAGGGGTCCACCTCTCTCCCTTGACTTGAAGTATAGGCCCCAGGGTGCCCCCTGGCCCTCCACCCAGGGGCCTCTGACCCCAGCAACCTACCCAGGGGTCCACAACTCTTCCTGGACTTGCAGTAGAGGCCCCAGGGTGCCCCCTTGGCCTCCACCCAGGGGCCTCCGACCCTAGCAAGCTACCCAGGGGTCCACCTTTCTCCCTTGACTTTAAGTATAGGCCCAAGGGTGCCCACTGGCCCTCCACCTAGGGGCCTCTGACCCCAGCAAGCTACCCAGGGGTCCACCTCTCTCCCTGGACTTGCAGTATAGGCCCCAGGGTGCCCCCTGGCCCTCCATCTAGGGACCTAAGACCCCAGCAAGCTACCCAGGGGTCCACCTCTCTCCCTTGACTTGAAGTATAGGCCCCAGGGTGCCCCCTGGCCCTCCACCTAGGGACCTAAGACCCCAGCAAGCTACCCAGGGGTCCACCTCTCTCCCTTGACTTGAAGTATAGGCCCCAGGGTGCCCCCTGGCCCTCCACCTAGGAGACTAGGACCCCAGCTAGCTACCCAGGGGTCCACCTCTCTGCCTGGACTTGCAGTAGAGGCCCCTGGGTGCCCCCTTGCCCTCCACCTAGGGGTCTCTGACCCCAGCAAGCTACCCAGGGGTCCACCTCTCTCCCTGGACTTGCAGTAGAGGCCCCAGGGTGCCCCCTTTCCCTCCAAAAAGGAGTCTTTGACCCCAGCAACCTACCCAGTGGTCCACCTCTTTCCCTTGACTTGGAGGATAGGCCCTAGGGTGCCCCCTGGCCCTCCACCTAGGGGCCTTTGACCCCAGCAAGCTACCCTGGGGGTCCACAACTCTCCCTGGACGTGCAGTACAGGCCCCAGGGTGCCCCCTTGGCATCCACCTACGGGCCTCTGACCCCAGCAAACTACCCAGGGGACCACAACTCTCCCTGTACTTGCAGTAGAGGCCCCAGGTTACCCCCTTGGCCTCCACCCAGGGGCCTCTGACCCCAGCAAGCTACCCAGGGGTCCACAACTCTCCCTGGACTTGCAGTAGAGGCCCCAGGGTGCCCCCTTGGCCTCCACCCAGGGGCCTCTGACCCCAGCAAGCTACCCAGGGGTCCACCTTTCTCCCTGGACTTGAAGTATAGGCCCAAGGGTGCCCACTGGCCCTCCACCTAGGGGCCTAAGACCCCAACAAGCTACCCAGGGGTCCACAACTCTCCCTGGACTTGCAGTAGAGGCCCCAGGGTGCCCCCTGGCCCTCCACCTAGGGGCCTAAGACCCCAGCAAGCTACCCAGGGGTCCACCTCTCTCCCTTGACTTGAAGTATAGGCCCCAGGGTGCCCCCTTGCCCTCCACCTAGGGGTCTCTGACCCCAGCAAGCTACCCAGGGGTCTAGCTCTCTCCCTGGACTTGCAGTGAAGGCCCTAGGGTACCTCCTGGCCCTCCACCTAGGGGCCCCTGACCCCAGCAAGCTACCCAGGGGTCCACAACTCTCCCTGGACTTGCAGTAGAGGCCCCAGGGTGCCCCCTTGGCCTCCACCCAGGGGCCTCCGACCCCAGCAAGCTACCCAGGGGTCCACCTTTCTCCCTTGACTTGAAGTATAGGCCCAAGGGTGCCCACTGGCCCTCCACCTAGGGGCCTCTGACCCCAGCAAGCTACCCAGGGGTCCACCTCTCTCCCTGGACTTGCAGTAGAGGCCCCAGGGTGCCCCCTGGCCCTCCACCTAGGGGCCTCTGACCCCAGCAAGCTACCAAGGGGTCAACCTCTCTCCCTGGACTTGCAGTATAGGCCCCAGGGTGCCCTCTGGCCCTCCTCCTAGGGACCTAAGACCCCAGCAAGCTACCCAGGGGTCCACCTCTCTCCCTTGACTTGAAGTATAGGCCCCAGGGTGCCCCCTGGCCCTCCACCTAGGGGACAAGGACCCCAGCAAGCTACCCAGGGGTCCACCTCTCTGCCTGGACTTGCAGTAGAGGCCCCAGGGTGCCCCCTTGGCCTCCACCTAGGGGCCTCTGACCCCAGCAAGCTACCCAGGGGTCCACAACTCTCCCTGGACTTTCAGTAGAGGCCCCAGGGTGCCCCCTTGGCCTCCACCCAGGGGCCTCTGACCCCTGCAAGCTACCCAGGGGTCCACCTTTCTCCCTGGACTTGAAGTATAGGCCCCAGGGTGCCCACTCGCCCTCCACCTAGGGGCCTAAGACCCCAACAAGCTACCCAGGGGTCCACAACTCTCCCTGGACTTGCAGTAGAGGCCCCAGGGTGCCCCCTGGCCCTCCACCTAGTTGCCTAAGACCCCAGCAAGCTACCCAGGGGTCCACCTCTCTCCCTTGACTTGAAGTATAGGCCCCAGGGTGCCCCCTGGCCCTCCACCTAGGGACCTAAGACCCCAGCAAGCTACCCAGGGGTCCACCTCTCTCCCTTGACTTGAAGTATAGGCCCCAGGGTGCCCCCTGGCCCTCCACCTAGGGGACTAGGACCCAGCAAGCTACCCAGGGGTCCACCTCTCTGCCGGGACTTGCAATAGAAGCCCCAGGGTGCCCCCTTGGCCTCCACCTAGGGGCCTCTGACCCCAGCAAGCTACCCAGGGGTCCACAACTCTCCCTGGACTTGCAGTTGAGGCCGCAGGGTGCCCCCTTGGCCTCCACCCAGGGGCCTCTGAACCCAGCAAGCTACCCTGGGGTCCACCTTTCTCTCTGGACTTGAAGTATAGGCCCAAGGGTGCCCACTGGCCCTCCACCTAGGGGCCTAAGACCCCAACAAGCTACCCAGGGGTCCACAACTCTCCCTGGACTTGCAGTAGAGGCCCCAGGGTGCCCCATGGCCCTCCACCCAGGGGCCTAAGACCCCCGCAAGCTTCCCAGGGGTCCACCTCTCTCCCTGGACATGCAGTAGACGCCCCAGGGTGCCCTCTGGCCGTCCACCTAGTGGCCTTTGACCCCAGGAAGCTATCCAGGGGTCCACCTTGCTCCCTGGACTTGCAGTAGAGGCCCAAGAAGGCCACCTGGCCCTCCATCTAGGGGCCTAGGACCCCAGAAAGCTTCCCAGGGGTCCACCTCTCTCCCTGGACTTGCAGTAGAGGCCCCAGGGTGCCCCCTTGCCCTCCACCTAGGGGACTAGGACCCAGCAAGCTACCCAGGGGTCCACCTCTCTGCCGGGACTTGCAATAGAAGCCCCAGGGTGCCCCCTTGGCCTCCACCTAGGGGCCTCTGACCCCAGCAAGCTACCCAGGGGTCCACAACTCTCCCTGGACTTGCAGTTGAGGCCGCAGGGTGCCCCCTTGGCCTCCACCCAGGGGCCTCTGAACCCAGCAAGCTACCCTGGGGTCCACCTTTCTCTCTGGACTTGAAGTATAGGCCCAAGGGTGCCCACTGGCCCTCCACCTAGGGGCCTAAGACCCCAACAAGCTACCCAGGGGTCCACAACTCTCCCTGGACTTGCAGTAGAGGCCCCAGGGTGCCCCATGGCCCTCCACCCAGGGGCCTAAGACCCCCGCAAGCTTCCCAGGGGTCCACCTCTCTCCCTGGACATGCAGTAGACGCCCCAGGGTGCCCTCTGGCCGTCCACCTAGTGGCCTTTGACCCCAGGAAGCTATCCAGGGGTCCACCTTGCTCCCTGGACTTGCAGTAGAGGCCCAAGAAGGCCACCTGGCCCTCCATCTAGGGGCCTAGGACCCCAGAAAGCTTCCCAGGGGTCCACCTCTCTCCCTGGACTTGCAGTAGAGGCCCCAGGGTGCCCCCTTGCCCTCCAAAAAGGAGTCTTTGACCCCAGCAACCTACCCAGTGGTCCACCTCTTTCCCTGGATTTGGAGGATAGGCCCCAGGGTGCCCCCTGGCCCTCCACCCAGGGGCCTCTGACCCCAGCAAGCTACCCAGGGGGTCCACCTCTTTCCCTGGACTTGCAGTAGAGGCCCTAGGGTACCTCCTGGCCCTCCACCTAGGGGCCTTTGACCCCAGCAAGCTACCCACGGGTCCACAACTCTCCCTGGACTTGCAGTACAGGCCCCAGGGTGCCCCCTTGGCCTCCACCTAGGGGCCTCTGACCCCAGCAAACTACCCAGGGGACCACAACTCTCCCTGGACTTGCAGTAGAGGCCCCAGGGTACCCCCTTGGCCTCCACCCAGGGGCCTCTGACCCCAGCAAGCTACCCAGGGGGTCCACCTCTTTCCCTGGACTTGCAGTAGAGGCCCTAGGGTACCTCCTGGCCTTCCACCTAGGGGCCTTTGACCCCAGCATGCTACCCAGGGGTCCACAACTCTCCCTGGACTTGCAGTAGAGGCCCTAGGGTGCCCCCTTGGCCTCCACCTAGGGGCCTCTAACCCAGCAAGCTACCCAGGGGTCCACAACTCTCCCTGGACTTGCAGTAGAGGCCCCAGGGTGCCCCCTTGGCCTCCACCCAGGGGCATCTGACCCCAGCAAGCTACCCAGGGGTCCACCTTTCTCCCTGGACTTGAAGTATAGGCCCAAGGGTGCCCATTGGCCATCCACCTAGGGGCCTAAGACGCCAACAAGCTACCCAGGGGTCCACAACTCTCCCTGGACTTGCAGTAGAGGCCCCAGGGTGCCCCCTGGCCCTCCACCAAGGGGCCTCTGACCCCAGCAAGCTACCCAGGGGTCCACCTCTCTCCCTGGACTTGCAGTAAAAGCCCCAGGGTGCCCCCTGGCCCTCCACCTAGGGGCCTCTGACCCCAGCAAGCTACCCAGGGGTCCATCTCTCTCCCTTGACTTGAAGTATAGGCCCCAGGGTGCCCCCTGGCACTCCACCTAGGGGACTAGGACCCAAGCAAGGTACCCAGGGGTCCACCTCTCTGCCTGGACTTGCAGTAGAGGCCCCAGGGTTCCTCCTTGGCCTACACCTAGGGGCCTCTGACCCCAGCAAGCTACCCAGGGGTCCAAAACTCTCCCTGGATTTGCAGTAGAGGCCTCAGGGTGCCCACTGGCCCTCCACCTAGGGGCCTCTGACCCCAGCAAGCTACCCAGGGGTCCACCTCTCTCCCTTAACTTGCAGTATAGGCCCCAGGGTGCCCCCTGGCCCTCCACCTAGGGACTTAAGACCCCAGCAAGCTACCTAGGGGTCCACCTCTCTCCCTTGACTTGAAGTATAGGCCCCAGGGTGCCCCCTGGCCCTCCACCTAGGGGACAAGGACCCCAGCAAGCTACCCAGGGGTCCACCTCTCTCCCTGGACTTGCAGTAGAGGCCCCAGGGTGCCCCCTTGGCCTCCACCTTGGGGCCTCTGACCCCAGCAAGCTACCCAGGGGTCCACAA
Source organism: Danio rerio (assembly GCF_052040795.2). Lineage (NCBI taxonomy): Eukaryota > Metazoa > Chordata > Actinopteri > Cypriniformes > Danionidae > Danio > Danio rerio. Next base: position 18,872,902 of record NC_141040.1, read on the forward strand.
CTCTCCCTGGACTTGCAGTAGAGGCCCCAGGGTGCCCCCTTGGCCTCCACCCAGGGGCCTCTGACCCCAGCAAGCTACCCAGGGGTCCACCTTTCTCCCTGGACTTGAAGTATAGGCCCAAGGGTGCCCACTGGCCCTCCACTTAGGGGCCTAAGACCCCAATAAGCTACACAGGGGTCCACATCTCTCCCCGGACTTGCAGTAGAGGCCCCAGGGTGCCCCCTGGCCCTCCACCTAGGGGCCTAAGACCCCAGCAAGCTACCCAGGGGTCCACCTCTCTCTTTTGACTTGAAGTATAGGCCCCAGGGTGCCCCCTGGCCCTCCACCTAGGGGACTAGGACCCCTGCTAGCTACCCAGGGGTCCACCTCTCTGCCTGGACTTGCAGTATAGGCCCCAGGGTGCCCCTTTGCCCTACACCCAGGGGCCTCTGACCCCAGCAAGCTACCCAGGGGTCCACCTCTCTCCCTTGACTTGAAGTATAGGCCCCAGGGTGTCTCCTGGCCCTCCACCTAGGGGCCTCTGACCCCAGCAAGCTACCCAGGGGTCCACAACTCTCCCTGGACTTGAAGTAGAGGCCCCAAGGTGCCCTCTTGGCCTCAACCCAGGGGCCTCTGACCCCAGCAAGCTACCCAGGGGTCCACCTTTCTCAGTGGACTTGAAGTATAGGCCTCAGGGTGCCCACGGGCCCTCCACCCAGGGGCCTAAGACCTCAGCAAGCTACCCAGGGGTCCACAACTCTCCCTGGACTTGCAGTAGAGGCCCCAGGGTTCCCCCTGGCCCTCCACCTAGGGGCCTCTGACCCCAGCAAGCTACCCAGGGGTCCACAACTCTCCCTGGACTTGCAGTAGAGGCCCCTGGGTGCCCCCTGGCCCTCCACCTAGGGGCCTCTGACCCCAGCAAGCTACCCAGGGGTCCACCTCTCTCCCTTGACTTGCAGTATAGGCCCCAGGGTGCCCCCTGGCCCTCCACCTAGGGACCTAAGACCCCAGCAAGCTACCCAGGGGTCCACCTCTCTCCCTTGACTTGAAGTATAGGCCCCAGGGTGCCCCCTGGCCCTCCACCTAGGGGACTAGGACCCCAGAAAGCTACCCAGGGGTCCACCTCTCTGCCGGGACTTGCAATAGAGGCCCCAGGGTGCCCCCTTGGCCTCCACCTAGGGGCCTCTGACCCCAGCAAGCTACCCAGGGGTCCACAACTCTCCCTGGACTTGCAGTTGTGGCCGCAGGGTGCCCCCTTGGCCTCCACCCAGGGGCCTTTGACCCCAGCAAGCTACCCAGGGGTCCACCTCTCTCCCTGGACTTGCAGTATAGGCCCCAGGGTGCCCCCTGGCCCTCCACCTAGGGACCTAAGACCCCAGCAAGCTACCCAGGGGTCCACCTCTCTCCCTTAACTTGAAGTATAGGCCTCAGGGTGCCCCCTGGCCCTCCACCTAGGGGACTAGGACCCCAGAAAGCTACCCAGGGGTACACCTCTCTGTCTGGACTTGCAGTAGAGGCCCCAGTGTGCCCCGTGGCCTCCGCCTAGGGGCCTCTGACCCCAGCAAGCTACCCAGGGGTCCACCTCACTCCCTGGACTTGCAGTATAGGCCCCAGGGTGCCCCCTGGCCCTCCACCTATTGACCTAAGACCCCAGCAAGCTACCCAGGGGTCCACCTCTCTCCCTTGACTTGAAGTATAGGCCCCAGGGTACCCCCTGGCCCTCCACCTAGGGGACTAGGACCCCAGCAAGGTACCCAGGGGTCCACCTCTCTGCCTGGACTTGCAGTAGAGGCCCCAGGGTGCCCCCTTGGCCTCCACCTAGGGAACTCTGACCCCAGCAAGCTACCCAGGGGTCCACAACTCTCCCTGGACTTGCAATAGAGGCCCCAGGGTACCCCCTTGGCCTCCACCCAGGGGCCTCTGACCCCAGCAAGCTACCCAGGGGGTCCACCTCTTTCCCTGGACTTGCAGTAGAGGCCCTAGGGTACCTCCTGGCCCTCCACCTAGGGGCCTTTGACCCCAGCAAGCTACCCAGGGGTCCACAACTCTCCCTGGACTTGCAGTAGAGGCCCCAGGGTGCCCCCTTGGCCTCCATCTAGGGGACTCTGACCCCAGCAAGCTACCCAGGGGTCCACAACTCTCCCTGGACTTGCAGTAGAGGCCCCAGGGTGCCCCCTTGGCCTCCACCCAGGGGCCTCTGACCCCAGCAAGCTACCCAGGGGTCCACAACTCTCCCTGGACTTGCAGTAGAGGCCCCAGGGTGCCCCCTTGGCCTCCACCCAGGGGCTTCTGACCCCAGCAAGCTACCCAGGGGTCCACCTTTCTCCCTGGACTTAAAGTATAGGCCCAAGGGTGCCCACTGGCCCTCCACCTAGGGGCCTAAGACCCCAGCAAGCTACCCAGGGGTCCACAACTCTCCCTGGACTTGCAATAGAGGCCCCAGGGGGCCCCCTGGCCCTCCACCTAGGGGCCTAAGACCCCAGCAAGCTACCCAGGGGTCCACCTCTCTTCCTTGACTTGAAGTATAGGCCCCAGGGTGCCCCCTGGCCCTCCACCTAGGGGACTAGGACCCCAGCTAGCTACCCAGGGGTCCACCTTTCTCCTTGGACTTGACGTATAGGCCTCAGGGTGCCCACTGGCCCTCCACGTAGGGGCCTTAGACCCCAGCAAGCTACCCAGGGGTCCACCTTTCTCCGTGGACTTGAAGTAGAGGCCCCAGGGTGCCCACTGGCCCTCCACCTAGGGACCTAAGACCCCAGCAAGCTACCCAGGGGTCCACCTCTCTCCCTTGACTTGAAGTATAGGCCCCAGGGTGCCCCCTGGCCCTCCACCTAGGGGACTAGGACCCCCGCAAGGTACCCAGGGGTCCACCTCTCTGACTGGACTTGCAGTAGAGGCCCCAGGGTGCCCCCTTGGCCTCCACCTAGGGGCCTCTGACCCCAGCAAGCTACCCAGGGGTCCACAACTCTCCCTGGACTTGCAGTAGAGGCCCCAGGGTACCCCCTTGGCCTCCAGCCAGGGGCCTCTGACCCCAGAAAGCTACTCAGGGGTTCCACCTCTTTCCCTGGATTTACAGTAGAGGCCCCAGGGTGCCCCCTTGGCCTCCACCCAGGGGCCTCCGACCCCAGCAAGCTACCCAGGGGTCCACCTTTCTCCCTTGACTTGAAGTATAGGCCCAAGGGTGCCCACTGGCCCTCCACCTAGGGGCCTCTGACCCCAGCAAGCTACCCAGGGGTCCACCTCTCTCCCTGGACTTGCAGTATAGGCCCCAGGGTGCCCCCTGGCCCTCCACCTAGGCACCTAAGACCCCAGCAAGTTAACCAGGGGTCCACCTCTCTCCCTTGACTTGAAGTATAGGCTCCAGGGTGCCCCCTGGCCCTCCACCTAGGGGCCTTTGACCCCAGCAAGCTACCCAGGGGTCCACAACTCTCCCTGGACTTGCAGTAGAGGCCCCAGGGTGCCCCCTTGGCCTCCATCTAGGGGACTCTGACCCCAGCAAGCTACCCAGGGGTCCACAACTCTCCCTGGACTTGCAGTAGAGGCCCCAGGGTGCCCCCTTGGCCTCCACCCAGGGGCCTCTGACCCCAGCAAGCTACCCAGGGGTCCACAACTCTCCCTGGACTTGCAGTAGAGGCCCCAGGGTGCCCCCTTGGCCTCCACCCAGGGGCTTCTGACCCCAGCAAGCTACCCAGGGGTCCACCTTTCTCCCTGGACTTGAAGTATAGGCCCAAGGGTGCCCACTGGCCCTCCACCTAGGGGCCTAAGACCCCAACAAGCTACCCAGGGGTCCACAACTCTCCCTGGACTTGCAATAGAGGCCCCAGGGTGCCCCCTGGCCCTCCACCTAGGGGCCTAAGACCCCAGCAAGCTACCCAGGGGTCCACCTCTCTCCCTTGACTTGAAGTATAGGCCCCAGGGTGCCCCCTGGCCCTCCACCTAGGGGACTAGGACCCCAGCTAGCTACCCAGGGGTCCACCTTTCTCCTTGGACTTGACGTATAGGCCTCAGGGTGCCCACTGGCCCTCCACGTAGGGGCCTTAGACCCCAGCAAGCTACCCAGGGGTCCACCTTTCTCCGTGGACTTGAAGTAGAGGCCCCAGGGTGCCCCCTGGCCCTCCACCTAGGGACCTAAGACCCCAGCAAGCTACCCAGGGGTCCACCTCTCTCCCTTGACTTGAAGTATAGGCCCCAGGGTGCCCCCTGGCCCTCCACCTAGGGGACTAGGACCCCAGCAAAGTACCCAGGGGTCCACCTCTCTGACTGGACTTGCAGTAGAGGCCCCAGGGTGCCCCCTTGGCCTCCACCTAGGGGCCTCTGACCCCAGCAAGCTACCCAGGGGTCCACAACTCTCCCTGGACTTGCAGTAGAGGCCCCAGGGTACCCCCTTGGCCTCCACCCAGGGGCCTCTGACCCCAGAAAGCTACTCAGGGGTTCCACCTCTTTCCCTGGATTTACAGTAGAGGCCCCAGGGTGCCCCCTTGGCCTCCACCCAGGGGCCTCCGACCCCAGCAAGCTACCCAGGGGTCCACCTTTCTCCCTTGACTTGAAGTATAGGCCCAAGGGTGCCCACTGGCCCTCCACCTAGGGGCCTCTGACCCCAGCAAGCTACCCAGGGGTCCACCTCTCTCCCTGGACTTGCAGTATAGGCCCCAGGGTGCCCCCTGGCCCTCCACCTAGGCACCTAAGACCCCAGCAAGTTAACCAGGGGTCCACCTCTCTCCCTTGACTTGAAGTATAGGCTCCAGGGTGCCCCCTGGCCCTCCACCTAGGGGACAAGGACCCCAGCAAGCTACCCAGGGGTCCACAACTCTCCCTGGACTTGCAGTACAGGCCCCAGGGTGCCCCCTTGGCCTCCACCTAGGGGCCTCTGACCCCAGCAAGCTACCCAGGGGACCACAACTCTCCCTGGACTTGCAGTAGAGGCCCCAGGGTACCCCCTTGGCCTCCACCCAGGGGCATCTGACCCCAGCAAGCTACCCAGTTGGTCCACCTCTTTCCCTGGCCTTGCAGTAGAGGCCCTAGGGTACCTCCTGGCCTTCCACCTAGGGGCCTTTGACCCCAGCAAGCTACCCAGGGGTCCACAACTCTCCCTGGACTTGCAGTAGAGGCCCCAGGGTGCCCCCTTGGCCTCCACCTAGGGGCCTCTGACCCCAGCAAGCTACCCAGGGGTCCACAACTCTCCCTGGACTTGCAGTAGAGGCCCCAGGGTGCCCCCTTGGCCTCCACCCAGGGGCCTCTGACCCCAGCAAGCTACCCAGGGGTCCACCTTTCTCCCTGGACTTGAAGTATAGGCCCAAGGGTGCCCACTGGCCATCCACCTAGGGGCCTAAGACCCCAACAAGCTACCCAGGGGTCCACAACTCTCCCTGGACTTGCAGTAGAGGACCCCAGGGTGCCCCCTGGCCCTCCACCTAGGGGCCTCTGACCCCAGCAAGCTACCCAGGGGTCCATCTCTCTCCCTGGACTTGCAGTATAGGCCCCAGGGTGCCCCCTGGCCCTCCCCCTAAGGACTTAAGACCCCAGCAAGCTACCTAGGGGTCCACCTCTCTCCCTTGAATTGAAGTATAGGCCCCAGGGTGCCCCCTGGCCCTCCACCTAGGGGACAAGGACCCCAGCAAGCTACCCAGGGGTCCACCTCTCTGCCTGGACTTGCAGTAGAGGCCCCAGGGTGCCCCCTTGGCCTCCACCTAGGGGCCTCTGACCCCAGCAAGCTACCCAGGGGTCCACAACTCTCCCTGGACTTGCAGTAGAGGCCCCAGGGTGCCCCCTTGGCCTCCACCCAGGGGCCTCTGACCCCAGCAAGCTACCCAGGGGTCCACCTTTCTCCCTGGACTTGAAGTATAGGCCCAAGGGTGCCCACTGGCCCTCCACCTAGGGGCCTCTGACCCCAGCAAGCTACCCAGGGGTCCACCTCTCTCCCTGGACTTGCAGTATAGGCCCCAGGGTGCCCCCTGGCCCTCCACCTAGGCACCTAAGACCCCAGCAAGTTAACCAGGGGTCCACCTCTCTCCCTTGACTTGAAGTATAGGCTCCAGGGTGCCCCCTGGCCCTCCACCTAGGGGACAAAGACCCCAGCAAGGTACCCAGGGGTCCACCTCTCTGACTGTACTTGCAGTAGAGGCCCCAGGGTGCCCCCTTGGCCTCCACCTAGGGGCCTCTGACCCCAGCAAGCTACCCAGGGGTCCACAACTCTCCCTGGACTTGCAGTAGAGGCCCCAGGGTACCCCCTTGGCCTCCACCCAGGGGCCTCTGACCCCAGAAAGCTACTCAGGGGTTCCACCTCTTTCCCTGGATTTACAGTAGAGGCCCCAGGGTGCCCCCTTGGCCTCCACCCAGGGGCCTCCGACCCCAGCAAGCTACCCAGGGGTCCACCTTTCTCCCTTGACTTGAAGTATAGGCCCAAGGGTGCCCACTGGCCCTCCACCTAGGGGCCTCTGACCCCAGCAAGCTACCCAGGGGTCCACCTCTCTCCCTGGACTTGCAGTATAGGCCCCAGGGTGCCCCCTGGCCCTCCACCTAGGCACCTAAGACCCCAGCAAGTTAACCAGGGGTCCACCTCTCTCCCTTGACTTGAAGTATAGGCTCCAGGGTGCCCCCTGGCCCTCCACCTAGGGGACAAGGACCCCAGCAAGCTACCCAGGGGTCCACAACTCTCCCTGGACTTGCAGTACAGGCCCCAGGGTGCCCCCTTGGCCTCCACCTAGGGGCCTCTGACCCCAGCAAGCTACCCAGGGGACCACAACTCTCCCTGGACTTGCAGTAGAGGCCCCAGGGTACCCCCTTGGCCTCCACCCAGGGGCATCTGACCCCAGCAAGCTACCCAGTTGGTCCACCTCTTTCCCTGGCCTTGCAGTAGAGGCCCTAGGGTACCTCCTGGCCTTCCACCTAGGGGCCTTTGACCCCAGCAAGCTACCCAGGGGTCCACAACTCTCCCTGGACTTGCAGTAGAGGCCCCAGGGTGCCCCCTTGGCCTCCACCTAGGGGCCTCTGACCCCAGCAAGCTACCCAGGGGTCCACAACTCTCCCTGGACTTGCAGTAGAGGCCCCAGGGTGCCCCCTTGGCCTCCACCCAGGGGCCTCTGACCCCAGCAAGCTACCCAGGGGTCCACCTTTCTCCCTGGACTTGAAGTATAGGCCCAAGGGTGCCCACTGGCCATCCACCTAGGGGCCTAAGACCCCAACAAGCTACCCAGGGGTCCACAACTCTCCCTGGACTTGCAGTAGAGGACCCCAGGGTGCCCCCTGGCCCTCCACCTAGGGGCCTCTGACCCCAGCAAGCTACCCAGGGGTCCATCTCTCTCCCTGGACTTGCAGTATAGGCCCCAGGGTGCCCCCTGGCCCTCCCCCTAAGGACTTAAGACCCCAGCAAGCTACCTAGGGGTCCACCTCTCTCCCTTGAATTGAAGTATAGGCCCCAGGGTGCCCCCTGGCCCTCCACCTAGGGGACAAGGACCCCAGCAAGCTACCCAGGGGTCCACCTCTCTGCCTGGACTTGCAGTAGAGGCCCCAGGGTGCCCCCTTGGCCTCCACCTAGGGGCCTCTGACCCCAGCAAGCTACCCAGGGGTCCACAACTCTCCCTGGACTTGCAGTAGAGGCCCCAGGGTGCCCCCTTGGCCTCCACCCAGGGGCCTCTGACCCCAGCAAGCTACCCAGGGGTCCACCTTTCTCCCTGGACTTGAAGTATAGGCCCAAGGGTGCCCACTGGCCCTCCACCTAGGGGCCTCTGACCCCAGCAAGCTACCCAGGGGTCCACCTCTCTCCCTGGACTTGCAGTATAGGCCCCAGGGTGCCCCCTGGCCCTCCACCTAGGCACCTAAGACCCCAGCAAGTTAACCAGGGGTCCACCTCTCTCCCTTGACTTGAAGTATAGGCTCCAGGGTGCCCCCTGGCCCTCCACCTAGGGGACAAAGACCCCAGCAAGCTACCCAGGGGTCCACAACTCTCCCTGGACTTGCAGTACAGGCCCCAGGGTGCCCCCTTGGCCTCCATCTAGGGGCCTCTGACCCCAGCAAGCTACCCAGGGGACCACAACTCTCCCTGGACTTGCAGTAGAGGCCCCAGGATACCCCCTTGGCCTCCACCCAGGGGCCTCTGACCCCAGCAAGCTACCCAGGGGGTCCACCTCTTTCCCTGGCCTTGCAGTAGAGGCCCTAGGGTACCTCCTGGCCTTCCACCTAGGGGCCTTTGACCCCAGCAAGCTACCCAGGGGTCCACAACTCTCCCTGGACTTGCAGTAGAGGCCCCAGGGTGCCCCCTTGGCCTCCACCTAGGGGCCTCTGACCCCAGCAAGCTACCCAGGAGTCCACAACTCTCCCTGGACTTGCAGTAGAGGCCCCAGGGTGCCCCCTTGGCCTCCACCCAGGGGCCTCTGACCCCAGCAAGCTACCCAGGGGTCCACCTTTCTCCCTGGACTTGAAGTATAGGCCCAAGGGTGCCCACTGGCCATCCACCTAGGGGCCTAAGACCCCAACAAGCTACCCAGGGGTCCACAACTCTCCCTGGACTTGCAGTAGAGGACCCCAGGGTGCCCCCTGGCCCTCCACCTAGGGGCCTCTGACCCCAGCAAGCTACCCAGGGGTCCATCTCTCTCCCTGGACTTGCAGTAGAGGCCCTAGGGTACCTCCTGGCCCTCCACCTAGGGGCCTTTGACCCCAGCAAGCTACCCAGGGGTCCACAACTCTCCCTGGACTTGCAGTAGAGGCCCCAGGGTGCCCCCTTGGCCTCCACCCAGGGGCCTCTGACCCCAGCAAGCTACCCAGGGGTCCACCTTTCTCCCTGGACTTGAAGTATAGGCCCAAGGGTGCCCACTGGCCATCCACCTAGGGGCCTAAGACACCAACAAGCTACCCAGGGGTCCACAACTCTCCCTGGACTTGCAATAGAGGCCCCAGGGTACCCCCTTGGCCTCCACCCAGGGGCCTCTGACCCCAGCAAGCTACCCAGGGGGTCCACCTCTTTCCCTGGACTTGCAGTAGAGGCCCTAGGGTACCTCCTGGCCCTCCACCTAGGGGCCTTTGACCCCAGCAAGCTACCCAGGGGTCCACAACTCTCCCTGGACTTGCAGTAGAGGCCCCAGGGTGCCCCCTTGGCCTCCATCTAGGGGACTCTGACCCCAGCAAGCTACCCAGGGGTCCACAACTCTCCCTGGACTTGCAGTAGAGGCCCCAGGGTGCCCCCTTGGCCTCCACCCAGGGGCCTCTGACCCCAGCAAGCTACCCAGGGGTCCACAACTCTCCCTGGACTTGCAGTAGAGGCCCCAGGGTGCCCCCTTGGCCTCCACCCAGGGGCCTCTGACCCCAGCAAGCTACCCAGGGGTCCACCTTTTTCCCTGGACTTGAAGTATAGGCCCAAGGGTGCCCACTGGCCCTCCACCTAGGGGCCTAAGACCCCAACAAGCTACCCAGGGGTCCACAACTCTCCCTGGACTTGCAATAGAGGCCCCAGGGTGCCCCCTGGCCCTCCACCTAGGGGCCTAAGACCCCAGCAAGCTACCCAGGGGTCCACCTCTCTTTCTTGACTTGAAGTATAGGCCCCAGGGTGCCCCCTGGCCCTCCACCTAGGGGACTAGGACCCCAGCTAGCTACCCAGGGGTCCACCTCTCTGCCTGGACTTGCAGTAGAGGCCCCAGGGTGCCCCCTTGCCCTCCACCCAGGGGCCTCTGACCCCAGCAAGCTACCCAGGGGTCCACCTCTCTCCCTTGACTTGAAGTATAGGCCCCAGGGTGTCTCCTGGCCCTCCACCTAGGGGCCTCTGACCCCAGCAAGCTACCCAGGGGTCCACAACTCTCCCTGGACTTGCAGTAGAGGCCCCAGGGTGCCCCCTTGGCCTCAACCCAGGGGCCTTTGACCCCAGCAAGCTACCCAGGGGTCCACCTTTCTCCGTGGACTTGAAGTAGAGCCCCCAGGGTGCCCCCTGGCCCTCCACCTAGGGACCTAAGACCCCAGCAAGCTACCCAGGGGTCCACCTCTCTCCCTTGACTTGAAGTATAGGCCCCAGGATGCCCCCTGGCCCTCCACCTAGGGGACTAGGACCCCAGCAAGGTACCCAGGGGTCCACCTCTCTGACTGGACTTGCAGTAGAGGCCCCAGGGTACCCCCTTGGTCTCCACCCAGGGGCCTCTGACCCCAGAAAGCTACTCAGGGGTTCCACCTCTTTCCCTGGACTTGCAATAGAGGCCCCAGGGTGCCCCCTTGGCCTTCACCCAGGGGCCTCCGACCCCAGCAAGCTACCCAGGGGTCCACCTTTCTCCCTTGACTTGAAGTATAGGCCCAAGGGTGCCCACTGGCCCTCCACCTAGGGGCCTCTGACCCCAGCAAGCTACCCAGGGGTCCACCTCTCTCCCTGGACTTGCAGTATAGGCCCCAGGGTGCCCCCTGGCCCTCCACCTAGGCACCTAAGACCCCAGCAAGTTAACCAGGGGTCCACCTCTCTCCCTTGACTTGAAGTATAGGCTCCAGGGTTCCCCCTGGCCCTCCACCTAGGGGACAAGGACCCCAGCAAGCTACCCAAGGGTCCACAACTCTCCCTGGACTTGCAGTACAGGCCCCAGGGTGCCCCCTTGGCCTCCACCTAGGGGCCTCTGACCCCAGCAAGCTACCCAGGGGACCACAACTCTCCCTGGACTTTCAGTAGAGGCCCCAGGGTACCCCCTTGGCCTCCACCCAGGGGCCTCTGACCCCAGCAAGCTACCCAGGGGGTCCACCTCTTTCCCTGGCCTTGCAGTAGAGGCCCTAGGGTACCTCCTGGCCTTCCACCTAGGGGCCTTTGACCCCAGCAAGCTACCCAGGGGTCCACAACTCTCCCTGGACTTGCAGTAGAGGCCCCAGGGTGCCCCCTTGGCCTCCACCCAGGGGCCTCTGACCCCAGCAAGCTACCCAGGGGTCCATCTTTCTCCCTGGACTTGAAGTATAGGCCCAAGGGTGCCCACTGGCCATCCACCTAGGGGCCTAAGACCCCAACAAGCTACCCAGGGGTCCACAACTCTCCCTGAACTTGCAGTAGAGGACCCCAGGGTGCCCCCTGGCCCTCCACCTAGGGGCCTCTTACCCCAGCAAGCTACCCAGGGGTCCATCTCTCTCCCTGGACTTGCAGTATAGGCCCCAGGGTGCCCCCTGGCCCTCCACCTAGGGACCTAAGACCCCAGCAAGCTACCTAGGGGTCCACCTCTCTCCCTTGAATTGAAGTATAGGCCCCAGGGTGCCCCCTGGCCCTCCACCTAGGGGACAAGGACCCCAGCAAGCTACCCAGGGGTCCACCTCTCTGCCTGGACTTGCAGTAGAGGCCCCAGGGTGCCCCCTTGGCCTCCACCTAGGGGCCTCTGACCCCAGCAAGCTACCCAGGGGTCCACAACTCTCCCTGGACTTGCAGTAGAGGCCCCAGGGTGCCCCCTTGGCCTCAACCCAGGGGCCTCTGACCCCAGCAAGCTACCTAGGGGTCCACCTTTCTCCCTGGACTTGAAGTATAGGCCTAAGGGTGCCCACTGGCCCTCCACCTAGGGGCCTCTGACCCCAGCAAGCTACCCAGGGGTCCACCTCTCTCCCTGGACTTGCAGTAGAGGCCCCAGGGTGCCCCCTGGCCCTCCACCTAGGCACCTAAGACCCCAGCAAGTTAACCAGGGGTCCACCTCTCTCCCTTGACTTGAAGTATAGGCTCCAGGGTGCCCCCTGGCCCTCCACCTAGGGGACAAGGACCCCAGCAAGCTACCCAGGGGTCCACAACTCTCCCTGGACTTGCAGTACAGGCCCCAGGGTGCCCCCTTGGCCTCCACCTAGGGGCCTCTGACCCCAGCAAGCTACCCAGGGGACCACAACTCTCCCTGGACTTGCAGTAGAGGCCCCAGGGTACCCCCTTGGCCTCCACCCAGGGGCCTCTGACCCCAGCAAGCTACCCAGGGGGTCCACCTCTTTCCCTGGCCTTGCAGTAGAGGCCCTAGGGTACCTCCTGGCCTTCCACCTAGGGGCCTTTGACCCCAGCAAGCTACCCAGGGGTCCACAACTCTCCCTGGACTTGCAGTAGAGGCCCTAGGGTGCCCCCTTGGCCTCCACCTAGGGGCCTCTGACCCCAGCAAGCTACCCAGGGGTCCACAACTCTCCCTGGACTTGCAGTAGAGGACCCCAGGGTGCCCCCTGGCCCTCCACCTAGGGGCCTCTGACCCCAGCAAGCTACCCAGGGGTCCATCTCTCTCCCTAGACTTGCAGTATAGGCCCCAGGGTGCCCCCTGGCCCTCCACCTAGGGACCTAAGACCCCAGCAAGCTACCTAGGGGTCCACCTCTCTCCCTTGAATTGAAGTATAGGCCCCAGGGTGCCCCCTGGCCCTCCACCTAGGGGACAAGGACCCCAGCAAGCTACCCAGGGGTCCACCTCTCTGCCTGGACTTGCAGTAGAGGCCCCAGGGTGCCCCCTTGGCCTCCACCTAGGGGCCTAAGACCCCAGCAAGCTACCCAGGGGTCCACAACTCTCCCTGGACTTGCAGTAGAGGCCCCAGGGTGCCCCCTTGGCCTCCACCCAGGGGCCTCTGACCCCAGCAAGCTACCCAGGGGTCCACCTTTCTCCCTTGACTTGAAGTATAGGCCCAAGGGTGCCCACTGGCCCTTCACTTAGGGGCCTAAGACCCCAACAAGCTACCCAGGGGTTCACAACTCTCCCTGGACTTGCAGTAGAGGCCCCAGGGTGCCCCTGGCCCTCCACCTAGGGGCCTAAGACCCCAGCAAGCTACCCAGGGGTCCACCTCTCTCCCTTGACTTGAAGTAGAGGCCCCAGGGTGCCCCTTTGCCCTACACCCAGGGGCCTCTGACCCCAGCAAGCTACCCAGGGGTCCAACTCTCTCCCTTGACTTGAAGTATAGGCCTCAGGGTGCCCACTGGCCCTCCACCCAGGGGCCTAAGACCTCAGCAAGCTACCCAGGGGTCAGCAACTCTCCCTGGACTTGCAGTAGAGGCCCCAGGGTTCCCCCTGGCCCTCCACCTAGGGGCCTCTGACGCCAGCAAGCTACCCAGGGGTCCACAACTCTCCCTGGACTTGCAGTAGAGGCCTCAGGGTGCCCCCTTGGCCTCCACCTAGGGGCCTCTGACCCCAGCAAGCTACCCAGGGGTCCACCTTTCTCCCTGGACATGCAGTAGACGCCCCAGGGTGCCCCCTGGCCCTCCACCTAGTGGCCTTTGACCCCAGGAAGCTATCCAGGGGTCCACCTTGCTCCCTGGACTTGCAGTAGAGGCCCAAGAAGGCCACCTGGCCCTCCATCTAGTGGCCTAGGACCCCAGAAAGCTACCCAGGGGTCCACCTCTCTCCCTGGACTGGCAGTAGAGGCCCCAGGGTGCCCCCTTGCCCTCCAAAAAGGAGTCTTTGACCCCAGCAACCTACCCAGTGGTCCACCTCTCTCCCTGGACTTGGAGGATAGGCCCCAGGGTGCCCCATGGCCCTCCACCTAGGGGCCTAAGACCCCAGCAAGCTACCCTGGGGTCCTCCTCTTTCCCTGGACTTGCAGTAGAGGCCCCAGGGTGCCCCCTTGGCCTCCACCTAGGGGCCTCTGACCCCAGCAAGCTACCCAGGGGTCCACCTTTCTCCCTGGACTTGAAGTATAGGCCCAAGGGGTCCCACTGGCCCTCCACCTAGGTTCCTTAGACCCCAACAAGCTACCCAGGGGTCCACAACTCTCCCTGGACTTGCAGTAGAGGCCCCAGGGTGCCCCCTGGCCCTCCACTTAGGGGCCTAAGACCCCAGCAAGCTACCCAGGGGTCCACCTCTCTCCCTTGACTTGAAGTATAGGCCCAAGGGTGCCCACTGGCCATCCACCTAGGGGCCTAAGACCCCAACAAGCTACCCAGGGGTCCGCAACTCTCCCTGGACTTGCAGTAGAGGCCCCAGGGTGCCCCCTGGCCCTCCACCTTGGGGCCTCTGACCCCAGCAAGCTACCCAGGGGTCCACAACTCTCCCTTGACTTGAAGTATAGGCCCCAGGGTGCCCCCTTGCCCTCCACCCAAGGGCCTCTGACCCCAGCAAGCTACCCAGGGGTCCACCTCTCTCCCTGGACTTGCAGTAGAGGCCCTAGGATACCTCCTGGCCCTCCACCTAGGGGCCTCTGACCCCAGCAAGCTACCTAGGGGTCCACAACTCTCCCTGGACTTGCAGTAGAGGCCCAAGGGTGCCCCCTTGGCCTCCACCCAGGGGCCTCTGACCCCAGCAAGCTACCCAGGGGTCCACCTTTCTCCCTGGACTTGAAGTATAGGCCTCAGGGTGCCCACTGGCCCTCCACCTAGGGCCCTAAGACCCCAGCAAGCTACCCAGGGGTCCACAACTCTCCCTGGACTTGCAGTAGAGGCCCCAGGGTGCCCCCTTGGCTTCCACCCAGGAGCCTCTGACCCCAGCAAGCTACCCAGGGGTCCACCTTTCTCCCTGGACTTGAAGTATAGGCCTCAGGGTGCCCACTGGCCCTCCACCTAGGGGCCTAAGACCCCAGCAAGCTACCCAGGGGTCCACAACTCTCCCTGGACTTGCAGTAGTGGCCCCAGGGTGCCCCCTGGCCCTCCACCCAGGGGCCTCTGACCCCAGCAAGCTACCCAGGCGTCCACCTCTCTCCCTGGACTTGCAGTAGAGGCCCTGGGGTACCTCCTGGCCCTCCACCTAGGGGCCTCTGACCCCAGCAAGCTACCTAGGGGTCCACAACTCTCCCTGGACTTGCAGTAGAGGCCCCAGGGTGCCCCCTTGGCCTCCACCCAGGGGCCTCTGACCCCAGCAAGCTACCCAGGGGTCCACCTTTCTCCCTGGACTTGAAGTATAGGCCTCAGGGTGCCCACTGGCCCTCCACCTAGGGGCCTAAGACCCCAGCAAGCTACCCAGGTGTCCACAACTCTACCTGGACTTGCAGTAGAGGCCCCAGGGTGCCCCCTTGGCCTCCACCCAGGGGCCTCTGACCCCAGCAAGCTACCCATGGGTCCACCTTTCTCCCTGGACTTGAAGCATAGGCCCAAGGGTGCACACTGGCCCTCCACCTAGGGGCCTAAGACCCCAACAAGCTACCCAGGGGTCCACAACTCTCCCTGGACTTGCAGTAGAGGCCCCAGGGTGCCCCCTGGCCCTCCACCTAGGGGCCTAAGACCCCAGCAATCTACCCAGGGGTCCACCTCTCTCCCTTGACTTGAAGTATAGGCCCCAGGGTGCCCCCTGGCCCTCCACCTAGGGGACTAGGACCCCAGCTAGCTACCCAGGGGTCCACCTCTCTGCCTGGACTTGCAGTAGAGGCCCCAGGGTGCCCCCTTGCCCTCCACCCAGGGGCCTCTGACCCCAGCAAGCTACCCAGGGGTCCACCTCATTCCCGGGACTTGCAGTAGAGGCCCTAGGGTACCTCCTGGCCCTCCACCTAGAGGCCTCTGACCCCAGCAAGCTACCCAGGGGTCCACAACTCTCCCTGGACTTGCAGTAGAGGCCCCAGGGTGCCCCCTTGGCCTCCACCCAGGGGCCTCTTTCCCCAGCAAGCTACCCAGGGGTCCACCTTTCACCCTGGACTTGAAGTATAGGCCTCAGGGTGCCCACTTGCCCTCCACCTAGGGGCCTAAGACCCCAGCAAGCTACCCAGGGTTCCACAACTCTCCCTGGACTTGCAGTAGAGGCCCCAGGGTGCCCCCTTGGCCTCCACCTAGGGGCCTCTGACCCCAGCAAGCTACCCAGGGGTCCACCTCTCTCCCTGGACTTGCAGTATAGGCCCCAGGGTGCCCCCTGGTCCTCCACCTAGGGACCTAAGACCCCAGCAAGTTACCCAGGGGTCCACCTCTCTCCCTTGACTTGAAGTATAGGCCCCAGGGTGCCCCCTGGCCCTCCACCTAGGGGACAAGGACCCCAGCAAGCTACCCAGGGGTCCACAACTCTCCCTGGACTTGCAGTACAGGCCCCAGGGTGCCCCCTTGGCCTCCACCTAGGGGCCTCTGACCCCAGCAAGCTACCCAGGGGTCCACCTTTTTCCCTGAACTTGAAGTATAGGCCCAAGGGTGCCCACTGGCCATCCACCTAGGGGCCTAAGACCCCAACAAGCTACCCAGGGGTCCACAACTCTCCCTGGACTTTCAGTAGAGGACCCCAGGGTGCCCGCTGGCCCTCCACCTAGGGGCCTCTGACCCCAGCAAGCTACCCAGGGGTCCATCTCTCTCCCTGGACTTGCAGTATAGGCCCCAGGGTGCCCCCTGGCCCTACACCTAGGGACCTAAGACCCCAGCAAGCTACCCAGGGGTCCACCTCTCTCCCTTGACTTGAAGTATAGGCCCCAGGGTGCCCCTTGGCCCTCCACCTAGGGGACAAGGACCCCAGCAAGCTACCCAGGGGTCCACAACTCTCCCTGGACTTGCAATAGAGGCCCCAGGGTACCCCCTTGGCCTCCACCCAGGGGCTTCTGACCCCAGCAAGCTACCCAGGGGGTCCACCTCTTTCCCTGGACTTGCAGTAGAGGCCCTAGGGTACCTCCTGGCCCTCCACCTAGGGGCCTTTGACCCCAGCAAGCTACCCAGGGGTCCACAACTCTCCCTGGACTTGCAGTAGAGGCCCCAGGGTGCCCCCTTGGCCTCCATCTAGGGGCCTCTGACCCCAGCAAGCTACCCAGGGGTCCACAACTCTCCCTGGACTTGCAGTACAGGCCCCAGGGTGCCCCCTTGGCCTCCACCTAGGGGCCTCTGACCCCAGCAAGCTACCCAGGGGACCACAACTCTCCCTGGACTTGCAGTAGAGGCCCCAGGGTACCCCCTTGGCCTCCACCCAGGGGCCTATGACCCCAGCAAGCTACCCAGGGGGTCCACCTCTTTCCCTGGCCTTGCAGTAGAGGCCCTAGGGTACCTCCTGGCCTTCCACCTAGGGGCCTTTGACCCCAGCAAGCTACCCAGGGGTCCACAACTCTCCCTGGACTTGCAGTAGAGGCCCCAGGGTGCCCCCTTGGCCTCCACCTAGGGGCCTCTGACCCCAGCAAGCTACCCAGGGGTCCACAACTCTCCCTGGACTTGCAGTAGAGGCCCCAGGGTGCCCCCTTGGCCTCCACCCAGGAGCCTCTGACCCCAGCAAGCTACCCAGGGGTCCACCTTTCTCCCTGGACTTGAAGTATATGCCCCAGGGTGCCCCCTTGGCCTCCACCCAGGGGCCTCTGACCCCAGCAAGCTACTCAGGGGTTCCACCTCTTTCCCTGGACTTGCAGTAGAGGCCCCAGGGTGCCCCCTTGGCCTCCACCCAGGGGCCTCCGACCCCAGCAAGCTACCCAGGGGTCCACCTCTCTCCCTGGACTTGCAGTATAGGCCCCAGGGTGCCCCCTGGCCCTCCACCTAGGGACCTAAGACCCCAGCAAGTTACCCAGGGGTCCACCTCTCTCCCTTGACTTGAAGTATGGGCTCCAGGGTGCCCCCTGGCCCTCCACCTAGGGGACAAGGACCCCAGCGAGCTACCCAGGGGTCCACAACTCTCCCTGGACTTGCAGTACAGGCCCCAGGGTGCCCTTTTGGCCTCCACCTAGGGGCCTCTGACCCCAGCAAGCTACCCAGGGGACCACAACTCTCCCTGGACTTGCAGTCGAGGCCCGAGGGTACCCCCTTGGCCTCCACCCAGGGGCCTATGACCCCAGCAAGCTACCCAGGGGGTCCACCTCTTTCCCTGGCCTTGCAGTAGAGGCCCTAGGGTACCTCCTGGCCTTCCACCTAGGGGCCTTTGACCCCAGCAAGCTACCCAGGGGTCCACAACTCTCCCTGGACTTGCAGTAGAGGCCCCAGGGTGCCCCCTTGGCCTCCACCTAGGGGCCTCTGACCCCAGCAAGCTACCCAGGGGTCCACAACTCTCCCTGGACTTGCAGTAGAGGCCCCAGGGTGCCCCCTTGGCCTCCACCCAGGAGCCTCTTTCCCCAGCAAGCTACCCAGGGGTCCACCTTTCTCCCTGGACTTGAAGTATAGGCCCAAGGGTGCCCACTGGCCATCCACCTAGGGGCCTAAGACCCCAACAAGCTACCCAGGGGTCCACAACTCTCCCTGGACTTGCAGTAGAGGACCCCAGGGTGCCCGCTGGCCCTCCACCTAGGGGCCTCTGACCCCAGCAAGCTACCCAGGGGTCCATCTCTCTCCCTTGACTTGAAGTATAGGCCCCAGGGTGTCTCCTGGCCCTCCACCTAGGGGCCTCTGACCCCAGCAAGCTACCCAGGGGTCCACAACTCTCCCTGGACTTGCAGTAGAGGCCCCAGGGTGCCCCCTTGGCCTCAACCCAGGGGCCTTTGACCCCAGCAAGCTACCCAGGGTTCCACCTTTCTCCGTGGACTTGAAGTAGAGGCCCCAGGGTGCCCCCTGGCCCTCCACCTAGGGACCTAAGACCCCAGCAAGCAACCCAGGGGTCCACCTCTCTCCCTTGACTTGAAGTATAGGCCCCAGGGTGCCCCCTGGCCCTCCACCTAGGGGACTAGGACCCCAGCAAGGTACCCAGGGGTCCACCTCTCTGCCTGGACTTGCAGTAGAGGCCCCAGGGTGCCCCCTTGGCCTCCACCTAGGGGCCTCTGACCCCAGCAAGCTACCCAGGGGTCCACAACTCTCCCTGGACTTGCAGTAGAGGCCCCAGGGTACCCCCTTGGCCTCCACCCAGGGGCCTCTGACCCCAGCAAGCTACTCAGGGGTTCCACCTCTTTCCCTGGACTTGCAGTAGAGGCCCCAGGGTGCCCCCTTGGCCTCCACCCAGGGGCCTCCGACCCCAGCAAGCTACCCAGGGGTCCACCTTTCTCCCTTGACTTGAAGTATAGGCCCAAGGGTGCCCACTGGCCCTCCACCTAGGGGCCTCTGACCCCAGCAAGCTACCCAGGGGTCCACCTCTCTCCCTGGACTTGCAGTATAGGCCCCAGGGTGCCCCCTGGCCCTCCACCTAGGGACCTAAGACCCCAGCAAGTTACCCAGGGGTCCACCTCTCTCCCTTGACTTGAAGTATAGGCTCCAGGGTGCCCCATGGCCCTCCACCTAGGGGACAAGGACCCCAGCAAGCTACCCAGGGGTCCACAACTCTCCCTGGACTTGCAGTACAGGCCCCAGGGTGCCCCCTTGGCCTCCACCTAGGGGCCTCTGACCCCAGCAAGCTACCCAGGGGACCACAACTCTCCCTGGACTAGCAGTAGAGGCCCCAGGGTACCCCTTGGCCTCCACCCAGGGGCCTCTGACCCCAGCAAGCTACCCAGGGGGTCCACCTCTTTCCCTGGCCTTGCAGTAGAGGCCCTAGGTTACCTCCTGGCCTTCCACCTAGGGGCCTTTGACCCCAGCAAGCTACCCAGGGGTCCACAACTCTCCCTGGACTTGCAGTAGAGGCCCCAGGGTGCCCTCTTGGCCTCCACCTAGGGGCTTCTGACCCCAGCAAGCTACCCAGGGGTCCACAACTCTCCCTGGACTTGCAGTAGAGGCCCCAGGGTGCCCCCTTGGCCTCCACCCAGGAGCCTCTGACCCCAGCAAGCTACCCAGGGGTCCACCTTTCTCCCTGGACTTGAAGTATAGGCCCAAGCGTGCCCACTGGCCATCCACCTAGGGGCCTAAGACCCCAACAAGCTACCCAGGGGTCCACAACTCTCCCTGGACTTTCAGTAGAGGACCCCAGGATGCCCGCTGGCCCTCCACCTAGGGGCCTCTGACCCCAGCAAGCTACCCAGGGGTCCATCTCTCTCCCTGGACTTGCAGTATAGGCCCCAGGGTGCCCCCTGGCCCTACACCTAGGGACCTAAGACCCCAGCAAGCTACCCAGGGGTCCACCTCTCTCCCTTGACTTGAAGTATAGGCCCCAGGGTGCCCCTTGGCCCTCCACCTAGGGGACAAGGACCCCAGCAAGCTACCCAGGGGTCCACAACTCTCCCTGGACTTGCAATAGAGGCCCCAGGGTACCCCCTTGGCCTCCACCCAGGGACCTCTGACCCCAGCAAGCTACCCAGGGGGTCCACCTCTTTCCCTGGACTTGCAGTAGAGGCCCTAGGGTACATCTTGGCCCTCCACCTAGGGGCCTTTGACCCCAGCAAGCTACCCAGGGGTCCACAACTCTCCCTGGACTTGCAATAGAGGCCCCAGGGTACCCCCTTGGCCTCCACCCAGGGGCCTCTGACCCCAGCAAGCTACCCAGGGGTCCACCTCTCTCCCTGGACTTGCAGTATAGGCCCCAGGGTGCCCCTTGGCCCTCCACCTAGGGGACAAGGACCCCAGCAAGCTACCCAGGGGTCCACAACTCTCCCTGGACTTGCAATAGAGGCTCCAGGGTACCCCCTTGGCCTCCACCCAGGGGCCTCTGACCCCAGCAAGCTACCCAGGGGGTCCACCTCTTTCCCTGGACTTGCAGTAGAGGCCCTAGGGTACATCCTGGCCCTCCACCTAGGGGCCTTTGACCCCAGCAAGCTACCCAGGGGTCCACAACTCTCCCTGGACTTGCAATAGAGGCCCCAGGGTACCCCCTTGGCCTCCACCCAGGGGCCTCTGACCCTAGCAAGCTACCCAGGGGGTCCACCTCTTTCACTGGAATTGCAGTAGAGGCCCCAGGGTACCTCCTGGCCCTCCACCTAGGGGCCTTTGACCCCAGCAAGCTACCCAGGGGTCCACAACTCTCCCTGGACTTGCAGTAGAGGCCCCAGGGTGCCCCCTTGGCCTCCATCTAGGGGCCTCTGACCCCAGCAAGCTACCCAGGGGTCCACAACTCTCCCTGGACTTGCAGTAGAGGCCCCAGGGTGCCCCCTTGGCCTCCACCTAGGGGCCTTTGACCCCAGCAAGCTACCCAGGGGTCCACCTCTCTCCCTTGACTTGAAGTATAGGCCCCAGGGTACCCCCTGGCCCTCCACCTAGGGGACTAGGACCCCAGCAAGGTACCCAGGGGTCCACCTCTCTGCCTAGACTTGCAGTAGAGGTCCCAGGGTGCCCCCTTGGCCTCCACCCAGGGGCCTCTGACCCCAGCAAGCTACCCAGGGGTCCACCTTTCTCCCTGGACTTGAAGTATAGGCCCAAGGGTGCCCACTAGCCCTCCACCTAGGGGCCTCTGACCCCAGCAAGCTACCCAGGGGTCCACAACTCTCCTTGGACTTGCAGTACAGGCCCCAGGGTGCCCCCTTGGCCTCCACCTAGGGGCCTCTGACCCTAGCAAGCTACCCAGGGGACCACAACTCTCCCTGGACTAGCAGTAGAGGCCCCAGGGTACCCCCTTGGCCTCCACCCAGGGGCCTCTGACCCCAGCAAGCTACTCAGGGGTTCCACCTCTTTCTCTGGACTTGCAGTAGAGGCCCCAGGGTGCCCCCTTGGCCTCCACCCAGGGGCCTCCGACCCCAGCAAGCTACCCAGGGGTCCACCATTCTCCCTTGACTTGAAGTATAGGCCCAAGGGTGCCCACTGGCCCTCCACCTAGGGGCCTCTGACCCCAGCAAGCTACCCAGGGGTCCACCTCTCTCCCTGGACTTGCAGTATAGGCCCCAGGGTGCCCCCTGGCCCTCCACCTAGGGACCTAAGACCCCAGCAAGTTACCCAGGGGTCCACCTCTCTCCCTTGACTTGAAGTATAGGCCCCAGGGTGCCCCCTGGCCCTCCACCTAGGGACCTAAGACCCCAGCAAGCTACCCAGGGGTCCACCTCTCTCCCTTAACTTGAAGTATAGGCCCCAGGGTGCCCCCTGGCCCTCCACCTAGGGGACTAGGACCCCAGCAAGCTACCCAGGGGTACACCTCTCTGTCTGGACTTGCAGTAGAGGCCCCAGTGTGCCCCGTGGCCTCCGCCTAGGGGCCTCTGACCCCAGCAAGCTACCCAGGGATCCACAACTCTCCCTGGACTTGCAGTAGAGGCCTCAGGGTGCCCCCTGGCCCTCCACCTAGGGGCCTCTGACCCCAGCAAGGTACCCTGGGGGTCCACCTCTTTCCCTGGACTTGCAGTAGAGGCCCCAGTGTGCCCCGTGGCCTCCACCTAGGGGCCTCTGACCCCAGCAAGCTACCCAGGGGTCCACCTCTCTCCCTGGACTTGCAGTATAGGCCCCAGGGTGCCCCCTGGCCCTCCACCTAGGGACCTAAGACCCCAGCAAGCTACCCAGGGGTCCACCTCTCTCCCTTAACTTGAAGTATAGGCCTCAGGGTGCCCCCTGGCCCTCCACCTAGGGGACTAGGACCCCAGAAAGCTACCCAGGGGTACACCTCTCTGTCTGGACTTGCAGTAGAGGCCCCAGTGTGCCCCGTGGCCTCCGCCTAGGGGCCTCTGACCCCAGCAAGCTACCCAGGGGTCCACAACTCTCCCTGGACTTGCAGTAGAGGCCCCAGGGTGCCCCCTTGGCCTCCACCCAGGGGCCTCTGACCCCAGCAAGCTACCCAGGGGTCCACCTTTCTCCTTGGACTTGACGTATAGGCCTCAGGGTGCCCACTGGCCCTCCACGTAGGGGCCTTAGACCCCAGCAAGCTACCCAGGGGTCCACAACTTTCCCTGGACTTGCAGTAGAGGCCCCAGGGTGCCCCCTTTGCCTCCACCTAGGGGCCTCTGACCCCAGCAAGCTACCCAGGGGTCCACAACTCTCCCTGGACTTGCAGTAGAAGCCCCAGGGTGACCCCTTGGCCTCCACCCAGGGGCCTCTGACCTCAGCAAGCTACCCAGGGGTCCACCTTTCTCCCTGGACTTGAAGTATAGGCCCAAGGGTGCCCCCTGGCCATCCACCTAGGGGCCTAAGACACCAACAAGCTACCCAGGGGTCCACAACTCTCCCTGGACTTGCAGTAGAGGCCCCAGGGTGCCCCCTGGACCTCCACCCAGGGGCCTCTGACCCCAGCAAGGTACCCAGGGGTCCACCTCTCTGCCTGGACTTGCAGTAGAGGCCCCAGGGTGCCCCCTTGGCCTCCACCTAGGGAACTCTGACCCCAGCAAGCTACCCAGGGGTCCACAACTCTCCCTGGACTTGCAATAGAGGCCCCAGGGTACCCCCTTGGCCTCCACCCAGGGGCCTCTGACCCCAGCAAGCTACCCAGGGGGTCCACCTCTTTCCCTGGACTTGCAGTAGAGGCCCTAGGGTACCTCCTGGCCCTCCACCTAGGGGCCTTTGACCCCAGCAAGCTACCCAGGGGTCCACAACTCTCCCTGGACTTGCAGTAGAGGCCCCAGGGTGCCCCCTTGGCCTCCATCTAGGGGACTCTGACCCCAGCAAGCTACCCAGGGGTCCACAACTCTGCCTGGACTTGCAGTAGAGGCCCCAGGGTGCCCCCTTGGCCTCCACCCAGGGGCCTCTGACCCCAGCAAGCTACCCAGGGGTCCACAACTCTCCCTGGACTTGCAGTAGAGGCCCCAGGGTGCCCCCTTGGCCTCCACCCAGGGGCCTCTGACCCCAGCAAGCTACCCAGGGGTCCACCTTTCTCCCTGGACTTGAAGTATAGGCCCAAGGGTGCCCACTGGCCCTCCACCTAGGGGCCTAAGACCCCAACAAGCTACCCAGGGGTCCACAACTCTCCCTGGACTTGCAATAGAGGCCCCAGGGTGCCCCCTGGCCCTCCACCTAGGGGCCTAAGACCCCAGCAAGCTACCCAGGGGTCCACCTCTCTCCCTTGACTTGAAGTATAGGCCCCAGGGTGCCCCCTGGCCC
This sequence comes from Danio rerio, assembly GCF_052040795.2. Taxonomy (NCBI): domain Eukaryota; kingdom Metazoa; phylum Chordata; class Actinopteri; order Cypriniformes; family Danionidae; genus Danio; species Danio rerio. Next base: position 18,896,432 of record NC_141040.1, read on the forward strand.
TCCACCTAGGGGACTAGGACCCCAGCTAGCTACCCAGGGGTCCACCTTTCTCCTTGGACTTGACGTATAGGCCTCAGGGTGCCCACTGGCCCTCCACGTAGGGGCCTTAGACCCCAGCAAGCTACCCAGGGGTCCACCTTTCTCCGTGGACTTGAAGTAGAGGCCCCAGGGTGCCCCCTGGCCCTCCACCTAGTGACCTAAGACCCCAGCAAGCTACCCAGGGGTCCACCTCTCTCCCTTGACTTGAAGTATAGGCCCCAGGGTGCCCCCTTGCCCTCCACCTAGGGGACTAGGACCCCAGCAAGGTACCCAGGGGTCCACCTCTCTGACTGGACTTGCAGTAGAGGCCCCAGGGTGCCCCCTTGGCCTCCACCCAGGGGCCTCTGACCTCAGCAAGCTACCCAGGGGTCCACCTTTCTCCCTGGACTTGAAGTATAGGCCCAAGGGTGCCCACTGGCCATCCACCTAGGGGCCTAAGACACCAACAAGCTACCCAGGGGTCCACAACTCTCCCTGGACTTGCAGTAGAGGCCCCAGGGTACCCCCTTGGCCTCCACCCAGGGGCCTCTGACCCCAGAAAGCTACTCAGGGGTTCCACCTCTTTCCCTGGACTTACAGTAGAGGCCCCAGGGTGCCCCCTTGGCCTCCACCCAGGGGCCTCCGACCCCAGCAAGCTACCCAGGGGTCCACCTTTCTCCCTTGACTTGAAGTATAGGCCCAAGGGTGCCCACTGGCCCTCCACCTAGGGGCCTCTGACCCCAGCAAGCTACCCAGGGGTCCACCTCTCTCCCTGGACTTGCAGTATAGGCCCCAGGGTGCCCCCTGGCCCTCCACCTAGGCACCTAAGACCCCAGCAAGTTAACCAGGGGTCCACCTCTCTCCCTTGACTTGAAGTATAGGCTCCAGGGTGCCCCCTGGCCCTCCACCTAGGGGACAAGGACCCCAGCAAGCTACCCAGGGGTCCACAACTCTCCCTGGACTTGCAGTACAGGCCCCAGGGTGCCCCCTTGGCCTCCACCTAGGGGCCTCTGACCCCAGCAAGCTACCCAGGGGACCACAACTCTCCCTGGACTTGCAGTAGAGGCCCCAGGGTACCCCCTTGGCCTCCACCCAGGGACCTCTGACCCCAGCAAGCTACCCAGGGGGTCCACCTCTTTCCCTGGCCTTGCAGTAGAGGCCCTAGGGTACCTCCTGGCCTTCCACCTAGGGGCCTTTGACCCCAGCAAGCTACCCAGGGGTCCACAACTCTCCCTGGACTTGCAGTAGAGGCCCCAGGGTGCCCCCTTGGCCTCCACCTAGGGGCCTCTGACCCCAGCAAGCTACCCAGGGGTCCACAACTCTCCCTGGACTTGCAGTAGAGGCCCCAGGGTGCCCCCTTGGCCTCCACCCAGGGGCCTCTGACCCCAGCAAGCTACCCAGGGGTCCACCTTTCTCCCTGGACTTGAAGTATAGGCCCAAGGGTGCCCACTGGCCATCCACCTATGGGCCTAAGACCCCAACAAGCTACCCAGGGGTCCACAACTCTCCCTGGACTTGCAGTAGAGGACCCCAGGGTGCCCCCTGGCCCTCCACCTAGGGGCCTCTGACCCCAGCAAGCTACCCAGGGGTCCATCTCTCTCCCTGGACTTGCAGTATAGGCCCCAGGGTGCCCCCTGAACCTCCACCTAGGGACCTAAGACCCCAGCAAGCTACCTAGGGGTCCACCTCTCTCCCTTGAATTGAAGTATAGGCCCCAGGGTGCCCCCTGGCCCACCACCTAGGGGACAAGGACCCCAGCAAGCTACCCAGGGGTCCACCTCTCTGCCTGGACTTGCAGTAGAGGCCCCAGGGTGCCCCCTTGGCCTCCACCTAGGGGCCTCTGACCCCAGCAAGCTACCCAGGGGTCCACAACTCTCCCTGGACTTGCAGTAGAGGCCCCAGGGTGCCCCCTTGGCCTCCACCCAGGGGCCTCTGACCCCAGCAAGCTACCCAGGGGTCCACCTTTCTCCCTGGACTTGAAGTATAGGCCCAAGGGTGCCCACTGGCCCTCCACCTAGGGGCCTCTGACCCCAGCAAGCTACCCAGGGGTCCACCTCTCTCCCTGGACTTGCAGTATAGGCCCCAGGGTGCCCCCTGGCCCTCCACCTAGGCACCTAAGACCCCAGCAAGTTAACCAGGGGTCCACCTCTCTCCCTTGACTTGAAGTATAGGCTCCAGGGTGCCCCCTGGCCCTCCACCTAGGGGACAAGGACCCCAGCAAGCTACCCAGGGGTCCACAACTCTCCCTGGACTTGCAGTACAGGCCCCAGGGTGCCCCCTTGGCCTCCACCTAGGGGCCTCTGACCCCAGCAAGCTACCCAGGGGACCACAACTCTCCCTGGACTTGCAGTAGAGGCCCCAGGGTACCCCCTTGGCCTCCACCCAGGGGCCTCTGACCCCAGCAAGCTACCCAGGGGGTCCACCTCTTTCCCTGGCCTTGCAGTAGAGGCCCCAGGGTACCTCCTGGCCTTCCACCTAGGGGCCTTTGACCCCAGCAAGCTACCCAGGGGTCCACAACTCTCCCTGGACTTGCAGTAGAGGCCCCAGGGTGCCCCCTTGGCCTCCACCTAGGGGCCTCTGACCCCAGCAAGCTACCCAGGGGTCCACAACTCTCCCTGGACTTGCAGTAGAGGCCCCAGGGTGCCCCCTTGGCCTCCACCCAGGGGCCTCTGACCCCAGCAAGCTACCCAGGGGTCCACCTTTCTCCCTGGACTTGAAGTATAGGCCCAAGGGTGCCCACTGGCCATCCACCTAGGGGCCTAAGACCCCAACAAGCTACCCAGGGGTCCACAACTCTCCCTGGACTTGCAGTAGAGGACCCCAGGGTGCCCCCTGGCCCTCCACCTAGGGGCTCTGACCCCAGCAAGCTACCCAGGGGTCCATCTCTCTCCCTGGACTTGCAGTATAGGCCCCAGGGTGCCCCCTGGCCCTCCACCTAGGGACCTAAGACCCCAGCAAGCTACCTAGGGGTCCACCTCTCTCCCTTGAATTGAAGTATAGGCCTCAGGGTGCCCCCTGGCCCTCCACCTAGGGGCCTCTGACCCCAGCAAGCTACCCAGGGGTCCACAACTCTCCCTGGACTTGCAGTAGAGGCCCCAGGGTACCCCCTTGGCCTCCACCCAGGGGCCTCTGACCCCAGAAAGCTACTCAGGGGTTCCACCTCTTTCCCTGGACTTGCAGTAGAGGCCCCAGGGTGCCCCCTTGGCCTCCACCCAGGGGCCTCCGACCCCAGCAAGCTACCCAGGGGTCCACCTTTCTCCCTTGACTTGAAGTATAGGCCCAAGGGTGCCCACTGGCCCTCCACCTAGGGGCCTCTGACCCCAGCAAGCTACCCAGGGGTCCACCTCTCTCCCTGGACTTGCAGTATAGGCCCCAGGGTGCCCCCTGGCCTTCCACCTAGGCACCTAAGACCCCAGCAAGTTAACCAGGGGTCCACCTCTCTCCCTTGACTTGAAGTATAGGCTCCAGGGTGCCCCCTGGCCCTCCACCTAGGGGCCTCTGACCCCAGCAAGCTACCCAGGGGTCCACAACTCTCCCTGGACTTGCAGTACAGGCCCCAGGGTGCCCCCTTGGCCTCCACCTAGGGGCCTCTGACCCCAGCAAGCTACCCAGGGGACCACAACTCTCCCTGGACTTGCAGTAGAGGCCCCAGGGTACCCCCTTGGCCTCCACCCAGGGGCCTCTGACCCCAGCAAGCTACCCAGGGGGTCCACCTCTTTCCCTGGCCTTGCAGTAGAGGCCCTAGGGTACCTCCTGGCCTTCCACCTAGGGGCCTTTGACCCCAGCAAGCTACCCAGGGGTCCACAACTCTCCCTGGACTTGCAGTAGAGGCCCCAGGGTGCCCCCTTGGCCTCCACCTAGGGGCCTCTGACCCCAGCAAGCTACCCAGGGGTCCACAACTCTCCCTGGACTTGCAGTAGAGGCCCCAGGGTGCCCCCTTGGCCTCCACCCAGGGGCCTCTGACCCCAGCAAGCTACCCAGGGGTCCACCTTTCTCCCTGGACTTGAAGTATAGGCCCAAGGGTGCCCACTGGCCATCCACCTAGGGGCCTAAGACCCCAACAAGCTACCCAGGGGTCCAAAACTCTCCCTGGACTTGCAGTAGAGGACCCCAGGGTGCCCCCTGGCCCTCCACCTAGGGGCCTCTGACCCCAGCAAGCTACCCAGGGGTCCATCTCTCTCCCTGGACTTGCAGTATAGGCCCCAGGGTGCCCCCTGGCCCTCCACCTAGGGACCTAAGACCCCAGCAAGCTACCTAGGGGTCCACCTCTCTCCCTTGAATTGAAGTATAGGCCCCAGGGTGCCCCCTGGCCCTCCACCTAGGGGACAAGAACCCCAGCAAGCTACCCAGGGGTCCACCTCTCTGCCTGGACTTGCTATAGAGGCCCCAGGGTGCCCCCTTGGCCTCCACCTAGGGGCCTCTGACCCCAGCAAGCTACCCAGGGGTCCACAACTCTCCCTGGACTTGCAGTAGAGGCCCCAGGGTGCCCCCTTGGCCTCCACCCAGGGGCCTCTGACCCCAGCAAGCTACCCAGGGGTCCACCTTTCTCCCTGGACTTGAAGTATAGGCCCAAGGGTGCCCACTGGCCCTCCACCTAGGGGCCTCTGACCCCAGCAAGCTACCCAGGGGTCCACCTTTCTCCCTGGACTTGAAGTATAGGCCCCAGGGTGCCCCCTGGCCCTCCACCTAGGCACCTAAGACCCCAGCAAGTTAACCAGGGGTCCACCTCTCTCCCTTGACTTGAAGTATAGGCTCCAGGGTGCCCCCTGGCCCTCCACCTAGGGGACAAGGACCCCAGCAAGCTACCCAGGGGTCCACAACTCTCCCTGGACTTGCAGTACAGGCCCCAGGGTGCCCCCTTGGCCTCCACCTAGGGGCCTCTGACCCCAGCAAGCTACCCAGGGGACCACAACTCTCCCTGGACTTGCAGTATAGGCCCCAGGGTACCCCCTTGGCCTCCGCCCAGGGGCCTCTGACCCCAGCAAGCTACCCAGGGGGTCCACCTCTTTCCCTGGCCTTGCAGTAGAGGCCCTAGGGTACCTCCTGGCCTTCCACCTAGGGGCCTTTGACCCCAGCAAGCTACCCAGGGGTCCACAACTCTCCCTGGACTTGCAGTAGAGGCCCCAGGGTGCCCCCTTGGCCTCCACCTAGGGGCCTCTGACCCCAGCAAGCTACCCAGGGGTCCACAACTCTCCCTGGACTTGCAGTAGAGGCCCCAGGGTGCCCCCTTGGCCTCCACCCAGGGGCCTCTGACCCCAGCAAGCTACCCAGGGGTCCACCTTTCTCCCTGGACTTGAAGTATAGGCCCAAGGGTGCCCACTGGCCATCCACCTAGGGGCCTAAGACCCCAACAAGCTACCCAGGGGTCCACAACTCTCCCTGGACTTGCAGTAGAGAACCCCAGGGTGCCCCCTGGCCCTCCACCTAGGGGCCTCTGACCCCAGCAAGCTACCCAGGGGTCCATCTCTCTCCCTGGACTTGCAGTATAGGCCCCAGGGTGCCCCCTGGCCCTCCACCTAGGGAACATAAGACCCCAGCAAGCTACCTAGGGGTCCACCTCTCTCCCTTGAATTGAAGTATAGGCCCCAGGGTGCCCCCTGGCCCTCCACCTAGGGGACAAGGACCCCAGCAAGCTACCCAGGGGTCCACCTCTCTGCCTGGACTTGCAGTAGAGGCCCCAGGGTGCCCCCTTGGCCTCCACCTAGGGGCCTCTGACCCCAGCAAGCTACCCAGGGGTCCACAACTCTCCCTGGACTTGCAGTAGAGGCCCCAGGGTGCCCCCTTGGCCTCCACCCAGGGGCCTCTGACCCCAGCAAGCTACCCAGGGGTCCACCTTTCTCCCTGGACTTGAAGTATAGGCCCAAGGGTGCCCACTGGCCCTCCACTTAGGGGCCTAAGACCCCAACAAGCTACCCAGGGGTTCACAACTCTCCCTGGACTTGCAGTAGAGGCCCCAGGGTGCCCCCTGGCCCTCCACCTAGGGGCCTAAGACCCCAGCAAGCTACCCAGGGGTCCACCTCTCTCCCTTGACTTGAAGTAGAGGCCCCAGGGTGCCCCTTTGCCCTACACCCAGGGGCCTCTGACCCCAGCAAGCTACCCAGGGGTCCACCTCTCTCCCTTGACTTGAAGTATAGGCCCCAGGGTGTCTCCTGGCCCTCCACCTAGGGGCCTCTGACCCCAGCAAGCTACCCAGGGGTCCACAACTCTCCCTGGACTTGAAGTAGAGGCCCCAAGTGCCCCCTTGGCCTCAACCCAGGGGCCTCTGACCCCAGCAAGCTACCCAGGGGTCCACCTTTCTCCGTGGACTTGAAGTATAGGCCTCAGGGTGCCCACTGGCCCTCCACCCAGGGGCCTAAGACCTCAGCAAGCTACCCAGGGGTCCACAACTCTCCCTGGACTTGCAGTAGAGGCCCCAGGGTTCCCCCTGGCCCTCCACCTAGGCGCCTCTGACCCCAGCAAGCTACCCAGGGGTCCACAACTCTCCCTGGACTTGCAGTAGAGGCCCCTGGGTGCCCCCTGGCCCTCCACCCAGGGACATAAGACTCCAGCAAGCTACCCAGGGGTCCAGCTCTCTGCTTGGACTTGCAGTAGAGGCCCCAGGGTGCCCCCTTGGCCTCCACCTAGGGGCCTCTGACCCCAGCAAGCTACCCAGGGGTCCACAACTCTCCCTGGACTTGCAGTAGAGGCCTCAGGGTGCCCCCTTGGCCTCCACCTAGGGGCCTCTGACCCCAGCAAGCTACCCAGGGGTCCACCTTTCTCCCTGGACATGCAGTAGACGCCCCAGGGTGCCCCCTGGCCCTCCACCTAGTGGCCTTTGACCCCAGGAAGCTATCCAGGGGTCCACCTTGCTCCCTGGACTTGCAGTAGAGGCCCAAGAAGGCCACCTGGCCCTCCATCTAGTGGCCTAGGACCCCAGAAAGCTACCCAGGGGTCCACCTCTCTCCCTGAACTGGCAGTAGAGGCCCCAGGGTGCCCCCTTTCCCTCCAAAAAGGAGTCTTTGACCCCAGCAACCTACCCAGTGGTCCACCTCTCTCCCTGGACTTGGAGGATAGGCCCTAGGGTGCCCCCTGGCCCTCCACCTAGGGGCCTAAGACCCCAGCAAGCTACCCTGGGGTCCTCCTCTTTCCCTGGACTTGCAGTAGAGGCCCCAGGGTGCCCCCTTGGCCTCCACCTAGGGGCCTCTGACCCCAGCAAGCTACCCAGGGGTCCACCTTTCTCCCTGGACTTGAAGTATAGGCCCAAGGGGTCCCACTGGCCCCCCACCTAGGTTCCTAAGACCCCAACAAGCTACCCAGGGGTCCACAACTCTCCCTGGACTTGCAGTAGAGGCCCCAGGGTGCCCCCTGGCCCTCCACCTAGGGGCCTAAGACCCCAGCAAGCTACCCAGGGGTCCACCTCTCTCCCTTGACTTGAAGTATAGGCCCAAGGGTGCCCACTGGCCATCCACCTAGGGGCCTAAGACCCCAACAAGCTACCCAGGGGTCCGCAACTCTCCCTGGACTTGCAGTAGAGGCCCCAGGGTGCCCCCTGGCCCTCCACCTAGGGGCCTCTGACCCCAGCAAGCTACCCAGGGGTCCACAACTCTCCCTGGACTTGCAGTAGAGGCCCCAGGGTGCCCCCTTGGCCTCCATTTGGGGGACTCTGACCCCAGCAAGCTACCCAGGGGTCCACAACTCTTCCTGGACTTGCAGTAGAGGCCCCAGGGTGCCCCCTTGGCCTCCACCCAGGGGCCTCTGACCCCAGCAAGCTACCCAGGGGTCCACAACTCTCCCTGGACTTGCAGTAGAGGCCCCAGGGTGCCCCCTTGGCCTCCACCCAGGGGCCTCTGACCCCAGCAAGCTACCCAGGGGTCCACCTTTCTCCCTGGACTTGAAGTATAGGCCCAAGGGTGCCCACTGGCCCTCCACCTAGGGGCCTAAGACCCCAACAAGCTACCCAGGGGTCCACAACTATCCCTGGACTTGCAATAGAGGCCCCAGGGTGCCCCCTGGCCCTCCACCTAGGGGCCTAAGACCCCAGCAAGCTACCCAGGGGTCCACCTCTCTCCCTTGACTTGAAGTATAGGCCCCAGGGTGCCCCCTGGCCCTACACCTAGGGGACTAGGACCCCAGCTAGCTACCCAGGGGTCCACCTTTCTCCTTGGACTTGACGTATAGGCCTCAGGGTGCCCACTGGCCCTCCACGTTGGGGCCTTAGACCCCAGCAAGCTACCCAGGGGTCCACAACTCTCCCTGGACTTGCAGTAGAGGCCCCAGGGTGCCCCCTTGGCCTCCACCTAGGGGCCTCTGACCCCAGCAAGCTACCCAGGGGTCCACAACTCTCCCTGGACTTGCAGTAGAGGCCCCAGGGTGCCCCCTTGGCCTCCACCCAGGGGCCTCTGACCCCAGCAAGCTACCCAGGGGTCCACCTTTCTCCCTGGACTTGAAGTATAGGCCCAAGGGTGCCCACTGGCCATCCACCTAGGGGCCTAAGACACCAACAAGCTACCCAGGGGTCCACAACTCTCCCTGGACTTGCAGTATAGGCCCCAGGGTGCCCCTGGACCTCAACCTAGGGGCCTCTGACCCCAGCAAGCTACCCAGGGGTCCACCTCACTCCCTGGACTTGCAGTATAGGCCCCAGGGTGCCCCCTGGCCCTCCACCTAGGGACCTAAGACCCCAGCAAGCTACCCAGGGGTCCACAACTCTCCCTGGACTTGCAGTAGAGGCCCCAGGGTTCCCCCTGGCCCTCCACCTAGGGGCCTCTGACCCCAGCAAGCTACCCAGGGGTCCACAACTCTCCCTGGACTTGCAGTAGAGGCCCCTGGGTGCCCCCTGGCCCTCCACCCAGGGACATAAGACCCCAGCAAGCTACCCAGGGGTCCAGCTCTCTGCCTGGACTTGCAGTAGAGGCCCCAGGGTGCCCCCTTGGCCTCCACCTAGGGGCCTCTGACCCCAGCAAGCTACCCAGGGGTCCACAACTCTCCCTGGACTTGCAGTAGAGGCCTCAGGGTGCCCCCTTGGCCTCCACCTAGGGGCCTCTGACCCCAGCAAGCTACCCAGGGGTCCACCTTTCTCCCTGGACATGCAGTAGACGCCCCAGGGTGCCCCCTGGCCCTCCACCTAGTGGCCTTTGACCCCAGGAAGCTATCCAGGGGTCCACCTTGCTCCCTGGACTTGCAGTAGAGGCCCAAGAAGGCCACCTGGCCCTCCATCTAGTGGCCTAGGACCCCAGAAAGCTACCCAGGGGTCCACCTCTCTCCCTGAACTGGCAGTAGAGGCCCCAGGGTGCCCCCTTTCCCTCCAAAAAGGAGTCTTTGACCCCAGCAACCTACCCAGTGGTCCACCTCTCTCCCTGGACTTGGAGGATAGGCCCTAGGGTGCCCCCTGGCCCTCCACCTAGGGGCCTAAGACCCCAGCAAGCTACCCTGGGGTCCTCCTCTTTCCCTGGACTTGCAGTAGAGGCCCCAGGGTGCCCCCTTGGCCTCCACCTAGGGGCCTCTGACCCCAGCAAGCTACCCAGGGGTCCACCTTTCTCCCTGGACTTGAAGTATAGGCCCAAGGGGTCCCACTGGCCCCCCACCTAGGTTCCTAAGACCCCAACAAGCTACCCAGGGGTCCACAACTCTCCCTGGACTTGCAGTAGAGGCCCCAGGGTGCCCCCTGGCCCTCCACCTAGGGGCCTAAGACCCCAGCAAGCTACCCAGGGGTCCACCTCTCTCCCTTGACTTGAAGTATAGGCTCAAGGGTGCCCACTGGCCATCCACCTAGGGGCTTAAGACCCCAACAAGCTACCCAGGGGTCCGCAACTCTCCCTGGACTTGCAGTAGAGGCCCCAGGGTGCCCCCTGGCCCTCCACCTAGGGGCCTCTGACCCCAGCAAGCTACCCAGGGGTCCACAACTCTCCCTGGACTTGCAGTAGAGGCCCCAGGGTGCCCCCTTGGCCTCCATTTGGGGGACTCTGACCCCAGCAAGCTACCCAGGGGTCCAAAACTCTTCCTGGACTTGCAGTAGAGGCCCCAGGGTGCCCCCTTGGCCTCCACCCAGGGGCCTCTGACCCCAGCAAGCTACCCAGGGGTCCACAACTCTCCCTGGACTTGCAGTAGAGGCCCCAGGGTGCCCCCTTGGCCTCCACCCAGGGGCCTCTGACCCCAGCAAGCTACCCAGGGGTCCACCTTTCTCCCTGGACTTGAAGTATAGGCCCAAGGGTGCCCACTGGCCCTCCACCTAGGGGCCTAAGACCCCAACAAGCTACCCAGGGGTCCACAACTATCCCTGGACTTGCAATAGAGGCCCCAGGGTGCCCCCTGGCCCTCCACCTAGGGGCCTAAGACCCCAGCAAGCTACCCAGGGGTCCACCTCTCTCCCTTGACTTGAAGTAGAGGCCCCAGGGTGCCCCCTGGCCCTCCACCTAGGGGACTAGGACCCCAGCTAGCTACCCAGGGGTCCACCTCTCTGCCTGGACTTGCAGTAGAGGCCCCAGGGTGCCCCCTTGCCCTCCACCCAGGGGCCTCTGACCCCAGCAAGCTACCCAGGGGTCCACCTCTCTCCCTTGACTTGAAGTATAGGCCCCAGGGTGTCTCCTGGCCCTCCACCTAGGGGCCTCTGACCCCAGCAAGCTACCCAGGGGTCCACAACTCTCCCTGGACTTGCAGTAGAGGCCCCAGGGTGCCCCCTTGGCCTCAACCCAGGGGCCTTTGACCCCAGCAAGCTACCCAGGGGTCCACCTTTCTCCGTGGACTTGAAGTAGAGGCCCCAGGGTGCCCCCTGGCCCTCCACCTAGGGACCTAAGACCCCAGCAAGCTACCCAGGGGTCCACCTCTCTCCCTTGACTTGAAGTATAGGCTCCAGGATGCCCCCTGGCCCTCCACCTAGGGGACTAGGACCCCAGCAAGGTACCCAGGGGTCCTCCTCTCTGACTGGACTTGCAGTAGAGGCCCCAGGGTGCCCCCTTGGCCTTCACCTAGGGGCCTCTGACCCCAGCAAGCTACCCAGGGGTCCATCTCTCTCCCTGGACTTGCAGTATAGGCCCCAGGGTGCCCGCTGGCCCTCCACCTAGGGACCTAAGACCCCAGCAAGCTACCTAGGGGTCCACCTCTCTCCCTTGAATTGAAGTATAAGCCCCAGGGTGCCCCCTGGCCCTCCACCTAGGGGACAAGGACCCCAGCAAGCTACCCAGGGGTCCACCTCTCTGCCTGGACTTGCAGTAGAGGCCCCAGGGTGTCCCCTTGGCCTCCACCTAGGGGCCTCTGACCCCAGCAAGCTACCCAGGGGTCCACAACTCTCCCTGGACTTGCAGTAGAGGCCCCAGGGTGCCCCCTTGGCCTCCACCCAGGGGCCTCTGACCCCAGCAAGCTACCTAGGGGTCCACCTTTCTCCCTGGACTTGAAGTATAGGCCTAAGGGTGCCCACTGGCCCTCCACCTAGGGGCCTCTGACCCCAGCAAGCTACCCAGGGGTCCACCTCTCTCCCTGGACTTGCAGTAGAGGCCCCAGGGTGCCCCCTGGCCCTCCACCTAGGCACCTAAGACCCCAGCAAGTTAACCAGGGGTCCACCTCTCTCCCTTGACTTGAAGTATAGGCTCCAGGGTGCCCCCTGGCCCTCCACCTAGGGGACAAGGACCCCAGCAAGCTACCCAGGGGTCCACAACTCTCCCTGGACTTGCAGTACAGGCCCCAGGGTGCCCCCTTGGCCTCCACCTAGGGGCCTCTGACCCCAGCAAGCTACCCAGGGGACCACAACTCTCCCTGGACTTGCAGTAGAGGCCCCAGGGTACCCCCTTGGCCTCCACCCAGGGGCCTCTGACCCCAACAAGCTACCCAGGGGGTCCACCTCTTTCCCTGGCCTTGCAGTAGAGGCCCTAGGGTACCTCCTGGCCTTCCACCTAGGGGCCTTTGACCCCAGCAAGCTACCCAGGGGTCCACAACTCTCCCTGGACTTGCAGTAGAGGCCCCAGGGTGCCCCCTTGGCCTCCACCCAGGGGCTTCTGACCCCAGCAAGCTACCCAGGGGTCCACCTTTCTCCCTGGACTTGAAGTATAGGCCCAAGGGTGCCCACTGGCCATCCACCTAGGGGCCTAAGACACCAACAAGCTACCCAGGGGTCCACAACTCTCCCTGGACTTGCAATAGAGGCCCCAGGGTACCCCCTTGGCCTCCACCCAGGGGCCTCTGACCCCAGCAAGCTACCCAGGGGGTCCACCTCTTTCCCTGGACTTGCAGTAGAGGCCCTAGGGTACCTCCTGGCCCTCCACCTAGGGGCATTTGACCCCAGCAAGCTACCCAGGGGTCCACAACTCTCCCTGGACTTGCAGTAGAGGCCCCAGGGTGCCCCCTTGGCCTCCATCTAGGGGACTCTGACCCCAGCAAGCTACCCAGGGGTCCACAACTCTCCCTGGACTTGCAGTAGAGGCCCCAGGGTGCCCCCTTGGCCTCCACCCAGGGGCCTCTGACCCCAGCAAGCTACCCAGGGGTCCAGAACTCTCCCTGGACTTGCAGTAGAGGCCCCAGGGTGCCCCCTTGGCCTCCACCCAGGGGCCTCTGACCCCAGCAAGCTACCCAGGGGTCCACCTTTTTCCCTGGACTTGAAGTATAGGCCCAAGGGTGCCCACTGGCCCTCCACCTAGGGGCCTAAGACCCCAACAAGCTACCCAGGGGTCCACAACTCTCCCTGGACTTGCAATAGAGGCCCCAGGGTGCCCCCTGGCCCTCCACCTAGGGGCCTAAGACCCCAGCAAGCTACCCAGGGGTCCACCTCTCTTTCTTGACTTGAAGTATAGGCCCCAGGGTGCCCCCTGGCCCTCCACCTAGGGGACTAGGACCCCAGCTAGCTACCCAGGGGTCCACCTCTCTGCCTGGACTTGCAGTAGAGGCCCCAGGGTGCCCCCTTGCCCTCCACCCAGGGGCCTCTGACCCCAGCAAGCTACCCAGGGGTCCACCTCTCTCCCTTGACTTGAAGTATAGGCCCCAGGGTGTCTCCTGGCCCTCCACCTAGGGGCCTCTGACCCCAGCAAGCTACCCAGGGGTCCACAACTCTCCCTGGACTTGCAGTAGAGGCCCCAGGGTGCCCCCTTGGCCTCAACCCAGGGGCCTTTGACCCCAGCAAGCTACCCAGGGGTCCACCTTTCTCCGTGGACTTGAAGTAGAGGCCCCAGGGTGCCCCCTGGCACTCCACCTAGGGACCTAAGACCCCAGCAAGCTACCCAGGGGTCCACCTCTCTCCCTTGACTTGAAGTATAGGCCCCAGGATGCCCCCTGGCCCTCCACCTAGGGGACTAGGACCCCAGCAAGGTACCCAGGGGTCCACCTCTCTGACTGGACTTGCAGTAGAGGCCCCAGGGTGCCCCCTTGGCCTTCACCTAGGGGCCTCTGACCCCAGCAAGCTACCCAGGGGTCCACAACTCTCCCTGGACTTGCATTAGAGGCCCCAGGGTACCCCCTTGGCCTCCACCCAGGGGCCTCTGACCCCAGAAAGCTACTCAGGGGTTCCACCTCTTTCCCTGGACTTGCAGTAGAGGCCCCAGGGTGCCCCCTTGGCCTTCACCCAGGGGCCTCCGACCCCAGCAAGCTACCCAGGGGTCCACCTTTCTCCCTTGACTTGAAGTATAGGCCCAAGGGTGCCCACTGGCCCTCCACCTAGGGGCCTCTGACCCCAGCAAGCTACCCAGGGGTCCACCTCTCTCCCTGGACTTGCAGTATAGGCCCCAGGGTGCCCCCTGGCCCTCCACCTAGGCACCTAAGACCCCAGCAAGTTAACCAGGGGTCCACCTCTCTCCCTTGACTTGAAGTATAGGCTCCAGGGTGCCCCCTGGCCCTCCACCTAGGGGACAAGGACCCCAGCAAGCTACCCAAGGGTCCACAACTCTCCCTGGACTTGCAGTACAGGCCCCAGGGTGCCCCCTTGGCCTCCACCTAGGGGCCTCTGACCCCAGCAAGCTACCCAGGGGACCACAACTCTCCCTGGACTTTCAGTAGAGGCCCCAGGGTACCCCCTTGGCCTCCACCCAGGGGCCTCTGACCCCAGCAAGCTACCCAGGGGGTCCACCTCTTTCCCTGGCCTTGCAGTAGAGGCCCTAGGGTACCTCCTGGCCTTCCACCTAGGGGCCTTTGACCCCAGCAAGCTACCCAGGGGTCCACAACTCTCCCTGGACTTGCAGTAGAGGCCCCAGGGTGCCCCCTTGGCCTCCACCCAGGGGCCTCTGACCCCAGCAAGCTACCCAGGGGTCCACCTTTCTCCCTGGACTTGAAGTATAGGCCCAAGGGTGCCCACTGGCCATCCACCTAGGGGCCTAAGACCCCAACAAGCTACCCAGGGGTCCACAACTCTCCCTGAACTTGCAGTAGAGGACCCCAGGGTGCCCCCTGGCCCTCCACCTAGGGGCCTCTTACCCCAGCAAGCTACCCAGGGGTCCATCTCTCTCCCTGGACTTGCAGTATAGGCCCCAGGGTGCCCCCTGGCCCTCCACCTAGGGACCTAAGACCCCAGCAAGCTACCTAGGGGTCCACCTCTCTCCCTTGAATTGAAGTATAGGCCCCAGGGTGCCCCCTGGCCCTCCACCTAGGGGACAAGGACCCCAGCAAGCTACCCAGGGGTCCACCTCTCTGCCTGGACTTGCAGTAGAGGCCCCAGGGTGCCCCCTTGGCCTCCACCTAGGGGCCTCTGACCCCAGCAAGCTACCCAGGGGTCCACAACTCTCCCTGGACTTGCAGTAGAGGCCCCAGGGTGCCCCCTTGGCCTCCACCCAGGGGCCTCTGACCCCAGCAAGCTACCTAGGGGTCCACCTTTCTCCCTGGACTTGAAGTGTAGGCCTAAGGGTGCCCACTGGCCCTCCACCTAGGGGCCTCTGACCCCAGCAAGCTACCCAGGGGTCCACCTCTCTCCCTGGACTTGCAGTAGAGGCCCCAGGGTGCCCCCTGGCCCTCCACCTAGGCACCTAAGACCCCAGCAAGTGAACCAGGGGTCCACCTCTCTCCCTTGACTTGAAGTATAGGCTCCAGGGTGCCCCCTGGCCCTCCACCTAGGGGAGAAGGACCCCAGCAAGCTACCCAGGGGTCCACAACTCTCCCTGGACTTGCAGTACAGGCCCCAGGGTGCCCCCTTGGCCTCCACCTAGGGGCCTCTGACCCCAGCAAGCTACCCAGGGGACCACAACACTCCCTGGACTTGCAGTAGAGGCCCCAGGGTACCCCCTTGGCCTCCACCCAGGGGCCTCTGACCCCAGCAAGCTACCCAGGGGGTCCACCTCTTTCCCTGGCCTTGCAGTAGAGGCCCTAGGGTACCTCCTGGCCTTCCACCTAGGGGCCTTTGACCCCAGCAAGCTACCCAGGGGTCCACAACTCTCCCTGGACTTGCAGTAGAGGCCCCAGGGTGCCCCCTTGGCCTCCACCCAGGGGCCTCTGACCCCAGCAAGCTACCCAGGGGTCCACCTTTCTCCCTGGACTTGAAGTATAGGCCCAAGGGTGCCCACTGGCCATCCACCTAGGGGCCTAAGACACCAACAAGCTACCCAGGGGTCCACAACTCTCCCTGGACTTGCAATAGAGGCCCCAGGGTACCCCCTTGGCCTCCACCCAGGGGCCTCTGACCCCAGCAAGCTACCCAGGGGGTCCACCTCTTTCCCTGGACTTGCAGTAGAGTCCCTAGGGTACCTCCTGGCCCTCCACCTAGGGGCCTTTGACCCCAGCAAG
Organism: Danio rerio; assembly: GCF_052040795.2. Taxonomy (NCBI): domain Eukaryota; kingdom Metazoa; phylum Chordata; class Actinopteri; order Cypriniformes; family Danionidae; genus Danio; species Danio rerio. The sequence continues at coordinate 18,912,116 of NC_141040.1, forward strand.
CTACCCAGGGGTCCACAACTCTCCCTGGACTTGCAGTAGAGGCCCCAGGGTGCCCCCTTGGCCTCCATCTAGGGGACTCTGACCCCAGCAAGCTACCCAGGGGTCCACAACTCTCCCTGGACTTGCAGTAGAGGCCCCAGGGTGCCCCCTTGGCCTCCACCCAGGGGCCTCTGACCCCAGCAAGCTACCCAGGGGTCCACAACTCTCCCTGGACTTGCAGTAGAGGCCCGAGGGTGCCCCCTTGGCCTCCACCCAGGGGCCTCTGACCCCAGCAAGCTACCCAGGGGTCCACCTTTTTCCCTGGACTTGAAGTATAGGCCCAAGGGTGCCCACTGGCCCTCCACCTAGGGGCCTAAGACCCCAACAAGCTACCCAGGGGTCCACAACTCTCCCTGGACTTGCAATAGAGGCCCCAGGGTGCCCCCTGGCCCTCCACCTAGGGGCCTAAGACCCCAGCAAGCTACCCAGGGGTCCACCTCTCTTTCTTGACTTGAAGTATAGGCCCCAGGGTGCCCCCTGGCCCTCCACCTAGGGGACTAGGACCCCAGCTAGCTACCCAGGGGTCCACCTCTCTGCCTGGACTTGCAGTAGAGGCCCCAGGGTGCCCCCTTGCCCTCCACCCAGGGGCCTCTGACCCCAGCAAGCTACCCAGGGGTCCACCTCTCTCCCTTGACTTGAAGTATAGGCCCCAGGGTGTCTCCTGGCCCTCCACCTAGGGGCCTCTGACCCCAGCAAGCTACGCAGGGGTCCACAACTCTCCCTGGACTTGCAGTAGAGGCCCCAGGGTGCCCCCTTGGCCTCAACCCAGGGGCCTTTGACCCCAGCAAGCTACCCAGGGGTCCACCTTTCTCCGTGGACTTGAAGTAGAGGCCCCAGGGTGCCCCCTGGCCCTCCACCTAGGGACCTAAGACCCCAGCAAGCTACCCAGGGGTCCACCTCTCTCCCTTGACTTGAAGTATAGGCCCCAGGATGCCCCCTGGCCCTCCACCTAGGGGACTAGGACCCCAGCAAGGTAACCAGGGGTCCACCTCTCTGACTGGACTTGCAGTAGAGGCCCCAGGGTGCCCCCTTGGCCTTCACCTAGGGGCCTCTGACCCCAGCAAGCTACCCAGGGGTCCACAACTCTCCCTGGACTTGCAGTAGAGGCCCCAGGGTACCCCCTTGGCCTCCACCCAGGGGCCTCTGACCCCAGAAAGCTACTCAGGGGTTCCACCTCTTTCCCTGGACTTGCAGTAGAGGCCCCAGGGTGCCCCCTTGGCCTTCACCCAGGGGCCTCCGACCCCAGCAAGCTACCCAGGGGTCCACCTTTCTCCCTTGACTTGAAGTATAGGCCCAAGGGTGCCCACTGGCCCTCCACCTAGGGGCCTCTGACCCCAGCAAGCTACCCAGGGGTCCACCTCTCTCCCTGGACTTGCAGTATAGGCCCCAGGGTGCCCCCTGGCCCTCCACCTAGGCACCTAAGACCCCAGCAAGTTAACCAGGGGTCCACCTCTCTCCCTTGACTTGAAGTATAGGCTCCAGGGTGCCTCCTGGCCCTCCACCTAGGGGACAAGGACCCCAGCAAGCTACCCAAGGGTCCACAACTCTCCCTGGACTTGCAGTACAGGCCCCAGGGTGCCCCCTTGGCCTCCACCTAGGGGCCTCTGACCCCAGCAAGCTACCCAGGGGACCACAACTCTCCCTGGACTTTCAGTAGAGGCCCCAGGGTACCCCCTTGGCCTCCACCCAGGGGCCTCTGACCCCAGCAAGCTACCCAGGGGTCCACAACTCTCCCTGGACTTGCAGTAGAGGCCCCAGGGTGCCCCCTTGGCCTCCACCCAGGGGCCTCTGACCCCAGCAAGCTACCCAGGGGTCCATCTTTCTCCCTGGACTTGAAGTATAGGCCCAAGGGTGCCCACTGGCCATCCACCTAGGGACCTAAGACCCCAACAAGCTACCCAGGGGTCCACAACTCTCCCTGAACTTGCAGTAGAGGACCCCAGGGTGCCCCCTGGCCCTCCACCTAGGGGCCTCTTACCCCAGCAAGCTACCCAGGGGTCCATCTCTCTCCCTGGACTTGCAGTATAGGCCCCAGGGTGCCCCCTGGCCCTCCACCTAGGGACCTAAGACCCCAGCAAGCTACCTAGGGGTCCACCTCTCTCCCTTGAATTGAAGTATAGGCCCCAGGGTGCCCCCTGGCCCTCCACCTAGGGGACAAGGACCCCAGCAAGCTACCCAGGGGTCCACCTCTCTGCCTGGACTTGCAGTAGAGGCCCCAGGGTGCCCCCTTGGCCTCCACCTAGGGGCCTCTGACCCCAGCAAGCTACCCAGGGGTCCACAACTCTCCCTGGACTTGCAGTAGAGGCCCCAGGGTGCCCCCTTGGCCTCCACCCAGGGGCCTCTGACCCCAGCAAGCTACCTAGGGGTCCACCTTTCTCCCTGGACTTTAAGTATAGGCCTAAGGGTGCCCACTGGCCCTCCACCTAGGGGCCTCTGACCCCAGCAAGCTACCCAGGGGTCCACCTCTCTCCCTGGACTTGCAGTAGAGGCCCCAGGGTGCCCCCTGGCCCTCCACCTAGGCACCTAAGACCCCAGCAAGTTAACCAGGGGTCCACCTCTCTCCCTTGACTTGAAGTATAGGCTCCAGGGTGCCCCCTGGCCCTCCACCTAGGGGACAAGGACCCCAGCAAGCTACCCAGGGGTCCACAACTCTCCCTGGACTTGCAGTACAGGCCCCAGGGTGCCCCCTTGGCCTCCACCTAGGGGCCTCTGACCCCAGCAAGCTACCCAGGGGACCACAACTCTCCCTGGACTTGCAGTAGAGGCCCCAGGGTACCCCCTTGGCCTCCACCCAGGGGCCTCTGACCCCAGCAAGCTACCCAGGGGGTCCACCTCTTTCCCTGGCCTTGCAGTAGAGGCCCTAGGGTACCTCCTGGCCTTCCACCTAGGGGCCTTTGACCCCAGCAAGCTACCCAGGGGTCCACAACTCTCCCTGGACTTGCAGTAGAGGCCCCAGGGTGCCCCCTTGGCCTCCACCTAGGGGCCTCTGACCCCAGCAAGCTACCCAGGGGTCCACAACTCTCCCTGGACTTGCAGTAGAGGACCCCAGGGTGCCCCCTGGCCCTCCACCTAGGGGCCTCTGACCCCAGCAAGCTACCCAGGGGTCCATCTCTCTCCCTGGACTTGCAGTATAGGCCCCAGGGTGCCCCCTGGCCCTCCACCTAGGGACCTAAGACCCCAGCAAGCTACCTAGGGGTCCACCTCTCTCCCTTGAATTGAAGTATAGGCCCCAGGGTGCCCCCTGGCCTTCCACCTAGGGGACAAGGACCCCAGCAAGCTACCCAGGGGTCCACCTCTCTGCCTGGACTTGCAGTAGAGGCCCCAGGGTGCCCCCTTGGCCTCCACCTAGGGGCCTAAGACCCCAGCAAGCTACCCAGGGGTCCACAACTCTCCCTGGACTTGCAGTAGAGGCCCCAGGGTGCCCCCTTGGCCTCCACCCAGGGGCCTCTGACCCCAGCAAGCTACCCAGGGGTCCACCTTTCTCCCTTGACTTGAAGTATAGGCCCAAGGGTGCCCACTGGCCCTTCACTTAGGGGCCTAAGACCCCAACAAGCTACCCAGGGGTTCACAACTCTCCCTGGACTTGCAGTAGAGGCCCCAGGGTGCCCCTGGCCCTCCACCTAGGGGCCTAAGACCCCAGCAAGCTACCCAGGGGTCCACCTCTCTCCCTTGACTTGAAGTAGAGGCCCTAGGGTGCCCCTTTGCCCTACACCCAGGGGCCTGTGACCCCAGCAAGCTACCCAGGGGTCCAACTCTCTCCCTTGACTTGAAGTATAGGCCTCAGGGTGCCCACTGGCCCTCCACCCAGGGGCCTAAGACCTCAGCAAGCTACCCAGGGGTCCAAAACTTTCCCTGGACTTGCAGTAGAGGCCCCAGGGTTCCCCCTGGCCCTCCACCTAGGGGCCTCTGACGCCAGCAAGCTACCCAGGGTTCCACAACTCTCCCTGGACTTGCAGTAGAGGCCCCTGGGTGCCCCCTGGCCCTCCACCCAGGGACCTAAGACCCCAGCAAGCTACCCAGGGGTCCACCTCTCTGCCTGGACTTGCAGTAGAGGCCCCAGGGTGCCCCCTTGGCCTCCACCTAGGGGCCTCTGACCCCAGCAAGCTACCCAGGGGTCCACAACTCTCCCTGGACTTGCAGTAGAGGCCTCAGGGTGCCCCCTTGGCCTCCACCTAGGGGCCTCTGACCCCAGCAAGCTACCCAGGGGTCCACCTTTCTCCCTGGACATGCAGTAGACGCCCCAGGGTGCCCCCTGGCCCTCCACCTAGTGGCCTTTGACCCCAGGAAGCTATCCAGGGGTCCACCTTGCTCCCTGGACTTGCAGTAGAGGCCCAAGAAGGCCACCTGGCCCTCCATCTAGTGGCCTAGGACCCCAGAAAGCTACCCAGGGGTCCACCTCTCTCCCTGGACTGGCAGTAGAGGCCCCAGGGTGCCCCCTTGCCCTCCAAAAAGGAGTCTTTGACCCCAGCAACCTACCCAGTGGTCCACCTCTCTCCCTGGACTTGGAGGATAGGCCCCAGGGTGCCCCCTGGCCCTCCACCTAGGGGCCTAAGACCCCAGCAAGCTACCCTGGGGTCCTCCTCTTTCCCTGGACTTGCAGTAGAGGCCCCAGGGTGCCCCCTTGGCCTCCACCTAGGGGCCTCTGACCCCAGCAAGCTACCCAGGGGTCCACCTTTCTCCCTGGACTTGAAGTATAGGCCCAAGGGGTCCCACTGGCCCTCCACCTAGGTTCCTAAGACCCCAACAAGCTACCCAGGGGTCCACAACTCTCCCTGGACTTGCAGTAGAGGCCCCAGGGTGCCCCCTGGCCCTCCACTTAGGGGCCTAAGACCCCAGCAAGCTACCCAGGGGTCCACCTCTCTCCCTTGACTTGAAGTATAGGCCCAAGGGTGCCCACTGGCCCTCCACCTAGGGGCCTAAGACCCCAACAAGCTACCCAGGGGTCCGCAACTCTCCCTGGACTTGCAGTAGAGGCCCCAGGGTGCCCCCTGGCCCTCCACCTTGGGGCCTCTGACCCCAGCAAGCTACCCAGGGGTCCACCTCTCTCCCTTGACTTGAAGTATAGGCCCCAGGGTGCCCCCTTGCCCTCCACCCAAGGGCCTCTGACCCCAGCAAGCTACCCAGGGGTCCACCTCTCTCCCTGGACTTGCAGTAGAGGCCCTAGGATACCTCCTGGCCATCCACCTAGGGGCCTCTGACCCCAGCAAGCTACCTAGGGGTCCACAACTCTCCCTGGACTTGCAGTAGAGGCCCAAGGGTGCCCCCTTGGCCTCCACCCAGGGGCCTCTGACCCCAGCAAGCTACCCAGGGGTCCACCTTTCTCCCTGGACTTGAAGTATAGGCCTCAGGGTGCCCACTGGCCCTCCACCTAGGGCCCTAAGACCCCAGCAAGCTACCCAGGGGTCCACAACTCTCCCTGGACTTGCAGTAGAGGCCCCAGGGTGCCCCCTTGGCTTCCACCCAGGAGCCTCTGACCCCAGCAAGCTACCCAGGGGTCCACCTCTCTCCCTGGACTTGCAGTAGAGGCCCTAGGATACCTCCTGGCCATCCACCTAGGGGCCTCTGACCCCAGCAAGCTACCTAGGGGTCCACAACTCTCCCTGGACTTGCAGTAGAGGCCCAAGGGTGCCCCCTTGGCCTCCACCCAGGGGCCTCTGACCCCAGCAAGCTACCCAGGGGTCCACCTTTCTCCCTGGACTTGAAGTATAGGCCTCAGGGTGCCCACTGGCCCTCCACCTAGGGGCCTAAGACCCCAGCAAGCTACCCAGGGGTCCACAACTCTCCCTGGACTTGCAGTAGTGGCCCCAGGGTGCCCCCTGGCCCTCCACCCAGGGGCCTCTGACCCCAGCAAGCTACCCAGGCGTCCACCTCTCTCCCTGGACTTGCAGTAGAGGCCCTGGGGTACCTCCTGGCCCTCCACCTAGGGGCCTCTGACCCCAGCAAGCTACCTAGGGGTCCACAACTCTCCCTGGACTTGCAGTAGAGGCCCCAGGGTGCCCCCTTGGCCTCCACCCAGGGGCCTCTGACCCCAGCAAGCTACCCAGGGGTCCACCTTTCTCCCTGGACTTGAAGTATAGGCCTCAGGGTGCCCACTGGCCCTCCACCTAGGGGCCTAAGACCCCAGCAAGCTACCCAGGGGTCCACAACTCTCCCTGGACTTGCAGTAGAGGCCCCAGGGTGCCCCCTTGGCCTCCACCCAGGGGCCTCTGACCCCAGCAAGCTACCCATGGGTCCACCTTTCTCCCTGGACTTGAAGCATAGGCCCAAGGGTGCACACTGGCCCTCCACCTAGGGGCCTAAGACCCCAACAAGCTACCCAGGGGTCCACAACTCTCCCTGGACTTGCAGTAGAGGCCCCAGGGTGCCCCCTGGCCCTCCACCTAGGGGCCTAAGACCCCAGCAAGCTACCCAGGGGTCCACCTCTCTCCCTTGACTTGAAGTAGAGGCCCCAGGGTGCCCCCTGGCCCTCCACCTAGGGGACTAGGACCCCAGCTAGCTACCCAGGGGTCCACCTCTCTGCCTGGACTTGCAGTAGAGGCCCCAGGGTGCCCCCTTGCCCTCCACCCAGGGGCCTCTGACCCCAGCAAGCTACCCAGGGGTCCACCTCTCTCCCGGGACTTGCAGTAGAGGCCCTAGGGTACCTCCTGGCCCTCCACCTAGAGGCCTCTGACCCCAGCAAGCTACCCAGGGGTCCACAACTCTCCCTGGACTTGCAGTAGAGGCCCCAGGGTGCCCCCTTGGCCTCCACCCAGGGGCCTCTGACCCCAGCAAGCTACCCAGGGGTCCACCTTTCTCCCTGGACTTGAAGTATAGGCCTCAGGGTGCCCACTTGCCCTCCACCTAGGGGCCTAAGACCCCAGCAAGCTACCCAGGGGTCCACAACTCTCCCTGGACTTGCAGTAGAGGCCCCAGGGTGCCCCCTTGGCCTCCACCTAGGGGCCTCTGACCCCAGCAAGCTACCCAGGGGTCCACCTCTCTCCCTGGACTTGCAGTATAGGCCCCAGGGTGCCCCCTGGTCCTCCACCTAGGGACCTAAGACCCCAGCAAGTTACCCAGGGGTCCACCTCTCTCCCTTGACTTGAAGTATAGGCTCCAGGGTGCCCCCTGGCCCTCCACCTAGGGGACAAGGACCCCAGCAAGCTACCCAGGGGTCCACAACTCTCCCTGGACTTGCAGTACAGGCCCCAGGGTGCCCCCTTGGCCTCCACCTAGGGGCCTCTGACCCCAGCAAGCTACCCAGGGGTCCACCTTTCTCCCTGAACTTGAAGTATAGGCCCAAGGGTGCCCACTGGCCATCCACCTAGGGGCCTAAGACCCCAACAAGCTACCCAGGGGTCCACAACTCTCCCTGGACTTTCAGTAGAGGACCCCAGGGTGCCCGCTGGCCCTCCACCTAGGGGCCTCTGACCCCAGCAAGCTACCCAGGGGTCCATCTCTCTCCCTGGACTTGCAGTATAGGCCCCAGGGTGCCCCCTGGCCCTACACCTAGGGACCTAAGACCCCAGCAAGCTACCCAGGGGTCCACCTCTCTCCCTTGACTTGAAGTATAGGCCCCAGGGTGCCCCTTGGCCCTCCACCTAGGGGACAAGGACCCCAGCAAGCTACCCAGGGGTCCACAACTCTCCCTGGACTTGCAATAGAGGCCCCAGGGTACCCCCTTGGCCTCCACCCAGGGGCCTCTGACCACAGCAAGCTACCCAGGGGGTCCACCTCTTTCCCTGGACTTGCAGAAGAGGCCCTAGGGTACCTCCTGGCCCTCCACCTAGGGGCCTTTGACCCCAGCAAGCTACCCAGGGGTCCACAACACTCCCTGGACTTGCAGTAGAGGCCCCAGGGTGCCCCCTTGGCCTCCATCTAGGGGCCTCTGACCCCAGCAAGCTACCCAGGGGTCCACAACTCTCCCTGGACTTGCAGTACAGGCCCCAGGGTGCCCCCTTGGCCTCCACCTAGGGGCCTCTGACCCCAGCAAGCTACCCAGGGGACCACAACTCTCCCTGGACTTGCAGTAGAGGCCCCAGGGTACCCCCTTGGCCTCCACCCAGGGGCCTATGACCCCAGCAAGCTACCCAGGGGGTCCACCTCTTTCCCTGGCCTTGCAGTAGAGGCCCTAGGGTACCTCCTGGCCTTCCACCTAGGGGCCTTTGACCCCAGCAAGCTACCCAGGGGTCCACATCTCTCCCTGGACTTGCAGTAGAGGCCCCAGGGTGCCCCCTTGGCCTCCACCTAGGGGCCTCTGACCCCAGCAAGCTACCCAGGGGTCCACAACTCTCCCTGGACTTGCAGTAGAGGCCCCAGGGTGCCCCCTTGGCCTCCACCCAGGAGCCTTTGACCCCAGCAAGCTACCCAGGGGTCCACCTTTCTCCCTGGACTTGAAGTATATTCCCCAGGGTGCCCCCTTGGCCTCCACCCAGGGGCCTCTGACCCCAGCAAGCTACTCAGGGGTTCCACCTCTTTCCCTGGACTTGCAGTAGAGGCCCCAGGGTGCCCCCTTGGCCTCCACCCAGGGGCCTCCGACCCCAGCAAGCTACCCAGGGGTCCATCTCTCTCCCTGGACTTGCAGTATAGGCCCCAGGGTGCCCCCTGGCCCTCCACCTAGGGACCTAAGACCCCAGCAAGCTACCTAGGGGTCCACCTCTCTCCCTTGAATTGAAGTATAGGCCCCAGGGTGCCCCCTGGCCCTCCACCTAGGGGACAAGGACCCCAGCAAGCTACCCAGGGGTCCACCTCTCTGCCTGGACTTGCAGTAGAGGCCCCAGGGTGCCCCCTTGGCCTCCACCTAGGGGCCTCTGACCCCAGCAAGCTACCCAGGGGTCCACAACTCTCCCTGGACTTGCAGTAGAGGCCCCAGGGTGCCCCCTTGGCCTCCACCCAGGGGCCTCTGACCCCAGCAAGCTACCTAGGGGTCCACCTTTCTCCCTGGACTTGAAGTATAGGCCTAAGGGTGCCCACTGGCCCTCCACCTAGGGGCCTCTGACCCCAGCAAGCTACCCAGGGGTCCACCTCTCTCCCTGGACTTGCAGTAGAGGCCCCAGGGTGCCCCCTGGCCCTCCACCTAGGCACCTAAGACCCCAGCAAGTTAACCAGGGGTCCACCTCTCTCCCTTGACTTGAAGTATAGGCTCCAGGGTGCCCCCTGGCCCTCCACCTAGGGGACAAGGACCCCAGCAAGCTACCCAGGGGTCCACAACTCTCCCTGGACTTGCAGTACAGGCCCCAGGGTGCCCCCTTGGCCTCCACCTAGGGGCCTCTGACCCCAGCAAGCTACCCAGGGGACCACAACTCTCCCTGGACTTGCAGTAGAGGCCCCAGGGTACCCCCTTGGCCTCCACCCAGGGGCCTCTGACCCCAGCAAGCTACCCAGGGGGTCCACCTCTTTCCCTGGCCTTGCAGTAGAGGCCCTAGGGTACCTCCTGGCCTTCCACCTAGGGGCCTTTGACCCCAGCAAGCTACCCAGGGGTCCACAACTCTCCCTGGACTTGCAGTAGAGGCCCCAGGGTGCCCCCTTGGCCTCCACCTAGGGGCCTCTGACCCCAGCAAGCTACCCAGGGGTCCACAACTCTCCCTGGACTTGCAGTAGAGGACCCCAGGGTGCCCCCTGGCCCTCCACCTAGGGGCCTCTGACCCCAGCAAGCTACCCAGGGGTCCATCTCTCTCCCTGGACTTGCAGTATAGGCCCCAGGGTGCCCCCTGGCCCTCCACCTAGGGACCTAAGACCCCAGCAAGCTACCTAGGGGTCCACCTCTCTCCCTTGAATTGAAGTATAGGCCCCAGGGTGCCCCCTGGCCTTCCACCTAGGGGACAAGGACCCCAGCAAGCTACCCAGGGGTCCACCTCTCTGCCTGGACTTGCAGTAGAGGCCCCAGGGTGCCCCCTTGGCCTCCACCTAGGGGCCTAAGACCCCAGCAAGCTACCCAGGGGTCCACAACTCTCCCTGGACTTGCAGTAGAGGCCCCAGGGTGCCCCCTTGGCCTCCACCCAGGGGCCTCTGACCCCAGCAAGCTACCCAGGGGTCCACCTTTCTCCCTTGACTTGAAGTATAGGCCCAAGGGTGCCCACTGGCCCTTCACTTAGGGGCCTAAGACCCCAACAAGCTACCCAGGGGTTCACAACTCTCCCTGGACTTGCAGTAGAGGCCCCAGGGTGCCCCTGGCCCTCCACCTAGGGGCCTAAGACCCCAGCAAGCTACCCAGGGGTCCACCTCTCTCCCTTGACTTGAAGTAGAGGCCCCAGGGTGCCCCTTTGCCCTACACCCAGGGGCCTGTGACCCCAGCAAGCTACCCAGGGGTCCAACTCTCTCCCTTGACTTGAAGTATAGGCCTCAGGGTGCCCACTGGCCCTCCACCCAGGGGCCTAAGACCTCAGCAAGCTACCCAGGGGTCCAAAACTCTCCCTGGACTTGCAGTAGAGGCCCCAGGGTTCCCCCTGGCCCTCCACCTAGGGGCCTCTGACGCCAGCAAGCTACCCAGGGTTCCACAACTCTCCCTGGACTTGCAGTAGAGGCCCCTGGGTGCCCCCTGGCCCTCCACCCAGGGACCTAAGACCCCAGCAAGCTACCCAGGGGTCCACCTCTCTGCCTGGACTTGCAGTAGAGGCCCCAGGGTGCCCCCTTGGCCTCCACCTAGGGGCCTCTGACCCCAGCAAGCTACCCAGGGGTCCACAACTCTCCCTGGACTTGCAGTAGAGGCCTCAGGGTGCCCCTTTGGCCTCCACCTAGGGGCCTCTGACCCCAGCAAGCTACCCAGGGGTCCACCTTTCTCCCTGGACATGCAGTAGACGCCCCAGGGTGCCCCCTGGCCCTCCACCTAGTGGCCTTTGACCCCAGGAAGCTATCCAGGGGTCCACCTTGCTCCCTGGACTTGCAGTAGAGGCCCAAGAAGGCCAGCTGGCCCTCCATCTAGTGGCCTAGGACCCCAGAAAGCTACCCAGGGGTCCACCTCTCTCCCTGGACTGGCAGTAGAGGCCCCAGGGTGCCCCCTTGCCCTCCAAAAAGGAGTCTTTGACCCCAGCAACCTACCCAGTGGTCCACCTCTCTCCCTGGACTTGGAGGATAGGCCCCAGGGTGCCCCCTGGCCCTCCACCTAGGGGCCTAAGACCCCAGCAAGCTACCCTGGGGTCCTCCTCTTTCCCTGGACTTGCAGTAGAGGCCCCAGGGTGCCCCCTTGGCCTCCACCTAGGGGCCTCTGACCCCAGCAAGCTACCCAGGGGTCCACCTTTCTCCCTGGACTTGAAGTATAGGCCCAAGGGGTCCCACTGGCCCTCCACCTAGGTTCCTAAGACCCCAACAAGCTACCCAGGGGTCCACAACTCTCCCTGGACTTGCAGTAGAGGCCCCAGGGTGCCCCCTGGCCCTCCACTTAGGGGCCTAAGACCCCAGCAAGCTACCCAGGGGTCCACCTCTCTCCCTTGACTTGAAGTATAGGCCCAAGGGTGCCCACTGGCCATCCACCTAGGGGCCTAAGACCCCAACAAGCTACCCAGGGGTCCGCAACTCTCCCTGGACTTGCAGTAGAGGCCCCAGGGTGCCCCCTGGCCCTCCACCTTGGGGCCTCTGACCCCAGCAAGCTACCCAGGGGTCCACCTCTCTCCCTTGACTTGAAGTATAGGCCCCAGGGTGCCCCCTTGCCCTCCACCCAAGGGCCTCTGACCCCAGCAAGCTACCCAGGGGTCCACCTCTCTCCCTGGACTTGCAGTAGAGGCCCTAGGATACCTCCTGGCCATCCACCTAGGGGCCTCTGACCCCAGCAAGCTACCTAGGGGTCCACAACTCTCCCTGGACTTGCAGTAGAGGCCCAAGGGTGCCCCCTTGGCCTCCACCCAGGGGCCTCTGACCCCAGCAAGCTACCCAGGGGTCCACCTTTCTCCCTGGACTTGAAGTATAGGCCTCAGGGTGCCCACTGGCCCTGCACCTAGGGCCCTAAGACCCCAGCAAGCTACCCAGGGGTCCACAACTCTCCCTGGACTTGCAGTAGAGGCCCCAGGGTGCCCCCTTGGCTTCCACCCAGGAGCCTCTGACCCCAGCAAGCTACCCAGGGGTCCACCTCTCTCCCTGGACTTGCAGTAGAGGCCCTAGGATACCTCCTGGCCATCCACCTAGGGGCCTCTGACCCCAGCAAGCTACCTAGGGGTCCACAACTCTCCCTGGACTTGCAGTAGAGGCCCAAGGGTGCCCCCTTGGCCTCCACCCAGGGGCCTCTGACCCCAGCAAGCTACCCAGGGGTCCACCTTTCTCCCTGGACTTGAAGTATAGGCCTCAGGGTGCCCACTGGCCCTCCACCTAGGGGCCTAAGACCCCAGCAAGCTACCCAGGGGTCCACAACTCTCCCTGGACTTGCAGTAGTGGCCCCAGGGTGCCCCCTGGCCCTCCACCCAGGGGCCTCTGACCCCAGCAAGCTACCCAGGGGTCCACCTCTCTCCCGGGACTTGCAGTAGAGGCCCTAGGGTGCCCCCTTGGCCTCCACCTAGGGGCCTCTGACCCCAGCAAGCTACCCAGGGGTCCACCTCTCTCCCTGGACTTGCAGTATAGGCCCCAGGGTGCCCCCTGGTCCTCCACCTAGGGACCTAAGACCCCAGCAAGTTACCCAGGGGTCCACCTCTCTCCCTTGACTTGAAGTATAGGCTCCAGGGTGCCCCCTGGCCCTCCACCTAGGGGACAAGGACCCCAGCAAGCTACCCAGGGGTCCACAACTCTCCCTGGACTTGCAGTACAGGCCCCAGGGTGCCCCCTTGGCCTCCACCTAGGGGCCTCTGACCCCAGCAAGCTACCCAGGGGTCCACCTTTCTCCCTGAACTTGAAGTATAGGCCCAAGGGTGCCCACTGGCCATCCACCTAGGGGCCTAAGACCCCAACAAGCTACCCAGGGGTCCACAACTCTCCCTGGACTTTCAGTAGAGGACCCCAGGGTGCCCGCTGGCCCTCCACCTAGGGGCCTCTGACCCCAGCAAGCTACCCAGGGGTCCATCTCTCTCCCTGGACTTGCAGTATAGGCCCCAGGGTGCCCCCTGGCCCTACACCTAGGGACCTAAGACCCCAGCAAGCTACCCAGGGGTCCACCTCTCTCCCTTGACTTGAAGTATAGGCCCCAGGGTGCCCCCTGGCCCTACACCTAGGGACCTAAGACCCCAGCAAGCTACCCAGGGGTCCACCTCTCTCCCTTGACTTGAAGTATAGGCCCTAGGGTACCTCCTGGCCCTCCACCTAGGGGCCTTTGACCCCAGCAAGCTACCCAGGGGTCCACAACTCTCCCTGGACTTGCAGTAGAGGCCCCAGGGTGCCCCCTTGGCCTCCATCTAGGGGCCTCTGACCCCAGCAAGCTACCCAGGGGTCCACAACTCTCCCTGGACTTGCAGTACAGGCCCCAGGGTGCCCCCTTGGCCTCCACCTAGGGGCCTCTGACCCCAGCAAGCTACCCAGGGGACCACAACTCTCCCTGGACTTGCAGTAGAGGCCCCAGGGTACCCCCTTGGCCTCCACCCAGGGGCCTATGACCCCAGCAAGCTACCCAGGGGGTCCACCTCTTTCCCTGGCCTTGCAGTAGAGGCCCTAGGGTACCTCCTGGCCTTCCACCTAGGGGCCTTTGACCCCAGCAAGCTACCCAGGGGTCCACAACTCTCCCTGGACTTGCAGTAGAGGCCCCAGGGTGCCCCCTTGGCCTCCACCTAGGGGCCTCTGACCCCAGCAAGCTACCCAGGGGTCCACAACTCTCCCTGGACTTGCAGTAGAGGCCCCAGGGTGCCCCCTTGGCCTCCACCCAGGAGCCTTTGACCCCAGCAAGCTACCCAGGGGTCCACCTTTCTCCCTGGACTTGAAGTATATGCCCCAGGGTGCCCCCTTGGCCTCCACCCAGGGGCCTCTGACCCCAGCAAGCTACTCAGGGGTTCCACCTCTTTCCCTGGACTTGCAGTAGAGGCCCCAGGGTGCCCCCTTGGCCTCCACCCAGGGGCCTCCGACCCCAGCAAGCTACCCAGGGGTCCATCTCTCTCCCTGGACTTGCAGTATAGGCCCCAGGGTGCCCCCTGGCCCTCCACCTAGGGACCTAAGACCCCAGCAAGTTACCCAGGGGTCCACCTCTCTCCCTTGACTTGAAGTATGGGCTCCAGGGTGCCCCCTGGCCCTCCACCTAGGGGACAAGGACCCCAGCGAGCTACCCAGGGGTCCACAACTCTCCCTGGACTTGCAGTAGAGGCCCCAGGGTGCCCCCTGGCCCTCCACCTAGGGGCCTAAGACCCCAGCAAGCTACCCAGGGGTCCACCTCTCTCCCTTGACTTGAAGTAGAGGCCCCAGGGTGCCCCCTGGCCCTCCACCTAGGGGACTAGGACCCCAGCTAGCTACCCAGGGGTCCACCTCTCTGCCTGGACTTGCAGTAGAGGCCCCAGGGTGCCCCCTTGCCCTCCACCCAGGGGCCTCTGACCCCAGCAAGCTACCCAGGGGTCCACCTCTCTCCCGGGACTTGCAGTAGAGGCCCTAGGGTACCTCCTGGCCCTCCACCTAGAGGCCTCTGACCCCAGCAAGCTACCCAGGGGTCCACAACTCTCCCTGGACTTGCAGTAGAGGCCCCAGGGTGCCCCCTTGGCCTCCACCCAGGGGCCTCTGACCCCAGCAAGCTACCCAGGGGTCCACCTTTCTCCCTGGACTTGAAGTATAGGCCTCAGGGTGCCCACTTGCCCTCCACCTAGGGGCCTAAGACCCCAGCAAGCTACCCAGGGGTCCACAACTCTCCCTGGACTTGCAGTAGAGGCCCCAGGGTGCCCCCTTGGCCTCCACCTAGGGGCCTCTGACCCCAGCAAGCTACCCAGGGGTCCACCTCTCTCCCTGGACTTGCAGTATAGGCCCCAGGGTGCCCCCTGGTCCTCCACCTAGGGACCTAAGACCCCAGCAAGTTACCCAGGGGTCCACCTCTCTCCCTTGACTTGAAGTATAGGCTCCAGGGTGCCCCCTGGCCCTCCACCTAGGGGACAAGGACCCCAGCAAGCTACCCAGGGGTCCACAACTCTCCCTGGACTTGCAGTACAGGCCCCAGGGTGCCCCCTTGGCCTCCACCTAGGGGCCTCTGACCCCAGCAAGCTACCCAGGGGTCCACCTTTCTCCCTGAACTTGAAGTATAGGCCCAAGGGTGCCCACTGGCCATCCACCTAGGGGCCTAAGACCCCAACAAGCTACCCAGGGGTCCACAACTCTCCCTGGACTTTCAGTAGAGGACCCCAGGGTGCCCGCTGGCCCTCCACCTAGGGGCCTCTGACCCCAGCAAGCTACCCAGGGGTCCATCTCTCTCCCTGGACTTGCAGTATAGGCCCCAGGGTGCCCCCTGGCCCTACACCTAGGGACCTAAGACCCCAGCAAGCTACCCAGGGGTCCACCTCTCTCCCTTGACTTGAAGTATAGGCCCCAGGGTGCCCCTTGGCCCTCCACCTAGGGGACAAGGACCCCAGCAAGCTACCCAGGGGTCCACAACTCTCCCTGGACTTGCAATAGAGGCCCCAGGGTACCCCCTTGGCCTCCACCCAGGGGCCTCTGACCCCAGCAAGCTACCCAGGGGGTCCACCTCTTTCCCTGGACTTGCAGAAGAGGCCCTAGGGTACCTCCTGGCCCTCCACCTAGGGGCCTTTGACCCCAGCAAGCTACCCAGGGGTCCACAACTCTCCCTGGACTTGCAGTAGAGGCCCCAGGGTGCCCCCTTGGCCTCCATCTAGGGGCCTCTGACCCCAGCAAGCTACCCAGGGGTCCACAACTCTCCCTGGACTTGCAGTACAGGCCCCAGGGTGCCCCCTTGGCCTCCACCTAGGGGCCTCTGACCCCAGCAAGCTACCCAGGGGACCACAACTCTCCCTGGACTTGCAGTAGAGGCCCCAGGGTACCCCCTTGGCCTCCACCCAGGGGCCTATGACCCCAGCAAGCTACCCAGGGGGTCCACCTCTTTCCCTGGCCTTGCAGTAGAGGCCCTAGGGTACCTCCTGGCCTTCCACCTAGGGGCCTTTGACCCCAGCAAGCTACCCAGGGGTCCACAACTCTCCCTGGACTTGCAGTAGAGGCCCCAGGGTGCCCCCTTGGCCTCCACCTAGGGGCCTCTGACCCCAGCAAGCTACCCAGGGGTCCACAACTCTCCCTGGACTTGCAGTAGAGGCCCCAGGGTGCCCCCTTGGCCTCCACCCAGGAGCCTTTGACCCCAGCAAGCTACCCAGGGGTCCACCTTTCTCCCTGGACTTGAAGTATATGCCCCAGGGTGCCCCCTTGGCCTCCACCCAGGGGCCTCTGACCCCAGCAAGCTACTCAGGGGTTCCACCTCTTTCCCTGGACTTGCAGTAGAGGCCCCAGGGTGCCCCCTTGGCCTCCACCCAGGGGCCTCCGACCCCAGCAAGCTACCCAGGGGTCCATCTCTCTCCCTGGACTTGCAGTATAGGCCCCAGGGTGCCCCCTGGCCCTCCACCTAGGGACCTAAGACCCCAGCAAGTTACCCAGGGGTCCACCTCTCTCCCTTGACTTGAAGTATGGGCTCCAGGGTGCCCCCTGGCCCTCCACCTAGGGGACAAGGACCCCAGCGAGCTACCCAGGGGTCCACAACTCTCCCTGGACTTGCAGTACAGGCCCCAGGGTGCCCCCTTGGCCTCCACCTAGGGGCCTCTGACCCCAGCAAGCTACCCAGGGGACCACAACTCTCCCTGGACTTGCAGTCGAGGCCCGAGGGTACCCCCTTGGCCTCCACCCAGGGGCCTATGACCCCAGCAAGCTACCCAGGGGGTCCACCTCTTTCCCTGGCCTTGCAGTAGAGGCCCTAGGGTACCTCCTGGCCTTCCACCTAGGGGCCTTTGACCCCAGCAAGCTACCCAGGGGTCCACAACTCTCCCTGGACTTGCAGTAGAGGCCCCAGGGTGCCCCCTTGGCCTCCACCTAGGGGCCTCTGACCCCAGCAAGCTACCCAGGGGTCCACAACTCTCCCTGGACTTGCAGTAGAGGCCCCAGGGTGCCCCCTTGGCCTCCACCCAGGAGCCTCTTTCCCCAGCAAGCTACCCAGGGGTCCACCTTTCTCCCTGGACTTGAAGTATAGGCCCAAGGGTGCCCACTGGCCATCCACCTAGGGGCCTAAGACCCCAACAAGCTACCCAGGGGTCCACAACTCTCCCTGGAGTTGCAGTAGAGGACCCCAGGGTGCCCGCTGGCCCTCCACCTAGGGGCCTCTGACCCCAGCAAGCTACCCAGGGGTCCATCTCTCTCCCTTGACTTGAAGTATAGGCCCCAGGGTGTCTCCTGGCCCTCCACCTAGGGGCCTCTGACCCCAGCAAGCTACCCAGGGGTCCACAACTCTCCCTGGACTTGCAGTAGAGGCCCCAGGGTGCCCCCTTGGCCTCAACCCAGGGGCCTTTGACCCCAGCAAGCTACCCAGGGTTCCACCTTTCTCCGTGGACTTGAAGTAGAGGCCCCAGGGTGCCCCCTGGCCCTCCACCTAGGGACCTAAGACCCCAGCAAGCAACCCAGGGGTCCACCTCTCTCCCTTGACTTGAAGTATAGGCCCCAGGGTGCCCCCTGGCCCTCCACCTAGGGGACTAGGACCCCAGCAAGGTACCCAGGGGTCCACCTCTCTGCCTGGACTTGCAGTAGAGGCCCCAGGGTGCCCCCTTGGCCTCCACCTAGGGGCCTCTGACCCCAGCAAGCTACCCAGGGGTCCACAACTCTCCCTGGACTTGCAGTAGAGGCCCCAGGGTACCCCTTTGGCCTCCACCCAGGGGCCTCTGACCCCAGCAAGCTACTCAGGGGTTCCACCTCTTTCCCTGGACTTGCAGTAGAGGCCCCAGGGTGCCCCCTTGGCCTCCACCCAGGGGCCTCCGACCCCAGCAAGCTACCCAGGGGTCCACCTTTCTCCCTTGACTTGAAGTATAGGCCCAAGGGTGCCCACTGGCCCTCCACCTAGGGGCCTCTGACCCCAGCAAGCTACCCAGGGGTCCACCTCTCTCCCTGGACTTGCAGTATAGGCCCCAGGGTGCCCCCTGGCCCTCCACCTAGGGACCTAAGACCCCAGCAAGTTACCCAGGGGTCCACCTCTCTCCCTTGACTTGAAGTATAGGCTCCAGGGTGCCCCATGGCCCTCCACCTAGGGGACAAGGACCCCAGCAAGCTACCCAGGGGTCCACAACTCTCCCTGGACTTGCAGTACAGGCCCCAGGGTGCCCCCTTGGCCTCCACCTAGGGGCCTCTGACCCCAGCAAGCTACCCAGGGGACCACAACTCTCCCTGGACTAGCAGTAGAGGCCCCAGGGTACCCCCTTGGCCTCCACCCAGGGGCCTCTGACCTCAGCAAGCTACCCAGGGGGTCCACCTCTTTCCCTGGCCTTGCAGTAGAGGCCCTAGGTTACCTCCTGGCCTTCCACCTAGGGGCCTTTGACCCCAGCAAGCTACCCAGGGGTCCACAACTCTCCCTGGACTTGCAGTAGAGGCCCCAGGGTGCCCTCTTGGCCTCCACCTAGGGGCTTCTGACCCCAGCAAGCTACCCAGGGGTCCACAACTCTCCCTGGACTTGCAGTAGAGGCCCCAGGGTGCCCCCTTGGCCTCCACCCAGGAGCCTCTGACCCCAGCAAGCTACCCAGGGGTCCACCTTTCTCCCTGGACTTGAAGTATAGGCCCAAGCGTGCCCACTGGCCATCCACCTAGGGGCCTAAGACCCCAACAAGCTACCCAGGGGTCCACAACTCTCCCTGGACTTTCAGTAGAGGACCCCAGGATGCCCGCTGGCCCTCCACCTAGGGGCCTCTGACCCCATCAAGCTACCCAGGGGTCCATCTCTCTCCCTGGACTTGCAGTATAGGCCCCAGGGTGCCCCCTGGCCCTACACCTAGGGACCTAAGACCCCAGCAAGCTACCCAGGGGTCCACCTCTCTCCCTTGACTTGAAGTATAGGCCCCAGGGTGCCCCTTGGCCCTCCACCTAGGGGACAAGGACCCCAGCAAGCTACCCAGGGGTCCACAACTCTCCCTGGACTTGCAATAGAGGCCCCAGGGTACCCCCTTGGCCTCCACCCAGGGACCTCTGACCCCAGCAAGCTACCCAGGGGGTCCACCTCTTTCCCTGGACTTGCAGTAGAGGCCCTAGGGTACATCCTGGCCCTCCACCTAGGGGCCTTTGACCCCAGCAAGCTACCCAGGGGTCCACAACTCTCCCTGGACTTGCAATAGAGGCCCCAGGGTACCCCCTTGGCCTCCACCCAGGGGCCTCTGACCCCAGCAAGCTACCCAGGGGGTCCACCTCTTTCACTGGACTTGCAGTAGAGGCCCCAGGGTACCTCCTGGCCCTCCACCTAGGGGCCTTTGACCCCAGCAAGCCACCCAGGGGTCCACAACTCTCCCTGGACTTGCAGTAGAGGCCCCAGGGTGCCCCCTTGGCCTCCATCTAGGGGCCTCTGACCCCAGCAAGCTACCCAGGGGTCCACAACTCTCCCTGGACTTGCAGTAGAGGCCCCAGGGTGCCCCCTTGGCCTCCATCCAGGGGCCTCTGACCCCAGCAAGCTACCCAGGGGTCCACCTCTCTCCCTTGACTTTAAGTATAGGCCGCAGGGTACGCCCTGGCCCTCCACCTAGGGGACTAGGACCCCAGCAAGGTACCCAGGGGTCCACCTCTCTGCCTAGACTTGCAGTAGAGGTCCCAGGGTGGCCCCTTGGCCTCCACCTAGGGGCCTCTGACCCCAGCAAGCTACCCAGGGGTCCACAACTCTCCCTGGACTTGCAATAGAGGCCCCAGGGTACCCCCTTGGCCTCCACCCAGGGGCCTCTGACCCCAGTAAGCTACCCAGGGGGTCCACCTCTTTCACTGGACTTGCAGTAGAGGCCCTGGGGTACCTCCTGGCCCTCCACCTAGGGGCCTTTGACCCCAGCAAGCTACCCAGGGGTCCACAACTCTCCCTGGACTTGCAGTAGAGGCCCCAGGGTGCCCCCTTGGCCTCCATCTAGGGGCCTCTGACCCCAGCAAGCTACCCAGGGGTCCACAACTCTCCTTGGACTTGCAGTAGAGGCCCCAGGGTGCCCCCTTGGCCTCCACCCAGGGGCCTCTGACCCCAGCAAGCTACCCAGGGGTCCACAACTCTCCCTGGACTTGCAGTAGAGGCCCCAGGGTGCCCCCTTGGCCTCCACCCAGGGGCCTCTGACACCAGCAAGCTACCCAGGGGTCCACCTTTCTCCCTGGACTTGAAGTATAGGCCCAAGGGTGCCCACTGGCCCTCCACCTAGGGGCCTAAGACCCCAACAAGCTACCCAGGGGTCCACAACTCTCCCTGGACTTGCAGTAGAGGCCCCAAGGTGCCCCCTGGCCCTCCACCTAGGGGCCTAAGACCCCAGCAAGCTACCCAGGGGTCCACCTCTCTCCCTTGACTTGAAGTATAGGCCCCAGGGTGCCCCCTGGCCCTCCACCTAGGGGACTAGGACCCCAGCTAGCTACCCAGGGGTCCACCTCTCTGCCTGGACTTGCAGTAGAGGCCCCAGGGTGCCCCCTTGCCCTCCACCCAGGGGCCTCTGACCCCAGCAAGCTACCCAGGGGTCCACCTCTCTCCCTTGACTTGAAGTATAGGCCCCAGGGTGTCTCCTGGCCCTCCACCTAGGGGCCTCTGACCCCAGCAAGCTACCCAGGGGTCCACAACTCTCCCTGGACTTGCAGTAGAGGCCCCAGGGTGCCCCCTTGGCCTCAACCCAGGGGCCTTTGACCCCAGCAAGCTACCCAGGGGTCCACCTTTCTCCGTGGACTTGAAGTATAGGCTCCAGGGTGCCCCATGGCCCTCCACCTAGGGACCTAAGACCCCAGCAAGTTACCCAGGGGTCCACCTCTCTCCCTTGACTTGAAGTATAGGCTCCAGGGTGCCCCATGGCCCTCCACCTAGGGGACAAGGACCCCAGCAAGCTACCCAGGGGTCCACAACTCTCCCTGGACTTGCAGTACAGGCCCCAGGGTGCCCCCTTGGCCTCCACCTAGGGGCCTCTGACCCCAGCAAGCTACCCAGGGGACCACAACTCTCCCTGGACTAGCAGTAGAGGCCCCAGGGTACCCCCTTGGCCTCCACCCAGGGGCCTCTGACCCCAGCAAGCTACCCAGGGGGTCCACCTCTTTCACTGGCCTTGCAGTAGAGGCCCTAGGTTACCTCCTGGCCTTCCACCTAGGGGCCTTTGACCCCAGCAAGCTACCCAGGGGTCCACAACTCTCCCTGGACTTGCAGTAGAGGCCCCAGGGTGCCCTCTTGGCCTCCACCTAGGGACTTCTGACCCCAGCAAGCTACCCAGGGGTCCACAACTCTCCCTGGACTTGCAGTAGAGGCCCCAGGGTGCCCCCTTGGCCTCCACCCAGGAGCCTCTGACCCCAGCAAGCTATCCAGGGGTCCACCTTTCTCCCTGGACTTGAAGTATAGGCCCAAGCGTGCCCACTGGCCATCCACCTAGGGGCCTAAGACCCCAACAAGCTACCCAGGGGTCCACAACTCTCCCTGGACTTTCAGTAGAGGACCCCAGGATGCCCGCTGGCCCTCCACCTAGGGGCCTCTGACCCCAGCAAGCTACCCAGGGGTCCATCTCTCTCCCTGGACTTGCAGTATAGGCCCCAGGGTGCCCCCTGGCCCTACACCTAGGGACCTAAGACCCCAGCAAGCTACCCAGGGGTCCACCTCTCTCCCTTGACTTGAAGTATAGGCCCCAGGGTGCCCCTTGGCCCTCCACCTAGGGGACAAGGACCCCAGCAAGCTACCCAGGGGTCCACAACTCTCCCTGGACTTGCAATAGAGGCCCCAGGGTACCCCCTTGGCCTCCACCCAGGGACCTCTGACCCCAGCAAGCTACCCAGGGGGTCCACCTCTTTCCCTGGACTTGCAGTAGAGGCCCTAGGGTACATCCTGGCCCTCCACCTAGGGGCCTTTGACCCCAGCAAGCTACCCAGGGGTCCACAACTCTCCCTGGACTTGCAATAGAGGCCCCAGGGTACCCCCTTGGCCTCCACCCAGGGGCCTCTGACCCCAGCAAGCTACCCAGGGGGTCCACCTCTTTCACTGGACTTGCAGTAGAGGCCCCAGGGTACCTGCTGGCCCTCCACCTAGGGGCCTTTGACCCCAGCAAGCCACCCAGGGGTCCACAACTCTCCCTGGACTTGCAGTAGAGGCCCCAGGGTGCCCCCTTGGCCTCCATCTAGGGGCCTCTGACCCCAGCAAGCTACCCAGGGGTCCACAACTCTCCCTGGACTTGCAGTAGAGGCCCCAGGGTGCCCCCTTGGCCTCCACCCAGGGGCCTCTGACCCCAGCAAGCTACCCAGGGGTCCACCTCTCTCCCTTGACTTGAAGTATAGGCCGCAGGGTACCCCCTGGCCCTCCACCTAGGGGACTAGGACCCCAGCAAGGTACCCAGGGGTCCACCTCTCTGCCTAGACTTGCAGTAGAGGTCCCAGGGTGGCCCCTTGGCCTCCACCTAGGGGCCTCTGACCCCAGCAAGCTACCCAGGGGTCCACAACTCTCCCTGGACTTGCAATAGAGGCCCCAGGGTACCCCCTTGGCCTCCACCCAGGGGCCTCTGACCCCAGTAAGCTACCCAGGGGGTCCACCTCTTTCACTGGACTTGCAGTAGAGGCCCTGGGGTACCTCCTGGCCCTCCACCTAGGGGCCTTTGACCCCAGCAAGCTACCCAGGGGTCCACAACTCTCCCTGGACTTGCAGTAGAGGCCCCAGGGTGCCCCCTTGGCCTCCATCTAGGGGCCTCTGACCCCAGCAAGCTACCCAGGGGTCCACAACTCTCCTTGGACTTGCAGTAGAGGCCCCAGGGTGCCCCCTTGGCCTCCACCCAGGGGCCTCTGACCCCAGCAAGCTACCCAGGGGTCCACAACTCTCCCTGGACTTGCAGTAGAGGCCCCAGGGTGCCCCCTGGCCTCCACCCAGGGGCCTCTGACACCAGCAAGCTACCCAGGGGTCCACCTTTCTCCCTGGACTTGAAGTATAGGCCCAAGGGTGCCCACTGACCCTCCACCTAGGGGCCTAAGACCCCAACAAGCTACCCAGGGGTCCACAACTCTCCCTGGACTTGCAGTAGAGGCCCCAAGGTGCCCCCTGGCCCTCCACCTAGGGGCCTAAGACCCCAGCAAGCTACCCAGGGGTCCACCTCTCTCCCTTGACTTGAAGTATAGGCCCCAGGGTGCCCCCTGGCCCTCCACCTAGGGGACTAGGACCCCAGCTAGCTACCCAGGGGTCCACCTCTCTGCCTGGACTTGCAGTAGAGGCCCCAGGGTGCCCCCTTGCCCTCCACCCAGGGGCCTCTGACCCCAGCAAGCTACCCAGGGGTCCACCTCTCTCCCTTGACTTGAAGTATAGGCCCCAGGGTGTCTCCTGGCCCTCCACCTAGGGGCCTCTGACCCCAGCAAGCTACCCAGGGGTCCACAACTCTCCCTGGACTTGCAGTAGAGGCCCCAGGGTGCCCCCTTGGCCTCAACCCAGGGGCCTTTGACCCCAGCAAGCTACCCAGGGGTCCACCTTTCTCCGTGGACTTGAAGTAGAGGCCCCAGGGTGCCCCCTGGCCCTCCACCTAGGGACCTAAGACCCCAGCAAGCTACCCAGGGGTCCACCTCTCTCCCTTGACTTGAAGTATAGGCCCCAGGGTGCCACCTGGCCCTCCACCTAGGGGACTAGGACCCCAGCAAGGTACCCAGGGGTCCACCTCTCTGCTTGGACTTGCAGTAGAGGCCCCAGGGTGCCCCCTTGGCCTCCACCTAGGGGCCTCTGACCCCAGCAAGCTACCCAGGGGTCCACAACTCTCCCTGGACTTGCAGTAGAGGCCCCAGGGTACCCCCTTGGCCTCCACCCAGGGGCCTCTGACCCCAGCAAGCTACTCAGGGGTTCCACCTCTTTCTCTGGACTTGCAATAGAGGCCCCAGGGTGCCCCCTTGGCCTCCACCCAGGGGCCTCCGACCCCAGCAAGCTACCCAGGGGTCCACCTTTCTCCCTGGACTTGAAGTATAGGCCTCAGGGTGCCCACTGGCCCTCCACCTAGGGGCCTAAGACCCCAGCAAGCTACCCAGGTGTCCACAACTCTACCTGGACTTGCAGTAGAGGCCCCAGGGTGCCCCCTTGGCCTCCACCCAGGGGCCTCTGACCCCAGCAAGCTACCCATGGGTCCACCTTTCTCCCTGGACTTGAAGCATAGGCCCAAGGGTGCACACTGGCCCTCCACCTAGGGGCCTAAGACCCCAACAAGCTACCCAGGGGTCCACAACTCTCCCTGGACTTGCAAGAGAGGCCCCAGGGTGCCCCCTGGCCCTCCAGCTAGGAGCCTAAGACCCCAGCAAGCTACCCAGGGGTCCACCTCTCTCCCTTGACTTGAAGTATAGGCCCCAGGGTGCCCCCTGGCCCTCCACCTAGGGGACTAGGACCCCAGCTAGCTACCCAGGGGTCCACCTCTCTGCCTGGACTTGCAGTAGAGGCCCCAGGGTGCCCCCTTGCCCTCCACCCAGGGGCCTCTGACCCCAGCAAGCTACCCAGGGGTCCACCTCTCTCCCGGGACTTGCAGTAGAGGCCCTAGGGTACCTCCTGGCCCTCCACCTAGAGGCCTCTGACCCCAGCAAGCTACCCAGGGGTCCACAACTCTCCCTGGACTTGCAGTAGAGGCCCCAGGGTGCCCCCTTGGCCTCCACCCAGGGGCCTCTGACCCCAGCAAGCTACCCAGGGGACCACCTTTCACCCTGGACTTGAAGTATAGGCCTCAGGGTGCCCACTTGCCCTCCACCTAGGGGCCTAAGAC
Source organism: Danio rerio (assembly GCF_052040795.2). Classification (NCBI taxonomy): domain Eukaryota; kingdom Metazoa; phylum Chordata; class Actinopteri; order Cypriniformes; family Danionidae; genus Danio; species Danio rerio. The sequence continues at coordinate 18,936,883 of NC_141040.1, forward strand.
CCCAGCAAGCTACCCAGGGTTCCACAACTCTCCCTGGACTTGCAGTAGAGGCCCCAGGGTGCCCCCTTGGCCTCCACCTAGGGGCCTCTGACCCCAGCAAGCTACCCAGGGGTCCACCTCTCTCCCTGGACTTGCAGTATAGGCCCCAGGGTGCCCCCTGGTCCTCCACCTAGGGACCTAAGACCCCAGCAAGTTACCCAGGGGTCCACCTCTCTCCCTTGACTTGAAGTATAGGCTCCAGGGTGCCCCCTGGCCCTCCACCTAGGGGACAAGGACCCCAGCAAGCTACCCAGGGGACCACAACTCTCCCTGGACTTGCAGTACAGGCCCCAGGGTGCCCCCTTGGCCTCCACCTAGGGGCCTCTGACCCCAGCAAGCTACCCAGGGGTCCACCTTTCTCCCTGAACTTGAAGTATAGGCCCAAGGGTGCCCACTGGCCATCCACCTAGGGGCCTAAGACCCCAACAAGCTACCCAGGGGTCCACAACTCTCCCTGGACTTTCAGTAGAGGACCCCAGGGTGCCCGCTGGCCCTCCACCTAGGGGCCTCTGACCCCAGCAAGCTACCCAGGGGTCCATCTCTCTCCCTGGACTTGCAGTATAGGCCCCAGGGTGCCCCCTGGCCCTACACCTAGGGACCTAAGACCCCAGCAAGCTACCCAGGGGTCCACCTCTCTCCCTTGACTTGAAGTATAGGCCCCAGGGTGCCCCTTGGCCCTCCACCTAGGGGACAAGGACCCCAGCAAGCTACCCAGGGGTCCACAACTCTCCCTGGACTTGCAATAGAGGCCCCAGGGTACCCCCTTGGCCTCCACCCAGGGGCCTCTGACCCCAGCAAGCTACCCAGGGGGTCCACCTCTTTCCCTGGACTTGCAGTAGAGGCCCTAGGGTACCTCCTGGCCCTCCACCTAGGGGCCTTTGACCCCAGCAAGCTACCCAGGGGTCCACAACTCTCCCTGGACTTGCAGTAGAGGCCCCAGGGTGCCCCCTTGGCCTCCATCTAGGGGCCTCTGACCCCAGCAAGCTACCCAGGGGTCCACAACTCTCCCTGGACTTGCAGTACAGGCCCCAGGGTGCCCCCTTGGCCTCCACCTAGGGGCCTCTGACCCCAGCAAGCTACCCAGGGGACCACAACTCTCCCTGGACTTGCAGTAGAGGCCCCAGGGTACCCCCTTGGCCTCCACCCAGGGGCCTATGACCCCAGCAAGCTACCCAGGGGGTCCACCTCTTTCCCTGGCCTTGCAGTAGAGGCCCTAGGGTACCTCCTGGCCTTCCACCTAGGGGCCTTTGACCCCAGCAAGCTACCCAGGGGTCCACAACTCTCCCTGGACTTGCAGTAGAGGCCCCAGGGTGCCCCTTTGGCCTCCACCTAGGGGCCTCTGACCCCAGCAAGCTACCCAGGGGTCCACAACTCTCCCTGGACTTGCAGTAGAGGCCCCAGGGTGCCCCCTTGGCCTCCACCCAGGAGCCTCTGACCCCAGCAAGCTACCCAGGGGTCCACCTTTCTCCCTGGACTTGAAGTATATGCCCCAGGGTGCCCCCTTGGCCTCCACCCAGGGGCCTCTGACCCCAGCAAGCTACTCAGGGGTTCCACCTCTTTCCCTGGACTTGCAGTAGAGGCCCCAGGGTGCCCCCTTGCCCTCCACCTTGGGACCTAAGACCCCAGCAAGTTACCCACTGGTCCACCTCTCTCCCTTGACTTGAAGTATGGGCTCCAGGGTGCCCCCTGGCCCTCCACCTAGGGGACAAGGACCCCAGCGAGCTACCCAGGGGTCCACAACTCTCCCTGGACTTGCAGTACAGGCCCCAGGGTGCCCCCTTGGCCTCCACCTAGGGGCCTCTGACCCCAGCAAGCTACCCAGGGGACCACAACTCTCCCTGGACTTGCAGTCGAGGCCCGAGGGTACCCCCTTGGCCTCCACCCAGGGGCCTATGACCCCAGCAAGCTACCCAGGGGGTCCACCTCTTTCCCTGGCCTTGCAGTAGAGGCCCTAGGGTACCTCCTGGCCTTCCACCTAGGGGCCTTTGACCCCAGCAAGCTACCCAGGGGTCCACAACTCTCCCTGGACTTGCAGTAGAGGCCCCAGGGTGCCCCCTTGGCCTCCACCTAGGGGCCTCTGACCCCAGCAAGCTACCCAGGGGTCCACAACTCTCCCTGGACTTGCAGTAGAGGCCCCAGGGTGCCCCCTTGGCCTCCACCCAGGAGCCTCTTTCCCCAGCAAGCTACCCAGGGGTCCACCTTTCTCCCTGGACTTGAAGTATAGGCCCAAGGGTGCCCACTGGCCATCCACCTAGGGGCCTAAGACCCCAACAAGCTACCCAGGGGTCCACAACTCTCCCTGGACTTGCAGTAGAGGACCCCAGGGTGCCCGCTGGCCCTCCACCTAGGGGCCTCTGACCCCAGCAAGCTACCCAGGGGTCCATCTCTCTCCCTTGACTTGAAGTATAGGCCCCAGGGTGTCTCCTGGCCCTCCACCTAGGGGCCTCTGACCCCAGCAAGCTACCCAGGGGTCCACAACTCTCCCTGGACTTGCAGTAGAGGCCCCAGGGTGCCCCCTTGGCCTCAACCCAGGGGCCTTTGACCCCAGCAAGCTACCCAGGGTTCCACCTTTCTCCGTGGACTTGAAGTAGAGGCCCCAGGGTGCCCCCTGGCCCTCCACCTAGGGACCTAAGACCCCAGCAAGCAACCCAGGGGTCCACCTCTCTCCCTTGACTTGAAGTATAGGCCCCAGGGTGCCCCCTGGCCCTCCACCTAGGGGACTACGACCCCAGCAAGGTACCCAGGGGTCCACCTCTCTGCCTGGACTTGCAGTAGAGGCCCCAGGGTGCCCCCTTGGCCTCCACCTAGGGGCCTCTGACCCCAGCAAGCTACCCAGGGGTCCACAACTCTCCCTGGACTTGCAGTAGAGGCCCCAGGGTACCCCCTTGGCCTCCACCCAGGGGCCTCTGACCCCAGCAAGCTACTCAGGGTTTCCACCTCTTTCCCTGGACTTGCAGTAGAGGCCCCAGGGTGCCCCCTTGGCCTCCACCCAGGGGCCTCCGACCCCAGCAAGCTACCCAGGGGTCCACCTTTCTCCCTTGACTTGAAGTATAGGCCCAAGGGTGCCCACTGGCCCTCCACCTAGGGGCCTCTGACCCCAGCAAGCTACCCAGGGGTCCACCTCTCTCCCTGGACTTGCAGTATAGGCCCCAGGGTGCCCCCTGGCCCTCCACCTAGGGACCTAAGACCCCAGCAAGTTACCCAGGGGTCCACCTCTCTCCCTTGACTTGAAGTATAGGCTCCAGGGTGCCCCATGGCCCTCCACCTAGGGGACAAGGACCCCAGCAAGCTACCCAGGGGTCCACAACTCTCCCTGGACTTGCAGTACAGGCCCCAGGGTGCCCCCTTGGCCTCCACCTAGGGGCCTCTGACCCCAGCAAGCTACCCAGGGGACCACAACTCTCCCTGGACTAGCAGTAGAGGCCCCAGGGTACCCCCTTGGCCTGCACCCAGGGGCCTCTGACCCCAGCAAGCTACCCAGGGGGTCCACCTCTTTCCCTGGCCTTGCAGTAGAGGCCCTAGGTTACCTCCTGGCCTTCCACCTAGGGGCCTTTGACCCCAACAAGCTACCCAGGGGTCCACAACTCTCCCTGGACTTGCAGTAGAGGCCCCAGGGTGCCCTCTTGGCCTCCACCTAGGGGCTTCTGACCCCAGCAAGCTACCCAGGGGTCCACAACTCTCCCTGGACTTGCAGTAGAGGCCCCAGGGTGCCCCCTTGGCCTACACCCAGGAGCCTCTGACCCCAGCAAGCTACCCAGGGGTCCACCTTTCTCCCTGGACTTGAAGTATAGGCCCAAGCGTGCCCACTGGCCATCCACCTAGGGGCCTAAGACCCCAACAAGCTACCCAGGGGTCCACAACTCTCCCTGGACTTGCAATAGAGGCCCCAGGGTACCCCCTTGGCCTCCACCCAGGGGCCTCTGACCCCAGCAAGCTACCCAGGGGGTCCACCTCTTTCACTGGACTTGCAGTAGAGGCCCCAGGGTACCTCCTGGCCCTCCACCTAGGGGCCTTTGACCCCAGCAAGCTACCCAGGGGTCCACAACTCTCCCTGGACTTGCAGTAGAGGCCCCAGGGTGCCCCCTTGGCCTCCATCTAGGGGCCTCTGACCCCAGCAAGCTACCCAGGGGTCCACAACTCTCCCTGGACTTGCAGTAGAGGCCCCAGGGTGCCCCCTTGGCCTCCACCCAGGGGCCTCTGACCCCAGCAAGCTACCCAGGGGTCCACCTCTCTCCCTTGACTTGAAGTATAGGCCCCAGGGTACCCCCTGGCCCTCCACCTAGGGGACTAGGACCCCAGCAAGGTACCCAGGGGTCCACCTCTCTGCCTAGACTTGCAGTAGAGGTCCCAGGGTGCCCCCTTGGCCTCCATCTAGGGGCCTCTGACCCCAGCAAGCTACCCAGGGGTCCACAACTCTCCCTGGACTTGCAGTAGAGGCCCCAGGGTGCCCCCTTGGCCTCCACCCAGGGGCCTCTGACCCCAGTAAGCTACCCAGGGGGTCCACCTCTTTCACTGGACTTGCAGTAGAGGCCCTGGGGTACCTCCTGGCCCTCCACCTAGGGGCCTTTGACCCCAGCAAGCTACCCAGGGGTCCACAACTCTCCCTTGACTTGCAGTAGAGGCCCCAGGGTGCCCCCTTGGCCTCCATCTAGGGGCCTCTGACCCCAGCAAGCTACCCAGGGGTCCACAACTTTCCATGGACTTGCAGTAGAGGCCCCAGGGTGCCCCCTTGGCCTCCACCCAGGGGCCTCTGACCCCAGCAAGCTACCCAGGGGTCCACAACTCTCCCTGGACTTGCAGTAGAGGCCCCAGGGTGCCCCCTTGGCCTCCACCCAGGGGCCTCTGACCCCAGCAAGCTACCCAGGGGTCCACCTTTCTCCCTGGACTTGAAGTATAGGCCCAAGGGTGCCCACTAGCCCTCCACCTAGGGGCCTCTGACCCCAGCAAGCTACCCAGGGGTCCACAACTCTCCTTGGACTTGCAGTACAGGCCCCAGGGTGCCCCCTTGGCCTCCACCTAGGGGCCTCTGACCCTAGCAAGCTACCCAGGGGACCACAACTCTCCCTGGACTAGCAGTAGAGGCCCCAGGGTACCCCCTTGGCCTCCACCCAGGGGCCTCTGACCCCAGCAAGCTACTCAGGGGTTTCACCTCTTTCTCTGGACTTGCAGTAGAGGCCCCAGGGTGCCCCCTTGGCCTCCACCCAGGGGCCTCCGACCCCAGCAAGCTACCCAGGGGTCCACCATTCTCCCTTGACTTGAAGTATAGGCCCAAGGGTGCCCACTGGCCCTCCACCTAGGGGCCTCTGACCCCAGCAAGCTACCCAGGGGTCCACCTCTCTCCCTGGACTTGCAGTATAGGCCCCAGGGTGCCCCCTGGTCCTCCACCTAGGGACCTAAGACCCCAGCAAGTTACCCAGGGGTCCACCTCTCTCCCTTGACTTGAAGTATAGGCCCCAGGGTGCCCCCTGGCCCTCCACCTAGGGACCTAAGACCCCAGCAAGCTACCCAGGGGTCCACCTCTCTCCCTTAACTTGAAGTATAGGCCCCAGGGTGCCCCCTGGCCCTCCACCTAGGGGACTAGGACCCCAGCAAGCTACCCAGGGGTACACCTCTCTGTCTGGACTTGCAGTAGAGGCCCCAGTGTGCCCCGTGGCCTCCGCCTAGGGGCCTCTGACCCCAGCAAGCTACCCAGGGATCCACAACTCTCCCTGGACTTGCAGTAGAGGCCTCAGGGTGCCCCCTGGCCCTCCACCTAGGGGCCTCTGACCCCAGCAAGGTACCCTGGGGGTCCACCTCTTTCCCTGGACTTGCAGTAGAGGCCCCAGTGTGCCCCGTGGCCTCCACCTAGGGGCCTCTGACCCCAGCAAGCTACCCAGGGGTCCACCTCTCTCCCTGGACTTGCAGTATAGGCCCCAGGGTGCCCCCTGGCCCTCCACCTAGGGACCTAAGACCCCAGCAAGCTACCCAGGGGTCCACCTCTCTCCCTTAACTTGAAGTATAGGCCTCAGGGTGCCCCCTGGCCCTCCACCTAGGGGACTAGGACCCCAGAAAGCTACCCAGGGGTACACCTCTCTGTCTGGACTTGCAGTAGAGGCCCCAGTGTGCCCCGTGGCTTCCGCCTAGGGGCCTCTGACCCCAGCAAGCTACCCAGGGGTCCACAACTCTCCCTGGACTTGCAGTAGAGGCCCCAGGGTGCCCCCTTGGCCTCCACCCAGGGGCCTCTGACCCCAGCAAGCTACCCAGGGGTCCACCTTTCTCCTTGGACTTGACGTATAGGCCTCAGGGTGCCCACTGGCCCTCCACGTAGGGGCCTTAGACCCCAGCAAGCTACCCAGGGGTCCACAACTCTCCCTGGACTTGCAGTAGAGGCCCCAGGGTGCCCCCTTTGCCTCCACCTAGGGGCCTCTGACCCCAGCAAGCTACCCAGGGGTCCACAACTCTCCCTGGACTTGCAGTAGAAGCCCCAGGGTGACCCCTTGGCCTCCACCCAGGGGCCTCTGACCTCAGCAAGCTACCCAGGGGTCCACCTTTCTCCCTGGACTTGAAGTATAGGCCCAAGGGTGCCCACTGGCCATCCACCTAGGGGCCTAAGACACCAACAAGCTACCCAGGGGTCCACAACTCTCCCTGGACTTGCAGTAGAGGCCCCAGGGTGCCCCCTGGACCTCCACCCAGGGGCCTCTGACCCCAGCAAGGTACCCAGGGGTCCACCTCTCTGCCTGGACTTGCAGTAGAGGCCCCAGGGTGCCCCCTTGGCCTCCACCTAGGGAACTCTGACCCCAGCAAGCTACCCAGGGGTCCACAACTCTCCCTGGACTTGCAATAGAGGCCCCAGGGTACCCCCTTGGCCTCCACCCAGGGGCCTCTGACCCCAGCAAGCTACCCAGGGGGTCCACCTCTTTCCCTGGACTTGCAGTAGAGGCCCTAGGGTACCTCCTGGCCCTCCACCTAGGGGCCTTTGACCCCAGCAAGCTACCCAGGGGTCCACAACTCTCCCTGGACTTGCAGTAGAGGCCCCAGGGTGCCCCCTTGGCCTCCATCTAGGGGACTCTGACCCCAGCAAGCTACCCAGGGGTCCACAACTCTCCCTGGACTTGCAGTAGAGGCCCCAGGGTGCCCCCTTGGCCTCCACCCAGGGGCCTCTGACCCCAGCAAGCTACCCAGGGGTCCACAACTCTCCCTGGACTTGCAGTAGAGGCCCCAGGGTGCCCCCTTGGCCTCCACCCAGGGGCCTCTGACCCCAGCAAGCTACCCAGGGGTCCACCTTTCTCCCTGGACTTGAAGTATAGGCCCAAGGGTGCCCACTGGCCCTCCACCTAGGGGCCTAAGACCCCAACAAGCTACCCAGGGGTCCACAACTCTCCCTGGACTTGCAATAGAGGCCCCAGGGTGCCCCCTGGCCCTCCACCTAGGGGCCTAAGACCCCAGCAAGCTACCCAGGGGTCCACCTCTCTCCCTTGACTTGAAGTATAGGCCCCAGGGTGCCCCCTGGCCCTCCACCTAGGGGACTAGGACCCCAGCTAGCTACCCAGGGGTCCACCTTTCTCCTTGGACTTGACGTATAGGCCTCAGGGTGCCCACTGGCCCTCCACGTAGGGGCCTTAGACCCCAGCAAGCTACCCAGGGGTCCACATTTCTCCGTGGACTTGAAGTAGAGGCCCCAGGGTGCCCCCTGGCCCTCCACCTAGGGACCTAAGACCCCAGCAAGCTACCCAGGGGTCCACCTCTCTCCCTTGACTTGAAGTATAGGCCCCAGGGTGCCCCCTTGCCCTCCACCTAGGGGACTAGGACCCCAGCAAGGTACCCAGGGGTCCACCTCTCTGACTTGACTTGCAGTAGAGGCCCCAGGGTGCCCCCTTGGCCTCCACCTAGGGGCCTCTGACCGCAGCAAGCTACCCAGGGGTCCACAACTCTCCCTGGACTTGCAGTAGAGGCCCCAGGGTACCCCCTTGGCCTCCACCCAGGGGCCTCTGACCCCAGAAAGCTACTCAGGGGTTCCGCTTCTTTCCCTGGACTTACAGTAGAGGCCCCAGGGTGCCCCCTTGGCCTCCACCCAGGGGCCTCCGACCCCAGCAAGCTACCCAGGGGTCCACCTTTCTCCCTTGACTTGAAGTATAGGCCCAAGGGTGCCCACTGGCCCTCCACCTAGGGGCCTCTGACCCCAGCAAGCTACCCAGGGGTCCACCTCTCTCCCTGGACTTGCAGTATAGGCCCCAGGGTGCCCCCTGGCCCTCCACCTAGGCACCTAAGACCCCAGCAAGTTAACCAGCGGTCCACCTCTCTCCCTTGACTTGAAGTATAGGCTCCAGGGTGCCCCCTGGCCCTCCACCTAGGGGACAAGGACCCCAGCAAGCTACCCAGGGGTCCACAACTCTCCCTGGACTTGCAGTACAGGCCCCAGGGTGCCCCCTTGGCCTCCACCTAGGGGCCTCTGACCCCAGCAAGCTACCCAGGGGACCACAACTCTCCCTGGACTTGCAGTAGAGGCCCCAGGGTACCCCCTTGGCCTCCACCCAGGGACCTCTGACCCCAGCAAGCTACCCAGGGGGTCCACCTCTTTCCCTGGCCTTGCAGTAGAGGCCCTAGGGTACCTCCTGGCCTTCCACCTAGGGGCCTTTGACCCCAGCAAGCTACCCAGGGGTCCACAACTCTCCCTGGACTTGCAGTAGAGGCCCCAGGGTGCCCCCTTGGCCTCCACCTAGGGGCCTCTGACCCCAGCAAGCTACCCAGGGGTCCACAACTCTCCCTGGACTTGCAGTAGAGGCCCCAGGGTGCCCCCTTGGCCTCCACCCAGGGGCCTCTGACCCCAGCAAGCTACCCAGGGGTCCACCTTTCTCCCTGGACTTGAAGTATAGGCCCAAGGGTGCCCACTGGCCATCCACCTAGGGGCCTAAGACCCCAACAAGCTACCCAGGGGTCCACAACTCTCCCTGGACTTGCAGTAGAGGACCCCAGGGTGCCCCCTGGCCCTCCACCTAGGGGCCTCTGACCCCAGCAAGCTACCCAGGGGTCCATCTCTCTCCCTGGACTTGCAGTATAGGCCCCAGGGTGCCCCCTGGCCCTCCACCTAGGGACCTAAGACCCCAGCAAGCTACCTAGGGGTCCACCTCTCTCCCTTGAATTGAAGTATAGGCCCCAGGGTGCCCCCTGGCCCACCACCTAGGGGACAAGGACCCCAGCAAGCTACCCAGGGGTCCACCTCTCTGCCTGGACTTGCAGTAGAGGCCCCAGGGTGCCCCCTTGGCCTCCACCTAGGGGCCTCTGACCCCAGCAAGCTACCCAGGGGTCCACCTCTCTGCCTGGACTTGCAGTAGAGGCCCCAGGGTGCCCCCTTGGCCTCCACCCAGGGGCCTCTGACCCCAGCAAGCTACCCAGGGGTCCACCTTTCTCCCTGGACTTGAAGTATAGGCCCAAGGGTGCCCACTGGCCCTCCACCTAGGGGCCTCTGACCCCAGCAAGCTACCCAGGGGTCCACCTCTCTCCCTGGACTTGCAGTATAGGCCCCAGGGTGCCCCCTGGCCCTCCACCTAGGCACCTAAGACCCCAGCAAGTTAACCAGGGGTCCACCTCTCTCCCTTGACTTGAAGTATAGGCTCCAGGGTGCCCCCTGGCCCTCCACCTAGGGGACAAGGACCCCAGCAAGCTACCCAGGGGTCCACAACTCTCCCTGGACTTGCAGTACAGGCCCCAGGGTGCCCCCTTGGCCTCCACCTAGGGGCCTCTGACCCCAGCAAGCTACCCAGGGGACCACAACTCTCCCTGGACTTGCAGTAGAGGCCCCAGGGTACCCCCTTGGCCTCCACCCAGGGGCCTCTGACCCCAGCAAGCTACCCAGGGGGTCCACCTCTTTCCCTGGCCTTGCAGTAGAGGCCCTAGGGTACCTCCTGGCCTTCCACCTAGGGGCCTTTGACCCCAGCAAGCTACCCAGGGGTCCACAACTCTCCCTGGACTTGCAGTAGAGGCCCCAGGGTGCCCCCTTGGCCTCCACCTAGGGGCCTCTGACCCCAGCAAGCTACCCAGGGGTCCACAACTCTCCCTGGACTTGCAGTAGAGGCCCCAGGGTGCCCCCTTGGCCTCCACCCAGGGGCCTCTGACCCCAGCAAGCTACCCAGGGGTCCACCTTTCTCCCTGGACTTGAAGTATAGGCCCAAGGGTGCCCACTGGCCATCCACCTAGGGGCCTAAGACCCCAACAAGCTACCCAGGGGTCCACAACTCTCCCTGGACTTGCAGTAGAGGACCCCAGGGTGCCCCCTGGCCCTCCACCTAGGGGCTCTGACCCCAGCAAGCTACCCAGGGGTCCATCTCTCTCCCTGGACTTGCAGTATAGGCCCCAGGGTGCCCCCTGGCCCTCCACCTAGGGACCTAAGACCCCAGCAAGCTACCTAGGGGTCCACCTCTCTCCCTTGAATTGAAGTATAGGCCTCAGGGTGCCCCCTGGCCCTCCACCTAGGGGCCTCTGACCCCAGCAAGCTACCCAGGGGTCCACAACTCTCCCTGGACTTGCAGTAGAGGCCCCAGGGTACCCCCTTGGCCTCCACCCAGGGGCCTCTGACCCCAGAAAGCTACTCAGGGGTTCCACCTCTTTCCCTGGACTTGCAGTAGAGGCCCCAGGGTGCCCCCTTGGCCTCCACCCAGGGGCCTCCGACCCCAGCAAGCTACCCAGGGGTCCACCTTTCTCCCTTGACTTGAAGTATAGGCCCAAGGGTGCCCACTGGCCCTCCACCTAGGGGCCTCTGACCCCAGCAAGCTACCCAGGGGTCCACCTCTCTCCCTGGACTTGCAGTATAGGCCCCAGGGTGCCCCCTGGCCTTCCACCTAGGCACCTAAGACCCCAGCAAGTTAACCAGGGGTCCACCTCTCTCCCTTGACTTGAAGTATAGGCTCCAGGGTGCCCCCTGGCCCTCCACCTAGGGGCCTCTGACCCCAGCAAGCTACCCAGGGGTCCACAACTCTCCCTGGACTTGCAGTACAGGCCCCAGGGTGCCCCCTTGGCCTCCACCTAGGGGCCTCTGACCCCAGCAAGCTACCCAGGGGACCACAACTCTCCCTGGACTTGCAGTAGAGGCCCCAGGGTACCCCCTTGGCCTCCACCCATGGGCCTCTGACCCCAGCAAGCTACCCAGGGGGTCCACCTCTTTCCCTGGCCTTGCAGTAGAGGCCCTAGGGTACCTCCTGGCCTTCCACCTAGGGGCCTTTGACCCCAGCAAGCTACCCAGGGGTCCACAACTCTCCCTGGACTTGCAGTAGAGGCCCCAGGGTGCCCCCTTGGCCTCCACCTAGGGGCCTCTGACCCCAGCAAGCTACCCAGGGGTCCACAACTCTCCCTGGACTTGCAGTAGAGGCCCCAGGGTGCCCCCTTGGCCTCCACCCAGGGGCCTCTGACCCCAGCAAGCTACCCAGGGGTCCACCTTTCTCCCTGGACTTGAAGTATAGGCCCAAGGGTGCCCACTGGCCATCCACCTAGGGGCCTAAGACCCCCACAAGCTACCCAGGGGTCCACAACTCTCCCTGGACTTGCAGTAGAGGACCCCAGGGTGCCCCCTGGCCCTCCACCTAGGGGCCTCTGACCCCAGCAAGCTACCCAGGGGTCCATCTCTCTCCCTGGACTTGCAGTATAGGCCCCAGGGTGCCCCCTGGCCCTCCACCTAGGGATCTAAGACCCCAGCAAGCTACCTAGGGGTCCACCTCTCTCCCTTGAATTGAAGTATAGGCCCCAGGGTGCCCCCTGGCCCTCCACCTAGGGGACTAGGACCCCAGCAAGGTACCCAGGGGTCCACCTCTCTGCCTAGACTTGCAGTAGAGGTCCCAGGGTGCCCCCTTGGCCTCCACCTAGGGGCCTCTGACCCCAGCAAGCTACCCAGGGGTCCACAACTCTCCCTGGACTTGCAATAGAGGCCCCAGGGTACCCAATTGGCCTCCACCCAGGGGCCTCTGACCCCAGTAAGCTACCCAGGGGGTCCACCTCTTTCACTGGACTTGCAGTAGAGGCCCTGGGGTACCTCCTGGCCCTCCACCTAGGGGCCTTTGACCCCAGCAAGCTACCCAGGGGTCCACAACTCTCCCTTGACTTGCAGTAGAGGCCCCAGGGTGCCCCCTTGACCTCCATCTAGGGGCCTCTGACCCCAGCAAGCTACCCAGGGGTCCACAACTCTCCTTGGACTTGCAGTAGAGGCCCCAGGGTGCCCCCTTGGCCTCCACCCAGGGGCCTCTGACCCCAGCAAGCTACCCAGGGGTCCACAACTCTCCCTGGACTTGCAGTAGAGGCCCCAGGGTGCCCCCTTGGTTTCCACCCAGGGGCCTCTGACCCCAGCAAGCTACCCAGGGGTCCACCTTTCTCCCTGGACTTGAAGTATAGGCCCAAGGGTGCCCACTGGCCCTCCACCTAGGGGCCTCTGACCCCAGCAAGCTACCCAGGGGTCCACAACTCTCCTTGGACTTGCAGTACAGGCCCCAGGGTGCCCCCTTGGCCTCCACCTAGGGGCCTCTGACCCTAGCAAGCTACCCAGGGGACCACAACTCTCCCTGGACTAGCAGTAGAGGCCCCAGGGTACCCCCTTGGCCTCCACCCAGGGGCCTCTGACCCCAGCAAGCTACTCAGGGGTTCCACCTCTTTCTCTGGACTTGCAGTAGAGGCCCCAGGGTGCCCCCTTGGCCTCCACCCAGGGGCCTCCGACCCCAGCAAGCTACCCAGGGGTCCACTATTCTCCCTTGACTTGAAGTATAGGCCCAAGGGTGCCCACTGGCCCTCCACCTAGGGGCCTCTGACCCCAGCAAGCTACCCAGGGGTCCACCTCTCTCCCTGGACTTGCAGTATAGGCCCCAGGGTGCCCCCTGGCCCTCCACCTAGGGACCTAAGACCCCAGCAAGCTACCTAGGGGTCCACCTCTCTCCCTTGACTTGAAGTATAGGCCTCAGGGTGCCCACTGGCCCTCCACCCAGGGGCCTAAGACCTCAGCAAGCTACCCAGGGGTCCAAAACTCTCCCTGGACTTGCAGTAGAGGCCCCAGGGTTCCCCCTGGCCCTCCACCTAGGGGCCTCTTACGCCAGCAAGCTACCCAGGGTTCCACAACTCTCCCTGGACTTGCAGTAGAGGCCCCTGGGTGCCCCCTGGCCCTCCACCCAGGGACCTAAGACCCCAGCAAGCTACCCAGGGGTCCACCTCTCTGCCTGGACTTGCAGTAGAGGCCCCAGGGTGCCCCCTTGGCCTCCACCTAGGGGCCTCTGACCCCAGCAAGCTACCCAGGGGTCCACAACTCTCCCTGGACTTGCAGTAGAGGCCTCAGGGTGCCCCCTTGGCCTCCACCTAGGGGCCTCTGACCCCAGCAAGCTACCCAGGGGTCCACCTTTCTCCCTGGACATGCAGTAGACGCCCCAGGGTGCCCCCTGGCCCTCCACCTAGTGGCCTTTGACCCCAGGAAGCTATCCAGGGGTCCACCTTGCTCCCTGGACTTGCAGTAGAGGCCCAAGAAGGCCACCTGGCCCTCCATCTAGTGGCCTAGGACCCCAGAAAGCTACCCAGGGGTCCACCTCTCTCCCTGGACTGGCAGTAGAGGCCCCAGGGTGCCCCCTTGCCCTCCAAAAAGGAGTCTTTGACCCCAGCAACCTACCCAGTGGTCCACCTCTCTCCCTGGACTTGGAGGATAGGCCCCAGGGTGCCCCCTGGCCCTCCACCTAGGGGCCTAAGACCCCAGCAAGCTACCCTGGGGTCCTCCTCTTTCCCTGGACTTGCAGTAGAGGCCCCAGGGTGCCCCCTTGGCCTCCACCTAGGGGCCTCTGACCCCAGCAAGCTACCCAGGGGTCCACCTTTCTCCCTGGACTTGAAGTATAGGCCCAAGGGGTCCCACTGGCCCTCCACCTAGGTTCCTAAGACCCCAACAAGCTACCCAGGGGTCCACAACTCTCCCTGGACTTGCAGTAGAGGCCCCAGGGTGCCCCCTGGCCCTCCACTTAGGGGCCTAAGACCCCAGCAAGCTACCCAGGGGTCCACCTCTCTCCCTTGACTTGAAGTATAGGCCCAAGGGTGCCCACTGGCCATCCACCTAGGGGCCTAAGACCCCAACAAGCTACCCAGGGGTCCGCAACTCTCCCTGGACTTGCAGTAGAGGCCCCAGGGTGCCCACTGGCCCTCCACCTTGGGGCCTCTGACCCCAGCAAGCTACCCAGGGGTCCACCTCTCTCCCTTGACTTGAAGTATAGGCCCCAGGGTGCCCCCTTGCCCTCCACCCAAGGGCCTCTGACCCCAGCAAGCTACCCAGGGGTCCACCTCTCTCCCTGGACTTGCAGTAGAGGCCCTAGGATACCTCCTGGCCATCCACCTAGGGGCCTCTGACCCCAGCAAGCTACCTAGGGGTCCACAACTCTCCCTGGACTTGCAGTAGAGGCCCAAGGGTGCCCCCTTGGCCTCCACCCAGGGGCCTCTGACCCCAGCAAGTTACCCAGGGGTCCACCTCTCTCCCTTGACTTGAAGTATAGGCTCCAGGGTGCCCCCTGGCCCTCCACCTAGGGGACAAGGACCCCAGCAAGCTACCCAGGGGTCCACAACTCTCCCTGGACTTGCAGTACAGGCCCCAGGGTGCCCCCTTGGCCTCCACCTAGGGGCCTCTGACCCCAGCAAGCTACCCAGGGGTCCACCTTTCTCCCTGAACTTGAAGTATAGGCCCAAGGGTGCCCACTGGCCATCCACCTAGGGGCCTAAGACCCCAACAAGCTACCCAGGGGTCCACAACTCTCCCTGGACTTTCAGTAGAGGACCCCAGTGTGCCCGCTGGCCCTCCACCTAGGGGCCTCTGACCCCAGCAAGCTACCCAGGGGTCCATCTCTCTCCCTGGACTTGCAGTATAGGCCCCAGGGTGCCCCCTGGCCCTACACCTAGGGACCTAAGACCCCAGCAAGCTACCCAGGGGTCCACCTCTCTCCCTTGACTTGAAGTATAGGCCCCAGGGTGCCCCTTGGCCCTCCACCTAGGGGACAAGGACCGCAGCAAGCTACCCAGGGGTCCACAACTCTCCCTGGACTTGCAATAGAGGCCCCAGGGTACCCCCTTGGCCTCCACCCAGGGGCCTCTGACCCCAGCAAGCTACCCAGGGGGTCCACCTCTTTCCCTGGACTTGCAGAAGAGGCCCTAGGGTACCTCCTGGCCCTCCACCTAGGGGCCTTTGACCCCAGCAAGCTACCCAGGGGTCCACAACTCTCCCTGGACTTGCAGTAGAGGCCCCAGGGTGCCCCCTTGGCCTCCATCTAGGGGCCTCTGACCCCAGCAAGCTACCCAGGGGTCCACAACTCTCCCTGGACTTGCAGTACAGGCCCCAGGGTGCCCCCTTGGCCTCCACCTAGGGGCCTCTGACCCCAGCAAGCTACCCAGGGGACCACAACTCTCCCTGGACTTGCAGTAGAGGCCCCAGGGTACCCCCTTGGCCTCCACCCAGGGGCCTATGACCCCAGCAAGCTACCCAGGGGGTCCACCTCTTTCCCTGGCCTTGCAGTAGAGGCCCTAGGGTACCTCCTGGCCTTCCACCTAGGGGCCTTTGACCCCAGCAAGCTACCCAGGGGTCCACAACTCTCCCTGGACTTGCAGTAGAGGCCCCAGGGTGCCCCCTTGGCCTCCACCTAGGGGCCTCTGACCCCAGCAAGCTACCCAGGGGTCCACAACTCTCCCTGGACTTGCAGTAGAGGCCCCAGGGTGCCCCCTTGGCCTCCACCCAGGAGCCTCTTTCCCCAGCAAGCTACCCAGGGGTCCACCTTTCTCCCTGGACTTGAAGTATAGGCCCAAGGGTGCCCACTGGCCATCCACCTAGGGGCCTAAGACCCCAACAAGCTACCCAGGGGTCCACAACTCTCCCTGGAGTTGCAGTAGAGGACCCCAGGGTGCCCGCTGGCCCTCCACCTAGGGGCCTCTGACCCCAGCAAGCTACCCAGGGGTCCATCTCTCTCCCTTGACTTGAAGTATAGGCCCCAGGGTGTCTCCTGGCCCTCCACCTAGGGGCCTCTGACCCCAGCAAGCTACCCAGGGGTCCACAACTCTCCCTGGACTTGCAGTAGAGGCCCCAGGGTGCCCCCTTGGCCTCAACCCAGGGGCCTTTGACCCCAGCAAGCTACCCAGGGTTCCACCTTTCTCCGTGGACTTGAAGTAGAGGCCCCAGGGTGCCCCCTGGCCCTCCACCTAGGGACCTAAGACCCCAGCAAGCAACCCAGGGGTCCACCTCTCTCCCTTGACTTGAAGTATAGGCCCCAGGGTGCCCCCTGGCCCTCCACCTAGGGGACTAGGACCCCAGCAAGGTACCCAGGGGTCCACCTCTCTGCCTGGACTTGCAGTAGAGGCCCCAGGGTGCCCCCTTGGCCTCCACCTAGGGGCCTCTGACCCCAGCAAGCTACCCAGGGGTCCACAACTCTCCCTGGACTTGCAGTAGAGGCCCCAGGGTACCCCTTTGGCCTCCACCCAGGGGCCTCTGACCCCAGCAAGCTACTCAGGGGTTCCACCTCTTTCCCTGGACTTGCAGTAGAGGCCCCAGGGTGCCCCCTTGGCCTCCACCCAGGGGCCTCCGACCCCAGCAAGCTACCCAGGGGTCCACCTTTCTCCCTTGACTTGAAGTATAGGCCCAAGGGTGCCCACTGGCCCTCCACCTAGGGGCCTCTGACCCCAGCAAGCTACCCAGGGGTCCACCTCTCTCCCTGGACTTGCAGTATAGGCCCCAGGGTGCCCCCTGGCCCTCCACCTAGGGACCTAAGACCCCAGCAAGTTACCCAGGGGTCCACCTCTCTCCCTTGACTTGAAGTATAGGCTCCAGGGTGCCCCATGGCCCTCCACCTAGGGGACAAGGACCCCAGCAAGCTACCCAGGGGTCCACAACTCTCCCTGGACTTGCAGTACAGGCCCCAGGGTGCCCCCTTGGCCTCCACCTAGGGGCCTCTGACCCCAGCAAGCTACCCAGGGGACCACAACTCTCCCTGGACTAGCAGTAGAGGCCCCAGGGTACCCCCTTGGCCTCCACCCAGGGGCCTCTGACCCCAGCAAGCTACCCAGGGGGTCCACCTCTTTCCCTGGCCTTGCAGTAGAGGCCCTAGGTTACCTCCTGGCCTTCCACCTAGGGGCCTTTGACCCCAGCAAGCTACCCAGGGGTCCACAACTCTCCCTGGACTTGCAGTAGAGGCCCCAGGGTGCCCTCTTGGCCTCCACCTAGGGGCTTCTGACCCCAGCAAGCTACCCAGGGGTCCACAACTCTCCCTGGACTTGCAGTAGAGGCCCCAGGGTGCCCCCTTGGCCTCCACCCAGGAGCCTCTGACCCCAGCAAGCTACCCAGGGGTCCACCTTTCTCCCTGGACTTGAAGTATAGGCCCAAGCGTGCCCACTGGCCATCCACCTAGGGGCCTAAGACCCCAACAAGCTACCCAGGGGTCCACAACTCTCCCTGGACTTTCAGTAGAGGACCCCAGGATGCCCGCTGGCCCTCCACCTAGGGGCCTCTGACCCCATCAAGCTACCCAGGGGTCCATCTCTCTCCCTGGACTTGCAGTATAGGCCCCAGGGTGCCCCCTGGCCCTACACCTAGGGACCTAAGACCCCAGCAAGCTACCCAGGGGTCCACCTCTCTCCCTTGACTTGAAGTATAGGCCCCAGGGTGCCCCTTGGCCCTCCACCTAGGGGACAAGGACCCCAGCAAGCTACCCAGGGGTCCACAACTCTCCCTGGACTTGCAATAGAGGCCCCAGGGTACCCCCTTGGCCTCCACCCAGGGACCTCTGACCCCAGCAAGCTACCCAGGGGGTCCACCTCTTTCCCTGGACTTGCAGTAGAGGCCCTAGGGTACATCCTGGCCCTCCACCTAGGGGCCTTTGACCCCAGCAAGCTACCCAGGGGTCCACAACTCTCCCTGGACTTGCAATAGAGGCCCCAGGGTACCCCCTTGGCCTCCACCCAGGGGCCTCTGACCCCAGCAAGCTACCCAGGGGGTCCACCTCTTTCACTGGACTTGCAGTAGAGGCCCCAGGGTACCTCCTGGCCCTCCACCTAGGGGCCTTTGACCCCAGCAAGCCACCCAGGGGTCCACAACTCTCCCTGGACTTGCAGTAGAGGCCCCAGGGTGCCCCCTTGGCCTCCATCTAGGGGCCTCTGACCCCAGCAAGCTACCCAGGGGTCCACAACTCTCCCTGGACTTGCAGTAGAGGCCCCAGGGTGCCCCCTTGGCCTCCACCCAGGGGCCTCTGACCCCAGCAAGCTACCCAGGGGTCCACCTCTCTCCCTTGACTTTAAGTATAGGCCGCAGGGTACCCCCTGGCCCTCCACCTAGGGGACTAGGACCCCAGCAAGGTACCCAGGGGTCCACCTCTCTGCCTAGACTTGCAGTAGAGGTCCCAGGGTGGCCCCTTGGCCTCCACCTAGGGGCCTCTGACCCCAGCAAGCTACCCAGGGGTCCACAACTCTCCCTGGACTTGCAATAGAGGCCCCAGGGTACCCCCTTGGCCTCCACCCAGGGGCCTCTGACCCCAGTAAGCTACCCAGGGGGTCCACCTCTTTCACTGGACTTGCAGTAGAGGCCCTGCGGTACCTCCTGGCCCTCCACCTAGGGGCCTTTGACCCCAGCAAGCTACCCAGGGGTCCACAACTCTCCCTGGACTTGCAGTAGAGGCCCCAGGGTGCCCCCTTGGCCTCCATCTAGGGGCCTCTGACCCCAGCAAGCTACCCAGGGGTCCACAACTCTCCTTGGACTTGCAGTAGAGGCCCCAGGGTGCCCCCTTGGCCTCCACCCAGGGGCCTCTGACCCCAGCAAGCTACCCAGGGGTCCACAACTCTCCCTGGACTTGCAGTAGAGGCCCCAGGGTGCCCCCTTGGCCTCCACCCAGGGGCCTCTGACACCAGCAAGCTACCCAGGGGTCCACCTTTCTCCCTGGACTTGAAGTATAGGCCCAAGGGTGCCCACTGGCCCTCCACCTAGGGGCCTAAGACCCCAACAAGCTACCCAGGGGTCCACAACTCTCCCTGGACTTGCAGTAGAGGCCCCAAGGTGCCCCCTGGCCCTCCACCTAGGGGCCTAAGACCCCAGCAAGCTACCCAGGGGTCCACCTCTCTCCCTTGACTTGAAGTATAGGCCCCAGGGTGCCCCCTGGCCCTCCACCTAGGGGACTAGGACCCCAGCTAGCTACCCAGGGGTCCACCTCTCTGCCTGGACTTGCAGTAGAGGCCCCAGGGTGCCCCCTTGCCCTCCACCCAGGGGCCTCTGACCCCAGCAAGCTACCCAGGGGTCCACCTCTCTCCCTTGACTTGAAGTATAGGCCCCAGGGTGTCTCCTGGCCCTCCACCTAGGGGCCTCTGACCCCAGCAAGCTACCCAGGGGTCCACAACTCTCCCTGGACTTGCAGTAGAGGCCCCAGGGTGCCCCCTTGGCCTCAACCCAGGGGCCTTTGACCCCAGCAAGCTACCCAGGGGTCCACCTTTCTCCGTGGACTTGAAGTATAGGCTCCAGGGTGCCCCATGGCCCTCCACCTAGGGACCTAAGACCCCAGCAAGTTACCCAGGGGTCCACCTCTCTCCCTTGACTTGAAGTATAGGCTCCAGGGTGCCCCATGGCCCTCCACCTAGGGGACAAGGACC
This sequence comes from Danio rerio, assembly GCF_052040795.2. Taxonomy (NCBI): domain Eukaryota; kingdom Metazoa; phylum Chordata; class Actinopteri; order Cypriniformes; family Danionidae; genus Danio; species Danio rerio. The sequence goes on from NC_141040.1 coordinate 18,956,509, forward strand.
CCAGCAAGCTACCCAGGGGTCCACAACTCTCCCTGGACTTGCAGTACAGGCCCCAGGGTGCCCCCTTGGCCTCCACCTAGGGGCCTCTGACCCCAGCAAGCTACCCAGGGGACCACAACTCTCCCTGGACTAGCAGTAGAGGCCCCAGGGTACCCCCTTGGCCTCCACCCAGGGGCCTCTGACCCCAGCAAGCTACCCAGGGGGTCCACCTCTTTCCCTGGCCTTGCAGTAGAGGCCCTAGGTTACCTCCTGGCCTTCCACCTAGGGGCCTTTGACCCCAGCAAGCTACCCAGGGGTCCACAACTCTCCCTGGACTTGCAGTAGAGGCCCCAGGGTGCCCTCTTGGCCTCCACCTAGGGGCTTCTGACCCCAGCAAGCTACCCAGGGGTCCACAACTCTCCCTGGACTTGCAGTAGAGGCCCCAGGGTGCCCCCTTGGCCTCCACCCAGGAGCCTCTGACCCCAGCAAGCTACCCAGGGGTCCACCTTTCTCCCTGGACTTGAAGTATAGGCCCAAGCGTGCCCACTGGCCATCCACCTAGGGGCCTAAGACCCCAACAAGCTACCCAGGGGTCCACAACTCTCTCTGGACTTTCAGTAGAGGACCCCAGGATGCCCGCTGGCCCTCCACCTAGGGGCCTCTGACCCCAGCAAGCTACCCAGGGGTCCATCTCTCTCCCTGGACTTGCAGTATAGGCCCCAGGGTGCCCCCTGGCCCTACACCTAGGGACCTAAGACCCCAGCAAGCTACCCAGGGGTCCACCTCTCTCCCTTGACTTGAAGTATAGGCCCCAGGGTGCCCCTTGGCCCTCCACCTAGGGGACAAGGACCCCAGCAAGCTACCCAGGGGTCCACAACTCTCCCTGGACTTGCAATAGAGGCCCCAGGGTACCCCCTTGGCCTCCACCCAGGGACCTCTGACCCCAGCAAGCTACCCAGGGGGTCCACCTCTTTCCCTGGACTTGCAGTAGAGGCCCTAGGGTACATCCTGGCCCTCCACCTAGGGGCCTTTGACCCCAGCAAGCTACCCAGGGGTCCACAACTCTCCCTGGACTTGCAATAGAGGCCCCAGGGTACCCCCTTGGCCTCCACCCAGGGGCCTCTGACCCCAGCAAGCTACCCAGGGGGTCCACCTCTTTCACTGGACTTGCAGTAGAGGCCCCAGGGTACCTCCTGGCCCTCCACCTAGGGGCCTTTGACCCCAGCAAGCCACCCAGGGGTCCACAACTCTCCCTGGACTTGCAGTAGAGGCCCCAGGGTGCCCCCTTGGCCTCCATCTAGGGGCCTCTGACCCCAGCAAGCTACCCAGGGGTCCACAACTCTCCCTGGACTTGCAGTAGAGGCCCCAGGGTGCCCCCTTGGCCTCCACCCAGGGGCCTCTGACCCCAGCAAGCTACCCAGGGGTCCACCTCTCTCCCTTGACTTGAAGTATAGGCCGCAGGGTACCCCCTGGCCCTCCACCTAGGGGACTAGGACCCCAGCAAGGTACCCAGGGGTCCACCTCTCTGCCTAGACTTGCAGTAGAGGTCCCAGGGTGGCCCCTTGGCCTCCACCTAGGGGCCTCTGACCCCAGCAAGCTACCCAGGGGTCCACAACTCTCCCTGGACTTGCAATAGAGGCCCCAGGGTACCCCCTTGGCCTCCACCCAGGGGCCTCTGACCCCAGTAAGCTACCCAGGGGGTCCACCTCTTTCACTGGACTTGCAGTAGAGGCCCTGGGGTACCTCCTGGCCCTCCACCTAGGGGCCTTTGACCCCAGCAAGCTACCCAGGGGTCCACAACTCTCCCTGGACTTGCAGTAGAGGCCCCAGGGTGCCCCCTTGGCCTCCATCTAGGGGCCTCTGACCCCAGCAAGCTACCCAGGGGTCCACAACTCTCCTTGGACTTGCAGTAGAGGCCCCAGGGTGCCCCCTTGGCCTCCACCCAGGGGCCTCTGACCCCAGCAAGCTACCCAGGGGTCCACAACTCTCCCTGGACTTGCAGTAGAGGCCCCAGGGTGCCCCCTGGCCTCCACCCAGGGGCCTCTGACACCAGCAAGCTACCCAGGGGTCCACCTTTCTCCCTGGACTTGAAGTATAGGCCCAAGGGTGCCCACTGGCCCTCCACCTAGGGGCCTAAGACCCCAACAAGCTACCCAGGGGTCCACAACTCTCCCTGGACTTGCAGTAGAGGCCCCAAGGTGCCCCCTGGCCCTCCACCTAGGGGCCTAAGACCCCAGCAAGCTACCCAGGGGTCCACCTCTCTCCCTTGACTTGAAGTATAGGCCCCAGGGTGCCCCCTGGCCCTCCACCTAGGGGACTAGGACCCCAGCTAGCTACCCAGGGGTCCACCTCTCTGCCTGGACTTGCAGTAGAGGCCCCAGGGTGCCCCCTTGCCCTCCACCCAGGGGCCTCTGACCCCAGCAAGCTACCCAGGGGTCCACCTCTCTCCCTTGACTTGAAGTATAGGCCCCAGGGTGTCTCCTGGCCCTCCACCTAGGGGCCTCTGACCCCAGCAAGCTACCCAGGGGTCCACAACTCTCCCTGGACTTGCAGTAGAGGCCCCAGGGTGCCCCCTTGGCCTCAACCCAGGGGCCTTTGACCCCAGCAAGCTACCCAGGGGTCCACCTTTCTCCGTGGACTTGAAGTAGAGGCCCCAGGGTGCCCCCTGGCCCTCCACCTAGGGACCTAAGACCCCAGCAAGCTACCCAGGGGTCCACCTCTCTCCCTTGACTTGAAGTATAGGCCCCAGGGTGCCACCTGGCCCTCCACCTAGGGGACTAGGACCCCAGCAAGGTACCCAGGGGTCCACCTCTCTGCTTGGACTTGCAGTAGAGGCCCCAGGGTGCCCCCTTGGCCTCCACCTAGGGGCCTCTGACCCCAGCAAGCTACCCAGGGGTCCACAACTCTCCCTGGACTTGCAGTAGAGGCCCCAGGGTACCCCCTTGGCCTCCACCCAGGGGCCTCTGACCCCAGCAAGCTACTCAGGGGTTCCACCTCTTTCTCTGGACTTGCAATAGAGGCCCCAGGGTGCCCCCTTGGCCTCCACCCAGGGGCCTCCGACCCCAGCAAGCTACCCAGGGGTCCACCTTTCTCCCTGGACTTGAAGTATAGGCCTCAGGGTGCCCACTGGCCCTCCACCTAGGGGCCTAAGACCCCAGCAAGCTACCCAGGTGTCCACAACTCTACCTGGACTTGCAGTAGAGGCCCCAGGGTGCCCCCTTGGCCTCCACCCAGGGGCCTCTGACCCCAGCAAGCTACCCATGGGTCCACCTTTCTCCCTGGACTTGAAGCATAGGCCCAAGGGTGCACACTGGCCCTCCACCTAGGGGCCTAAGACCCCAACAAGCTACCCAGGGGTCCACAACTCTCCCTGGACTTGCAGTAGAGGCCCCAGGGTGCCCCCTGGCCCTCCACCTAGGGGCCTAAGACCCCAGCAAGCTACCCAGGGGTCCACCTCTCTCCCTTGACTTGAAGTATAGGCCCCAGGGTGCCCCCTGGCCCTCCACCTAGGGGACTAGGACCCCAGCTAGCTACCCAGGGGTCCACCTCTCTGCCTGGACTTGCAGTAGAGGCCCCAGGGTGCCCCCTTGCCCTCCACCCAGGGGCCTCTGACCCCAGCAAGCTACCCAGGGGTCCACCTCTCTCCCGGGACTTGCAGTAGAGGCCCTAGGGTACCTCCTGGCCCTCCACCTAGAGGCCTCTGACCCCAGCAAGCTACCCAGGGGTCCACAACTCTCCCTGGACTTGCAGTAGAGGCCCCAGGGTGCCCCCTTGGCCTCCACCCAGGGGCCTCTGACCCCAGCAAGCTACCCAGGGGTCCACCTTTCACCCTGGACTTGAAGTATAGGCCTCAGGGTGCCCACTTGCCCTCCACCTAGGGGCCTAAGACCCCAGCAAGCTACCCAGGGTTCCACAACTCTCCCTGGACTTGCAGTAGAGGCCCCAGGGTGCCCCCTTGGCCTCCACCTAGGGGCCTCTGACCCCAGCAAGCTACCCAGGGGTCCACCTCTCTCCCTGGACTTGCAGTATAGGCCCCAGGGTGCCCCCTGGTCCTCCACCTAGGGACCTAAGACCCCAGCAAGTTACCCAGGGGTCCACCTCTCTCCCTTGACTTGAAGTATAGGCTCCAGGGTGCCCCCTGGCCCTCCACCTAGGGGACAAGGACCCCAGCAAGCTACCCAGGGGTCCACAACTCTCCCTGGACTTGCAGTACAGGCCCCAGGGTGCCCCCTTGGCCTCCACCTAGGGGCCTCTGACCCCAACAAGCTACCCAGGGGTCCACAACTCTCCCTGGACTTTCAGTAGAGGACCCCAGGGTGCCCGCTGGCCCTCCACCTAGGGGCCTCTGACCCCAGCAAGCTACCCAGGGGTCCATCTCTCTCCCTGGACTTGCAGTATAGGCCCCAGGGTGCCCCCTGGCCCTACACCTAGGGACCTAAGACCCCAGCAAGCTACCCAGGGGTCCACCTCTCTCCCTTGACTTGAAGTATAGGCCCCAGGGTGCCCCTTGGCCCTCCACCTAGGGGACAAGGACCCCAGCAAGCTACCCAGGGGTCCACAACTCTCCCTGGACTTGCAATAGAGGCCCCAGGGTACCCCCTTGGCCTCCACCCAGGGGCCTCTGACCCCAGCAAGCTACCCAGGGGGTCCACCTCTTTCCCTGGACTTGCAGTAGAGGCCCTAGGGTACCTCCTGGCCCTCCACCTAGGGGCCTTTGACCCCAGCAAGCTACCCAGGGGTCCACAACTCTCCCTGGACTTGCAGTAGAGGCCCCAGGGTGCCCCCTTGGCCTCCATCTAGGGGCCTCTGACCCCAGCAAGCTACCCAGGGGTCCACAACTCTCCCTGGACTTGCAGTACAGGCCCCAGGGTGCCCCCTTGGCCTCCACCTAGGGGCCTCTGACCCCAGCAAGCTACCCAGGGGACCACAACTCTCCCTGGACTTGCAGTAGAGGCCCCAGGGTACCCCCTTGGCCTCCACCCAGGGGCCTATGACCCCAGCAAGCTACCCAGGGGGTCCACCTCTTTCCCTGGCCTTGCAGTAGAGGCCCTAGGGTACCTCCTGGCCTTCCACCTAGGGGCCTTTGACCCCAGCAAGCTACCCAGGGGTCCACAACTCTCCCTGGACTTGCAGTAGAGGCCCCAGGGTGCCCCTTTGGCCTCCACCTAGGGGCCTCTGACCCCAGCAAGCTACCCAGGGGTCCACAACTCTCCCTGGACTTGCAGTAGAGGCCCCAGGGTGCCCCCTTGGCCTCCACCCAGGAGCCTCTGACCCCAGCAAGCTACCCAGGGGTCCACCTTTCTCCCTGGACTTGAAGTATATGCCCCAGGGTGCCCCCTTGGCCTCCACCCAGGGGCCTCTGACCCCAGCAAGCTACTCAGGGGTTCCACCTCTTTCCCTGGACTTGCAGTAGAGGCCCCAGGGTGCCCCCTTGCCCTCCACCTTGGGACCTAAGACCCCAGCAAGTTACCCAGGGGTCCACCTCTCTCCCTTGACTTGAAGTATGGGCTCCAGGGTGCCCCCTGGCCCTCCACCTAGGGGACAAGGACCCCAGCGAGCTACCCAGGGGTCCACAACTCTCCCTGGACTTGCAGTACAGGCCCCAGGGTGCCCCCTTGGCCTCCACCTAGGGGCCTCTGACCCCAGCAAGCTACCCAGGGGACCACAACTCTCCCTGGACTTGCAGTCGAGGCCCGAGGGTACCCCCTTGGCCTCCACCCAGGGGCCTATGACCCCAGCAAGCTACCCAGGGGGTCCACCTCTTTCCCTGGCCTTGCAGTAGAGGCCCTAGGGTACCTCCTGGCCTTCCACCTAGGGGCCTTTGACCCCAGCAAGCTACCCAGGGGTCCACAACTCTCCCTGGACTTGCAGTAGAGGCCCCAGGGTGCCCCCTTGGCCTCCACCTAGGGGCCTCTGACCCCAGCAAGCTAACCAGGGGTCCACAACTCTCCCTGGACTTGCAGTAGAGGCCCCAGGGTGCCCCCTTGGCCTCCACCCAGGAGCCTCTTTCCCCAGCAAGCTACCCAGGGGTCCACCTTTCTCCCTGGACTTGAAGTATAGGCCCAAGGGTGCCCACTGGCCATCCACCTAGGGGCCTAAGACCCCAACAAGCTACCCAGGGGTCCACAACTCTCCCTGGACTTGCAGTAGAGGACCCCAGGGTGCCCGCTGGCCCTCCACCTAGGGGCCTCTGACCCCAGCAAGCTACCCAGGGGTCCATCTCTCTCCCTTGACTTGAAGTATAGGCCCCAGGGTGTCTCCTGGCCCTCCACCTAGGGGCCTCTGACCCCAGCAAGCTACCCAGGGGTCCACAACTCTCCCTGGACTTGCAGTAGAGGCCCCAGGGTGCCCCCTTGGCCTCAACCCAGGGGCCTTTGACCCCAGCAAGCTACCCAGGGTTCCACCTTTCTCCGTGGACTTGAAGTAGAGGCCCCAGGGTGCCCCCTGGCCCTCCACCTAGGGACCTAAGACCCCAGCAAGCAACCCAGGGGTCCACCTCTCTCCCTTGACTTGAAGTATAGGCCCCAGGGTGCCCCCTGGCCCTCCACCTAGGGGACTAGGACCCCAGCAAGGTACCCAGGGGTCCACCTCTCTGCCTGGACTTGCAGTAGAGGCCCCAGGGTGCCCCCTTGGCCTCCACCTAGGGGCCTCTGACCCCAGCAAGCTACCCAGGGGTCCACAACTCTCCCTGGACTTGCAGTAGAGGCCCCAGGGTACCCCCTTGGCCTCCACCCAGGGGCCTCTGACCCCAGCAAGCTACTCAGGGGTTCCACCTCTTTCCCTGGACTTGCAGTAGAGGCCCCAGGGTGCCCCCTTGGCCTCCACCCAGGGGCCTCCGACCCCAGCAAGCTACCCAGGGGTCCACCTTTCTCCCTTGACTTGAAGTATAGGCCCAAGGGTGCCCACTGGCCCTCCACCTAGGGGCCTCTGACCCCAGCAAGCTACCCAGGGGTCCACCTCTCTCCCTGGACTTGCAGTATAGGCCCCAGGGTGCCCCCTGGCCCTCCACCTAGGGACCTAAGACCCCAGCAAGTTACCCAGGGGTCCACCTCTCTCCCTTGACTTGAAGTATAGGCTCCAGGGTGCCCCATGGCCCTCCACCTAGGGGACAAGGACCCCAGCAAGCTACCCAGGGGTCCACAACTCTCCCTGGACTTGCAGTACAGGCCCCAGGGTGCCCCCTTGGCCTCCACCTAGGGGCCTCTGACCCCAGCAAGCTACCCAGGGGACCACAACTCTCCCTGGACTAGCAGTAGAGGCCCCAGGGTACCCCCTTGGCCTGCACCCAGGGGCCTCTGACCCCAGCAAGCTACCCAGGGGGTCCACCTCTTTCCCTGGCCTTGCAGTAGAGGCCCTAGGTTACCTCCTGGCCTTCCACCTAGGGGCCTTTGACCCCAGCAAGCTACCCAGGGGTCCACAACTCTCCCTGGACTTGCAGTAGAGGCCCCAGGGTGCCCTCTTGGCCTCCACCTAGGGGCTTCTGACCCCAGCAAGCTACCCAGGGGTCCACAACTCTCCCTGGACTTGCAGTAGAGGCCCCAGGGTGCCCCCTTGGCCTACACCCAGGAGCCTCTGACCCCAGCAAGCTACCCAGGGGTCCACCTTTCTCCCTGGACTTGAAGTATAGGCCCAAGCGTGCCCACTGGCCATCCACCTAGGGGCCTAAGACCCCAACAAGCTACGCAGGGGTCCACAACTCTCCCTGGACTTTCAGTAGAGGACCCCAGGATGCCCGCTGGCCCTCCACCTAGGGGCCTCTGACCCCAGCAAGCTACCCAGGGGTCCATCTCTCTCCCTGGACTTGCAGTATAGGCCCCAGGGTGCCCCCTGGCCCTACACCTAGGGACCTAAGACCCCAGCAAGCTACCCAGGGGTCCACCTCTCTCCCTTGACTTGAAGTATAGGCCCCAGGGTGCCCCTTGGCCCTCCACCTAGGGGACAAGGACCCCAGCAAGCTACCCAGGGGTCCACAACTCTCCCTGGACTTGCAATAGAGGCCCCAGGGTACCCCCTTGGCCTCCACCCAGGGACCTCTGACCCCAGCAAGCTACCCAGGGGGTCCACCTCTTTCTCTGGACTTGCAGTAGAGGCCCTAGGGTACATCTTGGCCCTCCACCTAGGGGCCTTTGACCCCAGGAAGCTACCCAGGGGTCCACAACTCTCCCTGGACTTGCAATAGAGGCCCCAGGGTACCCCCTTGGCCTCCACCCAGGGGCCTCTGACCCCAGCAAGCTACCCAGGGGTCCACCTCTCTCCCTGGACTTGCAGTATAGGCCCCAGGGTGCCCCTTGGCCCTCCACCTAGGGGACAAGGACCCCAGCAAGCTACCCAGGGGTCCACAACTCTCCCTGGACTTGCAATAGAGGCTCCAGGGTACCCCCTTGGCCTCCACCCAGGGGCCTCTGACCCCAGCAAGCTACCCAGGGGGTCCACCTCTTTCCCTGGACTTGCAGTAGAGGCCCTAGGGTACATCCTGGCCCTCCACCTAGGGGCCTTTGACCCCAGCAAGCTACCCAGGGGTCCACAACTCTCCCTGGACTTGCAATAGAGGCCCCAGGGTACCCCCTTGGCCTCCACCCAGGGGCCTCTGACCCCAGCAAGCTACCCAGGGGGTCCACCTCTTTCACTGGACTTGCAGTAGAGGCCCCAGGGTACCTCCTGGCCCTCCACCTAGGGGCCTTTGACCCCAGCAAGCTACCCAGGGGTCCACAACTCTCCCTGGACTTGCAGTAGAGGCCCCAGGGTGCCCCCTTGGCCTCCATCTAGGGGCCTCTGACCCCAGCAAGCTACCCAGGGGTCCACAACTCTCCCTGGACTTGCAGTAGAGGCCCCAGGGTGCCCCCTTGGCCTCCACCCAGGGGCCTCTGACCCCAGCAAGCTACCCAGGGGTCCACCTCTCTCCCTTGACTTGAAGTATAGGCCCCAGGGTACCCCCTGGCCCTCCACCTAGGGGACTAGGACCCCAGCAAGGTACCCAGGGGTCCACCTCTCTGCCTAGACTTGCAGTAGAGGTCCCAGGGTGCCCCCTTGGCCTCCACCTAGGGGCCTCTGACCCCAGCAAGCTACCCAGGGGTCCACAACTCTCCCTGGACTTGCAATAGAGGCCCCAGGGTACCCAATTGGCCTCCACCCAGGGGCCTCTGACCCCAGTAAGCTACCCAGGGGGTCCACCTCTTTCACTGGACTTGCAGTAGAGGCCCTGGGGTACCTCCTGGCCCTCCACCTAGGGGCCTTTGACCCCAGCAAGCTACCCAGGGGTCCACAACTCTCCCTTGACTTGCAGTAGAGGCCCCAGGGTGCCCCCTTGGCCTCCATCTAGGGGCCTCTGACCCCAGCAAGCTACCCAGGGGTCCACAACTTTCCATGGACTTGCAGTAGAGGCCCCAGGGTGCCCCCTTGGCCTCCACCCAGGGGCCTCTGACCCCAGCAAGCTACCCAGGGGTCCACAACTCTCCCTGGACTTGCAGTAGAGGCCCCAGGGTGCCCCCTTGGCCTCCACCCAGGGGCCTCTGACCCCAGCAAGCTACCCAGGGGTCCACCTTTCTCCCTGGACTTGAAGTATAGGCCCAAGGGTGCCCACTAGCCCTCCACCTAGATGCCTCTGACCCCAGCAAGCTACCCAGGGGTCCACAACTCTCCTTGGACTTGCAGTACAGGCCCCAGGGTGCCCCCTTGGCCTCCACCTAGGGGCCTCTGACCCTAGCAAGCTACCCAGGGGACCACAACTCTCCCTGGACTAGCAGTAGAGGCCCCAGGGTACCCCCTTGGCCTCCACCTAGGGTCTCTGACCCCAGCAAGCTACCCAGGGGGTCCACCTCTTTCCCTGGCCTTGCAGTAGAGGCCCTAGGTTACCTCCTGGCCTTCCACCTAGGGGCCTTTGACCCCAGCAAGCTACCCAGGGGTCCACAACTCTCCCTGGACTTGCAGTAGAGGCCCCAGGGTGCCCTCTTGGCCTCCACCTAGGGGCTTCTGACCCCAGCAAGCTACCCAGGGGTCCACAACTCTCCCTGGACTTGCAGTAGAGGCCCCAGGGTGCCCCCTTGGCCTACACCCAGGAGCCTCTGACCCCAGCAAGCTACCCAGGGGTCCACCTTTCTCCCTGGACTTGAAGTATAGGCCCAAGCGTGCCCACTGGCCATCCACCTAGGGGCCTAAGACCCCAACAAGCTACGCAGGGGTCCACAACTCTCCCTGGACTTTCAGTAGAGGACCCCAGGATGCCCGCTGGCCCTCCACCTAGGGGCCTCTGACCCCAGCAAGCTACCCAGGGGTCCATCTCTCTCCCTGGACTTGCAGTATAGGCCCCAGGGTGCCCCCTGGCCCTACACCTAGGGACCTAAGACCCCAGCAAGCTACCCAGGGGTCCACCTCTCTCCCTTGACTTGAAGTATAGGCCCCAGGGTGCCCCTTGGCCCTCCACCTAGGGGACAAGGACCCCAGCAAGCTACCCAGGGGTCCACAACTTTCCCTGGACTTGCAATAGAGGCCCCAGGGTACCCCCTTGGCCTCCACCCAGGGACCTCTGACCCCAGCAAGCTACCCAGGGGGTCCACCTCTTTCTCTGGACTTGCAGTAGAGGCCCTAGGGTACATCTTGGCCCTCCACCTAGGGGCCTTTGACCCCAGGAAGCTACCCAGGGGTCCACAACTCTCCCTGGACTTGCAATAGAGGCCCCAGGGTACCCCCTTGGCCTCCACCCAGGGGCCTCTGACCCCAGCAAGCTACCCAGGGGTCCACAACTCTCCCTGGACTTGAAGTATAGGCCCAAGGGTGCCCACTGGCCCTCCACCTAGGGGCCTAAGACCCCAACAAGCTACCCAGGGGTCCACAACTCTCCCTGGACTTGCAATAGAGGCCCCAGGGTGCCCCCTGGCCCTCCACCTAGGGGCCTAAGACCCCAGCAAGCTACCCAGGGGTCCACCTCTCTCCCTTGACTTGAAGTATAGGCCCCAGGGTGCCCCCTGGCCCTCCACCTAGGGGACTAGGACCCCAGCTAGCTACCCAGGGGTCCACCTTTCTCCTTGGACTTGACGTATAGGCCTCAGGGTGCCCACTGGCCCTCCACGTAGGGGCCTTAGACCCCAGCAAGCTACCCAGGGGTCCACCTTTCTCCGTGGACTTGAAGTAGAGGCCCCAGGGTGCCCCCTGGCCCTCCACCTAGGGACCTAAGACCCCAGCAAGCTACCCAGGGGTCCACCTCTCTCCCTTGACTTGAAGTATAGGCCCCAGGGTGCCCCCTTGCCCTCCACCTAGGGGACTAGGACCCCAGCAAGGTACCCAGGGGTCCACCTCTCTGACTTGACTTGCAGTAGAGGCCCCAGGGTGCCCCCTTGGCCTCCACCTAGGGGCCTCTGACCGCAGCAAGCTACCCAGGGGTCCACAACTCTCCCTGGACTTGCAGTAGAGGCCCCAGGGTACCCCCTTGGCCTCCACCCAGGGGCCTCTGACCCCAGAAAGCTACTCAGGGGTTCCGCTTCTTTCCCTGGACTTACAGTAGAGGCCCCAGGGTGCCCCCTTGGCCTCCACCCAGGGGCCTCCGACCCCAGCAAGCTACCCAGGGGTCCACCTTTCTCCCTTGACTTGAAGTATAGGCCCAAGGGTGCCCACTGGCCCTCCACCTAGGGGCCTCTGACCCCAGCAAGCTACCCAGGGGTCCACCTCTCTCCCTGGACTTGCAGTATAGGCCCCAGGGTGCCCCCTGGCCCTCCACCTAGGCACCTAAGACCCCAGCAAGTTAACCAGCGGTCCACCTCTCTCCCTTGACTTGAAGTATAGGCTCCAGGGTGCCCCCTGGCCCTCCACCTAGGGGACAAGGACCCCAGCAAGCTACCCAGGGGTCCACAACTCTCCCTGGACTTGCAGTACAGGCCCCAGGGTGCCCCCTTGGCCTCCACCTAGGGGCCTCTGACCCCAGCAAGCTACCCAGGGGACCACAACTCTCCCTGGACTTGCAGTAGAGGCCCCAGGGTACCCCCTTGGCCTCCACCCAGGGACCTCTGACCCCAGCAAGCTACCCAGGGGGTCCACCTCTTTCCCTGGCCTTGCAGTAGAGGCCCTAGGGTACCTCCTGGCCTTCCACCTAGGGGCCTTTGACCCCAGCAAGCTACCCAGGGGTCCACAACTCTCCCTGGACTTGCAGTAGAGGCCCCAGGGTGCCCCCTTGGCCTCCACCTAGGGGCCTCTGACCCCAGCAAGCTACCCAGGGGTCCACAACTCTCCCTGGACTTGCAGTAGAGGCCCCAGGGTGCCCCCTTGGCCTCCACCCAGGGGCCTCTGACCCCAGCAAGCTACCCAGGGGTCCACCTTTCTCCCTGGACTTGAAGTATAGGCCCAAGGGTGCCCACTGGCCATCCACCTAGGGGCCTAAGACCCCAACAAGCTACCCAGGGGTCCACAACTCTCCCTGGACTTGCAGTAGAGGACCCCAGGGTGCCCCCTGGCCCTCCACCTAGGGGCCTCTGACCCCAGCAAGCTACCCAGGGGTCCATCTCTCTCCCTGGACTTGCAGTATAGGCCCCAGGGTGCCCCCTGGCCCTCCACCTAGGGACCTAAGACCCCAGCAAGCTACCTAGGGGTCCACCTCTCTCCCTTGAATTGAAGTATAGGCCCCAGGGTGCCCCCTGGCCCACCACCTAGGGGACAAGGACCCCAGCAAGCTACCCAGGGGTCCACCTCTCTGCCTGGACTTGCAGTAGAGGCCCCAGGGTGCCCCCTTGGCCTCCACCTAGGGGCCTCTGACCCCAGCAAGCTACCCAGGGGTCCACCTCTCTGCCTGGACTTGCAGTAGAGGCCCCAGGGTGCCCCCTTGGCCTCCACCCAGGGGCCTCTGACCCCAGCAAGCTACCCAGGGGTCCACCTTTCTCCCTGGACTTGAAGTATAGGCCCAAGGGTGCCCACTGGCCCTCCACCTAGGGGCCTCTGACCCCAGCAAGCTACCCAGGGGTCCACCTCTCTCCCTGGACTTGCAGTATAGGCCCCAGGGTGCCCCCTGGCCCTCCACCTAGGCACCTAAGACCCCAGCAAGTTAACCAGGGGTCCACCTCTCTCCCTTGACTTGAAGTATAGGCTCCAGGGTGCCCCCTGGCCCTCCACCTAGGGGACAAGGACCCCAGCAAGCTACCCAGGGGTCCACAACTCTCCCTGGACTTGCAGTACAGGCCCCAGGGTGCCCCCTTGGCCTCCACCTAGGGGCCTCTGACCCCAGCAAGCTACCCAGGGGACCACAACTCTCCCTGGACTTGCAGTAGAGGCCCCAGGGTACCCCCTTGGCCTCCACCCAGGGGCCTCTGACCCCAGCAAGCTACCCAGGGGGTCCACCTCTTTCCCTGGCCTTGCAGTAGAGGCCCTAGGGTACCTCCTGGCCTTCCACCTAGGGGCCTTTGACCCCAGCAAGCTACCCAGGGGTCCACAACTCTCCCTGGACTTGCAGTAGAGGCCCCAAGGTGCCCCCTTGGCCTCCACCTAGGGGCCTCTGACCCCAGCAAGCTACCCAGGGGTCCACAACTCTCCCTGGACTTGCAGTAGAGGCCCCAGGGTGCCCCCTTGGCCTCCACCCAGGGGCCTCTGACCCCAGCAAGCTACCCAGGGGTCCACCTTTCTCCCTGGACTTGAAGTATAGGCCCAAGGGTGCCCACTGGCCATCCACCTAGGGGCCTAAGACCCCAACAAGCTACCCAGGGGTCCACAACTCTCCCTGGACTTGCAGTAGAGGACCCCAGGGTGCCCCCTGGCCCTCCACCTAGGGGCTCTGACCCCAGCAAGCTACCCAGGGGTCCATCTCTCTCCCTGGACTTGCAGTATAGGCCCCAGGGTGCCCCCTGGCCCTCCACCTAGGGACCTAAGACCCCAGCAAGCTACCTAGGGGTCCACCTCTCTCCCTTGAATTGAAGTATAGGCCTCAGGGTGCCCCCTGGCCCTCCACCTAGGGGCCTCTGACCCCAGCAAGCTACCCAGGGGTCCACAACTCTCCCTGGACTTGCAGTAGAGGCCCCAGGGTACCCCCTTGGCCTCCACCCAGGGGCCTCTGACCCCAGAAAGCTACTCAGGGGTTCCACCTCTTTCCCTGGACTTGCAGTAGAGGCCCCAGGGTGCCCCCTTGGCCTCCACCCAGGGGCCTCCGACCCCAGCAAGCTACCCAGGGGTCCACCTTTCTCCCTTGACTTGAAGTATAGGCCCAAGGGTGCCCACTGGCCCTCCACCTAGGGGCCTCTGACCCCAGCAAGCTACCCAGGGGTCCACCTCTCTCCCTGGACTTGCAGTATAGGCCCCAGGGTGCCCCCTGGCCTTCCACCTAGGCACCTAAGACCCCAGCAAGTTAACCAGGGGTCCACCTCTCTCCCTTGACTTGAAGTATAGGCTCCAGGGTGCCCCCTGGCCCTCCACCTAGGGGCCTCTGACCCCAGCAAGCTACCCAGGGGTCCACAACTCTCCCTGGACTTGCAGTACAGGCCCCAGGGTGCCCCCTTGGCCTCCACCTAGGGGCCTCTGACCCCAGCAAGCTACCCAGGGGACCACAACTCTCCCTGGACTTGCAGTAGAGGCCCCAGGGTACCCCCTTGGCCTCCACCCATGGGCCTCTGACCCCAGCAAGCTACCCAGGGGGTCCACCTCTTTCCCTGGCCTTGCAGTAGAGGCCCTAGGGTACCTCCTGGCCTTCCACCTAGGGGCCTTTGACCCCAGCAAGCTACCCAGGGGTCCACAACTCTCCCTGGACTTGCAGTAGAGGCCCCAGGGTGCCCCCTTGGCCTCCACCTAGGGGCCTCTGACCCCAGCAAGCTACCCAGGGGTCCACAACTCTCCCTGGACTTGCAGTAGAGGCCCCAGGGTGCCCCCTTGGCCTCCACCCAGGGGCCTCTGACCCCAGCAAGCTACCCAGGGGTCCACCTTTCTCCCTGGACTTGAAGTATAGGCCCAAGGGTGCCCACTGGCCATCCACCTAGGGGCCTAAGACCCCCACAAGCTACCCAGGGGTCCACAACTCTCCCTGGACTTGCAGTAGAGGACCCCAGGGTGCCCCCTGGCCCTCCACCTAGGGGCCTCTGACCCCAGCAAGCTACCCAGGGGTCCATCTCTCTCCCTGGACTTGCAGTATAGGCCCCAGGGTGCCCCCTGGCCCTCCACCTAGGGATCTAAGACCCCAGCAAGCTACCTAGGGGTCCACCTCTCTCCCTTGAATTGAAGTATAGGCCCCAGGGTGCCCCCTGGCCCTCCACCTAGGGGACTAGGACCCCAGCAAGGTACCCAGGGGTCCACCTCTCTGCCTAGACTTGCAGTAGAGGTCCCAGGGTGCCCCCTTGGCCTCCACCTAGGGGCCTCTGACCCCAGCAAGCTACCCAGGGGTCCACAACTCTCCCTGGACTTGCAATAGAGGCCCCAGGGTACCCAATTGGCCTCCACCCAGGGGCCTCTGACCCCAGTAAGCTACCCAGGGGGTCCACCTCTTTCACTGGACTTGCAGTAGAGGCCCTGGGGTACCTCCTGGCCCTCCACCTAGGGGCCTTTGACCCCAGCAAGCTACCCAGGGGTCCACAACTCTCCCTTGACTTGCAGTAGAGGCCCCAGGGTGCCCCCTTGACCTCCATCTAGGGGCCTCTGACCCCAGCAAGCTACCCAGGGGTCCACAACTCTCCTTGGACTTGCAGTAGAGGCCCCAGGGTGCCCCCTTGGCCTCCACCCAGGGGCCTCTGACCCCAGCAAGCTACCCAGGGGTCCACAACTCTCCCTGGACTTGCAGTAGAGGCCCCAGGGTGCCCCCTTGGTTTCCACCCAGGGGCCTCTGACCCCAGCAAGCTACCCAGGGGTCCACCTTTCTCCCTGGACTTGAAGTATAGGCCCAAGGGTGCCCACTGGCCCTCCACCTAGGGGCCTCTGACCCCAGCAAGCTACCCAGGGGTCCACAACTCTCCTTGGACTTGCAGTACAGGCCCCAGGGTGCCCCCTTGGCCTCCACCTAGGGGCCTCTGACCCTAGCAAGCTACCCAGGGGACCACAACTCTCCCTGGACTAGCAGTAGAGGCCCCAGGGTACCCCCTTGGCCTCCACCCAGGGGCCTCTGACCCCAGCAAGCTACTCAGGGGTTCCACCTCTTTCTCTGGACTTGCAGTAGAGGCCCCAGGGTGCCCCCTTGGCCTCCACCCAGGGGCCTCCGACCCCAGCAAGCTACCCAGGGGTCCACTATTCTCCCTTGACTTGAAGTATAGGCCCAAGGGTGCCCACTGGCCCTCCACCTAGGGGCCTCTGACCCCAGCAAGCTACCCAGGGGTCCACCTCTCTCCCTGGACTTGCAGTATAGGCCCCAGGGTGCCCCCTGGCCCTCCACCTAGGGACCTAAGACCCCAGCAAGCTACCTAGGGGTCCACCTCTCTCCCTTGACTTGAAGTATAGGCCTCAGGGTGCCCACTGGCCCTCCACCCAGGGGCCTAAGACCTCAGCAAGCTACCCAGGGGTCCAAAACTCTCCCTGGACTTGCAGTAGAGGCCCCAGGGTTCCCCCTGGCCCTCCACCTAGGGGCCTCTTACGCCAGCAAGCTACCCAGGGTTCCACAACTCTCCCTGGACTTGCAGTAGAGGCCCCTGGGTGCCCCCTGGCCCTCCACCCAGGGACCTAAGACCCCAGCAAGCTACCCAGGGGTCCACCTCTCTGCCTGGACTTGCAGTAGAGGCCCCAGGGTGCCCCCTTGGCCTCCACCTAGGGGCCTCTGACCCCAGCAAGCTACCCAGGGGTCCACAACTCTCCCTGGACTTGCAGTAGAGGCCTCAGGGTGCCCCCTTGGCCTCCACCTAGGGGCCTCTGACCCCAGCAAGCTACCCAGGGGTCCACCTTTCTCCCTGGACATGCAGTAGACGCCCCAGGGTGCCCCCTGGCCCTCCACCTAGTGGCCTTTGACCCCAGGAAGCTATCCAGGGGTCCACCTTGCTCCCTGGACTTGCAGTAGAGGCCCAAGAAGGCCACCTGGCCCTCCATCTAGTGGCCTAGGACCCCAGAAAGCTACCCAGGGGTCCACCTCTCTCCCTGGACTGGCAGTAGAGGCCCCAGGGTGCCCCCTTGCCCTCCAAAAAGGAGTCTTTGACCCCAGCAACCTACCCAGTGGTCCACCTCTCTCCCTGGACTTGGAGGATAGGCCCCAGGGTGCCCCCTGGCCCTCCACCTAGGGGCCTAAGACCCCAGCAAGCTACCCTGGGGTCCTCCTCTTTCCCTGGACTTGCAGTAGAGGCCCCAGGGTGCCCCCTTGGCCTCCACCTAGGGGCCTCTGACCCCAGCAAGCTACCCAGGGGTCCACCTTTCTCCCTGGACTTGAAGTATAGGCCCAAGGGGTCCCACTGGCCCTCCACCTAGGTTCCTAAGACCCCAACAAGCTACCCAGGGGTCCACAACTCTCCCTGGACTTGCAGTAGAGGCCCCAGGGTGCCCCCTGGCCCTCCACTTAGGGGCCTAAGACCCCAGCAAGCTACCCAGGGGTCCACCTCTCTCCCTTGACTTGAAGTATAGGCCCAAGGGTGCCCACTGGCCATCCACCTAGGGGCCTAAGACCCCAACAAGCTACCCAGGGGTCCGCAACTCTCCCTGGACTTGCAGTAGAGGCCCCAGGGTGCCCCCTGGCCCTCCACCTTGGGGCCTCTGACCCCAGCAAGCTACCCAGGGGTCCACCTCTCTCCCTTGACTTGAAGTATAGGCCCCAGGGTGCCCCCTTGCCCTCCACCCAAGGGCCTCTGACCCCAGCAAGCTACCCAGGGGTCCACCTCTCTCCCTGGACTTGCAGTAGAGGCCCTAGGATACCTCCTGGCCATCCACCTAGGGGCCTCTGACCCCAGCAAGCTACCTAGGGGTCCACAACTCTCCCTGGACTTGCAGTAGAGGCCCAAGGGTGCCCCCTTGGCCTCCACCCAGGGGCCTCTGACCCCAGCAAGTTACCCAGGGGTCCACCTCTCTCCCTTGACTTGAAGTATAGGCTCCAGGGTGCCCCCTGGCCCTCCACCTAGGGGACAAGGACCCCAGCAAGCTACCCAGGGGTCCACAACTCTCCCTGGACTTGCAGTACAGGCCCCAGGGTGCCCCCTTGGCCTCCACCTAGGGGCCTCTGACCCCAGCAAGCTACCCAGGGGTCCACCTTTCTCCCTGAACTTGAAGTATAGGCCCAAGGGTGCCCACTGGCCATCCACCTAGGGGCCTAAGACCCCAACAAGCTACCCAGGGGTCCACAACTCTCCCTGGACTTTCAGTAGAGGACCCCAGTGTGCCCGCTGGCCCTCCACCTAGGGGCCTCTGACCCCAGCAAGCTACCCAGGGGTCCATCTCTCTCCCTGGACTTGCAGTATAGGCCCCAGGGTGCCCCCTGGCCCTACACCTAGGGACCTAAGACCCCAGCAAGCTACCCAGGGGTCCACCTCTCTCCCTTGACTTGAAGTATAGGCCCCAGGGTGCCCCTTGGCCCTCCACCTAGGGGACAAGGACCGCAGCAAGCTACCCAGGGGTCCACAACTCTCCCTGGACTTGCAATAGAGGCCCCAGGGTACCCCCTTGGCCTCCACCCAGGGGCCTCTGACCCCAGCAAGCTACCCAGGGGGTCCACCTCTTTCCCTGGACTTGCAGAAGAGGCCCTAGGGTACCTCCTGGCCCTCCACCTAGGGGCCTTTGACCCCAGCAAGCTACCCAGGGGTCCACAACTCTCCCTGGACTTGCAGTAGAGGCCCCAGGGTGCCCCCTTGGCCTCCATCTAGGGGCCTCTGACCCCAGCAAGCTACCCAGGGGTCCACAACTCTCCCTGGACTTGCAGTACAGGCCCCAGGGTGCCCCCTTGGCCTCCACCTAGGGGCCTCTGACCCCAGCAAGCTACCCAGGGGACCACAACTCTCCCTGGACTTGCAGTAGAGGCCCCAGGGTACCCCCTTGGCCTCCACCCAGGGGCCTATGACCCCAGCAAGCTACCCAGGGGGTCCACCTCTTTCCCTGGCCTTGCAGTAGAGGCCCTAGGGTACCTCCTGGCCTTCCACCTAGGGGCCTTTGACCCCAGCAAGCTACCCAGGGGTCCACAACTCTCCCTGGACTTGCAGTAGAGGCCCCAGGGTGCCCCCTTGGCCTCCACCTAGGGGCCTCTGACCCCAGCAAGCTACCCAGGGGTCCACAACTCTCCCTGGACTTGCAGTAGAGGCCCCAGGGTGCCCCCTTGGCCTCCACCCAGGAGCCTCTTTCCCCAGCAAGCTACCCAGGGGTCCACCTTTCTCCCTGGACTTGAAGTATAGGCCCAAGGGTGCCCACTGGCCATCCACCTAGGGGCCTAAGACCCCAACAAGCTACCCAGGGGTCCACAACTCTCCCTGGAGTTGCAGTAGAGGACCCCAGGGTGCCCGCTGGCCCTCCACCTAGGGGCCTCTGACCCCAGCAAGCTACCCAGGGGTCCATCTCTCTCCCTTGACTTGAAGTATAGGCCCCAGGGTGTCTCCTGGCCCTCCACCTAGGGGCCTCTGACCCCAGCAAGCTACCCAGGGGTCCACAACTCTCCCTGGACTTGCAGTAGAGGCCCCAGGGTGCCCCCTTGGCCTCAACCCAGGGGCATTTGACCCCAGCAAGCTACCCAGGGTTCCACCTTTCTCCGTGGACTTGAAGTAGAGGCCCCAGGGTGCCCCCTGGCCCTCCACCTAGGGACCTAAGACCCCAGCAAGCAACCCAGGGGTCCACCTCTCTCCCTTGACTTGAAGTATAGGCCCCAGGGTGCCCCCTGGCCCTCCACCTAGGGGACTAGGACCCCAGCAAGGTACCCAGGGGTCCACCTCTCTGCCTGGACTTGCAGTAGAGGCCCCAGGGTGCCCCCTTGGCCTCCACCTAGGGGCCTCTGACCCCAGCAAGCTACCCAGGGGTCCACAACTCTCCCTGGACTTGCAGTAGAGGCCCCAGGGTACCCCTTTGGCCTCCACCCAGGGGCCTCTGACCCCAGCAAGCTACTCAGGGGTTCCACCTCTTTCCCTGGACTTGCAGTAGAGGCCCCAGGGTGCCCCCTTGGCCTCCACCCAGGGGCCTCCGACCCCAGCAAGCTACCCAGGGGTCCACCTTTCTCCCTTGACTTGAAGTATAGGCCCAAGGGTGCCCACTGGCCCTCCACCTAGGGGCCTCTGACCCCAGCAAGCTACCCAGGGGTCCACCTCTCTCCCTGGACTTGCAGTATAGGCCCCAGGGTGCCCCCTGGCCCTCCACCTAGGGACCTAAGACCCCAGCAAGTTACCCAGGGGTCCACCTCTCTCCCTTGACTTGAAGTATAGGCTCCAGGGTGCCCCATGGCCCTCCACCTAGGGGACAAGGACCCCAGCAAGCTACCCAGGGGTCCACAACTCTCCCTGGACTTGCAGTACAGGCCCCAGGGTGCCCCCTTGGCCTCCACCTAGGGGCCTCTGACCCCAGCAAGCTACCCAGGGGACCACAACTCTCCCTGGACTAGCAGTAGAGGCCCCAGGGTACCCCCTTGGCCTCCACCCAGGGGCCTCTGACCCCAGCAAGCTACCCAGGGGGTCCACCTCTTTCCCTGGCCTTGCAGTAGAGGCCCTAGGTTACCTCCTGGCCTTCCACCTAGGGGCCTTTGACCCCAGCAAGCTACCCAGGGGTCCACAACTCTCCCTGGACTTGCAGTAGAGGCCCCAGGGTGCCCTCTTGGCCTCCACCTAGGGGCTTCTGACCCCAGCAAGCTACCCAGGGGTCCACAACTCTCCCTGGACTTGCAGTAGAGGCCCCAGGGTGCCCCCTTGGCCTCCACCCAGGAGCCTCTGACCCCAGCAAGCTACCCAGGGGTCCACCTTTCTCCCTGGACTTGAAGTATAGGCCCAAGCGTGCCCACTGGCCATCCACCTAGGGGCCTAAGACCCCAACAAGCTACCCAGGGGTCCACAACTCTCCCTGGACTTTCAGTAGAGGACCCCAGGATGCCCGCTGGCCCTCCACCTAGGGGCCTCTGACCCCATCAAGCTACCCAGGGGTCCATCTCTCTCCCTGGACTTGCAGTATAGGCCCCAGGGTGCCCCCTGGCCCTACACCTAGGGACCTAAGACCCCAGCAAGCTACCCAGGGGTCCACCTCTCTCCCTTGACTTGAAGTATAGGCCCCAGGGTGCCCCTTGGCCCTCCACCTAGGGGACAAGGACCCCAGCAAGCTACCCAGGGGTCCACAACTCTCCCTGGACTTGCAATAGAGGCCCCAGGGTACCCCCTTGGCCTCCACCCAGGGACCTCTGACCCCAGCAAGCTACCCAGGGGGTCCACCTCTTTCCCTGGACTTGCAGTAGAGGCCCTAGGGTACATCCTGGCCCTCCACCTAGGGGCCTTTGACCCCAGCAAGCTACCCAGGGGTCCACAACTCTCCCTGGACTTGCAATAGAGGCCCCAGGGTACCCCCTTGGCCTCCACCCAGGGGCCTCTGACCCCAGCAAGCTACCCAGGGGGTCCACCTCTTTCACTGGACTTGCAGTAGAGGCCCCAGGGTACCTCCTGGCCCTCCACCTAGGGGCCTTTGACCCCAGCAAGCCACCCAGGGGTCCACAACTCTCCCTGGACTTGCAGTAGAGGCCCCAGGGTGCCCCCTTGGCCTCCATCTAGGGGCCTCTGACCCCAGCAAGCTACCCAGGGGTCCACAACTCTCCCTGGACTTGCAGTAGAGGCCCCAGGGTGCCCCCTTGGCCTCCACCCAGGGGCCTCTGACCCCAGCAAGCTACCCAGGGGTCCACCTCTCTCCCTTGACTTTAAGTATAGGCCGCAGGGTACCCCCTGGCCCTCCACCTAGGGGACTAGGACCCCAGCAAGGTACCCAGGGGTCCACCTCTCTGCCTAGACTTGCAGTAGAGGTCCCAGGGTGGCCCCTTGGCCTCCACCTAGGGGCCTCTGACCCCAGCAAGCTACCCAGGGGTCCACAACTCTCCCTGGACTTGCAATAGAGGCCCCAGGGTACCCCCTTGGCCTCCACCCAGGGGCCTCTGACCCCAGTAAGCTACCCAGGGGGTCCACCTCTTTCACTGGACTTGCAGTAGAGGCCCTGCGGTACCTCCTGGCCCTCCACCTAGGGGCCTTTGACCCCAGCAAGCTACCCAGGGGTCCACAACTCTCCCTGGACTTGCAGTAGAGGCCCCAGGGTGCCCCCTTGGCCTCCATCTAGGGGCCTCTGACCCCAGCAAGCTACCCAGGGGTCCACAACTCTCCTTGGACTTGCAGTAGAGGCCCCAGGGTGCCCCCTTGGCCTCCACCCAGGGGCCTCTGACCCCAGCAAGCTACCCAGGGGTCCACAACTCTCCCTGGACTTGCAGTAGAGGCCCCAGGGTGCCCCCTTGGCCTCCACCCAGGGGCCTCTGACACCAGCAAGCTACCCAGGGGTCCACCTTTCTCCCTGGACTTGAAGTATAGGCCCAAGGGTGCCCACTGGCCCTCCACCTAGGGGCCTAAGACCCCAACAAGCTACCCAGGGGTCCACAACTCTCCCTGGACTTGCAGTAGAGGCCCCAAGGTGCCCCCTGGCCCTCCACCTAGGGGCCTAAGACCCCAGCAAGCTACCCAGGGGTCCACCTCTCTCCCTTGACTTGAAGTATAGGCCCCAGGGTGCCCCCTGGCCCTCCACCTAGGGGACTAGGACCCCAGCTAGCTACCCAGGGGTCCACCTCTCTGCCTGGACTTGCAGTAGAGGCCCCAGGGTGCCCCCTTGCCCTCCACCCAGGGGCCTCTGACCCCAGCAAGCTACCCAGGGGTCCACCTCTCTCCCTTGACTTGAAGTATAGGCCCCAGGGTGTCTCCTGGCCCTCCACCTAGGGGCCTCTGACCCCAGCAAGCTACCCAGGGGTCCACAACTCTCCCTGGACTTGCAGTAGAGGCCCCAGGGTGCCCCCTTGGCCTCAACCCAGGGGCCTTTGACCCCAGCAAGCTACCCAGGGGTCCACCTTTCTCCGTGGACTTGAAGTATAGGCTCCAGGGTGCCCCATGGCCCTCCACCTAGGGACCTAAGACCCCAGCAAGTTACCCAGGGGTCCACCTCTCTCCCTTGACTTGAAGTATAGGCTCCAGGGTGCCCCATGGCCCTCCACCTAGGGGACAAGGACCCCAGCAAGCTACCCAGGGGTCCACAACTCTCCCTGGACTTGCAGTACAGGCCCCAGGGTGCCCCCTTGGCCTCCACCTAGGGGCCTCTGACCCCAGCAAGCTACCCAGGGGACCACAACTCTCCCTGGACTAGCAGTAGAGGCCCCAGGGTACCCCCTTGGCCTCCACCCAGGGGCCTCTGACCCCAGCAAGCTACCCAGGGGGTCCACCTCTTTCCCTGGCCTTGCAGTAGAGGCCCTAGGTTACCTCCTGGCCTTCCACCTAGGGGCCTTTGACCCCAGCAAGCTACCCAGGGGTCCACAACTCTCCCTGGACTTGCAGTAGAGGCCCCAGGGTGCCCTCTTGGCCTCCACCTAGGGGCTTCTGACCCCAGCAAGCTACCCAGGGGTCCACAACTCTCCCTGGACTTGCAGTAGAGGCCCCAGGGTGCCCCCTTGGCCTCCACCCAGGAGCCTCTGACCCCAGCAAGCTACCCAGGGGTCCACCTTTCTCCCTGGACTTGAAGTATAGGCCCAAGCGTGCCCACTGGCCATCCACCTAGGGGCCTAAGACCCCAACAAGCTACCCAGGGGTCCACAACTCTCTCTGGACTTTCAGTAGAGGACCCCAGGATGCCCGCTGGCCCTCCACCTAGGGGCCTCTGACCCCAGCAAGCTACCCAGGGGTCCATCTCTCTCCCTGGACTTGCAGTATAGGCCCCAGGGTGCCCCCTGGCCCTACACCTAGGGACCTAAGACCCCAGCAAGCTACCCAGGGGTCCACCTCTCTCCCTTGACTTGAAGTATAGGCCCCAGGGTGCCCCTTGGCCCTCCACCTAGGGGACAAGGACCCCAGCAAGCTACCCAGGGGTCCACAACTCTCCCTGGACTTGCAATAGAGGCCCCAGGGTACCCCCTTGGCCTCCACCCAGGGACCTCTGACCCCAGCAAGCTACCCAGGGGGTCCACCTCTTTCCCTGGACTTGCAGTAGAGGCCCTAGGGTACATCCTGGCCCTCCACCTAGGGGCCTTTGACCCCAGCAAGCTACCCAGGGGTCCACAACTCTCCCTGGACTTGCAATAGAGGCCCCAGGGTACCCCCTTG
Source organism: Danio rerio (assembly GCF_052040795.2). NCBI lineage: Eukaryota > Metazoa > Chordata > Actinopteri > Cypriniformes > Danionidae > Danio > Danio rerio. Next base: position 18,980,631 of record NC_141040.1, read on the forward strand.
GCCTCCACCCAGGGGCCTCTGACCCCAGCAAGCTACCCAGGGGGTCCACCTCTTTCACTGGACTTGCAGTAGAGGCCCCAGGGTACCTCCTGGCCCTCCACCTAGGGGCCTTTGACCCCAGCAAGCCACCCAGGGGTCCACAACTCTCCCTGGACTTGCAGTAGAGGCCCCAGGGTGCCCCCTTGGCCTCCATCTAGGGGCCTCTGACCCCAGCAAGCTACCCAGGGGTCCACAACTCTCCCTGGACTTGCAGTAGAGGCCCCAGGGTGCCCCCTTGGCCTCCACCCAGGGGCCTCTGACCCCAGCAAGCTACCCAGGGGTCCACCTCTCTCCCTTGACTTGAAGTATAGGCCGCAGGGTACCCCCTGGCCCTCCACCTAGGGGACTAGGACCCCAGCAAGGTACCCAGGGGTCCACCTCTCTGCCTAGACTTGCAGTAGAGGTCCCAGGGTGGCCCCTTGGCCTCCACCTAGGGGCCTCTGACCCCAGCAAGCTACCCAGGGGTCCACAACTCTCCCTGGACTTGCAATAGAGGCCCCAGGGTACCCCCTTGGCCTCCACCCAGGGGCCTCTGACCCCAGTAAGCTACCCAGGGGGTCCACCTCTTTCACTGGACTTGCAGTAGAGGCCCTGGGGTACCTCCTGGCCCTCCACCTAGGGGCCTTTGACCCCAGCAAGCTACCCAGGGGTCCACAACTCTCCCTGGACTTGCAGTAGAGGCCCCAGGGTGCCCCCTTGGCCTCCATCTAGGGGCCTCTGACCCCAGCAAGCTACCCAGGGGTCCACAACTCTCCTTGGACTTGCAGTAGAGGCCCCAGGGTGCCCCCTTGGCCTCCACCCAGGGGCCTCTGACCCCAGCAAGCTACCCAGGGGTCCACAACTCTCCCTGGACTTGCAGTAGAGGCCCCAGGGTGCCCCCTGGCCTCCACCCAGGGGCCTCTGACACCAGCAAGCTACCCAGGGGTCCACCTTTCTCCCTGGACTTGAAGTATAGGCCCAAGGGTGCCCACTGGCCCTCCACCTAGGGGCCTAAGACCCCAACAAGCTACCCAGGGGTCCACAACTCTCCCTGGACTTGCAGTAGAGGCCCCAAGGTGCCCCCTGGCCCTCCACCTAGGGGCCTAAGACCCCAGCAAGCTACCCAGGGGTCCACCTCTCTCCCTTGACTTGAAGTATAGGCCCCAGGGTGCCCCCTGGCCCTCCACCTAGGGGACTAGGACCCCAGCTAGCTACCCAGGGGTCCACCTCTCTGCCTGGACTTGCAGTAGAGGCCCCAGGGTGCCCCCTTGCCCTCCACCCAGGGGCCTCTGACCCCAGCAAGCTACCCAGGGGTCCACCTCTCTCCCTTGACTTGAAGTATAGGCCCCAGGGTGTCTCCTGGCCCTCCACCTAGGGGCCTCTGACCCCAGCAAGCTACCCAGGGGTCCACAACTCTCCCTGGACTTGCAGTAGAGGCCCCAGGGTGCCCCCTTGGCCTCAACCCAGGGGCCTTTGACCCCAGCAAGCTACCCAGGGGTCCACCTTTCTCCGTGGACTTGAAGTAGAGGCCCCAGGGTGCCCCCTGGCCCTCCACCTAGGGACCTAAGACCCCAGCAAGCTACCCAGGGGTCCACCTCTCTCCCTTGACTTGAAGTATAGGCCCCAGGGTGCCACCTGGCCCTCCACCTAGGGGACTAGGACCCCAGCAAGGTACCCAGGGGTCCACCTCTCTGCTTGGACTTGCAGTAGAGGCCCCAGGGTGCCCCCTTGGCCTCCACCTAGGGGCCTCTGACCCCAGCAAGCTACCCAGGGGTCCACAACTCTCCCTGGACTTGCAGTAGAGGCCCCAGGGTACCCCCTTGGCCTCCACCCAGGGGCCTCTGACCCCAGCAAGCTACTCAGGGGTTCCACCTCTTTCTCTGGACTTGCAATAGAGGCCCCAGGGTGCCCCCTTGGCCTCCACCCAGGGGCCTCCGACCCCAGCAAGCTACCCAGGGGTCCACCTTTCTCCCTGGACTTGAAGTATAGGCCTCAGGGTGCCCACTGGCCCTCCACCTAGGGGCCTAAGACCCCAGCAAGCTACCCAGGTGTCCACAACTCTACCTGGACTTGCAGTAGAGGCCCCAGGGTGCCCCCTTGGCCTCCACCCAGGGGCCTCTGACCCCAGCAAGCTACCCATGGGTCCACCTTTCTCCCTGGACTTGAAGCATAGGCCCAAGGGTGCACACTGGCCCTCCACCTAGGGGCCTAAGACCCCAACAAGCTACCCAGGGGTCCACAACTCTCCCTGGACTTGCAGTAGAGGCCCCAGGGTGCCCCCTGGCCCTCCACCTAGGGGCCTAAGACCCCAGCAAGCTACCCAGGGGTCCACCTCTCTCCCTTGACTTGAAGTATAGGCCCCAGGGTGCCCCCTGGCCCTCCACCTAGGGGACTAGGACCCCAGCTAGCTACCCAGGGGTCCACCTCTCTGCCTGGACTTGCAGTAGAGGCCCCAGGGTGCCCCCTTGCCCTCCACCCAGGGGCCTCTGACCCCAGCAAGCTACCCAGGGGTCCACCTCTCTCCCGGGACTTGCAGTAGAGGCCCTAGGGTACCTCCTGGCCCTCCACCTAGAGGCCTCTGACCCCAGCAAGCTACCCAGGGGTCCACAACTCTCCCTGGACTTGCAGTAGAGGCCCCAGGGTGCCCCCTTGGCCTCCACCCAGGGGCCTCTGACCCCAGCAAGCTACCCAGGGGTCCACCTTTCACCCTGGACTTGAAGTATAGGCCTCAGGGTGCCCACTTGCCCTCCACCTAGGGGCCTAAGACCCCAGCAAGCTACCCAGGGTTCCACAACTCTCCCTGGACTTGCAGTAGAGGCCCCAGGGTGCCCCCTTGGCCTCCACCTAGGGGCCTCTGACCCCAGCAAGCTACCCAGGGGTCCACCTCTCTCCCTGGACTTGCAGTATAGGCCCCAGGGTGCCCCCTGGTCCTCCACCTAGGGACCTAAGACCCCAGCAAGTTACCCAGGGGTCCACCTCTCTCCCTTGACTTGAAGTATAGGCTCCAGGGTGCCCCCTGGCCCTCCACCTAGGGGACAAGGACCCCAGCAAGCTACCCAGGGGTCCACAACTCTCCCTGGACTTGCAGTACAGGCCCCAGGGTGCCCCCTTGGCCTCCACCTAGGGGCCTCTGACCCCAGCAAGCTACCCAGGGGTCCACCTTTCTCCCTGAACTTGAAGTATAGGCCCAAGGGTGCCCACTGGCCATCCACCTAGGGGCCTAAGACCCCAACAAGCTACCCAGGGGTCCACAACTCTCCCTGGACTTTCAGTAGAGGACCCCAGGGTGCCCGCTGGCCCTCCACCTAGGGGCCTCTGACCCCAGCAAGCTACCCAGGGGTCCATCTCTCTCCCTGGACTTGCAGTATAGGCCCCAGGGTGCCCCCTGGCCCTACACCTAGGGACCTAAGACCCCAGCAAGCTACCCAGGGGTCCACCTCTCTCCCTTGACTTGAAGTATAGGCCCCAGGGTGCCCCTTGGCCCTCCACCTAGGGGACAAGGACCCCAGCAAGCTACCCAGGGGTCCACAACTCTCCCTGGACTTGCAATAGAGGCCCCAGGGTACCCCCTTGGCCTCCACCCAGGGGCCTCTGACCCCAGCAAGCTACCCAGGGGGTCCACCTCTTTCCCTGGACTTGCAGTAGAGGCCCTAGGGTACCTCCTGGCCCTCCACCTAGGGGCCTTTGACCCCAGCAAGCTACCCAGGGGTCCACAACTCTCCCTGGACTTGCAGTAGAGGCCCCAGGGTGCCCCCTTGGCCTCCATCTAGGGGCCTCTGACCCCAGCAAGCTACCCAGGGGTCCACAACTCTCCCTGGACTTGCAGTACAGGCCCCAGGGTGCCCCCTTGGCCTCCACCTAGGGGCCTCTGACCCCAGCAAGCTACCCAGGGGACCACAACTCTCCCTGGACTTGCAGTAGAGGCCCCAGGGTACCCCCTTGGCCTCCACCCAGGGGCCTATGACCCCAGCAAGCTACCCAGGGGGTCCACCTCTTTCCCTGGCCTTGCAGTAGAGGCCCTAGGGTACCTCCTGGCCTTCCACCTAGGGGCCTTTGACCCCAGCAAGCTACCCAGGGGTCCACAACTCTCCCTGGACTTGCAGTAGAGGCCCCAGGGTGCCCCTTTGGCCTCCACCTAGGGGCCTCTGACCCCAGCAAGCTACCCAGGGGTCCACAACTCTCCCTGGACTTGCAGTAGAGGCCCCAGGGTGCCCCCTTGGCCTCCACCCAGGAGCCTCTGACCCCAGCAAGCTACCCAGGGGTCCACCTTTCTCCCTGGACTTGAAGTATATGCCCCAGGGTGCCCCCTTGGCCTCCACCCAGGGGCCTCTGACCCCAGCAAGCTACTCAGGGGTTCCACCTCTTTCCCTGGACTTGCAGTAGAGGCCCCAGGGTGCCCCCTTGCCCTCCACCTTGGGACCTAAGACCCCAGCAAGTTACCCAGGGGTCCACCTCTCTCCCTTGACTTGAAGTATGGGCTCCAGGGTGCCCCCTGGCCCTCCACCTAGGGGACAAGGACCCCAGCGAGCTACCCAGGGGTCCACAACTCTCCCTGGACTTGCAGTACAGGCCCCAGGGTGCCCCCTTGGCCTCCACCTAGGGGCCTCTGACCCCAGCAAGCTACCCAGGGGACCACAACTCTCCCTGGACTTGCAGTCGAGGCCCGAGGGTACCCCCTTGGCCTCCACCCAGGGGCCTATGACCCCAGCAAGCTACCCAGGGGGTCCACCTCTTTCCCTGGCCTTGCAGTAGAGGCCCTAGGGTACCTCCTGGCCTTCCACCTAGGGGCCTTTGACCCCAGCAAGCTACCCAGGGGTCCACAACTCTCCCTGGACTTGCAGTAGAGGCCCCAGGGTGCCCCCTTGGCCTCCACCTAGGGGCCTCTGACCCCAGCAAGCTAACCAGGGGTCCACAACTCTCCCTGGACTTGCAGTAGAGGCCCCAGGGTGCCCCCTTGGCCTCCACCCAGGAGCCTCTTTCCCCAGCAAGCTACCCAGGGGTCCACCTTTCTCCCTGGACTTGAAGTATAGGCCCAAGGGTGCCCACTGGCCATCCACCTAGGGGCCTAAGACCCCAACAAGCTACCCAGGGGTCCACAACTCTCCCTGGACTTGCAGTAGAGGACCCCAGGGTGCCCGCTGGCCCTCCACCTAGGGGCCTCTGACCCCAGCAAGCTACCCAGGGGTCCATCTCTCTCCCTTGACTTGAAGTATAGGCCCCAGGGTGTCTCCTGGCCCTCCACCTAGGGGCCTCTGACCCCAGCAAGCTACCCAGGGGTCCACAACTCTCCCTGGACTTGCAGTAGAGGCCCCAGGGTGCCCCCTTGGCCTCAACCCAGGGGCCTTTGACCCCAGCAAGCTACCCAGGGTTCCACCTTTCTCCGTGGACTTGAAGTAGAGGCCCCAGGGTGCCCCCTGGCCCTCCACCTAGGGACCTAAGACCCCAGCAAGCAACCCAGGGGTCCACCTCTCTCCCTTGACTTGAAGTATAGGCCCCAGGGTGCCCCCTGGCCCTCCACCTAGGGGACTAGGACCCCAGCAAGGTACCCAGGGGTCCACCTCTCTGCCTGGACTTGCAGTAGAGGCCCCAGGGTGCCCCCTTGGCCTCCACCTAGGGGCCTCTGACCCCAGCAAGCTACCCAGGGGTCCACAACTCTCCCTGGACTTGCAGTAGAGGCCCCAGGGTACCCCCTTGGCCTCCACCCAGGGGCCTCTGACCCCAGCAAGCTACTCAGGGGTTCCACCTCTTTCCCTGGACTTGCAGTAGAGGCCCCAGGGTGCCCCCTTGGCCTCCACCCAGGGGCCTCCGACCCCAGCAAGCTACCCAGGGGTCCACCTTTCTCCCTTGACTTGAAGTATAGGCCCAAGGGTGCCCACTGGCCCTCCACCTAGGGGCCTCTGACCCCAGCAAGCTACCCAGGGGTCCACCTCTCTCCCTGGACTTGCAGTATAGGCCCCAGGGTGCCCCCTGGCCCTCCACCTAGGGACCTAAGACCCCAGCAAGTTACCCAGGGGTCCACCTCTCTCCCTTGACTTGAAGTATAGGCTCCAGGGTGCCCCATGGCCCTCCACCTAGGGGACAAGGACCCCAGCAAGCTACCCAGGGGTCCACAACTCTCCCTGGACTTGCAGTACAGGCCCCAGGGTGCCCCCTTGGCCTCCACCTAGGGGCCTCTGACCCCAGCAAGCTACCCAGGGGACCACAACTCTCCCTGGACTAGCAGTAGAGGCCCCAGGGTACCCCCTTGGCCTGCACCCAGGGGCCTCTGACCCCAGCAAGCTACCCAGGGGGTCCACCTCTTTCCCTGGCCTTGCAGTAGAGGCCCTAGGTTACCTCCTGGCCTTCCACCTAGGGGCCTTTGACCCCAGCAAGCTACCCAGGGGTCCACAACTCTCCCTGGACTTGCAGTAGAGGCCCCAGGGTGCCCTCTTGGCCTCCACCTAGGGGCTTCTGACCCCAGCAAGCTACCCAGGGGTCCACAACTCTCCCTGGACTTGCAGTAGAGGCCCCAGGGTGCCCCCTTGGCCTACACCCAGGAGCCTCTGACCCCAGCAAGCTACCCAGGGGTCCACCTTTCTCCCTGGACTTGAAGTATAGGCCCAAGCGTGCCCACTGGCCATCCACCTAGGGGCCTAAGACCCCAACAAGCTACGCAGGGGTCCACAACTCTCCCTGGACTTTCAGTAGAGGACCCCAGGATGCCCGCTGGCCCTCCACCTAGGGGCCTCTGACCCCAGCAAGCTACCCAGGGGTCCATCTCTCTCCCTGGACTTGCAGTATAGGCCCCAGGGTGCCCCCTGGCCCTACACCTAGGGACCTAAGACCCCAGCAAGCTACCCAGGGGTCCACCTCTCTCCCTTGACTTGAAGTATAGGCCCCAGGGTGCCCCTTGGCCCTCCACCTAGGGGACAAGGACCCCAGCAAGCTACCCAGGGGTCCACAACTCTCCCTGGACTTGCAATAGAGGCCCCAGGGTACCCCCTTGGCCTCCACCCAGGGACCTCTGACCCCAGCAAGCTACCCAGGGGGTCCACCTCTTTCTCTGGACTTGCAGTAGAGGCCCTAGGGTACATCTTGGCCCTCCACCTAGGGGCCTTTGACCCCAGGAAGCTACCCAGGGGTCCACAACTCTCCCTGGACTTGCAATAGAGGCCCCAGGGTACCCCCTTGGCCTCCACCCAGGGGCCTCTGACCCCAGCAAGCTACCCAGGGGTCCACCTCTCTCCCTGGACTTGCAGTATAGGCCCCAGGGTGCCCCTTGGCCCTCCACCTAGGGGACAAGGACCCCAGCAAGCTACCCAGGGGTCCACAACTCTCCCTGGACTTGCAATAGAGGCTCCAGGGTACCCCCTTGGCCTCCACCCAGGGGCCTCTGACCCCAGCAAGCTACCCAGGGGGTCCACCTCTTTCCCTGGACTTGCAGTAGAGGCCCTAGGGTACATCCTGGCCCTCCACCTAGGGGCCTTTGACCCCAGCAAGCTACCCAGGGGTCCACAACTCTCCCTGGACTTGCAATAGAGGCCCCAGGGTACCCCCTTGGCCTCCACCCAGGGGCCTCTGACCCCAGCAAGCTACCCAGGGGGTCCACCTCTTTCACTGGACTTGCAGTAGAGGCCCCAGGGTACCTCCTGGCCCTCCACCTAGGGGCCTTTGACCCCAGCAAGCTACCCAGGGGTCCACAACTCTCCCTGGACTTGCAGTAGAGGCCCCAGGGTGCCCCCTTGGCCTCCATCTAGGGGCCTCTGACCCCAGCAAGCTACCCAGGGGTCCACAACTCTCCCTGGACTTGCAGTAGAGGCCCCAGGGTGCCCCCTTGGCCTCCACCCAGGGGCCTCTGACCCCAGCAAGCTACCCAGGGGTCCACCTCTCTCCCTTGACTTGAAGTATAGGCCCCAGGGTACCCCCTGGCCCTCCACCTAGGGGACTAGGACCCCAGCAAGGTACCCAGGGGTCCACCTCTCTGCCTAGACTTGCAGTAGAGGTCCCAGGGTGCCCCCTTGGCCTCCACCTAGGGGCCTCTGACCCCAGCAAGCTACCCAGGGGTCCACAACTCTCCCTGGACTTGCAATAGAGGCCCCAGGGTACCCAATTGGCCTCCACCCAGGGGCCTCTGACCCCAGTAAGCTACCCAGGGGGTCCACCTCTTTCACTGGACTTGCAGTAGAGGCCCTGGGGTACCTCCTGGCCCTCCACCTAGGGGCCTTTGACCCCAGCAAGCTACCCAGGGGTCCACAACTCTCCCTTGACTTGCAGTAGAGGCCCCAGGGTGCCCCCTTGGCCTCCATCTAGGGGCCTCTGACCCCAGCAAGCTACCCAGGGGTCCACAACTTTCCATGGACTTGCAGTAGAGGCCCCAGGGTGCCCCCTTGGCCTCCACCCAGGGGCCTCTGACCCCAGCAAGCTACCCAGGGGTCCACAACTCTCCCTGGACTTGCAGTAGAGGCCCCAGGGTGCCCCCTTGGCCTCCACCCAGGGGCCTCTGACCCCAGCAAGCTACCCAGGGGTCCACCTTTCTCCCTGGACTTGAAGTATAGGCCCAAGGGTGCCCACTAGCCCTCCACCTAGGGGCCTCTGACCCCAGCAAGCTACCCAGGGGTCCACAACTCTCCTTGGACTTGCAGTACAGGCCCCAGGGTGCCCCCTTGGCCTCCACCTAGGGGCCTCTGACCCTAGCAAGCTACCCAGGGGACCACAACTCTCCCTGGACTAGCAGTAGAGGCCCCAGGGTACCCCCTTGGCCTCCACCTAGGGTCTCTGACCCCAGCAAGCTACCCAGGGGGTCCACCTCTTTCCCTGGCCTTGCAGTAGAGGCCCTAGGTTACCTCCTGGCCTTCCACCTAGGGGCCTTTGACCCCAGCAAGCTACCCAGGGGTCCACAACTCTCCCTGGACTTGCAGTAGAGGCCCCAGGGTGCCCTCTTGGCCTCCACCTAGGGGCTTCTGACCCCAGCAAGCTACCCAGGGGTCCACAACTCTCCCTGGACTTGCAGTAGAGGCCCCAGGGTGCCCCCTTGGCCTACACCCAGGAGCCTCTGACCCCAGCAAGCTACCCAGGGGTCCACCTTTCTCCCTGGACTTGAAGTATAGGCCCAAGCGTGCCCACTGGCCATCCACCTAGGGGCCTAAGACCCCAACAAGCTACGCAGGGGTCCACAACTCTCCCTGGACTTTCAGTAGAGGACCCCAGGATGCCCGCTGGCCCTCCACCTAGGGGCTTCTGACCCCAGCAAGCTACCCAGGGGTCCATCTCTCTCCCTGGACTTGCAGTATAGGCCCCAGGGTGCCCCCTGGCCCTACACCTAGGGACCTAAGACCCCAGCAAGCTACCCAGGGGTCCACCTCTCTCCCTTGACTTGAAGTATAGGCCCCAGGGTGCCCCTTGGCCCTCCACCTAGGGGACAAGGACCCCAGCAAGCTACCCAGGGGTCCACAACTCTCCCTGGACTTGCAATAGAGGCCCCAGGGTACCCCCTTGGCCTCCACCCAGGGACCTCTGACCCCAGCAAGCTACCCAGGGGGTCCACCTCTTTCTCTGGACTTGCAGTAGAGGCCCTAGGGTACATCTTGGCCCTCCACCTAGGGGCCTTTGACCCCAGGAAGCTACCCAGGGGTCCACAACTCTCCCTGGACTTGCAATAGAGGCCCCAGGGTACCCCCTTGGCCTCCACCCAGGGGCCTCTGACCCCAGCAAGCTACCCAGGGGTCCACCTCTCTCCCTGGACTTGCAGTATAGGCCCCAGGGTGCCCCTTGGCCCTCCACCTAGGGGACAAGGACCCCAGCAAGCTACCCAGGGGTCCACAACTCTCCCTGGACTTGCAATAGAGGCTCCAGGGTACCCCCTTGGCCTCCACCCAGGGGCCTCTGACCCCAGCAAGCTACCCAGGGGGTCCACCTCTTTCCCTGGACTTGCAGTAGAGGCCCTAGGGTACATCCTGGCCCTCCACCTAGGGGCCTTTGACCCCAGCAAGCTACCCAGGGGTCCACAACTCTCCCTGGACTTGCAATAGAGGCCCCAGGGTACCCCCTTGGCCTCCACCCAGGGGCCTCTGACCCCAGCAAGCTACCCAGGGGGTCCACCTCTTTCACTGGACTTGCAGTAGAGGCCCCAGGGTACCTCCTGGCCCTCCACCTAGGGGCCTTTGACCCCAGCAAGCTACCCAGGGGTCCACAACTCTCCCTGGACTTGCAGTAGAGGCCCCAGGGTGCCCCCTTGGCCTCCATCTAGGGGCCTCTGACCCCAGCAAGCTACCCAGGGGTCCACAACTCTCCCTGGACTTGCAGTAGAGGCCCCAGGGTGCCCCCTTGGCCTCCACCCAGGGGCCTCTGACCCCAGCAAGCTACCCAGGGGTCCACCTCTCTCCCTTGACTTGAAGTATAGGCCCCAGGGTACCCCCTGGCCCTCCACCTAGGGGACTAGGACCCCAGCAAGGTACCCAGGGGTCCACCTCTCTGCCTAGACTTGCAGTAGAGGTCCCAGGGTGCCCCCTTGGCCTCCACCTAGGGGCCTCTGACCCCAGCAAGCTACCCAGGGGTCCACAACTCTCCCTGGACTTGCAATAGAGGCCCCAGGGTACCCAATTGGCCTCCACCCAGGGGCCTCTGACCCCAGTAAGCTACCCAGGGGGTCCACCTCTTTCACTGGACTTGCAGTAGAGGCCCTGGGGTACCTCCTGGCCCTCCACCTAGGGGCCTTTGACCCCAGCAAGCTACCCAGGGGTCCACAACTCTCCCTTGACTTGCAGTAGAGGCCCCAGGGTGCCCCCTTGGCCTCCATCTAGGGGCCTCTGACCCCAGCAAGCTACCCAGGGGTCCACAACTTTCCATGGACTTGCAGTAGAGGCCCCAGGGTGCCCCCTTGGCCTCCACCCAGGGGCCTCTGACCCCAGCAAGCTACCCAGGGGTCCACAACTCTCCCTGGACTTGCAGTAGAGGCCCCAGGGTGCCCCCTTGGCCTCCACCCAGGGGCCTCTGACCCCAGCAAGCTACCCAGGGGTCCACCTTTCTCCCTGGACTTGAAGTATAGGCCCAAGGGTGCCCACTAGCCCTCCACCTAGGGGCCTCTGACCCCAGCAAGCTACCCAGGGGTCCACAACTCTCCTTGGACTTGCAGTACAGGCCCCAGGGTGCCCCCTTGGCCTCCACCTAGGGGCCTCTGACCCTAGCAAGCTACCCAGGGGACCACAACTCTCCCTGGACTAGCAGTAGAGGCCCCAGGGTACCCCCTTGGCCTCCACCCAGGGGCCTCTGACCCCAGCAAGCTACTCAGGGGTTCCACCTCTTTCTCTGGACTTGCAGTAGAGGCCCCAGGGTGCCCCCTTGGCCTCCACCCAGGGGCCTCCGACCCCAGCAAGCTACCCAGGGGTCCACCATTCTCCCTTGACTTGAAGTATAGGCCCAAGGGTGCCCACTGGCCCTCCACCTAGGGGCCTCTGACCCCAGCAAGCTACCCAGGGGTCCACCTCTCTCCCTGGACTTGCAGTATAGGCCCCAGGGTGCCCCCTGGCCCTCCACCTAGGGACCTAAGACCCCAGCAAGTTACCCAGGGGTCCACCTCTCTCCCTTGACTTGAAGTATAGGCCCCAGGGTGCCCCCTGGCCCTCCACCTAGGGACCTAAGACCCCAGCAAGCTACCCAGGGGTCCACCTCTCTCCCTTAACTTGAAGTATAGGCCCCAGGGTGCCCCCTGGCCCTCCACCTAGGGGACTAGGACCCCAGCAAGCTACCCAGGGGTACACCTCTCTGTCTGGACTTGCAGTAGAGGCCCCAGTGTGCCCCGTGGCCTCCGCCTAGGGGCCTCTGACCCCAGCAAGCTACCCAGGGATCCACAACTCTCCCTGGACTTGCAGTAGAGGCCTCAGGGTGCCCCCTGGCCCTCCACCTAGGGGCCTCTGACCCCAGCAAGGTACCCTGGGGGTCCACCTCTTTCCCTGGACTTGCAGTAGAGGCCCCAGTGTGCCCCGTGGCCTCCACCTAGGGGCCTCTGACCCCAGCAAGCTACCCAGGGGTCCACCTCTCTCCCTGGACTTGCAGTATAGGCCCCAGGGTGCCCCCTGGCCCTCCACCTAGGGACCTAAGACCCCAGCAAGCTACCCAGGGGTCCACCTCTCTCCCTTAACTTGAAGTATAGGCCTCAGGGTGCCCCCTGGCCCTCCACCTAGGGGACTAGGACCCCAGAAAGCTACCCAGGGGTACACCTCTCTGTCTGGACTTGCAGTAGAGGCCCCAGTGTGCCCCGTGGCCTCCGCCTAGGGGCCTCTGACCCCAGCAAGCTACCCAGGGGTCCACAACTCTCCCTGGACTTGCAGTAGAGGCCCCAGGGTGCCCCCTTGGCCTCCACCCAGGGGCCTCTGACCCCAGCAAGCTACCCAGGGGTCCACCTTTCTCCTTGGACTTGACGTATAGGCCTCAGGGTGCCCACTGGCCCTCCACGTAGGGGCCTTAGACCCCAGCAAGCTACCCAGGGGTCCACAACTCTCCCTGGACTTGCAGTAGAGGCCCCAGGGTGCCCCCTTTGCCTCCACCTAGGGGCCTCTGACCCCAGCAAGCTACCCAGGGGTCCACAACTCTCCCTGGACTTGCAGTAGAAGCCCCAGGGTGACCCCTTGGCCTCCACCCAGGGGCCTCTGACCTCAGCAAGCTACCCAGGGGTCCACCTTTCTCCCTGGACTTGAAGTATAGGCCCAAGGGTGCCCACTGGCCATCCACCTAGGGGCCTAAGACACCAACAAGCTACCCAGGGGTCCACAACTCTCCCTGGACTTGCAGTAGAGGCCCCAGGGTGCCCCCTGGACCTCCACCCAGGGGCCTCTGACCCCAGCAAGGTACCCAGGGGTCCACCTCTCTGCCTGGACTTGCAGTAGAGGCCCCAGGGTGCCCCCTTGGCCTCCACCTAGGGAACTCTGACCCCAGCAAGCTACCCAGGGGTCCACAACTCTCCCTGGACTTGCAATAGAGGCCCCAGGGTACCCCCTTGGCCTCCACCCAGGGGCCTCTGACCCCAGCAAGCTACCCAGGGGGTCCACCTCTTTCCCTGGACTTGCAGTAGAGGCCCTAGGGTACCTCCTGGCCCTCCACCTAGGGGCCTTTGACCCCAGCAAGCTACCCAGGGGTCCACAACTCTCCCTGGACTTGCAGTAGAGGCCCCAGGGTGCCCCCTTGGCCTCCATCTAGGGGACTCTGACCCCAGCAAGCTACCCAGGGGTCCACAACTCTCCCTGGACTTGCAGTAGAGGCCCCAGGGTGCCCCCTTGGCCTCCACCCAGGGGCCTCTGACCCCAGCAAGCTACCCAGGGGTCCACAACTCTCCCTGGACTTGCAGTAGAGGCCCCAGGGTGCCCCCTTGGCCTCCACCCAGGGGCCTCTGACCCCAGCAAGCTACCCAGGGGTCCACCTTTCTCCCTGGACTTGAAGTATAGGCCCAAGGGTGCCCACTGGCCCTCCACCTAGGGGCCTAAGACCCCAACAAGCTACCCAGGGGTCCACAACTCTCCCTGGACTTGCAATAGAGGCCCCAGGGTGCCCCCTGGCCCTCCACCTAGGGGCCTAAGACCCCAGCAAGCTACCCAGGGGTCCACCTCTCTCCCTTGACTTGAAGTATAGGCCCCAGGGTGCCCCCTGGCCCTCCACCTAGGGGACTAGGACCCCAGCTAGCTACCCAGGGGTCCACCTTTCTCCTTGGACTTGACGTATAGGCCTCAGGGTGCCCACTGGCCCTCCACGTAGGGGCCTTAGACCCCAGCAAGCTACCCAGGGGTCCACCTTTCTCCGTGGACTTGAAGTAGAGGCCCCAGGGTGCCCCCTGGCCCTCCACCTAGGGACCTAAGACCCCAGCAAGCTACCCAGGGGTCCACCTCTCTCCCTTGACTTGAAGTATAGGCCCCAGGGTGCCCCCTTGCCCTCCACCTAGGGGACTAGGACCCCAGCAAGGTACCCAGGGGTCCACCTCTCTGACTGGACTTGCAGTAGAGGCCCCAGGGTGCCCCCTTGGCCTCCACCTAGGGGCCTCTGACCGCAGCAAGCTACCCAGGGGTCCACAACTCTCCCTGGACTTGCAGTAGAGGCCCCAGGGTACCCCCTTGGCCTCCACCCAGGGGCCTCTGACCCCAGAAAGCTACTCAGGGGTTCCGCTTCTTTCCCTGGACTTACAGTAGAGGCCCCAGGGTGCCCCCTTGGCCTCCACCCAGGGGCCTCCGACCCCAGCAAGCTACCCAGGGGTCCACCTTTCTCCCTTGACTTGAAGTATAGGCCCAAGGGTGCCCACTGGCCCTCCACCTAGGGGCCTCTGACCCCAGCAAGCTACCCAGGGGTCCACCTCTCTCCCTGGACTTGCAGTATAGGCCCCAGGGTGCCCCCTGGCCCTCCACCTAGGCACCTAAGACCCCAGCAAGTTAACCAGCGGTCCACCTCTCTCCCTTGACTTGAAGTATAGGCTCCAGGGTGCCCCCTGGCCCTCCACCTAGGGGACAAGGACCCCAGCAAGCTACCCAGGGGTCCACAACTCTCCCTGGACTTGCAGTACAGGCCCCAGGGTGCCCCCTTGGCCTCCACCTAGGGGCCTCTGACCCCAGCAAGCTACCCAGGGGACCACAACTCTCCCTGGACTTGCAGTAGAGGCCCCAGGGTACCCCCTTGGCCTCCACCCAGGGACCTCTGACCCCAGCAAGCTACCCAGGGGGTCCACCTCTTTCCCTGGCCTTGCAGTAGAGGCCCTAGGGTACCTCCTGGCCTTCCACCTAGGGGCCTTTGACCCCAGCAAGCTACCCAGGGGTCCACAACTCTCCCTGGACTTGCAGTAGAGGCCCCAGGGTGCCCCCTTGGCCTACCCAGGGGTCCACCTTTCTCCCTTGACTTGAAGTATAGGCCCAAGGGTGCCCACTGGCCCTCCACCTAGGGGCCTCTGACCCCAGCAAGCTACCCAGGGGTCCACCTCTCTCCCTGGACTTGCAGTATAGGCCCCAGGGTGCCCCCTGGCCTTCCACCTAGGCACCTAAGACCCAAGCAAGTTAACCAGGGGTCCACCTCTCTCCCTTGACTTGAAGTATAGGCCCCAGGGTGCCCCCTGGCCCTCCACCTAGGGGACTAGGACCCCAGCAAGCTACCCAGGGGTCCACAACTCTCCCTGGACTTGCAGTACAGGCCCCAGGGTGCCCCCTTGGCCTCCACCTAGGGGCCTCTGACCCCAGCAAGCTACCCAGGGGTCCACAACTCTCCCTGGACTTGCAATAGAGGCCCCAGGGTACCCAATTGGCCTCCACCCAGGGGCCTCTGACCCCAGTAAGCTACCCAGGGGGTCCACCTCTTTCACTGGACTTGCAGTAGAGGCCCTGGGGTACCTCCTGGCCCTCCACCTAGGGGCCTTTGACCCCAGCAAGCTACCCAGGGGTCCACAACTCTCCCTTGACTTGCAGTAGAGGCCCCAGGGTGCCCCCTTGACCTCCATCTAGGGGCCTCTGACCCCAGCAAGCTACCCAGGGGTCCACAACTCTCCTTGGACTTGCAGTAGAGGCCCCAGGGTGCCCCCTTGGCCTCCACCCAGGGGCCTCTGACCCCAGCAAGCTACCCAGGGGTCCACAACTCTCCCTGGACTTGCAGTAGAGGCCCCAGGGTGCCCCCTTGGCCTCCACCCAGGGGCCTCTGACCCCAGCAAGCTACCCAGGGGTCCACCTTTCTCCCTGGACTTGAAGTATAGGCCCAAGGGTGCCCACTGGCCCTCCACCTAGGGGCCTCTGACCCCAGCAAGCTACCCAGGGGTCCACAACTCTCCTTGGACTTGCAGTACAGGCCCCAGGGTGCCCCCTTGGCCTCCACCTAGGGGCCTCTGACCCTAGCAAGCTACCCAGGGGACCACAACTCTCCCTGGACTAGCAGTAGAGGCCCCAGGGTACCCCCTTGGCCTCCACCCAGGGGCCTCTGACCCCAGCAAGCTACTCAGGGGTTCCACCTCTTTCTCTGGACTTGCAGTAGAGGCCCCAGGGTGCCCCCTTGGCCTCCACCCAGGGGCCTCCGACCCCAGCAAGCTACCCAGGGGTCCACTATTCTCCCTTGACTTGAAGTATAGGCCCAAGGGTGCCCACTGGCCCTCCACCTAGGGGCCTCTGACCCCAGCAAGCTACCCAGGGGTCCACCTCTCTCCCTGGACTTGCAGTATAGGCCCCAGGGTGCCCCCTGGCCCTCCACCTAGGGACCTAAGACCCCAGCAAGCTACCTAGGGGTCCACCTCTCTCCCTTGACTTGAAGTATAGGCCTCAGGGTGCCCACTGGCCCTCCACCCAGGGGCCTAAGACCTCAGCAAGCTACCCAGGGGTCCAAAACTCTCCCTGGACTTGCAGTAGAGGCCCCAGGGTTCCCCCTGGCCCTCCACCTAGGGGCCTCTGACGCCAGCAAGCTACCCAGGGTTCCACAACTCTCCCTGGACTTGCAGTAGAGGCCCCTGGGTGCCCCCTGGCCCTCCACCCAGGGACCTAAGACCCCAGCAAGCTACCCAGGGGTCCACCTCTCTGCCTGGACTTGCAGTAGAGGCCCCAGGGTGCCCCCTTGGCCTCCACCTAGGGGCCTCTGACCCCAGCAAGCTACCCAGGGGTCCACAACTCTCCCTGGACTTGCAGTAGAGGCCTCAGGGTGCCCCCTTGGCCTCCACCTAGGGGCCTCTGACCCCAGCAAGCTACCCAGGGGTCCACCTTTCTCCCTGGACATGCAGTAGACGCCCCAGGGTGCCCCCTGGCCCTCCACCTAGTGGCCTTTGACCCCAGGAAGCTATCCAGGGGTCCACCTTGCTCCCTGGACTTGCAGTAGAGGCCCAAGAAGGCCACCTGGCCCTCCATCTAGTGGCCTAGGACCCCAGAAAGCTACCCAGGGGTCCACCTCTCTCCCTGGACTGGCAGTAGAGGCCCCAGGGTGCCCCCTTGCCCTCCAAAAAGGAGTCTTTGACCCCAGCAACCTACCCAGTGGTCCACCTCTCTCCCTGGACTTGGAGGATAGGCCCCAGGGTGCCCCCTGGCCCTCCACCTAGGGGCCTAAGACCCCAGCAAGCTACCCTGGGGTCCTCCTCTTTCCCTGGACTTGCAGTAGAGGCCCCAGGGTGCCCCCTTGGCCTCCACCTAGGGGCCTCTGACCCCAGCAAGCTACCCAGGGGTCCACCTTTCTCCCTGGACTTGAAGTATAGGCCCAAGGGGTCCCACTGGCCCTCCACCTAGGTTCCTAAGACCCCAACAAGCTACCCAGGGGTCCACAACTCTCCCTGGACTTGCAGTAGAGGCCCCAGGGTGCCCCCTGGCCCTCCACTTAGGGGCCTAAGACCCCAGCAAGCTACCCAGGGGTCCACCTCTCTCCCTTGACTTGAAGTATAGGCCCAAGGGTGCCCACTGGCCATCCACCTAGGGGCCTAAGACCCCAACAAGCTACCCAGGGGTCCGCAACTCTCCCTGGACTTGCAGTAGAGGCCCCAGGGTGCCCCCTGGCCCTCCACCTTGGGGCCTCTGACCCCAGCAAGCTACCCAGGGGTCCACCTCTCTCCCTTGACTTGAAGTATAGGCCCCAGGGTGCCCCCTTGCCCTCCACCCAAGGGCCTCTGACCCCAGCAAGCTACCCAGGGGTCCACCTCTCTCCCTGGACTTGCAGTAGAGGCCCTAGGATACCTCCTGGCCATCCACCTAGGGGCCTCTGACCCCAGCAAGCTACCTAGGGGTCCACAACTCTCCCTGGACTTGCAGTAGAGGCCCAAGGGTGCCCCCTTGGCCTCCACCCAGGGGCCTCTGACCCCAGCAAGTTACCCAGGGGTCCACCTCTCTCCCTTGACTTGAAGTATAGGCTCCAGGGTGCCCCCTGGCCCTCCACCTAGGGGACAAGGACCCCAGCAAGCTACCCAGGGGTCCACAACTCTCCCTGGACTTGCAGTACAGGCCCCAGGGTGCCCCCTTGGCCTCCACCTAGGGGCCTCTGACCCCAGCAAGCTACCCAGGGGTCCACCTTTCTCCCTGAACTTGAAGTATAGGCCCAAGGGTGCCCACTGGCCATCCACCTAGGGGCCTAAGACCCCAACAAGCTACCCAGGGGTCCACAACTCTCCCTGGACTTTCAGTAGAGGACCCCAGGGTGCCCGCTGGCCCTCCACCTAGGGGCCTCTGACCCCAGCAAGCTACCCAGGGGTCCATCTCTCTCCCTGGACTTGCAGTATAGGCCCCAGGGTGCCCCCTGGCCCTACACCTAGGGACCTAAGACCCCAGCAAGCTACCCAGGGGTCCACCTCTCTCCCTTGACTTGAAGTATAGGCCCCAGGGTGCCCCTTGGCCCTCCACCTAGGGGACAAGGACCCCAGCAAGCTACCCAGGGGTCCACAACTCTCCCTGGACTTGCAATAGAGGCCCCAGGGTACCCCCTTGGCCTCCACCCAGGGGCCTCTGACCCCAGCAAGCTACCCAGGGGGTCCACCTCTTTCCCTGGACTTGCAGAAGAGGCCCTAGGGTACCTCCTGGCCCTCCACCTAGGGGCCTTTGACCCCAGCAAGCTACCCAGGGGTCCACAACTCTCCCTGGACTTGCAGTAGAGGCCCCAGGGTGCCCCCTTGGCCTCCATCTAGGGGCCTCTGACCCCAGCAAGCTACCCAGGGGTCCACAACTCTCCCTGGACTTGCAGTACAGGCCCAGGGTGCCCCCTTGGCCTCCACCTAGGGGCCTCTGACCCCAGCAAGCTACCCAGGGGACCACAACTCTCCCTGGACTTGCAGTAGAGGCCCCAGGGTACCCCCTTGGCCTCCACCCAGGGGCCTATGACCCCAGCAAGCTACCCAGGGGGTCCACCTCTTTCCCTGGCCTTGCAGTAGAGGCCCTAGGGTACCTCCTGGCCTTCCACCTAGGGGCCTTTGACCCCAGCAAGCTACCCAGGGGTCCACAACTCTCCCTGGACTTGCAGTAGAGGCCCCAGGGTGCCCCCTTGGCCTCCACCTAGGGGCCTCTGACCCCAGCAAGCTACCCAGGGGTCCACAACTCTCCCTGGACTTGCAGTAGAGGCCCCAGGGTGCCCCCTTGGCCTCCACCCAGGAGCCTTTGACCCCAGCAAGCTACCCAGGGGTCCACCTTTCTCCCTGGACTTGAAGTATATGCCCCAGGGTGCCCCCTTGGCCTCCACCCAGGGGCCTCTGACCCCAGCAAGCTACTCAGGGGTTCCACCTCTTTCCCTGGACTTGCAGTAGAGGCCCCAGGGTGCCCCCTTGGCCTCCACCCAGGGGCCTCCGACCCCAGCAAGCTACCCAGGGGTCCATCTCTCTCCCTGGACTTGCAGTATAGGCCCCAGGGTGCCCCCTGGCCCTCCACCTAGGGACCTAAGACCCCAGCAAGTTACCCAGGGGTCCACCTCTCTCCCTTGACTTGAAGTATGGGCTCCAGGGTGCCCCCTGGCCCTCCACCTAGGGGACAAGGACCCCAGCGAGCTACCCAGGGGTCCACAACTCTCCCTGGACTTGCAGTACAGGCCCCAGGGTGCCCCCTTGGCCTCCACCTAGGGGCCTCTGACCCCAGCAAGCTACCCAGGGGACCACAACTCTCCCTGGACTTGCAGTCGAGGCCCGAGGGTACCCCCTTGGCCTCCACCCAGGGGCCTATGACCCCAGCAAGCTACCCAGGGGTCCACCTCTTTCCCTGGCCTTGCAGTAGAGGCCCTAGGGTACCTCCTGGCCTTCCACCTAGGGGCCTTTGACCCCAGCAAGCTACCCAGGGGTCCACAACTCTCCCTGGACTTGCAGTAGAGGCCCCAGGGTGCCCCCTTGGCCTCCACCTAGGGGCCTCTGACCCCAGCAAGCTACCCAGGGGTCCACAACTCTCCCTGGACTTGCAGTAGAGGCCCCAGGGTGCCCCCTTGGCCTCCACCCAGGAGCCTCTTTCCCCAGCAAGCTACCCAGAGGTCCACCTTTCTCCCTGGACTTGAAGTATAGGCCCAAGGGTGCCCACTGGCCATCCACCTAGGGGCCTAAGACCCCAACAAGCTACCCAGGGGTCCACAACTCTCCCTGGAGTTGCAGTAGAGGACCCCAGGGTGCCCGCTGGCCCTCCACCTAGGGGCCTCTGACCCCAGCAAGCTACCCAGGGGTCCATCTCTCTCCCTTGACTTGAAGTATAGGCCCCAGGGTGTCTCCTGGCCCTCCACCTAGGGGCCTCTGACCCCAGCAAGCTACCCAGGGGTCCACAACTCTCCCTGGACTTGCAGTAGAGGCCCCAGGGTGCCCCCTTGGCCTCAACCCAGGGGCCTTTGACCCCAGCAAGCTACCCAGGGTTCCACCTTTCTCCGTGGACTTAAAGTAGAGGCCCAAGGGTGCCCCTGGCCCTCCACCTAGGGACCTAAGACCCCAGCAAGCAACCCAGGGGTCCACCTCTCTCCCTTGACTTGAAGTATAGGCCCCAGGGTGCCCCCTGGCCCTCCACCTAGGGGACTAGGACCCCAGCAAGGTACCCAGGGGTCCACCTCTCTGCCTGGACTTGCAGTAGAGGCCCCAGGGTGCCCCCTTGGCCTCCACCTAGGGGCCTCTGACCCCAGCAAGCTACCCAGGGGTCCACAACTCTCCCTGGACTTGCAGTAGAGGCCCCAGGGTACCCCTTTGGCCTCCACCCAGGGGCCTCTGACCCCAGCAAGCTACTCAGGGGTTCCACCTCTTTCCCTGGACTTGCAGTAGAGGCCCCAGGGTGCCCCCTTGGCCTCCACCCAGGGGCCTCCGACCCCAGCAAGCTACCCAGGGGTCCACCTTTCTCCCTTGACTTGAAGTATAGGCCCAAGGGTGCCCACTGGCCCTCCACCTAGGGGCCTCTGACCCCAGCAAGCTACCCAGGGGTCCACCTCTCTCCCTGGACTTGCAGTATAGGCCCCAGGGTGCCCCCTGGCCCTCCACCTAGGGACCTAAGACCCCAGCAAGTTACCCAGGGGTCCACCTCTCTCCCTTGACTTGAAGTATAGGCTCCAGGGTGCCCCATGGCCCTCCACCTAGGGGACAAGGACCCCAGCAAGCTACCCAGGGGTCCACAACTCTCCCTGGACTTGCAGTACAGGCCCCAGGGTGCCCCCTTGGCCTCCACCTAGGGGCCTCTGACCCCAGCAAGCTACCCAGGGGACCACAACTCTCCCTGGACTAGCAGTAGAGGCCCCAGGGTACCCCCTTGGCCTCCACCCAGGGGCCTCTGACCCCAGCAAGCTACCCAGGGGGTCCACCTCTTTCCCTGGCCTTGCAGTAGAGGCCCTAGGTTACCTCCTGGCCTTCCACCTAGGGGCCTTTGACCCCAGCAAGCTACCCAGGGGTCCACCTTTCTCCCTGGACTTGAAGTATAGGCCCAAGCGTGCCCACTGGCCATCCACCTAGGGGCCTAAGACCCCAACAAGCTACCCAGGGGTCCACAACTCTCCCTGGACTTTCAGTAGAGGACCCCAGGATGCCCGCTGGCCCTCCACCTAGGGGCCTCTGACCCCAGCAAGCTACCCAGGGGTCCATCTCTCTCCCTGGACTTGCAGTATAGGCCCCAGGGTGCCCCCTGGCCCTACACCTAGGGACCTAAGACCCCAGCAAGCTACCCAGGGGTCCACCTCTCTCCCTTGACTTGAAGTATAGGCCCCAGGGTGCCCCTTGGCCCTCCACCTAGGGGACAAGGACCCCAGCAAGCTACCCAGGGGTCCACAACTCTCCCTGGACTTGCAATAGAGGCCCCAGGGTACCCCCTTGGCCTCCACCCAGGGACCTCTGACCCCAGCAAGCTACCCAGGGGGTCCACCTCTTTCCCTGGACTTGCAGTAGAGGCCCTAGGGTACATCCTGGCCCTCCACCTAGGGGCCTTTGACCCCAGCAAGCTACCCAGGGGTCCACAACTCTCCCTGGACTTGCAATAGAGGCCCCAGGGTACCCCCTTGGCCTCCACCCAGGGGCCTCTGACCCCAGCAAGCTACCCAGGGGGTCCACCTCTTTCACTGGACTTGCAGTAGAGGCCCCAGGGTACCTCCTGGCCCTCCACCTAGGGGCCTTTGACCCCAGCAAGCCACCCAGGGGTCCACAACTCTCCCTGGACTTGCAGTAGAGGCCCCAGGGTGCCCCCTTGGCCTCCATCTAGGGGCCTCTGACCCCAGCAAGCTACCCAGGGGTCCACAACTCTCCCTGGACTTGCAGTAGAGGCCCCAGGGTGCCCCCTTGGCCTCCACCCAGGGGCCTCTGACCCCAGCAAGCTACCCAGGGGTCCACCTCTCTCCCTTGACTTGAAGTATAGGCCGCAAGGTACCCCCTGGCCCTCCACCTAGGGGACTAGGACCCCAGCAAGGTACCCAGGGGTCCACCTCTCTGCCTAGACTTGCAGTAGAGGTCCCAGGGTGCCCCCTTGGCCTCCACCTAGGGGCCTCTGACCCCAGCAAGCTACCCAGGGGTCCACAACTCTCCCTGGACTTGCAATAGAGGCCCCAGGGTACCCCCTTGGCCTCCACCCAGGGGCCTCTGACCCCAGTAAGCTACCCAGGGGGTCCACCTCTTTCACTGGACTTGCAGTAGAGGCCCTGGGGTACCTCCTGGCCCTCCACCTAGGGGCCTTTGACCCCAGCAAGCTACCCAGGGGTCCACAACTCTCCCTGGACTTGCAGTAGAGGCCCCAGGGTGCCCCCTTGGCCTCCATCTAGGGGCCTCTGACCCCAGCAAGCTACCCAGGGGTCCACAACTCTCCTTGGACTTGCAGTAGAGGCCCCAGGGTGCCCCCTTGGCCTCCACCCAGGGGCCTCTGACCCCAGCAAGCTACCCAGGGGTCCACAACTCTCCCTGGACTTGCAGTAGAGGCCCCAGGGTGCCCCCTTGGCCTCCACCCAGGGGCCTCTGACACCAGCAAGCTACCCAGGGGTCCACCTTACTCCCTGGACTTGAAGTATAGGCCCAAGGGTGCCCACTGGCCCTCCACCTAGGGGCCTAAGACCCCAACAAGCTACCCAGGGGTCCACAACTCTCCCTGGACTTGCAGTAGAGGCCCCAAGGTGCCCCCTGGCCCTCCACCTAGGGGCCTAAGACCCCAGCAAGCTACCCAGGGGTCCACCTCTCTCCCTTGACTTGAAGTATAGGCCCCAGGGTGCCCCCTGGCCCTCCACCTAGGGGACTAGGACCCCAGCTAGCTACCCAGGGGTCCACCTCTCTGCCTGGACTTGCAGTAGAGGCCCCAGGGTGCCCCCTTGCCCTCCACCCAGGGGCCTCTGACCCCAGCAAGCTACCCAGGGGTCCACCTCTCTCCCTTGACTTGAAGTATAGGCCCCAGGGTGTCTCCTGGCCCTCCACCTAGGGGCCTCTGACCCCAGCAAGCTACCCAGGGGTCCACAACTCTCCCTGGACTTGCAGTAGAGGCCCCAGGGTGCCCCCTTGGCCTCAACCCAGGGGCCTTTGACCCCAGCAAGCTACCCAGGGGTCCACCTTTCTCCGTGGACTTGAAGTAGAGGCCCCAGGGTGCCCCCTGGCCCTCCACCTAGGGACCTAAGACCCCAGCAAGCTACCCAGGGGTCCACCTCTCTCCCTTGACTTGAAGTATAGGCCCCAGGGTGCCACCTGGCCCTCCACCTAGGGGACTAGGACCCCAGCAAGGTACCCAGGGGTCCACCTCTCTGCTTGGACTTGCAGTAGAGGCCCCAGGGTGCCCCCTTGGCCTCCACCCAGGGGCCTCTGACCCCAGCAAGCTACCCAGGGGTCCACCTTTCACCCTGGACTTGAAGTATAGGCCTCAGGGTGCCCACTTGCCCTCCACCTAGGGGCCTAAGACCCCAGCAAGCTACCCAGGGTTCCACAACTCTCCCTGGACTTGCAGTAGAGGCCCCAGGGTGCCCCCTTGGCCTCCACCTAGGGGCCTCTGACCCCAGCAAGCTACCCAGGGGTCCACCTCTCTCCCTGGACTTGCAGTATAGGCCCCAGGGTGCCCCCTGGTCCTCCACCTAGGGACCTAAGACCCCAGCAAGTTACCCAGGGGTCCACCTCTCTCCCTTGACTTGAAGTATAGGCTCCAGGGTGCCCCCTGGCCCTCCACCTAGGGGACAAGGACCCCAGCAAGCTACCCAGGGGTCCACAACTCTCCCTGGACTTGCAGTACAGGCCCCAGGGTGCCCCCTTGGCCTCCACCTAGGGGCCTCTGACCCCAGCAAGCTACCCAGGGGTCCACCTTTCTCCCTGAACTTGAAGTATAGGCCCAAGGGTGCCCACTGGCCATCCACCTAGGGGCCTAAGACCCCAACAAGCTACCCAGGGGTCCACAACTCTCCCTGGACTTTCAGTAGAGGACCCCAGGGTGCCCGCTGGCCCTCCACCTAGGGGCCTCTGACCCCAGCAAGCTACCCAGGGGTCCATCTCTCTCCCTGGACTTGCAGTATAGGCCCCAGGGTGCCCCCTGGCCCTACACCTAGGGACCTAAGACCCCAGCAAGCTACCCAGGGGTCCACCTCTCTCCCTTGACTTGAAGTATAGGCCCCAGGGTGCCCCTTGGCCCTCCACCTAGGGGACAAGGACCCCAGCAAGCTACCCAGGGGTCCACAACTCTCCCTGGACTTGCAATAGAGGCCCCAGGGTACCCCCTTGGCCTCCACCCAGGGGCCTCTGACCCCAGCAAGCTACCCAGGGGGTCCACCTCTTTCCCTGGACTTGCAGTAGAGGCCCTAGGGTACCTCCTGGCCCTCCACCTAGGGGCCTTTGACCCCAGCAAGCTACCCAGGGGTCCACAACTCTCCCTGGACTTGCAGTAGAGGCCCCAGGGTGCCCCCTTGGCCTCCATCTAGGGGCCTCTGACCCCAGCAAGCTACCCAGGGGTCCACAACTCTCCCTGGACTTGCAGTACAGGCCCCAGGGTGCCCCCTTGGCCTCCACCTAGGGGCCTCTGACCCCAGCAAGCTACCCAGGGGACCACAACTCTCCCTGGACTTGCAGTAGAGGCCCCAGGGTACCCCCTTGGCCTCCACCCAGGGGCCTATGACCCCAGCAAGCTACCCAGGGGGTCCACCTCTTTCCCTGGCCTTGCAGTAGAGGCCCTAGGGTACCTCCTGGCCTTCCACCTAGGGGCCTTTGACCCCAGCAAGCTACCCAGGGGTCCACAACTCTCCCTGGACTTGCAGTAGAGGCCCCAGGGTGCCCCCTTGGCCTCCACCTAGGGGCCTCTGACCCCAGCAAGCTACCCAGGGGTCCACAACTCTCCCTGGACTTGCAGTAGAGGCCCCAGGGTGCCCCCTTGGCCTCCACCCAGGAGCCTCTGACCCCAGCAAGCTACCCAGGGGTCCACCTTTCTCCCTGGACTTGAAGTATATGCCCCAGGGTGCCCCCTTGGCCTCCACCCAGGGGCCTCTGACCCCAGCAAGCTACTCAGGGGTTCCACCTCTTTCCCTGGACTTGCAGTAGAGGCCCCAGGGTGCCCCCTTGGCCTCCACCCAGGGGCCTCCGACCCCAGCAAGCTACCCAGGGGTCCACCTCTCTCCCTGGACTTGCAGTATAGGCCCCAGGGTGCCCCCTGGCCCTCCACCTAGGGACCTAAGACCCCAGCAAGTTACCCAGGGGTCCACCTCTCTCCCTTGACTTGAAGTATGGGCTCCAGGGTGCCCCCTGGCCCTCCACCTAGGGGACAAGGACCCCAGCGAGCTACCCAGGGGTCCACAACTCTCCCTGGACTTGCAGTACAGGCCCCAGGGTGCCCCCTTGGCCTCCACCTAGGGGCCTCTGAACCCAGCAAGCTACCCAGGGGACCACAACTCTCCCTGGACTTGCAGTCGAGGCCCGAGGGTACCCCCTTGGCCTCCACCCAGGGGCCTATGACCCCAGCAAGCTACCCAGGGGGTCCACCTCTTTCCCTGGCCTTGCAGTAGAGGCCCTAGGGTACCTCCTGGCCTTCCACCTAGGGGCCTTTGACCCCAGCAAGCTACCCAGGGGTCCACAACTCTCCCTGGACTTGCAGTAGAGGCCCCAGGGTGCCCCCTTGGCCTCCACCTAGGGGCCTCTGACCCCAGCAAGCTACCCAGGGGTCCACAACTCTCCCTGGACTTGCAGTAGAGGCCCCAGGGTGCCCCCTTGGCCTCCACCCAGGAGCCTCTTTCCCCAGCAAGCTACCCAGGGGTCCACCTTTCTCCCTGGACTTGAAGTATAGGCCCAAGGGTGCCCACTGGCCATCCACCTAGGGGCCTAAGACCCCAACAAGCTACCCAGGGGTCCACAACTCTCCCTGGACTTGCAGTAGAGGACCCCAGGGTGCCCGCTGGCCCTCCACCTAGGGGCCTCTGACCCCAGCAAGCTACCCAGGGGTCCATCTCTCTCCCTTGACTTGAAGTATAGGCCCCAGGGTGTCTCCTGGCCCTCCACCTAGGGGCCTCTGACCCCAGCAAGCTACCCAGGGGTCCACAACTCTCCCTGGACTTGCAGTAGAAGCCCCAGGGTGCCCCCTTGGCCTCAACCCAGGGGCCTTTGACCCCAGCAAGCTACCCAGGGTTCCACCTTTCTCCGTGGACTTGAAGTAGAGGCCCCAGGGTGCCCCCTGGCCCTCCACCTAGGGACCTAAGACCCCAGCAAGCAACCCAGGGGTCCACCTCTCTCCCTTGACTTGAAGTATAGGCCCCAGGGTGCCCCCTGGCCCTCCACCTAGGGGACTAGGACCCCAGCAAGGTACCCAGGGGTCCACCTCTCTGCCTGTACTTGCAGTAGAGGCCCCAGGGTGCCCCCTTGGCCTCCACCTAGGGGCCTCTGACCCCAGCAAGCTACCCAGGGGTCCACAACTCTCCCTGGACTTGCAGTAGAGGCCCCAGGGTACCCCCTTGGCCTCCACCCAGGGGCCTCTGACCCCAGCAAGCTACTCAGGGGTTCCACCTCTTTCCCTGGACTTGCAGTAGAGGCCCCAGGGTGCCCCCTTGGCCTCCACCCAGGGGCCTCCGACCCCAGCAAGCTACCCAGGGGTCCACCTTTCTCCCTTGACTTGAAGTATAGGCCCAAGGGTGCCCACTGGCCCTCCACCTAGGGGCCTCTGACCCCAGCAAGCTACCCAGGGGTCCACCTCTCTCCCTGGACTTGCAGTATAGGCCCCAGGGTGCCCCCTGGCCCTCCACCTAGGGACCTAAGACCCCAGCAAGTTACCCAGGGGTCCACCTCTCTCCCTTGACTTGAAGTATAGGCTCCAGGGTGCCCCATGGCCCTCCACCTAGGGGACAAGGACCCCAGCAAGCTACCCAGGGGTCCACAACTCTCCCTGGACTTGCAGTACAGGCCCCAGGGTGCCCCCTTGGCCTCCACCTAGGGGCCTCTGACCCCAGCAAGCTACCCAGGGGACCACAACTCTCCCTGGACTAGCAGTAGAGGCCCCAGGGTACCCCCTTGGCCTGCACCCAGGGGCCTCTGACCCCAGCAAGCTACCCAGGGGGTCCACCTCTTTCCCTGGCCTTGCAGTAGAGGCCCTAGGTTACCTCCTGGCCTTCCACCTAGGGG
This sequence comes from Danio rerio, assembly GCF_052040795.2. NCBI lineage: Eukaryota > Metazoa > Chordata > Actinopteri > Cypriniformes > Danionidae > Danio > Danio rerio. The sequence continues at coordinate 19,008,073 of NC_141040.1, forward strand.
CCTTTGACCCCAGCAAGCTACCCAGGGGTCCACAACTCTCCCTGGACTTGCAGTAGAGGCCCCAGGGTGCCCTCTTGGCCTCCACCTAGGGGCTTCTGACCCCAGCAAGCTACCCAGGGGTCCACAACTCTCCCTGGACTTGCAGTAGAGGCCCCAGGGTGCCCCCTTGGCCTCCACCCAGGAGCCTCTGACCCCAGCAAGCTACCCAGGGGTCCACCTTTCTCCCTGGACTTGAAGTATAGGCCCAAGCGTGCCCACTGGCCATCCACCTAGGGGCCTAAGACCCCAACAAGCTACCCAGGGGTCCACAACTCTCCCTGGACTTTCAGTAGAGGACCCCAGGATGCCCGCTGGCCCTCCACCTAGGGGCCTCTGACCCCAGCAAGCTACCCAGGGGTCCATCTCTCTCCCTGGACTTGCAGTATAGGCCCCAGGGTGCCCCCTGGCCCTACACCTAGGGACCTAAGACCCCAGCAAGCTACCCAGGGGTCCACCTCTCTCCCTTGACTTGAAGTATAGGCCCCAGGGTGCCCCTTGGCCCTCCACCTAGGGGACAAGGACCCCAGCAAGCTACCCAGGGGTCCACAACTCTCCCTGGACTTGCAATAGAGGCCCCAGGGTACCCCCTTGGCCTCCACCCAGGGACCTCTGACCCCAGCAAGCTACCCAGGGGGTCCACCTCTTTCTCTGGACTTGCAGTAGAGGCCCTAGGGTACATCTTGGCCCTCCACCTAGGGGCCTTTGACCCCAGCAAGCTACCCAGGGGTCCACAACTCTCCCTGGACTTGCAATAGAGGCCCCAGGGTACCCCCTTGGCCTCCACCCAGGGGCCTCTGACCCCAGCAAGCTACCCAGGGGTCCACCTCTCTCCCTGGACTTGCAGTAGAGGCCCCAGGGTGCCCCTTGGCCCTCCACCTAGGGGACAAGGACCCCAGCAAGCTACCCAGGGGTCCACAACTCTCCCTGGACTTGCAATAGAGGCTCCAGGGTACCCCCTTGGCCTCCACCCAGGGGCCTCTGACCCCAGCAAGCTACCCAGGGGGTCCACCTCTTTCCCTGGACTTGCAGTAGAGGCCCTAGGGTACATCCTGGCCCTCCACCTAGGGGCCTTTGACCCCAGCAAGCTACCCAGGGGTCCACAACTCTCCCTGGACTTGCAATAGAGGCCCCAGGGTACCCCCTTGGCCTCCACCCAGGGGCCTCTGACCCCAGCAAGCTACCCAGGGGGTCCACCTCTTTCACTGGACTTGCAGTAGAGGCCCCAGGGTACCTCCTGGCCCTCCACCTAGGGGCCTTTGACCCCAGCAAGCTACCCAGGGGTCCACAACTCTCCCTGGACTTGCAGTAGAGGCCCCAGGGTGCCCCCTTGGCCTCCATCTAGGGGCCTCTGACCCCAGCAAGCTACCCAGGGGTCCACAACTCTCCCTGGACTTGCAGTAGAGGCCCCAGGGTGCCCCCTTGGCCTCCACCCAGGGGCCTCTGACCCCAGCAAGCTACCCAAGGGTCCACCTCTCTCCCTTGACTTGAAGTATAGGCCCCAGGGTACCCCCTGGCCCTCCACCTAGGGGACTAGGACCCCAGCAAGGTACCCAGGGGTCCACCTCTCTGCCTAGACTTGCAGTAGAGGTCCCAGGGTGCCCCCTTGGCCTCCACCTAGGGGCCTCTGACCCCAGCAAGCTACCCAGGGGTCCACAACTCTCCCTGGACTTGCAATAGAGGCCCCAGGGTACCCAATTGGCCTCCACCCAGGGGCCTCTGACCCCAGTAAGCTACCCAGGGGGTCCACCTCTTTCACTGGACTTGCAGTAGAGGCCCTGGGGTACCTCCTGGCCCTCCACCTAGGGGCCTTTGACCCCAGCAAGCTACCCAGGGGTCCACAACTCTCCCTTGACTTGCAGTAGAGGCCCCAGGGTGCCCCCTTGGCCTCCATCTAGGGGCCTCTGACCCCAGCAAGCTACCCAGGGGTCCACAACTTTCCATGGACTTGCAGTAGAGGCCCCAGGGTGCCCCCTTGGCCTCCACCCAGGGGCCTCTGACCCCAGCAAGCTACCCAGGGGTCCACAACTCTCCCTGGACTTGCAGTAGAGGCCCCAGGGTGCCCCCTTGGCCTCCACCCAGGGGCCTCTGACACCAGCAAGCTACCCAGGGGTCCACCTTTCTCCCTGGACTTGAAGTATAGGCCCAAGGGTGCCCACTAGCCCTCCACCTAGGGGCCTCTGACCCCAGCAAGCTACCCAGGGGTCCACATCTCTCCTTGGACTTGCAGTACAGACCCCAGGGTGCCCCCTTGGCCTCCACCTAGGGGCCTCTGACCCTAGCAAGCTACCCAGGGGACCACAACTCTCCCTGGACTAGCAGTAGAGGCCCCAGGGTACCCCCTTGGCCTCCACCCAGGGGCCTCTGACCCCAGCAAGCTACTCAGGGGTTCCACCTCTTTCTCTGGACTTGCAGTAGAGGCCCCAGGGTGCCCCTTGGCCTCCACCCAGGGGCCTCCGACCCCAGCAAGCTACCCAGGGGTCCACCATTCTCCCTTGACTTGAAGTATAGGCCCAAGGGTGCCCACTGGCCCTCCACCTAGGGGCCTCTGACCCCAGCAAGCTACCCAGGGGTCCACCTCTCTCCCTGGACTTGCAGTATAGGCCCCAGGGTGCCCCCTGGCCCTCCACCTAGGGACCTAAGACCCCAGCAAGTTACCCAGGGGTCCACCTCTCTCCCTTGACTTGAAGTATAGGCCCCAGGGTGCCCCCTGGCCCTCCACCTAGGGACCTAAGACCCCAGCAAGCTACCCAGGGGTCCACCTCTCTCCCTTAACTTGAAGTATAGGCCCCAGGGTGCCCCCTGGCCCTCCACCTAGGGGACTAGGACCCCAGCAAGCTACCCAGGGGTACACCTCTCTGTCTGGACTTGCAGTAGAGGCCCCAGTGTGCCCCGTGGCCTCCGCCTAGGGGCCTCTGACCCCAGCAAGCTACCCAGGGATCCACAACTCTCCCTGGACTTGCAGTAGAGGCCTCAGGGTGCCCCCTGGCCCTCCACCGAGGGGCCTCTGACCCCAGCAAGGTACCCTGGGGGTCCACCTCTTTCCCTGGACTTGCAGTAGAGGCCCCAGTGTGCCCCGTGGCCTCCACCTAGGGGCCTCTGACCCCAGCAAGCTACCCAGGGGTCCACCTCTCTCCCTGGACTTGCAGTATAGGCCCCAGGGTGCCCCCTGGCCCTCCACCTAGGGACCTAAGACCCCAGCAAGCTACCCAGGGGTCCACCTCTCTCCCTTAACTTGAAGTATAGGCCTCAGGGTGCCCCCTTGCCCTCCACCTAGGGGACTAGGACCCCAGAAAGCTACCCAGGGGTACACCTCTCTGTCTGGACTTGCAGTAGAGGCCCCAGTGTGCCCCGTGGCCTCCGCCTAGGGGCCTCTGACCACAGCAAGCTACCCAGGGGTCCACAACTCTCCCTGGACTTGCAGTAGAGGCCCCAGGGTGCCCCCTTGGCCTCCACCCAGGGGCCTCTGACCCCAGCAAGCTACCCAGGGGTCCACCTTTCTCCTTGGACTTGACGTATAGGCCTCAGGGTGCCCACTGGCCCTCCACGTAGGGGCCTTAGACCCCAGCAAGCTACCCAGGGGTCCACAACTCTCCCTGGACTTGCAGTAGAGAACCCAGGGTGCCCCCTTTGCCTCCACCTAGGGGCCTCTGACCCCAGCAAGCTACCCAGGGGTCCACAACTCTCCCTGGACTTGCAGTAGAAGCCCCAGGGTGACCCCTTGGCCTCCACCCAGGGGCCTCTGACCTCAGCAAGCTACCCAGGGGTCCACCTTTCTCCCTGGACTTGAAGTATAGGCCCAAGGGTGCCCACTGGCCATCCACCTAGGGGCCTAAGACACCAACAAGCTACCCAGGGGTCCACAACTCTCCCTGGACTTGCAGTAGAGGCCCCAGGGTGCCCCCTGGACCTCCACCCAGGGGCCTCTGACCCCAGCAAGGTACCCAGGGGTCCACCTCTCTGCCTGGACTTGCAGTAGAGGCCCCAGGGTGCCCCCTTGGCCTCCACCTAGGGAACTCTGACCCCAGCAAGCTACCCAGGGGTCCACAACTCTCCCTGGACTTGCAATAGAGGCCCCAGGGTACCCCCTTGGCCTCCACCCAGGGGCCTCTGACCCCAGCAAGCTACCCAGGGGGTCCACCTCTTTCCCTGGACTTGCAGTAGAGGCCCTAGGGTACCTCCTGGCCCTCCACCTAGGGGCCTTTGACCCCAGCAAGCTACCCAGGGGTCCACAACTCTCCCTGGACTTGCAGTAGAGGCCCCAGGGTGCCCCCTTGGCCTCCATCTAGGGGACTCTGACCCCAGCAAGCTACCCAGGGGTCCACAACTCTCCCTGGACTTGCAGTAGAGGCCCCAGGGTGCCCCCTTGGCCTCCACCCAGGGGCCTCTGACCCCAGCAAGCTACCCAGGGGTCCATAACTCTCCCTGGACTTGCAGTAGAGGCCCCAGGGTGCCCCCTTGGCCTCCACCCAGGGGCCTCTGACCCCAGCAAGCTACCCAGGGGTCCACCTTTCTCCCTGGACTTGAAGTATAGGCCCAAGGGTGCCCACTGGCCCTCCACCTAGGGGCCTAAGACTCCAACAAGCTACCCAGGGGTCCACAACTCTCCCTGGACTTGCAATAGAGGCCCCAGGGTGCCCCCTGGCCCTCCACCTAGGGGCCTAAGACCCCAGCAAGCTACCCAGGGGTCCACCTCTTTCCCTTGACTTGAAGTATAGGCCCCAGGGTGCCCCCTGGCCCTCCACCTAGGGGACTAGGACCCCAGCTAGCTACCCAGGGGTCCACCTTTCTCCTTGGACTTGACGTATAGGCCTCAGGGTGCCCACTGGCCCTCCACGTAGGGGCCTTAGACCCCAGCAAGCTACCCAGGGGTCCACCTTTCTCCGTGGACTTGAAGTAGAGGCCCCAGGGTGCCCCCTGGCCCTCCACCTAGGGACCTAAGACCCCAGCAAGCTACCCAGGGGTCCACCTCTCTCCCTTGACTTGAAGTATAGGCCCCAGGGTGCCCCCTTGCCCTCCACCTAGGGGACTAGGACCCCAGCAAGGTACCCAGGGGTCCACCTCTCTGACTGGACTTGCAGTAGAGGCCCCAGGGTGCCCCCTTGGCCTCCACCTAGGGGCCTCTGACCGCAGCAAGCTACCCAGGGGTCCACAACTCTCCCTGGACTTGCAGTAGAGGCCCCAGGGTACCCCCTTGGCCTCCACCCAGGGGCCTCTGACCCCAGAAAGCTACTCAGGGGTTCCGCTTCTTTCCCTGGACTTACAGTAGAGGCCCCAGGGTGCCCCCTTGGCCTCCACCCAGGGGCCTCCGACCCCAGCAAGCTACCCAGGGGTCCACCTTTCTCCCTTGACTTGAAGTATAGGCCCAAGGGTGCCCACTGGCCCTCCACCTAGGGGCCTCTGACCCCAGCAAGCTACCCAGGGGTCCACCTCTCTCCCTGGACTTGCAGTATAGGCCCCAGGGTGCCCCCTGGCCCTCCACCTAGGCACCTAAGACCCCAGCAAGTTAACCAGGGGTCCACCTCTCTCCCTTGACTTGAAGTATAGGCTCCAGGGTGCCCCCTGGCCCTCCACCTAGGGGACAAGGACCCCAGCAAGCTACCCAGGGGTCCACAACTCTCCCTGGACTTGCAGTACAGGCCCCAGGGTGCCCCCTTGGCCTCCACCTAGGGGCCTCTGACCCCAGCAAGCTACCCAGGGGACCACAACTCTCCCTGGACTTGCAGTAGAGGCCCCAGGGTACCCCCTTGGCCTCCACCCAGGGACCTCTGACCCCAGCAAGCTACCCAGGGGGTCCACCTCTTTCCCTGGCCTTGCAGTAGAGGCCCTAGGGTACCTCCTGGCCTTCCACCTAGGGGCCTTTGACCCCAGCAAGCTACCCAGGGGTCCACAACTCTCCCTGGACTTGCAGTAGAGGCCCCAGGGTGCCCCCTTGGCCTCCACCTAGGGGCCTCTGACCCCAGCAAGCTACCCAGGGGTCCACAACTCTCCCTGGACTTGCAGTAGAGGCCCCAGGGTGCCCCCTTGGCCTCCACCCAGGGGCCTCTGACCCCAGCAAGCTACCCAGGGGTCCACCTTTCTCCCTGGACTTGAAGTATAGGCCCAAGGGTGCCCACTGGCCATCCACCTAGGGGCCTAAGACCCCAACAAGCTACCCAGGGGTCCACAACTCTCCCTGGACTTGCAGTAGAGGACCCCAGGGTGCCCCCTGGCCCTCCACCTAGGGGCCTCTGACCCCAGCAAGCTACCCAGGGGTCCATCTCTCTCCCTGGACTTGCAGTATAGGCCCCAGGGTGCCCCCTGGCCCTCCACCTAGGGACCTAAGACCCCAGCAAGCTACCTAGGGGTCCACCTCTCTCCCTTGAATTGAAGTATAGGCCCCAGGGTGCCCCCTGGCCCACCACCTAGGGGACAAGGACCCCAGCAAGCTACCCAGGGGTCCACCTCTCTGCCTGGACTTGCAGTAGAGGCCCCAGGGTGCCCCCTTGGCCTCCACCTAGGGGCCTCTGACCCCAGCAAGCTACCCAGGGGTCCACCTCTCTGCCTGGACTTGCAGTAGAGGCCCCAGGGTGCCCCCTTGGCCTCCACCCAGGGGCCTCTGACCCCTGCAAGCTACCCAGGGGTCCACCTTTCTCCCTGGACTTGAAGTATAGGCCCAAGGGTGCCCACTGGCCCTCCACCTAGGGGCCTCTGACCCCAGCAAGCTACCCAGGGGTCCACCTCTCTCCCTGGACTTGCAGTATAGGCCCCAGGGTGCCCCCTGGCCCTCCACCTAGGCACCTAAGACCCCAGCAAGTTAACCAGGGGTCCACCTCTCTCCCTTGACTTGAAGTATAGGCTCCAGGGTGCCCCCTGGCCCTCCACCTAGGGGACAAGGACCCCAGCAAGCTACCCAGGGGTCCACAACTCTCCCTGGACTTGCAGTACAGGCCCCAGGGTGCCCCCTTGGCCTCCACCTAGGGGCCTCTGACCCCAGCAAGCTACCCAGGGGACCACAACTCTCCCTGGACTTGCAGTAGAGGCCCCAGGGTACCCCCTTGGCCTCCACCCAGGGGCCTCTGACCCCAGCAAGCTACCCAGGGGGTCCACCTCTTTCCCTGGCCTTGCAGTAGAGGCCCTAGGGTACCTCCTGGCCTTCCACCTAGGGGCCTTTGACCCCAGCAAGCTACCCAGGGGTCCACAACTCTCCCTGGACTTGCAGTAGAGGCCCCAGGGTGCCCCCTTGGCCTCCACCTAGGGGCCTCTGACCCCAGCAAGCTACCCAGGGGTCCACAACTCTCCCTGGACTTGCAGTAGAGGCCCCAGGGTGCCCCCTTGGCCTCCACCCAGGGGCCTCTGACCCCAGCAAGCTACCCAGGGGTCCACCTTTCTCCCTGGACTTGAAGTATAGGCCCAAGGGTGCCCACTGGCCATCCACCTAGGGGCCTAAGACCCCAACAAGCTACCCAGGGGTCCACAACTCTCCCTGGACTTGCAGTAGAGGACCCCAGGGTGCCCCCTGGCCCTCCACCTAGGGGCTCTGACCCCAGCAAGCTACCCAGGGGTCCATCTCTCTCCCTGGACTTGCAGTATAGGCCCCAGGGTGCCCCCTGGCCCTCCACCTAGGGACCTAAGACCCCAGCAAGCTACCTAGGGGTCCACCTCTCTCCCTTGAATTGAAGTATAGGCCTCAGGGTGCCCCCTGGCCCTCCACCTAGGGGCCTCTGACCCCAGCAAGCTACCCAGGGGTCCACAACTCTCCCTGGACTTGCAGTAGAGGCCCCAGGGTACCCCCTTGGCCTCCACCCAGGGGCCTCTGACCCCAGAAAGCTACTCAGGGGTTCCACCTCTTTCCCTGGACTTGCAGTAGAGGCCCCAGGGTGCCCCCTTGGCCTCCACCCAGGGGCCTCCGACCCCAGCAAGCTACCCAGGGGTCCACCTTTCTCCCTTGACTTGAAGTATAGGCCCAAGGGTGCCCACTGGCCCTCCACCTAGGGGCCTCTGACCCCAGCAAGCTACCCAGGGGTCCACCTCTCTCCCTGGACTTGCAGTATAGGCCCCAGGGTGCCCCCTGGCCTTCCACCTAGGCACCTAAGACCCCAGCAAGTTAACCAGGGGTCCACCTCTCTCCCTTGACTTGAAGTATAGGCTCCAGGGTGCCCCCTGGCCCTCCACCTAGGGGCCTCTGACCCCAGCAAGCTACCCAGGGGTCCACAACTCTCCCTGGACTTGCAGTACAGGCCCCAGGGTGCCCCCTTGGCCTCCACCTAGGGGCCTCTGACCCCAGCAAGCTACCCAGGGGACCACAACTCTCCCTGGACTTGCAGTAGAGGCCCCAGGGTACCCCCTTGGCCTCCACCCATGGGCCTCTGACCCCAGCAAGCTACCCAGGGGGTCCACCTCTTTCCCTGGCCTTGCAGTAGAGGCCCTAGGGTACCTCCTGGCCTTCCACCTAGGGGCCTTTGACCCCAGCAAGCTACCCAGGGGTCCACAACTCTCCCTGGACTTGCAGTAGAGGCCCCAGGGTGCCCCCTTGGCCTCCACCTAGGGGCCTCTGACCCCAGCAAGCTACCCAGGGGTCCACAACTCTCCCTGGACTTGCAGTAGAGGCCCCAGGGTGCCCCCTTGGCCTCCACCCAGGGGCCTCTGACCCCAGCAAGCTACCCAGGGGTCCACCTTTCTCCCTGGACTTGAAGTATAGGCCCAAGGGTGCCCACTGGCCATCCACCTAGGGGCCTAAGACCCCAACAAGCTACCCAGGGGTCCACAACTCTCCCTGGACTTGCAGTAGAGGACCCCAGGGTGCCCCCTGGCCCTCCACCTAGGGGCCTCTGACCCCAGCAAGCTACCCAGGGGTCCATCTCTCTCCCTGGACTTGCAGTATAGGCCCCAGGGTGCCCCCTGGCCCTCCACCTAGGGATCTAAGACCCCAGCAAGCTACCTAGGGGTCCACCTCTCTCCCTTGAATTGAAGTATAGGCCCCAGGGTGCCCCCTGGCCCTCCACCTAGGGGACTAGGACCCCAGCAAGGTACCCAGGGGTCCACCTCTCTGCCTAGACTTGCAGTAGAGGTCCCAGGGTGCCCCCTTGGCCTCCACCTAGGGGCCTCTGACCCCAGCAAGCTACCCAGGGGTCCACAACTCTCCCTGGACTTGCAATAGAGGCCCCAGGGTACCCAATTGGCCTCCACCCAGGGGCCTCTGACCCCAGTAAGCTACCCAGGGGGTCCACCTCTTTCACTGGACTTGCAGTAGAGGCCCTGGGGTACCTCCTGGCCCTCCACCTAGGGGCCTTTGACCCCAGCAAGCTACCCAGGGGTCCACAACTCTCCCTTGACTTGCAGTAGAGGCCCCAGGGTGCCCCCTTGACCTCCATCTAGGGGCCTCTGACCCCAGCAAGCTACCCAGGGGTCCACAACTCTCCTTGGACTTGCAGTAGAGGCCCCAGGGTGCCCCCTTGGCCTCCACCCAGGGGCCTCTGACCCCAGCAAGCTACCCAGGGGTCCACAACTCTCCCTGGACTTGCAGTAGAGGCCCCAGGGTGCCCCCTTGGCCTCCACCCAGGGGCCTCTGACCCCAGCAAGCTACCCAGGGGTCCACCTCTCTCCCTTGACTTGAAGTATAGGCCCCAGGGTACCCCCTGGCCCTCCACCTAGGGGACTAGGACCCCAGCAAGGTACCCAGGGGTCCACCTCTCTGCCTAGACTTGCAGTAGAGGTCCCAGGGTGCCCCCTTGGCCTCCACCTAGGGGCCTCTGACCCCAGCAAGCTACCCAGGGGTCCACAACTCTCCCTGGACTTGCAATAGAGGCCCCAGGGTACCCAATTGGCCTCCACCCAGGGGCCTCTGACCCCAGTAAGCTACCCAGGGGGTCCACCTCTTTCACTGGACTTGCAGTAGAGGCCCTGGGGTACCTCCTGGCCCTCCACCTAGGGGCCTTTGACCCCAGCAAGCTACCCAGGGGTCCACAACTCTCCCTTGACTTGCAGTAGAGGCCCCAGGGTGCCCCCTTGGCCTCCATCTAGGGGCCTCTGACCCCAGCAAGCTACCCAGGGGTCCACAACTTTCCATGGACTTGCAGTAGAGGCCCCAGGGTGCCCCCTTGGCCTCCACCCAGGGGCCTCTGACCCCAGCAAGCTACCCAGGGGTCCACAACTCTCCCTGGACTTGCAGTAGAGGCCCCAGGGTGCCCCCTTGGCCTCCACCCAGGGGCCTCTGACCCCAGCAAGCTACCCAGGGGTCCACCTTTCTCCCTGGACTTGAAGTATAGGCCCAAGGGTGCCCACTAGCCCTCCACCTAGGGGCCTCTGACCCCAGCAAGCTACCCAGGGGTCCACAACTCTCCTTGGACTTGCAGTACAGGCCCCAGGGTGCCCCCTTGGCCTCCACCTAGGGGCCTCTGACCCTAGCAAGCTACCCAGGGGACCACAACTCTCCCTGGACTAGCAGTAGAGGCCCCAGGGTACCCCCTTGGCCTCCACCCAGGGGCCTCTGACCCCAGCAAGCTACTCAGGGGTTCCACCTCTTTCTCTGGACTTGCAGTAGAGGCCCCAGGGTGCCCCCTTGGCCTCCACCCAGGGGCCTCCGACCCCAGCAAGCTACCCAGGGGTCCACCATTCTCCCTTGACTTGAAGTATAGGCCCAAGGGTGCCCACTGGCCCTCCACCTAGGGGCCTCTGACCCCAGCAAGCTACCCAGGGGTCCACCTCTCTCCCTGGACTTGCAGTATAGGCCCCAGGGTGCCCCCTGGCCCTCCACCTAGGGACCTAAGACCCCAGCAAGTTACCCAGGGGTCCACCTCTCTCCCTTGACTTGAAGTATAGGCCCCAGGGTGCCCCCTGGCCCTCCACCTAGGGACCTAAGACCCCAGCAAGCTACCCAGGGGTCCACCTCTCTCCCTTAACTTGAAGTATAGGCCCCAGGGTGCCCCCTGGCCCTCCACCTAGGGGACTAGGACCCCAGCAAGCTACCCAGGGGTACACCTCTCTGTCTGGACTTGCAGTAGAGGCCCCAGTGTGCCCCGTGGCCTCCGCCTAGGGGCCTCTGACCCCAGCAAGCTACCCAGGGATCCACAACTCTCCCTGGACTTGCAGTAGAGGCCTCAGGGTGCCCCCTGGCCCTCCACCTAGGGGCCTCTGACCCCAGCAAGGTACCCTGGGGGTCCACCTCTTTCCCTGGACTTGCAGTAGAGGCCCCAGTGTGCCCCGTGGCCTCCACCTAGGGGCCTCTGACCCCAGCAAGCTACCCAGGGGTCCACCTCTCTCCCTGGACTTGCAGTATAGGCCCCAGGGTGCCCCCTGGCCCTCCACCTAGGGACCTAAGACCCCAGCAAGCTACCCAGGGGTCCACCTCTCTCCCTTAACTTGAAGTATAGGCCTCAGGGTGCCCCCTGGCCCTCCACCTAGGGGACTAGGACCCCAGAAAGCTACCCAGGGGTACACCTCTCTGTCTGGACTTGCAGTAGAGGCCCCAGTGTGCCCCGTGGCCTCCGCCTAGGGGCCTCTGACCACAGCAAGCTACCCAGGGGTCCACAACTCTCCCTGGACTTGCAGTAGAGGCCCCAGGGTGCCCCCTTGGCCTCCACCCAGGGGCCTCTGACCCCAGCAAGCTACCCAGGGGTCCACCTTTCTCCTTGGACTTGACGTATAGGCCTCAGGGTGCCCACTGGCCCTCCACGTAGGGGCCTTAGACCCCAGCAAGCTACCCAGGGGTCCACAACTCTCCCTGGACTTGCAGTAGAGGCCCCAGGGTGCCCCCTTTGCCTCCACCTAGGGGCCTCTGACCCCAGCAAGCTACCCAGGGGTCCACAACTCTCCCTGGACTTGCAGTAGAAGCCCCAGGGTGACCCCTTGGCCTCCACCCAGGGGCCTCTGACCTCAGCAAGCTACCCAGGGGTCCACCTTTCTCCCTGGACTTGAAGTATAGGCCCAAGGGTGCCCACTGGCCATCCACCTAGGGGCCTAAGACACCAACAAGCTACCCAGGGGTCCACAACTCTCCCTGGACTTGCAGTAGAGGCCCCAGGGTGCCCCCTGGACCTCCACCCAGGGGCCTCTGACCCCAGCAAGGTACCCAGGGGTCCACCTCTCTGCCTGGACTTGCAGTAGAGGCCCCAGGGTGCCCCCTTGGCCTCCACCTAGGGAACTCTGACCCCAGCAAGCTACCCAGGGGTCCACAACTCTCCCTGGACTTGCAATAGAGGCCCCAGGGTACCCCCTTGGCCTCCACCCAGGGGCCTCTGACCCCAGCAAGCTACCCAGGGGGTCCACCTCTTTCCCTGGACTTGCAGTAGAGGCCCTAGGGTACCTCCTGGCCCTCCACCTAGGGGCCTTTGACCCCAGCAAGCTACCCAGGGGTCCACAACTCTCCCTGGACTTGCAGTAGAGGCCCCAGGGTGCCCCCTTGGCCTCCATCTAGGGGACTCTGACCCCAGCAAGCTACCCAGGGGTCCACAACTCTCCCTGGACTTGCAGTAGAGGCCCCAGGGTGCCCCCTTGGCCTCCACCCAGGGGCCTCTGACCCCAGCAAGCTACCCAGGGGTCCACAACTCTCCCTGGACTTGCAGTAGAGGCCCCAGGGTGCCCCCTTGGCCTCCACCCAGGGGCCTCTGACCCCAGCAAGCTACCCAGGGGTCCACCTTTCTCCCTGGACTTGAAGTATAGGCCCAAGGGTGCCCACTGGCCCTCCACCTAGGGGCCTAAGACTCCAACAAGCTACCCAGGGGTCCACAACTCTCCCTGGACTTGCAATAGAGGCCCCAGGGTGCCCCCTGGCCCTCCACCTAGGGGCCTAAGACCCCAGCAAGCTACCCAGGGGTCCACCTCTTTCCCTTGACTTGAAGTATAGGCCCCAGGGTGCCCCCTGGCCCTCCACCTAGGGGACTAGGACCCCAGCTAGCTACCCAGGGGTCCACCTTTCTCCTTGGACTTGACGTATAGGCCTCAGGGTGCCCACTGGCCCTCCACGTAGGGGCCTTAGACCCCAGCAAGCTACCCAGGGGTCCACCTTTCTCCGTGGACTTGAAGTAGAGGCCCCAGGGTGCCCCCTGGCCCTCCACCTAGGGACCTAAGACCCCAGCAAGCTACCCAGGGGTCCACCTCTCTCCCTTGACTTGAAGTATAGGCCCCAGGGTGCCCCCTTGCCCTCCACCTAGGGGACTAGGACCCCAGCAAGGTACCCAGGGGTCCACCTCTCTGACTGGACTTGCAGTAGAGGCCCCAGGGTGCCCCCTTGGCCTCCACCTAGGGGCCTCTGACCGCAGCAAGCTACCCAGGGGTCCACAACTCTCCCTGGACTTGCAGTAGAGGCCCCAGGGTACCCCCTTGGCCTCCACCCAGGGGCCTCTGACCCCAGAAAGCTACTCAGGGGTTCCGCTTCTTTCCCTGGACTTACAGTAGAGGCCCCAGGGTGCCCCCTTGGCCTCCACCCAGGGGCCTCCGACCCCAGCAAGCTACCCAGGGGTCCACCTTTCTCCCTTGACTTGAAGTATAGGCCCAAGGGTGCCCACTGGCCCTCCACCTAGGGGCCTCTGACCCCAGCAAGCTACCCAGGGGTCCACCTCTCTCCCTGGACTTGCAGTATAGGCCCCAGGGTGCCCCCTGGCCCTCCACCTAGGCACCTAAGACCCCAGCAAGTTAACCAGGGGTCCACCTCTCTCCCTTGACTTGAAGTATAGGCTCCAGGGTGCCCCCTGGCCCTCCACCTAGGGGACAAGGACCCCAGCAAGCTACCCAGGGGTCCACAACTCTCCCTGGACTTGCAGTACAGGCCCCAGGGTGCCCCCTTGGCCTCCACCTAGGGGCCTCTGACCCCAGCAAGCTACCCAGGGGACCACAACTCTCCCTGGACTTGCAGTAGAGGCCCCAGGGTACCCCCTTGGCCTCCACCCAGGGACCTCTGACCCCAGCAAGCTACCCAGGGGGTCCACCTCTTTCCCTGGCCTTGCAGTAGAGGCCCTAGGGTACCTCCTGGCCTTCCACCTAGGGGCCTTTGACCCCAGCAAGCTACCCAGGGGTCCACAACTCTCCCTGGACTTGCAGTAGAGGCCCCAGGGTGCCCCCTTGGCCTCCACCTAGGGGCCTCTGACCCCAGCAAGCTACCCAGGGGTCCACAACTCTCCCTGGACTTGCAGTAGAGGCCCCAGGGTGCCCCCTTGGCCTCCACCCAGGGGCCTCTGACCCCAGCAAGCTACCCAGGGGTCCACCTTTCTCCCTGGACTTGAAGTATAGGCCCAAGGGTGCCCACTGGCCATCCACCTAGGGGCTTAAGACCCCAACAAGCTACCCAGGGGTCCACAACTCTCCCTGGACTTGCAGTAGAGGACCCCAGGGTGCCCCCTGGCCCTCCACCTAGGGGCCTCTGACCCCAGCAAGCTACCCAGGGGTCCATCTCTCTCCCTGGACTTGCAGTATAGGCCCCAGGGTGCCCCCTGGCCCTCCACCTAGGGACCTAAGACCCCAGCAAGCTACCTAGGGGTCCACCTCTCTCCCTTGAATTGAAGTATAGGCCCCAGGGTGCCCCCTGGCCCACCACCTAGGGGACAAGGACCCCAGCAAGCTACCCAGGGGTCCACCTCTCTGCCTGGACTTGCAGTAGAGGCCCCAGGGTGCCCCCTTGGCCTCCACCCAGGGGCCTCTGACCCCAGCAAGCTACCCAGGGGTCCACCTTTCTCCCTGGACTTGAAGTATAGGCCCAAGGGTGCCCACTGGCCCTCCACCTAGGGGCCTCTGACCCCAGCAAGCTACCCAGGGGTCCACCTCTCTCCCTGGACTTGCAGTATAGGCCCCAGGGTGCCCCCTGGCCCTCCACCTAGGCACCTAAGACCCCAGCAAGTTAACCAGGGGTCCACCTCTCTCCCTTGACTTGAAGTATAGGCTCCAGGGTGCCCCCTGGCCCTCCACCTAGGGGACAAGGACCCCAGCAAGCTACCCAGGGGTCCACAACTCTCCCTGGACTTGCAGTACAGGCCCCAGGGTGCCCCCTTGGCCTCCACCTAGGGGCCTCTGACCCCAGCAAGCTACCCAGGGGACCACAACTCTCCCTGGACTTGCAGTAGAGGCCCCAGGGTACCCCCTTGGCCTCCACCCAGGGGCCTCTGACCCCAGCAAGCTACCCAGGGGGTCCACCTCTTTCCCTGGCCTTGCAGTAGAGGCCCTAGGGTACCTCCTGGCCTTCCACCTAGGGGCCTTTGACCCCAGCAAGCTACCCAGGGGTCCACAACTCTCCCTGGACTTGCAGTAGAGGCCCCAGGGTGCCCCCTTGGCCTCCACCTAGGGGCCTCTGACCCCAGCAAGCTACCCAGGGGTCCACAACTCTCCCTGGACTTGCAGTAGAGGCCCCAGGGTGCCCCCTTGGCCTCCACCCAGGGGCCTCTGACCCCAGCAAGCTACCCAGGGGTCCACCTTTCTCCCTGGACTTGAAGTATAGGCCCAAGGGTGCCCACTGGCCATCCACCTAGGGGCCTAAGACCCCAACAAGCTACCCAGGGGTCCACAACTCTCCCTGGACTTGCAGTAGAGGACCCCAGGGTGCCCCCTGGCCCTCCACCTAGGGGCTCTGACCCCAGCAAGCTACCCAGGGGTCCATCTCTCTCCCTGGACTTGCAGTATAGGCCCCAGGGTGCCCCCTGGCCCTCCACCTAGGGACCTAAGACCCCAGCAAGCTACCTAGGGGTCCACCTCTCTCCCTTGAATTGAAGTATAGGCCTCAGGGTGCCCCCTGGCCCTCCACCTAGGGGCCTCTGACCCCAGCAAGCTACCCAGGGGTCCACAACTCTCCCTGGACTTGCAGTAGAGGCCCCAGGGTACCCCCTTGGCCTCCACCCAGGGGCCTCTGACCCCAGAAAGCTACTCAGGGGTTCCACCTCTTTCCCTGGACTTGCAGTAGAGGCCCCAGGGTGCCCCCTTGGCCTCCACCCAGGGGCCTCCGACCCCAGCAAGCTACCCAGGGGTCCACCTTTCTCCCTTGACTTGAAGTATAGGCCCAAGGGTGCCCACTGGCCCTCCACCTAGGGGCCTCTGACCCCAGCAAGCTACCCAGGGGTCCACCTCTCTCCCTGGACTTGCAGTATAGGCCCCAGGGTGCCCCCTGGCCTTCCACCTAGGCACCTAAGACCCCAGCAAGTTAACCAGGGGTCCACCTCTCTCCCTTGACTTGAAGTATAGGCTCCAGGGTGCCCCCTGGCCCTCCACCTAGGGGCCTCTGACCCCAGCAAGCTACCCAGGGGTCCACAACTCTCCCTGGACTTGCAGTACAGGCCCCAGGGTGCCCCCTTGGCCTCCACCTAGGGGCCTCTGACCCCAGCAAGCTACCCAGGGGACCACAACTCTCCCTGGACTTGCAGTAGAGGCCCCAGGGTACCCCTTTGGCCTCCACCCATGGGCCTCTGACCCCAGCAAGCTACCCAGGGGGTCCACCTCTTTCCCTGGCCTTGCAGTAGAGGCCCTAGGGTACCTCCTGGCCTTCCACCTAGGGGCCTTTGACCCCAGCAAGCTACCCAGGGGTCCACAACTCTCCCTGGACTTGCAGTAGAGGCCCCAGGGTGCCCCCTTGGCCTCCACCTAGGGGCCTCTGACCCCAGCAAGCTACCCAGGGGTCCACAACTCTCCCTGGACTTGCAGTAGAGGCCCCAGGGTGCCCCCTTGGCCTCCACCCAGGGGCCTCTGACCCCAGCAAGCTACCCAGGGGTCCACCTTTCTCCCTGGACTTGAAGTATAGGCCCAAGAGTGCCCACTGGCCATCCACCTAGGGGCCTAAGACCCCAACAAGCTACCCAGGGGTCCACAACTCTCCCTGGACTTGCAGTAGAGGACCCCAGGGTGCCCCCTGGCCCTCCACCTAGGGGCCTCTGACCCCAGCAAGCTACCCAGGGGTCCATCTCTCTCCCTGGACTTGCAGTATAGGCCCCAGGGTGCCCCCTGGCCCTCCACCTAGGGATCTAAGACCCCAGCAAGCTACCTAGGGGTCCACCTCTCTCCCTTGAATTGAAGTATAGGCCCCAGGGTGCCCCCTGGCCCTCCACCTAGGGGACTAGGACCCCAGCAAGGTACCCAGGGGTCCACCTCTCTGCCTAGACTTGCAGTAGAGGTCCCAGGGTGCCCCCTTGGCCTCCACCTAGGGGCCTCTGACCCCAGCAAGCTACCCAGGGGTCCACAACTCTCCCTGGACTTGCAATAGAGGCCCCAGGGTACCCAATTGGCCTCCACCCAGGGGCCTCTGACCCCAGTAAGCTACCCAGGGGGTCCACCTCTTTCACTGGACTTGCAGTAGAGGCCCTGGGGTACCTCCTGGCCCTCCACCTAGGGGCCTTTGACCCCAGCAAGCTACCCAGGGGTCCACAACTCTCCCTTGACTTGCAGTAGAGGCCCCAGGGTGCCCCCTTGACCTCCATCTAGGGGCCTCTGACCCCAGCAAGCTACCCAGGGGTCCACAACTCTCCTTGGACTTGCAGTAGAGGCCCCAGGGTGCCCCCTTGGCCTCCACCCAGGGGCCTCTGACCCCAGCAAGCTACCCAGGGGTCCACAACTCTCCCTGGACTTGCAGTAGAGGCCCCAGGGTGCCCCCTTGGCCTCCACCCAGGGGCCTCTGACCCCAGCAAGCTACCCAGGGGTCCACCATTCTCCCTTGACTTGAAGTATAGGCCCAAGGGTGCCCACTGGCCCTCCACCTAGGGGCCTCTGACCCCAGCAAGCTACCCAGGGGTCCACAACTCTCCTTGGACTTGCAGTACAGGCCCCAGGGTGCCCCCTTGGCCTCCACCTAGGGGCCTCTGACCCTAGCAAGCTACCCAGGGGACCACAACTCTCCCTGGACTAGCAGTAGAGGCCCCAGGGTACCCCCTTGGCCTCCACCCAGGGGCCTCTGACCCCAGCAAGCTACTCAGGGGTTCCACCTCTTTCTCTGGACTTGCAGTAGAGGCCCCAGGGTGCCCCCTTGGCCTCCACCCAGGGGCCTCCGACCCCAGCAAGCTACCCAGGGGTCCACCATTCTCCCTTGACTTGAAGTATAGGCCCAAGGGTGCCCACTGGCCCTCCACCTAGGGGCCTCTGACCCCAGCAAGCTACCCAGGGGTCCACCTCTCTCCCTGGACTTGCAGTATAGGCCCCAGGGTGCCCCCTGGCCCTCCACCTAGGGACCTAAGACCCCAGCAAGTTACCCAGGGGTCCACCTCTCTCCCTTGACTTGAAGTATAGGCCCCAGGGTGCCCCCTGGCCCTCCACCTAGGGACCTAAGACCCCAGCAAGCTACCCAGGGGTCCACCTCTCTCCCTTAACTTGAAGTATAGGCCCCAGGGTGCCCCCTGGCCCTCCACCTAGGGGACTAGGACCCCAGCAAGCTACCCAGGGGTACACCTCTCTGTCTGGACTTGCAGTAGAGGCCCCAGTGTGCCCCGTGGCCTCCGCCTAGGGGCCTCTGACCCCAGCAAGCTACCCAGGGATCCACAACTCTCCCTGGACTTGCAGTAGAGGCCTCAGGGTGCCCCCTGGCCCTCCACCTAGGGGCCTCTGACCCCAGCAAGGTACCCTGGGGGTCCACCTCTTTCCCTGGACTTGCAGTAGAGGCCCCAGTGTGCCCCGTGGCCTCCACCTAGGGGCCTCTGACCCCAGCAAGCTACCCAGGGGTCCACCTCTCTCCCTGGACTTGCAGTATAGGCCCCAGGGTGCCCCCTGGCCCTCCACCTAGGGACCTAAGACCCCAGCAAGCTACCCAGGGGTCCACCTCTCTCCCTTAACTTGAAGTATAGGCCTCAGGGTGCCCCCTGGCCCTCCACCTAGGGGACTAGGACCCCAGAAAGCTACCCAGGGGTACACCTCTCTGTCTGGACTTGCAGTAGAGGCCCCAGTGTGCCCCGTGGCCTCCGCCTAGGGGCCTCTGACCCCAGCAAGCTACCCAGGGGTCCACAACTCTCCCTGGACTTGCAGTAGAGGCCCCAGGGTGCCCCCTTGGCCTCCACCCAGGGGCCTCTGACCCCAGCAAGCTACCCAGGGGTCC
Source organism: Danio rerio (assembly GCF_052040795.2). Classification (NCBI taxonomy): domain Eukaryota; kingdom Metazoa; phylum Chordata; class Actinopteri; order Cypriniformes; family Danionidae; genus Danio; species Danio rerio. The sequence continues at coordinate 19,027,076 of NC_141040.1, forward strand.
ACCTTTCTCCTTGGACTTGACGTATAGGCCTCAGGGTGCCCACTGGCCCTCCACGTAGGGGCCTTAGACCCCAGCAAGCTACCCAGGGGTCCACAACTCTCCCTGGACTTGCAGTAGAGGCCCCAGGGTGCCCCCTTTGCCTCCACCTAGGGGCCTCTGACCCCAGCAAGCTACCCAGGGGTCCACAACTCTCCCTGGACTTGCAGTAGAAGCCCCAGGGTGACCCCTTGGCCTCCACCCAGGGGCCTCTGACCTCAGCAAGCTACCCAGGGGTCCACCTTTCTCCCTGGACTTGAAGTATAGGCCCAAGGGTGCCCACTGGCCATCCACCTAGGGGCCTAAGACACCAACAAGCTACCCAGGGGTCCACAACTCTCCCTGGACTTGCAGTAGAGGCCCCAGGGTGCCCCCTGGACCTCCACCCAAGGGCCTCTGACCCCAGCAAGCTACCCAGGGGTCCACCTCACTCCCTGGACTTGCAGTATAGGCCCCAGGGTGCCCCCTGGCCCTCCACCTAGGGACCTAAGACCCCAGCAAGCTACCCAGGGGTCCACCTCTCTCCCTTGACTTGAAGTATAGGCCCCGGGGTACCCCCTGGCCCTCCACCTAGGGGACTAGGACCCCAGCAAGGTACCCAGGGGTCCACCTCTCTGCCTGGACTTGCAGTAGAGGCCCCAGGGTGCCCCCTTGGCCTCCACCTAGGGAACTCTGACCCCAGCAAGCTACCCAGGGGTCCACAACTCTCCCTGGACTTGCAATAGAGGCCCCAGGGTACCCCCTTGGCCTCCACCCAGCGGCCTCTGACCCCAGCAAGCTACCCAGGGGGTCCACCTCTTTCCCTGGACTTGCAGTAGAGGCCCTAGGGTACCTCCTGGCCGTCCACCTAGGGGCCTTTGACCCCAGCAAGCTACCCAGGGGTCCACAACTCTCCCTGGACTTGCAGTAGAGGCCCCAGGGTGCCCCCTTGGCCTCCATCTAGGGGACTCTGACCCCAGCAAGCTACCCAGGGGTCCACAACTCTCCCTGGACTTGCAGTAGAGGCCCCAGGGTGCCCCCTTGGCCTCCACCCAGGGGCCTCTGACCCCAGCAAGCTACCCAGGGGTCCACAACTCTCCCTGGACTTGCAGTAGAGGCCCCAGGGTGCCCCCTTGGCCTCCACCCAGGGGCCTCTGACCCCAGCAAGCTACCCAGGGGTCCACCTTTCTCCCTGGACTTGAAGTATAGGCCCAAGGGTGCCCACTGGCCCTCCACCTAGGGGCCTAAGACCCCAACAAGCTATCCAGGGGTCCACAACTCTCCCTGGACTTGCAATAGAGGCCCCAGGGTGCCCCCTGGCCCTCCACCTAGGGGCCTAAGACCCCAGCAAGCTACCCAGGGGTCCACCTCTCTCCCTTGACTTGAAGTATAGGCCCCAGGGTGCCCCCTGGCCCTCCACCTAGGGGACTAGGACCCCAGCTAGCTACCCAGGGGTCCACCTCTCTGCCTGGACTTGCAGTAGAGGCCCCAGGGTGCCCCCTTGCCCTCCACCCAAGGGCCTCTGACCCCAGCAAGCTACCCAGGGGTCCACCTCTATCCCTGGACTTGCAGTAGAGGCCCTAGGGTACCTCCTGGCCCTCCACCTAGGGGCCTCTGACCCCAGCAAGCTACCTAGGGGTCCACAACTCTCCCTGGACTTGCAGTAGAGGCCCCAGGGTGCCCCCTTGGCCTCCACCCAGGGGCCTCTGACCCCAGCAAGCTACCCAGGGGTCCACCTTTCTCCCTGGACTTGAAGTATAGGCCTCAGGGTGCCCACTGGCCCTCCACCTAGGGCCCTAAGACCCCAGCAAGCTACCCAGGGGTCCACAACTCTCCCTGGACTTGCAGTAGAGGCCCCAGGGTGCCCCCTTGGCTTCCACCCAGGGGCCTCTGACCCCAGCAAGCTACCCAGGGGTCCACCTTTCTCCCTGGACTTGAAGTATAGGCCTCAGGGTGCCCACTGGCCCTCCACCTAGGGGCCTAAGACCCCAGCAAGCTACCCAGGGGTCCACAACTCTCCCTGGACTTGCAGTAGTTGCCCCAGGGTGCCCCCTGGCCCTCCACCCAGGGGCCTCTGACCCCAGCAAGCTACCCAGGCGTCCACCTCTCTCCCTGGACTTGCAGTAGAGGCCCTAGGGTACCTCCTGGCCCTCCACCTAGGGGCCTCTGACCCCAGCAAGCTACCTAGGGGTCCACAACTCTCCCTGGACTTGCAGTAGAGGCCCCAGGGTGCCCCCTTGGCCTCCACCCAGGGGCCTCTGACCCCAGCAAGCTACCCAGGGGTCCACCTTTCTCCCTGGACTTGAAGTATAGGCCTCAGGGTGCCCACTGGCCCTCCACCTAGGGGCCTAAGACCCCAGCAAGCTACCCAGGGGTCCACAACTCTCCCTGGACTTGCAGTAGAGGCCCCAGGGTGCCCCCTTGGCCTCCACCCAGGGGCCTCTGACGCCAGCAAGCTACCCATGGGTCCACCTTTCTCCCTGGACTTGAAGCATAGGCCCAAGGGTGCACACTGGCCCTCCACCTAGGGGCCTAAGACCCCAACAAGCTACCCAGGGGTCCACAACTCTCCCTGGACTTGCAGTAGAGGCCCCAGGGTGCCCCCTTGGCCTCCACCCAGGGGCCTCTGACCCCAGCAAGCTACCCAGGGGTCCACCTTTCTCCCTGGACTTGAAGTATAAGCCCAAGGGTGCACACTGGCCCTCCACCTAGGGGCCTAAGACCCCAACAAGCTACCCAGGGGTCCACAACTCTCCCTGGACTTGCAGTAGAGGCCCCAGGGTGCCCCCTTGCCCTCCACCCAGGGGCCTCTGACCCCACCAAGCTACCCAGGGGGTCCACCTCTTTCCCTGGACTTGCAGTAGAGGCCCAAGGGTACCTCCTGGCCCTCCACCTAGGGGCCTTTGAACCCAGCAAGCTACCCAGGGGTCCACAACTCTCCCTGGACTAGCAGTACAGGCCCCAGGGTGCCCCCTTGGCCTCCACCTAGGGGCATCTGACCCCAGCAAGCTACCCAGGGGTCCACAACTCTCCCTGGACTTGCAGTAGAGGCCCCAGGGTACCCCCTTGGCCTCCACCCAGGGGCCTCTGACCCCAGCAAGCTACCCAGGGGGTCCACCTCTTTCCCTGGACTTGCAGTAGAGGCCCTAGGGTACCTCCTGGCCCTCCACCTAGGGGCCTTTGACCCCAGCAAGTTACCCAGGGGTCCACAACTCTCCCTGGACTTGCAGTAGAGGCCCCAGGGTGCCCCCTTGGCCTCCACCTAGGGGCCTCTGACCCCAGCAAGCTACCCAGGGGTCCACAACTCTCCCTGGACTTGCAGTAGAGGCCCCAGGGTGCCACCTTGGCCTCCACCTAGGGGCCTCTGACCCCAGCAAGCTACCCAGGGGTCCAAAATTCTCCCTGGACTTGCAGTAGAGGCCCCAGGGTACCCCCTTGGCCTCCACCCAGGGGCCTCTGACCCCAGCAAGCTACCCAGGGGGTCCACCTCTTTCCCTGGACTTGCAGTAGAGGCCCTAGGGTACCTCCTGGCCCTCCACCTAGGGGCCTTTGACCCTAGCAAGCTACCCAGGGGTCCACAACTCTCCCTGGACTTGCAGTAGAGGCCCCAGGGTGCCCCCTTGGCCTCCACCTAGGGGCCTCTGACCCCAGCAAGCTACCCAGGGGTCCACAACTCTCCCTGGACTTGCAGTAGAGGCCCCAGGGTGCCACCTTGGCCTCCACCTAGGGGCCTCTGACCCCAGCAAGCTACCCAGGGGTCCAAAATTCTCCCTGGACTTGCAGTAGAGGCCCCAGGGTGCCCCCTTGGCCTCCACCCAGGGGCCTCTGACCCCAGCAAGCTACCCAGGGGTCCACCTTTCTCCCTGGACTTGAAGTATAGGCCCAAGGGTGCCCACTGGCCATCCACCTAGGGGCCTAAGACACCAACAAGCTACCCAGGGGTCCACAACTCTCCCTGGACTTGCAGTAGAGGCCCCAGGGTGCCCCCTGGCCCTCCACCTAGGGGCCTCTGACCCCAGCAAGCTACCCAGGGGTCCACCTCACTCCCTGGACTTGCAGTATAGGCCCCAGGGTGCCCCCTGGCCCTCCACCTATGGACACAAGACCCAAGCAAGCTACCCAGGGGTCCACCTCTCTCCCTTGACTTGAAGTATAGGCCCCAGGGTACCCCCTGGCCCTCCACCTAGGGGACTAGGACCCCAGCAAGGTACCCAGGGGTCCACCTCTCTGCCTGGACTTGCAGTAGAGGCCCCAGGGTGACCCCTTGGCCTCCACCTAGGGGCCTCTGACCCCAGCAAGCTACCCAGGGGTCCACAACTCTCCCTGGACTTGCAATAGAGGCCCCAGGGTACCCCCTTGGCCTCCACCCAGGGGCCTCTGACCCCAGCAAGCTACCCAGGGGGTCCACCTCTTTCACTGGACTTGCAGTAGAGGCCCTAGGGTACCTCCTGGCCCTCCACCTAGGGGCCTTTGACCTCAGCAAGCTACGCAGGGGTCCACAACTCTCCCTGGACTTGCAGTAGAGGCCCCAGGGTGCCCCCTTGGCCTCCACCCAGGGGCCTCTGACCCCAGCAAGCTACCCAGGGGTCCACAACTCTCCCTGGACTTGCAGTAGAGGCCCCAGGGTGCCCCCTTGGCCTCCACCCAGGGGCCTCTGACCCCAGCAAGCTACCCAGGGGTCCACCTTTCTCCCTGGACTTGAAGTATAGGCCCAAGGGTGCCCACTGGCCCTCCACCTAGGGGCCTAAGACCCCAACAAGCTACCCAGGGGTCCAAAACTCTCCCTGGACTTGCAGTAGAGGCCCCAAGGTGCCCCCTGGCCCTCCACCTAGGGGCCTAAGACCCCAGCAAGCTACCCAGGGGTCCACCTCTCTCCCTTGACTTGAAGTATAGGCCCCAGGGTGCCCCCTGGCCCTCCACCTAGGGGACTAGGACCCCAGCTAGCTACCCAGGGGTCCACCTCTCTGCCTGGACTTGCAGTAGAGGCCCCAGGGTGCCCCCTTGCGCTCCACCCAGGGGCCTCTGACCCCAGCAAGCTACCCAGGGGTCCACCTCTCTCCCTTGACTTGAAGTATAGGCCCCAGGGTGTCTCCTGGCCCTCCACCTAGGGGCCTCTGACCCCAGCAAGCTACCCAGGGGTCCACAACTCTCCCTGGACTTGCAGTAGAGGCCCCAGGGTGCCCCCTTGGCCTCAACCCAGGGGCCTTTGACCCCAGCAAGCTACCCAGGGGTCCACCTTTCTCCGTGGACTTGAAGTAGAGGCCCCAGGGTGCCCCCTGGCCCTCCACCTAGGGACCTAAGACCCCAGCAAGCTACCCAGGGGTCCACCTCTCTCCCTTGACTTGAAGTATAGGCCCCAGGGTGCCCCCTGGCCCTCCACCTAGGGGACTAGGACCCCAGCAAGGTACCCAGGGGTCCACCTCTCTGCCTGGACTTGCAGTAGAGGCCCCAGGGTGCCCCCTTGGCCTCCACCTAGGGGCCTCTGACCCAGCAAGCTACCCAGGGGTCCACAACTCTCCCTGGACTTGCAGTAGAGGCCCCAGGGTACCCCCTTGGCCTCCACCCAGGGGCCTCTGACCCCAGCAAGCTACTCAGGGGTTCCACCTCTTTCTCTGGACTTGCAGTAGAGGCCCCAGGGTGCCCCCTTGGCCTCCACCCAGGGGCCTCCGACCCCAGCAAGCTACCCAGGGGTCCACCATTCTCCCTGGACTTGAAGTATAGGCCCAAGGGTGCCCACTGGCCCTCCACCTAGGGGCCTAAGACCCCAACAAGCTACCCAGGGGTCCACAACTCTCCCTGGACTTGCAGTAGAGGCCCCAGGGTGCCCCCTGGCCCTCCACCTAGGGGCCTAAGACCCCAGCAAGCTACCCAGGGGTCCACCTCTCTCCCTTGACTTGAAGTATAGGCCCCAGGGTGCCCCTGGCCCACCACCTAGGGGACTAGGACCCCAGCTAGCTACCCAGGGGTCCACCTCTCTGCCTGGACTTGCAGTATAGGCCCCAGGCTGCCCCCTTGCCCTCCACCCAGGGGCCTCTGACCCCAGCAAGCTACCCAGGGGTCCACCTCTCTCCCTTGACTTGAAGTATAGGCCCCAGGGTGCCCCCTGGCCCTCCACCTAGGGGACTAGGACCCCAGCAAGCTACCCAGGGGTACACCTCTCTGTCTGGACTTGCAGTAGAGGCCCCAGGGTGCCCCGTGGCCTCCTTCTAGGGGCCTCTGACCCCAGCAAGCTACCCAGGGGTCCACAACTCTCCCTGGACTTGCAGTAGAGGCCTCAGGGTGCCCCCTTGGCCTCCACCTACGGGCCTCTGACCCCAGCAAGCTACCCAGGGGTCCACCTTTCTCCCTGGACATGCAGTAGACGCCCCAGGGTGCCCCCTGGCCCTCCACCTAGTGGCCTTTGACCCCAGGAAGCTATCCATGGGTCCACCTTGCTCCCTGGACTTGCAGTAGAGGCCCAAGAAGGCCACCTGGCCCTCCATCTAGGGGCCTAGGACCCCAGAAAGCTACCCAGGGGTCCACCTCTCTCACTGGACTGGCAGTAGAGGCCCCAGGGTGCCCCCTTGCCCTCTAAAAAGGAGTCTTTGACCCCAGCAACCTACCCAGTGGTCCACCTCTATCCCTGGACTTGGAGGAAAGGCCCCAGGGTGCCCCCTTGGCCTCCACCTAGGGGCCTCTGACCCCAGCAAGCTACCCAGGGGTCCAAAATTCACCCTGGACATGCAGTAGAGGCCCCAGGGTGCCCCCTTGGCCTCCACCCAGGGGCCTCTTACCCCAGCAAGCTACCCAGGGGGTCCACCTCTTTCCCTGGACTTGCAGTAGAGGCCCTAGGGTACCTCCTGGCCCTCCACCTAGGGGCCTTTGACCCCAGCAAGCTACCCAGGGGTCCACAACTCTCCCTGGACTTGCAGTAGAGGCCCCAGGGTGCCCCCTTGGCCTCCACCTAGGGGCCTCTGACCCCAGCAAGCTACCCAGGGGTCCACAACTCTCCCTGGACTTGCAGTAGAGGCCCCAGGGTGCCCCCTTGACCTCCACCTAGGGGCCTCTGACCCCAGCAAGCTACCCAGGGGTCCACAACTCTCCCTGGACTTTCAGTAGAGGCCACAGGGTGCCCCCTTGGCCTCCACCCAGGGGCCTCTGACCCCAGCAAGCTACCCAGGGGTCCACCTTTCTCCCTGGACTTGAAGTATAGGCCCAAGGGTGCCCACTGGCCCTCCACCTAGGTTCCTAAGACCCCAACAAGCTACCCAGGGGTCCACAACTCACCCTGGACTTGCAGTAGAGGCCCCAGGGTGCCCCCTGGCCCTCCACCTAGGGGCCTAAGACCCCAGCAAGCTACCCAGGGGTCCACCTCTCTCCCTTGACTTGAAGTATAGGCCCAAGGGTGCCCACTGGCCATCCACCTAGGAGCCTAAGACCCCAACAAGCTACCCAGGGGTCCACAACTCTCCCTGGACTTGCAGTAGAGGCCCCAGGGTGCCCCCTGGCCCTCCACCTAGGGCCCTCTGACCCCAGCAAGCTACCCAGGGGACCACCTCTCTCCCTTGACTTGAAGTTTAGGCCCCAGGGTTCCCCCTGGCCCTCCACCTAGGGGACTAGGACCCCAGCAAGCTACCCAGGGGTCCACTTCTCTGCCTGGACTTGCAGTAGAGGCCCCAGGGTGCCCCCTTGGCCTCCACCTAGGGGCCTCTGACCCCAGCAAGCTACCCAGGGGTCCACAACTCTCCCTGGACTTGCAGTAGAGGCCCCAGGGTGCCCCCTTGGCCTCCACCCAGGGGCCTCTGACCCCAGCAAGCTACCCAGGGGTCCACCTTTCTCCCTGGACTTGAAAGATAGGCCCAAGGGTGCCCACTGGCCCTCCACCTAGGGGCCTAAGACCCCAACAAGCTACCCAGGGGTCCACAACTCTCCCTGGACTTGCAGTAGAGGCCCCAGGGTGACCCCTGGCCCTCCACCTAGGGGCCTAAGACCCCAGCAAGCTACCCAGGGGTCCACCTCTCTCCCTTGACTTGAAGTAGAGGCCCCAGGGTGCCCCCTGGCCCTCCACCTAGGGGACTAGGACCCCAGCTAGCTACCCAGGGGTCCACCTCTCTGCCTGGACTTGCAGTAGAGGCCCCAGGGTGCCCCCTTGCCCTCCTCCCAGGGGCCTCTGACCCCAGCCAGCTACCCAGGGATCCACCTCTCTCCCTGGACTTGCAGTAGAGGCCCTAGGGTACCTCCTGGCCCTCCACCTAGGGGCCTCTGACCCCAGCAAGCTACCTAGGGGTCCACAACTCTCCCTGGACTTGCAGTAGAGGCCCCAGGGTGCCCCCTGGCCCTCCACCCAGGGGCCTCTGACCCCAGCAAGCTACCCAGGGGTCCACCTCTCTCCCTGGACTTGCAGTAGAGGCCCTAGGGTACCTCCTGGCCCTCCACCTAGGGGCCTCTGACCCCAGCAAGCTACCTAGGGGTCCAGAACTCTCCCTGGACTTGCAGTAGAGGCCCCAGGGTGCCCCCTTGGCCTCCACCCAGGGGCCTCTGACCCCAGCAAGCTACCCAGGGGTCCACCTTTCTCCCTGGACTTGAAGTATAGGCCTCAGGGTGCCCTCTGGCCATCCACCTAGGGGCCTAAGACCCCAACAAGCTACCCAGGGGTCCACAACTCTCCATGGACTTGCAGTAGAGGCCCCAGGGTGCCCCCTGGCCTTCACCTAGGGGCCTCTGACCCCAGCAAGCTACCCAGGGGTCAACCTCTCTCCCTTGACTTGAAGTATAGGCCCCAGGTTGCCCCCTGGCCCTCCACCTAGGGGACTAGGACCCCAGCAATCTACCCAGGGGTCCACCTCTCTGCCTGGACTTGCAGTAGAGGCCCCAGGGTGCCGCCTTGGCCTCCACCTAGGGGCCTCTCACCCCAGCAAGCTACCCAGGGGTCCACAACTCTCCGTGGACTTGCAGTAGAAGCCCCAGGGTGCACCCTTGGCCTCCACCCAGGGGCCTCTGACCCCAGCAAGCTACCCAGGGGTCCACCTTTCTCCCTGGACTTGAAGTAAAGGCCCAAGGGTGCCCACTGGCCCTCCACCTAGGGGCCTAAGACCCCAACAAGCTACCCAGGGGTCCACAACTCTCCCTGGACTTGCAGTAGAGGCCCTAGGGTACCTCCTGGCCCTCCACCTAGGGGCCTCTGACCCCAGCAAGCTACCCAGGGGTCCACAACTCTCCCTGGACTTGCAGTAGAGGCCCCAAGGTGCCCCCTTGGCCTCCACCCAGGGGCCTCTGACCCCAGCAAGCTACCCAGGGGTCCACCTTTCTCCTTGGACTTGACGTATAGGCCTCAGGGTGCCCACTTGCCCTCCACCTAGGGGACTAGGACCCCAGCTAGCTACCCAGGGGTCCACCTCTCTGCCTGGACTTGCAGTATAGGCCCCAGGCTGCCCCCTTGCCCTCCACCCAGGGGCCTCTGACCCCAGCAAGCTACCCAGGGGTCCACAACTCTCCCTTGACTTGAAGTATAGGCCCCAGGGTGTCTCCTGGCCCTCCACCTAGGGGCCTCTGACCCCAGCAAGCTACCCAGGGGTCCACCTCTCTCCCTTGACTTGCAGTATAGGCCCCAGGGTGCCCCTGGCCCTCCACCTAGGGACCTAAGACCCCAGCAAGCTACCCAGGGGTCCACCTCTCTCCCTTGACTTGAAGTATAGGCCCCAGGGTGCCCCCTGGCCCTCCACCTAGGGGACTAGGACCCCAGCAAGCTACCCAGGGGTCCACCTCTCTGCCTGGACTTGCAGTAGAGGCCCCAGGGCTCCCTTGGCCTCCACCTAGGGGCCTCTGACCCCAGCAAGCTACTTAGGTGTCCACAACTCTCCCTGGACTTGCAGTAGAGGCCCCAGGGTGCCCCCTGGCCCTCCACCTAGGGGCCTTTGACCCCAGCAAGCTACCCTGGGGGTCCTCCTCTTTCCCTGGACTTGCAGTAGAGGCCCTAGGATGCCCCCTTGGCCTTCACCTTGGGGGCTCTGACCCCAGCAAGCTACCCAGGGGTCCAAAACTCTCCCTGGACTTTCAGTAGAGGCCCCAGGGTGCCCCCTTGGCCTCCACCCAATGGCCTCTGACCCCAGCAAGCTACCCAGGGGGTCCACCTCTTTCCCTGGACTTGCAGTAGAGGCCCTAGGGTACCTCCTGGCCCTCCACCTAGAGGGCCTTTGACCACAGCAAGCTACCCAGGGGTCCAAAACTCTCCCTGGACTTGCAGTACCGGCCCCAGGGTGCCCCCTTGGCCTCCACCTAGGGGCCTCTGACCCCAGCAAGCTACACAGGGGTCCACAACTCTCCCTGGACTTGCAGTAGAGGCCCCAGGGTACCCCCCTTGGCCTCCACCCAGAGGCCTCTGACCCCAGCAAGCTACCCAGGGGGTCCACCTCTTTCCCTGGACTTGCAGTAGAGGCCCTAGGGTACCTCCTGGCCCTCCACCTAGGGGCCTTTGTCCCCAGCAAGCTACCCAGGGGTACACTACTCTCCCTGGACTTGCAGTAGAGGCCCCAGGGTGCCCCCTTGGCCTCCACCTAGGGGCCTCTGACCCCAGCAAGCTACCCAGCGGTCCACAACTCTCCCTGGACTTGCAGTAGAGGCCCCAGGGTGCACCCTTGGCCTCCACCCAGGGGCCTCTGACCACAGCAAGCTACCCAGGGGTCCACCTTTCTCTGACCCCAGCAAGCTACCCAGGGGTCCACCTCTCTCCCTTGACTTGCAGTACCGGCCCCAGGGTGATCCCTTGGCCTCCACCTAGGGGCCTCTGTCCCCAGCAAGCTACCCAGGGGTCCACAACTCTCCCTGGACTTAAAGTAGAGGCCCCAGGGTACCCCCCTTGGCCTCCACCCAGAGGCCTCTGACCCCAGCAAGCTACCCAGGGGGTCCACCTCTTTCCCTGGACTTGCAGTAGAGGCCCTAGGGTACCTCCTGGCCCTCCACCTAGGGGCCTTTGTCCTCAGCAAGCTACCCAGGGGTACACTACTCTCCCTGGACTTGCAGTAGAGGCCCCAGGGTGCCCCCTGGCCCTCCACCTAGGGGACTAGGACCCCAGCAAGCTACCCAGGGGTCCACCTCTCTGCCGAGACTTGCAATAGAGGCCCCAGGGTGCCCCCTGGCCTTCCACCTAGGCACCTAAGACCCCAGCAAGTTAACCAGGGGTCCACCTCTCTCCCTTGACTTGAAGTATAGGCTCCAGGGTGCCCCCTGGCCCTCCACCTAGGGGCCTCTGACCCCAGCAAGCTACCCAGGGGTCCACAACTCTCCCTGGACTTGCAGTACAGGCCCCAGGGTGCCCCCTTGGCCTCCACCTAGGGGCCTCTGACCCCAGCAAGCTACCCAGGGGACCACAACTCTCCCTGGACTTGCAGTAGAGGCCCCAGGGTACCCCCTTGGCCTCCACCCAGGGGCCTCTGACCCCAGCAAGCTACCCAGGGGGTCCACCTCTTTCCCTGGCCTTGCAGTAGAGGCCCTAGGGTACCTCCTGGCCTTCCACCTAGGGGCCTTTGACCCCAGCAAGCTACCCAGGGGTCCACAACTCTCCCTGGACTTGCAGTAGAGGCCCCAGGGTGCCCCCTTGGCCTCCACCTAGGGGCCTCTGACCCCAGCAAGCTACCCAGGGGTCCACAACTCTCCCTGGACTTGCAGTAGAGGCCCCAGGGTGCCCCCTTGGCCTCCACCCAGGGGCCTCTGACCCCAGCAAGCTACCCAGGGGTCCACCTTTCTCCCTGGACTTGAAGTATAGGCCCAAGGGTGCCCACTGGCCATCCACCTAGGGGCCTAAGACCCCAACAAGCTACCCAGGGGTCCAAAACTCTCCCTGGACTTGCAGTAGAGGACCCCAGGGTGCCCCCTGGCCCTCCACCTAGGGGCCTCTGACCCCAGCAAGCTACCCAGGGGTCCATCTCTCTCCCTGGACTTGCAGTATAGGCCCCAGGGTGCCCCCTGGCCCTCCACCTAGGGACCTAAGACCCCAGCAAGCTACCTAGGGGTCCACCTCTCTCCCTTGAATTGAAGTATAGGCCCCAGGGTGCCCCCTGGCCCTCCACCTAAGGGACTAGAACCCCAGCAAGCTACCCAGGGGTCCACCTCTCTGCCTGGACTTGCTATAGAGGCCCCAGGGTGCCCCCTTGGCCTCCACCTAGGGGCCTCTGACCCCAGCAAGCTACCCAGGGGTCCACAACTCTCCCTGGACTTGCAGTAGAGGCCCCAGGGTGCCCCCTTGGCCTCCACCCAGGGGCCTCTGACCCCAGCAAGCTACCCAGGGGTCCACCTTTCTCCCTGGACTTGAAGTATAGGCCCAAGGGTGCCCACTGGCCCTCCACCTAGGGGCCTCTGACCCCAGCAAGCTACCCAGGGGTCCACCTTTCTCCCTGGACTTGAAGTATAGGCCCCAGGGTGCCCCCTGGCCCTCCACCTAGGCACCTAAGACCCCAGCAAGTTAACCAGGGGTCCACCTCTCTCCCTTGACTTGAAGTATAGGCTCCAGGGTGCCCCCTGGCCCTCCACCTAGGGGACAAGGACCCCAGCAAGCTACCCAGGGGTCCACAACTCTCCCTGGACTTGCAGTACAGGCCCCAGGGTGCCCCCTTGGCCTCCACCTAGGGGCCTCTGACCCCAGCAAGCTACCCAGGGGACCACAACTCTCCCTGGACTTGCAGTATAGGCCCCAGGGTACCCCCTTGGCCTCCGCCCAGGGGCCTCTGACCCCAGCAAGCTACCCAGGGGGTCCACCTCTTTCCCTGGCCTTGCAGTAGAGGCCCTAGGGTACCTCCTGGCCTTCCACCTAGGGGCCTTTGACCCCAGCAAGCTACCCAGGGGTCCACAACTCTCCCTGGACTTGCAGTAGAGGCCCCAGGGTGCCCCCTTGGCCTCCACCTAGGGGCCTCTGACCCCAGCAAGCAACCCAGGGGTCCACAACTCTCCCTGGACTTGCAGTAGAGGCCCCAGGGTGCCCCCTTGGCCTCCACCCAGGGGCCTCTGACCCCAGCAAGCTACCCAGGGGTCCACCTTTCTCCCTGGACTTGAAGTATAGGCCCAAGGGTGCCCACTGGCCATCCACCTAGGGGCCTAAGACCCCAACAAGCTACCCAGGGGTCCACAACTCTCCCTGGACTTGCAGTAGAGGACCCCAGGGTGCCCCCTGGCCCTCCACCTAGGGGCCTCTGACCCCAGCAAGCTACCCAGGGGTCCATCTCTCTCCCTGGACTTGCAGTATAGGCCCCAGGGTGCCCCCTGGCCCTCCACCTAGGGAACATAAGACCCCAGCAAGCTACCTAGGGGTCCACCTCTCTCCCTTGAATTGAAGTATAGGCCCCAGGGTGCCCCCTGGCCCTCCACCTAGGGGACAAGGACCCCAGCAAGCTACCCAGGGGTCCACCTCTCTGCCTGGACTTGCAGTAGAGGCCCCAGGGTGCCCCCTTGGCCTCCACCTAGGGGCCTCTGACCCCAGCAAGCTACCCAGGGGTCCACAACTCTCCCTGGACTTGCAGTAGAGGCCCCAGGGTGCCCCCTTGGCCTCCACCCAGTGGCCTCTGACCCCAGCAAGCTACCCAGGGGTCCACCTTTCTCCCTGGACTTGAAGTATAGGCCCAAGGGTGCCCACTGGCCCTCCACTTAGGGGCCTAAGACCCCAACAAGCTACCCAGGGGTTCACAACTCTCCCTGGACTTGCAGTAGAGGCCCCAGGGTGCCCCCTGGCCCTCCACCTAGGGGCCTAAGACCCCAGCAAGCTACCCAGGGGTCCACCTCTCTCCCTTGACTTGAAGTAGAGGCCCCAGGGTGCCCCTTTGCCCTACACCCAGGGGCCTCTGACCCCAGCAAGCTACCTAGGGGTCCACCTCTCTCCCTTGACTTGAAGTATAGGCCCCAGGGTGTCTCCTGGCCCTCCACCTAGGGGCCTCTGACCCCAGCAAGCTACCCAGGGGTCCACAACTCTCCCTGGACTTGAAGTAGAGGCCCCAAGTGCCCCCTTGGCCTCAACCCAGGGGCCTCTGACCCCAGCAAGCTACCCAGGGGTCCACCTTTCTCCGTGGACTTGAAGTATAGGCCTCAGGGTGCCCACTGGCCCTCCACCCAGGGGCCTAAGACCTCAGCAAGCTACCCAGGGGTCCACAACTCTCCCTGGACTTGCAGTAGAGGCCCCAGGGTTCCCCCTGGCCCTCCACCTAGGGGCCTCTGACCCCAGCAAGCTACCCAGGGGTCCACAACTCTCCCTGGACTTGCAGTAGAGGCCCCTGGGTGCCCCCTGGCCCTCCACCCAGGGACCTAAGACCCCAGCAAGCTACCCAGGGGTCCAGCTCTCTGCCTGGACTTGCAGTAGAGGCCCCAGGGTGCCCCCTTGGCCTCCACCTAGGGGCCTCTGACCCCAGCAAGCTACCCAGGGGTCCACAACTCTCCCTGGACTTGCAGTAGAGGCCTCAGGGTGCCCCCTTGGCCTCCACCTAGGGGCCTCTGACCCCAGCAAGCTACCCAGGGGTCCACCTTTCTCCCTGGACATGCAGTAGACGCCCCAGGGTGCCCCCTGGCCCTCCACCTAGTGGCCTTTGACCCCAGGAAGCTATCCAGGGGTCCACCTTGCTCCCTGGACTTGCAGTAGAGGCCCAAGAAGGCCACCTGGCCCTCCATCTAGTGGCCTAGGACCCCAGAAAGCTACCCAGGGGTCCACCTCTCTCCCTGGACTGGCAGTAGAGGCCCCAGGGTGCCCCCTTTCCCTCCAAAAAGGAGTCTTTGACCCCAGCAACCTACCCAGTGGTCCACCTCTCTCCCTGGACTTGGAGGATAGGCCCCAGGGTGCCCCCTGGCCCTCCACCTAGGGGCCTAAGACCCCAGCAAGCTACCCTGGGGTCCTCCTCTTTCCCTGGACTTGCAGTAGAGGCCCCAGGGTGCCCCCTTGGCCTCCACCTAGGGGCCTCTGACCCCAGCAAGCTACCCAGGGGTCCACCTTTCTCCCTGGACTTGAAGTATAGGCCCAAGGGGTCCCACTGGCCCCCCACCTAGGTTCCTGAGACCCCAACAAGCTACCCAGGGGTCCACAACTCTCCCTGGACTTGCAGTAGAGGCCCCAGGGTGCCCCCTGGCCCTCCACCTAGGGGCCTAAGACCCCAGCAAGCTACCCAGGGGTCCACCTCTCTCCCTTGACTTGAAGTATAGGCCCAAGGGTGCCCACTGGCCATCCACCTAGGGGCCTAAGACCCCAACAAGCTACCCAGGGGTCCGCAACTCTCCCTGGACTTGCAGTAGAGGCCCCAGGGTGCCCCCTGGCCCTCCACCTAGGGGCCTCTGACCCCAGCAAGCTACCCAGGGGTCCACAACTCTCCCTGGACTTGCAGTAGAGGCCCCAGGGTGCCCCCTTGGCCTCCATCTGGGGGACTCTGACCCCAGCAAGCTACCCAGGGGTCCACAACTCTTCCTGGACTTGCAGTAGAGGCCCCAGGGTGCCCCCTTGGCCTCCACCCAGGGGCCTCTGACCCCAGCAAGCTACCCAGGGGTCCACAACTCTCCCTGGACTTGCAGTAGAGGCCCCAGGGTGCCCCCTTGGCCTCCACCCAGGGGCCTCTGACCCCAGCAAGCTACCCAGGGGTCCACCTTTCTCCCTGGACTTGAAGTATAGGCCCAAGGGTGCCCACTGGCCCTCCACCTAGGGGCCTAAGACCCCAACAAGCTACCCAGGGGTCCACAACTATCCCTGGACTTGCAATAGAGGCCCCAGGGTGCCCCCTGGCCCTCCACCTAGGGGCCTAAGACCCCAGCAAGCTACCCAGGGGTCCACCTCTCTCCCTTGACTTGAAGTATAGGCCCCAGGGTGCCCCCTGGCCCTACACCTAGGGGACTAGGACCCCAGCTAGCTACCCAGGGGTCCACCTTTCTCCTTGGACTTGACGTATAGGCCTCAGGGTGCCCACTGGCCCTCCACGTTGGGGCCTTAGACCCCAGCAAGCTACCCAGGGGTCCACAACTCTCCCTGGACTTGCAGTAGAGGCCCCAGGGTGCCCCCTTGGCCTCCACCTAGGGGCCTCTGACCCCAGCAAGCTACCCAGGGGTCCACAACTCTCCCTGGACTTGCAGTAGAGGCCCCAGGGTGCCCCCTTGGCCTCCACCCAGGGGCCTCTGACCCCAGCAAGCTACCCAGGGGTCCACCTTTCTCCCTGGACTTGAAGTATAGGCCCAAGGGTGCCCACTGGCCATCCACCTAGGGGCCTAAGACACCAACAAGCTACCCAGGGGTCCACAACTCTCCCTGGACTTGCAGTATAGGCCCCAGGGTGCCCCTGGACCTCAACCTAGGGGCCTCTGACCCCAGCAAGCTACCCAGGGGTCCACCTCACTCCCTGGACTTGCAGTATAGGCCCCAGGGTGCCCCCTGGCCCTCCACCTAGGGACCTAAGACCCCAGCAAGCTACCCAGGGGTCCACCTCTCTCCCTTGACTTGAAGTATAGGCCCCAGGGTACCCCCTGGCCCTCCACCTAGGGGACTAGGACCCCAGCAAGGTACCCAGGGGTCCACCTCTCTGCCTGGACTTGCAGTAGAGGCCCCAGGGTGCCCCCTTGGCCTACACCTAGGGAACTCTGACCCCAGCAAGCTACCCAGGGGTCCACAACTCTCCCTGGACTTGCAATAGAGGCCCCAGGGTACCCCCTTGGCCTCCACCCAGGGGCCTCTGACCCCAGCAAGCTACCCAGGGGGTCCACCTCTTTCCCTGGACTTGCAGTAGAGGCCCTAGGGTACCTCCTGGCCCTCCACCTAGGGGCCTTTGACCCCAGCAAGCTACCCAGGGGTCCACAACTCTCCCTGGACTTGCAGTAGAGGCCCCAGGGTGCCCCCTTGGCCTCCACCCAGGGGCCTCTGACCCCAGCAAACTACCCAGGGGTCCACAACTCTCCCTGGACTTGCAGTAGAGGCCCCAGGGTGCCCCCTTGGCCTCCACCCAGGGGCCTCTGACCCCAGCAGGCTACCCAGGGGTCCACCTTTTTCCCTGGACTTGAAGTATAGGCCCAAGGGTGCCCACTGGCCCTCCACCTAGGGGCCTAAGACCCCAACAAGCTACCCAGGGGTCCACAACTCTCCCTGGACTTGCAATATAGGCCCCAGGGTGCCCCCTGGCCCTCCACCTAGGGGCCTAAGACCCCAGCAAGCTACCCAGGGGTCCACCTCTCTTTCTTGACTTGAAGTATATGCCCCAGGGTGCCCCCTGGCCCTCCACCTAGGGGACTAGGACCCCAGCTAGCTACCCAGGGGTCCACCTCTCTGCCTGGACTTGCAGTAGAGGCCCCAGGGTGCCCCCTTGCCCTCCACCCAGGGGCCTCTGACCCCAGCAAGCTACCCAGGGGTCCACCTCTCTCCCTTGACTTGAAGTATAGGCCCCAGGGTGTCTCCTGGCCCTCCACCTAGGGGCCTCTGACCCCAGCA
This sequence comes from Danio rerio, assembly GCF_052040795.2. NCBI lineage: Eukaryota > Metazoa > Chordata > Actinopteri > Cypriniformes > Danionidae > Danio > Danio rerio. The sequence goes on from NC_141040.1 coordinate 19,044,495, forward strand.
AGCTACCCAGGGGTCCACAACTCTCCCTGGACTTGCAGTAGAGGCCCCAGGGTGCCCCCTTGGCCTCAACCCAGGGGCCTTTGACCCCAGCAAGCTACCCAGGGGTCCACCTTTCTCCGTGGACTTGAAGTAGAGGCCCCAGGGTGCCCCCTGGCCCTCCACCTAGGGACCTAAGACCCCAGCAAGCTACCCAGGGGTCCACCTCTCTCCCTTGACTTGAAGTATAGGCCCCAGGATGCCCCCTGGCCCTCCACCTAGGGGACTAGGACCCCAGCAAGGTACCCAGGGGTCCACCTCTCTGACTGGACTTGCAGTAGAGGCCCCAGGGTGCCCCCTTGGCCTTCACCTAGGGGCCTCTGACCCCAGCAAGCTACCCAGGGGTCCACAACTCTCCCTGGACTTGCAGTAGAGGCCCCAGGGTACCCCCTTGGCCTCCACCCAGGGGCCTCTGACCCCAGAAAGCTACTCAGGGGTTCCACCTCTTTCCCTGGACTTGCAGTAAAGGCCCCAGGGTGCCCCCTTGGCCTTCACCCAGGGGCCTCCGACCCCAGCAAGCTACCCAGGGGTCCACCTTTCTCCCTTGACTTGAAGTATAGGCCCAAGGGTGCCCACTGGCCCTCCACCTAGGGGCCTCTGACCCCAGCAAGCTACCTAGGGGTCCACCTCTCTCCCTGGACTTGCAGTATAGGCCCCAGGGTGCCCCCTGGCCCTCCACCTAGGCACCTAAGACCCCAGCAAGTTAACCAGGGGTCCACCTCTCTCCCTTGACTTGAAGTATAGGCTCCAGGGTGCCCCCTGGCCCTCCACCTAGGGGACAAGGACCCCAGCAAGCTACCCAAGGGTCCACAACTCTCCCTGGACTTGCAGTACAGGCCCCAGGGTGCCCCCTTGGCCTCCACCTAGGGGCCTCTGACCCCAGCAAGCTACCCAGGGGACCACAACTCTCCCTGGACTTTCAGTAGAGGCCCCAGGGTACCCCCTTGGCCTCCACCCAGGGGCCTCTGACCCCAGCAAGCTACCCAGGGGGTCCACCTCTTTCCCTGGCCTTGCAGTAGAGGCCCTAGGGTACCTCCTGGCCTTCCACTAGGGGCCTTTGACCCCAGCAAGCTACCCAGGGGTCCACAACTCTCCCTGGACTTGCAGTAGAGGCCCCAGGGTGCCCCCTTGGCCTCCACCCAGGGGCCTCTGACCCCAGCAAGCTACCCAGGGGTCCACCTTTCTCCCTGGACTTGAAGTATAGGCCCAAGGGTGCCCACTGGCCATCCACCTAGGGGCCTAAGACCCCAACAAGCTACCCAGGGGTCCACAACTCTCCCTGAACTTGCAGTAGAGGACCCCAGGGTGCCCCCTGGCCCTCCACCTAGGGGCCTCTTACCCCAGCAAGCTACCCAGGGGTCCATCTCTCTCCCTGGACTTGCAGTATAGGCCCCAGGGTGCCCCCTGGCCCTCCACCTAGGGACCTAAGACCCCAGCAAGCTACCTAGGGGTCCACCTCTCTCCCTTGAATTGAAGTATAGGCCCCAGGGTGCCCCCTGGCCCTCCACCTAGGGGACAAGGACCCCAGCAAGCTACCCAGGGGTCCACCTCTCTGCCTGGACTTGCAGTAGAGGCCCCAGGGTGTCCCCTTGGCCTCCACCTAGGGGCCTCTGACCCCAGCAAGCTACCCAGGGGTCCACAACTCTCCCTGGACTTGCAGTAGAGGCCCCAGGGTACCCCCTTGGCCTCCACCCAGGGGCCTCTGACCCCAACAAGCTACCCAGGGGGTCCACCTCTTTCCCTGGCCTTGCAGTAGAGGCCCTAGGGTACCTCCTGGCCTTCCACCTAGGGGCCTTTGACCCCAGCAAGCTACCCAGGGGTCCACAACTCTCCCTGGACTTGCAGTAGAGGCCCCAGGGTGCCCCCTTGGCCTCCACCCAGGGGCTTCTGACCCCAGCAAGCTACCCAGGGGTCCACCTTTCTCCCTGGACTTGAAGTATAGGCCCAAGGGTGCCCACTGGCCATCCACCTAGGGGCCTAAGACACCAACAAGCTACCCAGGGGTCCACAACTCTCCCTGGACTTGCAATAGAGGCCCCAGGGTACCCCCTTGGCCTCCACCCAGGGGCCTCTGACCCCAGCAAGCTACCCAGGGGGTCCACCTCTTTCCCTGGACTTGCAGTAGAGGCCCTAGGGTACCTCCTGGCCCTCCACCTAGGGGCCTTTGACCCCAGCAAGCTACCCAGGGGTCCACAACTCTCCCTGGACTTGCAGTAGAGGCCCCAGGGTGCCCCCTTGGCCTCCATCTAGGGGATTCTGACCCCAGCAAGCTACCCAGGGGTCCACAACTCTCCCTGGACTTGCAGTAGAGGCCCCAGGGTGCCCCCTTGGCCTCCACCCAGGGGCCTCTGACCCCAGCAAGCTACCCAGGGGTCCAGAACTCTCCCTGGACTTGCAGTAGAGGCCCCAGGGTGCCCCCTTGGCTTCCACCCAGGGGCCTCTGACCCCAGCAAGCTACCCAGGGGTCCACCTTTTTCCCTGGACTTGAAGTATAGGCCCAAGGGTGCCCACTGGCCCTCCACCTAGGGGCCTAAGACCCCAACAAGCTACCCAGGGGTCCACAACTCTCCCTGGACTTGCAATAGAGGCCCCAGGGTGCCCCCTGGCCCTCCACCTAGGGGCCTAAGACCCCAGCAAGCTACCCAGGGGTCCACCTCTCTTTCTTGACTTGAAGTATAGGCCCCAGGGTGCCCCCTGGCCCTCCACCTAGGGGACTAGGACCCCAGCTAGCTACCCAGGGGTACACCTCTCTGCCTGGACTTGCAGTAGAGGCCCCAGGGTGCCCCCTTGCCCTCCACCCAGGGGCCTCTGACCCCAGCAAGCTACCCAGGGGTCCACCTCTCTCCCTTGACTTGAAGTATAGGCCCCAGGGTGTCTCCTGGCCCTCCACCTAGGGGCCTCTGACCCCTGCAAGCTACCCAGGGGTCCACAACTCTCCCTGGACTTGCAGTAGAGGCCCCAGGGTGCCCCCTTGGCCTCAACCCAGGGGCCTTTGACCCCAGCAAGCTACCCAGGGGTCCACCTTTCTCCGTGGACTTGAAGTAGAGGCCCCAGGGTGCCCCCTGGCACTCCACCTAGGGACCTAAGACCCCAGCAAGCTACCCAGGGGTCCACCTCTCTCCCTTGACTTGAAGTATAGGCCCCAGGATGCCCCCTGGCCCTCCACCTAGGGGACTAGGACCCCAGCAAGGTACCCAGGGGTCCACCTCTCTGACTGGACTTGCAGTAGAGGCCCCAGGGTGCCCCCTTGGCCTTCACCTAGGGGCCTCTGACCACAGCAAGCTACCCAGGGGTCCACAACTCTCCCTGGACTTGCAGTAGAGGCCCCAGGGTACCCCCTTGGCCTCCACCCAGGGGCCTCTGACCCCAGAAAGCTACTCAGGGGTTCCACCTCTTTCCCTGGACTTGAAGTATAGGCCCCAGGATGCCCCCTGGCCCTCCACCTAGGGGACTAGGACCCCAGCAAGGTACCCAGGGGTCCACCTCTCTGACTGGACTTGCAGTAGAGGCCCCAGGGTGCCCCCTTGGCCTTCACCTAGGGGCCTCTGACCCCAGCAAGCTACCCAGGGGTCCACAACTCTCCCTGGACTTGCAGTAGAGGCCCCAGGGTACCCCCTTGGCCTCCACCCAGGGGCCTCTGACCCCAGAAAGCTACTCAGGGGTTCCACCTCTTTCCCTGGACTTGCAGTAAAGGCCCCAGGGTGCCCCCTTGGCCTTCACCCAGGGGCCTCCGACCCCAGCAAGCTACCCAGGGGTCCACCTTTCTCCCTTGACTTGAAGTATAGGCCCAAGGGTGCCCACTGGCCCTCCACCTAGGGGCCTCTGACCCCAGCAAGCTACCTAGGGGTCCACCTCTCTCCCTGGACTTGCAGTATAGGCCCCAGGGTGCCCCCTGGCCCTCCACCTAGGCACCTAAGACCCCAGCAAGTTAACCAGGGGTCCACCTCTCTCCCTTGACTTGAAGTATAGGCTCCAGGGTGCCCCCTGGCCCTCCACCTAGGGGACAAGGACCCCAGCAAGCTACCCAAGGGTCCACAACTCTCCCTGGACTTGCAGTACAGGCCCCAGGGTGCCCCCTTGGCCTCCACCTAGGGGCCTCTGACCCCAGCAAGCTACCCAGGGGACCACAACTCTCCCTGGACTTTCAGTAGAGGCCCCAGGGTACCCCCTTGGCCTCCACCCAGGGGCCTCTGACCCCAGCAAGCTACCCAGGGGGTCCACCTCTTTCCCTGGCCTTGCAGTAGAGGCCCTAGGGTACCTCCTGGCCTTCCACTAGGGGCCTTTGACCCCAGCAAGCTACCCAGGGGTCCACAACTCTCCCTGGACTTGCAGTAGAGGCCCCAGGGTGCCCCCTTGGCCTCCACCCAGGGGCCTCTGACCCCAGCAAGCTACCCAGGGGTCCACCTTTCTCCCTGGACTTGAAGTATAGGCCCAAGGGTGCCCACTGGCCATCCACCTAGGGGCCTAAGACCCCAACAAGCTACCCAGGGGTCCACAACTCTCCCTGAACTTGCAGTAGAGGACCCCAGGGTGCCCCCTGGCCCTCCACCTAGGGGCCTCTTACCCCAGCAAGCTACCCAGGGGTCCATCTCTCTCCCTGGACTTGCAGTATAGGCCCCAGGGTGCCCCCTGGCCCTCCACCTAGGGACCTAAGACCCCAGCAAGCTACCTAGGGGTCCACCTCTCTCCCTTGAATTGAAGTATAGGCCCCAGGGTGCCCCCTGGCCCTCCACCTAGGGGACAAGGACCCCAGCAAGCTACCCAGGGGTCCACCTCTCTGCCTGGACTTGCAGTAGAGGCCCCAGGGTGTCCCCTTGGCCTCCACCTAGGGGCCTCTGACCCCAGCAAGCTACCCAGGGGTCCACAACTCTCCCTGGACTTGCAGTAGAGGCCCCAGGGTACCCCCTTGGCCTCCACCCAGGGGCCTCTGACCCCAACAAGCTACCCAGGGGGTCCACCTCTTTCCCTGGCCTTGCAGTAGAGGCCCTAGGGTACCTCCTGGCCTTCCACCTAGGGGCCTTTGACCCCAGCAAGCTACCCAGGGGTCCACAACTCTCCCTGGACTTGCAGTAGAGGCCCCAGGGTGCCCCCTTGGCCTCCACCCAGGGGCTTCTGACCCCAGCAAGCTACCCAGGGGTCCACCTTTCTCCCTGGACTTGAAGTATAGGCCCAAGGGTGCCCACTGGCCATCCACCTAGGGGCCTAAGACACCAACAAGCTACCCAGGGGTCCACAACTCTCCCTGGACTTGCAATAGAGGCCCCAGGGTACCCCCTTGGCCTCCACCCAGGGGCCTCTGACCCCAGCAAGCTACCCAGGGGGTCCACCTCTTTCCCTGGACTTGCAGTAGAGGCCCTAGGGTACCTCCTGGCCCTCCACCTAGGGGCCTTTGACCCCAGCAAGCTACCCAGGGGTCCACAACTCTCCCTGGACTTGCAGTAGAGGCCCCAGGGTGCCCCCTTGGCCTCCATCTAGGGGATTCTGACCCCAGCAAGCTACCCAGGGGTCCACAACTCTCCCTGGACTTGCAGTAGAGGCCCCAGGGTGCCCCCTTGGCCTCCACCCAGGGGCCTCTGACCCCAGCAAGCTACCCAGGGGTCCAGAACTCTCCCTGGACTTGCAGTAGAGGCCCCAGGGTGCCCCCTTGGCTTCCACCCAGGGGCCTCTGACCCCAGCAAGCTACCCAGGGGTCCACCTTTTTCCCTGGACTTGAAGTATAGGCCCAAGGGTGCCCACTGGCCCTCCACCTAGGGGCCTAAGACCCCAACAAGCTACCCAGGGGTCCACAACTCTCCCTGGACTTGCAATAGAGGCCCCAGGGTGCCCCCTGGCCCTCCACCTAGGGGCCTAAGACCCCAGCAAGCTACCCAGGGGTCCACCTCTCTTTCTTGACTTGAAGTATAGGCCCCAGGGTGCCCCCTGGCCCTCCACCTAGGGGACTAGGACCCCAGCTAGCTACCCAGGGGTACACCTCTCTGCCTGGACTTGCAGTAGAGGCCCCAGGGTGCCCCCTTGCCCTCCACCCAGGGGCCTCTGACCCCAGCAAGCTACCCAGGGGTCCACCTCTCTCCCTTGACTTGAAGTATAGGCCCCAGGGTGTCTCCTGGCCCTCCACCTAGGGGCCTCTGACCCCAGCAAGCTACCCAGGGGTCCACAACTCTCCCTGGACTTGCAGTAGAGGCCCCAGGGTGCCCCCTTGGCCTCAACCCAGGGGCCTTTGACCCCAGCAAGCTACCCAGGGGTCCACCTTTCTCCGTGGACTTGAAGTAGAGGCCCCAGGGTGCCCCCTGGCACTCCACCTAGGGACCTAAGACCCCAGCAAGCTACCCAGGGGTCCACCTCTCTCCCTTGACTTGAAGTATAGGCCCCAGGATGCCCCCTGGCCCTCCACCTAGGGGACTAGGACCCCAGCAAGGTACCCAGGGGTCCACCTCTCTGACTGGACTTGCAGTAGAGGCCCCAGGGTGCCCCCTTGGCCTTCACCTAGGGGCCTCTGACCACAGCAAGCTACCCAGGGGTCCACAACTCTCCCTGGACTTGCAGTAGAGGCCCCAGGGTACCCCCTTGGCCTCCACCCAGGGGCCTCTGACCCCAGAAAGCTACTCAGGGGTTCCACCTCTTTCCCTGGACTTGCAGTAGAGGCCCCAGGGTGCCCCCTTGGCCTTCACCCAGGGGCCTCCGACCCCAGCAAGCTACCCAGGGGTCCACCTTTCTCCCTTGACTTGAAGTATAGGCCCAAGGGTGCCCACTGGCCCTCCACCTAGGGGCCTCTGACCCCAGCAAGCTACCCAGGGGTCCACCTCTCTCCCTGGACTTGCAGTATAGGCCCCAGGGTGCCCCCTGGCCCTCCACCTAGGCACCTAAGACCCCAGCAAGTTAACCAGGGGTCCACCTCTCTCCCTTGACTTGAAGTATAGGCTCCAGGGTGCCCCCTGGCCCTCCACCTAGGGGACAAGGACCCCAGCAAGCTACCCAAGGGTCCACAACTCTCCCTGGACTTGCAGTACAGGCCCCAGGGTGCCCCCTTGGCCTCCACCTAGGGGCCTCTGACCCCAGCAAGCTACCCAGGGGACCACAACTCTCCCTGGACTTTCAGTAGAGGCCCCAGGGTACCCCCTTGGCCTCCACCCAGGGGCCTCTGACCCCAGCAAGCTACCCAGGGGTCCACCTCTTTCCCTGGCCTTGCAGTAGAGGCCCTAGGGTACCTCCTGGCCTTCCACCTAGGGGCCTTTGACCCCAGCAAGCTACCCAGGGGTCCACAACTCTCCCTGGACTTGCAGTAGAGGCCCCAGGGTGCCCCCTTGGCCTCCACCCAGGGGCCTCTGACCCCAGCAAGCTACCCAGGGGTCCACCTTTCTCCCTGGACTTGAAGTATAGGCCCAAGGGTGCCCACTGGCCATCCACCTAGGGGCCTAAGACCCCAACAAGCTACCCAGGGGTCCACAACTCTCCCTGAACTTGCAGTAGAGGACCCCAGGGTGCCCCCTGGCCCTCCACCTAGGGGCCTCTTACCCCAGCAAGCTACCCAGGGGTCCATCTCTCTCCCTGGACTTGCAGTATAGGCCCCAGGGTGCCCCCTGGCCCTCCACCTAGGGACCTAAGACCCCAGCAAGCTACCTAGGGGTCCACCTCTCTCCCTTGAATTGAAGTATAGGCCCCAGGGTGCCCCCTGGCCCTCCACCTAGGGGACAAGGACCCCAGCAAGCTACCCAGGGGTCCACCTCTCTGCCTGGACTTGCAGTAGAGGCCCCAGGGTGCCCCCTTGGCCTCCACCTAGGGGCCTCTGACCCCAGCAAGCTACCCAGGGGTCCACAACTCTCCCTGGACTTGCAGTAGAGGCCCCAGGGTGCCCCCTTGGCCTCCACCCAGGGGCCTCTGACCCCAGCAAGCTACCTAGGGGTCCACCTTTCTCCCTGGACTTGAAGTATAGGCCTAAGGGTGCCCACTGGCCCTCCACCTAGGGGCCTCTGACCCCAGCAAGCTTCCCAGGGGTCCACCTCTCTCCCTGGACTTGCAGTAGAGGCCCCAGGGTGCCCCCTGGCCCTCCACCTAGGCACCTAAGACCCCAGCAAGTTAACCAGGGGTCCACCTCTCTCCCTTGACTTGAAGTATAGGCTCCAGGGTGCCCCCTGGCCCTCCACCTAGGGGACAAGGACCCCAGCAAGCTACCCAGGGGTCCACAACTCTCCCTGGACTTGCAGTACAGGCCCCAGGGTGCCCCCTTGGCCTCCACCTAGGGGCCTCTGACCCCAGCAAGCTACCCAGGGGGTCCACCTCTTTCCCTGGCCTTGCAGTAGAGGCCCTAGGTTACCTCCTGGCCTTCCACCTAGGGGCCTTTGACCCCAGCAAGCTACCCAGGGGTCCACAACTCTCCCTGGACTTGCAGTAGAGGCCCCAGGGTGCCCCCTTGGCCTCCACCCAGGAGCCTCTGACCCCAGCAAGCTACCCAGGGGTCCACCTTTCTCCCTGGACTTGAAGTATAGGCCCAAGCGTGCCCACTGGCCATCCACCTAGGGGCCTAAGACCCCAACAAGCTACCCAGGGGTCCACAACTCTCCCTGGACTTTCAGTAGAGGACCCCAGGATGCCCGCTGGCCCTCCACCTAGGGGCCTCTGACCCCAGCAAGCTACCCAGGGGTCCATCTCTCTCCCTGGACTTGCAGTATAGGCCCCAGGGTGCCCCCTGGCCCTACACCTAGGGACCTAAGACCCCAGCAAGCTACCCAGGGGTCCACCTCTCTCCCTTGACTTGAAGTATAGGCCCCAGGGTGCCCCTTGGCCCTCCACCTAGGGGACAAGGACCCCAGCAAGCTACCCAGGGGTCCACAACTCTCCCTGGACTTGCAATAGAGGCCCCAGGGTACCCCCTTGGCCTCCACCCAGGGACCTCTGACCCCAGCAAGCTACCCAGGGGGTCCACCTCTTTTCCTGGACTTGCAGTAGAGGCCCTAGGGTACATCCTGGCCCTCCACCTAGGGGCCTTTGACCCCAGCAAGCTACCCAGGGGTCCACAACTCTCCCTGGACTTGCAATAGAGGCCCCAGGGTACCCCCTTGGCCTCCACCCAGGGGCCTCTGACCCCAGCAAGCTACCCAGGGGGTCCACCTCTTTCACTGGACTTGCAGTAGAGGCCCCAGGGTACCTCCTGGCCATCCACCTAGGGGCCTTTGACCCCAGCAAGCCACCCAGGGGTCCACAACTCTCCCTGGACTTGCAGTAGAGGCCCCAGGGTGCCCCCTTGGCCTCCATCTAGGGGCCTCTGACCCCAGCAAGCTACCCAGGGGTCCACAACTCTCCCTGGACTTGCAGTAGAGGCCCCAGGGTGCCCCCTTGGCCTCCACCCAGGGGCCTCTGACCCCAGCAAGCTACCCAGGGGTCCACCTCTCTCCCTTGACTTGAAGTATAGGCCGCAGGGTACCCCCTGGCCCTCCACCTAGGGGACTAGGACCCCAGCAAGGTACCCAGGGGTCCACCTCTCTGCCTAGACTTGCAGTAGAGGTCCCAGGGTGCCCCCTTGGCCTCCACCTAGGGGCCTCTGACCCCAGCAAGCTACCCAGGGGTCCACAACTCTCCCTGGACTTGCAATAGAGGCCCCAGGGTACCCCCTTGGCCTCCACCCAGGGGCCTCTGACCCCAGTAAGCTACCCAGGGGGTCCACCTCTTTCACTGGACTTGCAGTAGAGGCCCTGGGGTACCTCCTGGCCCTCCACCTAGGGGCCTTTGACCCCAGCAAGCTACCCAGGGGTCCACAACTCTCCCTGGACTTGCAGTAGAGGCCCCAGGGTGCCCCCTTGGCCTCCATCTAGGGGCCTCTGACCCCAGCAAGCTACCCAGGGGTCCACAACTCTCCTTGGACTTGCAGTAGAGGCCCCAGGGTGCCCCCTTGGCCTCCACCCTGGGGCCTCTGACCCCAGCAAGCTACCCAGGGGTCCACAACTCTCCCTGGACTTGCAGTAGAGGCCCCAGGGTGCCCCCTTGGCCTCCACCCAGGGGCCTCTGACACCAGCAAGCTACCCAGGGGTCCACCTTTCTCCCTGGACTTGAAGTATAGGCCCAAGGGTGCCCACTGGCCCTCCACCTAGGGGCCTAAGACCCCAACAAGCTACCCAGGGGTCCACAACTCTCCCTGGACTTGCAGTAGAGGCCCCAAGGTGCCCCCTGGCCCTCCACCTAGGGGCCTAAGACCCCAGCAAGCTACCCAGGGGTCCACCTCTCTCCCTTGACTTGAAGTATAGGCCCCAGGGTGCCCCCTGGCCCTCCACCTAGGGGACTAGGACCCCAGCTAGCTACCCAGGGGTCCACCTCTCTGCCTGGACTTGCAGTAGAGGCCCCAGGGTGCCCCCTTGCCCTCCACCCAGGGGCCTCTGACCCCAGCAAGCTACCCAGGGGTCCACCTCTCTCCCTTGACTTGAAGTATAGGCCCCAGGGTGTCTCCTGGCCCTCCACCTAGGGGCCTCTGACCCCAGCAAGCTACCCAGGGGTCCACAACTCTCCCTGGACTTGCAGTAGAGGCCCCAGGGTGCCCCCTTGGCCTCAACCCAGGGGCCTTTGACCCCAGCAAGCTACCCAGGGGTCCACCTTTCTCCGTGGACTTGAAGTAGAGGCCCCAGGGTGCCCCCTGGCCCTACACCTAGGGACCTAAGACCCCAGCAAGCTACCCAGGGGTCCACCTCTCTCCCTTGACTTGAAGTATAGGCCCCAGGGTGCCACCTGGCCCTCCACCTAGGGGACTAGGACCCCAGCAAGGTACCCAGGGGTCCACCTCTCTGCTTGGACTTGCAGTAGAGGCCCCAGGGAGCCCCCTTGGCCTCCACCTAGGGGCCTCTGACCCCAGCAAGCTACCCAGGGGTCCACAACTCTCCCTGGACTTGCAGTAGAGGCCCCAGGGTACCCCCTTGGCCTCCACCCAGGGGCCTCTGACCCCAGCAAGCTACTCAGGGGTTCCACCTCTTTCTCTGGACTTGCAATAGAGGCCCCAGGGTGCCCCCTTGGCCTCCACCCAGGGGCCTCCGACCCTAGCAAGCTACCCAGGGGTCCACCATTCTCCCTTGACTTGAAGTATAGGCCCAAGGGTGCCCACTGGCCCTCCACCTAGGGGCCTCTGACCCCAGCAAGCTACCCAGGGGTCCACAACTCTCCCTGGACTTGCAGTAGAGGCCCCAGGGTGCCCCCTTGGCCTCAACCCAGGGGCCTTTGACCCCAGCAAGCTACCCAGGGGTCCACCTTTCTCCGTGGACTTGAAGTAGAGGCCCCAGGGTGCCCCCTGGCCCTCCACCTAGGGACCTAAGACCCCAGCAAGCTACCCAGGGGTCCACCTCTCTCCCTTGACTTGAAGTATAGGCCCCAGGATGCCCCCTGGCCCTCCACCTAGGGGACTAGGACCCCAGCAAGGTACCCAGGGGTCCACCTCTCTGACTGGACTTGCAGTAGAGGCCCCAGGGTGCCCCCTTGGCCTTCACCTAGGGGCCTCTGACCCCAGCAAGCTACCCAGGGGTCCACAACTCTCCCTGGACTTGCAGTAGAGGCCCCAGGGTACCCCCTTGGCCTCCACCCAGGGGCCTCTGACCCCAGAAAGCTACTCAGGGGTTCCACCTCTTTCCCTGGACTTGCAGTAAAGGCCCCAGGGTGCCCCCTTGGCCTTCACCCAGGGGCCTCCGACCCCAGCAAGCTACCCAGGGGTCCACCTTTCTCCCTTGACTTGAAGTATAGGCCCAAGGGTGCCCACTGGCCCTCCACCTAGGGGCCTCTGACCCCAGCAAGCTACCTAGGGGTCCACCTCTCTCCCTGGACTTGCAGTATAGGCCCCAGGGTGCCCCCTGGCCCTCCACCTAGGCACCTAAGACCCCAGCAAGTTAACCAGGGGTCCACCTCTCTCCCTTGACTTGAAGTATAGGCTCCAGGGTGCCCCCTGGCCCTCCACCTAGGGGACAAGGACCCCAGCAAGCTACCCAAGGGTCCACAACTCTCCCTGGACTTGCAGTACAGGCCCCAGGGTGCCCCCTTGGCCTCCACCTAGGGGCCTCTGACCCCAGCAAGCTACCCAGGGGACCACAACTCTCCCTGGACTTTCAGTAGAGGCCCCAGGGTACCCCCTTGGCCTCCACCCAGGGGCCTCTGACCCCAGCAAGCTACCCAGGGGGTCCACCTCTTTCCCTGGCCTTGCAGTAGAGGCCCTAGGGTACCTCCTGGCCTTCCACTAGGGGCCTTTGACCCCAGCAAGCTACCCAGGGGTCCACAACTCTCCCTGGACTTGCAGTAGAGGCCCCAGGGTGCCCCCTTGGCCTCCACCCAGTGGCCTCTGACCCCAGCAAGCTACCCAGGGGTCCACCTTTCTCCCTGGACTTGAAGTATAGGCCCAAGGGTGCCCACTGGCCATCCACCTAGGGGCCTAAGACCCCAACAAGCTACCCAGGGGTCCACAACTCTCCCTGAACTTGCAGTAGAGGACCCCAGGGTGCCCCCTGGCCCTCCACCTAGGGGCCTCTTACCCCAGCAAGCTACCCAGGGGTCCATCTCTCTCCCTGGACTTGCAGTATAGGCCCCAGGGTGCCCCCTGGCCCTCCACCTAGGGACCTAAGACCCCAGCAAGCTACCTAGGGGTCCACCTCTCTCCCTTGAATTGAAGTATAGGCCCCAGGGTGCCCCCTGGCCCTCCACCTAGGGGACAAGGACCCCAGCAAGCTACCCAGGGGTCCACCTCTCTGCCTGGACTTGCAGTAGAGGCCCCAGGGTGTCCCCTTGGCCTCCACCTAGGGGCCTCTGACCCCAGCAAGCTACCCAGGGGTCCACAACTCTCCCTGGACTTGCAGTAGAGGCCCCAGGGTACCCCCTTGGCCTCCACCCAGGGGCCTCTGACCCCAACAAGCTACCCAGGGGGTCCACCTCTTTCCCTGGCCTTGCAGTAGAGGCCCTAGGGTACCTCCTGGCCTTCCACCTAGGGGCCTTTGACCCCAGCAAGCTACCCAGGGGTCCACAACTCTCCCTGGACTTGCAGTAGAGGCCCCAGGGTGCCCCCTTGGCCTCCACCCAGGGGCTTCTGACCCCAGCAAGCTACCCAGGGGTCCACCTTTCTCCCTGGACTTGAAGTATAGGCCCAAGGGTGCCCACTGGCCATCCACCTAGGGGCCTAAGACACCAACAAGCTACCCAGGGGTCCACAACTCTCCCTGGACTTGCAATAGAGGCCCCAGGGTACCCCCTTGGCCTCCACCCAGGGGCCTCTGACCCCAGCAAGCTACCCAGGGGGTCCACCTCTTTCCCTGGACTTGCAGTAGAGGCCCTAGGGTACCTCCTGGCCCTCCACCTAGGGGCCTTTGACCCCAGCAAGCTACCCAGGGGTCCACAACTCTCCCTGGACTTGCAGTAGAGGCCCCAGGGTGCCCCCTTGGCCTCCATCTAGGGGATTCTGACCCCAGCAAGCTACCCAGGGGTCCACAACTCTCCCTGGACTTGCAGTAGAGGCCCCAGGGTGCCCCCTTGGCCTCCACCCAGGGGCCTCTGACCCCAGCAAGCTACCCAGGGGTCCAGAACTCTCCCTGGACTTGCAGTAGAGGCCCCAGGGTGCCCCCTTGGCCTCCACCCAGGGGCCTCTGACCCCAGCAAGCTACCCAGGGGTCCACCTTTTTCCCTGGACTTGAAGTATAGGCCCAAGGGTGCCCACTGGCCCTCCACCTAGGGGCCTAAGACCCCAACAAGCTACCCAGGGGTCCACAACTCTCCCTGGACTTGCAATAGAGGCCCCAGGGTGCCCCCTGGCCCTCCACCTAGGGGCCTAAGACCCCAGCAAGCTACCCAGGGGTCCACCTCTCTTTCTTGACTTGAAGTATAGGCCCCAGGGTGCCCCCTGGCCCTCCACCTAGGGGACTAGGACCCCAGCTAGCTACCCAGGGGTACACCTCTCTGCCTGGACTTGCAGTAGAGGCCCCAGGGTGCCCCCTTGCCCTCCACCCAGGGGCCTCTGACCCCAGCAAGCTACCCAGGGGTCCACCTCTCTCCCTTGACTTGAAGTATAGGCCCCAGGGTGTCTCCTGGCCCTCCACCTAGGGGCCTCTGACCCCAGCAAGCTACCCAGGGGTCCACAACTCTCCCTGGACTTGCAGTAGAGGCCCCAGGGTGCCCCCTTGGCCTCAACCCAGGGGCCTTTGACCCCAGCAAGCTACCCAGGGGTCCACCTTTCTCCGTGGACTTGAAGTAGAGGCCCCAGGGTGCCCCCTGGCACTCCACCTAGGGACCTAAGACCCCAGCAAGCTACCCAGGGGTCCACCTCTCTCCCTTGACTTGAAGTATAGGCCCCAGGATGCCCCCTGGCCCTCCACCTAGGGGACTAGGACCCCAGCAAGGTACCCAGGGGTCCACCTCTCTGACTGGACTTGCAGTAGAGGCCCCAGGGTGCCCCCTTGGCCTTCACCTAGGGGCCTCTGACCACAGCAAGCTACCCAGGGGTCCACAACTCTCCCTGGACTTGCAGTAGAGGCCCCAGGGTACCCCCTTGGCCTCCACCCAGGGGCCTCTGACCCCAGAAAGCTACTCAGGGGTTCCACCTCTTTCCCTGGACTTGCAGTAGAGGCCCCAGGGTGCCCCCTTGGCCTTCACCCAGGGGCCTCCGACCCCAGCAAGCTACCCAGGGGTCCACCTTTCTCCCTTGACTTGAAGTATAGGCCCAAGGGTGCCCACTGGCCCTCCACCTAGGGGCCTCTGACCCCAGCAAGCTACCCAGGGGTCCACCTCTCTCCCTGGACTTGCAGTATAGGCCCCAGGGTGCCCCCTGGCCCTCCACCTAGGCACCTAAGACCCCAGCAAGTTAACCAGGGGTCCACCTCTCTCCCTTGACTTGAAGTATAGGCTCCAGGGTGCCCCCTGGCCCTCCACCTAGGGGACAAGGACCCCAGCAAGCTACCCAAGGGTCCACAACTCTCCCTGGACTTGCAGTACAGGCCCCAGGGTTCCCCCTTGGCCTCCACCTAGGGGCCTCTGACCCCAGCAAGCTACCCAGGGGACCACAACTCTCCCTGGACTTTCAGTAGAGGCCCCAGGGTACCCCCTTGGCCTCCACCCAGGGGCCTCTGACCCCAGCAAGCTACCCAGGGGTCCACCTCTTTCCCTGGCCTTGCAGTAGAGGCCCTAGGGTACCTCCTGGCCTTCCACCTAGGGGCCTTTGACCCCAGCAAGCTACCCAGGGGTCCACAACTCTCCCTGGACTTGCAGTAGAGGCCCCAGGGTGCCCCCTTGGCCTCCACCCAGGGGCCTCTGACCCCAGCAAGCTACCCAGGGGTCCACCTTTCTCCCTGGACTTGAAGTATAGGCCCAAGGGTGCCCACTGGCCATCCACCTAGGGGCCTAAGACCCCAACAAGCTACCCAGGGGTCCACAACTCTCCCTGAACTTGCAGTAGAGGACCCCAGGGTGCCCCCTGGCCCTCCACCTAGGGGCCTCTTACCCCAGCAAGCTACCCAGGGGTCCATCTCTCTCCCTGGACTTGCAGTATAGGCCCCAGGGTGCCCCCTGGCCCTCCACCTAGGGACCTAAGACCCCAGCAAGCTACCTAGGGGTCCACCTCTCTCCCTTGAATTGAAGTATAGGCCCCAGGGTGCCCCCTGGCCCTCCACCTAGGGGACAAGGACCCCAGCAAGCTACCCAGGGGTCCACCTCTCTGCCTGGACTTGCAGTAGAGGCCCCAGGGTGCCCCCTTGGCCTCCACCTAGGGGCCTCTGACCCCAGCAAGCTACCCAGGGGTCCACAACTCTCCCTGGACTTGCAGTAGAGGCCCCAGGGTGCCCCCTTGGCCTCCACCCAGGGGCCTCTGACCCCAGCAAGCTACCTAGGGGTCCACCTTTCTCCCTGGACTTGAAGTATAGGCCTAAGGGTGCCCACTGGCCCTCCACCTAGGGGCCTCTGACCCCAGCAAGCTACCCAGGGGTCCACCTCTCTCCCTGGACTTGCAGTAGAGGCCCCAGGGTGCCCCCTGGCCCTCCACCTAGGCACCTAAGACCCCAGCAAGTTAACCAGGGGTCCACCTCTCTCCCTTGACTTGAAGTATAGGCTCCAGGGTGCCCCCTGGCCCTCCACCTAGGGGACAAGGACCCCAGCAAGCTACCCAGGGGTCCACAACTCTCCCTGGACTTGCAGTACAGGCCCCAGGGTGCCCCCTTGGCCTCCACCTAGGGGCCTCTGACCCCAGCAAGCTACCCAGGGGGTCCACCTCTTTCCCTGGCCTTGCAGTAGAGGCCCTAGGTTACCTCCTGGCCTTCCACCTAGGGGCCTTTGACCCCAGCAAGCTACCCAGGGGTCCACAACTCTCCCTGGACTTGCAGTAGAGGCCCCAGGGTGCCCCCTTGGCCTCCACCCAGGAGCCTCTGACCCCAGCAAGCTACCCAGGGGTCCACCTTTCTCCCTGGACTTGAAGTATAGGCCCAAGCGTGCCCACTGGCCATCCACCTAGGGGCCTAAGACCCCAACAAGCTACCCAGGGGTCCACAACTCTCCCTGGACTTTCAGTAGAGGACCCCAGGATGCCCGCTGGCCCTCCACCTAGGGGCCTCTGACCCCAGCAAGCTACCCAGGGGTCCATCTCTCTCCCTGGACTTGCAGTATAGGCCCCAGGGTGCCCCCTGGCCCTACACCTAGGGACCTAAGACCCCAGCAAGCTACCCAGGGGTCCACCTCTCTCCCTTGACTTGAAGTATAGGCCCCAGGGTGCCCCTTGGCCCTCCACCTAGGGGACAAGGACCCCAGCAAGCTACCCAGGGGTCCACAACTCTCCCTGGACTTGCAATAGAGGCCCCAGGGTACCCCCTTGGCCTCCACCCAGGGACCTCTGACCCCAGCAAGCTACCCAGGGGGTCCACCTCTTTTCCTGGACTTGCAGTAGAGGCCCTAGGGTACATCCTGGCCCTCCACCTAGGGGCCTTTGACCCCAGCAAGCTACCCAGGGGTCCACAACTCTCCCTGGACTTGCAATAGAGGCCCCAGGGTACCCCCTTGGCCTCCACCCAGGGGCCTCTGACCCCAGCAAGCTACCCAGGGGGTCCACCTCTTTCACTGGACTTGCAGTAGAGGCCCCAGGGTACCTCCTGGCCATCCACCTAGGGGCCTTTGACCCCAGCAAGCCACCCAGGGGTCCACAACTCTCCCTGGACTTGCAGTAGAGGCCCCAGGGTGCCCCCTTGGCCTCCATCTAGGGGCCTCTGACCCCAGCAAGCTACCCAGGGGTCCACAACTCTCCCTGGACTTGCAGTAGAGGCCCCAGGGTGCCCCCTTGGCCTCCACCCAGGGGCCTCTGACCCCAGCAAGCTACCCAGGGGTCCACCTCTCTCCCTTGACTTGAAGTATAGGCCGCAGGGTACCCCCTGGCCCTCCACCTAGGGGACTAGGACCCCAGCAAGGTACCCAGGGGTCCACCTCTCTGCCTAGACTTGCAGTAGAGGTCCCAGGGTGCCCCCTTGGCCTCCACCTAGGGGCCTCTGACCCCAGCAAGCTACCCAGGGGTCCACAACTCTCCCTGGACTTGCAATAGAGGCCCCAGGGTACCCCCTTGGCCTCCACCCAGGGGCCTCTGACCCCAGTAAGCTACCCAGGGGGTCCACCTCTTTCACTGGACTTGCAGTAGAGGCCCTGGGGTACCTCCTGGCCCTCCACCTAGGGGCCTTTGACCCCAGCAAGCTACCCAGGGGTCCACAACTCTCCCTGGACTTGCAGTAGAGGCCCCAGGGTGCCCCCTTGGCCTCCATCTAGGGGCCTCTGACCCCAGCAAGCTACCCAGGGGTCCACAACTCTCCTTGGACTTGCAGTAGAGGCCCCAGGGTGCCCCCTTGGCCTCCACCCTGGGGCCTCTGACCCCAGCAAGCTACCCAGGGGTCCACAACTCTCCCTGGACTTGCAGTAGAGGCCCCAGGGTGCCCCCTTGGCCTCCACCCAGGGGCCTCTGACACCAGCAAGCTACCCAGGGGTCCACCTTTCTCCCTGGACTTGAAGTATAGGCCCAAGGGTGCCCACTGGCCCTCCACCTAGGGGCCTAAGACCCCAACAAGCTACCCAGGGGTCCACAACTCTCCCTGGACTTGCAGTAGAGGCCCCAAGGTGCCCCCTGGCCCTCCACCTAGGGGCCTAAGACCCCAGCAAGCTACCCAGGGGTCCACCTCTCTCCCTTGACTTGAAGTATAGGCCCCAGGGTGCCCCCTGGCCCTCCACCTAGGGGACTAGGACCCCAGCTAGCTACCCAGGGGTCCACCTCTCTGCCTGGACTTGCAGTAGAGGCCCCAGGGTGCCCCCTTGCCCTCCACCCAGGGGCCTCTGACCCCAGCAAGCTACCCAGGGGTCCACCTCTCTCCCTTGACTTGAAGTATAGGCCCCAGGGTGTCTCCTGGCCCTCCACCTAGGGGCCTCTGACCCCAGCAAGCTACCCAGGGGTCCACAACTCTCCCTGGACTTGCAGTAGAGGCCCCAGGGTGCCCCCTTGGCCTCAACCCAGGGGCCTTTGACCCCAGCAAGCTACCCAGGGGTCCACCTTTCTCCGTGGACTTGAAGTAGAGGCCCCAGGGTGCCCCCTGGCCCTCCACCTAGGGACCTAAGACCCCAGCAAGCTACCCAGGGGTCCACCTCTCTCCCTTGACTTGAAGTATAGGCCCCAGGGTGCCACCTGGCCCTCCACCTAGGGGACTAGGACCCCAGCAAGGTACCCAGGGGTCCACCTCTCTGCTTGGACTTGCAGTAGAGGCCCCAGGGTGCCCCCTTGGCCTCCACCTAGGGGCCTCTGACCCCAGCAAGCTACCCAGGGGTCCACAACTCTCCCTGGACTTGCAGTAGAGGCCCCAGGGTACCCCCTTGGCCTCCACCCAGGGGCCTCTGACCCCAGCAAGCTACTCAGGGGTTCCACCTCTTTCTCTGGACTTGCAATAGAGGCCCCAGGGTGCCCCCTTGGCCTCCACCCAGGGGCCTCCGACCCTAGCAAGCTACCCAGGGGTCCACCATTCTCCCTTGACTTGAAGTATAGGCCCAAGGGTGCCCACTGGCCCTCCACCTAGGGGCCTCTGACCCCAGCAAGCTACCCAGGGGTCCACCTCTCTCCCTGGACTTGCAGTATAGGCCCCAGGGTGCCCCTTGGCCCTCCACCTAGGGGACAAGGACCCCAGCAAGCTACCCAGGGGTCCACAACTCTCCCTGGACTTGCAATAGAGGCTCCAGGGTACCCCCTTGGCCTCCACCCAGGGGCCTCTGACCCCAGCAAGCTACCCAGGGGGTCCACCTCTTTCCCTGGACTTGCAGTAGAGGCCCTAGGGTACATCCTGGCCCTCCACCTAGGGGCCTTTGACCCCAGCAAGCTACCCAGGGGTCCACAACTCTCCCTGGACTTGCAATAGAGGCCCCAGGGTACCCCCTTGGCCTCCACCCAGGGGCCTCTGACCCCAGCAAGCTACCCAGGGGGTCCCCCTCTTTCACTGGACTTGCAGTAGAGGCCCCAGGGTACCTCCTGGCCCTCCACCTAGGGGCCTTTGACCCCAGCAAGCTACCCAGGGGTCCACAACTCTCCCTGGACTTGCAGTAGAGGCCCCAGGGTGCCCCCTTGGCCTCCATCTAGGGGCCTCTGACCCCAGCAAGCTACCCAGGGGTCCACAACTCTCCCTGGACTTGCAGTAGAGGCCCCAGGGTGCCCCCTTGGCCTCCACCCAGGGGCCTCTGACCCCAGCAAGCTACCCAGGGGTCCACCTCTCTCCCTTGACTTGAAGTATAGGCCCCAGGGTACCCCCTGGCCCTCCACCTAGGGGACTAGGACCCCAGCAAGGTACCCAGGGGTCCACCTCTCTGCCTAGACTTGCAGTAGAGGTCCCAGGGTGCCCCCTTGGCCTCCACCTAGGGGCCTCTGACCCCAGCAAGCTACCCAGGGGTCCACAACTCTCCCTGGACTTGCAATAGAGGCCCCAGGGTACCCAATTGGCCTCCACCCAGGGGCCTCTGACCCCTGTAAGCTACCCAGGGGGTCCACCTCTTTCACTGGACTTGCAGTAGAGGCCCTGGGGTACCTCCTGGCCCTCCACCTAGGGGCCTTTGACCCCAGCAAGCTACCCAGGGGTCCACAACTCTCCCTGGACTTGCAATAGAGGCCCCAGGGTACCCAATTGGCCTCCACCCAGGGGCCTCTGACCCCAGTAAGCTACCCAGGGGGTCCACCTCTTTCACTGGACTTGCAGTAGAGGCCCTGGGGTACCTCCTGGCCCTCCACCTAGGGGCCTTTGACCCCAGCAAGCTACCCAGGGGTCCACAACTCTCCCTTGACTTGCAGTAGAGGCCCCAGGGTGCCCCCTTGACCTCCATCTAGGGGCCTCTGACCCCAGCAAGCTACCCAGGGGTCCACAACTCTCCCTGGACTTGCAGTAGAGGCCCCAGGGTGCCCCCTTGGCCTCCACCCAGGGGCCTCTGACCCCAGCAAGCTACCCAGGGGTCCACCTTTCTCCCTGGACTTGAAGTATAGGCCCAAGGGTGCCCACTGGCCCTCCACCTAGGGGCCTCTGACCCCAGCAAGCTACCCAGGGGTCCACAACTCTCCTTGGACTTGCAGTACAGGCCCCAGGGTGCTCCCTTGGCCTCCACCTAGGGGCCTCTGACCCTAGCAAGCTACCCAGGGGACCAAAACTCTCCCTGGACTAGCAGTAGAGGCCCCAGGGTACCCCCTTGGCCTCCACCCAGGGGCCTCTGACCCCAGCAAGCTACTCAGGGGTTCCACCTCTTTCTCTGGACTTGCAGTAGAGGCCCCAGGGTGCCCCCTTGGCCTCCACCCAGGGGCCTCCGACCCCAGCAAGCTACCCAGGGGTCCACCATTCTCCCTTGACTTGAAGTATAGGCCCAAGGGTGCCCACTGGCCCTCCACCTAGGGGCCTCTGACCCCAGCAAGCTACCCAGGGGTCCACCTCTCTCCCTGGACTTGCAGTATAGGCCCCAGGGTGCCCCCTGGCCCTCCACCTAGGGACCTAAGACCCCAGCAAGTTACCCAGGGGTCCACCTCTCTCCCTTGACTTGAAGTATAGGCCCCAGGGTGCCCCCTGGCCCTCCACCTAGGGACCTAAGACCCCAGCAAGCTACCCAGGGGTCCACCTCTCTCCCTTAACTTGAAGTATAGGCCCCAGGGTGCCCCCTGGCCCTCCACCTAGGGGACTAGGACCCCAGCAAGCTACCCAGGGGTACACCTCTCTGTCTGGACTTGCAGTAGAGGCCCCAGTGTGCCCCGTGGCCTCCGCCTAGGGGCCTCTGACCCCAGCAAGCTACCCAGGGATCCACAACTCTCCCTGGACTTGCAGTAGAGGCCTCAGGGTGCCCCCTGGCCCTCCACCTAGGGGCCTCTGACCCCAGCAAGGTACCCTGGGGGTCCACCTCTTTCCCTGGACTTGCAGTAGAGGCCCCAGTGTGCCCCGTGGCCTCCACCTAGGGGCCTCTGACCCCAGCAAGCTACCCAGGGGTCCACCTCTCTCCCTGGACTTGCAGTAGAGGCCCCAGGGTGCCCCCTGGCCCTCCACCTAGGGACCTAAGACCCCAGCAAGCTACCCAGGGGTCCACCTCTCTCCCTTAACTTGAAGTATAGGCCTCAGGGTGCCCCCTGGCCCTCCACCTAGGGGACTAGGACCCCAGAAAGCTACCCAGGGGTACACCTCTCTGTCTGGACTTGCAGTAGAGGCCCCAGTGTGCCCCGTGGCCTCCGCCTAGGGGCCTCTGACCCCAGCAAGCTACCCAGGGGTCCACAACTCTCCCTGGACTTGCAGTAGAGGCCCCAGGGTGCCCCCTTGGCCTCCACCCAGGGGCCTCTGACCCCAGCAAGCTACCCAGGGGTCCACCTTTCTCCTTGGACTTGACGTATAGGCCTCAGGGTGCCCACTGGCCCTCCACGTAGGGGCCTTAGACCCCAGCAAGCTACCCAGGGGTCCACAACTCTCCCTGGACTTGCAGTAGAGGCCCCAGGGTGCCCCCTTTGCCTCCACCTAGGGGCCTCTGACCCCAGCAAGCTACCCAGGGGTCCACAACTCTCCCTGGACTTGCAGTAGAAGCCCCAGGGTGACCCCTTGGCCTCCACCCAGGGGCCTCTGACCTCAGCAAGCTACCCAGGGGTCCACCTTTCTCCCTGGACTTGAAGTATAGGCCCAAGGGTGCCCACTGGCCATCCACCTAGGGGCCTAAGACACCAACAAGCTACCCAGGGGTCCACAACTCTCCCTGGACTTGAAGTAGAGGCCCCAGGGTGCCCCCTGGACCTCCACCCAGGGGCCTCTGACCCCAGCAAGCTACCCAGGGGTCCACCTCACTCCCTGGACTTGCAGTATAGGCCCCAGGGTGCCCCCTGGCCCTCCACCTAGGGACCTAAGACCCCAGCAAGCTACCCAGGGGTCCACCTCTCTCCCTTGACTTGAAGTATAGGCCCCAGGGTACCCCCTGGCCCTCCACCTAGGGGACTAGGACCCCAGCAAGGTACCCAGGGGTCCACCTCTCTGCCTGGACTTGCAGTAGAGGCCCCAGGGTGCCCCCTTGGCCTCCACCTAGGGAACTCTGACCCCAGCAAGCTACCCAGGGGTCCACAACTCTCCCTGGACTTGCAATAGAGGCCCCAGGGTACCCCCTTGGCCTCCACCCAGGGGCCTCTGACCCCAGCAAGCTACCCAGGGGGTCCACCTCTTTCCCTGGACTTGCAGTAGAGGCCCTAGGGTACCTCCTGGCCGTCCACCTAGGGGCCTTTGACCCCAGCAAGCTACCCAGGGGTCCACAACTCTCCCTGGACTTGCAGTAGAGGCCCCAGGGTGCCCCCTTGGCCTCCATCTAGGGGACTCTGACCCCAGCAAGCTACCCAGGGGTCCACAACTCTCCCTGGACTTGCAGTAGAGGCCCCAGGGTGCCCCCTTGGCCTCCACCCAGGGGCCTCTGACCCCAGCAAGCTACCCAGGGGTCAACAACTCTCCCTGGACTTGCAGTAGAGGCCCCAGGGTGCCCCCTTGGCCTCCACCCAGGGGCCTCTGACCCCAGCAAGCTACCCAGGGGTCCACCTTTCTCCCTGGACTTGAAGTATAGGCCCAAGGGTTCCCACTGGCCCTCCACCTAGGGGCCTAAGACCCCAACAAGCTACCCAGGGGTCCACAACTCTCCCTGGACTTGCAATAGAGGCCCCAGGGTGCCCCCTGGCCCTCCACCTAGGGGCCTAAGACCCCAGCAAGCTACCCAGGGGTCCACCTCTCTCCCTTGACTTGAAGTATAGGCCCCAGGGTGCCCCCTGGCCATCCACCTAGGGGACTAGGACCCCAGCTAGCTACCCAGGGGTCCACCTTTCTCCTTGGACTTGACGTATAGGCCTCAGGGTGCCCACTGGCCCTCCACCTAGGGGCCTTAGACCCCAGCAAGCTACCCAGGGGTCCACCTTTCTCCGTGGACTTGAAGTAGAGGCCCCAGGGTGCCCCCTGGCCCTCCACCTAGGGACCTAAGACCCCAGCAAGCTACCCAGGGGTCCACCTCTCTCCCTTGACTTGAAGTATAGGCCCCAGGGTGCCCCCTTGCCCTCCACCTAGGGGACTAGGACCCCAGCAAGGTACCCAGGGGTCCACCTCTCTGACTGGACTTGCAGTAGAGGCCCCAGGGTGCCCCCTTGGCCTCCACCTAGGGGCCTCTGACCGCAGCAAGCTACCCAGGGGTCCACAACTCTCCCTGGACTTGCAGTAGAGGCCCCAGGGTACCCCCTTGGCCTCCACCCAGGGGCCTCTGACCCCAGAAAGCTACTCAGGGGTTCCACCTCTTACCCTGGACTTACAGTAGAGGCCCCAGGGTGCCCCCTTGGCCTCCACCCAGGGGCCTCCGACCCCAGCAAGCTACCCAGGGGTCCACCTTTCTCCCTTGACTTGAAGTATAGGCCCAAGGGTGCCCACTGGCCCTCCACCTAGGGGCCTCTGACCCCAGCAAGCTACCCAGGGGTCCACCTCTCTCCCTGGACTTGCAGTATAGGCCCCAGGGTGCCCCCTGGCCCTCCACCTAGGCACCTAAGACCCCAGCAAGTTAACCAGGGGTCCACCTCTCTCCCTTGACTTGAAGTATAGGCTCCAGGGTGCCCCCTGGCCCTCCACCTAGGGGACAAGGACCCCAGCAAGCTACCCAGGGGTCCACAACTCTCCCTGGACTTGCAGTACAGGCCCCAGGGTGCCCCCTTGGCCTCCACCTAGGGGCCTCTGACCCCAGCAAGCTACCCAGGGGACCACAACTCTCCCTGGACTTGCAGTAGAGGCCCCAGGGTACCCCCTTGGCCTCCACCCAGGGGCCTCTGACCCCAGCAAGCTACCCAGGGGGTCCACCTCTTTCCCTGGCCTTGCAGTAGAGGCCCTAGGGTACCTCCTGGCCTTCCACCTAGGGGCCTTTGACCCCAGCAAGCTACCCAGGGGTCCACAACTCTCCCTGGACTTGCAGTAGAGGCCCCAGGGTGCCCCCTTGGCCTCCACCTAGGGGCCTCTGACCCCAGCAAGCTACCCAGGGGTCCACAACTCTCCCTGGACTTGCAGTAGAGGCCCCAGGGTGCCCCCTTGGCCTCCACCCAGGGGCCTCTGACCCCAGCAAGCTACCCAGGGGTCCACCTTTCTCCCTGGACTTGAAGTATAGGCCCAAGGGTGCCCACTGGCCATCCACCTAGGGGCCTAAGACCCCAACAAGCTACCCAGGGGTCCACAACTCTCCCTGGACTTGCAGTAGAGGACCCCAGGGTGCCCCCTGGCCCTCCACCTAGGGGCCTCTGACCCCAGCAAGCTACCCAGGGGTCCATCTCTCTCCCTGGACTTGCAGTATAGGCCCCAGGGTGCCCCCTGGCCCTCCACCTAGGGACCTAAGACCCCAGCAAGCTACCTAGGGGTCCACCTCTCTCCCTTGAATTGAAGTATAGGCCCCAGGGTGCCCCCTGGCCCTCCACCTAGGGGACAAGGACCCCAGCAAGCTACCCAGGGGTCCACCTCTCTGCCTGGACTTGCAGTAGAGGCCCCAGGGTGCCCCCTTGGCCTCCACCTAGGGGCCTCTGACCCCAGCAAGCTACCCAGGGGTCCACAACTCTCCCTGGACTTGCAGTAGAGGCCCCAGGGTGCCCCCTTGGCCTCCACCCAGGGGCCTCTGACCCCAGCAAGCTACCCAGGGGTCCACCTTTCTCCCTGGACTTGAAGTATAGGCCCAAGGGTGCCCACTGGCCCTCCACCTAGGGGCCTCTGACCCCAGCAAGCTACCCAGGGGTCCACCTCTCTCCCTGGACTTGCAGTATAGGCCCCAGGGTGCCCCCTGGCCCTCCACCTAGGCACCTAAGACCCCAGCAAGTTAACCAGGGGTCCACCTCTCTCCCTTGACTTGAAGTATAGGCTCCAGGGTGCCCCCTGGCCCTCCACCTAGGGGACAAGGACCCCAGCAAGCTACCCAGGGGTCCACAACTCTCCCTGGACTTGCAGTACAGGCCCCAGGGTGCCCCCTTGGCCTCCACCTAGGGGCCTCTGACCCCAGCAAGCTACCCAGGGGACCACAACTCTCCCTGGACTTGCAGTAGAGGCCCCAGGGTACCCCCTTGGCCTCCACCCAGGGGCCTCTGACCCCAGCAAGCTACCCAGGGGGTCCACCTCTTTCCCTGGCCTTGCAGTAGAGGCCCTAGGGTACCTCCTGGCCTTCCACCTAGGGGCCTTTGACCCCAGCAAGCTACCCAGGGGTCCACAACTCTCCCTGGACTTGCAGTAGAGGCCCCAGGGTGCCCCCTTGGCCTCCACCTAGGGGCCTCTGACCCCAGCAAGCTACCCAGGGGTCCACAACTCTCCCTGGACTTGCAGTAGAGGCCCCAGGGTGCCCCCTTGGCCTCCACCCAGGGGCCTCTGACCCCAGCAAGCTACCCAGGGGTCCACCTTTCTCCCTGGACTTGAAGTATAGGCCCAAGGGTGCCCACTAGCCATCCACCTAGGGGCCTAAAACCCCAACAAGCTACCCAGGGGTCCACAACTCTCCCTGGACTTGCAGTAGAGGACCCCAGGGTGCCCCCTGGCCCTCCACCTAGGGGCTCTGACCCCAGCAAGCTACCCAGGGGTCCATCTCTCTCCCTGGACTTGCAGTATAGGCCCCAGGGTGCCCCCTGGCCCTCCACCTAGGGACCTAAGACCCCAGCAAGCTACCTAGGGGTCCACCTCTCTCCCTTGAATTGAAGTATAGGCCTCAGGGTGCCCCCTGGCCCTCCACCTAGGGGCCTCTGACCCCAGCAAGCTACCCAGGGGTCCACAACTCTCCCTGGACTTGCAGTAGAGGCCCCAGGGTACCCCCTTGGCCTCCACCCAGGGGCCTCTGACCCCAGAAAGCTACTCAGGGGTTCCACCTCTTTCCCTGGACTTGCAGTAGAGGCCCCAGGGTGCCCCCTTGGCCTCCACCCAGGGGCCTCCGACCCCAGCAAGCTACCCAGGGGTCCACCTTTCTCCCTTGACTTGAAGTATAGGCCCAAGGGTGCCCACTGGCCCTCCACCTAGGGGCCTCTGACCCCAGCAAGCTACCCAGGGGTCCACCTCTCTCCCTGGACTTCCAGTATAGGCCCCAGGGTGCCCCCTGGCCTTCCACCTAGGCACCTAAGACCCCAGCAAGTTAACCAGGGGTCCACCTCTCTCCCTTGACTTGAAGTATAGGCTCCAGGGTGCCCCCTGGCCCTCCACCTAGGGGCCTCTGACCCCAGCAAGCTACCCAGGGGTCCACAACTCTCCCTGGACTTGCAGTACAGGCCCCAGGGTGCCCCCTTGGCCTCCACCTAGGGGCCTCTGACCCCAGCAAGCTACCCAGGGGACCACAACTCTCCCTGGACTTGCAGTAGAGGCCCCAGGGTACCCCCTTGGCCTCCACCCATGGGCCTCTGACCCCAGCAAGCTACCCAGGGGGTCCACCTCTTTCCCTGGCCTTGCAGTAGAGGCCCTAGGGTACCTCCTGGCCTTCCACCTAGGGGCCTTTGACCCCAGCAAGCTACCCAGGGGTCCACAACTCTCCCTGGACTTGCAGTAGAGGCCCCAGGGTGCCCCCTTGGCCTCCACCTAGGGGCCTCTGACCCCAGCAAGCTACCCAGGGGTCCACAACTCTCCCTGGACTTGCAGTAGAGGCCCCAGGGTGCCCCCTTGGCCTCCACCCAGGGGCCTCTGACCCCAGCAAGCTACCCAGGGGTCCACCTTTCTCCCTGGACTTGAAGTATAGGCCCAAGGGTGCCCACTGGCCATCCACCTAGGGGCCTAAGACCCCAACAAGCTACCCAGGGGTCCACAACTCTCCCTGGACTTGCAGTAGAGGACCCCAGGGTGCCCCCTGGCCCTCCACCTAGGGGCCTCTGACCCCAGCAAGCTACCCAGGGGTCCATCTCTCTCCCTGGACTTGCAGTATAGGCCCCAGGGTGCCCCCTGGCCCTCCACCTAGGGATCTAAGACCCCAGCAAGCTACCTAGGGGTCCACCTCTCTCCCTTGAATTGAAGTATAGGCCCCAGGGTGCCCCCTGGCCCTCCACCTAGGGGACTAGGACCCCAGCAAGGTACCCAGGGGTCCACCTCTCTGCCTAGACTTGCAGTAGAGGTCCCAGGGTGCCCCCTTGGCCTCCACCTAGGGGCCTCTGACCCCAGCAAGCTACCCAGGGGTCCACAACTCTCCCTGGACTTGCAATAGAGGCCCCAGGGTACCCAATTGGCCGCCACCCAGGGGCCTCTGACCCCAGTAAGCTACCCAGGGGGTCCACCTCTTTCACTGGACTTGCAGTAGAGGCCCTGGGGTACCTCCTGGCCCTCCACCTAGGGGCCTTTGACCCCAGCAAGCTACCCAGGGGTCCACAACTCTCCCTGAACTTGCAGTAGAGGCCCCAGGGTGCCCCCTTGACCTCCATCTAGGGGCCTCTGACCCCAGCAAGCTACCCAGGGGTCCACAACTCTCCCTGGACTTGCAGTAGAGGCCCCAGGGTGCCCCCTTGGCCTCCACCCAGGGGCCTCTGACCCCAGCAAGCTACCCAGGGGTCCACAACTCTCCCTGGACTTGCAGTAGAGGCCCCAGGGTGCCCCCTTGGCCTCCACCCAGGGGCCTCTGACCCCAGCAAGCTACCCAGGGGTCCACCTTTCTCCCTGGACTTGAAGTATAGGCCCAAGGGTGCCCACTGGCCCTCCACCTAGGGGCCTCTGACCCCAGCAAGCTACCCAGGGGTCCACAACTCTCCTTGGACTTGCAGTACAGGCCCCAGGGTGCCCCCTTGGCCTCCACCTAGGGGCCTCTGACCCTAGCAAGCTACCCAGGGGACCACAACTCTCCCTGGACTAGCAGTAGAGGCCCCAGGGTACCCCCTTGGCCTCCACCCAGGGGCCTCTGACCCCAGCAAGCTACTCAGGGGTTCCACCTCTTTCTCTGGACTTGCAGTAGAGGCCCCAGGGTGCCCCCTTGGCCTCCACCCAGGGGCCTCCGACCCCAGCAAGCTACCCAGGGGTCCACCATTCTCCCTTGACTTGAAGTATAGGCCCAAGGGTGCCCACTGGCCCTCCACCTAGGGGCCTCTGACCCCAGCAAGCTACCCAGGGGTCCACCTCTCTCCCTGGACTTGCAGTATAGGCCCCAGGGTGCCCCCTGGCCCTCCACCTAGGGACCTAAGACCCCAGCAAGTTACCCAGGGGTCCACCTCTCTCCCTTGACTTGAAGTATAGGCCCCAGGGTGCCCCCTGGCCCTCCACCTAGGGACCTAAGACCCCAGCAAGCTACCCAGGGGTCCACCTCTCTCCCTTAACTTGAAGTATAGGCCCCAGGGTGCCCCCTGGCCCTCCACCTAGGGGACTAGGACCCCAGCAAGCTACCCAGGGGTACACCTCTCTGTCTGGACTTGCAGTAGAGGCCCCAGTGTGCCCCGTGGCCTCCGCCTAGGGGCCTCTGACCCCAGCAAGCTACCCAGGGATCCACAACTCTCCCTGGACTTGCAGTAGAGGCCTCAGGGTGCCCCCTGGCCCTCCACCTAGGGGCCTCTGACCCCAGCAAGGTACCCTGGGGGTCCACCTCTTTCCCTGGACTTGCAGTAGAGGCCCCAGTGTGCCCCGTGGCCTCCACCTAGGGGCCTCTGACCCCAGCAAGCTACCCAGGGGTCCACCTCTCTCCCTGGACTTGCAGTATAGGCCCCAGGGTGCCCCCTGGCCCTCCACCTAGGGACCTAAGACCCCAGCAAGCTACCCAGGGGTCCACCTCTCTCCCTTAACTTGAAGTATAGGCCTCAGGGTGCCCCCTGGCCCTCCACCTAGGGGACTAGGACCCCAGAAAGCTACCCAGGGGTACACCTCTCTGTCTGGACTTGCAGTAGAGGCCCCAGTGTGCCCCGTGGCCTCCGCCTAAGGGCCTCTGACCCCAGCAAGCTACCCAGGGGTCCACAACTCTCCCTGGACTTGCAGTAGAGGCCCCAGGGTGCCCCCTTGGCCTCCACCCAGGGGCCTCTGACCCCAGCAAGCTACCCAGGGGTCCACCTTTCTCCTTGGACTTGACGTATAGGCCTCAGGGTGCCCACTGGCCCTCCACGTAGGGGCCTTAGACCCCAGCAAGCTACCCAGGGGTCCACAACTCTCCCTGGACTTGCAGTAGAGGCCCCAGGGTGCCCCCTTTGCCTCCACCTAGGGGCCTCTGACCCCAGCAAGCTACCCAGGGGTCCACAACTCTCCCTGGACTTGCAGTAGAAGCCCCAGGGTGACCCCTTGGCCTCCACCCAGGGGCCTCTGACCTCAGCAAGCTACCCAGGGGTCCACCTCTCTCCCTTGACTTGAAGTATAGGCCCCAGGGTGCCCCCTGGCCCTCCACCTAGGGGACTAGGACCCCAGCTAGCTACCCAGGGGTCCACCTTTCTCCTTGGACTTGACGTATAGGCCTCAGGGTGCCCACTGGCCCTCCACCTAGGGGCCTTAGACCCCAGCAAGCTACCCAGGGGTCCACCTTTCTCCGTGGACTTGAAGTAGAGGCCCCAGGGTGCCCCCTGGCCCTCCACCTAGGGACCTAAGACCCCAGCAAGCTACCCAGGGGTCCACCTCTCTCCCTTGACTTGAAGTATAGGCCCCAGGGTGCCCCCTTGCCCTCCACCTAGGGGACTAGGACCCCAGCAAGGTACCCAGGGGTCCACCTCTCTGACTGGACTTGCAGTAGAGGCCCCAGGGTGCCCCCTTGGCCTCCACCTAGGGGCCTCTGACCGCAGCAAGCTACCCAGGGGTCCACAACTCTCCCTGGACTTGCAGTAGAGGCCCCAGGGTACCCCCTTGGCCTCCACCCAGGGGCCTCTGACCCCAGAAAGCTACCCAGGGGTCCACCTTTCTCCCTGGACTTGAAGTATAGGCCCAAGGGTGCCCACTGGCCATCCACCTAGGGGCCTAAGACACCAACAAGCTACCCAGGGGTCCACCATTCTCCCTTGACTTGAAGTATAGGCCCAAGGGTGCCCACTGGCCCTCCACCTAGGGGCCTCTGACCCCAGCAAGCTACCCAGGGGTCCACCTCTCTCCCTGGACTTGCAGTATAGGCCCCAGGGTGCCCCCTGGCCCTCCACCTAGGGACCTAAGACCCCAGCAAGTTACCCAGGGGTCCACCTCTCTCCCTTGACTTGAAGTATAGGCCTCAGGGTGCCCACTGGCCCTCCACGTAGGGGCCTCTGACCGCAGCAAGCTACCCAGGGGTCCACAACTCTCCCTGGACTTGCAGTAGAGGCCCCAGGGTACCCCCTTGGCCTCCACCCAGGGGCCTCTGACCCCAGAAAGCTACTCAGGGGTTCCACCTCTTTCCCTGGACTTACAGTAGAGGCCCCAGGGTGACCCCTTGGCCTCCACCCAGGGGCCTCTGACCTCAGCAAGCTACCCAGGGGTCCACCTCTCTCCCTTGACTTGAAGTATAGGCCTCAGGGTGCCCACTGGCCCTCCACGTAGGGGCCTTAGACCCCAGCAAGCTACCCAGGGGTCCACAACTCTCCCTGGACTTGCAGTAGAGGCCCCAGGGTGCCCCCTTTGCCTCCACCTAGGGGCCTCTGACCCCAGCAAGCTACCCAGGGGTTCACAACTCTCCCTGGACTTGCAGTAGAAGCCCCAGGGTGACCCCTTGGCCTCCACCCAGGGGCCTCTGACCTCAGCAAGCTACCCAGGGGTCCACCTCTCTCCCTTGACTTGAAGTATAGGCCCCAGGGTGCCCCCTGGCCCTCCACCTAGGGGACTAGGACCCCAGCTAGCTACCCAGGGGTCCACCTTTCTCCTTGGACTTGACGTATAGGCCTCAGGGTGCCCACTGGCCCTCCACCTAGGGGCCTTAGACCCCAGCAAGCTACCCAGGGGTCCACCTTTCTCCGTGGACTTGAAGTAGAGGCCCCAGGGTGCCCCCTGGCCCTCCACCTAGGGACCTAAGACCCCAGCAAGCTACCCAGGGGTCCACCTCTCTCCCTTGACTTGAAGTATAGGCCCCAGGGTGCCCCCTTGCCCTCCACCTAGGGGACTAGGACCCCAGCAAGGTACCCAGGGGTCCACCTCTCTGACTGGACTTGCAGTAGAGGCCCCAGGGTGCCCCCTTGGCCTCCACCTAGGGGCCTCTGACCGCAGCAAGCTACCCAGGGGTCCACAACTCTCCCTGGACTTGCAGTAGAGGCCCCAGGGTACCCCCTTGGCCTCCACCCAGGGGCCTCTGACCCCAGAAAGCTACTCAGGGGTTCCACCTCTTTCCCTGGACTTACAGTAGAGGCCCCAGGGTGCCCCCTTGGCCTCCACCCAGGGGCCTCCGACCCCAGCAAGCTACCCAGGGGTCCACCTTTCTCCCTTGACTTGAAGTATAGGCCCAAGGGTGCCCACTGGCCCTCCACCTAGGGGCCTCTGACCCCAGCAAGCTACCCAGGGGTCCACCTCTCTCCCTGGACTTGCAGTATAGGCCCCAGGGTGCCCCCTGGCCCTCCACCTAGGCACCTAAGACCCCAGCAAGTTAACCAGGGGTCCACCTCTCTCCCTTGACTTGAAGTATAGGCTCCAGGGTGCCCCCTGGCCCTCCACCTAGGGGACAAGGACCCCAGCAAGCTACCCAGGGGTCCACAACTCTCCCTGGACTTGCAGTACAGGCCCCAGGGTGCCCCCTTGGCCTCCACCTAGGGGCCTCTGACCCCAGCAAGCTACCCAGGGGACCACAACTCTCCCTGGACTTGCAGTAGAGGCCCCAGGGTACCCCCTTGGCCTCCACCCAGGGGCCTCTGACCCCAGCAAGCTACCCAGGGGGTCCACCTCTTTCCCTGGCCTTGCAGTAGAGGCCCTAGGGTACCTCCTGGCCTTCCACCTAGGGGCCTTTGACCCCAGCAAGCTACCCAGGGGTCCACAACTCTCCCTGGACTTGCAGTAGAGGCCCCAGGGTGCCCCCTTGGCCTCCACCTAGGGGCCTCTGACCCCAGCAAGCTACCCAGGGGTCCACAACTCTCCCTGGACTTGCAGTAGAGGCCCCAGGGTGCCCCCTTGGCCTCCACCCAGGGGCCTCTGACCCCAGCAAGCTACCCAGGGGTCCACCTTTCTCCCTGGACTTGAAGTATAGGCCCAAGGGTGCCCACTGGCCATCCACCTAGGGGCCTAAGACCCCAACATGCTACCCAGGGGTCCACAACTCTCCCTGGACTTGCAGTAGAGGACCCCAGGGTGCCCCCTGGCCCTCCACCTAGGGGCCTCTGACCCCAGCAAGCTACCCAGGGGTCCATCTCTCTCCCTGGACTTGCAGTATAGGCCCCAGGGTGCCCCCTGGCCCTCCACCTAGGGACCTAAGACCCCAGCAAGCTACCTAGGGGTCCACCTCTCTCCCTTGAATTGAAGTATAGGCCCCAGGGTGCCCCCTGGCCCTCCACCTAGGGGACAAGGACCCCAGCAAGCTACCCAGGGGTCCACCTCTCTGCCTGGACTTGCAGTAGAGGCCCCAGGGTGCCCCCTTGGCCTCCACCTAGGGGCCTCTGACCCCAGCAAGCTACCCAGGGGTCCACAACTCTCCCTGGACTTGCAGTAGAGGCCCCAG
The DNA here is from genome assembly GCF_052040795.2 of Danio rerio. Classification (NCBI taxonomy): domain Eukaryota; kingdom Metazoa; phylum Chordata; class Actinopteri; order Cypriniformes; family Danionidae; genus Danio; species Danio rerio. The sequence goes on from NC_141040.1 coordinate 19,077,525, forward strand.
GGTGCCCCCTTGGCCTCCACCCAGGGGCCTCTGACCCCAGCAAGCTACCCAGGGGTCCACCTTTCTCCCTGGGCTTGAAGTATAGGCCCAAGGGTGCCCACTGGCCATCCACCTAGGAGCCTAAGACCCCAACAAGCTACCCAGGGGTCCACAACTCTCCCTGGACTTGCAGTAGAGGCCCCAGGGTGCCCCCTGGCCCTCCACCTAGGGCCCTCTGACCCCAGCAAGCTACCCAGGGGTACACCTCTCTGTCTGGACTTGCAGTAGAGGCCCCAGGGTGCCCCGTGGCCTCCTTCTAGGGGCCTCTGACCCCAGCAAGCTACCCAGGGGTCCACAACTCTCCCTGGACTTGCAGTAGAGGCCTCAGGGTGCCCCCTTGGCCTCCACCTACGGGCCTCTGACCCCAGCAAGCTACCCAGGGGTCCACCTTTCTCCCTGGACATGCAGTAGACGCCCCAGGGTGCCCCCTGGCCCTCCACCTAGTGGCCTTTGACCCCAGGAAGCTATCCATGGGTCCACCTTGCTCCCTGGACTTGCAGTAGAGGCCCAAGAAGGCCACCTGGCCCTCCATCTAGGGGCCTAGGACCCCAGAAAGCTACCCAGGGGTCCACCTCTCTCACTGGACTGGCAGTAGAGGCCCCAGGGTGCCCCCTTGCCCTCCAAAAAGGAGTCTTTGACCCCAGCAACCTACCCAGTGGTCCACCTCTATCCCTGGACTTGGAGGAAAGGCCCCAGGGTGCCCCCTTGGCCTCCACCTAGGGGCCTCTGACCCCAGCAAGCTACCCAGGGGTCCAAAATTCACCCTGCACATGCAGTAGAGGCCCCAGGGTGCCCCCTTGGCCTCCACCCAGGGGCCTCTTACCCCAGCAAGCTACCCAGGGGGTCCACCTCTTTCCCTGGACTTGCAGTAGAGGCCCTAGGGTACCTCCTGGCCCTCCACCTAGGGGCCTTTGACCCCAGCAAGCTACCCAGGGGTCCACAACTCTCCCTGGACTTGCAGTAGAGGCCCCAGGGTGCCCCCTTGGCCTCCACCTAGGGGCCTCTGACCCCAGCAAGCTACCCAGGGGTCCACAACTCTCCCTGGACTTGCAGTAGAGGCCCCAGGGTGCCCCCTTGACCTCCACCTAGGGGCCTCTGACCCCAGCAAGCTACCCAGGGGTCCACAACTCTCCCTGGACTTTCAGTAGAGGCCACAGGGTGCCCCCTTGGCCTCCACCCAGGGGCCTCTGACCCCAGCAAGCTACCCAGGGGTCCACCTTTCTCCCTGGACTTGAAGTATAGGCCCAAGGGTGCCCACTGGCCCTCCACCTAGGTTCCTAAGACCCCAACAAGCTACCCAGGGGTCCACAACTCACCCTGGACTTGCAGTAGAGGCCCCAGGGTGCCCCCTGGCCCTCCACCTAGGGGCCTAAGACCCCAGCAAGCTACCCAGGGGTCCACCTCTCTCCCTTGACTTGAAGTATAGGCCCAAGGGTGCCCACTGGCCATCCACCTAGGAGCCTAAGACCCCAACAAGCTACCCAGGGGTCCACAACTCTCCCTGGACTTGCAGTAGAGGCCCCAGGGTGCCCCCTGGCCCTCCACCTAGGGCCCTCTGACCCCAGCAAGCTACCCAGGGGACCACCTCTCTCCCTTGACTTGAAGTTTAGGCCCCAGGGTTCCCCCTGGCCCTCCACCTAGGGGACTAGGACCCCAGCAAGCTACCCAGGGGTCCACTTCTCTGCCTGGACTTGCAGTAGAGGCCCCAGGGTGCCCCCTTGGCCTCCACCTAGGGGCCTCTGACCCCAGCAAGCTACCCAGGGGTCCACAACTCTCCCTGGACTTGCAGTAGAGGCCCCAGGGTGCCCCCTTGGCCTCCACCCAGGGGCCTCTGACCCCAGCAAGCTACCCAGGGGTCCACCTTTCTCCCTGGACTTGAAAGATAGGCCCAAGGGTGCCCACTGGCCCTCCACCTAGGGGCCTAAGACCCCAACAAGCTACCCAGGGGTCCACAACTCTCCCTGGACTTGCAGTAGAGGCCCCAGGGTGACCCCTGGCCCTCCACCTAGGGGCCTAAGACCCCAGCAAGCTACCCAGGGGTCCACCTCTCTCCCTTGACTTGAAGTAGAGGCCCCAGGGTGCCCCCTGGCCCTCCACCTAGGGGACTAGGACCCCAGCTAGCTACCCAGGGGTCCACCTTTCTGCCTGGACTTGCAGTAGAGGCCCCAGGGTGCCCCCTTGCCCTCCTCCCAGGGGCCTCTGACCCCAGCCAGCTACCCAGGGATCCACCTCTCTCCCTGGACTTGCAGTAGAGGCCCTAGGGTACCTCCTGGCCCTCCACCTAGGGGCCTCTGACCCCAGCAAGCTACCTAGGGGTCCACAACTCTCCCTGGACTTGCAGTAGAGGCCCCAGGGTGCCCCCTGGCCCTCCACCCAGGGGCCTCTGACCCCAGCAAGCTACCCAGGGGTCCACCTCTCTCCCTGGACTTGCAGTAGAGGCCCTAGGGTACCTCCTGGCCCTCCACCTAGGGGCCTCTGACCCCAGCAAGCTACCTAGGGGTCCAGAACTCTCCCTGGACTTGCAGTAGAGGCCCCAGGGTGCCCCCTTGGCCTCCACCCAGGGGCCTCTGACCCCAGCAAGCTACCCAGGGGTCCACCTTTCTCCCTGGACTTGAAGTATAGGCCTCAGGGTGCCCTCTGGCCATCCACCTAGGGGCCTAAGACCCCAACAAGCTACCCAGGGGTCCACAACTCTTCATGGACTTGCAGTAGAGGCCCCAGGGTGCCCCCTGGCCTTCACCTAGGGGCCTCTGACCCCAGCAAGCTACCCAGGGGTCCACCTCTCTCCCTTGACTTGAAGTATAGGCCCCAGGTTGCCCCCTGGCCCTCCACCTAGGGGACTAGGACCCCAGCAATCTACCCAGGGGTCCACCTCTCTGCCTGGACTTGCAGTAGAGGCCCCAGGGTGCCGCCTTGGCCTCCACCTAGGGGCCTCTCACCCCAGCAAGCTACCCAGGGGTCCACAACTCTCCGTGGACTTGCAGTAGAAGCCCCAGGGTGCACCCTTGGCCTCCACCCAGGGGCCTCTGACCCCAGCAAGCTACCCAGGGGTCCACCTTTCTCCCTGGACTTGAAGTAAAGGCCCAAGGGTGCCCACTGGCCCTCCACCTAGGGGCCTAAGACCCCAACAAGCTACCCAGGGGTCCACAACTCTCCCTGGACTTGCAGTAGAGGCCCTAGGGTACCTCCTGGCCCTCCACCTAGGGGCCTCTGACCCCAGCAAGCTACCCAGGGGTCCACCTCTCTGCCTGGACTTGCAGTAGAGGCCCCAGGGCTCCCTTGGCCTCCACCTAGGGGCCTCTGACCCCAGCAAGCTACTTAGGTGTCCACAACTCTCCCTGGACTTGCAGTAGAGGCCCCAGGGTGCCCCCTGGCCCTCCACCTAGGGGCCTTTGACCCCAGCAAGCTACCCTGGGGGTCCTCCTCTTTCCCTGGACTTGCAGTAGAGGCCCTAGGATGCCCCCTTGGCCTTCACCTAGGGGGCTCTGACCCCAGCAAGCTACCCAGGGGTCCAAAACTCTCCCTGGACTTTCAGTAGAGGCCCCAGGGTGCCCCCTTGGCCTCCACCCAATGGCCTCTGACCCCAGCAAGCTACCCAGGGGGTCCACCTCTTTCCCTGGACTTGCAGTAGAGGCCCTAGGGTACCTCCTGGCCCTCCACCTAGAGGGCCTTTGACCACAGCAAGCTACCCAGGGGTCCAAAACTCTCCCTGGACTTGCAGTACCGGCCCCAGGGTGCCCCCTTGGCCTCCACCTAGGGGCCTCTGACCCCAGCAAGCTACACAGGGGTCCACAACTCTCCCTGGACTTGCAGTAGAGGCCCCAGGGTACCCCCCTTGGCCTCCACCCAGAGGCCTCTGACCCCAGCAAGCTACCCAGGGGGTCCACCTCTTTCCCTGGACTTGCAGTAGAGGCCCTAGGGTACCTCCTGGCCCTCCACCTAGGGGCCTTTGTCCCCAGCAAGCTACCCAGGGGTACACTACTCTCCCTGGACTTGCAGTAGAGGCCCCAGGGTGCCCCCTTGGCCTCCACCTAGGGGCCTCTGACCCCAGCAAGCTACCCAGCGGTCCACAACTCTCCCTGGACTTGCAGTAGAGGCCCCAGGTGCACCCTTGGCCTCCACCCAGGGGCCTCTGACCACAGCAAGCTACCCAGGGGTCCACCTTTCTCTGACCCCAGCAAGCTACCCAGGGGTCCACCTCTCTCCCTTGACTTGCAGTACCGGCCCCAGGGTGATCCCTTGGCCTCCACCTAGGGGCCTCTGTCCCCAGCAAGCTACCCAGGGGTCCACAACTCTCCCTGGACTTAAAGTAGAGGCCCCAGGGTACCCCCCTTGGCCTCCACCCAGAGGCCTCTGACCCCAGCAAGCTACCCAGGGGGTCCACCTCTTTCCCTGGACTTGCAGTAGAGGCCCTAGGGTACCTCCTGGCCCTCCACCTAGGGGCCTTTGTCCTCAGCAAGCTACCCAGGGGTACACTACTCTCCCTGGACTTGCAGTAGAGGCCCCAGGGTGCCCCCTGGCCCTCCACCTAGGGGACTAGGACCCCAGCAAGCTACCCAGGGGTCCACCTCTCTGCCGAGACTTGCAATAGAGGCCCCAGGGTGCCCCCTGGCCTTCCACCTAGGCACCTAAGACCCCAGCAAGTTAACCAGGGGTCCACCTCTCTCCCTTGACTTGAAGTATAGGCTCCAGGGTGCCCCCTGGCCCTCCACCTAGGGGCCTCTGACCCCAGCAAGCTACCCAGGGGTCCACAACTCTCCCTGGACTTGCAGTACAGGCCCCAGGGTGCCCCCTTGGCCTCCACCTAGGGGCCTCTGACCCCAGCAAGCTACCCAGGGGACCACAACTCTCCCTGGACTTGCAGTAGAGGCCCCAGGGTACCCCCTTGGCCTCCACCCAGGGGCCTCTGACCCCAGCAAGCTACCCAGGGGGTCCACCTCTTTCCCTGGCCTTGCAGTAGAGGCCCTAGGGTACCTCCTGGCCTTCCACCTAGGGGCCTTTGACCCCAGCAAGCTACCCAGGGGTCCACAACTCTCCCTGGACTTGCAGTAGAGGCCCCAGGGTGCCCCCTTGGCCTCCACCTAGGGGCCTCTGACCCCAGCAAGCTACCCAGGGGTCCACAACTCTCCCTGGACTTGCAGTAGAGGCCCCAGGGTGCCCCCTTGGCCTCCACCCAGGGGCCTCTGACCCCAGCAAGCTACCCAGGGGTCCACCTTTCTCCCTGGACTTGAAGTATAGGCCCAAGGGTGCCCACTGGCCATCCACCTAGGGGCCTAAGACCCCAACAAGCTACCCAGGGGTCCACAACTCTCCCTGGACTTGCAGTAGAGGACCCCAGGGTGCCCCCTGGCCCTCCACCTAGGGGCCTCTGACCCCAGCAAGCTACCCAGGGGTCCATCTCTCTCCCTGGACTTGCAGTATAGGCCCCAGGGTGCCCCCTGGCCCTCCACCTAGGGACCTAAGACCCCAGCAAGCTACCTAGGGGTCCACCTCTCTCCCTTGAATTGAAGTATAGGCCCCAGGGTGCCCCCTGGCCCTCCACCTAGGGGACAAGGACCCCAGCAAGCTACCCAGGGGTCCACCTCTCTGCCTGGACTTGCAGTAGAGGCCCCAGGGTGCCCCCTTGGCCTCCACCTAGGGGCCTCTGACCCCAGCAAGCTACCCAGGGGTCCACAACTCTCCCTGGACTTGCAGTAGAGGCCCCAGGGTGCCCCCTTGGCCTCCACCCAGGGGCCTCTGACCCCAGCAAGCTACCCAGGGGTCCACCTTTCTCCCTGGACTTGAAGTATAGGCCCAAGGGTGCCCACTGGCCCTCCACCTAGGGGCCTCTGACCCCAGCAAGCTACCCAGGGGTCCACCTCTCTCCCTGGACTTGCAGTATAGGCCCCAGGGTGCCCCCTGGCCCTCCACCTAGGCACCTAAGACCCCAGCAAGTTAACCAGGGGTCCACCTCTCTCCCTTGACTTGAAGTATAGGCTCCAGGGTGCCCCCTGGCCCTCCACCTAGGGGACAAGGACCCCAGCAAGCTACCCAGGGGTCCACAACTCTCCCTGGACTTGCAGTACAGGCCCCAGGGTGCCCCCTTGGCCTCCACCTAGGGGCCTCTGACCCCAGCAAGCTACCCAGGGGACCACAACTCTCCCTGGACTTGCAGTAGAGGCCCCAGGGTACCCCCTTGGCCTCCACCCAGGGGCCTCTGACCCCAGCAAGCTACCCAGGGGGTCCACCTCTTTCCCTGGCCTTGCAGTAGAGGCCCTAGGGTACCTCCTGGCCTTCCACCTAGGGGCCTTTGACCCCAGCAAGCTACCCAGGGGTCCACAACTCTCCCTGGACTTGCAGTAGAGGCCCCAGGGTGCCCCCTTGGCCTCCACCTAGGGGCCTCTGACCCCAGCAAGCTACCCAGGGGTCCACAACTCTCCCTGGACTTGCAGTAGAGGCCCCAGGGTGCCCCCTTGGCCTCCACCCAGGGGCCTCTGACCCCAGCAAGCTACCCAGGGGTCCACCTTTCTCCCTGGACTTGAAGTATAGGCCCAAGGGTGCCCACTAGCCATCCACCTAGGGGCCTAAAACCCCAACAAGCTACCCAGGGGTCCACAACTCTCCCTGGACTTGCAGTAGAGGACCCCAGGGTGCCCCCTGGCCCTCCACCTAGGGGCTCTGACCCCAGCAAGCTACCCAGGGGTCCATCTCTCTCCCTGGACTTGCAGTATAGGCCCCAGGGTGCCCCCTGGCCCTCCACCTAGGGACCTAAGACCCCAGCAAGCTACCTAGGGGTCCACCTCTCTCCCTTGAATTGAAGTATAGGCCTCAGGGTGCCCCCTGGCCCTCCACCTAGGGGCCTCTGACCCCAGCAAGCTACCCAGGGGTCCACAACTCTCCCTGGACTTGCAGTAGAGGCCCCAGGGTACCCCCTTGGCCTCCACCCAGGGGCCTCTGACCCCAGAAAGCTACTCAGGGGTTCCACCTCTTTCCCTGGACTTGCAGTAGAGGCCCCAGGGTGCCCCCTTGGCCTCCACCCAGGGGCCTCCGACCCCAGCAAGCTACCCAGGGGTCCACCTTTCTCCCTTGACTTGAAGTATAGGCCCAAGGGTGCCCACTGGCCCTCCACCTAGGGGCCTCTGACCCCAGCAAGCTACCCAGGGGTCCACCTCTCTCCCTGGACTTCCAGTATAGGCCCCAGGGTGCCCCCTGGCCTTCCACCTAGGCACCTAAGACCCCAGCAAGTTAACCAGGGGTCCACCTCTCTCCCTTGACTTGAAGTATAGGCTCCAGGGTGCCCCCTGGCCCTCCACCTAGGGGCCTCTGACCCCAGCAAGCTACCCAGGGGTCCACAACTCTCCCTGGACTTGCAGTACAGGCCCCAGGGTGCCCCCTTGGCCTCCACCTAGGGGCCTCTGACCCCAGCAAGCTACCCAGGGGACCACAACTCTCCCTGGACTTGCAGTAGAGGCCCCAGGGTACCCCCTTGGCCTCCACCCATGGGCCTCTGACCCCAGCAAGCTACCCAGGGGGTCCACCTCTTTCCCTGGCCTTGCAGTAGAGGCCCTAGGGTACCTCCTGGCCTTCCACCTAGGGGCCTTTGACCCCAGCAAGCTACCCAGGGGTCCACAACTCTCCCTGGACTTGCAGTAGAGGCCCCAGGGTGCCCCCTTGGCCTCCACCTAGGGGCCTCTGACCCCAGCAAGCTACCCAGGGGTCCACAACTCTCCCTGGACTTGCAGTAGAGGCCCCAGGGTGCCCCCTTGGCCTCCACCCAGGGGCCTCTGACCCCAGCAAGCTACCCAGGGGTCCACCTTTCTCCCTGGACTTGAAGTATAGGCCCAAGGGTGCCCACTGGCCATCCACCTAGGGGCCTAAGACCCCAACAAGCTACCCAGGGGTCCACAACTCTCCCTGGACTTGCAGTAGAGGACCCCAGGGTGCCCCCTGGCCCTCCACCTAGGGGCCTCTGACCCCAGCAAGCTACCCAGGGGTCCATCTCTCTCCCTGGACTTGCAGTATAGGCCCCAGGGTGCCCCCTGGCCCTCCACCTAGGGATCTAAGACCCCAGCAAGCTACCTAGGGGTCCACCTCTCTCCCTTGAATTGAAGTATAGGCCCCAGGGTGCCCCCTGGCCCTCCACCTAGGGGACTAGGACCCCAGCAAGGTACCCAGGGGTCCACCTCTCTGCCTAGACTTGCAGTAGAGGTCCCAGGGTGCCCCCTTGGCCTCCACCTAGGGGCCTCTGACCCCAGCAAGCTACCCAGGGGTCCACAACTCTCCCTGGACTTGCAATAGAGGCCCCAGGGTACCCAATTGGCCGCCACCCAGGGGCCTCTGACCCCAGTAAGCTACCCAGGGGGTCCACCTCTTTCACTGGACTTGCAGTAGAGGCCCTGGGGTACCTCCTGGCCCTCCACCTAGGGGCCTTTGACCCCAGCAAGCTACCCAGGGGTCCACAACTCTCCCTGAACTTGCAGTAGAGGCCCCAGGGTGCCCCCTTGACCTCCATCTAGGGGCCTCTGACCCCAGCAAGCTACCCAGGGGTCCACAACTCTCCCTGGACTTGCAGTAGAGGCCCCAGGGTGCCCCCTTGGCCTCCACCCAGGGGCCTCTGACCCCAGCAAGCTACCCAGGGGTCCACAACTCTCCCTGGACTTGCAGTAGAGGCCCCAGGGTGCCCCCTTGGCCTCCACCCAGGGGCCTCTGACCCCAGCAAGCTACCCAGGGGTCCACCTTTCTCCCTGGACTTGAAGTATAGGCCCAAGGGTGCCCACTGGCCCTCCACCTAGGGGCCTCTGACCCCAGCAAGCTACCCAGGGGTCCACAACTCTCCTTGGACTTGCAGTACAGGCCCCAGGGTGCCCCCTTGGCCTCCACCTAGGGGCCTCTGACCCTAGCAAGCTACCCAGGGGACCACAACTCTCCCTGGACTAGCAGTAGAGGCCCCAGGGTACCCCCTTGGCCTCCACCCAGGGGCCTCTGACCCCAGCAAGCTACTCAGGGGTTCCACCTCTTTCTCTGGACTTGCAGTAGAGGCCCCAGGGTGCCCCCTTGGCCTCCACCCAGGGGCCTCCGACCCCAGCAAGCTACCCAGGGGTCCACCATTCTCCCTTGACTTGAAGTATAGGCCCAAGGGTGCCCACTGGCCCTCCACCTAGGGGCCTCTGACCCCAGCAAGCTACCCAGGGGTCCACCTCTCTCCCTGGACTTGCAGTATAGGCCCCAGGGTGCCCCCTGGCCCTCCACCTAGGGACCTAAGACCCCAGCAAGTTACCCAGGGGTCCACCTCTCTCCCTTGACTTGAAGTATAGGCCCCAGGGTGCCCCCTGGCCCTCCACCTAGGGACCTAAGACCCCAGCAAGCTACCCAGGGGTCCACCTCTCTCCCTTAACTTGAAGTATAGGCCCCAGGGTGCCCCCTGGCCCTCCACCTAGGGGACTAGGACCCCAGCAAGCTACCCAGGGGTACACCTCTCTGTCTGGACTTGCAGTAGAGGCCCCAGTGTGCCCCGTGGCCTCCGCCTAGGGGCCTCTGACCCCAGCAAGCTACCCAGGGATCCACAACTCTCCCTGGACTTGCAGTAGAGGCCTCAGGGTGCCCCCTGGCCCTCCACCTAGGGGCCTCTGACCCCAGCAAGGTACCCTGGGGGTCCACCTCTTTCCCTGGACTTGCAGTAGAGGCCCCAGTGTGCCCCGTGGCCTCCACCTAGGGGCCTCTGACCCCAGCAAGCTACCCAGGGGTCCACCTCTCTCCCTGGACTTGCAGTATAGGCCCCAGGGTGCCCCCTGGCCCTCCACCTAGGGACCTAAGACCCCAGCAAGCTACCCAGGGGTCCACCTCTCTCCCTTAACTTGAAGTATAGGCCTCAGGGTGCCCCCTGGCCCTCCACCTAGGGGACTAGGACCCCAGAAAGCTACCCAGGGGTACACCTCTCTGTCTGGACTTGCAGTAGAGGCCCCAGTGTGCCCCGTGGCCTCCGCCTAAGGGCCTCTGACCCCAGCAAGCTACCCAGGGGTCCACAACTCTCCCTGGACTTGCAGTAGAGGCCCCAGGGTGCCCCCTTGGCCTCCACCCAGGGGCCTCTGACCCCAGCAAGCTACCCAGGGGTCCACCTTTCTCCTTGGACTTGACGTATAGGCCTCAGGGTGCCCACTGGCCCTCCACGTAGGGGCCTTAGACCCCAGCAAGCTACCCAGGGGTCCACAACTCTCCCTGGACTTGCAGTAGAGGCCCCAGGGTGCCCCCTTTGCCTCCACCTAGGGGCCTCTGACCCCAGCAAGCTACCCAGGGGTCCACAACTCTCCCTGGACTTGCAGTAGAAGCCCCAGGGTGACCCCTTGGCCTCCACCCAGGGCCTCTGACCTCAGCAAGCTACCCAGGGGTCCACCTCTCTCCCTTGACTTGAAGTATAGGCCCCAGGGTGCCCCCTGGCCCTCCACCTAGGGGACTAGGACCCCAGCTAGCTACCCAGGGGTCCACCTTTCTCCTTGGACTTGACGTATAGGCCTCAGGGTGCCCACTGGCCCTCCACCTAGGGGCCTTAGACCCCAGCAAGCTACCCAGGGGTCCACCTTTCTCCGTGGACTTGAAGTAGAGGCCCCAGGGTGCCCCCTGGCCCTCCACCTAGGGACCTAAGACCCCAGCAAGCTACCCAGGGGTCCACCTCTCTCCCTTGACTTGAAGTATAGGCCCCAGGGTGCCCCCTTGCCCTCCACCTAGGGGACTAGGACCCCAGCAAGGTACCCAGGGGTCCACCTCTCTGACTGGACTTGCAGTAGAGGCCCCAGGGTGCCCCCTTGGCCTCCACCTAGGGGCCTCTGACCGCAGCAAGCTACCCAGGGGTCCACAACTCTCCCTGGACTTGCAGTAGAGGCCCCAGGGTACCCCCTTGGCCTCCACCCAGGGGCCTCTGACCCCAGAAAGCTACCCAGGGGTCCACCTTTCTCCCTGGACTTGAAGTATAGGCCCAAGGGTGCCCACTGGCCATCCACCTAGGGGCCTAAGACACCAACAAGCTACCCAGGGGTCCACCATTCTCCCTTGACTTGAAGTATAGGCCCAAGGGTGCCCACTGGCCCTCCACCTAGGGGCCTCTGACCCCAGCAAGCTACCCAGGGGTCCACCTCTCTCCCTGGACTTGCAGTATAGGCCCCAGGGTGCCCCCTGGCCCTCCACCTAGGGACCTAAGACCCCAGCAAGTTACCCAGGGGTCCACCTCTCTCCCTTGACTTGAAGTATAGGCCCCAGGGTGCCCCCTGGCCCTCCACCTAGGGACCTAAGACCCCAGCAAGCTACCCAGAGGTCCACCTCTCTCCCTTAACTTGAAGTATAGGCCCCAGGGTGCCCCCTGGCCCTCCACCTAGGGGACTAGGACCCCAGCAAGCTACCCAGGGGTACACCTCTCTGTCTGGACTTGCAGTAGAGGCCCCAGTGTGCCCCGTGGCCTCCGCCTAGGGGCCTCTGACCCCAGCAAGCTACCCAGGGATCCACAACTCTCCCTGGACTTGCAGTAGAGGCCTCAGGGTGCCCCCTGGCCCTCCACCTAGGGGCCTCTGACCCCAGCAAGGTACCCTGGGGGTCCACCTCTTTCCCTGGACTTGCAGTAGAGGCCCCAGTGTGCCCCGTGGCCTCCACCTAGGGGCCTCTGACCCCAGCAAGCTACCCAGGGGTCCACCTCTCTCCCTTAACTTGAAGTATAGGCCTCAGGGTGCCCCCTGGCCCTCCACCTAGGGGACTAGGACCCCAGAAAGCTACCCAGGGGTACACCTCTCTGTCTGGACTTGCAGTAGAGGCCCCAGTGTGCCCCGTGGCCTCCGCCTAAGGGCCTCTGACCCCAGCAAGCTACCCAGGGGTCCACAACTCTCCCTGGACTTGCAGTAGAGGCCCCAGGGTGCCCCCTTGGCCTCCACCCAGGGGCCTCTGACCCCAGCAAGCTACCCAGGGGTCCACCTTTCTCCTTGGACTTGACGTATAGGCCTCAGGGTGCCCACTGGCCCTCCACGTAGGGGCCTTAGACCCCAGCAAGCTACCCAGGGGTCCACAACTCTCCCTGGACTTGCAGTAGAGGCCCCAGGGTGCCCCCTTTGCCTCCACCTAGGGGCCTCTGACCCCAGCAAGCTACCCAGGGGTCCACAACTCTCCCTGGACTTGCAGTAGAAGCCCCAGGGTGACCCCTTGGCCTCCACCCAGGGGCCTCTGACCTCAGCAAGCTACCCAGGGGTCCACCTCTCTCCCTTGACTTGAAGTATAGGCCCCAGGGTGCCCCCTGGCCCTCCACCTAGGGGACTAGGACCCCAGCTAGCTACCCAGGGGTCCACCTTTCTCCTTGGACTTGACGTATAGGCCTCAGGGTGCCCACTGGCCCTCCACCTAGGGGCCTTAGACCCCAGCAAGCTACCCAGGGGTCCACCTTTCTCCGTGGACTTGAAGTAGAGGCCCCAGGGTGCCCCCTGGCCCTCCACCTAGGGACCTAAGACCCCAGCAAGCTACCCAGGGGTCCACCTCTCTCCCTTGACTTGAAGTATAGGCCCCAGGGTGCCCCCTTGCCCTCCACCTAGGGGACTAGGACCCCAGCAAGGTACCCAGGGGTCCACCTCTCTGACTGGACTTACAGTAGAGGCCCCAGGGTGCCCCCTTGGCCTCCACCTAGGGGCCTCTGACCGCAGCAAGCTACCCAGGGGTCCACAACTCTCCCTGGACTTGCAGTAGAGGCCCCAGGGTACCCCCTTGGCCTCCACCCAGGGGCCTCTGACCCCAGAAAGCTACTCAGGGGTTCCACCTCTTTCCCTGGACTTACAGTAGAGGCCCCAGGGTGACCCCTTGGCCTCCACCCAGGGGCCTCTGACCTCAGCAAGCTACCCAGGGGTCCACCTCTCTCCCTTGACTTGAAGTATAGGCCTCAGGGTGCCCACTGGCCCTCCACGTAGGGGCCTTAGACCCCAGCAAGCTACCCAGGGGTCCACAACTCTCCCTGGACTTGCAGTAGAGGCCCCAGGGTGCCCCCTTTGCCTCCACCTAGGGGCCTCTGACCCCAGCAAGCTACCCAGGGGTTCACAACTCTCCCTGGACTTGCAGTAGAAGCCCCAGGGTGACCCCTTGGCCTCCACCCAGGGGCCTCTGACCTCAGCAAGCTACCCAGGGGTCCACCTCTCTCCCTTGACTTGAAGTATAGGCCCCAGGGTGCCCCCTGGCCCTCCACCTAGGGGACTAGGACCCCAGCTAGCTACCCAGGGGTCCACCTTTCTCCTTGGACTTGACGTATAGGCCTCAGGGTGCCCACTGGCCCTCCACCTAGGGGCCTTAGACCCCAGCAAGCTACCCAGGGGTCCACCTTTCTCCGTGGACTTGAAGTAGAGGCCCCAGGGTGCCCCCTGGCCCTCCACCTAGGGACCTAAGACCCCAGCAAGCTACCCAGGGGTCCACCTCTCTCCCTTGACTTGAAGTATAGGCCCCAGGGTGCCCCCTTGCCCTCCACCTAGGGGACTAGGACCCCAGCAAGGTACCCAGGGGTCCACCTCTCTGACTGGACTTGCAGTAGAGGCCCCAGGGTGCCCCCTTGGCCTCCACCTAGGGGCCTCTGACCGCAGCAAGCTACCCAGGGGTCCACAACTCTCCCTGGACTTGCAGTAGAGGCCCCAGGGTACCCCCTTGGCCTCCACCCAGGGGCCTCTGACCCCAGAAAGCTACTCAGGGGTTCCACCTCTTTCCCTGGACTTACAGTAGAGGCCCCAGGGTGCCCCCTTGGCCTCCACCCAGGGGCCTCCGACCCCAGCAAGCTACCCAGGGGTCCACCTTTCTCCCTTGACTTGAAGTATAGGCCCAAGGGTGCCCACTGGCCCTCCACCTAGGGGCCTCTGACCCCAGCAAGCTACCCAGGGGTCCACCTCTCTCCCTGGACTTGCAGTATAGGCCCCAGGGTGCCCCCTGGCCCTCCACCTAGGCACCTAAGACCCCAGCAAGTTAACCAGGGGTCCACCTCTCTCCCTTGACTTGAAGTATAGGCTCCAGGGTGCCCCCTGGCCCTCCACCTAGGGGACAAGGACCCCAGCAAGCTACCCAGGGGTCCACAACTCTCCCTGGACTTGCAGTACAGGCCCCAGGGTGCCCCCTTGGCCTCCACCTAGGGGCCTCTGACCCCAGCAAGCTACCCAGGGGACCACAACTCTCCCTGGACTTGCAGTAGAGGCCCCAGGGTACCCCCTTGGCCTCCACCCAGGGGCCTCTGACCCCAGCAAGCTACCCAGGGGGTCCACCTCTTTCCCTGGCCTTGCAGTAGAGGCCCTAGGGTACCTCCTGGCCTTCCACCTAGGGGCCTTTGACCCCAGCAAGCTACCCAGGGGTCCACAACTCTCCCTGGACTTGCAGTAGAGGCCCCAGGGTGCCCCCTTGGCCTCCACCTAGGGGCCTCTGACCCCAGCAAGCTACCCAGGGGTCCACAACTCTCCCTGGACTTGCAGTAGAGGCCCCAGGGTGCCCCCTTGGCCTCCACCCAGGGGCCTCTGACCCCAGCAAGCTACCCAGGGGTCCACCTTTCTCCCTGGACTTGAAGTATAGGCCCAAGGGTGCCCACTGGCCATCCACCTAGGGGCCTAAGACCCCAACATGCTACCCAGGGGTCCACAACTCTCCCTGGACTTGCAGTAGAGGACCCCAGGGTGCCCCCTGGCCCTCCACCTAGGGGCCTCTGACCCCAGCAAGCTACCCAGGGGTCCATCTCTCTCCCTGGACTTGCAGTATAGGCCCCAGGGTGCCCCCTGGCCCTCCACCTAGGGACCTAAGACCCCAGCAAGCTACCTAGGGGTCCACCTCTCTCCCTTGAATTGAAGTATAGGCCCCAGGGTGCCCCCTGGCCCTCCACCTAGGGGACAAGGACCCCAGCAAGCTACCCAGGGGTCCACCTCTCTGCCTGGACTTGCAGTAGAGGCCCCAGGGTGCCCCCTTGGCCTCCACCTAGGGGCCTCTGACCCCAGCAAGCTACCCAGGGGTCCACAACTCTCCCTGGACTTGCAGTAGAGGCCCCAGGGTGCCCCCTTGGCCTCCACCCAGGGGCCTCTGACCCCAGCAAGCTACCCAGGGGTCCACCTTTCTCCCTGGACTTGAAGTATAGGCCCAAGGGTGCCCACTGGCCCTCCACCTAGGGGCCTCTGACCCCAGCAAGCTACCCAGGGGTCCACCTCTCTCCCTGGACTTGCAGTATAGGCCCCAGGGTGCCCCCTGGCCCTCCACCTAGGCACCTAAGACCCCAGCAAGTTAACCAGGGGTCCACCTCTCTCCCTTGACTTGAAGTATAGGCTCCAGGGTGCCCCCTGGCCCTCCACCTAGGGGACAAGGACCCCAGCAAGCTACCCAGGGGTCCACAACTCTCCCTGGACTTGCAGTACAGGCCCCAGGGTGCCCCCTTGGCCTCCACCTAGGGGCTTCTGACCCCAGCAAGCTACCCAGGGGACCACAACTCTCCCTGGACTTGCAGTAGAGGCCCCAGGGTACCCCCTTGGCCTCCACCCAGGGGCCTCTGACCCCAGCAAGCTACCCAGGGGGTCCACCTCTTTCCCTGGCCTTGCAGTAGAGGCCCTAGGGTACCTCCTGGCCTTCCACCTAGGGGCCTTTGACCCCAGCAAGCTACCCAGGGGTCCACAACTCTCCCTGGACTTGCAGTAGAGGCCCCAGGGTGCCCCCTTGGCCTCCACCTAGGGGCCTCTGACCCCAGCAAGCTACCCAGGGGTCCACAACTCTCCCTGGACTTGCAGTAGAGGCCCCAGGGTGCCCCCTTGGCCTCCACCCAGGGGCCTCTGACCCCAGCAAGCTACCCAGGGGTCCACCTTTCTCCCTGGACTTGAAGTATAGGCCCAAGGGTGCCCACTGGCCATCCACCTAGGGGCCTAAGACCCCAACAAGCTACCCAGGGGTCCACAACTCTCCCTGGACTTGCAGTAGAGGACCCCAGGGTGCCCCCTGGCCCTCCACCTAGGGGCTCTGACCCCAGCAAGCTACCCAGGGGTCCATCTCTCTCCCTGGACTTGCAGTATAGGCCCCAGGGTGCCCCCTGGCCCTCCACCTAGGGACCTAAGACCCCAGCAAGCTACCTAGGGGTCCACCTCTCTCCCTTGAATTGAAGTATAGGCCTCAGGGTGCCCCCTGGCCCTCCACCTAGGGGCCTCTGACCCCAGCAGGCTACCCAGGGGTCCACAACTCTCCCTGGACTTGCAGTAGAGGCCCCAGGGTACCCCCTTGGCCTCCACCCAGGGGCCTCTGACCCCAGAAAGCTACTCAGGGGTTCCACCTCTTTCCCTGGACTTGCAGTAGAGGCCCCAGGGTGCCCCCCTGGCCTCCACCCAGGGGCCTCCGACCCCAGCAAGCTACCCAGGGGTCCACCTTTCTCCCTTGACTTGAAGTATAGGCCCAAGGGTGCCCACTGGCCCTCCACCTAGGGGCCTCTGACCCCAGCAAGCTACCCAGGGGTCCACCTCTCTCCCTGGACTTGCAGTATAGGCCCCAGGGTGCCCCCTGGCCTTCCACCTAGGCACCTAAGACCCCAGCAAGTTAACCAGGGGTCCACCTCTCTCCCTTGACTTGAAGTATAGGCTCCAGGGTGCCCCCTGGCCCTCCACCTAGGGGCCTCTGACCCCAGCAAGCTATCCAGGGGTCCACAACTCTCCCTGGACTTGCAGTACAGGCCCCAGGGTGCCCCCTTGGCCTCCACCTAGGGGCCTCTGACCCCAGCAAGCTACCCAGGGGACCACAACTCTCCCTGGACTTGCAGTAGAGGCCCCAGGGTACCCCCTTGGCCTCCACCCAGGGGCCTCTGACCCCAGCAAGCTACCCAGGGGGTCCACCTCTTTCCCTGGCCTTGCAGTAGAGGCCCTAGGGTACCTCCTGGCCTTCCACCTAGGGGCCTTTGACCCCAGCAAGCTACCCAGGGGTCCACAACTCTCCCTGGACTTGCAGTACAGGCCCCAGGGTGCCCCCTTGGCCTCCACCTAGGGGCCTCTGACCCCAGCAAGCTACCCAGGGGTCCACAACTCTCCCTGGACTTGCAGTAGAGGCCCCAGGGTGCCCCCTTGGCCTCCACCCAGGGGCCTCTGACCCCAGCAAGCTACCCAGGGGTCCACCTTTCTCCCTGGACTTGAAGTATAGGCCCAAGGGTGCCCACTGGCCATCCACCTAGGGGCCTAAGACCCCAACAAGCTACCCAGGGGTCCACAACTCTCCCTGGACTTGCAGTAGAGGACCCCAGGGTGCCCCCTGGCCCTCCACCTAGGGGCCTCTGACCCCAGCAAGCTACCCAGAGGTCCATCTCTCTCCCTGGACTTGCAGTATAGGCCCCAGGGTGCCCCCTGGCCCTCCACCTAGGGACCTAAGACCCCAGCAAGCTACCTAGGGGTCCACCTCTCTCCCTTGAATTGAAGTATAGGCCCCAGGGTGCCCCCTGGCCCTCCACCTAGGGGACAAGAACCCCAGCAAGCTACCCAGGGGTCCACCTCTCTGCCTGGACTTGCTGTAGAGGCCCCAGGGTGCCCCCTTGGCCTCCACCTAGGGGCCTCTGAACCCAGCAAGCTACCCAGGGGTCCACAACTCTCCCTGGACTTGCAGTAGAGGCCCCAGGGTGTCCCCTTGGCCTCCACCCAGGGGCCTCTGACCCCAGCAAGCTACCCAGGGGTCCACCTTTCTCCCTGGACTTGAAGTATAGGCCCAAGGGTGCCCACTGGCCCTCCACCTAGGGGCCTCTGACCCCAGCAAGCTACCCAGGGGTCCACCTTTCTCCCTGGACTTGAAGTATAGGCCCCAGGGTGCCCCCTGGCCCTCCACCTAGGCACCTAAGACCCCAGCAAGTTAACCAGGGGTCCACCTCTCTCCCTTGACTTGAAGTATAGGCTCCAGGGTGCCCCCTGGCCCTCCACCTAGGGGACAAGGACCCCAGCAAGCTACCCAGGGGTCCACAACTCTCCCTGGACTTGCAGTACAGGCCCCAGGGTGCCCCCTTGGCCTCCACCTAGAGGCCTCTGACCCCAGCAAGCTACCCAGGGGACCACAACTCTCCCTGGACTTGCAGTATAGGCCCCAGGGTACCCCCTTGGCCTCCACCCAGGGGCCTCTGACCCCAGCAAGCTACCCAGGGGGTCCACCTCTTTCCCTGGCCTTGCAGTAGAGGCCCTAGGGTACCTCCTGGCCTTCCACCTAGGGGCCTTTGACCCCAGCAAGCTACCCAGGGGTCCACAACTCTCCCTGGACTTGCAGTAGAGGCCCCAGGGTGCCCCCTTGGCCTCCACCTAGGGGCCTCTGACCCCAGCAAGCTACCCAGGGGTCCACAACTCTCCCTGGACTTGCAGTAGAGGCCCCAGGGTGCCCCCTTGGCCTCCACCCAGGGGCCTCTGACCCCAGCAAGCTACCCAGGGGTCCACCTTTCTCCCTGGACTTGAAGTATAGGCCCAAGGGTGCCCACTGGCCATCCACCTAGGGGCCTAAGACCCCAACAAGCTACCCAGGGGTCCACAACTCTCCCTGGACTTGCAGTAGAGGACCCCAGGGTGCCCCCTGGCCCTCCACCTAGGGGCCTCTGACCCCAGCAAGCTACCCAGGGGTCCATCTCTCTCCCTGGACTTGCAGTATAGGCCCCAGGGTGCCCCCTGGCCCTCCACCTAGGGAACATAAGACCCCAGCAAGCTACCTAGGGGTCCACCTCTCTCCCTTGAATTGAAGTATAGGCCCCAGGGTGCCCCCTGGCCCTCCACCTAGGGGACAAGGACCCCAGCAAGCTACCCAGGGGTCCACCTCTCTGCCTGGACTTGCAGTAGAGGCCCCAGGGTGCCCCCTTGGCCTCCACCTAGGGGCCTCTGACCCCAGCAAGCTACCCAGGGGTCCACAACTCTCCCTGGACTTGCAGTAGAGGCCCCAGGGTGCCCCCTTGGCCTCCTCCCAGGGGCCTCTGACCCCAGCAAGCTACCCAGGGGTCCACCTTTCTCCCTGGACTTGAAGTATAGGCCCAAGGGTGCCCTTTGGCCCTCCACTTAGGGGCCTAAGACCCCAACAAGCTACCCAGGGGTTCACAACTCTCCCTGGACTTGCAGTAGAGGCCCCAGGGTGCCCCCTGGCCCTCCACCTAGGGGCCTAAGACCCCAGCAAGCTACCCAGGGGTCCACCTCTCTCCCTTGACTTGAAGTAGAGGCCCCAGGGTGCCCCTTTGCCCTACACCCAGGGGCCTCTGACCCCAGCAAGCTACCCAGGGGTCCACCTCTCTCCCTTGACTTGAAGTATAGGCCCCAGGGTGTCTCCTGGCCCTCCACCTAGGGGCCTTTGACCCCAGCAAGCTACCCAGGGGTCCACAACTCTCCCTGGACTTGAAGTAGAGGCCCCAAGGTGCCCCCTTGGCCTCAACCCAGGGGCCTCTGACCCCAGCAAGCTACCCAGGGGTCCACCTTTCTCCGTGGACTTGAAGTATAGGCCTCAGGGTGCCCACTGGCCCTCCACCCAGGGGCCTAAGACCTCAGCAAGCTACCCAGGGGTCCACAACTCTCCCTGGACTTGCAGTAGAGGCCCCAGGGTGCCCCCTTGGCCTCCACCTAGGGGCCTCTGACCCCAGCAAGCTACCCAGGGGTCCACAACTCTCCCTGGACTTGCAGTAGAGGCCTCAGGGTGCCCCCTTGGCCTCCACCTAGGGGCCTCTGACCCCAGCAAGCTACCCAGGGGTCCACCTTTCTCCCTGGACATGCAGTAGACGCCCCAGGGTGCCCCCTGGCCCTCCACCTAGTGGCCTTTGACACCAGGAAGCTATCCAGGGGTCCACCTTGCTCCCTGGACTTGCAGTAGAGGCCCAATAAGGCCACCTGGCCCTCCATCTAGTGGCCTAGGACCCCAGAAAGCTACCCAGGGGTCCACCTCTCTCCCTGGACTGGCAGTAGAGGCCCCAGGGTGCCCCCTTTCCCTCCAAAAAGGAGTCTTTGACCCCAGCAACCTACCCAGTGGTCCACCTCTCTCCCTGGACTTGGAGGATAGGCCCCAGGGTGCCCCCTGGCCCTCCACCTAGGGGCCTAAGACCCCAGCAAGCTACCCTGGGGTCCTCCTCTTTCCCTGGACTTGCAGTAGAGGCCCCAGGGTGCCCCCTTGGCCTCCACCTAGGGGCCTCTGACCCCAGCAAGCTACCCAGGGGTCCACCTTTCTCCCTGGACTTGAAGTATAGGCCCAAGGGGTCCCACTGGCCCCCCACCTAGGTTCCTAAGACCCCAACAAGCTACCCAGGGGTCCACAACTCTCCCTGGACTTGCAGTAGAGGCCCCAGGGTGCCCCCTGGCCCTCCACCTAGGGGCCTAAGACCCCAGCAAGCTACCCAGGGGTCCACCTCTCTCCCTTGACTTGAAGTATAGGCCCAAGGGTGCCCACTGGCCATCCACCTAGGGGCCTAAGACCCCAACAAGCTACCCAGGGGTCCGCAACTCTCCCTGGACTTGCAGTAGAGGCCCCAGGGTACCCCCTTGGCCTCCACCCAGGGGCCTCTGACCCCAGAAAGCTACTCAGGGGTTCCACCTCTTTCCCTGGACTTACAGTAGAGGCCCCAGGGTGACCCCTTGGCCTCCACCCAGGGGCCTCTGACCTCAGCAAGCTACCCAGGGGTCCACCTCTCTCCCTTGACTTGAAGTATAGGCCTCAGGGTGCCCACTGGCCCTCCACGTAGGGGCCTTAGACCCCAGCAAGCTACCCAGGGGTCCACAACTCTCCCTGGACTTGCAGTAGAGGCCCCAGGGTGCCCCCTTTGCCTCCACCTAGGGGCCTCTGACCCCAGCAAGCTACCCAGGGGTTCACAACTCTCCCTGGACTTGCAGTAGAAGCCCCAGGGTGACCCCTTGGCCTCCACCCAGGGGCCTCTGACCTCAGCAAGCTACCCAGGGGTCCACCTCTCTCCCTTGACTTGAAGTATAGGCCCCAGGGTGCCCCCTGGCCCTCCACCTAGGGGACTAGGACCCCAGCTAGCTACCCAGGGGTCCACCTTTCTCCTTGGACTTGACGTATAGGCCTCAGGGTGCCCACTGGCCCTCCACCTAGGGGCCTTAGACCCCAGCAAGCTACCCAGGGGTCCACCTTTCTCCGTGGACTTGAAGTAGAGGCCCCAGGGTGCCCCCTGGCCCTCCACCTAGGGACCTAAGACCCCAGCAAGCTACCCAGGGGTCCACCTCTCTCCCTTGACTTGAAGTATAGGCCCCAGGGTGCCCCCTTGCCCTCCACCTAGGGGACTAGGACCCCAGCAAGGTACCCAGGGGTCCACCTCTCTGACTGGACTTGCAGTAGAGGCCCCAGGGTGCCCCCTTGGCCTCCACCTAGGGGCCTCTGACCGCAGCAAGCTACCCAGGGGTCCACAACTCTCCCTGGACTTGCAGTAGAGGCCCCAGGGTACCCCCTTGGCCTCCACCCAGGGGCCTCTGACCCCAGAAAGCTACTCAGGGGTTCCACCTCTTTCCCTGGACTTACAGTAGAGGCCCCAGGGTGCCCCCTTGGCCTCCACCCAGGGGCCTCCGACCCCAGCAAGCTACCCAGGGGTCCACCTTTCTCCCTTGACTTGAAGTATAGGCCCAAGGGTGCCCACTGGCCCTCCACCTAGGGGCCTCTGACCCCAGCAAGCTACCCAGGGGTCCACCTCTCTCCCTGGACTTGCAGTATAGGCCCCAGGGTGCCCCCTGGCCCTCCACCTAGGCACCTAAGACCCCAGCAAGTTAACCAGGGGTCCACCTCTCTCCCTTGACTTGAAGTATAGGCTCCAGGGTGCCCCCTGGCCCTCCACCTAGGGGACAAGGACCCCAGCAAGCTACCCAGGGGTCCACAACTCTCCCTGGACTTGCAGTACAGGCCCCAGGGTGCCCCCTTGGCCTCCACCTAGGGGCCTCTGACCCCAGCAAGCTACCCAGGGGACCACAACTCTCCCTGGACTTGCAGTAGAGGCCCCAGGGTACCCCCTTGGCCTCCACCCAGGGGCCTCTGACCCCAGCAAGCTACCCAGGGGGTCCACCTCTTTCCCTGGCCTTGCAGTAGAGGCCCTAGGGTACCTCCTGGCCTTCCACCTAGGGGCCTTTGACCCCAGCAAGCTACCCAGGGGTCCACAACTCTCCCTGGACTTGCAGTAGAGGCCCCAGGGTGCCCCCTTGGCCTCCACCTAGGGGCCTCTGACCCCAGCAAGCTACCCAGGGGTCCACAACTCTCCCTGGACTTGCAGTAGAGGCCCCAGGGTGCCCCCTTGGCCTCCACCCAGGGGCCTCTGACCCCAGCAAGCTACCCAGGGGTCCACCTTTCTCCCTGGACTTGAAGTATAGGCCCAAGGGTGCCCACTGGCCATCCACCTAGGGGCCTAAGACCCCAACATGCTACCCAGGGGTCCACAACTCTCCCTGGACTTGCAGTAGAGGACCCCAGGGTGCCCCCTGGCCCTCCACCTAGGGGCCTCTGACCCCAGCAAGCTACCCAGGGGTCCATCTCTCTCCCTGGACTTGCAGTATAGGCCCCAGGGTGCCCCCTGGCCCTCCACCTAGGGACCTAAGACCCCAGCAAGCTACCTAGGGGTCCACCTCTCTCCCTTGAATTGAAGTATAGGCCCCAGGGTGCCCCCTGGCCCTCCACCTAGGGGACAAGGACCCCAGCAAGCTACCCAGGGGTCCACCTCTCTGCCTGGACTTGCAGTAGAGGCCCCAGGGTGCCCCCTTGGCCTCCACCTAGGGGCCTCTGACCCCAGCAAGCTACCCAGGGGTCCACAACTCTCCCTGGACTTGCAGTAGAGGCCCCAGGGTGCCCCCTTGGCCTCCACCCAGGGGCCTCTGACCCCAGCAAGCTACCCAGGGGTCCACCTTTCTCCCTGGACTTGAAGTATAGGCCCAAGGGTGCCCACTGGCCCTCCACCTAGGGGCCTCTGACCCCAGCAAGCTACCCAGGGGTCCACCTCTCTCCCTGGACTTGCAGTATAGGCCCCAGGGTGCCCCCTGGCCCTCCACCTAGGCACCTAAGACCCCAGCAAGTTAACCAGGGGTCCACCTCTCTCCCTTGACTTGAAGTATAGGCTCCAGGGTGCCCCCTGGCCCTCCACCTAGGGGACAAGGACCCCAGCAAGCTACCCAGGGGTCCACAACTCTCCCTGGACTTGCAGTACAGGCCCCAGGGTGCCCCCTTGGCCTCCACCTAGGGGCCTCTGACCCCAGCAAGCTACCCAGGGGACCACAACTCTCCCTGGACTTGCAGTAGAGGCCCCAGGGTACCCCCTTGGCCTCCACCCAGGGGCCTCTGACCCCAGCAAGCTACCCAGGGGGTCCACCTCTTTCCCTGGCCTTGCAGTAGAGGCCCTAGGGTACCTCCTGGCCTTCCACCTAGGGGCCTTTGACCCCAGCAAGCTACCCAGGGGTCCACAACTCTCCCTGGACTTGCAGTAGAGGCCCCAGGGTGCCCCCTTGGCCTCCACCTAGGGGCCTCTGACCCCAGCAAGCTACCCAGGGGTCCACAACTCTCCCTGGACTTGCAGTAGAGGCCCCAGGGTGCCCCCTTGGCCTCCACCCAGGGGCCTCTGACCCCAGCAAGCTACCCAGGGGTCCACCTTTCTCCCTGGACTTGAAGTATAGGCCCAAGGGTGCCCACTGGCCATCCACCTAGGGGCCTAAGACCCCAACAAGCTACCCAGGGGTCCACAACTCTCCCTGGACTTGCAGTAGAGGACCCCAGGGTGCCCCCTGGCCCTCCACCTAGGGGCTCTGACCCCAGCAAGCTACCCAGGGGTCCATCTCTCTCCCTGGACTTGCAGTATAGGCCCCAGGGTGCCCCCTGGCCCTCCACCTAGGGACCTAAGACCCCAGCAAGCTACCTAGGGGTCCACCTCTCTCCCTTGAATTGAAGTATAGGCCTCAGGGTGCCCCCTGGCCCTCCACCTAGGGGCCTCTGACCCCAGCAGGCTACCCAGGGGTCCACAACTCTCCCTGGACTTGCAGTAGAGGCCCCAGGGTACCCCCTTGGCCTCCACCCAGGGGCCTCTGACCCCAGAAAGCTACTCAGGGGTTCCACCTCTTTCCCTGGACTTGCAGTAGAGGCCCCAGGGTGCCCCCCTGGCCTCCACCCAGGGGCCTCCGACCCCAGCAAGCTACCCAGGGGTCCACCTTTCTCCCTTGACTTGAAGTATAGGCCCAAGGGTGCCCACTGGCCCTCCACCTAGGGGCCTCTGACCCCAGCAAGCTACCCAGGGGTCCACCTCTCTCCCTGGACTTGCAGTATAGGCCCCAGGGTGCCCCCTGGCCTTCCACCTAGGCACCTAAGACCCCAGCAAGTTAACCAGGGGTCCACCTCTCTCCCTTGACTTGAAGTATAGGCTCCAGGGTGCCCCCTGGCCCTCCACCTAGGGGCCTCTGACCCCAGCAAGCTATCCAGGGGTCCACAACTCTCCCTGGACTTGCAGTACAGGCCCCAGGGTGCCCCCTTGGCCTCCACCTAGGGGCCTCTGACCCCAGCAAGCTACCCAGGGGACCACAACTCTCCCTGGACTTGCAGTAGAGGCCCCAGGGTACCCCCTTGGCCTCCACCCAGGGGCCTCTGACCCCAGCAAGCTACCCAGGGGGTCCACCTCTTTCCCTGGCCTTGCAGTAGAGGCCCTAGGGTACCTCCTGGCCTTCCACCTAGGGGCCTTTGACCCCAGCAAGCTACCCAGGGGTCCACAACTCTCCCTGGACTTGCAGTACAGGCCCCAGGGTGCCCCCTTGGCCTCCACCTAGGGGCCTCTGACCCCAGCAAGCTACCCAGGGGTCCACAACTCTCCCTGGACTTGCAGTAGAGGCCCCAGGGTGCCCCCTTGGCCTCCACCCAGGGGCCTCTGACCCCAGCAAGCTACCCAGGGGTCCACCTTTCTCCCTGGACTTGAAGTATAGGCCCAAGGGTGCCCACTGGCCATCCACCTAGGGGCCTAAGACCCCAACAAGCTACCCAGGGGTCCACAACTCTCCCTGGACTTGCAGTAGAGGACCCCAGGGTGCCCCCTGGCCCTCCACCTAGGGGCCTCTGACCCCAGCAAGCTACCCAGAGGTCCATCTCTCTCCCTGGACTTGCAGTATAGGCCCCAGGGTGCCCCCTGGCCCTCCACCTAGGGACCTAAGACCCCAGCAAGCTACCTAGGGGTCCACCTCTCTCCCTTGAATTGAAGTATAGGCCCCAGGGTGCCCCCTGGCCCTCCACCTAGGGGACAAGAACCCCAGCAAGCTACCCAGGGGTCCACCTCTCTGCCTGGACTTGCTGTAGAGGCCCCAGGGTGCCCCCTTGGCCTCCACCTAGGGGCCTCTGAACCCAGCAAGCTACCCAGGGGTCCACAACTCTCCCTGGACTTGCAGTAGAGGCCCCAGGGTGTCCCCTTGGCCTCCACCCAGGGGCCTCTGACCCCAGCAAGCTACCCAGGGGTCCACCTTTCTCCCTGGACTTGAAGTATAGGCCCAAGGGTGCCCACTGGCCCTCCACCTAGGGGCCTCTGACCCCAGCAAGCTACCCAGGGGTCCACCTTTCTCCCTGGACTTGAAGTATAGGCCCCAGGGTGCCCCCTGGCCCTCCACCTAGGCACCTAAGACCCCAGCAAGTTAACCAGGGGTCCACCTCTCTCCCTTGACTTGAAGTATAGGCTCCAGGGTGCCCCCTGGCCCTCCACCTAGGGGACAAGGACCCCAGCAAGCTACCCAGGGGTCCACAACTCTCCCTGGACTTGCAGTACAGGCCCCAGGGTGCCCCCTTGGCCTCCACCTAGAGGCCTCTGACCCCAGCAAGCTACCCAGGGGACCACAACTCTCCCTGGACTTGCAGTATAGGCCCCAGGGTACCCCCTTGGCCTCCACCCAGGGGCCTCTGACCCCAGCAAGCTACCCAGGGGGTCCACCTCTTTCCCTGGCCTTGCAGTAGAGGCCCTAGGGTACCTCCTGGCCTTCCACCTAGGGGCCTTTGACCCCAGCAAGCTACCCAGGGGTCCACAACTCTCCCTGGACTTGCAGTAGAGGCCCCAGGGTGCCCCCTTGGCCTCCACCTAGGGGCCTCTGACCCCAGCAAGCTACCCAGGGGTCCACAACTCTCCCTGGACTTGCAGTAGAGGCCCCAGGGTGCCCCCTTGGCCTCCACCCAGGGGCCTCTGACCCCAGCAAGCTACCCAGGGGTCCACCTTTCTCCCTGGACTTGAAGTATAGGCCCAAGGGTGCCCACTGGCCATCCACCTAGGGGCCTAAGACCCCAACAAGCTACCCAGGGGTCCACAACTCTCCCTGGACTTGCAGTAGAGGACCCCAGGGTGCCCCCTGGCCCTCCACCTAGGGGCCTCTGACCCCAGCAAGCTACCCAGGGGTCCATCTCTCTCCCTGGACTTGCAGTATAGGCCCCAGGGTGCCCCCTGGCCCTCCACCTAGGGAACATAAGACCCCAGCAAGCTACCTAGGGGTCCACCTCTCTCCCTTGAATTGAAGTATAGGCCCCAGGGTGCCCCCTGGCCCTCCACCTAGGGGACAAGGACCCCAGCAAGCTACCCAGGGGTCCACCTCTCTGCCTGGACTTGCAGTAGAGGCCCCAGGGTGCCCCCTTGGCCTCCACCTAGGGGCCTCTGACCCCAGCAAGCTACCCAGGGGTCCACAACTCTCCCTGGACTTGCAGTAGAGGCCCCAGGGTGCCCCCTTGGCCTCCTCCCAGGGGCCTCTGACCCCAGCAAGCTACCCAGGGGTCCACCTTTCTCCCTGGACTTGAAGTATAGGCCCAAGGGTGCCCTTTGGCCCTCCACTTAGGGGCCTAAGACCCCAACAAGCTACCCAGGGGTTCACAACTCTCCCTGGACTTGCAGTAGAGGCCCCAGGGTGCCCCCTGGCCCTCCACCTAGGGGCCTAAGACCCCAGCAAGCTACCCAGGGGTCCACCTCTCTCCCTTGACTTGAAGTAGAGGCCCCAGGGTGCCCCTTTGCCCTACACCCAGGGGCCTCTGACCCCAGCAAGCTACCCAGGGGTCCACCTCTCTCCCTTGACTTGAAGTATAGGCCCCAGGGTGTCTCCTGGCCCTCCACCTAGGGGCCTTTGACCCCAGCAAGCTACCCAGGGGTCCACAACTCTCCCTGGACTTGAAGTAGAGGCCCCAAGGTGCCCCCTTGGCCTCAACCCAGGGGCCTCTGACCCCAGCAAGCTACCCAGGGGTCCACCTTTCTCCGTGGACTTGAAGTATAGGCCTCAGGGTGCCCACTGGCCCTCCACCCAGGGGCCTAAGACCTCAGCAAGCTACCCAGGGGTCCACAACTCTCCCTGGACTTGCAGTAGAGGCCCCAGGGTGCCCCCTTGGCCTCCACCTAGGGGCCTCTGACCCCAGCAAGCTACCCAGGGGTCCACAACTCTCCCTGGACTTGCAGTAGAGGCCTCAGGGTGCCCCCTTGGCCTCCACCTAGGGGCCTCTGACCCCAGCAAGCTACCCAGGGGTCCACCTTTCTCCCTGGACATGCAGTAGACGCCCCAGGGTGCCCCCTGGCCCTCCACCTAGTGGCCTTTGACACCAGGAAGCTATCCAGGGGTCCACCTTGCTCCCTGGACTTGCAGTAGAGGCCCAATAAGGCCACCTGGCCCTCCATCTAGTGGCCTAGGACCCCAGAAAGCTACCCAGGGGTCCACCTCTCTCCCTGGACTGGCAGTAGAGGCCCCAGGGTGCCCCCTTTCCCTCCAAAAAGGAGTCTTTGACCCCAGCAACCTACCCAGTGGTCCACCTCTCTCCCTGGACTTGGAGGATAGGCCCCAGGGTGCCCCCTGGCCCTCCACCTAGGGGCCTAAGACCCCAGCAAGCTACCCTGGGGTCCTCCTCTTTCCCTGGACTTGCAGTAGAGGCCCCAGGGTGCCCCCTTGGCCTCCACCTAGGGGCCTCTGACCCCAGCAAGCTACCCAGGGGTCCACCTTTCTCCCTGGACTTGAAGTATAGGCCCAAGGGGTCCCACTGGC
The DNA here is from genome assembly GCF_052040795.2 of Danio rerio. Lineage (NCBI taxonomy): Eukaryota > Metazoa > Chordata > Actinopteri > Cypriniformes > Danionidae > Danio > Danio rerio. Next base: position 19,105,478 of record NC_141040.1, read on the forward strand.
CCCCCACCTAGGTTCCTAAGACCCCAACAAGCTACCCAGGGGTCCACAACTCTCCCTGGACTTGCAGTAGAGGCCCCAGGGTGCCCCCTGGCCCTCCACCTAGGGGCCTAAGACCCCAGCAAGCTACCCAGGGGTCCACCTCTCTCCCTTGACTTGAAGTATAGGCCCAAGGGTGCCCACTGGCCATCCACCTAGGGGCCTAAGACCCCAACAAGCTACCCAGGGGTCCGCAACTCTCCCTGGACTTGCAGTAGAGGCCCCAGGGTGCCCCCTGGCCCTCCACCTTGGGGTCTCTGACCCCAGCAAGCTACCCAGGGGTCCACCTCTCTCCCTTGACTTGAAGTATAGGCCCCAGGGTGCCCCCTGGCCCTCCACCTAGGGGACTAGGACCCCAGCAAGCTACCCAGGGGTCCACCTCTCTGCCTGGACTTGCGGTAGAGGCCCCAGGGTGCCCCCTTGGCCTCCACCTAGGGGCCTCTGACCCCAGCAAGCTACCCAGGGGTCCACAACTCTCCCTGGACTTGCAGTAGAGGCCCCAGGGTGCCCCCTTGGCCTCCACCCAGGGGCCTCTGACCCCAGCAAGCTACCCAGGGGTCCACCTTTCTTCCTGGACTTGAAGTATAGGCCCAAGGGTGCCCACTGGCCCTCCACCTAGGGGACTATGACCCCAACAAGCTACCCAGGGGTCCACAACTGTCCCTGGACTTGCAGTAGAGGCCCCAGGGTGCCCCCTGGCCCTCCACCTAGGGGCCTAAGACCCCAGCAATTACCCAGGGGTCCACCTCTCTCCCTTGACTTGAAGTATAGGCCCCAGGGTGCCCCCTGGCCCTCCACCTAGGGGACTAGGACCCCAGCTAGCTACCCAGGGGTCCACCTCTCTGCCTGGACTTGCAGTAGAGGCCCCAGGGTGCCCCCTTGCCCTCCACCCAAGGGCCTCTGACCCCAGCAAGCTACCCAGGGGTCCACCTCTATCCCTGGACTTGCAGTAGAGGCCCTAGGGTACCTCCTGGCCCTCCACCTAGGGGCCTCTGACCCCAGCAAGCTACCTAGGGGTCCACAACTCTCCCTGGACTTGCAGTAGAGGCCCCAGGGTGCCCCCTTGGCCTCCACCCAGGGGCCTCTGACCCCAGCAAGCTACCCAGGGGTCCACCTTTCTCCCTGGACTTGAAGTATAGGCCTCAGGGTGCCCACTGGCCCTCCACCTAGGGCCCTAAGACCCCAGCAAGCTACCCAGGGGTCCACAACTCTCCCTGGACTTGCAGTAGAGGCCCCAGGGTGCCCCCTTGGCTTCCACCCAGGGGCCTCTGACCCCAGCAAGCTACCCAGGGGTCCACCTTTCTCCCTGGACTTGAAGTATAGGCCTCAGGGTGCCCACTGGCCCTCCACCTAGGGGCCTAAGACCCCAGCAAGCTACCCAGGGGTCCACAACTCTCCCTGGACTTGCAGTAGTTGCCCCACGGTGCCCCCTGGCCCTCCACCCAGGGGCCTCTGACCCCAGCAAGCTACCCAGGCGTCCACCTCTCTCCCTGGACTTGCAGTAGAGGCCCTAGGGTACCTCCTGGCCCTCCACCTAGGGGCCTCTGACCCCAGCAAGCTACCTAGGGGTCCACAACTCTCCCTGGACTTGCAGTAGAGGCCCCAGGGTGCCCCCTTGGCCTCCACCCAGGGGCCTCTGACCCCAGCAAGCTACCCAGGGGTCCACCTTTCTCCCTGGACTTGAAGTATAGGCCTCAGGGTGCCCACTGGCCCTCCACCTAGGGGCCTAAGACCCCAGCAAGCTACCCAGGGGTCCACAACTCTCCCTGGACTTGCAGTAGAGGCCCCAGGGTGCCCCCTTGGCCTCCACCCAGGGGCCTCTGACGCCAGCAAGCTACCCATGGGTCCACCTTTCTCCCTGGACTTGAAGCATAGGCCCAAGGGTGCACACTGGCCCTCCACCTAGGGGCCTAAGACCCCAACAAGCTACCCAGGGGTCCACAACTCTCCCTGGACTTGCAGTAGAGGCCCCAGGGTGCCCCCTTGGCCTCCACCCAGGGGCCTCTGACCCCAGCAAGCTACCCAGGGGTCCACCTTTCTCCCTGGACTTGAAGTATAAGCCCAAGGGTGCACACTGGCCCTCCACCTAGGGGCCTAAGACCCCAACAAGCTACCCAGGGGTCCACAACTCTCCCTGGACTTGCAGTAGAGGCCCCAGGGTGCCCCCTTGCCCTCCACCCAGGGGCCTCTGACCCCACCAAGCTACCCAGGGGGTCCACCTCTTTCCCTGGACTTGCAGTAGAGGCCCAAGGGTACCTCCTGGCCCTCCACCTAGGGGCCTTTGAACCCAGCAAGCTACCCAGGGGTCCACAACTCTCCCTGGACTAGCAGTACAGGCCCCAGGGTGCCCCCTTGGCCTCCACCTAGGGGCATCTGACCCCAGCAAGCTACCCAGGGGTCCACAACTCTCCCTGGACTTGCAGTAGAGGCCCCAGGGTACCCCCTTGGCCTCCACCCAGGGGCCTCTGACCCCAGCAAGCTACCCAGGGGGTCCACCTCTTTCCCTGGACTTGCAGTAGAGGCCCTAGGGTACCTCCTGGCCCTCCACCTAGGGGCCTTTGACCCCAGCAAGTTACCCAGGGGTCCACAACTCTCCCTGGACTTGCAGTAGAGGCCCCAGGGTGCCCCCTTGGCCTCCACCTAGGGGCCTCTGACCCCAGCAAGCTACCCAGGGGTCCACAACTCTCCCTGGACTTGCAGTAGAGGCCCCAGGGTGCCACCTTGGCCTCCACCTAGGGGCCTCTGACCCCAGCAAGCTACCCAGGGGTCCAAAATTCTCCCTGGACTTGCAGTAGAGGCCCCAGGGTACCCCCTTGGCCTCCACCCAGGGGCCTCTGACCCCAGCAAGCTACCCAGGGGGTCCACCTCTTTCCCTGGACTTGCAGTAGAGGCCCTAGGGTACCTCCTGGCCCTCCACCTAGGGGCCTTTGACCCTAGCAAGCTACCCAGGGGTCCACAACTCTCCCTGGACTTGCAGTAGAGGCCCCAGGGTGCCCCCTTGGCCTCCACCTAGGGGCCTCTGACCCCAGCAAGCTACCCAGGGGTCCACAACTCTCCCTGGACTTGCAGTAGAGGCCCCAGGGTGCCACCTTGGCCTCCACCTAGGGGCCTCTGACCCCAGCAAGCTACCCAGGGGTCCAAAATTTTCCCTGGACTTGCAGTAGAGGCCCCAGGGTGCCCCCTGGCCCTCCACCTAGGGGTCTCTGACCCCAGCAAGCTACCCTGGGGGTCCTCCTCTTTCCCTGGACTTGCAGTAGAGGCCCAAGGGTGCCCCCTTGGCCTCCACCTAGGGGCCTCTGACCCCAGCAAGCTACCCGTGGGTCCAAAACTCTCCCTGGACTTGCAGTAGAGGCCCCAATGTGCCCCCTTGGCCTCCACCCAGGGGCCTCTGACCCCAGCAAGCTACCCAGGGGGTCCACCTCTTTCCCTGGACTTGCAGTAGAGGCCCTAGGGTACCTCCTGGCCCTCCACCTAGGGGCCTTTGACCCTAGCAAGCTACCCAGGGGTCCACAACTCTCCCTGGACTTGCAGTACCGGCCCCAAGGTGCCCCCTTGGCCTCCACCTAGGGGCCTCTGACCCCAGGAAGCTACCCAGGGGTCCACAACTCTCCCTTAACTTGCAGTAGAGGCCCCAGGGTACCCCCCTTGGCCTCCACCAAGGGGCCTCTGTCCCCAGCAAGCTACCCAGGGGGTCCAACTCTTTCCCTGGACTTGCAGTAGAGGCCCTAGGGTACCTCCTGGCCCTCCACCTAGAAGCCTTTGACCCCAGCAAGCTACCCAGGGGTCCACAACTCTCCCTGGACTTGCAGTACAGGCCCCAGGGTGCCCCCTTGGCCTACACCTAGGGGCCTCTGACCCCAGCAAGCTACCCAGGGGACCACAACTCTCCCTGGACTTGCAGTAAAGGCCCCAGGGTACCCCCTAGCCCTCCACCCAGGGGCCTCTGACCCCAGCAAGGTACCCTGGGGGTCCACCTCTTTCCCTGGACTTGCAGTAGAGGCCCTAGGGTACCTCCTGGCCTTCCACCTAGGGGCCTTTGACCCCAGCAAGCTACCCAGGGGTCCACAACTCTCCCTGGACTTTCAGTAGAGGCCCCAGGGTGCCCCCTTGGCCTCCACCTAGGGGCCTCTGACCCCAGCAAGCTACCCAGGGGTCAAAAACTCTCCCTGGACTTGCAGTAGAGGCCCCAGGGTGCCCCCTTGGCCTCCACCCAGGGGCCTCTGACCCCAGCAAGCTACCCAGGGGTCCACCTTTCTCCCTGGACTTGAAGTATAGGCCCAAGGGTGCCCACTGGCCATCCACCTAGGGGCCTAAGACACCAACAAGCTACCCAGGGGTCCACAACTCTCCCTGGACTTGCAGTAGAGGCCCCAGGGTGCCCCCTGGCCCTCCACCTATGGACCTAAGACCCCATTAAGCTACCCAGGGGTCCACCTCTCTCCCTTGACTTGAAGTATAGGCCCCAGGGTACCCCCTGGCCCTCCACCTAGGGGACTAGGACCCCAGCAAGGTACCCAGGGGTCCACCTCTCTGCCTGGACTTGCAGTAGAGGCCCCAGGGTGACCCCTTGGCCTCCACCTAGGGGCCTCTGACCCCAGCAAGCTACCCAGGGGTCCACAACTCTCCCTGGACTTGCAATAGAGGCCCCAGGGTACCCCCTTGGCCTCCACCCAGGGGCCTCTGACCCCAGCAAGCTACCCAGGGGGTCCACCTCTTTCACTGGACTTGCAGTAGAGGCCCTAGGGTACCTCCTGGCCCTCCACCTAGGGGCCTTTGACCTCAGCAAGCTACCCAGGGGTCCACAACTCTCCCTGGACTTGCAGTAGAGGCCCCAGGGTGCCCCCTTGGCCTCCATCTAGGGGCCTCTGACCCCAGCAAGCTACCCAGGGGTCCACAACTCTCCCTGGACTTGAAGAAGAGGCCCCAGGGTGCCCCCTTGGCCTCCACCCAGGGGCCTCTGACCCCAGCAAGCTACCCAGGGGTCCACAACTTTCCCTGGACTTGCAGTAGAGGCCCCAGGGTGCCCCCTTGGCCTCCACCCAGGGGCCTCTGACCCCAGCAAGCTACCCAGGGGTCCACCTTTCTCCCTGGACTTGAAGTATAGGCCCAAGGGTGCCCACTGGCCCTCCACCTAGGGGCCTAAGACCCCAACAAGCTACCCAGGGGTCCAAAACTCTCCCTGGACTTGCAGTAGAGGCCCCAAGGTGCCCCCTGGCCCTCCACCTAGGGGCCTAAGACCCCAGCAAGCTACCCAGGGGTCCACCTCTCTCCCTTGACTTGAAGTATAGGCCCCAGGGTGCCCCCTGGCCCTCCACCTAGGGGACTAGGACCCCAGCTAGCTACCCAGGGGTCCACCTCTCTGCCTGGACTTGCAGTAGAGGCCCCAGGGTGCCCCCTTGCGCTCCACCCAGGGGCCTCTGACCCCAGCAAGCTACCCAGGGGTCCACCTCTCTCCCTTGACTTGAAGTATAGGCCCCAGGGTGTCTCCTGGCCCTCCACCTAGGGGCCTCTGACCCCAGCAAGCTACCCAGGGGTCCACAACTCTCCCTGGACTTGCAGTAGAGGCCCCAGGGTGCCCCCTTGGCCTCAACCCAGGGGCCTTTGACCCCAGCAAGCTACCCAGGGGTCCACCTTTCTCCGTGGACTTGAAGTAGAGGCCCCAGGGTGCCCCCTGGCCCTCCACCTAGGGACCTAAGACCCCAGCAAGCTACCCAGGGGTCCACCTCTCTCCCTTGACTTGAAGTATAGGCCCCAGGGTGCCCCCTGGCCCTCCACCTAGGGGACTAGGACCCCAGCAAGGTACCCAGGGGTCCACCTCTCTGCCTGGACTTGCAGTAGAGGCCCCAGGGTGCCCCCTTGGCCTCCACCTAGGGGCCTCTGACCCAGCAAGCTACCCAGGGGTCCACAACTCTCCCTGGACTTGCAGTAGAGGCCCCAGGGTACCCCCTTGGCCTCCACCCAGGGGCCTCTGACCCCAGCAAGCTACTCAGGGGTTCCACCTCTTTCTCTGGACTTGCAGTAGAGGCCCCAGGGTGCCCCCTTGGCCTCCACCCAGGGGCCTCCGACCCCAGCAAGCTACCCAGGGGTCCACCATTCTCCCTGGACTTGAAGTATAGGCCCAAGGGTGCCCACTGGCCCTCCACCTAGGGGCCTAAGACCCCAACAAGCTACCCAGGGGTCCACAACTCTCCCTGGACTTGCAGTAGAGGCCCCAGGGTGCCCCCTGGCCTTCCACCTAGGGGCCTAAGACCCCAGCAAGCTACCCAGGGGTCCACCTCTCTCCCTTGACTTGAAGTATAGGCCCCAGGGTGCCCCTGGCCCACCACCTAGGGGACTAGGACCCCAGCTAGCTACCCAGGGGTCCACCTCTCTGCCTGGACTTGCAGTATAGGCCCCAGGCTGCCCCCTTGCCCTCCACCCAGGGGCCTCTGACCCCAGCAAGCTACCCAGGGGTCCACCTCTCTCCCTTGACTTGAAGTATAGGCCCCAGGGTGCCCCCTGGCCCTCCACCTAGGGGACTAGGACCCCAGCAAGCTACCCAGGGGTACACCTCTCTGTCTGGACTTGCAGTAGAGGCCCCAGGGTGCCCCGTGGCCTCCTTCTAGGGGCCTCTGACCCCAGCAAGCTACCCAGGGGTCCACAACTCTCCCTGGACTTGCAGTAGAGGCCTCAGGGTGCCCCCTTGGCCTCCACCTACGGGCCTCTGACCCCAGCAAGCTACCCAGGGGTCCACCTTTCTCCCTGGACATGCAGTAGACGCCCCAGGGTGCCCCCTGGCCCTCCACCTAGTGGCCTTTGACCCCAGGAAGCTATCCATGGGTCCACCTTGCTCCCTGGACTTGCAGTAGAGGCCCAAGAAGGCCACCTGGCCCTCCATCTAGGGGCCTAGGACCCCAGAAAGCTACCCAGGGGTCCACCTCTCTCACTGGACTGGCAGTAGAGGCCCCAGGGTGCCCCCTTGCCCTCCAAAAAGGAGTCTTTGACCCCAGCAACCTACCCAGTGGTCCACCTCTATCCCTGGACTTGGAGGAAAGGCCCCAGGGTGCCCCCTTGGCCTCCACCTAGGGGCCTCTGACCCCAGCAAGCTACCCAGGGGTCCAAAATTCTCCCTGGACTTGCAGTAGAGGCCCCAGGGTGCCCCCTTGGCCTCCACCCAGGGGCCTCTTACCCCAGCAAGCTACCCAGGGGGTCCACCTCTTTCCCTGGACTTGCAGTAGAGGCCCTAGGGTACCTCCTGGCCCTCCACCTAGGGGCCTTTGACCCCAGCAAGCTACCCAGGGGTCCACAACTCTCCCTGGACTTGCAGTAGAGGCCCCAGGGTGCCCCCTTGGCCTCCACCTAGGGGCCTCTGACCCCAGCAAGCTACCCAGGGGTCCACAACTCTCCCTGGACTTGCAGTAGAGGCCTCAGGGTGCCCCCTTGGCCTCCACCTACGGGCCTCTGACCCCAGCAAGCTACCCAGGGGTCCACCTTTCTCCCTGGACATGCAGTAGACGCCCCAGGGTGCCCCCTGGCCCTCCACCTAGTGGCCTTTGACCCCAGGAAGCTATCCATGGGTCCACCTTGCTCCCTGGACTTGCAGTAGAGGCCCAAGAAGGCCACCTGGCCCTCCATCTAGGGGCCTAGGACCCCAGAAAGCTACCCAGGGGTCCACCTCTCTCACTGGACTGGCAGTAGAGGCCCCAGGGTGCCCCCTTGCCCTCCAAAAAGGAGTCTTTGACCCCAGCAACCTACCCAGTGGTCCACCTCTATCCCTGGACTTGGAGGAAAGGCCCCAGGGTGCCCCCTTGGCCTCCACCTAGGGGCCTCTGACCCCAGCAAGCTACCCAGGGGTCCAAAATTCTCCCTGGACTTGCAGTAGAGGCCCCAGGGTGCCCCCTTGGCCTCCACCCAGGGGCCTCTTACCCCAGCAAGCTACCCAGGGGGTCCACCTCTTTCCCTGGACTTGCAGTAGAGGCCCTAGGGTACCTCCTGGCCCTCCACCTAGGGGCCTTTGACCCCAGCAAGCTACCCAGGGGTCCACAACTCTCCCTGGACTTGCAGTAGAGGCCCCAGGGTGCCCCCTTGGCCTCCACCTAGGGGCCTCTGACCCCAGCAAGCTACCCAGGGGTCCACAACTCTCCCTGGACTTGCAGTAGAGGCCCCAGGGTGCCCCCTTGACCTCCACCTAGGGGCCTCTGACCCCAGCAAGCTACCCAGGGGTCCACAACTCTCCCTGGACTTTCAGTAGAGGCCACAGGGTGCCCCCTTGGCCTCCACCCAGGGGCCTCTGACCCCAGCAAGCTACCCAGGGGTCCACCTTTCTCCCTGGACTTGAAGTATAGGCCCAAGGGTGCCCACTGGCCCTCCACCTAGGTTCCTAAGACCCCAACAAGCTACCCAGGGGTCCACAACTCTCCCTGGACTTGCAGTAGAGGCCCCAGGGTGCCCCCTGGCCCTCCACCTAGGGGCCTAAGACCCCAGCAAGCTACCCAGGGGTCCACCTCTCTCCCTTGACTTGAAGTATAGGCCCAAGGGTGCCCACTGGCCATCCACCTAGGAGCCTAAGACCCCAACAAGCTACCCAGGGGTCCACAACTCTCCCTGGACTTGCAGTAGAGGCCCCAGGGTGCCCCCTGGCCCTCCACCTAGGGCCCTCTGACCCCAGCAAGCTACCCAGGGGACCACCTCTCTCCCTTGACTTGAAGTTTAGGCCCCAGGGTTCCCCCTGGCCCTCCACCTAGGGGACTAGGACCCCAGCAAGCTACCCAGGGGTCCACTTCTCTGCCTGGACTTGCAGTAGAGGCCCCAGGGTGCCCCCTTGGCCTCCACCTAGGGGCCTCTGACCCCAGCAAGCTACCCAGGGGTCCACAACTCTCCCTGGACTTGCAGTAGAGGCCCCAGGGTGCCCCCTTGGCCTCCACCCAGGGGCCTCTGACCCCAGCAAGCTACCCAGGGGTCCACCTTGCTCCCTGGACTTGAAAGATAGGCCCAAGGGTGCCCACTGGCCCTCCACCTAGGGGCCTAAGACCCCAACAAGCTACCCAGGGGTCCACAACTCTCCCTGGACTTGCAGTAGAGGCCCCAGGGTGACCCCTGGCCCTCCACCTAGGGGCCTAAGACCCCAGCAAGCTACCCAGGGGTCCACCTCTCTCCCTTGACTTGAAGTAGAGGCCCCAGGGTGCCCCCTGGCCCTCCACCTAGGGGACTAGGACCCCAGCTAGCTACCCAGGGGTCCACCTCTCTGCCTGGACTTGCAGTAGAGGCCCCAGGGTGCCCCCTTGCCCTCCTCCCAGGGGCCTCTGACCCCAGCCAGCTACCCAGGGATCCACCTCTCTCCCTGGACTTGCAGTAGAGGCCCTAGGGTACCTCCTGGCCCTCCACCTAGGGGCCTCTGACCCCAGCAAGCTACCTAGGGGTCCACAACTCTCCCTGGACTTGCAGTAGAGGCCCCAGGGTGCCCCCTGGCCCTCCACCCAGGGGCCTCTGACCCCAGCAAGCTACCCAGGGGTCCACCTCTCTCCCTGGACTTGCAGTAGAGGCCCTAGGGTACCTACTGGCCCTCCACCTAGGGGCCTCTGACCCCAGCAAGCTACCTAGGGGTCCACAACTCTCCCTGGACTTGCAGTAGAGGCCCCAGGGTGCCCCCTTGGCCTCCAACCAGGGGCCTCTGACCCCAGCAAGCTACCCAGGGGTCCACCTTTCTCCCTGGACTTGAAGTATAGGCCCAAGGGTGCCCTCTGGCCATCCACCTAGGGGCCTAAGACCCCAACAAGCTACCCAGGGGTCCACAACTCTCCCTGGACTTGCAGTAGAGGCCCTAGGGTACCTCCTGGCCCTCCACCTAGGGGCCTCTGACCCCAGCAAGCTACCCAGGGGTCCACAACTCTCCCTGGACTTGCAGTAGAGGCCCCAGGGTGCCCCCTTGGCCTCCACCTAGGGGCCTATGACCCCAGCAAGCTACCCAGGGGTCCACAACTCTCCCTGGACTTGCAGTAGAGGCCCCAGGGTGCCCCCTTGGCCTCCACCCAGGGGCCTCTGACCCCAGCAAGCTACCCAGGGGTCCACCTTTCTCCCTGGACTTGAAGTATAGGCCCAAGGGTGCCCTCTGGCCATCCACCTAGGGGCCTAAGACCCCAACAAGCTACCCAGGGGTCCACAACTCTCCATGGACTTGCAGTAGAGGCCCCAGGGTGCCCCCTGGCCTTCACCTAGGGGCCTCTGACCCCAGCAAGCTACCCAGGGGTCCACCTCTCTCCCTTGACTTGAAGTATAGGCCCCAGGTTGCCCCCTGGCCCTCCACCTAGGGGACTAGGACCCCAGCAATCTACCCAGGGGTCCACCTCTCTGCCTGGACTTGCAGTAGAGGCCCCAGGGTGCCGCCTTGGCCTCCACCTAGGGGCCTCTCACCCCAGCAAGCTACCCAGGGGTCCACAACTCTCCGTGGACTTGCAGTAGAAGCCCCAGGGTGCCCCCTTGGCCTCCACCCAGGGGCCTCTGACCCCAGCAAGCTACCCAGGGGTCCACCTTTCTCCCTGGACTTGAAGTAAAGGCCCAAGGGTGCCCACTGGCCCTCCACCTAGGGGCCTAAGACCCCAACAAGCTACCCAGGGGTCCACAACTCTCCCTGGACTTGCAGTAGAGGCCCTAGGGTACCTCCTGGCCCTCCACCTAGGGGCCTCTGACCCCAGCAAGCTACCCAGGGGTCCACAACTCTCCCTGGACTTGCAGTAGAGGCCCCAAGGTGCCCCCTTGGCCTCCACCCAGGGGCCTCTGACCCCAGCAAGCTACCCAGGGGTCCACCTTTCTCCTTGGACTTGACGTATAGGCCTCAGGGTGCCCACTTGCCCTCCACCTAGGGGACTAGGACCCCAGCTAGCTACCCAGGGGTCCACCTCTCTGCCTGGACTTGCAGTATAGGCCCCAGGCTGCCCCCTTGTCCTCCACCCAGGGGCCTCTGACCCCAGCAAGCTACCCAGGGGTCCACCTCTCTCCCTTGACTTGAAGTATAGGCCCCAGGGTGTCTCCTGGCCCTCCACCTAGGGGCCTCTGACCCCAGCAAGCTACCCAGGGGTCCACCTCTCTCCCTGGACTTGCAGTATAGGCCCCAGGGTGCCCCCTGGCCCTCCACCTAGGGACCTAAGACCCCAGCAAGTTACCCAGGGGTCCACCTCTCTCCCTTGACTTGAAGTATAGGCTCCAGGGTGCCCCCTGGCCCTCCACCTAGGGGACAAGGACCCCAGCAAGCTACCCAGGGGTCCACCTCTCTCCCTTGACTTGAAGTATAGGCTCCAGGGTGCCCCCTGGCCCTCCACCTAGGGGACAAGGACCCCAGCAAGCTACCCAGGGGTCCACAACTCTCCCTGGACTTGCAGTACAGGCCCCAGGGTGCCCCCTTGGCCTCCACCTAGGGGCCTATGACCCCAGCAAGCTACCCAGGGGTCCACAACTCTCCCTGGACTTGCAGTAGAGGCCCCAGGGTGCCCCCTTGGCCTCCACCCAGGGGCCTCTGACCCCAGCAAGCTACCCAGGGGTCCACCTTTCTCCCTGGACTTGAAGTATAGGCCCAAGGGTGCCCACTGGCCCTCCACCTAGGGGCCTAAGACCCCAACAAGCTACCCAGGGGTCCACAACTCTCCCTGGACTTGCAATATAGGCCCCAGGGTGCCCCCTGGCCCTCCACCTAGGGGCCTAAGACCCCAGCAAGCTATCCAGGGGTCCACCTCTCTTTCTTGACTTGAAGTATATGCCCCAGGGTGCCCCCTGGCCCTCCACCTAGGGGACTAGGACCCCAGCTAGCTACCCAGGGGTCCACCTCTCTGCCTGGACTTGCAGTAGAGGCCCCAGGGTGCCCCCTTGCCCTCCACCCAGGGGCCTCTGACCCCAGCAAGCTACCCAGGGGTCCACCTCTCTCCCTTGACTTGAAGTATAGGCCCCAGGGTGTCTCCTGGCCCTCCACCTAGGGGCCTCTGACCCCAGCAAGCTACCCAGGGGTCCACAACTCTCCCTGGACTTGCAGTAGAGGCCCCAGGGTGCCCCCTTGGCCTCAACCCAGGGGCCTTTGACCCCAGCAAGCTACCCAGGGGTCCACCTTTCTCCGTGGACTTGAAGTAGAGGCCCCAGGGTGCCCCCTGGCCCTCCACCTAGGGACCTAAGACCCCAGCAAGCTACCCAGGGGTCCACCTCTCTCCCTTGACTTGAAGTATAGGCCCCAGGATGCCCCCTGGCCCTCCACCTAGGGGACTAGGACCCCAGCAAGGTACCCAGGGGTCCACCTCTCTGACTGGACTTGCAGTAGAGGCCCCAGGGTGCCCCCTTGGCCTTCACCTAGGGGCCTCTGACCCCAGCAAGCTACCCAGGGGTCCACAACTCTCCCTGGACTTGCAGTAGAGGCCCCAGGGTACCCCCTTGGCCTCCACCCAGGGGCCTCTGACCCCAGAAAGCTACTCAGGGGTTCCACCTCTTTCCCTGGACTTGCAGTAAAGGCCCCAGGGTGCCCCCTTGGCCTTCACCCTGGGGCCTCCGACCCCAGCAAGCTACCCAGGGGTCCACCTTTCTCCCTTGACTTGAAGTATAGGCCCAAGGGTGCCCACTGGCCCTCCACCTAGGGGCCTCTGACCCCAGCAAGCTACCTAGGGGTCCACCTCTCTCCCTGGACTTGCAGTATAGGCCCCAGGGTGCCCCCTGGCCCTCCACCTAGGCACCTAAGACCCCAGCAAGTTAACCAGGGGTCCACCTCTCTCCCTTGACTTGAAGTATAGGCTCCAGGGTGCCCCCTGGCCCTCCACCTAGGGGACAAGGACCCCAGCAAGCTACCCAAGGGTCCACAACTCTCCCTGGACTTGCAGTACAGGCCCCAGGGTGCCCCCTTGGCCTCCACCTAGGGGCCTCTGACCCCAGCAAGCTACCCAGGGGACCACAACTCTCCCTGGACTTTCAGTAGAGGCCCCAGGGTACCCCCTTGGCCTCCACCCAGGGGCCTCTGACCCCAGCAAGCTACCCAGGGGGTCCACCTCTTTCCCTGGCCTTGCAGTAGAGGCCCTAGGGTACCTCCTGGCCTTCCACTAGGGGCCTTTGACCCCAGCAAGCTACCCAGGGGTCCACAACTCTCCCTGGACTTGCAGTAGAGGCCCCAGGGTGCCCCCTTGGCCTCCACCCAGGGGCCTCTGACCCCAGCAAGCTACCCAGGGGTCCACCTTTCTCCCTGGACTTGAAGTATAGGCCCAAGGGTGCCCACTGGCCATCCACCTAGGGGCCTAAGACCCCAACAAGCTACCCAGGGGTCCACAACTCTCCCTGAACTTGCAGTAGAGGACCCCAGGGTGCCCCCTGGCCCTCCACCTAGGGGCCTCTTACCCCAGCAAGCTACCCAGGGGTCCATCTCTCTCCCTGGACTTGCAGAATAGGCCCCAGGGAGCCCCCTGGCCCTCCACCTAGGGACCTAAGACCCCAGCAAGCTACCTAGGGGTCCACCTCTCTCCCTTGAATTGAAGTATAGGCCCCAGGGTGCCCCCTGGCCCTCCACCTAGGGGACAAGGACCCCAGCAAGCTACCCAGGGGTCCACCTCTCTGCCTGGACTTGCAGTAGAGGCCCCAGGGTGTCCCCTTGGCCTCCACCTAGGGGCCTCTGACCCCAGCAAGCTACCCAGGGGTCCACAACTCTCCCTGGACTTGCAGTAGAGGCCCCAGGGTGCCCCCTTGGCCTCCACCCAGGGGCCTCTGACCCCAGCAAGCTACCTAGGGGTCCACCTTTCTCCCTGGACTTGAAGTATAGGCCTAAGGGTGCCCACTGGCCCTCCACCTAGGGGCCTCTGACCCCAGCAAGCTACCCAGGGGTCCACCTCTCTCCCTGGACTTGCAGTAGAGGCCCCAGGGTGCCCCCTGGCCCTCCACCTAGGCACCTAAGACCCCAGCAAGTTAACCAGGGGTCCACCTCTCTCCCTTGACTTGAAGTATAGGCTCCAGGGTGCCCCCTGGCCCTCCACCTAGGGGACAAGGACCCCAGCAAGCTACCCAGGGGTCCACAACTCTCCCTGGACTTGCAGTACAGGCCCCAGGGTGCCCCCTTGGCCTCCACCTAGGGGCCTCTGACCCCAGCAAGCTACCCAGGGGACCACAACTCTCCCTGGACTTGCAGTAGAGGCCCCAGGGTACCCCCTTGGCCTCCACCCAGGGGCCTCTGACCCCAACAAGCTACCCAGGGGGTCCACCTCTTTCCCTGGCCTTGCAGTAGAGGCCCTAGGGTACCTCCTGGCCTTCCACCTAGGGGCCTTTGACCCCAGCAAGCTACCCAGGGGTCCACAACTCTCCCTGGACTTGCAGTAGAGGCCCCAGGGTGCCCCCTTGGCCTCCACCCAGGGGCTTCTGACCCCAGCAAGCTACCCAGGGGTCCACCTTTCTCCCTGGACTTGAAGTATAGGCCCAAGGGTGCCCACTGGCCATCCACCTAGGGGCCTAAGACACCAACAAGCTACCCAGGGGTCCACAACTCTCCCTGGACTTGCAATAGAGGCCCCAGGGTACCCCCTTGGCCTCCACCCAGGGGCCTCTGACCCCAGCAAGCTACCCAGGGGGTCCACCTCTTTCCCTGGACTTGCAGTAGAGGCCCTAGGGTACCTCCTGGCCCTCCACCTAGGGGCCTTTGACCCCAGCAAGCTACCCAGGGGTCCACAACTCTCCCTGGACTTGCAGTAGAGGCCCCAGGGTGCCCCCTTGGCCTCCATCTAGGGGATTCTGACCCCAGCAAGCTACCCAGGGGTCCACAACTCTCCCTGGACTTGCAGTAGAGGCCCCAGGGTGCCCCCTTGGCCTCCACCCAGGGGCCTCTGACCCCAGCAAGCTACCCAGGGGTCCAGAACTCTCCCTGGACTTGCAGTAGAGGCCCCAGGGTGCCCCCTTGGCCTCCACCCAGGGGCCTCTGACCCCAGCAAGCTACCCAGGGGTCCACCTTTTTCCCTGGACTTGAAGTATAGGCCCAAGGGTGCCCACTGGCCCTCCACCTAGGGGCCTAAGACCCCAACAAGCTACCCAGGGGTCCACAACTCTCCCTGGACTTGCAATAGAGGCCCCAGGGTGCCCCCTGGCCCTCCACCTAGGGGCCTAAGACCCCAGCAAGCTACCCAGGGGTCCACCTCTCTTTCTTGACTTGAAGTATAGGCCCCAGGGTGCCCCCTGGCCCTCCACCTAGGGGACTAGGACCCCAGCTAGCTACCCAGGGGTACACCTCTCTGCCTGGACTTGCAGTAGAGGCCCCAGGGTGCCCCCTTGCCCTCCACCCAGGGGCCTCTAACCCCAGCAAGCTACCCAGGGGTCCACCTTTCTCCCTGGACTTGAAGCATAGGCCCAAGGGTGCACACTGGCCCTCCACCTAGGGGCCTAAGACCCCAACAAGCTACCCAGGGGTCCACAACTCTCCCTGGACTTGCAGTAGAGGCCCCAGGGTGCCCCCTTGGCCTCCACCCAGGGGCCTCTGACCCCAGCAAGCTACCCAGGGGTCCACCTTTCTCCCTGGACTTGAAGTATAAGCCCAAGGGTGCACACTGGCCCTCCACCTAGGGGCCTAAGACCCCAACAAGCTACCCAGGGGTCCACAACTCTCCCTGGACTTGCAGTAGAGGCCCCAGGGTGCCCCCTTGCCCTCCACCCAGGGGCCTCTGACCCCACCAAGCTACCCAGGGGGTCCACCTCTTTCCCTGGACTTGCAGTAGAGGCCCAAGGGTACCTCCTGGCCCTCCACCTAGGGGCCTTTGAACCCAGCAAGCTACCCAGGGGTCCACAACTCTCCCTGGACTAGCAGTACAGGCCCCAGGGTGCCCCCTTGGCCTCCACCTAGGGGCATCTGACCCCAACAAGCTACCCAGGGGTCCACAACTCTCCCTGGACTTGCAGTAGAGGCCCCAGGGTACCCCCTTGGCCTCCACCCAGGGGCCTCTGACCCCAGCAAGCTACCCAGGGGGTCCACCTCTTTCCCTGGACTTGCAGTAGAGGCCCTAGGGTACCTCCTGGCCCTCCACCTAGGGGCCTTTGACCCCAGCAAGTTACCCAGGGGTCCACAACTCTCCCTGGACTTGCAGTAGAGGCCCCAGGGTGCCCCCTTGGCCTCCACCTAGGGGCCTCTGACCCCAGCAAGCTACCCAGGGGTCCACAACTCTCCCTGGACTTGCAGTAGAGGCCCCAGGGTGCCACCTTGGCCTCCACCTAGGGGCCTCTGACCCCAGCAAGCTACCCAGGGGTCCAAAATTCTCCCTGGACTTGCAGTAGAGGCCCCAGGGTACCCCCTTGGCCTCCACCCAGGGGCCTCTGACCCCAGCAAGCTACCCAGGGGGTCCACCTCTTTCCCTGGACTTGCAGTAGAGGCCCTAGGGTACCTCCTGGCCCTCCACCTAGGGGCCTTTGACCCTAGCAAGCTACCCAGGGGTCCACAACTCTCCCTGGACTTGCAGTAGAGGCCCCAGGGTGCCCCCTTGGCCTCCACCTAGGGGCCTCTGACCCCAGCAAGCTACCCAGGGGTCCACAACTCTCCCTGGACTTGCAGTAGAGGCCCCAGGGTGCCACCTTGGCCTCCACCTAGGGGCCTCTGACCCCAGCAAGCTACCCAGGGGTCCAAAATTCTCCCTGGACTTGCAGTAGAGGCCCCAGGGTGCCCCCTTGGCCTCCACCCAGGGGCCTCTGACCCCAGCAAGCTACCCAGGGGTCCACCTTTCTCCCTGGACTTGAAGTATAGGCCCAAGGGTGCCCACTGGCCATCCACCTAGGGGCCTAAGACACCAACAAGCTACCCAGGGGTCCACAACTCTCCCTGGACTTGCAGTAGAGGCCCCAGGGTGCCCCCTGGCCCTCCACCTAGGGGCCTCTGACCCCAGCAAGCTACCCAGGGGTCCACCTCACTCCCTGGACTTGCAGTATAGGCCCCAGGGTGCCCCCTGGCCCTCCACCTATGGACCTAAGACCCCAGCAAGCTACCCAGGGGTCCACCTCTCTCCCTTGACTTGAAGTATAGGCCCCAGGGTACCCCCTGGCCCTCCACCTAGGGGACTAGGACCCCAGCAAGGTACCCAGGGGTCCACCTCTCTGCCTGGACTTGCAGTAGAGGCCCCAGGGTGACCCCTTGGCCTCCACCTAGGGGCCTCTGACCCCAGCAAGCTACCCAGGGGTCCACAACTCTCCCTGGACTTGCAATAGAGGCCCCAGGGTACCCCCTTGGCCTCCACCCAGGGTTCTCTGACCCCAGCAAGCTACCCAGGGGGTCCACCTCTTTCACTGGACTTGCAGTAGAGGCCCTAGGGTACCTCCTGGCCCTCCACCTAGGGGCCTTTGACCTCAGCAAGCTACCCAGGGGTCCACAACTCTCCCTGGACTTGCAGTAGAGGCCCCAGGGTGCCCCCTGGCCCTCCACCTATGGACCTAAGACCCCAGCAAGCTACCCAGGGGTCCACCTCTCTCCCTTGACTTGAAGTATAGGCCCCAGGGTACCCCCTGGCCCTCCACCTAGGGGACTAGGACCCCAGCAAGGTACCCAGGGGTCCACCTCTCTGCCTGGACTTGCAGTAGAGGCCCCAGGGTGACCCCTTGGCCTCCACCTAGGGGCCTCTGACCCCAGCAAGCTACCCAGGGGTCCACAACTCTCCCTGGACTTGCAATAGAGGCCCCAGGGTACCCCCTTGGCCTCCACCCAGGGGCCTCTGACCCCAGCAAGCTACCCAGGGGTCCACAACTCTCCCTGGACTTGCAGTAGAGGCCCCAGGGTGCCCCCTTGGCCTCCACCCAGGGGCCTCTGACCCCAGCAAGCTACCCAGGGGTCCACCTTTCTCCCTGGACTTGAAGTATAGGCCCAAGGGTGCCCACTGGCCCTCCACCTAGGGGCCTAAGACCCCAACAAGCTACCCAGGGGTCCAAAACTCTCCCTGGACTTGCAGTAGAGGCCCCAAGGTGCCCCCTGGCCCTCCACCTAGGGGCCTAAGACCCCAGCAAGCTACCCAGGGGTCCACCTCTCTCCCTTGACTTGAAGTATAGGCCCCAGGGTGCCCCCTGGCCCTCCACCTAGGGGACTAGGACCCCAGCTAGCTACCCAGGGGTCCACCTCTCTGCCTGGACTTGCAGTAGAGGCCCCAGGGTGCCCCCTTGCGCTCCACCCAGGGGCCTCTGACCCCAGCAAGCTACCCAGGGGTCCACCTCTCTCCCTTGACTTGAAGTATAGGCCCCAGGGTGTCTCCTGGCCCTCCACCTAGGGGCCTCTGACCCCAGCAAGCTACCCAGGGGTCCACAACTCTCCCTGGACTTGCAGTAGAGGCCCCAGGGTGCCCCCTTGGCCTCAACCCAGGGGCCTTTGACCCCAGCAAGCTACCCAGGGGTCCACCTTTCTCCGTGGACTTGAAGTAGAGGCCCCAGGGTGCCCCCTGGCCCTCCACCTAGGGACCTAAGACCCCAGCAAGCTACCCAGGGGTCCACCTCTCTCCCTTGACTTGAAGTATAGGCCCCAGGGTGCCCCCTGGCCCTCCACCTAGGGGACTAGGACCCCAGCAAGGTACCCAGGGGTCCACCTCTCTGCCTGGACTTGCAGTAGAGGCCCCAGGGTGCCCCCTTGGCCTCCACCTAGGGGCCTCTGACCCAGCAAGCTACCCAGGGGTCCACAACTCTCCCTGGACTTGCAGTAGAGGCCCCAGGGTACCCCCTTGGCCTCCACCCAGGGGCCTCTGACCCCAGCAAGCTACTCAGGGGTTCCACCTCTTTCTCTGGACTTGCAGTAGAGGCCCCAGGGTGCCCCCTTGGCCTCCACCCAGGGGCCTCCGACCCCAGCAAGCTACCCAGGGGTCCACCATTCTCCCTGGACTTGAAGTATAGGCCCAAGGGTGCCCACTGGCCCTCCACCTAGGGGCCTAAGACCCCAACAAGCTACCCAGGGGTCCACAACTCTCCCTGGACTTGCAGTAGAGGCCCCAGGGTGCCCCCTGGCCCTCCACCTAGGGGCCTAAGAGCCCAGCAAGCTACCCAGGGGTCCACCTCTCTCCCTTGACTTGAATTATAGGCCCCAGGGTGCCCCTGGCCCACCACCTAGGGGACTAGGACCCCAGCTAGCTACCCAGGGGTCCACCTCTCTGCCTGGACTTGCAGTATAGGCCCCAGGCTGCCCCCTTGCCCTCCACCCAGGGGCCTCTGACCCCAGCAAGCTACCCAGGGGTCCACCTCTCTCCCTTGACTTGAAGTATAGGCCCCAGGGTGCCCCCTGGCCCTCCACCTAGGGGACTAGGACCCCAGCAAGCTACCCAGGGGTACACCTCTCTGTCTGGACTTGCAGTAGAGGCCCCAGGGTGCCCCGTGGCCTCCTTCTAGGGGCCTCTGACCCCAGCAAGCTACCCAGGGGTCCACAACTCTCCCTCGACTTGCAGTAGAGGCCTCAGGGTGCCCCCTTGGCCTCCACCTACGGGCCTCTGACCCCAGCAAGCTACCCAGGGGTCCACCTTTCTCCCTGGACATGCAGTAGACGCCCCAGGGTGCCCCCTGGCCCTCCACCTAGTGGCCTTTGACCCCAGGAAGCTATCCATGGGTCCACCTTGCTCCCTGGACTTGCAGTAGAGGCCCAAGAAGGCCACCTGGCCCTCCATCTAGGGGCCTAGGACCCCAGAAAGCTACCCAGGGGTCCACCTCTCTCACTGGACTGGCAGTAGAGGCCCCAGGGTGCCCCCTTGCCCTCCAAAAAGGAGTCTTTGACCCCAGCAACCTACCCAGTGGTCCACCTCTATCCCTGGACTTGGAGGAAAGGCCCCAGGGTGCCCCCTTGGCCTCCACCTAGGGGCCTCTGACCCCAGCAAGCTACCCAGGGGTCCAAAATTCTCCCTGGACTTGCAGTAGAGGCCCCAGGGTGCCCCCTTGGCCTCCACCCAGGGGCCTCTTACCCCAGCAAGCTACCCAGGGGGTCCACCTCTTTCCCTGGACTTGCAGTAGAGGCCCTAGGGTACCTCCTGGCCCTCCACCTAGGGGCCTTTGACCCCAGCAAGCTACCCAGGGGTCCACAACTCTCCCTGGACTTGCAGTAGAGGCCCCAGGGTGCCCCCTTGGCCTCCACCTAGGGGCCTCTGACCCCAGCAAGCTACCCAGGGGTCCACAACTCTCCCTGGACTTGCAGTAGAGGCCCCAGGGTGCCCCCTTGACCTCCACCTAGGGGCCTCTGACCCCAGCAAGCTACCCAGGGGTCCACAACTCTCCCTGGACTTTCAGTAGAGGCCACAGGGTGCCCCCTTGGCCTCCACCCAGGGGCCTCTGACCCCAGCAAGCTACCCAGGGGTCCACCTTTCTCCCTGGACTTGAAGTATAGGCCCAAGGGTGCCCACTGGCCCTCCACCTAGGTTCCTAAGACCCCAACAAGCTACCCAGGGGTCCACAACTCTCCCTGGACTTGCAGTAGAGGCCCCAGGGTGCCCCCTGGCCCTCCACCTAGGGGCCTAAGACCCAGCAAGCTACCCAGGGGTCCACCTCTCTCCCTTGACTTGAAGTATAGGCCCAAGGGTGCCCACTGGCCATCCACCTAGGAGCCTAAGACCCCAACAAGCTACCCAGGGGTCCACAACTCTCCCTGGACTTGCAGTAGAGGCCCCAGGGTGCCCCCTGGCCCTCCACCTAGGGCCCTCTGACCCCAGCAAGCTACCCAGGGGACCACCTCTCTCCCTTGACTTGAAGTTTAGGCCCCAGGGTTCCCCCTGGCCCTCCACCTAGGGGACTAGGACCCCAGCAAGCTACCCAGGGGTCCACTTCTCTGCCTGGACTTGCAGTAGAGGCCCCAGGGTGCCCCCTTGGCCTCCACCTAGGGGCCTCTGACCCCAGCAAGCTACCCAGGGGTCCACAACTCTCCCTGGACTTGCAGTAGAGGCCCCAGGGTGCCCCCTTGGCCTCCACCCAGGGGCCTCTGACCCCAGCAAGCTACCCAGGGGTCCACCTTTCTCCCTGGACTTGAAAGATAGGCCCAAGGGTGCCCACTGGCCCTCCACCTAGGGGCCTAAGACCCCAACAAGCTACCCAGGGGTCCACAACTCTCCCTGGACTTGCAGTAGAGGCCCCAGGGTGACCCCTGGCCCTCCACCTAGGGGCCTAAGACCCCAGCAAGCTACCCAGGGGTCCACCTCTCTCCCTTGACTTGAAGTAGAGGCCCCAGGGTGCCCCCTGGCCCTCCACCTAGGGGACTAGGACCCCAGCTAGCTACCCAGGGGTCCACCTCTCTGCCTGGACTTGCAGTAGAGGCCCCAGGGTGCCCCCTTGCCCTCCTCCCAGGGGCCTCTGACCCCAGCCAGCTACCCAGGGATCCACCTCTCTCCCTGGACTTGCAGTAGAGGCCCTAGGGTACCTCCTGGCCCTCCACCTAGGGGCCTCTGACCCCAGCAAGCTACCTAGGGGTCCACAACTCTCCCTGGACTTGCAGTAGAGGCCCCAGGGTGCCCCCTGGCCCTCCACCCAGGGGCCTCTGACCCCAGCAAGCTACCCAGGGGTCCACCTCTCTCCCTGGACTTGCAGTAGAGGCCCTAGGGTACCTCCTGGCCCTCCACCTAGGGGCCTCTGACCCCAGCAAGCTACCTAGGGGTCCAGAACTCTCCCTGGACTTGCAGTAGAGGCCCCAGGGTGCCCCCTTGGCCTCCACCCAGGGGCCTCTGACCCCAGCAAGCTACCCAGGGGTCCACCTTTCTCCCTGGACTTGAAGTGTAGGCCTCAGGGTGCCCACTGGCCCTCCACCTAGGGGCCTAAGACCCCAGCAAGCTACCCAGGGGTCCACAACTCTCCCTGGACTTGCAGTAGAGGCCCCAGGGTGCCCCCTTGGCCTCCACCCAGGGGCCTCTGACCCCAGCAAGCTACCCAGGGGTCCACCTTTCTCCCTGGACTTGAAGTATAGGCCCAAGGGTGCACACTGGCCCTCCACCTAGGGGCCTAAGACCCCAACAAGCTACCCAGGGGTCCACAACTCTCCCTGGACTTGCAGTAGAGGCCCCAGGGTGCCCCCTTGGCCTCCAACCAGGGGCCTCTGACCCCAGCAAGCTACCCAGGGGTCCACCTTTCTCCCTGGACTTGAAGTATAGGCCCAAGGGTGCCCTCTGGCCATCCACCTAGGGGCCTAAGACCCCAACAAGCTACCCAGGGGTCCACAACTCTCCCTGGACTTGCAGTAGAGGCCCTAGGGTACCTCCTGGCCCTCCACCTAGGGGCCTCTGACCCCAGCAAGCTACCCAGGGGTCCACAACTCTCCCTTTACTTGCAGTAGAGGCCCCAGGGTGCCCCCTTGGCCTCCACCTAGGGGCCTATGACCCCAGCAAGCTACCCAGGGGTCCACAACTCTCCCTGGACTTGCAGTAGAGGCCCCAGGGTGCCCCCTTGGCCTCCACCCAGGGGCCTCTGACCCCAGCAAGCTACCCAGGGGTCCACCTTTCTCCCTGGACTTGAAGTATAGGCCCAAGGGTGCCCTCTGGCCATCCACCTAGGGGCCTAAGACCCCAACAAGCTACCCAGGGGTCCACAACTCTCCATGGACTTGCAGTAGAGGCCCCAGGGTGCCCCCTGGCCTTCACCTAGGGGCCTCTGACCCCAGCAAGCTACCCAGGGGTCCACCTCTCTCCCTTGACTTGAAGTATAGGCCCCAGGTTGCCCCCTGGCCCTCCACCTAGGGGACTAGGACCCCAGCAATCTACCCAGGGGTCCACCTCTCTGCCTGGACTTGCAGTAGAGGCCCCAGGGTGCCGCCTTGGCCTCCACCTAGGGGCCTCTCACCCCAGCAAGCTACCCAGGGGTCCACAACTCTCCCTGGACTTGCAGTAGAGGCCCCAAGGTGCCCCCTTGGCCTCCACCCAGGGGCCTCTGACCCCAGCAAGCTACCCAGGGGTCCACCTTTCTCCTTGGACTTGACGTATAGGCCTCAGGGTGCCCACTTGCCCTCCACCTAGGGGACTAGGACCCCAGCTAGCTACCCAGGGGTCCACCTCTCTGCCTGGACTTGCAGTATAGGCCCCAGGCTGCCCCCTTGCCCTCCACCCAGGGGCCTCTGACCCCAGCAAGCTACCCAGGGGTCCACCTCTCTCCCTTGACTTGAAGTATAGGCCCCAGGGTGTCTCCTGGCCCTCCACCTAGGGGCCTCTGACCCCAGCAAGCTACCCAGGGGTCCACCTCTCTCCCTTGACTTGCAGTATAGGCCCCAGGGTGCCCCTGGCCCTCCACCTAGGGACCTAAGACCCCAGCAAGCTACCCAGGGGTCCACCTCTCTCCCTTGACTTGAAGTATAGGCCCCAGGGTGCCCCCTGGCCTTCCACCTAGGGGACTAGGACCCCAGCAAGCTACCCAGGGGTCCACCTCTCTGCCTGGACTTGCAGTAGAGGCCCCAGGGCTCCCTTGGCCTCCACCTAGGGGCCTCTGACCCCAGCAAGCTACTTAGGTGTCCACAACTCTCCCTGGACTTGCAGTAGAGGCCCCAGGGTGCCCCCTGGCCCTCCACCTAGGGGCCTTTGACCCCAGCAAGCTACCCTGGGGGTCCTCCTCTTTCCCTGGACTTGCAGTAGAGGCCCTAGGATGCCCCCTTGGCCTTCACCTAGGGGGCTCTGACCCCAGCAAGCTACCCAGGGGTCCAAAACTCTCCCTGGACTTTCAGTAGAGGCCCCAGGGTGCCCCCTTGGCCTCCACCCAATGGCCTCTGACCCCAGCAAGCTACCCAGGGGGTCCACCTCTTTCCCTGGACTTGCAGTAGAGGCCCTAGGGTACCTCCTGGCCCTCCACCTAGAGGGCCTTTGACCACAGCAAGCTACCCAGGGGTCCAAAACTCTCCCTGGACTTGCAGTACCGGCCCCAGGGTGCCCCCTTCGCCTCCACCTAGGGGCCTCTGACCCCAGCAAGCTACACAGGGGTCCACAACTCTCCCTGGACTTGCAGTAGAGGCCCCAGGGTACCCCCCTTGGCCTCCACCCAGAGGCCTCTGACCCCAGCAAGCTACCCAGGGGGTCCACCTCTTTCCCTGGACTTGCAGTAGAGGCCCTAGGGTACCTCCTGGCCCTCCACCTAGGGGCCTTTGTCCCCAGCAAGCTACCCAGGGGTACACTACTCTCCCTGGACTTGCAGTAGAGGCCCCAGGGTGCCCCCTTGGCCTCCACCTAGGGGCCTCTGACCCCAGCAAGCTACCCAGCGGTCCACAACTCTCCCTGGACTTGCAGTAGAGGCCCCAGGGTGCACCCTTGGCCTCCACCCAGGGGCCTCTGACCACAGCAAGCTACCCAGGGGTCCACCTTTCTCTGACCCCAGCAAGCTACCCAGGGGTCCACCTCTCTCCCTTGACTTGCAGTACCGGCCCCAGGGTGCCCCCTTGGCCTCCACCTAGGGGCCTCTGTCCCCAGCAAGCTACCCAGGGGTCCACAACTCTCCCTGGACTTAAAGTAGAGGCCCCAGGGTACCCCCCTTGGCCTCCACCCAGAGGCCTCTGACCCCAGCAAGCTACCCAGGGGTACACTACTCTCCCTGGACTTGCAGTAGAGGCCCCAGGGTGCCCCCTGGCCCTCCACCTAGGGGACTAGGACCCCAGCAAGCTACCCAGGGGTCCACCTCTCTGCCGAGACTTGCAATAGAGGCCCCAGGGTGCCCCCTGGCCTTCCACCTAGGCACCTAAGACCCCAGCAAGTTAACCAGGGGTCCACCTCTCTCCCTTGACTTGAAGTATAGGCTCCAGGGTGCCCCCTGGCCCTCCACCTAGGGGCCTCTGACCCCAGCAAGCTACCCAGGGGTCCACAACTCTCCCTGGACTTGCAGTACAGGCCCCAGGGTGCCCCCTTGGCCTCCACCTAGGGGCCTCTGACCCCAGCAAGCTACCCAGGGGACCACAACTCTCCCTGGACTTGCAGTAGAGGCCCCAGGGTACCCCCTTGGCCTCCACCCAGGGGCCTCTGACCCCGGCAAGCTACCCAGGGGGTCCACCTCTTTCCCTGGCCTTGCAGTAGAGGCCCTAGGGTACCTCCTGGCCTTCCACCTAGGGGCCTTTGACCCCAGCAAGCTACCCAGGGGTCCACAACTCTCCCTGGACTTGCAGTAGAGGCCCCAGGGTGCCCCCTTGGCCTCCACCTAGGGGCCTCTGACCCCAGCAAGCTACCCAGGGGTCCACAACTCTCCCTGGACTTGCAGTAGAGGCCCCAGGGTGCCCCCTTGGCCTCCACCCAGGGGCCTCTGACCCCAGCAAGCTACCCAGGGGTCCACCTTTCTCCCTGGACTTGAAGTATAGGCCCAAGGGTGCCCACTGGCCATCCACCTAGGGGCCTAAGACCCCAACAAGCTACCCAGGGGTCCAAAACTCTCCCTGGACTTGCAGTAGAGGACCCCAGGGTGCCCCCTGGCCCTCCACCTAGGGGCCTCTGACCCCAGCAAGCTACCCAGGGGTCCATCTCTCTCCCTGGACTTGCAGTATAGGCCCCAGGGTGCCCCCTGGCCCTCCACCTAGGGACCTAAGACCCCAGCAAGCTACCTAGGGGTCCACCTCTCTCCCTTGAATTGAAGTATAGGCCCCAGGGTGCCCCCTGGCCCTCCACCTAAGGGACTAGAACCCCAGCAAGCTACCCAGGGGTCCACCTCTCTGCCTGGACTTGCTATAGAGGCCCCAGGGTGCCCCCTTGGCCTCCACCTAGGGGCCTCTGACCCCAGCAAGCTACCCAGGGGTCCACAACTCTCCCTGGACTTGCAGTAGAGGCCCCAGGGTGCCCCCTTGGCCTCCACCCAGGGGCCTCTGACCCCAGCAAGCTACCCAGGGGTCCACCTTTCTCCCTGGACTTGAAGTATAGGCCCAAGGGTGCCCACTGGCCCTCCACCTAGGGGCCTCTGACCCCAGCAAGCTACCCAGGGGTCCACCTTTCTCCCTGGACTTGAAGTATAGGCCCCAGGGTGCCCCCTGGCCCTCCACCTAGGCACCTAAGACCCCAGCAAGTTAACCAGGGGTCCACCTCTCTCCCTTGACTTGAAGTATAGGCTCCAGGGTGCCCCCTGGCCCTCCACCTAGGGGACAAGGACCCCAGCAAGCTACCCAGGGGTCCACAACTCTCCCTGGACTTGCAGTACAGGCCCCAGGGTGCCCCCTTGGCCTCCACCTAGGGGCCTCTGACCCCAGCAAGCTACCCAGGGGACCACAACTCTCCCTGGACTTGCAGTATAGGCCCCAGGGTACCCCCTTGGCCTCCGCCCAGGGGCCTCTGACCCCAGCAAGCTACCCAGGGGGTCCACCTCTTTCCCTGGCCTTGCAGTAGAGGCCCTAGGGTACCTCCTGGCCTTCCACCTAGGGGCCTTTGACCCCAGCAAGCTACCCAGGGGTCCACAACTCTCCCTGGACTTGCAGTAGAGGCCCCAGGGTGCCCCCTTGGCCTCCACCTAGGGGCCTCTGACCCCAGCAAGCAACCCAGGGGTCCACAACTCTCCCTGGACTTGCAGTAGAGGCCCCAGGGTGCCCCCTTGGCCTCCACCCAGGGGCCTCTGACCCCAGCAAGCTACCCAGGGGTCCACCTTTCTCCCTGGACTTGAAGTATAGGCCCAAGGGTGCCCACTGGCCATCCACCTAGGGGCCTAAGACCCCAACAAGCTACCCAGGGGTCCACAACTCTCCCTGGACTTGCAGTAGAGGACCCCAGGGTGCCCCCTGGCCCTCCACCTAGGGGCCTCTGACCCCAGCAAGCTACCCAGGGGTCCATCTCTCTCCCTGGACTTGCAGTATAGGCCCCAGGGTGCCCCCTGGCCCTCCACCTAGGGAACATAAGACCCCAGCAAGCTACCTAGGGGTCCACCTCTCTCCCTTGAATTGAAGTATAGGCCCCAGGGTGCCCCCTGGCCCTCCACCTAGGGGACAAGGACCCCAGCAAGCTACCCAGGGGTCCACCTCTCTGCCTGGACTTGCAGTAGAGGCCCCAGGGTGCCCCCTTGGCCTCCACCTAGGGGCCTCTGACCCCAGCAAGCTACCCAGGGGTCCACAACTCTCCCTGGACTTGCAGTAGAGGCCCCAGGGTGCCCCCTTGGCCTCCACCCAGTGGCCTCTGACCCCAGCAAGCTACCCAGGGGTCCACCTTTCTCCCTGGACTTGAAGTATAGGCCCAAGGGTGCCCACTGGCCCTCCACCTAGGGGCCTAAGACCCCAACAAGCTACCCAGGGGTTCACAACTCTCCCTGGACTTGCAGTAGAGGCCCCAGGGTGCCCCCTGGCCCTCCACCTAGGGGCCTAAGACCCCAGCAAGCTACCCAGGGGTCCACCTCTCTCCCTTGACTTGAAGTAGAGGCCCCAGGGTGCCCCTTTGCCCTACACCCAGGGGCCTCTGACCCCAGCAAGCTACCTAGGGGTCCACCTCTCTCCCTTGACTTGAAGTATAGGCCCCAGGGTGTCTCCTGGCCCTCCACCTAGGGGCCTCTGACCCCAGCAAGCTACCCAGGGGTCCACAACTCTCCCTGGACTTGAAGTAGAGGCCCCAAGTGCCCCCTTGGCCTCAACCCAGGGGCCTCTGACCCCAGCAAGCTACCCAGGGGTCCACCTTTCTCCGTGGACTTGAAGTATAGGCCTCAGGGTGCCCACTGGCCCTCCACCCAGGGGCCTAAGACCTCAGCAAGCTACCCAGGGGTCCACAACTCTCCCTGGACTTGCAGTAGAGGCCCCAGGGTTCCCCCTGGCCCTCCACCTAGGGGCCTCTGACCCCAGCAAGCTACCCAGGGGTCCACAACTCTCCCTGGACTTGCAGTAGAGGCCCCTGGGTGCCCCCTGGCCCTCCACCCAGGGACCTAAGACCCCAGCAAGCTACCCAGGGGTCCAGCTCTCTGCCTGGACTTGCAGTAGAGGCCCCAGGGTGCCCCCTTGGCCTCCACCTAGGGGCCTCTGACCCCAGCAAGCTACCCAGGGGTCCACCTCTCTCCCTTGACTTGCAGTACCGGCCCCAGGGTGCCCCCTTGGCCTCCACCTAGGGGCCTCTGTCCCCAGCAAGCTACCCAGGGGTCCACAACTCTCCCTGGACTTAAAGTAGAGGCCCCAGGGTACCCCCCTTGGCCTCCACCCAGAGGCCTCTGACCCCAGCAAGCTACCCAGGGGTACACTACTCTCCCTGGACTTGCAGTAGAGGCCCCAGGGTGCCCCCTGGCCCTCCACCTAGGGGACTAGGACCCCAGCAAGCTACCCAGGGGTCCACCTCTCTGCCGAGACTTGCAATAGAGGCCCCAGGGTGCCCCCTGGCCTTCCACCTAGGCACCTAAGACCCCAGCAAGTTAACCAGGGGTCCACCTCTCTCCCTTGACTTGAAGTATAGGCTCCAGGGTGCCCCCTGGCCCTCCACCTAGGGGCCTCTGACCCCAGCAAGCTACCCAGGGGTCCACAACTCTCCCTGGACTTGCAGTACAGGCCCCAGGGTGCCCCCTTGGCCTCCACCTAGGGGCCTCTGACCCCAGCAAGCTACCCAGGGGACCACAACTCTCCCTGGACTTGCAGTAGAGGCCCCAGGGTACCCCCTTGGCCTCCACCCAGGGGCCTCTGACCCCGGCAAGCTACCCAGGGGGTCCACCTCTTTCCCTGGCCTTGCAGTAGAGGCCCTAGGGTACCTCCTGGCCTTCCACCTAGGGGCCTTTGACCCCAGCAAGCTACCCAGGGGTCCACAACTCTCCCTGGACTTGCAGTAGAGGCCCCAGGGTGCCCCCTTGGCCTCCACCTAGGGGCCTCTGACCCCAGCAAGCTACCCAGGGGTCCACAACTCTCCCTGGACTTGCAGTAGAGGCCCCAGGGTGCCCCCTTGGCCTCCACCCAGGGGCCTCTGACCCCAGCAAGCTACCCAGGGGTCCACCTTTCTCCCTGGACTTGAAGTATAGGCCCAAGGGTGCCCACTGGCCATCCACCTAGGGGCCTAAGACCCCAACAAGCTACCCAGGGGTCCAAAACTCTCCCTGGACTTGCAGTAGAGGACCCCAGGGTGCCCCCTGGCCCTCCACCTAGGGGCCTCTGACCCCAGCAAGCTACCCAGGGGTCCATCTCTCTCCCTGGACTTGCAGTATAGGCCCCAGGGTGCCCCCTGGCCCTCCACCTAGGGACCTAAGACCCCAGCAAGCTACCTAGGGGTCCACCTCTCTCCCTTGAATTGAAGTATAAGCCCCAGGGTGCCCCCTGGCCCTCCACCTAAGGGACTAGAACCCCAGCAAGCTACCCAGGGGTCCACCTCTCTGCCTGGACTTGCTATAGAGGCCCCAGGGTGCCCCCTTGGCCTCCACCTAGGGGCCTCTGACCCCAGCAAGCTACCCAGGGGTCCACAACTCTCCCTGGACTTGCAGTAGAGGCCCCAGGGTGCCCCCTTGGCCTCCACCCAGGGGCCTCTGACCCCAGCAAGCTACCCAGGGGTCCACCTTTCTCCCTGGACTTGAAGTATAGGCCCAAGGGTGCCCACTGGCCCTCCACCTAGGGGCCTCTGACCCCAGCAAGCTACCCAGGGGTCCACCTTTCTCCCTGGACTTGAAGTATAGGCCCCAGGGTGCCCCCTGGCCCTCCACCTAGGCACCTAAGACCCCAGCAAGTTAACCAGGGGTCCACCTCTCTCCCTTGACTTGAAGTATAGGCTCCAGGGTGCCCCCTGGCCCTCCACCTAGGGGACAAGGACCCCAGCAAGCTACCCAGGGGTCCACAACTCTCCCTGGACTTGCAGTACAGGCCCCAGGGTGCCCCCTTGGCCTCCACCTAGGGGCCTCTGACCCCAGCAAGCTACCCAGGGGACCACAACTCTCCCTGGACTTGCAGTATAGGCCCCAGGGTACCCCCTTGGCCTCCGCCCAGGGGCCTCTGACCCCAGCAAGCTACCCAGGGGGTCCACCTCTTTCCCTGGCCTTGCAGTAGAGGCCCTAGGGTACCTCCTGGCCTTCCACCTAGGGGCCTTTGACCCCAGCAAGCTACCCAGGGGTCCACAACTCTCCCTGGACTTGCAGTAGAGGCCCCAGGGTGCCCCCTTGGCCTCCACCTAGGGGCCTCTGACCCCAGCAAGCAACCCAGGGGTCCACAACTCTCCCTGGACTTGCAGTAGAGGCCCCAGGGTGCCCCCTTGGCCTCCACCCAGGGGCCTCTGACCCCAGCAAGCTACCCAGGGGTCCACCTTTCTCCCTGGACTTGAAGTATAGGCCCAAGGGTGCCCACTGGCCATCCACCTAGGGGCCTAAGACCCCAACAAGCTACCCAGGGGTCCACAACTCTCCCTGGACTTGCAGTAGAGGACCCCAGGGTGCCCCCTGGCCCTCCACCTAGGGGCCTCTGACCCCAGCAAGCTACCCAGGGGTCCATCTCTCTCCCTGGACTTGCAGTATAGGCCCCAGGGTGCCCCCTGGCCCTCCACCTAGGGAACATAAGACCCCAGCAAGCTACCTAGGGGTCCACCTCTCTCCCTTGAATTGAAGTATAGGCCCCAGGGTGCCCCCTGGCCCTCCACCTAGGGGACAAGGACCCCAGCAAGCTACCCAGGGGTCCACCTCTCTGCCTGGACTTGCAGTAGAGGCCCCAGGGTGCCCCCTTGGCCTCCACCTAGGGGCCTCTGACCCCAGCAAGCTACCCAGGGGTCCACAACTCTCCCTGGACTTGCAGTAGAGGCCCCAGGGTGCCCCCTTGGCCTCCACCCAGTGGCCTCTGACCCCAGCAAGCTACCCAGGGGTCCACCTTTCTCCCTGGACTTGAAGTATAGGCCCAAGGGTGCCCACTGGCCCTCCACCTAGGGGCCTAAGACCCCAACAAGCTACCCAGGGGTTCACAACTCTCCCTGGACTTGCAGTAGAGGCCCCAGGGTGCCCCCTGGCCCTCCACCTAGGGGCCTAAGACCCCAGCAAGCTACCCAGGGGTCCACCTCTCTCCCTTGACTTGAAGTAGAGGCCCCAGGGTGCCCCTTTGCCCTACACCCAGGGGCCTCTGACCCCAGCAAGCTACCTAGGGGTCCACCTCTCTCCCTTGACTTGAAGTATAGGCCCCAGGGTGTCTCCTGGCCCTCCACCTAGGGGCCTCTGACCCCAGCAAGCTACCCAGGGGTCCACAACTCTCCCTGGACTTGAAGTAGAGGCCCCAAGTGCCCCCTTGGCCTCAACCCAGGGGCCTCTGACCCCAGCAAGCTACCCAGGGGTCCACCTTTCTCCGTGGACTTGAAGTATAGGCCTCAGGGTGCCCACTGGCCCTCCACCCAGGGGCCTAAGACCTCAGCAAGCTACCCAGGGGTCCACAACTCTCCCTGGACTTGCAGTAGAGGCCCCAGGGTTCCCCCTGGCCCTCCACCTAGGGGCCTCTGACCCCAGCAAGCTACCCAGGGGTCCACAACTCTCCCTGGACTTGCAGTAGAGGCCCCTGGGTGCCCCCTGGCCCTCCACCCAGGGACCTAAGACCCCAGCAAGCTACCCAGGGGTCCAGCTCTCTGCCTGGACTTGCAGTAGAGGCCCCAGGGTGCCCCCTTGGCCTCCACCTAGGGGCCTCTGACCCCAGCAAGCTACCCAGGGGTCCACAACTCTCCCTGGACTTGCAGTAGAGGCCTCAGGGTGCCCCCTTGGCCTCCACCTAGGGGCCTCTGACCCCAGCAAGCTACCCAGGGGTCCACCTTTCTCCCTGGACATGCAGTAGACGCCCCAGGGTGCCCCCTGGCCCTCCACCTAGTGGCCTTTGACCCCAGGAAGCTATCCAGGGGTCCACCTTGCTCCCTGGACTTGCAGTAGAGGCCCAAGAAGGCCACCTGGCCCTCCATCTAGTGGCCTAGGACCCCAGAAAGCTACCCAGGGGTCCACCTCTCTCCCTGGACTGGCAGTAGAGGCCCCAGGGTGCCCCCTTTCCCTCCAAAAAGGAGTCTTTGACCCCAGCAACCTACCCAGTGGTCCACCTCTCTCCCTGGACTTGGAGGATAGGCCCCAGGGTGCCCCCTGGCCCTCCACCTAGGGGCCTAAGACCCCAGCAAGCTACCCTGGGGTCCTCCTCTTTCCCTGGACTTGCAGTAGAGGCCCCAGGGTGCCCCCTTGGCCTCCACCTAGGGGCCTCTGACCCCAGCAAGCTACCCAGGGGTCCACCTTTCTCCCTGGACTTGAAGTATAGGCCCAAGGGGTCCCACTGGCCCCCCACCTAGGTTCCTGAGACCCCAACAAGCTACCCAGGGGTCCACAACTCTCCCTGGACTTGCAGTAGAGGCCCCAGGGTGCCCCCTGGCCCTCCACCTAGGGGCCTAAGACCCCAGCAAGCTACCCAGGGGTCCACCTCTCTCCCTTGACTTGAAGTATAGGCCCAAGGGTGCCCACTGGCCATCCACCTAGGGGCCTAAGACCCCAACAAGCTACCCAGGGGTCCGCAACTCTCCCTGGACTTGCAGTAGAGGCCCCAGGGTGCCCCCTGGCCCTCCACCTAGGGGCCTCTGACCCCAGCAAGCTACCCAGGGGTCCACAACTCTCCCTGGACTTGCAGTTGAGGCCCCAGGGTGCCCCCTTGGCCTCCATCTGGGGGACTCTGACCCCAGCAAGCTACCCAGGGGTCCACAACTCTTCCTGGACTTGCAGTAGAGGCCCCAGGGTGCCCCCTTGGCCTCCACCCAGGGGCCTCTGACCCCAGCAAGCTACCCAGGGGTCCACAACTCTCCCTGGACTTGCAGTAGAGGCCCCAGGGTGCCCCCTTGGCCTCCACCCAGGGGCCTCTGACCCCAGCAAGCTACCCTGGGGTCCACCTTTCTCCCTGGACTTGAAGTATAGGCCCAAGGGTGCCCACTGGCCCTCCACCTAGGGGCCTAAGACCCCAACAAGCTACCCAGGGGTCCACAACTATCCCTGGACTTGCAATAGAGGCCCCAGGGTGCCCCCTGGCCCTCCACCTAGGGGCCTAAGACCCCAGCAAGCTACCCAGGGGTCCACCTCTCTCCCTTGACTTGAAGTATAGGCCCCAGGGTGCCCCCTGGCCCTACACCTAGGGGACTAGGACCCCAGCTAGCTACCCAGGGGTCCACCTTTCTCCTTGGACTTGACGTATAGGCCTCAGGGTGCCCACTGGCCCTCCACGTTGGGGCCTTAGACCCCAGCAAGCTACCCAGGGGTCCACAACTCTCCCTGGACTTGCAGTAGAGGCCCCAGGGTGCCCCCTTGGCCTCCACCTAGGGGCCTCTGACCCCAGCAAGCTACCCAGGGGTCCACAACTCTCCCTGGACTTGCAGTAGAGGCCCCAGGGTGCCCCCTTGGCCTCCACCCAGGGGCCTCTGACCCCAGCAAGCTACCCAGGGGTCCACCTTTCTCCCTGGACTTGAAGTATAGGCCCAAGGGTGCCCACTGGCCATCCACCTAGGGGCCTAAGACACCAACAAGCTACCCAGGGGTCCACAACTCTCCCTGGACTTGCAGTATAGGCCCCAGGGTGCCCCTGGACCTCAACCTAGGGGCCTCTGACCCCAGCAAGCTACCCAGGGGTCCACCTCACTCCCTGGACTTGCAGTATAGGCCCCAGGGTGCCCCCTGGCCCTCCACCTAGGGACCTAAGACCCCAGCAAGCTACCCAGGGGTCCACCTCTCTCCCTTGACTTGAAGTATAGGCCCCAGGGTACCCCCTGGCCCTCCACCTAGGGGACTAGGACCCCAGCAAGGTACCCAGGGGTCCACCTCTCTGCCTGGACTTGCAGTAGAGGCCCCAGGGTGCCCCCTTGGCCTACACCTAAGGAACTCTGACCCCAGCAAGCTACCCAGGGGTCCACAACTCTCCCTGGACTTGCAATAGAGGCCCCAGGGTACCCCCTTGGCCTCCACCCAGGGGCCTCTGACCCCAGCAAGCTACCCAGGGGGTCCACCTCTTTCCCTGGACTTGCAGTAGAGGCCCTAGGGTACCTCCTGGCCCTCCACCTAGGGGCCTTTGACCCCAGCAAGCTACCCAGGGGTCCACAACTCTCCCTGGACTTGCAGTAGAGGCCCCAGGGTGCCCCCTTGGCCTCCACCCAGGGGCCTCTGACCCCAGCAAGCTACCCAGGGGTCCACCTTTTTCCCTGGACTTGAAGTATAGGCCCAAGGGTGCCCACTGGCCCTCCACCTAGGGGCCTAAGACCCCAACAAGCTACCCAGGGGTCCACAACTCTCCCTGGACTTGCAATATAGGCCCCAGGGTGCCCCCTGGCCCTCCACCTAGGGGCCTAAGACCCCAGCAAGCTACCCAGGGGTCCACCTCTCTTTCTTGACTTGAAGTATATGCCCCAGGGTGCCCCCTGGCCCTCCACCTAGGGGACTAGGACCCCAGCTAGCTACCCAGGGGTCCACCTCTCTGCCTGGACTTGCAGTAGAGGCCCCAGGGTGCCCCCTTGCCCTCCACCCAGGGGCCTCTGACCCCAGCAAGCTACCCAGGGGTCCACCTCTCTCCCTTGACTTGAAGTATAGGCCCCAGGGTGTCTCCTGGCCCTCCACCTAGGGGCCTCTGACCCCAGCAAGCTACCCAGGGGTCCACAACTCTCCCTGGACTTGCAGTAGAGGCCCCAGGGTGCCCCCTTGGCCTCAACCCAGGGGCCTTTGACCCCAGCAAGCTACCCAGGGGTCCACCTTTCTCCGTGGACTTGAAGTAGAGGCCCCAGGGTGCCCCCTGGCCCTCCACCTAGGGACCTAAGACCCCAGCAAGCTACCCAGGGGTCCACCTCTCTCCCTTGACTTGAAGTATAGGCCCCAGGATGCCCCCTGGCCCTCCACCTAGGGGACTAGGACCCCAGCAAGGTACCCAGGGGTCCACCTCTCTGACTGGACTTGCAGTAGAGGCCCCAGGGTGCCCCCTTGGCCTTCACCTAGGGGCCTCTGACCCCAGCAAGCTACCCAGGGGTCCACAACTCTCCCTGGACTTGCAGTAGAGGCCCCAGGGTACCCCCTTGGCCTCCACCCAGGGGCCTCTGACCCCAGAAAGCTACTCAGGGGTTCCACCTCTTTCCCTGGACTTGCAGTAAAGGCCCCAGGGTGCCCCCTTGGCCTTCACCCAGGGGCCTCCGACCCCAGCAAGCTACCCAGGGGTCCACCTTTCTCCCTTGACTTGAAGTATAGGCCCAAGGGTGCCCACTGGCCCTCCACCTAGGGGCCTCTGACCCCAGCAAGCTACCTAGGGGTCCACCTCTCTCCCTGGACTTGCAGTATAGGCCCCAGGGTGCCCCCTGGCCCTCCACCTAGGCACCTAAGACCCCAGCAAGTTAACCAGGGGTCCACCTCTCTCCCTTGACTTGAAGTATAGGCTCCAGGGTGCCCCCTGGCCCTCCACCTAGGGGACAAGGACCCCAGCAAGCTACCCAAGGGTCCACAACTCTCCCTGGACTTGCAGTACAGGCCCCAGGGTGCCCCCTTGGCCTCCACCTAGGGGCCTCTGACCCCAGCAAGCTACCCAGGGGACCACAACTCTCCCTGGACTTTCAGTAGAGGCCCCAGGGTACCCCCTTGGCCTCCACCCAGGGGCCTCTGACCCCAGCAAGCTACCCAGGGGGTCCACCTCTTTCCCTGGCCTTGCAGTAGAGGCCCTAGGGTACCTCCTGGCCTTCCACTAGGGGCCTTTGACCCCAGCAAGCTACCCAGGGGTCCACAACTCTCCCTGGACTTGCAGTAGAGGCCCCAGGGTGCCCCCTTGGCCTCCACCCAGGGGCCTCTGACCCCAGCAAGCTACCCAGGGGTCCACCTTTCTCCCTGGACTTGAAGTATAGGCCCAAGGGTGCCCACTGGCCATCCACCTAGGGGCCTAAGACCCCAACAAGCTACCCAGGGGTCTACAACTCTCCCTGAACTTGCAGTAGAGGACCCCAGGGTGCCCCCTGGCCCTCCACCTAGGGGCCTCTTACCCCAGCAAGCTACCCAGGGGTCCATCTCTCTCCCTGGACTTGCAGTATAGGCCCCAGGGTGCCCCCTGGCCCTCCACCTAGGGACCTAAGACCCCAGCAAGCTACCTAGGGGTCCACCTCTCTCCCTTGAATTGAAGTATAGGCCCCAGGGTGCCCCCTGGCCCTCCACCTAGGGGACAAGGACCCCAGCAAGCTACCCAGGGGTCCACCTCTCTGCCTGGACTTGCAGTAGAGGCCCCAGGGTGTCCCCTTGGCCTCCACCTAGGGGCCTCTGACCCCAGCAAGCTACCCAGGGGTCCACAACTCTCCCTGGACTTGCAGTAGAGGCCCCAGGGTACCCCCTTGGCCTCCACCCAGGGGCCTCTGACCCCAACAAGCTACCCAGGGGGTCCACCTCTTTCCCTGGCCTTGCAGTAGAGGCCCTAGGGTACCTCCTGGCCTTCCACCTAGGGGCCTTTGACCCCAGCAAGCTACCCAGGGGTCCACAACTCTCCCTGGACTTGCAGTAGAGGCCCCAGGGTGCCCCCTTGGCCTCCACCCAGGGGCTTCTGACCCCAGCAAGCTACCCAGGGGTCCACCTTTCTCCCTGGACTTGAAGTATAGGCCCAAGGGTGCCCACTGGCCATCCACCTAGGGGCCTAAGACACCAACAAGCTACCCAGGGGTCCACAACTCTCCCTGGACTTGCAATAGAGGCCCCAGGGTACCCCCTTGGCCTCCACCCAGGGGCCTCTGACCCCAGCAAGCTACCCAGGGGGTCCACCTCTTTCCCTGGACTTGCAGTAGAGGCCCTAGGGTACCTCCTGGCCCTCCACCTAGGGGCCTTTGACCCCAGCAAGCTACCCAGGGGTCCACAACTCTCCCTGGACTTGCAGTAGAGGCCCCAGGGTGCCCCCTTGGCCTCCATCTAGGGGATTCTGACCCCAGCAAGCTACCCAGGGGTCCACAACTCTCCCTGGACTTGCAGTAGAGGCCCCAGGGTGCCCCCTTGGCCTCCACCCAGGGGCCTCTGACCCCAGCAAGCTACCCAGGGGTCCAGAACTCTCCCTGGACTTGCAGTAGAGGCCCCAGGGTGCCCCCTTGGCCTCCACCCAGGGGCCTCTGACCCCAGCAAGCTACCCAGGGGTCCACCTTTTTCCCTGGACTTGAAGTATAGGCCCAAGGGTGCCCACTGGCCCTCCACCTAGGGGCCTAAGACCCCAACAAGCTACCCAGGGGTCCACAACTCTCCCTGGACTTGCAATAGAGGCCCCAGGGTGCCCCCTGGCCCTCCACCTAGGGGCCTAAGACCCCAGCAAGCTACCCAGGGGTCCACCTCTCTTTCTTGACTTGAAGTATAGGCCCCAGGGTGCCCCCTGGCCCTCCACCTAGGGGACTAGGACCCCAGCTAGCTACCCAGGGGTACACCTCTCTGCCTGGACTTGCAGTAGAGGCCCCAGGGTGCCCCCTTGCCCTCCACCCAGGGGCCTCTGACCCCAGCAAGCTACCCAGGGGTCCACCTCTCTCCCTTGACTTGAAGTATAGGCCCCAGGGTGTCTCCTGGCCCTCCACCTAGGGGCCTCTGACCCCAGCAAGCTACCCAGGGGTCCACAACTCTCCCTGGACTTGCAGTAGAGGCCCCAGGGTGCCCCCTTGGCCTCAACCCAGGAGCCTTTGACCCCAGCAAGCTACCCAGGGGTCCACCTTTCTCCGTGGACTTGAAGTAGAGGCCCCAGGGTGCCCCCTGGCACTCCACCTAGGGACCTAAGACCCCAGCAAGCTACCCAGGGGTCCACCTCTCTCCCTTGACTTGAAGTATAGGCCCCAGGATGCCCCCTGGCCCTCCACCTAGGGGACTAGGACCCCAGCAAGGTACCCAGGGGTCCACCTCTCTGACTGGACTTGCAGTAGAGGCCCCAGGGTGCCCCCTTGGCCTTCACCTAGGGGCCTCTGACCACAGCAAGCTACCCAGGGGTCCACAACTCTCCCTGGACTTGCAGTAGAGGCCCCAGGGTACCCCCTTGGCCTCCACCCAGGGGCCTCTGACCCCAGAAAGCTACTCAGGGGTTCCACCTCTTTCCCTGGACTTGCAGTAGAGGCCCCAGGGTGCCCCCTTGGCCTTCACCCAGGGGCCTCCGACCCCAGCAAGCTACCCAGGGGTCCACCTTTCTCCCTTGACTTGAAGTATAGGCCCAAGGGTGCCCACTGGCCCTCCACCTAGGGGCCTCTGACCCCAGCAAGCTACCCAGGGGTCCACCTCTCTCCCTGGACTTGCAGTATAGGCCCCAGGGTGCCCCCTGGCCCTCCACCTAGGCACCTAAGACCCCAGCAAGTTAACCAGGGGTCCACCTCTCTCCCTTGACTTGAAGTATAGGCTCCAGGGTGCCCCCTGGCCCTCCACCTAGGGGACAAGGACCCCAGCAAGCTACCCAAGGGTCCACAACTCTCCCTGGACTTGCAGTACAGGCCCCAGGGTGCCCCCTTGGCCTCCACCTAGGGGCCTCTGACCCCAGCAAGCTACCCAGGGGACCACAACTCTCCCTGGACTTTCAGTAGAGGCCCCAGGGTACCCCCTTGGCCTCCACCCAGGGGCCTCTGACCCCAGCAAGCTACCCAGGGGTCCACCTCTTTCCCTGGCCTTGCAGTAGAGGCCCTAGGGTACCTCCTGGCCTTCCACCTAGGGGCCTTTGACCCCAGCAAGCTACCCAGGGGTCCACAACTCTCCCTGGACTTGCAGTAGAGGCCCCAGGGTGCCCCCTTGGCCTCCACCCAGGGGCCTCTGACCCCAGCAAGCTACCCAGGGGTCCACCTTTCTCCCTGGACTTGAAGTATAGGCCCAAGGGTGCCCACTGGCCATCCACCTAGGGGCCTAAGACCCCAACAAGCTACCCAGGGGTCCACAACTCTCCCTGAACTTGCAGTAGAGGACCCCAGGGTGCCCCCTGGCCCTCCACCTAGGGGCCTCTTACCCTAGCAAGCTACCCAGGGGTCCATCTCTCTCCCTGGACTTGCAGTATAGGCCCCAGGGTGCCCCCTGGCCCTCCACCTAGGGACCTAAGACCCCAGCAAGCTACCTAGGGGTCCACCTCTCTCCCTTGAATTGAAGTATAGGCCCCAGGGTGCCCCCTGGCCCTCCACCTAGGGGACAAGGACCCCAGCAAGCTACCCAGGGGTCCACCTCTCTGCCTGGACTTGCAGTAGAGGCCCCAGGGTGCCCCCTTGGCCTCCACCTAGGGGCCTCTGACCCCAGCAAGCTACCCAGGGGTCCACAACTCTCCCTGGACTTGCAGTAGAGGCCCCAGGGTGCCCCCTTGGCCTCCACCCAGGGGCCTCTGACCCCAGCAAGCTACCTAGGGGTCCACCTTTCTCCCTGGACTTGAAGTATAGGCCTAAGGGTGCCCACTGGCCCTCCACCTAGGGGCCTCTGACCCCAGCAAGCTACCCAGGGGTCCACCTCTCTCCCTGGACTTGCAGTAGAGGCCCCAGGGTGCCCCCTGGCCCTCCACCTAGGCACCTAAGACCCCAGCAAGTTAACCAGGGGTCCACCTCTCTCCCTTGACTTGAAGTATAGGCTCCAGGGTGCCCCCTGGCCCTCCACCTAGGGGACAAGGACCCCAGCAAGCTACCCAGGGGTCCACAACTCTCCCTGGACTTGCAGTACAGGCCCCAGGGTGCCCCCTTGGCCTCCACCTAGGGGCCTCTGACCCCAGCAAGCTACCCAGGGGGTCCACCTCTTTCCCTGGCCTTGCAGTAGAGGCCCTAGGTTACCTCCTGGCCTTCCACCTAGGGGCCTTTGACCCCAGCAAGCTACCCAGGGGTCCACAACTCTCCCTGGACTTGCAGTAGAGGCCCCAGGGTGCCCTCTTGGCCTCCACCTAGGGGCTTCTGACCCCAGCAAGCTACCCAGGGGTCCACAACTCTCCCTGGACTTGCAGTAGAGGCCCCAGGGTGCCCCCTTGGCCTCCACCCAGGAGCCTCTGACCCCAGCAAGCTACCCAGGGGTCCACCTTTCTCCCTGGACTTGAAGTATAGGCCCAAGCGTGCCCACTGGCCATCCACCTAGGGGCCTAAGACCCCAACAAGCTACCCAGGGGTCCACAACTCTCCCTGGACTTTCAGTAGAGGACCCCAGGATGCCCGCTGGCCCTCCACCTAGGGGCCTCTGACCCCAGCAAGCTACCCAGGGGTCCATCTCTCTCCCTGGACTTGCAGTATAGGCCCCAGGGTGCCCCCTGGCCCTACACCTAGGGACCTAAGACCCCAGCAAGCTACCCAGGGGTCCACCTCTCTCCCTTGACTTGAAGTATAGGCCCCAGGGTGCCCCTTGGCCCTCCACCTAGGGGACAAGGACCCCAGCAAGCTACCCAGGGGTCCACAACTCTCCCTGGACTTGCAATAGAGGCCCCAGGGTACCCCCTTGGCCTCCACCCAGGGACCTCTGACCCCAGCAAGCTACCCAGGGGGTCCACCTCTTTCCCTGGACTTGCAGTAGAGGCCCTAGGGTACATCCTGGCCCTCCACCTAGGGGCCTTTGACCCCAGCAAGCTACCCAGGGGTCCACAACTCTCCCTGGACTTGCAATAGAGGCCCCAGGGTACCCCCTTGGCCTCCACCCAGGGGCCTCTGACCCCAGCAAGCTACCCAGGGGGTCCACCTCTTTCACTGGACTTGCAGTAGAGGCCCCAGGGTACCTCCTGGCCCTCCACCTAGGGGCCTTTGACCCCAGCAAGCCACCCAGGGGTCCACAACTCTCCCTGGACTTGCAGTAGAGGCCCCAGGGTGCCCCCTTGGCCTCCATCTAGGGGCCTCTGACCCCAGCAAGCTACCCAGGGGTCCACAACTCTCCCTGGACTTGCAGTAGAGGCCCCAGGGTGCCCCCTTGGCCTCCACCCAGGGGCCTCTGACCCCAGCAAGCTACCCAGGGGTCCACCTCTCTCCCTTGACTTGAAGTATAGGCCGCAGGGTACCCCCTGGCCCTCCACCTAGGGGACTAGGACCCCAGCAAGGTACCCAGGGGTCCACCTCTCTGCCTAGACTTGCAGTAGAGGTCCCAGGGTGCCCCCTTGGCCTCCACCTAGGGGCCTCTGACCCCAGCAAGCTACCCAGGGGTCCACAACTCTCCCTGGACTTGCAATAGAGGCCCCAGGGTACCCCCTTGGCCTCCACCCAGGGGCCTCTGACCCCAGTAAGCTACCCAGGGGGTCCACCTCTTTCACTGGACTTGCAGTAGAGGCCCTGGGGTACCTCCTGGCCCTCCACCTAGGGGCCTTTGACCCCAGCAAGCTACCCAGGGGTCCACAACTCTCCCTGGACTTGCAGTAGAGGCCCCAGGGTGCCCCCTTGGCCTCCATCTAGGGGCCTCTGACCCCAGCAAGCTACCCAGGGGTCCACAACTCTCCTTGGACTTGCAGTAGAGGCCCCAGGGTGCCCCCTTGGCCTCCACCCTGGGGCCTCTGACCCCAGCAAGCTACCCAGGGGTCCACAACTCTCCCTGGACTTGCAGTAGAGGCCCCAGGGTGCCCCCTTGGCCTCCACCCAGGGGCCTCTGACACCAGCAAGCTACCCAGGGGTCCACCTTTCTCCCTGGACTTGAAGTATAGGCCCAAGGGTGCCCACTGGCCCTCCACCTAGGGGCCTAAGACCCCAACAAGCTACCCAGGGGTCCACAACTCTCCCTGGACTTGCAGTAGAGGCCCCAAGGTGCCCCCTGGCCCTCCACCTAGGGGCCTAAGACCCCAGCAAGCTACCCAGGGGACCACCTCTCTCCCTTGACTTGAAGTATAGGCCCCAGGGTGCCCCCTGGCCCTCCACCTAGGGGACTAGGACCCCAGCTAGCTACCCAGGGGTCCACCTCTCTGCCTGGACTTGCAGTAGAGGCCCCAGGGTGCCCCCTTGCCCTCCACCCAGGGGCCTCTGACCCCAGCAAGCTACCCAGGGGTCCACCTCTCTC
Organism: Danio rerio; assembly: GCF_052040795.2. Taxonomy (NCBI): domain Eukaryota; kingdom Metazoa; phylum Chordata; class Actinopteri; order Cypriniformes; family Danionidae; genus Danio; species Danio rerio. Next base: position 19,147,187 of record NC_141040.1, read on the forward strand.
CCTTGACTTGAAGTATAGGCCCCAGGGTGTCTCCTGGCCCTCCACCTAGGGGCCTCTGACCCCAGCAAGCTACCCAGGGGTCCACAACTCTCCCTGGACTTGCAGTAGAGGCCCCAGGGTGCCCCCTTGGCCTCAACCCAGGGGCCTTTGACCCCAGCAAGCTACCCAGGGGTCCACCTTTCTCCGTGGACTTGAAGTAGAGGCCCCAGGGTGCCCCCTGGCCCTCCACCTAGGGACCTAAGACCCCAGCAAGCTACCCAGGGGTCCACCTCTCTCCCTTGACTTGAAGTATAGGCCCCAGGGTGCCACCTGGC